>NC_137750.1:2410000-3610000 GCF_963264785.1 Psittacula echo | reverse complement strand
TGTGAATATTTATTACAGTAAAGATTGAGGTCTGGCTTCACAGAAGGAAAAAACCTTTCCAGTACTCTCTTGACTTTTAACTCTTTATTTGCTTCTTACTTGTGGTAACTTCAACTTTTAGTACTTTTTTGGGGGGTGCTTTTGTCAGAGAAAGAATATTTTTATCACTTTAATTGGCCTGGTCAGGAAAGTATTTTTTACATGAGCATCCAGGTTTAAAATGAGTTCTGCAGAGTATGGGTGTATTCAGTTTTTGAAATGTACTTGAGTTTTGGCAAATAAGATACTCCTGTGTGCATTGTTGTACAAGCATAGACAGGTTTTATGTGGTATTGAGGTGTATCAGAAACCATTTTGATAATTTATGTGTTTATTTCTCACATGGTCAGGGTAACTTCAGTTAACTTTATAAGATAAAGCTCAAGTAAGCATTTTCATCCTTACTTGCTTTTTTGGGTTGTTATATTGAGTGTTTGATAGTTGAAACACCTATGTTGTTATTTTGGCAATTTACTGGCAGTTCTCATTAGCTCAGTATTTGCCTAAAGGTCTTCCTCCTCCTTCCCTCTCTCCCAGAAATGCTGTTGCCCTGTTGCTAAGAAAGTGCAAAACTTTTTCATTCAATCAGCTCAGCCTCTGTCTTGTTTCTGCTGAACAAATACCTGAATTGTGAGTGGTGCTACACAGTTGTGGCACTAATTGAAATCTCAGTCTTATTCAGGAGGAGATACTTGAATTAGAACAGCATTAATAGGCGAGGAAAAGATTCACCTAACCTCAGCATGTCTTTATCTGACTGTGGCCAGTGCAGAGAAGAGTGCTAAGAGTAGGGCATGCGTACAGCGATCTGTCTTCGGAGGTCTCCTTGGGCTCCAGCGCTCTTTGACTCAGGTGCATGCTGAGCCAGAACTGATCTTTAGCTATGTTTAGGTACAGGGGTTTTTCTTTCGTATATTTGTCATCAAACCAGACAAGTTGTAATACACAGTGGCAAAGTTCCTGTGGGTAACTGGAGAGCTTGAAGGACTGCCTTCTCCAAACAGAGTCATGCAGTGCCAGCTAGGTTTTTTCTACTAGAAATGATGATGAATGATTATTCTCTACTTAGCTTCCCTAACCATGTGCAGCCTGAATTACTGCCACTTGCAGGCTGTAGTCTTAGGGGCTGAAGAGATTGTTTTTTGAGAGCGGAGTATTGAAAAATTGCAGTTCCAATCAAACTCTCCTACCAAACAAGATTTTACTCATAAATCACATCCACTTAAATGAGTGACAGACTTTTTACAGCTTTTTCAAGCTTACATTGAGCAATGAATTAAAAGATCACAGTGCAATGTCTCTAGCCAAGAAAGGCTCAATTTTTGTGCTTTGCTGGGGAGTTTATGATACATCTTGAACTTGAATCCGGGAGCGCTTTTTTACTGTATTATTAAAGTATTTAAAGAAACAAAATCCTAGGAATGGTAAAACACCTTTGATATAATGCTTAATAATGGTACAGTAAAAGCTTATTGTGTGAATGCATGTAACATTTATCATTGCTTTTTGTTCTGCTGGGCAGAGTTTTGGTAGAGGGACTGTACGTGTGTAATGTCCCTCCTATCTTATCCATTTGTATCCCCAGAAGGTAGGTGTACTTTCAGAATAGCTATCCTATATATCTTATATCACTAAACATTTTTGCCCTGTCCACTGCAAGTTCGACTTTAGGCTTGTCACAATTACATGTATCAAGTATTTTCCATATGCTGCAGCATTTTAAAAGGAGGACTTAATCAACATGCTTACAAGTCCTTCATTTTCTGTTTCTAAATTTTCTTTGTCAAAAACCAGGAAAACTAGTTTTAGGAAGAGCTGTACATCTAGATTTTTGGCTGAGATAATCATCAGTCTATCTAACAAGCAAATGCACAGCAGTGGAGTTGTGAGCCAAAATACTTGTCTTTAAATATATTAATTTTTTTAGATGGCTTTTGCTCATCTGAGCTGAGTGTTTACACTGATTGTCCATCACTTAACCAATTACTTCACTAGTGTGCTTTTGTTTTCATGTGTTTTGTGTGTCTGTAGTAATTTTATATCTCTTAACCTGTTTTCATGCTCTTAAAGAATAGTTTAAGTGGAAACATTGAGATAGAACAGTAAGATATGCAGCCTCTTTTGTCTGTCATGTGAGATTTACCAGCCTCCCAACCATATTACCTAGGGTACCCTCTTCTCTAAATCTGTCATGCTCTTATTTTACCATTTAGTAATCTGAACTTAGATTTTACTCTAGAGGAACTATCACTAGTTCATCATGCCAGTCATGAAAAACGTAGAAGAAGAGTCCTAGCAAAGAAATGGTGTAGAAGTAGTAAATTGCTGGCTGGTTCTGTTGTATTGACATGCAAATTTCCGGTTTGTCTAAGAGCTTCTGTCACTTCAGTCATCTTTCTAAGAAGGTCTGTGCAGCAATTACCGTGCCATTATCAAAGTTTGCATGTTGTGAAAGGTAGAATATTTTGCTGGGTTTATTGTACAAACTTTGTAAGTCTGCAGTAAAATTCTATAGCTGACCGTTGTATTGCATAGAACTGGTGTAAGGTGAATTGATGTGGATTTTAGTAGACTGGGGCTGTCTCTCAGAGCTTACTAACTTCTGAAATTAGTTGCAACTTATCCTGAGTGTGTCCCAACTAAGAAATTATCTGTCAGAATGTTTCTGAAGATTGTTATGTTAGTGCTACCTTTTTGCCTCCTGGGCTCTAGGCACAGAAAAGTTGTTCCTCCGGGTACTTCTCAGAATGCCAGTGTGGGATCTCATCTGCTTCTTGTCTCGCACTAGTTATCCAAATGTTAAAATGATGCCTTAGAATATAGGGGGTTTGTATTCCTGGCTTCTGCAGAGAGTGTACTGATGGCCATGATGCTGAGAAATTAAACTCTTAATGTGAAATTGATTTAGAAGTACAGTACAGCCAGATGTACAAGGTGAAAAACAAACAGCCAAAAGTTTTAGGGTTTTCAAACAGTTGTTAAAGAACATGAAGTTTTGTGCAGTGCAAGGCAGTAGTCAAGCTTAGGAGCATGTGTTGAGAGTTTCTGTGATATGGGTGCGCTCAGGATCTAGTCTAGTAACTGGTTATTTTTTTCATTTTCCCTTCAATTTCCAAAGCTTTTTTGATGTCCCGTTTTTAATGTCAGGTTAGGCTTTAAGTTTTATCTGGTTATTTGGTTTACAGTTGTTTTTACTTTTCCAGGCAAAATAAATCGATTTGGGCTAGGTATGGATATTGCAGAGAAAACACTGTTTGGAGCTGCACTTACAAGTAGCTACAAATGCATCTTATTATTTCAGAAATTTCTAAGAGATTTAGACTTGTGAATATTAGAAACATGTGAATATTAGAAACATGTTGATTGTCATGTTGGTTTTTTTAAAAGGCAGAAAAAGTGTTTTGTAGAAGTCAAGCCCTTTAATTTTGTCCTATCCCAAGAAAAAGATTTAGATTTTTCAGGTTTGGTACTGCTTTTCATAATATATTCTTATTTCATGTTAACTGATTCATTTTACTGCTTTTTCTTCTTTGGTGTAAGCTGAACAAATGTTCTCCCAAGAGATTGGCTTTTAATTAAGGAACCAGTTTGGGTATTGCCGTGGCAAACAAGTAGCTATATCCAGTTCATGCATTCTGCTGTGAGGGAAAAAGAAAAGAAAAACACACAGAGAAAGTTCTCTAACGCATTTTCATCAACTGGTTTCGGTTTTATCAGTGATATCTGGCAAGTACGTGTGTATTGCTGTACATTCTCATTTGAATCTTGCCTGGTGAAGAGTTAGCAATTTGGGACAGCAAATGTCTGATTCTTGTCAAATTAAAACCAAACAAAAAAAGGAGAGTCTTAGTGAGTTTAGGAGGGTAGTTAAAAGCCAGATTTCCAGAAGGAAGGAAAATCTAGGAGAGGGCATCCTCTGTAAGGAGTACTCATGCTTCCAGGACATCATAATTGCCAATTGGTCTTTACCTTGAGAAGTTTCTGTAGTGACTCATGAACTGGAAAACAAAACTAACCCACTTCTGTTTTACTAATGGGGGACCTCTGTGTTAGTGTAATTTGATTTGGTGAACTTGAAACCAAAAATTGATCTCTTACTGGGGGAAAATGTCAAGTTTTTTCACTTGCTGGGGTCAGTTTTGTGGAGTTTGCCTGCTGGGGTTTGTACTATAATTATTTCCCCCCCTCCTGTGACAGATAACCAAAATACCTGAAACTCCTCTGTCTGTCTTTTCCCTTCCCTGTACTCTACCAAATTTATCTTCTCCACTGCAGCTGTGAACAGGAGCTCTAAGCTGGAGTCTTAGAGCCCAAATGCTGAGAAATCAAGAGGAAGGGAAAGTTTTTAGAGAAGAGAAATGAGACAGTTGCAAGCTTTCTAATCAAGAAATGCTGGAACCAGTGTTTATTTTCAGGTCATACCAGTACAACTACCACTGTCTCCCTGTTTAAACAAGACAGTGGTTCTGGCAGAGTATTTATTATGTAAGACCTCCATCCACTAGTCCGTTACTTGGAATACATTGAGCTGAAAGACTGTGTTTACTAGCACTGTACATCTGGAGTAAAGGGATATGTAACCTAAGTGAGACAAGGCAAAACTGGATTTTTGTCCTTTCTGTTTGGCTGCGTGTGTATGGCAATGGGAATACAACTAAAGCACAAAGCATGAAATTCATATTTAGTCATGGTATAACCTTTTCTGTGTTCTGGACACTTATGTAAATAGTTGTTTTAAAGACTCTGTTTTAAAACTAAACCACATGAATGTGAGTTTTAAAATTAAAACTACATAAATAAGATATTAAAGATGGTTAAAATGTTTTTAAGTTCCATATTCTCCTGTGCTAAAGAGTTAAAGAATGGATGTTACTTTCCCCTTTCTTCTTTCAGTCTGTCAGTGAAAATGGAGACAAGCTTTTTGGTCCTTTTATACTGTATTTCTGAATTTTGAGAGGGTCAGCATAGGGACTGAATAGGTTGAATAGATGGAAATTAAAAAGGAAAAAAAGCAAGGGTTTGTTTTTTTGAAGTGCTTCACTAAATTCTGGGTTTGGGTGCTCAGCCTGTTACTTCAGTTCAGTAACTTTATTTTATTGCAAATACCATTAGTGTGTTGCTTAAATATTTGTAATAGAAATTATTTTAATAGATTATCATAAGTGTAGACGGTAATTATCAATATCTATAATTAAATGTGCCATGTGAATAAAATTGTTTACTCTTTAATCTTTATTACAGGCAGCTCTTCCATTAGAGAATTCAAAATAGGGACAGGCAGCCATTGCAGACTTCATCACTTTTGGAGATAACTAGTGAAGGAATGTGATTTAAAAGAAGTTTATGCTAGATAGAAGTATAATGCTGAGATGCTCCAGATGATCTGGATCCTGTAAATAGTCCACTTGTGGCAGCAGGAGGCTATTGACAGATCAGTTTCTCCTTCCAAATAAAGCTATGGAATTTGAATGTTGTAGAGGTGGACTCTTTCTTTCTTTGTAATGGCTCAAACCTGAAGGTGGAATTTGATTCAGGGATTTGGTTAATATGCAGAAACGATCTTAGAAGTATACAATTCACATGTAATAAAGCTAGAGTCCATTTGGGGAATCTTCAGTGTGTAAATTGACTTTCTTTAACTGACAGTAGGCACATCTAGATTCAGTTTGAAGTCAGGTGGTGGTGCTTAAAGGTGAAGTACCTGCTGCTGGAACACTTGCTCTGGAAACCTCTTAATGTTATTTTGGTTTAGACAAAGTAGTACAGAAGTAAGTTTCATTTTTTACTTAAAACAAAAAATACCTGCTGCTATGAGATTTCCACAGATGGGAAATTATCCAGGGCACATCGTAAAAATGATTTATCCAACATTATTTAAACTATAACAAGAGAAATTAATGGCAGTAGGTGATATAGTAATAGCAAGTTAATATAAGAGCAACAATGTAATTCTCTTGCCTCCTCAGTGTGGTCATTACAGTGATTTGTTAAACTATTTCACTTCTGTATATTATTTTAAGTGCATCTTAAGGTACTCGGGTATGATTTTGGTTTGGAGGGTGAGTGTGTCTGCCAGTGGATACCAAATTCAAGCATTGGATGTGTTGCCTTGGGGAGAGGAGATTTTTCTTGGAAGTGAAAAGCTTGCAAAGTTGGATACGTTTATTGTAGGAAGACTGGTTTTCAGAATTTGAGGGTGTGTATGAAGAGCAGTTGGGTAAACGTGAACTGTGAGCTTCAAAAACCTTCCCAGAAGTTCAGACTGCTTCTAAATAGCATGAGCTGTGCAAGTTGTCAGCATGCTGCAGATAACTGGCAATGAGGAAATTGTTATTATCAGAATGACAAGGAAGCCTGGAGTCTTTGTTTGGAATTCCAAACTGCCTTTCTTCAGCTCTCTGGGCTAGTTGTAAGGGAGAGGGTTATCCACCCAACCAGCAGGATACAAACATTTCAGCCCAAAACAGAGACCATAGGACTTTGTCATTGTTATATCATATTCCATTGGTCCACACTTGTAATTTAAGTTCAACAGCCACTTAGAGTACTTCAAATTTTATGAGCACCTTGGCAGAGGATGTTTATATTTTTCACTGGAGATTAGACTGCTTGGTTTTGTTGGTTTGGGGTTTTGGAGTTGTTCTTTAAAGTTGTTTGGAGTGTTTCTTGAGATTGTACTTGATGCATCGAACAGGGATATGTTTAAGCACAAATTGGCTTGGAACTTGTGAATTTCCAAATCAGACTTTGTGATTCTCTTCTTGGCTTCAAGTTCTGTTCAAGCTGGATACAGCAAAAATCAATAACAAATTGAAAGTGAAATTTGAAATAAGGAAAGATTTTCAATACCATGCCGTTGAGCCACTCAAGGAAATATATCTGAGTACCATTTCTTACATCTTTGAATACTTTCTTTGTTTAGCTCTGGAAAATGGATTATATGCAGTGCAGAATTGTTCAAAGCAGTTCAGTGTCCAAAAAGAGAAATTATTTGAGCTCTTGAAATGTGGTGTGTGATTTACAGTATGGTTGGCAGTGTTGAGTGGTACGGTACAGTAACTGGACTGTGTATCATGAGGTTGCTTACCATGTCCACAGAGCAGTGGACAAAGGAGCATACGTTTTATAATGCAATATGTTTTTCCTTATTGTCTAAACTACCTTTACAATTACTTCAGAAATCTCTGTGCTGTATACGAAAGCAAACATGAAAATATGTGAATTGATTTAAATAGAAGATGAAGAGTGGTGTGAATTATGCAACCACACTGTTGCACTGTACTTGCACCAAAAATCAATTCTTTATGATGGTGGTGTGACAATCTTTTGTGTCCCAGTAACACATTTATTCTAGACCTCTAACTGTCCCAATATGCTTCCTCTGTAAGATGAGATGTTAGAGGGCATAAACTTTTTCAGCAGATGTTAGGAATGCGTGTTTTAAGGTTTCTTTTTGTGCGTCTCCTGTTAATTTGATGTAAGAAATACACCAGTATTTCTCTGTTGTGAAAGAGACATCAACAAAGATGGTCATGGGGAAGTCAGGTTTTTGTTTGTTTGTTCGGGATGTCTTTCAATGGAGGATAAAAGCAATGCAAAGGACAATAGTAATTTTGTTCTTGGAGCAGGAAATCTCAACAAATGAGAGGAAATAAGGAGTCTTTGCTTCTTTGAGCAGTGTTCCTTTATTCTAGCTTATCTTTACTGAGGGGGTTTGTCACTTCTGATTAATTTAGGTAAACCAGGGTTATCATTCTTGCTGCATGCTTTCTTGAAAGGCTGTTTCTTTCATGGCTTTACTGTGTGACAGGCATGTTTTTTCTGCTGCTACAATTGCAAACACTGAAGTAAATCCTAGTTTATAGCTCTGCCACTTTCTGTGATATTTGGACTCTATGAAGACCACCAGTGGTTTCAGAATATCTGTTTTGTGTTGCAGTTGTATTGCATGATCACCTACTAGGACTGGTCCTACACCATCCTCCAATACTGAAGGAAGCTTCAGGACCCTAACATAGTTTAATCAGAGTGTGCAAATGTGTGCTTTGCTTTGGGACCTGTTAATTAAACCAGCTCTGGTTTATGCATGTATCATGGTGATAGCATTGGATCATGGTGATAGGAAAATTGAGTTTAATCTAGATGTTTCTTGCTTTGTGTCTGGCTGTGAAACTCCTGTGGTTTTGTGTGTTTGCCATGATTAAACATTTTCCACTTATTTGTGTAAGAGCATCTTGGAAGACAGTCATACAAGCATTCCTTCGCTTTCCACAGGCAGAACTCAAACTTCACTAAACTTGGAAATTTATTTTTACATGCAGATTATGTTGACCCATTACTTCTGTAATGGAAACATCTGGCAGATCATCTTTATATTGCCTTAGAGTGTCTAATTTGTTGTGTAAGGTTTCGTTCTTTAAAGTTTGAGAGGCAGAGATGTATCTGGTGTCATCTTGCCCATCTAGCTCAATGATTGATGTATTTATCTTCTGGAATTGTTTGGCAAACTGTCTATTATGTGTCAAGGTGTTTCTGAAAGGTAGCTTCTCTTTTTGGTAACTTTTTTCTTTCCTTTTCAGTGCATTAAAGTTTCAATGATGGTGTATTTAGGTTCAGCAGCATCTGTCTTTGGGTATCTGCCTGCCTTAGCAGGTCTTGCTCCCTATTAGAGTTATTTCCTGTATCTGTGGGAGTACTGGAGGGAGTTGGATGGGTTGAACAAATGCCACAGACAACCATTTCCTCTTCACGGTAACATCCAAGATGACTTGAAACTCGGTTTTAAAACAAGAAGCTGGTTTTATGGTTAGTTTATGAGATTGTCTAAACTTGATTTTGTTGGGGTTTTTTTATAAAGGAAGTAGTTTTAATGAGTGCATATTAATACTTCAACTGATAGCTGCAAGACAGTTGCATGTAGCTGGATACCTTATTTTGATAGAAGATTGAAATATTTCATCTATCTGGTAGTGCCATGTACAGGGGCACTACCAGGTCTTTTGTTTTCCCTTCTGCTTGGCATCAAGGATAGTGGAATTAAATGGAAGCAGGTGTAGCATCTCATCTGAATTAGCATCTGAGTCTGAATTAATTATGCTCGGTGTCTATTCTTTTAGGTAGTGAAACAGCTCTTCAGACAAGCTTTTTGTGTTAGGCTTTGTCCTTCCCTAAATCTGCCGCCTCCTCATTCTGTGCAGATATCTCCTGGCTTATTGAAGCATGTGGGGGGAGGTTTTTTGTGTGTTTTGTTTTGAAAGATTGGGAGTTCCTGAAGCATTTTTGTATAATATCACATTTAACTTTTGTTTCTGGCTTGTAAGCATCCAGGATAAATATTCTAGTTAAAAGGCAGTGGAGAAAGTGATTTAGGTTCTGTTTTGTGTTCTAGTTTGGTTGAAATTGATGTCCCATGACATCTGCTTGAAATAATCTTTCTGTGTGCTATTGCTGGACAGGAGAATAGCTTGCAGGATTTAAATGCAAAAATGTCTATTGTTTGAAGCTGGATGCTTTAAGTTTAAAATTAAATTCCCAGGAAGGAATGATAAACAAGTCATGCTGAGTAAAAATGAGGAAAAAATCTAAATATTTTGGCTGAGGAAAATGTCTCTTTTTAAGTAATTTAAACAATTAAAATTCTAGTTGTTTTAAAGCTTCATCAGACTACATGGGAAATACAACTGCTCAAAGTGTCTAAAGCAAAACTTCAGATAGCTTGTGTATTTTATTTTTATACTGTTAAAGTATAAGATTAGTAGATGAATTATCAAATTATGTAACTGAAGGTGTAAATCCTTAATTGACAGTGCTTTAGAAAGTTTGACACAGTCATTGTTCATGGATGTTTAAACACATTGACCCAGTGAGTGGCAAAATTCTTATTGTTGCTTTTTATTCCAGGTAGGAGAAGACAAAGAGTGCATCGTCCTCGTTCTCCAATATTGGAAGAAAAAGATATCCCACCCTTGGAGTTTCCTAAATCCTCAGAGGACTTAATGGTGCCTAGTGAGCATATAATGAATGTTATTGCCATCTATGAGGTACTAAGGAACTTTGGCACTGTTTTACGCCTCTCTCCTTTTCGTTTTGAGGACTTCTGTGCTGCTCTGGTAAGTCAAGAGCAGTGCACACTTATGGCAGAGATGCATATAGTGCTTTTAAAAGCAGTTTTACGTGAAGAAGACACTTCAAATACTACCTTTGGACCTGCTGACCTCAAAGATAGCGTTAATTCCACTTTATATTTCATAGATGGAATGACGTGGCCAGAGGTTCTGCGGGTATATTGTGAGAGTGACAAGGAATACCATCATGTTCTTCCTTACCAAGAGACAGAGGACTATCCTTATGGACCAGTAGAGAATAAAATCAAAGTTCTGCAGTTCTTAGTGGATCAGTTTCTGACAACAAACATTGCACGTGAAGAGTTAATGTCAGAAGGTGTTATTCAGTATGATGATCATTGTAGGGTTTGTCACAAACTTGGGGATTTGCTTTGCTGTGAAACTTGTTCAGCTGTGTACCATTTGGAGTGCGTGAAACCACCTCTTGAAGAGGTACCAGAAGATGAATGGCAGTGTGAGGTCTGCGTAGCACATAAGGTGCCTGGAGTAACTGACTGTGTTGCTGAAATCCAAAAAAATAAACCATACATTCGACATGAACCTATTGGATATGACAGGCATAGGCGAAAATATTGGTTCCTGAACAGAAGAATCATTATGTAAGTATAAAGGAATCAGTATTTTCTGAATAATGATATCACATTGAATGCATTTTTACTTATATCCTGTAAGTTGCTGTTGCCATCTTAAAGTTGTTCTTTTGTTAGATAAGACCATTGCTTGCTGTTTTGCAAGGAAATTTCTAAGGACCATGTAATTAATCCATTGATTTTCTCCGAAATAAGTATTCTCATAATCTGTTTATAAAAAGGGGAAAAACCCCAGAGTCTCTGGCTTAATATGCCTAAAACACATGAATGTGAGGAAAAGAGAGGGAATTTTAATAAGAACTCTCCAGTTTTTGTAAACAGTTACTGAAAAGCAGTCTAACTCTCTTGGTGATCACATGTATAGAATGCTAGTTTTGTATACTTTCACCTGCTTAAATAGTATTTGGCTGTTAGCTACTGGTACTGGTTTGATGATCTGCCTTTGAAGCTAAGACTTTCAGAGCACTCAAATGTGTTCATATTTCTTAAGTAGAAATGCAGCAAATACTGTATGTGAACACTTCTGTAAATATAAACAGAGTCAAAACATTAAGAAATGCCTGTCTTTAAGTGTTCTCCTGTATACATTTAACACTTTCCTGTTACTGGTTGGCCTTGAGATACTAATGTATTTCAAAACATTAATAAGAATCAAACCCTTGTTAGTGAGGGTGCTGTGGCCTGGTTTTACCTGAAAAGTTGAATCTAAAATTATAAAAATACTTCTACATTTTTCCCAGGAAAACAGCTGAACACTGGGGGTTTTTCTTATAAAAGACTGTCCTTACGTAATTGTGCTCATAGTGGCAGAGAAACTGTATTTAACTGAAATCAGTAGTATTGTAATTTTGGAGAGATGAAAGTGTTTTACTGGTTTTCTTGAAATACAGTTTTCCATTCAGCATTATGGAGAACACATGGTGAGGCACTGGAATGGGTTGCCCAGGGAGGTTGTGAATGCTCCATCCCTGGCAGTGTTCAAGGCCAGGTTGGATGAGGCCTTGGGTGCCATGGTTTAGTGTGAGGTGTCCCTGCCCATGGCAGGGGGTTGGAACTGGGTGATCTTAAGGTCCTTTCCAACCCTAACTATTCTATGGTTCTATAAGCCACCGCTGAATACCTTAACAGGAATGCACACAAAATGTTTCACAGTGAATGTTAAGATATTAACCAGTGTCTTTAAAAGGGATTGTGATGACTGTTGATGGTATTACATCTTACAAACAAGACACTTCTAAGAACTCGTTTTAGTCTTCTAAAATATAGTGCTCTTTCTTTAATGGTGAGTTTCTCTAATGGTGCTTTAAGTATGCATTATCACCACTTTTTGTTTCCTGTGTGTTCTTTTACACTTGTAAAGAAAGAATCCATGTTGGATTATTTTTAGTTTCTCTGGGTTATAAATGCCACAGTAGTATCAAGTAATCTTGTAAAAGGTGCAGGGAATCTTTTCCACTCTTACCTTTATTTTTATAATCAATCCCATGCTTTACAATATGGGGTGTATCATTTATGGTTCAGCAGGATGTGATGGTCAGCCTGAAGCTGTTGAAATCCTAATTCTTCCATTCCCTCATATCTAATTTTCTGCCTTCTGTTTCCAGAAGATGAGTTTGGAAGTTTGATTTTTGCAAAAAGCTTGGTTGTGAAAGACATGTAACTGATACCCTTTTTGTTCTTGTTACCTGTGTTTTAATGACCTATAGTGCATGATTTTTCTCTCTTTTGAATTCTTGAGGAAAAGGTTGTTCTAAAGATGCGGTTTTCCTCACTGCTCTACTGTACTGGCAGAACGATTATATTCTGCCTGCCATTAGAGGTCTAGGAAGTAGCACTAAAAAACCCAGTGTCATTCAGGAGCTTATTTTAAGATGAATAGGCCCCCAGTGTGTAGACAGGTTGGTAATTATTTTTGACTAAACTTGATCTATGAAACAATGTTTTTCTTCCTAATGAAGAGTAATATTTGATGCTCAGGAGGTTTTGATGCAGGCAGTGCTTCACTATATTTTAAACTAAACTAAATCAGGCAGGTGCTTCTTGTTCCTTTGAAATCTGCATGTGTGAAAGCTCTTTGGCATGTTGGTAGTAATTTTAATTACACTAGAAAAGATACCTTCAAAGGTTAAATGTATTTTTTTTCTCCCAATGATTTTGCATTCCTGCTAGGAATTCAGTGGGCAAAATACTTGCTCCAAGTTTTATGAATTTAAGTTTTATATCTCACTTGGGATTTATTCAAAGAGACATCAATATTCCATTTCAAATCAAAATAGATGAGAATTGTAAACAATACAGCAAAAGGAAAATTTTTATAGGATTTTCCATTTTACTGAGGTTTTGTTAGGGACCAAAATAGTTCAAAATGTAAATAGAAAAGTATTTTGATGTTTACGATGGCAAGAAATGCATTGCAGCCATTGTTTCCTGACTTATTTTTGTATTCTTGTTGCTCATCAAGGTTGAAATACTCTTCCCCTACTCGTCCCTGTCCTTCTTGCTGTCATTAGATATCATGCCTTCTGCTAGTATAAATGTGCCTGTGCTTGCTTCCAAAACAAGTTCTTCATGAAATATGTGGTTTGGATTAAAAATATTTCAAATCCTCCTGATGGAATTGGAAGAGAAAACAGATGGTCAGTTGTGCTGGTGGATCTGCAGCAGCAGCAGCTCTCTTTAACAGCAGTGTGGGATGTACAGAACCAAGCAATTCCACTGGACTTTTCATAGAACTTTGATGCATTTAATTATGCATAATTAAATTTATGCATAATGTGCCTTGAAGCTTCTTGCCAAAGCCGCTTCATAAGGGCACAAAAGTATTTACCGCATAACTAAATTCCAGGGAAATACAACTCTAATAATTCACATAGATATTAAACTCTGTACTTTCACGTTTTAATGTCCTTTTGGTTCAGTAAGCATGCTGTATTGCAAACCCAACCATTTCCCACATATATGTGTGTGTGTGTATATATATATGGAACAAGTTTAAACTACACCTGTTTGGATAACAGGTTAACTTAGAGGAGAACTGCCAAATGGTAAAAGCTGAGATTAATTAATTGATATTATCAGATCAACTTTATTAAAATAGAGTGTATTCACCAATACTGGGGGATCAAATATATCAGAGGAAAGTAATAGATCTAAAACTGATCTGCACAGACACTGATTTGAATCCTTGCCATGGGGAACTGGAGAACTGAAATCCTGAATTCTTGGATTTTCCTGTTTTTTCAAAGGGGGTTTTAGGGCTTTTTACTACTTTTCTCCTTATAAATGTTATAAATCCCTCATACCACTGGTTTTCCCATCTTTGAAAGGGTTTTGTAGATTTCTTCTTGATCACCAATACTTTTATTTCCATACTCATCACCTGCTGAGGGCAGCAAGCCTTGTTTAAGCCCATCGTTGTGGTTCTGTTTCTCTTTTCTACCTCTTCTGTTTTACAAAGACAGAAAAGTGGGCACTGGGGAGGTCTCCTCCCATACATCCCCGGGAGCAAATAGCAATGAGATTTAAAAAAATCTTGTGGTCAAGAGAAAAAGAATTCCTGAGTTTTTAGTTTCAAGCTGTTAACAAACTTAGGGTGATGTCTCTGGGTCCGGTGCCTCTGTTTTGCTTGTAAAGGTTATTTCTGCAAGTTAAATCAGGGAATTTAGGACTTTGATTCGCATTCTCCTTGTAAACTGCTGCAGTGTTCTAACAGGTTCTCTTTCTAGAAATACTGAAACGCTTTGTATTTGTTAGATGTTTATGAAAGCAGATGAAACATTGGTTAGTTTTCATTTTGATAGCAGAAGTAAGACACAAATCGTTATTCCTGAGTTACATACATCTTCCTTAA
This sequence comes from Psittacula echo, assembly GCF_963264785.1. Lineage (NCBI taxonomy): Eukaryota > Metazoa > Chordata > Aves > Psittaciformes > Psittacidae > Psittacula > Psittacula echo. The sequence goes on along the minus strand of NC_137750.1, from coordinate 3,595,397 downwards.
TGGTCAAAAGAACCAGTGTCAGCTTTTTGTCTGCAAGATTTGTCATGGCCTTTATATTCTCAATGAGTCCTGCTTGATTTTCACCTATTAATTAAAAAGGTTTTGGATCTTTGTTTGAGTAGGTTACTTTAAACAGGTGACTGAATGCTTGTGTCTAGTTGTATCAGCATAGAATTCAGGAAAGGGTGTATGTACTTTGTTATTACTTTACTTGAAAGTTTCTAGCATATTCTGTGTTGCCAGTTTTATCAGTCTTAAAACTTGCCTCGAAAGCCTGCCAGTGATAGTTCCTGGCAGTGCAGGAGGCTGAAAGAGGTAGGAAATGTTCATGTGATTCTTCTCTCCCTTGCTTGGCCTCACTTGATGTATGTGACTCAACAGTCTCCCCTGGAGACAAAGTAGACCTGTCAAGCATCAAGTCCGGCTCGTCAGAGAAAAACACTGGGAATCAGTCCTTGTGTAAACTTGCATCTTTCCATCTTGTTTTATGATAGCCTCTCAGATAATGAGAGCAGTGTCCCTTTAGCCAATGGAAGAAGGTGTTCAGGGGAAGTTAGCTTAAATATTTTAATCATTAATTTAAATCTTAACCAGCTTTGCCAAATGGATTGCATAGAATGATTTCTGCTGTAGCTCTTTGACTGTTAGCAAGTCGGTTGTGAGCATTCCAGGGCTTCCACTGGCACACACCTGGATCTTGAGAAGAAGTCTGAGCAAAGGTGAGTTTTGTGTAAGGGTAACAGCAAGCTTCTGCCTTTTCATTTTCTATCTGTGCTTTTGTCAAGAGGAAACACTAATTCCTGAACTTCGGTTACTAAGGTTGTGATAGCCTTCAGTTCAAGAGGAATTCTGTGCTCAAAACCCTATATAAATGAAGTAGAAGGGAAATAAAATACTCTTGGATAAATTCATTGTCCATTTCTAGAATATTATCTGAGCAGTTCTTTAACGGGTAGGACTTGAATTGCACATAGAAAGATTAGCTCTAGGTGTGTTCTGCAGAATACAGTCTTTGCAGTCTAGTGTTTTGATTCTTCACAGTGTGGCTCTGGGGTTTTTTGGCCTGTAATGCAGCAGACCTTTACTGGTACTGCAGGCTTTTCCTTGATTATATAGGAAAATGGAAGATAACAGCTAACTGCTTTGCAGCCCAATGCAACCCTGTAGCTCAAGAATAGAAAGAACTGATGGGAAAGGAAAAGGGAGATGCTGCTTGGGATTTTCAGGTGACATACATACGTACGTATCCTGGATGCATTAGCATAGCTGCAGTGGTTTCAGGTTTGCTAAAAGGGGGGAGAATGTGGAAAAAGGACATGCTTGGATGATCACTGTGAAAATTTAAGCAAGGTGTACAAGGCTCTGTGCCTGAGCTGCTTGTATATTACATTTATATTACTGAGTATATTACTCATTTATATTACTGAGCTGCATTTATATTACAGTATAAACATAGCAACAGCATTATATTGTGCAGTTGTGTTTGTAAGGAGTAGAGCATCTTTACAATTGCTGCTCTGCCAGTGTCTTCCTCTTCCCACTTCCACTGGATATTTGCCAGGGGAAAAATTCAGTAGGCCCTGTCCTTTCCAGTTAAGCATTTTGTTTCACCCTGTTCTTTCTTCTTGCTGTGTAAAGCTGAATTCTTGCATTCTCATCTCCCGTTCTGACTTAGGTTTTACGTATTTTCCTTTATCTTTTTTAATGGCTTTTGTTCACAATCAGTAGTAGAGGTGCTGCCGTTCCTATTATTGTTAGTAGATAACTTCCTTGGTTTAGAGAAAACATGGTTTAAACAATTTTTCTTGAACATGGAAGTCTACATGCATGGAATATTCGACAGAGTCCAATGGTTGTCAGTGTTCAGCTGTTACTTTTTGATGTGTAGTATGTTTGATGTCTTCCTGAAATGAGCTGTTTTCTGAGAGAATTTGTTGAACTTAACCATGCTAACTTTATAAAACTAATGGGAAGTTACTGGTAGCCTAGAGGAGTAAATGGGTAAGGTACAATTAGTTGCTTTTCATGAGCAAAGGCCTTTATGGAAGAAATTATGGAAGAAATTGTAGTATTTCATTGCAGTACACCAGGTTTTATCATCAAAAAACAGAAGTCTGGTTTGTAGTAACGGTTGTGATGAGTTAGTAGTTGAATTTTGAGTCATATTGTAATTATTAACTTCATAACCACTTTATTTTAGTAGTGTACTGATTGAGTTGCAAGTATGACAGTTCTTTCACAGGTGAATGCTCTTGCCTGAAGATGCAGTCAGAAACACTACACTTTATGGATTCTGCATCCGTACCTCTTTTGTTGCAAATTGTTTGAGACTCAGTAGTAGATTACTAGTTACAGTAATAGTAAATATAAAGAGAATAAACGTTGTTGCAGATTGGACAAACCAGTTTTAAGGAGACACTTCAAAAGCTTTCCTGCGCATGTTGTAATGGGAAATTCTGAGGGGATGGTAATGAGAAAGGAGCATTTGTGTACTAAATAGGGTGCATGTGAGTGTCGTCATGTGATTTGTTATTCACACTCAGGTGTTGGCATTTAAGAGTTCTCTGCTGAAAGTAGGCTGATACTAATTTTTGTCATGTATCTAGATATTTGAAAATTCATATTTTTCCAATACTCTTACAGAGAGGAGGATTCAGAAAGTGAGAAGGATAAGAAAATCTGGTACTTCAGCACAAAGATCCAGCTGGCAGAGTTGATTGAATGCCTGGACAAAGATTACTGGGAAGCTGACCTATGCAAAACTCTGGAAGAAATGCGTGAGGAAATTCATCGGCACATGGATGTGACGGAAGACCTCACTAATAAAGCAAGGGGCAACAATAAGTCTTTCCTTTCTGCAGCAAATGGTAAGAGTATTTTATTTTATGGCAGTAGGTGTTGCACTTTGATTCAAATACTTGTTTGTATTTCTTTTATTACAAGAAGTTTATAGAAACTGATGGAGAAGCATCATGCAGGTGTACCAGCATGGCTATTTAGTGCTGACTTGTAGGACTATGTATCATGTATTCCAGGACGTCCTGAATGATTTGGATTCTTGATATGCTTAGGGTGTGCCAGACTGTGATTGCTCCAGGTGTTGAGGTGGAGCTGTGTTAGCTGTCATATATTTCCTGATGTACTGCCCTGATGTGTGTATATATATATGTATATTATCTCTTCATAAACACTTTACAATCCTATGGGAGTTGGAGTAGCAACAGTGTTAGAGCTCCAGTATTTGCTACAGTATTATGGAAAGTGTGGAAGAATGCATATCTCCTCTGCACTTCTTCACCAACTTAATATATCTACCTTGAGGCAATAAATAAATAGCAATATAAATTTGTGAAGGTCTGAACTTTGTTTCTAGGGAAGACATGAAGATTAGATGTTCAGGTTTAAAATTAGATATAAATCATCACTGTATAAATGCATAAATGCATCACTATATAAATGCAATTATTAAATCTGTGGAATTGTTTCTTCTAAGTGTGGGGAAAAAAGTGGCAGGAAGATGAATGTTATCTTTTGTCTCATTGAAAAGAAGCTGCATTTGTGTCATGTTATTTCTGCTCTGTGGCTCTGTAGGTGGTGGTTGGTTTGTTTATTGATGACAACATACTTTCTATTGTAGATGAAATTTTGGACATTATCAGAGCAAGAAAAGGAGAAATAGTGGAAGATAAAACCACAGCAGATGATGAAGCAGAAAAGGCCAAAAGCGATGTCGATAATGACCAGACAGATGCTGAGAGAAGCAAGGAAGAATCTGGAGACCAAGATAAAATTGAGGAGACGCCCACTGAGCAAGATGCGGAAAAAGTGAAAACAGAAGGTAAGGAAACTGCCTGTGCTTTAACAACTTAATTGAAGTGAATCTGTAGTTGAGACCCTCACATTTCTTTAAGTATTAACATGATCTGGGGGATGAGGGGTATGATTCTTTAAGTTACTTTGTAAGTAATAGATTGATATTTGTCAGTTCTTTTGGGTTGTATATTGTAATTGTTTTCTTGTTAAGTAATTTCACCAATTTTCCTACTTTTCAAGTTAGATTTCCAACTTTTCAACTTACCTGCTAGCTTGTAGATACAGGAAGCTTGAGGTACAGGTGACACTTGCAGGTTGTCATCAGCATGTTTGTAGTAAGCAATATTACATCATTCTTAACATTGTTTTCCTCATCAGAACGAGTTTGTTCTTTGATTTTGAGACAATACTGTCTCATAGAAGAAGGGGAAAAAAAGGAAGGAAAAAGCTTAATGTTTTTCAGCTTTATAAAACAGACAAACCAAGCTGCTGAAGTTGCTTTCTATGGATGATGCCAAATGACATCCTAAGACATACTAAAGAATATCCCTAAAGTTTTGTTGTGCATTTTACTATAGAGGCAACAGTCGTTGGGGATAAAAGTAACTCTGTGACATCAAGCACTGATGACAACAACACAAATCCTTCTGCAGGAGAGACTAGTTGCTCTGAAGGGAAGAACGCAATGGGGTGTCAGTCAGAAACCCTTGAGAGCAACAACGTGGCAGAGAAGAAGGTGGCATCAGAGCTCCCTCAGGAACTCTCAGGTACAGAAGGCACTGTCACCAATGCCTCTGTAATTTGGGGAATCTGTTAAGTTTTTCTCTCTGATTTGTCCACTAAAACCATTCACAGCGTATATCACTCATGCTGTTTGCTTGCAGTGCCATCCTTTACTGCTACGTTGTCATTAACATTTCAAAGTTAATTTTCTTGCAACTAGTGCTTGAAATTTGTGGTCCTCTGTGACATTAGCATTTGTTTCCATGCCTTCCAAAGACGACTATGGCTAAGCTTTTTATGTTCTATTTTCTGTAGATTTTATTTTTTCCATATTGATCCATAATGATTTTTAGCATCCTATCAAAGTTGATTTCAAATTCTAATTTGCTGCTGGCTTGTTTATTATTTTAACCTCTCATATACTGTATGAATTACTAACAAACAAAGCATTTTCATTCAAGTGAATAAAGCATTGCAGAGAAATGTCAAGGTCGAAATTGTCCTGCTAGGAATTTAAACAGACGTCAGAATTATAAGCATAGGGGCTCTTGTATTTTAACGTGTCTTGTTCTACCATGTCAGTGATTCAAAAATAGTAATATACACTATTTAGTAATATTCTAAAAAACACCAAACTTTTGATTTAGAAATAAATGGGACTTAATTGCATAAGATATCAATGTACTATTTTTGAATTATAACAAATACATTATAATTCTATAATATTATCATTCTAGAATATCTGTGATGTAGTGATGCTGAGTGTGTTATGTTTCAGAACACAGTAGTAAAGGTTTCCTCTCCTACAGAGATAGATCTCCATTCACATATAGATCGCAGTTCTTGAACTTGCAAATGTAAATGCATCCAAACCTTGTCGTTAACTTTGTTCAAAGGAGGAGATAGTGAACGTTAAGATTAATCCACAATCTGGAAGCTTCATAATACACTTTTTTAATAGATTCCTAGTGCATGGAACAATAAACATGCATTTTAGATACTTGACCAAATATATCTCTGTTCTCATATGGGTTTTATTCCATTTTTAAGTTAAAATAACTACATAAAGGTTTAATGGAAAAGTTACGTATCCTATAGCTTTGTTCCAGACATGTTTATGGGTTAGTATTTTGTTTTAAAGTTTCACTTGTATATTTATCATTATTTCTTTATTATACTTCCACAAATGCTTTTCTCATTCCAAAGCTTCTAGCTTATTTTAAAATGAATGGGCTTTTGGTTTTGGTAGGAAAGTCTATGTGTGTGTGGAGAAGGTTCTTATTTCTGTCTAATTTACTATATTCATAGTGATAATTCTGTTTCTGTGATGAAATTTCCATTTGAGACTGTTGTTTCAGAGGCAGGGAGGGATACTGAAGCAGTATCAGTGAGGCAGCTGCCCCCAGAGGGGGAAAACTGAAGTAAAATGCAAAGCTAGACGAGAATGTTTGTCACTTGTCTGTCACCACCTTGTTAAATACAGTTTGGATATTAGTCTTTTATTAAGAGCCTAGATTGGGTGCTTCCACTCTCTTCCAGACAACATGCACCACAAACGGTTCCATTTTTCCTCTTAGTCGAAAGGGAAATGGATTGAACAGTGGTGCATGCAGGTTTGGGATCTTCTAAGAACCCCAGAATACTTTACCGCATGGTCTTCCTGCTAAGAGTGAGTGTTTCACCAAAGGGAAGTTTTGTTCTGTCACCTGTCTTAAAATCAACAGTGTGATGTGGCAGTGATGTCCATAGCTGTCAAGACAGACAGTAACAAGGACAACTGAGGACCAAGAACCCATTTGTTTTACTGAGCTTGAAGCAACACTTAGACACATCAGATTGTAAGAAAGAGGTTGATTTGAAGTTTACAGAGTGGTGCCAATTGACCTGAAATCTGTAGGATTCCTCAGAATAACTGTGCTAAAGAAAAGACAGTCAAAGACTTGGTGGAAAACCGGAGGTCAACTGAAAGGTGTAAGCTAAAGAACAAGAGAATAAAATAAGTTAAAGCTGCAGGAAGACCAAATTTCATGAAATCTGCATTCTGAAAGCAAAGCAAAGTCTCAGTAGGGAGTTTCCTGTGTGTGCATCTATAGGAAAAAAATTGTCTCCTAGTTAAAATATACTCATACTTCATGTAAATATGAATTTCAGCCCTTCAGAGCCGTAGAAGTTGAAACTTCTTGAAGATCCTTTCATGGATACAGTGCTCTGAAGGAAATTAATATTTTATAGGCGTTTCCCTCCAGTCCAGCAAAACATGTTCATCTGGCCTTTATTTGATGAAAAATTCAAAACCCAAAAAGATTACCTTGATCTAATTTAAAAGAAGGACTAAAAATGAAGTTGTTCTCTTGTAGAAGAAACTGGTCAGATGATCCCTAGCAACAGTAGCAGTGTGTCTGCTGCGCCTCTACAGTCAGATGTTGAAAACAGCAACGGCAGCGAGCTGGGCTCTGGGCAGAACGACTCCATTAGGACGCCTGATGATGCTGAAAATGCAGAGAGGGGATCCCAGACTTCAGAGGACATAGGTAATAATAATAATAATAATAGTATCTGTAACTTTCTTTTTATGCATCTTTTTACTTTGTAATTCCCATACACAAGTAGAAGACTTCCAGTTTTTGTTTTTAAAAGCCTTTTTCCCTTGGGCAGGAGAGAAATCTAATGGTGAAAGAAGTGATTCTCCAGGCGCAGGAAAAGGCACACCAGGCTCGACGCGAATGCTCACGAGATCACGGAATCCAGATAGCAAGTTGAGCCAGATGAAGAGCCAGCAGGTTGCTGCGGCAGCACATGAAGCAAATAAGTTGCATAAAGAAGGCAGAGAGGTTTGTGCGCATCTTGGAAAACTTGAAGTATGAAAATGTTGTAGAAAACTGATAATATTTTAAAACTAAAAAAGTGATTTTGGCAGACTGTGAAGATGCTTAAAAAAATGTAGCAATAATAACAAAGTATTTAATCATAGGAAGCATTTATCCCTCTTCTCCTTTGTTCTTAGTTACTATCTACAGAGGTGTGACGGTGAGTCAGTGCAGTGGTAAAAGTTTTTTGTGTAGCTGTAGGTTGTTTGTTGGGTTTTGGTGGTTTGGTTTGATTTTTTAAGTAGTTTCTCTGGGAAAGAAGTGTTTCAATGCCAGGAATTCACTGCACTTAGTTTTCTGTGTATTGTTTGGTGTATTCATTTCATTTTTGTTAGCTGGTTTTCCTCGTAAGTTAGTACTTAGCATATTTATTCACAGAGCTCTCAAATTTGAAACTCGGTTAATGAATAATTACACCAGTGATGTTATCCATGCCATGTTCTCAAAGTCAAAGACACTTGTCTGCTTGGCTACATGTATGAATTCTGGGATTTGCCAACGAGGGGTTTCACAGAAAGCTTCCTTAGTCAGTGAAGCTGTTTTCCCAAAGGTGCCTCCACAATAGGCATAATTCAGGGCAACAAGGTGAGTTCCTGTTTGGCTTCCTGAGGAGCCTGGATGGTGCTTTTTTAATGTTAAAGTTGATCTTTGGGAATATCCGAACTCTGTACATCAGTGATGAATCATAGAATAGTTAGGGTTGGAAAGGACCTCAAGATCATCCAGTTCCAACCCCCCTGCCATGGGCAGGGACACCTCACACTAAACCATGGCACCCAAGGCCTCATCCAACCTGGCCTTGAACACCGCCAGGGATGGAGCACTCACAGCTTCCCTGGGCAAAGTAAAGTACACATATGTAGTATATCAGATAAACAGTTACTTGCTTCTACAAACTGATGCAAAGGGACTTTTATTGTTTTATATATAGACAGTTGAAGCCTAAATCATAAATAAATAAATAAAAATGCTTGAAATTTAATCCTTATAATTATTCTTTCTTTCACAAGGTTATAGTGGTCAACTCTCAAGGTGAAATCTCCCGAATGAACACAAAGAAGGAAGTTGTGATGAAAGGAAATATCAACAATTATTTCAAATTAGGGCAAGAGGGAAAGTATCGTGTTTATCATAATCAGTATGCCACTAATTCATTCGCATTGAACAAGCACCAGCACAGGGAGGACCATGACAAGAGACGACATCTCTCGCATAAATTCTGTCTGACTCCTGCTGGAGAGTTCAAATGGAATGGGTCTGTACATGGGTCCAAAGTTCTTACCATTTCCACTTTGAGGCTAACTATCATTCAGCTAGAAAACAACATCCCGGCATCATTCCTTCACCCTAACTGGGCTTCCCACAGGTAAATTACTGAATGAAAATGTATATTCTCTTGTTTTACTTGTATTTTGGCTAACAGAATTAATGAGCAATGGTCTTTATCAAATCAGTGATTTCCAAGCACTGTGCTTCAGTATGTTAAAATATAAACTAACGTGCGTGTGTGTTGTGATGGATGGCTGAAAGGATTGCACATTTGAGTGAAGTATTACAATACAAGAGGTTTTCTCCTACCATTAAATCTTATTAACACAGCATGCTACATTAGTGCATGTGTATGTTTCAGGGTTTTAATCTTTGTTTCCAATTTAGGTCTAACTGGATTAAGGCTGTTCAGATGTGCAGCAAACCTAGAGAATTTGCACTAGCGCTGGCTATATTGGAGTGTGCAATTAAACCGGTTGTCATGCTGCCAATCTGGCGGGAGTCCTTGGGGCACACTAGGTAAAATAAATAAACCTCACAATATTTTTGACTCTGAGAACTTGCCTTTGTTTTACAATTACTGGTTCCCCTAAGTGTCTAAGAGTTACGTTTAAATTTAGTCAGGCATTCAGCGCCTGGAAGGGGTTTTTCTCAACCAGAGATACTGAAAATACGTGACGAGATTTTTATAGCCTCATTGCTCCTGCAAAGCAAGTTTGTTCTCTTTACCTGAGCCACAGTCCCAAAGTGATAAAACTCTGGGAGGCCTACAAGAGCAAATTTCAACACACCCAGTTCAGTGGAGTCTGTCTTTTGTCTCTCATTGTATCATAGCAGCAGAAACAAGATGTGTCTGATGTGAGACATGGTTGCAGGCAGCTTGTTTGCCTTACTGGAATAGCCAAAAAAAAAGTAGTGTTTCTGGTGCAAGTAATGCATATAACCTGATACTGGGCATTCCTCTTAACTTCAAACATTTACAATTATTCAAAGAGGTAGTATATGCTGCTGTTTGACTTCTTTTATTTGCTTATAAGATCCTGTCCTTCAATGCACTTCAATCTATATGTATTAGATTACGCAGAATGACAGCAATAGAAAGAGAAGAAAAGGAGAAAGTGAAAAAAAAAGAGAGAAAACAAGAAGAAGAAGAAACAATGCAGCAAGCTACGTGGGTGAAATACACATTTCCTGTCAAGCATCAGGTGAGGTTTTCTTTTGTGTGAGGAACAAACAAAATACAGGCGTTGTTGATTACTTATTCTTTCTGCTTTCATTTGAAACTTAGTTTGTTATTTTTGCATTACTCCCTGCCATTAGGATAGGAACCAGGCCCAGGTATTCAAGCACATAATCTTCATCTCAACTAAATTGGTTATGTATTATGCTCTTAGTGACACCGCCTCAGTTGACAGATGTTTGTCTGCCAAATGCAGCCTCTCCTAGTGGAGGTGTTCTAGATGGTTACTGGAATCTTTTGTGTGTCTGTCCTTGTCCAGTGCACCCCTCCCATTCCCACCCCAAAAAAAATCTAGCTTAGCTACCTTTACTTTGGAAAATTATGTAGTATGATGGGAGCCACTATAGTAGCCTCTTTGTATTCTCCTACAGTAAATACTTTGTGTTCTCCTTTGTGTTGGGGGGATTGATTCAAAAACTTGTATAATCTTTTAGCTTTTAGGTAAATAGATTCTCTCAGAGGAAATAAATGTGCTTTTAGATGTTACTATGGTGGAATCAATGTAATTATCATCAGATACTTAATTTTAGATAGTGTATTTCACAACTTGCTTTAAAAAGTCTGTAAATAAAAGGTTGTTAATAATGGAGCAAATAGCAAAATTAAAACTACTATTAAAAATATTTGACAGGTTTGGAAGCAAAAAGGAGAGGAATATAGAGTAACAGGCTATGGTGGCTGGAGCTGGATTAGTAAAACACACGTCCACAGGTTTCTGCCCAAACTGCCTGGAAATACTAATGCAAACTACAGAAAGTTGCTACCAAGTAAGTGTCTGCATTGCTTTCATAGACTTTTTTTTTTTAAGCTACATTAAATTGTTTGACTTACGAAGTTGTGTGTAATATTTATACAGCTTTATATATAGCCTTGTGTAAATTAAAGACAGATAAAACTTTGTAGATAATCACAAGCAAAAAGTAACATCTAAAATATTGGGGTGTGTACATTATGTATATACACTTACCTACACCCCATGCTGACAGAAAACTGTTAAGCAATTTTATCTGGGAACAGTAGTTTCCTAAGGGAAAAGGAATTCATTTCTCTAGAAAATTTAAAGCGCATCTTCTCGCTTTTTTGTTCCAAGGATTTATATTTATAAGGGCAAGTTTTGTACAGGTGACTTTTTGAATACATCCTGAGCTGTGCAAGTCTTATTTATAATGAATTTAATCATAGTTTCCTTTTAAAATTTAGAAAATGGTGGCCCACCCTGTATTACACATCAAAATGCTTTCTCTCCCCACATATTGATGTAATTCTTTCCCTGTTGCTTTTCATTGGCTCAAACACAAAATGGATGCTGCTGCTTTTAGTGTTTTCTATATGATTGATAAATTGGATTTATTCTGCTTTCTGTATTGCAATAAATAGCCACTACTGTGCTAAGCACAAAGTCATTTAAATACTAATGTCCATTCTGGTTTTGCTGTGGAAATGAAAATTACGATAATTGTGACTTTTCAGAGTCTGAATTAATACGCTGTTAATAGACTGGGGGTTCAGAAAGTGGTATTTAGTTTCCTGAAACATGGGTGAGTTTTGGGTTTGGGGTATGTTTTTGTAAGAAAAACTGAGCATAGACTCCTGAAAAACTAAGGTAAATGACACGGTTTTACCTCTGGTGGGCTTTTAGATTTTATGGGGTTTTAATTCAGCAGTACACTAAGCTTAATAGTGTTACCATTGTATACTTAACATTGCATCTATTTCTCAGTTTCACTAATGATGAATGATTTGAGAGGTAAACTATAACATACATTAAAATGTAGCAGAGTAGAAAAGATATTCTGAATAATTGACCCCATTTAACTCATTTATTAATAGCAAAGAGTGAAGATGAAAAATGCAGTTTGGATAAACGAAAAGGTCCAATTAAGGTAAAACTAGAAAAAGACAGAACAAAGGATTCTCATGATCCGCAAGCAAGAGACAAATCAGACCTTTCAGAAACGTCAGGGAAAGTACAAGTGAAAGAAGAAAAGTCACGTCAAGAAAAAGTAGAAGTTGATACAATTTCTGAAAGCCTGGATGGTGCAAAAGACAAAGGTAATGATATATTGAAATTATGTAAAACTATTCATTACAGCACTGCATGTGTAAAAGCATAGGGCCTCATAAATAACTATTGAAAAGCTGTAACATGTTTTGTCAAGACATTTAAAATGTTTCAGTTAAACGATTGCTGATCGTTCCTTGTAGTAATGTCTGAAGTTTTTGTTCCCTTTTTCTTGAACTCTATTAATATGCTAAAAGGTCCGTTTATTTCTTAGTTGTTAATCTAAAAGTATAGCTTGATATTCGTTGTTAAGGGAGCTTACTGATGCAGAGTTTGTTCTTCTTCACAGTGGAAAAAGAAATTGATGGTGAAAACGATAAAGTCATCAAGGAAGAACCTATGGATGTAGATGATGTGAAAATTGAATCCCCCGTCAAAGATGAGGACAGTCATTGTAAGCTGGATATAATCAATGTCAGTGAGGGATTTCATTTAAGGACTTGCTACAAAAGGAAAGTAAAATCATCAAAATTAGATGGACTACTTGAGAGGCGAATAAAACAGTTTACACTGGAAGAAAAACAACGACTAGAAAGGATGAAACTGGAGGCTAGTGCTAAAACTGGAGGCATTCGATCTGTAAGCCCCCAGAAAAACACAGATGAGCTACAAATGAGAAAAGTAAAAGAAGGAAGCCAGTTTGACGTGTCTTCCCCCAATCAAACCTATATTTCAGAGAAGACCCGCACTGAAGATGCAGAACAGGACTGCTTGCCAATCAGCAGCATCTCTTGTTCCAAAACCGGTGAGCTGGATGAACCCTCTTTGCCTTTGACAAACAAGCTGTCAAAAAGAGAAGGCCAGCTACTGGATGAAGACTCACGTCAATCTTCTGAAGGTGAAAGCTCCATTCAGAATGATAGTAAAGAAAACCCTGAACCTGTGACTGCTGATAAGTGTCAAGGACAAGAGGCTCTTGGAGAATCTGAGAGTTCCTTTGTGGATGGCTTGAAACAAACAAATGCGGAAGGTAGAATCAAGTGGGATATTTCAGAAACCAGCAAAAAACCTTTGGAACAAAACCTACCTACTACCAGGGTGACACAGTGTGAAGACTTGGAGCCAGTGGTAACTGAAAGCAGATGTAGAAAAGATGCTCTGGCCACCCCTGAAAAAACAGATTCAGAGGGAAATTCTGAGCAGCAGAGCAAAGATCCAGAAAGCAATTGTATGCTAAAAAGCCATATTGAACCAGCATCCTCTCAAGAAAGTGAAATGGGGGAAGAAATTACTTCAATAAAGAGTGAAAATAAATCTGAAAACAAGACCATGTTGCACCAAAAATCAGTTAGTAAAGAACCACTTAAAACAGAGCTAATTTCTGAAAGAAACCTTGAAAATCAAACACTGGAACACATGGATGGGGTAGAAGCTGCTGAGGATTTACTGAGCTCTAAACTAACTGAGGCTAATGGTCAAAGGAAAATGGAGACAAGGGCCATAACCAAATACCTCGATCAGACAAATCTAAATAGTGTTACTGACAAAAAGAATAATAAAGATGAAGAAACTGAGACAGAAAAAGAAAAATCAGCATTTCAAATGAATGGAAAAGACAGTGATGTTAAAGCATTACCAAATGATGACTGCTCAGTTAAAGATACTTGTGAAACAAAGGCAGGGGGTGATACTGAACCGAAAGTTAATAATATTAATAAATCCATTCAAGAACATGAAATAAAACCATTGACTTTTAAGGACTCTTCAGTAAAACCCTTCATGAATGGTGACATCACGGTAGAGGACACAAAGGACAAAAACAATGTGGACGCTAAGTCATGTCTGCAGAGTTCACCTGAGCTGGAATCTGGGGAGGGCCTTCAGCCACCAGATGAAGTTCCCAAGTATGTGCAGAAAACCGAAGAAAAACGTCTTTCTCCAGAGAGATCTGCTTTTGACGCTGCCTGTAAAGAAAATAACCTGAATAGTGAAACAGAATCCATGGAAACTGATGTCATTGAGGAGAAAAATGTTGCTCCGTCGCCTGTAACGTCATGTGAGGAGTCTAGCTTGAGTAGTCACTTTGCTGATCAGAATGGTGTACAGACATGTAAAATGGAGAATATTAATGGAGAAAGGAAAATAAAAACTGTTATTACCGAAGTGACAACCACAACATCAACTGTGTCTACAGAATCCAAAACTGTGTATAAAGTTGCAGAGACTGTAGCTTCTAATGATGAGAAAACAACAGTAGTGTCATCTACAGAAAATTGTGCCATATCCACTGTAACTACCACGACTACTGTGACCAAGCTCACCACTCCAGCTACAGACAGTAATGTTGATGTCGTTTCTGTGCAAGAGCATAGTAAAACAGTGGTTACAACAACAGTAACTGACTCACTGACTACCCCAGAAGGCACGTTGGTGACTTCCATGACTGTCAGCAAAGAATATTCTACAAAAGACAAAGTGAAGTTAATGAAATTTGCAAGACCCAAAAAAACCCGTTCTGGAACTGCCTTACCATCTTACAGAAAATTTGTCACCAAAAGCAGTAAAAAAAGCATCTTTGTTTTACCCAATGATGACTTGAAAAAGCTGGCCAGGAAAGGAGGGATCAGAGAAGTTCCCTATTTCAATTACAATGCAAAGCCTGCCTTGGATATCTGGCCTTATCCATCCCCAAGGCCAACTTTTGGGATCACTTGGAGGTACATGCTTCATATTTTGGTGGAAAAGTTTAGGATGTGATGAAATTAAGTCTTGCTGTCTGTTATTCACTATTTATCGTATTGATCAGTAATGGTAGAATGGAGAATCTTTGTCCCTTGGGTTTGGGTGGGTGTTTTGAATAGATTTTGGTTTGAAAATATAATTCATGGTCTGTTGTTAGGTACCGACTTCAAACAGTGAAATCACTGGCTGGAGTGAGCCTCATGCTGCGGTTGTTGTGGGCATGTCTCAAATGGGATGATATGGCAGCAAAAGCTCCACCTGGGGGAGGAACTACACGTACAGGTATTATTTCCTTAAATTTATGACTACTTTCTTAATGCAAAACCTCTTGCTGTTGGTTTTTAATATCAGACACATTGCAAGCATTTCTGTAAAGGCTTGATGTTAGCTACGGCATTTGAATTTTGTAGTCAGCAGTTTGTACTAGTTGCTCTATCTTTACCTTGATTATATTGGGTTGATTGGAGATATAGCTTTTATTTGTTTTCTCTTATTGATGCATTGGGACTAATTTGTTGTAGAAACATCTGAAACTGAAATTACGACAACAGAAATAATCAAGCGAAGAGATGTTGGTCCCTATGGAATCCGGTCAGAGTACTGTATAAGAAAAATTATTTGTCCCATTGGTGTACCAGAGGCTCCAAAAGGTATGTTTGTTTATACATTTTTCTCCTTCCCATAAGCTCCTACAGAAATGAAGGAAACTAGATCTTTATGTTAATTCAGACCATTAAGGGAGCAAATACAGCTTGACATGAACTATTCATTCACCTGTGGGAAACAGGTGATGCATTTAACAAACTGATCTCTCTCAAGCTGAAAAGCCTTCCTGTCTATAAAATGAGACTGAAAAAGACACTAAATCTTGGTTTACACTTTAATTTTGTTTCACTGTCAAGCTTAATGTGTGTGTTTTGACTGTTCTCTAAAGAAACTCCAACACCCCAGAGGAAGGGACTGCGATCAAGTGCACTAAGGCCAAAAAGGCCGGAAACACCCAAGCAAACAGGCCCTGTTATAATCGAAAGTTGGGTAGCAGAGGAGGAATTGGAGCTATGGGAGATCAGGGCATTTGCTGAAAGGTAAACAAACTCAAATGAGCTTTTAAAGAAAGCAGTTTTAATTTGTGTGTGTATGTTAAATTGGAGTTCCTGCTGTGGAGAACACAAACTTGGTAGCTACAATCAGTGAAAGCATATCTGTGTTGCATTTTCACTGTGCCTTTTGATAATGGTGATCAAGCTCAAAGCTGTAAAGCTAACTATTTGCTGGTACCAAAACTATTTTATGCAGATCTTACAGATTTGTTACAGCTAATATTAATTTACCATGGTTATGAACTAATCACTGTTGTATGCTAAAAGGCTATTACGGTAATGCATGGAAAGGCTTTAGGCCACTTTTAGCCCAACTTTAAAACACTAGGTGTTTAAATACTTTTATAATACAAAGAAAATGAATGTGTATAAGTAAAGTAAAGGTAAATTCAGCCTGAGAATATTCAAGTCATAAAAGAATATTTTAAGTATTACATGCTCAGAGTTGGAACAACATTTTAGAATCACTTGGAAAGAATTGTTTTGGATTAATGGTGTTGCATAGGTTGTTTGCAGTCTCAGGTGTTATTATAAATTCCAGGTTTGATTAACAGTTTTCTATAAGGTGACACAGTAGTTCAGCATCCGAATATTTCAGAGATGTTGCATACAACTTCAGTAATTTATTGCAAAATACTTGTATAGCCATGGCCAGTTTTTCAGTGATTTTCAGTCTCGGTGTTTGTTCTTACAAGAGCGATGAAACTGGATAAAATGAAATCCAGTTTGAGGGTTGGATTTTATGTGGTGGTATAACTTACTTTTGGTTGTGTCTTTGGCAGGGTGGAGAAGGAAAAGGCACAGGCAGTTGAACAACAGGCTAAGGTTAGTGAACAGAAGAAGGCAGAGGAATTCAAGGCCCAATTGGAGGCTCAACTAAAACACCAACGATTGGCTGCCCAGCAGGTGGGGGAGCTCTTGGTAGTCCCACCTGTCAGCAGCATGCATTAAAATATGGCAAACACAGTTTATCCCTTATGTTGCACCATTTTTCAAGAGATTTTGCTTCTTGTGCAAACTAAACCATCAAACAATGCTGCTCACACTGTGTCCATCTGTTATTTTGAAATGGGGTTAAGGCAAAGGTTTGGTTTTGGGTTGCCTTTGGGGTGGTTTTTTTCCCTATCTAATTCATTACACCTTAAAAAGGTTTAGTTTGCTTTCATTTTAAAAGAAGGCTGAGAAGCACCAGTGTCCAGGTAAGGTGTTCCTGTGGTGTAATGGAAAGCTGCCTTGGTACATAGGTGACTTGGGAATACAGCTGCATTTGCTTTTCATGCTTCAAATTGAATCTTTTGATTTTATCTTAAGTTGGTTGAATGAAGCCTATTGATAATTTTATGTCACTGTATATAGATGTGTGTATAGATGTGTGTACGTATGTATAAATGTATGCAATTAGAATTAGGAAACCAAATACCATGTTGCTATTTCGCGTACATTATTAAGAATTCTGCTTTTTTCCAACTTAATCCTTTTTCATTTCATCTTCCCTGAAGAGAATATATTATTAGTCAATAAGTACTTCTGATAGGAGGGCATTACCACAATGTAATGCTAACCAAGCACTGGAATTTAATTTAGGGAATACCAAGATGATTCCAGTATCATGGGGAAGATTGTTAGATGTGCTGGAATTTTAAAAGAGCTTACTGATAGTATCCCTTCACAAAGTGGCTCTCTACATTACATGTTCCTTCTTGACAGTTACAGCCCAGAAGATTGGTGGGTAAGGTAAAGGATTTTGAACCTAATTTTCTTAAGCAGGCTGCAAAGTGGATTTACGGTTAAAAGAGTGATTTTAAAAATCACATTCTTAATAGTGAAGTAGAATGATGCTGTCTTCTTTCTGTAACTGGCAGGATCTCAGTGCAGGCGGCTCTGAACCTAGGAATGCTAGTAATAAACTATGTTAACGATGATGTACTGCTTACTGGCAGAGATGCAGGCTGTATGCACATAGTCAAAGCCAAATAGATGGATATTTGTCAAAGTTTTTTAACCTTTCAGATTAATCTGAGACTACTGTTTTCTTTAATGTAAAATATGCACTGAAATTAACATAAACTGAGGATTTTAAAGATGCTATAAAGGAAAATATCTGGCTGTGTCAAGGAGTCTTATGCTGTAGGGTGTGCAAACAACTCATTCTTCAGTCCTTTACAACCTGAGCTAAAATCCTGCCAGAGTTCTTTATTTTCCAATACTGGGAAAGACAGCATTTATTTTCCAAACCCTGAAAATGCTAATTATGCCTTTGTTCATTTTTCTCCTGAATTCCATAGAAACGGCTGGAACAGCAGAAGCAGATACCTACTGTTGGTGTGTCCGCTGCAGTCACTACATCCAGCAGCACTGCAACTACTGTCTCAACACCACAGAAAGTTGTGGTAGGCCCTTTAACAGGCCCAGTCCCCACTGGAACCAAAGTAGTACTTACTACAAAAGTGGGCTCTCCAGCTACAGTAACATTCCAGCAGAACAAGAATTTCCATCAGACTTTTGCTACTTGGGTTAAACAAGGCCAATCTTCAACAGGTAAGTAGCCATTTATCATGGAAAGAACAGATGTTGGAGTTCATCCTATACATAGCGCTTACATCTTCAGAATATGTATCATTATTACATTTCTTGTTATCTTTGCTCTTTAATCTCTTGCTAAGTCAGCAGGACACTTCTGAGGTATTACCTGTCTAATTTTCCTTTGTTCAGACTTGCTAGGTAGTCTTATTTCTGACCTGCCTCATTTATTACTCACAGTTGTTGTACTAGTAATCATTGATAATGAAAGCATTCTATGCTGTAATGTACTGTATCCAAAAAAAGATTCTTTACCAAAGAAAGTATGACGCATTCAAAAATGATTGTAAAAATAGTGTGCTGTTTCATACTTGAAAAAGTCATTTCATTGACTGATTATTCTGCTCTAAAACTGACTGTTCTGTGTGCCTCAATAGCCACTAGCACAGCTGCCACTTCAGCCACAACCATTGCCAGCACAGGGCAGACCTTCCAGATCTCAGGCAGTCCAGTAACGATGGCAGGGAAAGTGATAACTAAGCTGCCACTCCCTGCAAACAGCAAGATTGTTGCCGTCAATGTGCCATCAACTCAAGGAGGTAGGGGAAAGGGAACTGAATTAAACGTGTTCCAGCTTGCTCATTCATTCTCCATTGACACGATTTTCCCAGTGAAGTAAACTGTGACTTGAAGGGGGAAAAAAATATCTATGTATATATATATACAAGTTTCTAGAACTTGTGCCCCCCGTGTTGCATATTTGTGTCTGTAAGGGGAAAATGCAAGGGGTTTTCTGCCTGTAAATTATTCTGCATTTCATAGTGCAAAATTCGGAGTTTTATTTTTAATAATGTGGAATGAAGCATGCTTTTTTGTCACCCTAAATCATACATCAACAAAACCACTTTCTTCATGAGAGGAAAAAAAAGGCTGCTGTTCTTAGTGATTAATACCTACATCCGCTCTTCAGTGATGAGCAAGAGTTTGGCTCCAAACTAAGATCAGGGATTTTCTTCTTGCCTCAAGAAGAGGACTTAATATTTTGAGATTTGTGAATGTATATTGAACAGAAAAGTTCAATTCTCTGTCTCCATTATACTTGGCATCTTAGCAAATCATGAAGGCTACTAGTTTTGTATTGAAATTTCTTAGGTGAGAGGAAAAGCATTACCCAGTTTCTTCAGCACCTCAAGCTTGTAGGTGAAAGGTGTTTAAACTGGTCTTCTACATTTTAAATTAATGAGATTATAGCTCTTAATGGCGGTATAATATTAATTTGTGGCACTGTGACAATGCAAGGACTTATTCGCAGTTACCATCAAACTGATCTTTGTGAAGATTCACTCTTTCCTTAATCTTTTCTGAAATACGTATTTCTTAACTTAAAATGTAGATGGACTGTCAACAGAGTATAATGCTGCTGCTTTTTACAATATGACAAAGGCTCTCCCAAGAAATGTTGAAAGGCTCAAAGGTATTCTAGAAACCTGGAGGCTGATTTCTAAATGCCATCCTGGAGCTGCATTTACTTCTTTTGCTGCAATCACATCATTAATGAACTCTCCATTTTTCTTTACTTAGGTGTTGTTCAAGTTCAGCAAAAGGTATTGGGTATCATTCCATCAACTACGGGTGCAAGTCAAACATTTACTTCATTCCAGCCGAGGACAGCAACTGTAACCATTAGGCCAAATACCACAGGGACATTAGGAACAACAAGCACTTCACAAGTAAGATGCTTTTCTGATGATGTAATGCAAAAAAAAAATATAGTGCATGTATTTAAATTGTTTGCAGATATTAAAAGTTCTGTCTTGTTACTTTTCAATGTTTTTGGCTCATCTCAGCAATCCTCTATTCCAAGGAGGTACAATTCTCTCCAATTGGAAAAACTAATAGTTTAGAGCTTGGTAAGGTTAGTGGTATGGGTATAGATGACAAAATGTTGGATCTGCTTGCATGTTGTCATTTCTTACTGTATTAAAACAGTCAAAGAAACAAAACCAGCACCAAACCTGAGGACATATCCCAGTGGATTGTCTCACATGTCCATTTTGGTGCATGCAGGTAGTGCAAGGGACGCCACTACGCCCTGGTATGACAGTGATACGAACACCACTGCAGCAGTCAACACTTGGGAAGACCATCATTCGAACGCCTGTGGTGGTGCAACAAGGTATCCTTCCAGCCAGTAGGTTCACTTTAATATTTAAATTTCCAGTGTGAAATCCATGGTTTGTCTCTTCATACTTTCTGTATCATATGTCCCAATACCAACATCCCTCATTTTGATGTTTTAAAGTCCACAAATCCATTCATTAAAAAAAAAAAGGGGCAAAAAAAAAGATTAGAATAATTGTGCATTAAGTGCATGAATTAAATTAAAATAGAAACCATTTTGCAGCCATTTTTCAGTGAACCACACAGACAAATGGTTTGTAAAGAAAATCTGTGCGCAAACTGCAGTGTTTGCTTCACTTGTCTGATTATTGCGCGTTACTGTGATTGGAGGTTTGCTGTGCCTAATGGTTACAATATTGGAAACGGGTTTCTTATCATAGATCGTTCTCTTGCAGGTCAGACACAGCAAGTGGTGACTCAGATAATCAGGGGTCAGCCTGTCTCAACAGCCGTTTCTAGCACCAGCACATCTTCTTCCAGTGCTGGCCAGAAAACAATCACAAGTTCTGGAACACCACCTCAACAAACACAGCCACAAACCACACCACAGCCCACTCGCCCTCAGCAGGGACAAGTGAAGCTTACTATGGCCCAGCTCACACAGCTAACACAAGGACAGGTAAAATGTTTTACAGCCTCAAGGCATGGAAATGTGCTAATACTTATCAAGCCTTTGGGTTTCAGCAGTGTGGTGTATCTGCTCATAAATGTATGGTTTGGCCTTAGGATGGACTGATAGCATATTTACAGCCTGAAAGGAGCTTAAATATTTAAAGTTTTAAATATTGCCTCCTATTGCTTTCATTAATAGCAGTAAGGGATGTAATTGTTTTGTATGGCCTTCAGAACATAATGTTTATTGCTTGTCTTTTTGACTTTGTGTGAAGATTTAGTTTTCATTCATGTTATCCACAGTCTCAGAGGAAAAAGTACAGTATCTGGAACTGGAAGAGGAAAAAGTTCTTGCAGCTTCTGTTCAGATCCTGAAGATCTGTTGGCAAAAATAAGCTTAGAGTCAAGCGTAGGGAAAAACAGACTCCTGTGAGTTATAGATCTGACTCTTGGTTAGGAATTGTTTTCAGTGCATTGGTAGAAGTGCTGAATTCTGAAACTCAAAACCCTAATTCTTCTGATTTTCACCAAAGATCTGTCTAAGAATTAATCCCTAATGCATCAATTTTAACTCTTCTTTTAGGGTGGCAGTCAAGGATTAACTGTGGTAATTCAGGGACAAGGTCAGACTACTGGTCAATTGCAATTAATCCCTCAGGGTGTGACTGTAATACCTGGTCCAGGACAACAGCTTATGCAAGCAGCTATGCCAAATGGTACTATTCAGAGATTTCTTTTCACCCCACTACCAGCAGCTGCTACTACAGCTAGCACAACTACAACAACAGTTTCTACTTCAACCTCAGGTAACCATTGTTCTATTCCACAATAGAAAAAGCTTCAGTATCACTTGCATGGGAGTTTTTTATGCAGTTGGAGATGGTCTGTTAGTACAGTAAATTGGTTGGAAATGTATTAGAATCCTAGAAATCTGCTGAATTTCTGCATAGAGCTTTATGGTAGTTCTAAAAGGTTCAAATTAATAAGAGTCGTAGATGTGTCATTTGAAATTAATGGAATACTTGTTTTTATCCATCATAGCTACAGGGGAGCAGAAGCAAGCTCCACAGGCACAGCCAACATCAGCGCCGCCACCAGCTCAGACACAGCCTCAGAGTCAGCAGCAAGCCCAGCCTCAAGTGCAAAATCAGAGTACTCAGCCTGTGCTGCCGGCCCAGCCACAGGCACCTCAGCCAGCGCTTCAGCCTGAAGCTCAGACTCCAGCATCCGCTGACTCTCCAGTCACACCTGAAGCACCGTCGTCTAAATCTCCAGTTCAGTCTCCAGCACAGACCCAGGCTCAAGGGCAGTCTCCAGTGCAAGTCCAGAGTCAGCCGCAGACTGCAATCCTTCCACAAGGCCAGTCCCAAGTCCAGCCTCAGCAACCAGCTCAGGTGCAGACTACAACCCAACAACAGATTCAGATGCAGCCCCATGCTCCCATACAAATTCAAGCGCAGCTGCAGCAATCACAACCTCAGGTTCAGACTTCAGTCTCAACCCTTGCAACTACTCAAAGTTTAAATCAGGTTCCTGTGCAATCCCCAACTCGTCCTCAGCTGCAACTTCAGCAGCCTCCAACAAAACTTATTACAGTGCCTCAGCTTCAGCAACAAGTCCAAGTTCTCTCTCAGCTTCAGTCACATGTTGTGGCTCAGATACAAGCCCAACAAGGCAGTGTGCCCCAGCAGATCAAGCTTCAGTTACCTATTCAGATCCAACAAACTAGCCCAGTACAGGCTCACCAGATTCAGAATGTGGTAACAGTTCAAGCAGCTAGTGTTCAGGAGCAGCTGCAGAGAGTTCAGCAGCTCAGGGAGCAGCAACAGAAGAAAAAGCAGCAACAGATAGAATTTAAACGTGAGCACACCCTTCAGGCTTCTAATCAAAGTGACATTATCCAGAAACAGGTAAAGTTAACAGAAGGAAATTAAAACTTAATGAATGAAAAACATCTCATTTTAAATGCCTGTTCTTGTTAACCATGTTAATACATTTGATAGGCAGTTAATTTGATTCTGTCAAAGTTGGTGCACGATTGCTTTTGGCAACTTAATTAAGTATTCTAGCTTAATTCAGCACATCAAGTCAGTTGTACCATGTTTGCAGTCTTCTGGCACCTGGATTCAACCTACCACTAGCTGCTGGGACAATCTATTCTCAGTTCAGGAAAGACAGGGTGTAGAGAGGAGAACTGATGTTCAGAACACATGTACAAGACTTTCATTGCCTGCTGTAGAAAACTGAGGTTTCAAAGAGGTATCTGAAATGTAATGCTGTTGGATGGCTGCAGGGCTTAAAAATATACATATATAATAGGTTCTTACCATTTTTAAATGAAACAACCAGTCACTGGAGGAATACTGTCAATTTACATTTAGTCCCTAGGTTTAAACTTGACATAAACAGAATACCCAACTCTGTGGGCGGGAGATGGTGTTAGCTTTCAATTCAGTTTTCAAGTAATGGCTTTGAACAAGCACTACCCCCTGATAAAATCAGTTTTCTTTTGTCACTTACTGCACCTCAGAAATGTCCTGGTTCTCCCAGTGACAACATGAAATACTGCCTAAAGCTTTCATGTTTTATTTTGGGTTCTCTATCATCCTACAGGTGGTTATGAAACAGAATGCTGTCATAGAGCACTTGAAACAGAAGAAGACACTGACTCCAGCTGAGAGGGAAGAAAACCAGAGGTGAATGTGCACCTTTAGATGTGACAGTTTTACATTTATAATGTCTTTAAATGGTGGCATAAGATGACACTGGCTTGTAAAACCCAGCTTAAAGGAATTTTGCTATTTTAAAATCAGTTAAAGTAACAGTCAGAAGTAACTTTCATAACGATGTTCTTTAAGTAATGGAATCCTGTATATTCTCGATTTTAATTATATGTTTTTAAGTGTATTCCATGTGTTTGGAGCTAGCCACCAATTTTAAATTCAAGATAAAAACCATCCTTAGAGGAGCACAGAGCGGAGAATTAGTGGTTCTGATGCAAAAAAGGAGCCTGATTTTTGTTTGTCCTTTATCATAGCCATGTATTTCCATTCTTGTCCACTCTGCAGAAGGAATGTAGGAGTTGGAAGACAGTGCTATTCGACAAACACTTGAAGCTGCTGAACACAAATTTGGAGTGTGTGGGGTTATTTTGACTCCTTTTCACTCATGCGGTTGCTTCAATTGGATAATCACAAGTGTGTGTGTTGTCAGATAGTAGGAAAAATAACAGTGTTCTCTACAACATTTTGATCATCAAATGAGAGTACAAGCTCAGCTGATTACAACAGTATCCCTAGGTGCTACTTGCTAGTATATTACATATGTCACCAAAATACAAATGTGTATCAAAAGACAGTATGTCTTGAGTCCAAGTGCAGAGTTGAAGCAGCTACTTGTCCCAGCCATTGCTGGTTTGTTGTTTGCTTTCAGCTCATTTGTCAATGGGAGTTCTTTCCCATGGTCACTCTGGCAACAAGAAGCATTTAGTTTTCTAGTGGGTTTGACATAGAACAGGAACAGAAAAGGAAATTCAGAAGAACTAAAATGCATTCATTGTCTAATTGAAATGTAAAATACATGAAAACTGCAGAATAAGTGAGCAGGAAAAGAGATTTATAGGTGAGTGTACAGCAAACAGCTGAAAAATAAATGCTGAGTTGTCATTAGTGAAGAAACTGGAACTGGTTTATAGTAATTTCTATAAAATGAAATGTATTTGTCAGCCCTTATGCCCAAACACAAAAGCTTAGTAATATGTAGTGGTCACTGAAGCATAGAAATGTATGTTTCAGAAGTTAATAGGCTTCTGACTTGCTTTCATCCTCCATCAGAATAAACAAATCCAGCTCTTTTAAACATGCTTGTGGAAACTGAGCTGAATGAAAATATCTCTCATCATACTAAAGCTTAAGCTTTGTTAGGAGTTTTATTGGGAAAGGGGAGGAATGATCAGTACACAGATCAGTTAAATGAAATTGGGGCTGGCCCTCTTGAGCCCAACTAAGGACTTGATCCCTCCCAGTGTTCTAGTAACTAAATGTGAGTGGGAGCAATGTGTGTTACTAAATTCACCTTGCACGTCTTGAGAAAGGTAATGGTTTAACTTGCAGACTGGGGAACTTAATGTTTCTGCATTCTCAACTGGGGATAAATGGGCAGCTCAGCACAATGTCCTTGTTCTGTCTTTCTTCCCCAGGATGATTGTGTGCAACCAAGTGATGAAATATATTCTGGATAAGATAGACAAAGAAGAAAAACAGGCAGCTAAGAAACGAAAGCGAGAAGAGAGTGTGGAACAGAAGCGCAGTAAACAGACGGCTTCTAAGCTCTCGGCTCTGCTTTTCAAGCATAAAGAACAGCTGAAAGCTGAAATATTGAAGAAAAGAGCACTTCTGGACAAAGAACTGCAAATTGAAGTGCAGGTAAGGGCTGTTATTCTCAAAGGTTGTAAGCTGGGGAGAATGTTTCTGTGTTTATCTGTTTGCTCAGTGAGAGTTTAAGGGAATACGGAAGGATGTGGCTGTAGATGCACGGATCTCTGTGAAACTGATACATGTCCTTTTTTATGCTTCTTGTTTTTCACCTGGACTGAAATTACTTTGTTTCCTGAAACAGCTTCTGATAGATTGCAGCCAGTGTGTCATAGTAGGTCAGGAGTGCCATCCCTTACTGTTATGTGGGTTGTAGGTGAAGCACATTAAAAATCTGTGTATTTAAGTGCCGTTAATTATTTTCTTTTGGTGAACATGGGGATTTATGTCTAGATTTTGATGCTGTCCTGGAATAATCATATGAAGTGCCTCCCTCTCTATTTAATACGCTTCAGGAGGAGCTAAAGAGAGACTTAACTAAAATTAAGAGAGAAAAGGAAAGAGCCCAGGCAGCTGCTGCTGCTGCAGCTGCCGCCGCTGCTGCAGCCGCTGCCGCTGCACCGCCACCACCACCACCACCACTGCCACCACCGCCACCGCAGCACCACACAGCCAGCGTCACCTC
The DNA here is from genome assembly GCF_963264785.1 of Psittacula echo. NCBI lineage: Eukaryota > Metazoa > Chordata > Aves > Psittaciformes > Psittacidae > Psittacula > Psittacula echo. The sequence continues at coordinate 3,569,330 of NC_137750.1, read as the reverse complement.
CTCCTCCTCCACCACAGTCCCAATGCCAGTATCCTCTCAGAAGAGAAAGCGAGAGGAGGAGAAAGATTCATCAGTGTCCAAGTCCAAGAAAAAGAAAATGATTTCTACTACCTCAAAGGAAACAAAGAAGGACACAAAGCTTTACTGCATCTGCAAAACGCCTTATGATGAGTCTAAGTGAGTAGTAAATACCACAGCCTTTTACTCTGAATTCTTAGCTGTAGGTTTAGTGTTTAGCTCTTAGTGCAAGGTAGTTCTAGAATTGGAGATGAGTATCAGGTGTTATTGCAGAGATCACTAAGGTATAAAGAATGAAGTCTCTGTTTCCACTAGCAGTTACAAAGCTATTAACATACTCGATTGATACTCTCAATGTATGTGATTTATATTTCCACTTGTTTGCATGTTTCCATTGTATGACCTTTCTGTCTCACATGCACATACTCTTTTCTTTTCTCCTCCGCTCTGTTACTCTTTCTTTTGCCGTTTTGCCTCTGCCTCAGAAGCAAGTGACAATTTGGTTTGAGCAGTTTCTCATGGACAAGTAGCTGATGTTCTTTAGAAGTACCTTTGGTGCCGCCTTTCAATAAATGACCTATTTTTGTGAGTCAGTAGCCAGTAAAGGAGGTTCCGAGTTACTGCAGTTCACTTTGGACAATGTTTCAGGAAGAAACAGTTTCCATATGTTATAATTTACATCCCAAAGTTGATAAAAAAGTGAATATGTAGCATTTGACAAAGTGAAAACTGCAGCTCTGTGTGGTTTGATTCTGACTGAAAGAGGAAAAAAGCTTATGCTACGCAGAAAATTAATGAAGACATTTAGTGAGTCGTGGAGTGGAAGACTCAGTGGATTGCTTTAGGTGGAAGTGACTAACATCAGTAGTTAACTTCTGATAGCTGTGTAGCGGTGCATGTAAGTCAAATTTGACTTCAGACCAATTCCAAGTGAGTATGTATCTGCTTAACAAGTGGCAATAGCAAAAAGTATTAACTGGTGCCATTTGGTGGTGGTTTAAGTGCTGATAACCATAGAAGTGGAGTAGTGCTTTCACTCCAGTAATGGTTCTTTATTCCAAAATTAGGGCCGGGACTAGAGGATCTCTTGAGGTTCCTTCTAGCCTTTTCTGAGTGTTAATTTATTGGTTTTAAGGAGTTGAGGTCTTTGGTGTTTTTTTTACCTGGATTGCTCAGTAGGCCTGACCATTACCCCAGTGTGGGATACTGGACTGCTCCCTTTGCTTCTACTACTATAGAAATAGCAGAGTTTGATGCCCTGGTTGTGCAGTTATTTAAGTGACAGAACTGTCACAAACATAAGACGAGATGAACAAATTTTGTGAGCAAAAGGGTTTGATTGGCAGACTAAACACTTCTGTTGACTCTAATGGGCATTTGAGTAAGCTGATGACACGTGGTCATAGAGCGAACTTTGGTAGCGTGAATAGAAAACTGTGCTTAAATGCACAGACTAAAACTTGAAGAAAATGGGATGTTAATAACTTAGTAGCGTCCTGAGCAATGTGATTGAGTTCTGCTGCTTGCTTTTTGTGAATTCTAAGAGTGTGCTGTTGAGCTCCATTGGCCTTTCACTGTTTGCAAAGGGAATAGTCAAGTTCTAACACAGTTTTCTGGTAGACGTTTTTAAATCTTATTTTTATATATATATATACACACATATATAGGCATCTTCTTTGTGCTGGTGTCTCTTTTCTACTTCAGAAAAGAGAAATGTGCTGATTTGTGGTATTTTTTGAATACCCTGTGGATTTTTTAGGATGTAATAAATCCTCAGAAGCCTCTCTGTGTTGTGGGAGATGTGCAGTAGCACACCTTTCGGTCTCATTTGCAGTACTCCCGGGTTACAGGGATTTGCTCAGGTGGTTTTCAAGAATGGTCAGTAAGATTACTTACTAATCTGACTTAGACTCTAACTAATGAGTTAGAATCTAAGTTAAAGCATAATGTGACACCTGTCACACATTCTAGTGGCAAGGTTTAGCATCTACACCTGAACCTGAATGTGCTTGCACGTCACTGGGAGCAGACACTGTCCCTTTTGGGAAGAGAAAGCAGGGTGAATCACTGTTGGTGGCTGTCAGAAGGAGCTGTATTTGTCTGTTCTTTGTGGAAGGTTGGGTTCTGTGATTGTTTTTCTTTTCTTTTAAGGAGTTGTCTGACTGAAACTTAAGAGAAAAGGCAGGATCTGAGTATCTGGGGTGTATGCAGAAACCCAAGAAATTAGAGGTGCTTGTTTTGTGGGGTATGTGCTAGCTACGGTCCTGTTGCTAGTACAGAGTGTTGGTTGGTGGTGCTTGCAGACTGATGGACTAGGACAGCAGTAATTCCTATACATGGCGGGTGGTCAGTGGTGTCCAAAACTCCAGAAGATCCAGGTTCTGAGTCAGCTTGCTTTTGCTCAGGCAGAGAGAATGGATGTGCAACTTCGCCCATCTGGTTGATTGTCACTAGTCACAGGTACGTTTTGAGCTCTCCATACACAAAATGACAAACATCCTTGCATAATATTTTACAGTTTTGTCACATCATTCTGTGCAAGGTCCCATTCACATGATTGTGTCCCTGGTTCCCTTCACTTCGTGTCATACCACATCTGGTTCTGTCACGTAGCTGTGTCTGAGAGTAGTAGGCATTATTCTCTGAAGAGTGGTCCCCATTCCAATTTGTTGCAGTTTTGAGCAGTTTAAGATCTGTTTTTCAGCAAGTTCCCCATCCCCAAAAATGAATTCAATTATGCCCGTATCCTGACCCCATTTTCTTTCGTATCATGTTATACCAATATGTATCCTACACATGGCTGGTATGCATGTTCTTCATAGCGTACTTGTAACTCCTAGTTGGTGTTTGCGCTTTGCTTTTGTTTTTTAAATTAACTGAGAGCTACATTTTCAAATCTTAAGGAAACGTTTCAGTGGCTTTTGAGCTGCGGTTTTGAAAATGTCAATCTTTTCCTTTGGCCTTGTCTTTTTGTGCCTTTTACAGTTTTCCACACGCAGATTGGAGACAGACCTTTTTAGCCCAGTTTCACTCAAAAGTCTGGTTACAAATTGCTGTGCATTTAAATGAACTGTCAATTTAAAATTGACCCATGCAACCTTACTGACAGTGTAGCTGCAGCGTGAGACGTTAGTCTGTAAGGATAGAATGCTAGGAAGCAGGGAAAACTGTGACAATTGAAGAAAGTAGGCCAGCAAAGACAGTGCATCAGAGAGAAATGCAGGGAAAAGTGCCATGCCATTTGAAATGACAATTACATTGTCATTTTCATTGTGAATACTTTTAGGTTCTATATTGGCTGTGATCTTTGTACTAACTGGTATCATGGAGAATGTGTTGGCATCACAGAAAAGGAGGCTAAGAAAATGGATGTGTACATCTGTAATGATTGTAAACGGGCACAAGAGGGCAGCAGTGAGGAATTGTACTGTATCTGCAGAACACCTTATGATGAGTCACAGTGAGTTCTGATAAGAACCTCTTATTTAATGTTTAGGTAGCAAACTGTGGTTACCTGTTCTTTGCAAAGAAAAAACACAGAAGTTATTCTGCATATGTTGTATTCGTTTGTAATACAAATTGCTTTTCAGTAATTGTCTTCCTCTCCAAAATGTTTGTGTACAGTAAATGTTGAGGGAAAGGGAAGTTTTCAGGGTGGTCACAATGTGTTGGGTTTTAAATAAGTGCTTTAAATGGGGGTTGATTTGGTTTTTCTTTATTTCTTTAACAAGGGATGGTTAGAGAGATTAAAAGGCAAATGTATTTAGTGGATTTTGTTGTGCTTTAATCTGATCTGGATGAAAGCATCATTTTCGTATGGGGGTATATGGTGGTATCCTTTCCTGTAAGGCTTTGTGGCACAGAATACTCCTTCTGTGTGCAACTACAAGACTGAAGCTTCCATATGCAAAATGTTTGTACAGAGTGAAGTGAGCCCTTGCTATAGTCCAGTTTGTGCAAAATGTATCTTGAATCGGTTCGGATACTGGTTGGGTGAGAGTTCTGGCATTACCCTGTTCCTTCCAACTCTAAAGCAGAGGAATGACTTTTGATACCTTGATTGCTCGAAAGTGCCTAGTGTAAAATGTAGGAACTGATTTTGCCGTGGTCCGTGATTTAGCCTGTTTGTAAATACAAGAGCAGTTTGAATAGTGTAATTAGGATTTGTCTATCTGAACGATCATTTTACGCTCTTGTGTTTAATCGTGCCAAGTATCTTGCTTGTGTGCAGGGATTGCAGGTTTATGTATTTAAATGTAACCTTTAAATTCAGCGGATCAAGTCACTAACATTGGTTTTGATCTCACAGATTTTACATTGGCTGCGACCGATGTCAGAACTGGTATCACGGGCGCTGTGTTGGCATCTTACAAAGTGAGGCAGATCTCATTGATGAATATGTGTGTCCTCAGTGTCAGTCCACAGAAGATGCCATGACTGTCCTCAGTCCACTAACTGATAAAGATTATGAAGGTTTAAGAAGAGTACTGCGTTCCTTACAGGTGAGAATAAGGATTGCAGCAAAGAGGAATGCTTTGGGGTACAGGACATATCTGTGAGTCTTGGAGTCAGTTTTGATTTCTCATAGCTTTGAGGCTTTATAAAAAGGGATATTTTTTGTGAGAAATGCCCCTGTGTCAGCTGCAGACTTGATGGGCATTATTGTGCTGGGGAATGTTTACAACAGCTCATATAGCACTGCTTCTGAGTTAATGAAGCTGAACAGCCTCTTCAGTGGAAGGCTCTTAGAGGAAGTGGGTTTACTTAGAATACCAAAAGAGGCAGAGTGGAAGCCCAGCTGCGCAGGATGGAGAAGGTGCAATGTTCAATTCTCACATTAGTTTTCTATGATTTCTAATCTACACTTCTGTGCTTTAATCTCTGAGGTATCAGATTGCAGTGGTGTTCTCATGGAAAGTAAATGATGGCATTCTGATAGTAAGAATTACATCAATTACAACATTTCTCATTTATCTGTCACTCCCACATATGCCTTTTCTGCTGTAACTATGAAGAATTCTGGTAAAATAGTTGTGTGGTAACAGAAATCCTCAGTGGTTTGCATTACCTTGTGTTTTGTAGGCATTCATGAAAACAAGTTAGTTTTAGAGCACTTGGAAGTGAGAGCCGTGGCTGATTTCTAGGTGTGAAGCGCCAGGCACACTCAGTAAATTCAGTACACACTTTTCTGTGCAGCCAGGCCAGCACAGTGTCCTGTTCTGTCTGAAATTCACACTGGTACTGTTCTGAAGACCAACTACTCCCATTGATGTTGAGCTTTAAGACTTTACTCAGTCATCAGATGAGCACTAGCTAGCTTTTCATATAGTGCTGCACCAGTTCCTTAAATCCAACTCTAGATCCCAACGGATAAAGGTGTAATGAAAATAGTTAGCTGCTAAATAGTGCTCATTTAACTTCATTTTTTGCACAATTGTATTTTGTTTTCCTGACAGGCTCACAAGATGGCATGGCCGTTCCTAGAACCAGTAGATCCCAATGATGCACCAGATTATTATGGTGTTATTAAAGAACCAATGGGTAAGTGTTTCTGAGTGAGTGGGCTGAGGGGTTTGAATATCAAATGAGTAACCTGCTGACCAGTTCCAGCCAAGGACCTTGAAGATACATTTTGCAGAACACACAGTTCTTACAGATGAAACAATGTGATTTATCCCTGATTTATTTAGAAGTTCATGAGAGTTGATAGAATATCTGTATCAAGGCTGGCTCCTTCACCCTAAATACTGCCAGTGTAACATGTAATGTGTGAAATTCAGGGGTGCAGGAGGACTGAATTCTTGGGTTTAAATTACTTTATTTCAAAAGGACAATTTTGCTGTGGTTTTCTTTGCTTGGGGTTCTTCTGTCTTTGTGCGTCAGTTCCTCCTATAATTTGCGGAGTGTTTGCTCTAGAGTTTGAGGAAGACGTGGTGCAAATACGGTTAAGTGATGGAGTTTGAAACTATCTTAGTATATTAGATTTCATATTGTATGTAATTTGTCTTTAAGGCTGTATGAACAAGAATTGATTCAGATTTTGTGTATGTGGGGGAAAGTGGAAGAGGAGATGCTGCAGCTTTACAGTGTTTTACTGTGATCTTACCAGGCCTTACCAGTTAGCTAGGAATAAGCTAGAGAAACACTTAAATGTGAAACCTCTTGGGAATATCTACCTCCTGCCAGAAATGGTGTTGCTAAATATTATTCCTTTACACTTACAGAAGCAATACCTTTACATATGTCTAAATGAGAGCTGTATCATTTGAGCTTTCCCACCTACTCCTCACTGAGCCTAGAAATAGGGAAGTTAAATTTAGTTCCTTGGCAAAGTCAGAGTGTGTTGACTGAAAAGAATGTTTTGCTTAGAAATTGTGCCCTTCTCTGTTCCAAAGTTTTGGGTTGGGCTGTTATGAAAATGCTGAACAGCTCCTGTTGCATCATTTGTTAGGAAAGCTCAAATAATAATGTAATGAAGCATATGATGTTTGAATGAAGTAAACGAAAGTGCATTGAGTCCTTTCTGGCTTAACCAGCAGGAAAATAGACTTGTAAGTATACAAATAAATATCTGTAAAATACACTTGGTGGTCCAGGCCTGTCTACATTTGTTTTCACGCATTATGGCATTACTGGCATTTCAAAATAAGCACTTTAAGGGCATTTTCCAAGGGCAGGTCACTGTTTCTCCAGCTAGAAGTGCCACTATACATTTAGACCGCTATATTTATAATTGGCAGATCTCGTTCCTTTCCCTCATTTGCATTAAAATAGGACAGTTACTGCTTACTTTACCATTCGGGTCCTGCTAATGTGTCTAGTTAGTAAGAATGAGAGCACTAGCATTTTGCGTGATCCTGCACTTGAATCTGCTTCATCTGGGACATGACAATGTGCATCTGCTCTTGAAACTTGATAATTCATTCAAAACAAGTCATGATCAGAAGGTTTAGAGAGCTCTTACATGCACACATACGACTCTTGGTCTCAGTGATGAGGGCTGTCAACAAAGTACAAGTAACTGGATCCAGATTGCCTGACTTTTCCCCCTCTCCTCCATTAATTTCTTCAGAAAAAGTAAACAGCTCCTGCAGAAGACCCCAGTTTTCCAAGGTCGTTTTGATACTCACGTTTTAATTCAGCTGCACTTAACGTACTCATGCCTAAGTGTTTATTCTGAAGGAGACCTCATAGTGTCACCACGTCACAAGCAGCGTTCCTGGAAAAGCAGCTAACTCCGATAGGTTTTGTTTCCCCCACGCTTGACAACGTAAACTTGTGTTGAAGGATGACAGTGTGTCATTTTAACCATCTTTGGTTTCCTTCAAGACCTTGCCACCATGGAGGAGAGGATCCTGAAGCGTTACTACAAGAAAGTCACGGAGTTTGTGGCCGATATGACCAAAATTTTTGATAACTGTCGTTACTACAATCCAAGTGACTCCCCTTTTTACCAATGTGCAGAAGTTCTCGAATCATTCTTTGTACAGAAACTAAAAGGATTTAAGGCAAGCAGGTAAGCTGAAGTGTTCCTATTCACAAACGTCCTGTTGTCCCCTGCAATCTCCTCGATGCTTTTTTAAGCTTACCTTGCATTCATGCAGGGATTTGTGTCTCCATGCACAGAAAACTGAATGAGAATAATTTCTGCTCAGGACCAATCCTGAGTTGTGATAATGTTCTGCTGTGCAGTAAATACTTTTCATTGCTAAAAAGAGACAATCCTTCCATGAAATTTATAAGCCAATGAAAGAAGTTAAAATACTTCAGTTTTTACTACTTCTCTCACCTTTTAATGACTAACCTGAAATGGATGGAATAAGTAAGGCTTAAAGTAGGATATGGAGAACAAAGCACAATTCAAAATTGCTATTTAAAATTCAACTTCCTTTTTTTCACATTTTTCTATGGAAGGATGGATGTAGATTTTTCCCTAACATAGACATGCCTCAAAAGGAACATGCAGCTCCACTACACGCTTTCCTGTTGCTTGCCTGTTCCGTCTAGTGGCACGTACATGGAAGTTGTACAGCACTAGTCAAATTCTAATGTGGTATTTACTACAGCTGTTCCTAAACCCAGCTTACTCCAAACGCTAACGGAATCCGCAGATTTCCCTGGATCGCTGCTGTATTCCAATACAAGCCAGCTGTGACTGAGTCACAAATGTTGGATGCCTTTCAGCATTACTTGGAAACTGTAGATGTAGTAGTTAACTTTGTCCATCCAACTGTAGCAGTCAAAACCCCGGCAGAGTGCTAGTCTAAGGTACTAATGCAGGATTACATCCGTCTGTAATTAACAAAGTTGAAAGCTTCACTGCTTCTACACCCCTTGTTGTGAAGCTGTCTGGTTTTCTATGCACAATGAAGGTAGGGTTGGTAAGAAGTGATGAGTTCAAATCTGTCACTCCACCATTTTTCTTTCCCATTTATTACTGCATTAATGGTTTTTTCAGGTAGCTTTCACCTCATGTTTCTGTCACCTTGTTTTAGCTGGTTACCCCGCATCCACTAACTTCATTGATGCGTCTGATTTGTTATTGTTTTTCATTTATACCATCCGTGTTCTTTCTTTTCTTGCAGATTGTGATATCTTTAGTCTGAACTTTTTAACTGGAATCAGAACTGGATGTTGGGGTCACTTTCTTTTCTTGTCCAATTCAATGACATTAAAACTGCCCTAAAAATCCAGATCATTTGTCTAAAAAAGTAAATGCTGTTGGGTTTTTGTTACCAGCAGTCGTACTGGTGAGCAGAACTGTATTAACAAAAACTAATGTCCCATTCCTCAAATACTGTATTGAGAAAAGTGGAAAATTCATCTTGAAACCATGTATTTTATTGTTTTATTTTCAGTCACTAATAAAACTGTGAATGTCCAAGAGGAGTTTTGCTGAGCTCTGATTAGCAAAGATGTGATTTTTAACAGGCCTCTTCAGTTCTTTCTATTAAGTTAATCCAAAGACTTCCTGAATAAATTTAAACAAAGAATACATTATTATAAATATTCCCAATTAGCAATAGGCTTTTTGCTTTCCCTTTTGATAAACTACTATTATGTAAATATGAGAGGAAAACTGATTTCAGGCATTTTGGAGTATTCCAAAACTGCATTTTACAAGTACTGAAATAGTTGTATACTGGAGGAGAAATTGTGCTTAAAATTCAGAGAGAATGATTTGCAGAGTTCCCTTTGTTCTGAAGGGGAAAAAACTAAATGTAAGCAGCACGGTGGTAATTCCCTCATTGTGCTTTGCCCATGGTGGCACCTTGCAGCAACTGTGTTCTCCAAAATGAAGGGTGCTTAATTCTTCACTTTCTTCTGCATTCTGCAGGTCCCATAACAACAAACTGCAGTCTACAGCTTCTTAGAGTTCAGCGTGTTTAACCTAACACACCCGAGCAAGAATCTGGTTGTCTGAAAGGTTTTAATTAAGAAGCCAGATGTTTTTAGTCAGGTTATCCTGACGAGACTTGATGTAAACTGCATTTTTATTGGTCACAACAGTCAGATTATATTCTCAGCTTATTTTGTCCAAAGGACAAAGAGATAAAAATCAGCAGCACCACTTTCTTGTCAAGATCAAATTGTTGTACTATTGTGGCAGAAGCAGGAAAACTTGGTTTTGTTGAAGGAGAGAGAGAAAGAGAGCAAGAAAAAAAGATACAGTAAATGGGGTCACGTTCAACTCCATGGAAATGCCACGTCTGTTCTTCAGTGAAGAAGCTGGTTTAAAGTCCACACAGAAAACTTTGACTGTATTTATTTATTGTTGCAAAAAAGACGCTTTTTTATTGCTGCCCTCATTTGTCAGCTAATTATTTTTTCTTATAAAATCCAGCCCCGGTTACATGTAATCCATTCTGTATCTTAACATGATTCCTGTAGGTAAAAGTACAAGAAGACCTCTAGATGTCTTTTCTTTCTATGAAAGGAGCTGCTATGTACACATGTGCACACACACAGAACTGGGAATCAACAAGGAGTTTATCGTTCATGGTAGATAAAAAGTTAAGCTTGCATAAAAGTTGGGCTAAGTGGTCATGGACTACAGACTCTGTTGCCTTGAATATAACAGTACAATTTGTCATTTACTCTGCACCAGACTGAAATGAGTAAAATCTATTTGAAGGTATCTTGTTTGTAAACATTTGTCAGATTCTAATTTTTTTTTCTTTTGTATTAAAATTCAAAATATGGATGTATATGAAACAAAATAAATGGAGATCATTGTTCTCCCCACAGATGTAGGTGTCTTTGCGTGTGCACTAATATGTTTGTAACGCTTCGGGGATCTGTTTGGAAGTGTAGACGCTGCGAAGTGGTAAGGGTGGGGGTGACCAGGGAGATCTTGACTTTATTCTGCTCCAAGGGGAGTGTTTACTACGTCGCATTCCAAAGCAGCTGTCGTCCCTCTAGCAGATTTCTAGTGGTGCCGCAATTCCTGTAACAGATCACACGGTAGGAAGTACTTTGTGAAATGCCACTGCCCACCGCTGCACTGGTGGTGCTTTGCCAAGCGCTGTAGGAACGTGAAGCACCACGTGTAATTGTATCTCCTTCGGGGCTGCTCCACCGCTTCCTGCGCGAGGAATGCTGCCCAGAGGGGCAGAGGGAAGGCAGCACAAGATGCAAACTGCTGATGATGTTGCTTCTTCCTTCCCATCTATTGCTTTCATGTTGTGTCTGTCACTGACCTGCGCATTTGACCTGTCTGTAGTTACCAGCCACGGTTTGTATGCGGCTCTTGGACCATTCGACTAGCTTTTGCACTAATTCACAGCTCTTCTGTTCTACAGTGACCTGGGATTTGCCTGATTTATGGATAAGCTCCTTTTGGGTTTAACCTCACACCTTGCTATGCAAGAACCTCTTCTGTTATCTTTCTTAAAAAGACATTGCTATGACCACACTTTCTTACACTTCCAGGCTCAGGTGTACAGGTTCTTCTGGGTAATTTTATCTACTAAAAACCCGCGTGTTTTTGTACATACAAATGTTGTCATTTAACCTCTGTGTGGAAATGAAAAATAACTGTTCAATGTGAAAACAAGAATCCATTTATGCTTCCTGGAGTTAAAGAAGAGTAGTTGCATTTAGGCACTGTTGTCCTTTGGCGTTTTAACAGAAATGCTGCATATTGTACGCATTGTGGGTTTAATGCAACAAGGGGAATTCTCCACTTTGAACAGCATTTGAACATACCCTGCATCTCATCAGAACATCACAGTATTTCTGTACTATTTATTCATCTATAAATCTCTATGACATGATTTGAAACTTTCCTACCTGTAGGCATTAAATGGCTGTTTTTAACAAATTGTGGCAAACTGAAGAGTACTTTTTTGTACCTTATAGGACACGTCATCCTAGACAAATAAAGTGATGTGTTTGACATGGATTTGGTGGCGTTTCTAATGAAACATTTGATAACGATATGGTATATAGGTCTTGGCTTTGCCAGATGATGGATAGCTTCCAGTGAATCAGGTTGATTAGGGAAATAATCCATACATACAATGTAATTGTTCCAAGAGCCTGGTTTTAGTGTTTTCAATTGCCAGTGAGTGGAGGTACATTTCTTGATTTGTTAATGATGATCTTTGGTAGTGGTGTCACTGAAAACACATCGCTTGTCATTAGTAGCCACTTCCCTAAAAGCATGGTAAGTTCCAAAGTTTTGTCATCTCTGTTCGGTAATGCTCCTCTTTGTATTGGTATGAATTACTGCAACAATTGTTTCAAAACAGTCACGTACATAACACAGATTGTGATAATATGAACTATCCCAGCTTGGTTTGCTTTTGCTTATTGGAGAGTGGTGCAGACATTGTGTGTCAGTTACTGGCATTTTACTGAGGGTTTGGATGTCATTAGCCCTGATCCCCCTCTATTTATCTCTTCCAAGAGACAATCAAAATGAGATACAGCCGTGGATGTTATTCTTGTACCCACGCTTTGCCTGGTTTAGATTACAATAATGTCTCGGGGGTGGGGAGTGGTGCTTAATGGCTGTCCAGGGCAAAGGGATGTCCGTAGGACTCGCTGGTTAGTCCCTGGACTTCAGTGGAAAACAGAAACAGAGAAACTTGAGATGCGCACGTAACCCTTCCTCCTTCCTTCTCCTGTCCCTCCCAGTCCGCTCCAGTGCTTTGATTCGCTGCCAGGGACAGTTGTTCTGCCAAACAGAGCCCCCTCAAAGTCTCTCAGGAAAATTCCATCTATGTATGCTGTGCGCCATGCAAAATCTTTCATGTAACAGAAGTGAGAGTGTATTTTTTGGATAGACACAAGCTACAAGTAAATTTCTGTCCTGTAGTAACAGCTTCTATGGGTCCCAAAATCTATAGTGCTTGTTCTTGGTATTTGGCTCGTATAGAAACACACAGTGTGACTTGTAGCCCATGCAGTGCTCCATAGCTTTGCAGCGATGTTAAATCAAGCTGCAGATGTGTATTACAGGTAGAATTGTTAGGGCTACCTTTGCTTCAAAACAAAATGCTTGTAGAAGCCACTGTTTCACATCATATCTAGCACTATAACACTATATGGTTGGTGTTTGTTTTAGCTAGACTGTGTTTTCCCATTTTTATATATAAATACATACCTCAGAATCCCCAGCCAACTTGCAAAGTGAGGAGATGCCTTTGTTTAATATCATTACATGAACTTTTTTTGATCTTCCAGAACCCCAAGAGCATCTTGTGAAGTCTTTAAAAGAAACTAATAATTTGTGAATATTGACTCTTGGGACAGCAAACGTCATGATCCCCTTTGCAGCAGTTTCATAGGTTCTAACGTCTCTCCATGGTAAAGGCACTAAAAGATTGTATCTTTGATTCAAAACGTAACTTTACTGACATGAAAGTACAAACTCAGCAATACTTCTCATGGGAAAAGGACATTCAGTGCATGGTTCTAGGACTGAGCTTTTAAGGAACTGACAGCGTAACCAGGCGTGCAGTTGTGCTCATTTTGCTTTCCTTGGCATGAGCTAGCGCTGTTAATTGTAAGCCTAATTGGGCATTTGTGTTGGGCAGTTACTTGATTTGCTTTCAGTTAGTGTATTCATACAGTTACATAGCTATTTTGTATGCTTCATGTGAAAATCCAGCTCTGTTCGAAGAATTAATGTAGGGTTTAAAAGTAGCATGGACATCTTTAGGGATACCAAAACAATACAAGTGATACTTGGTTTTGTTGGTTTCTTCTGGCTCAAATGCTTGTAATACTTCAGGCAGAGTTGTGTGAAAACACGATGGACATCCTCTACAGCTAAAGCTGTGGTATCATCTAGCATTTGTTCAAGGTTAAGGGTTTCAAAGTGCAGTTACTTCTGCTGTACCTAGAATGACGCCTCCAGAATTTTACTTTACAATTACTACAGATTATTTAGGGGTACATTAGAGTGGGGGAGGCAGTAACAACCTGTGGCTCTGAAAACAGATGGAGCAAATTAATGTTCCCTAAATGGAGTTTTGTGCCGAACTTAACAATATATGGGTACCTAGTCAAGATAATCCATTAGTGTCTGCTAAAGCACAAGAGCAAGTGTCCCATCATAACCAGCTTCATACAGAAGGATAACTACCTTCTGTTGCTAAACCACAGCCTGGTTTATTCTGGTTGGTGAATTCTGCTGCTGCCTGTCAGAGGGATGTTACTGAAACCTTATCTGCACTTGGTGCGAGCTGCCAGCACCTTGCGGTTCCTCTTCCTGTTGAATCTCTTCACGTAGCTACTGCCGCTCCGAAGCAAACCATCCCCTGGGCTCAGGCGCCCTCGCAGGAAAGGCAGGAGGTCTGCAGAGATCTGTCGTCTCTTGTGGTAGATCTGACCCATCACAATGTATCTGCTGCCTGCAAAACAAATGAGACTTCTGTGCCCTGGAGAAAGCATGGATTCATTCACTGCACTGGTGCTAAGGGCAGCAGATTTAGGAATAGATGTGAAGTTGTACCCTGCAGAAATAGATCCTGGATGTGTGGCTTAGGACAGCGGCACCCTGAACATCAGTGTGGGTTGTGCTTGCATGGAAACAATGATTTGCTGTCTTGTACTGCAACTAGAAGCTTTTTTGGGGAAAATACTGGTATTTGATAAACTTGCATTTAGGAGGAAAACTGGGCTACTTAGATGTCAATCCTGAAATCTCTTGCAATCATTTTGGAACTGGATAAAGTTAAGAAAGGACTATGCTGTTAACCTGACTTCTTCACACAGCTGCTTCTCTTCTGAAAGTTTAGAAGGGAAAAAGCCCTCCAGTTTAAATACTTTTTCTTCCCAAATTTTCAGAACAAGCTAGGTTAAGCCTATTAAACTACAGCAGGTTCAAACTGCCCCACATGCAGGAGAAATAGTGCAATGAATTTAGCTGGAATTATTTACCAATTTTCAAGTCCAGACACGGTTTACTACAGTTGAAAGTATCCACAACTAGAATGTGAACTCGAAAGAAGAAGGCATCAGGAGTAGTATAGAGGCGACTCATCTTGTACAGTCCATCATTGTTTACCAAAAGTGTGATCAGGTGGATGCCATTCCCCAGTTTTTCCATGTTATAAACGATCCCGTTCACTGCTGTTTGGAGGAAGGGGGGAAAGAAAAAGGAAGCATCAGGTTATGTGGTGGTAACTCAGGGCACATGTGAAGGCTGTCATTTAAAACGCTGTGAAGTGTCAGGAATTCTCTGGCTCAGTAGTGGGCAGTCTTGAAAGTAGGAGTTGCTTCAAATCAGCACATTTGGTGAGATCATCACCTTAGTTCTTGCTGAGTTACTAACTTGTGCTTTACAGGTCTGAGATGCTGCTTCGTGAACTTTATAAGATGTTTCAAAGGAAGTGATGGTTTTAGCACTGTTTTCCATACAAAAATTGGATGTATTTACCTAACAGAGTAAAATATTCAAATTTAAAACTCAACAACCTGCTAATGAAACACTTTAGCTTTTGAAAGAACATGCCCTTGTCATAACCAGGAGGCCAGGGCACCAAGCAGGCCATGTTTTACCTTCAGTCACATCATGCTCTCCACCCAGTTTCTGGTTTTAACAAGTGCTGAGCTGACTACAAGAGTCAGAAAACAACAAACATGTTAGGCAGGTAAGGCACACAAGGCTTCTGGTGTTACACCTGCCTCACTGAGCGGGAACTTCAGTCATATTTACTCTTTAATCCGCACTGTAAATGTAAGGAAATGAAAAGCTCCTTCTGATCACTGCAATGACATCATGGCTGACCTGTTTTTCCTACCTGCCCTTCTCAGTTTAAGAGACATGAGACAGCCATGTGCTAAAGGCTAAATACACACAGGCGGGGTCACTGTCAGACCTAGGTTTGACAGGAATGCAGGAGAGTGGTAAAAATACAGAATGTAGCAGTTGTAGAAAGCACTTCCTGACTTCTCCATTTAGGGAGAACAGATGTCCCGTAACGTGTTTATATTCTACAAATGGAAACATCTGTTACCACTAGGCATGTATTTTGCTTATCTCTTAAAATACTGTGAGAAAAAAAGTTGGTATCTCTTTCACAACTTCAGAAGCACAAGGCAAGATTTCAGTCAGAAAATGCTGCTTCTTACACAGTACAGCAATGCCAGGCTATATTCTGCCATCTTCAGCTACATCAACTTGGACACAATGACTACAAGGACTAAAGACATAGAATCCTAAGGAACTTTAAGGAGGATCCTTTATACAAAGAGGATCACAGTTTTATTTTTGTTTGGTTTACCGTTTTATTGTCATTTGAAACTTCAGCCCCCCAAGTCACAAACTCATTCTCAATAGTAAGAGGTAAGTAGCACAGCTACAATGCTTAATCTTAGAGTATGTAAAGCAGTTGGTCTTTTTAGTTCTGTTGACCAGCAGCAAGAACAGTGTCTTCCTCCTGGGAGTGGAAGGGGAGGAAACACTAAAAAGAGCAATACTAGTCTAAGGTAGGGAAAGGGCAATGTAAGACTGCGTTTGTCTTAGTACATCTGCAAAGAGCTGTGATGAGTCCTTTTAGTGTACTTAGTCATTATTTAACAGTCAGTGAAACAGTGTCTTAAAAGCGGCAGTGAAATGTCAGCAATAGATGAACAAAGGTGGCCTGTGTTTTGTTTTGTGTGGTTCGTGGAGGATACAACTTACCGAATTCACTCGTGCAGTAGGCCTCCACTTCATCTCTCTCTTTCCTGCACTCAGTCAGACATGCCTTCTCCTTATCACCATCTAGAACAGGCACACAGGCTGAGGGACAGGGTATTTCATCCAAATTATGCTCCCCAACCTTCATAAAGTTCACAATATCCCTTGCCAAAGCACTCTGTCCTCTTACCTTTCTTTAGCGCACTCAGGTGGTACAGCAAGCTGGATGACTGGCGGTTGGTGACCCAGGAGGGTTTGGTGATCCTTTGGAAGGGATCGGTATGTTTGTAGGGGATTACCTTGCCTGGTCGGTTGAAGTGATCCAGTGCATTAGGATCACCTGCTTCCACTGCTCCAGAATCTGGAAAGAGATGAGCCTCCACTAAGGATGTCATCTTGTGATAGGAAGACGCTGCATGGTGGAAGTGAGCCGAGACGCTGTTGGCAGCCTCAGCCAGCCGCCTGTCCGCATGCTTCCTGTTGGCGTGGTTGAAGTCAAAGGAGGCAGGAGCAGGCCCCTCAGTCGTACTCTCCAGTGGCAGGGCCCCTCCATACTGCAGGAGGTGTTTCCTCAGCCCCGTGCTGTTCTCTAGAGCAGGTTTGGTGCGTTTCTTTTTCTCTGAGGAGAGGAAGGTGATTTCAGGAGGTTTTGGCCGCTGCAGGTCAGCGGGAGGCAGGAGCCAGCGTTCTGTGTGGTTCTCTCTGGCGCTGCTGCTGCTGCCCCAGGCTGGCCGTTTGATGTGACCTGGTACAGTGTCTGCTGAGCTATAAGCATCTTTGCTGAGAGTCTGATGTTGTTTCTCAGCGTAGGACAGGGATCCTACACACAAAAAAATGGAGACAGAAAATTAGCACTTTAAATTTTCTATTCCATGTGCTTCTGAATGGGAAGTGCCTGGCAGATTGGAGGCTCTAGTCTGTAAGTGAGACCTTCAACAATAAGGCAATACAACTGATAAATAGTTCAACAGATAAAATATAGTAGAGCTCCTTGTTGTTCTGTGCTCAGAAATGGAAGGCCCAGCACACAGAATGCAGCTGCGTGAGCAGAACACAGATTTGCATTTTTACTTTATTATTGTTGCAAATTAAAAACAAACCCTTTTCTCAAAAGCCTGAATCTCCAGGGAGCATCTGAGGAAACAAGGTTCACATTGCTATTTGGGATGCTTGTTTAAAAGACCATGACAACAGAACTATTTGGTTTTCCCATCCATGGGATGCCTTATTGACAGTGTCATCTGGACTCTTCAGTGGCTTTGAACACTACTGAAAAGATCTTTATCCACAGTTTTGGATCTCTGACTTTTCCACTATGGAGCCGTGCAGTAGCAGTACTGGTAGCTAGGCTATTGCTGCTGAGTAACCATTATTGCAAGGCTTTTCTTAAGTTGAGAGGACAAGGGTTGAGAAAGAGAAGAAGTGCCTGTGAATCTAGTGAAAGATGGAAAGGCTTAATGACACTGTTCGCACAAGCTGGGCAGTCACCTAGGCCTTCATTTATACCTTCACCTTGATCACTTGGACCTCACAAAGCAAAATGACCTTCCACCTTAGCCTGGGAAGAGAGAAATTCCCTCTTGCAGTTCATTTTCCTTTTACTTCAGTCCTCCACTGCATGCCTTTAGTTAGCCAGAGAGTTTAAAAACCATTCACCCACACACAGCCGCTGTCTGGGTGTTCACTGTCTGTGGTTAACATCATGTGGGAGGCTGATCCTAACTCCTTATGTGAAAAGAGATATTTGACATACACAGATGAACAACGTCCTGGTTTATCTTCTATAACTGACTCAACTGCTGACCTTGCCACTTCTCCCCCTTTGCTCTCACCAGCTGCTGTCATGGGAAAGATTCTCTGATATCTGGGCTGGCCACACATAAAGTCAAAAGAATGTCCATGAAGAACAGGGTGGAAGAAGTCCAAGCTAAAGAAAGCAATAGGCAAGGGTGTTTTGGAGATGGTTCAATATGAAGCTGTGATCTCTGAACAGGTGTTTTGGATTTGGTGTTATCAGTATACTTCTCTACCAGTTTATCATGCCTTCTCGTACAATCATAGAATAGTTAGGGTTGGAAAGGACCTTAAGATCATCTAGTTCCAACCCTCCTGCCATGGAGTGTAACAAGAAATAGTTTGTTTTTCTCTACTCAATCTATTCAGAACCTTGAGGATCATTCTCCTACACCAGCATACTCCTGTCTAGCTCTTGCCACCTAAGCAATACAACTGCAACAAAATCAGCTCTTTCCCACTGGAATAGATGGATGTTTCTATTCTGCCAATGTGGTACTTAAATAATCTCTTTAGGACAGGTACTTAAATAATCTCTTTAGCACAGCTTGCTGCAGGCACACATAAGCACAGAGCATGTGGAAATAAATTAGAAACCTGGAGTTTACAGGTAAAGGGAGGGAGATTTGAAAGGGAAAAGTCAAACACACATAAAAATCCCAGAAGCAGAAGCAAGTCAAACTCCAGCTGCTGACTGATGGCTAGCAGGCTTCATGGCACCAGCTGCCTGCCTGCTTTTGGCAGGTGCTCTTAATTCTTTCAAACACAAATCAAACATTGCAATTTACATTCCCACCCCACAAACATGTTGAAATGTTTCTCTCTTGAGCCCTTACCTGATTACTTCCACCACTTGCTGAAAAGACCACAAATATAGAGCGCTGCTCGGGCAAGAAATGTAGTAACGTGTTTAGCCTTCCCTGATCCCAAAGGCAAATATGCCCCAAGCCCTGCTTCGAATGTTAACAGACTTACCGGCCACGGAGCTGGAAGATGATCTAATGACAAAGCAGAGGAGCCAGAACACTTTGGTTGTCATTTTGAAGTAAAGATTTTCCAGACTCCAAATGAACTGGAGTCTTTTATGCCCTTCCCCCGATTCATGCTAATGAGAGGCAGCCTTAGGGGAAACAGGAATCACTCACTGGACAACCCACTGGAGCAAAACCAAGCTGCTGCCTCCCCGCTAGCCTCCCACTGCCCCTGCCTAGGACATCCTCTTCCCATAGACACACCGCTCCATACCGCCTGCAGTCACCTGTATCTCTGGGAATAACACATGGATGGATGTTTATAGCAGCAGATTTTTATCTGGGAGGAGAGTCTTGCTTCCTTTGGCATTTTGTAAAGGGGATCATACAGAACAAATATGTTTTTATTGGATATGGAGAACTACATCATGAAGTGGAATTAAGGGATGCTGGAATGTGCATCGCTTCTGCGATTCAGTGTATGTAAAAGGTGTGCGTTACAATGGAACCAATTCAGGAATTTCTGGCCACCTCCAACTACGCAGCTGGTAATGTCTTCTAGTTTAAGAAACCAGTTTCAGTGATTCCCTTCAGCCTGGAAAATGCATTAGTTACTGTCCAGTCCAAGGGAAAGCTCTGCTGACCCCAGATACAGCTTTATTTTTAAATCCGTATTTGCTAACATAAAGAATTTGGCAAATTTTCACACTCCAAGCCAACCCCGATTTGGATTACTGAATTAAGTAGGCTTATTTCTGTGCTCCCAGTCAAAATGGGTGACCTTATTGCTGGAAAAGATGTCCATTCTGACAGTTTATCTTACTAGCTGCTACTGGATGTCATGAAAGTTGTGAAGTCGTTCTGCCTTTAAGGTGCAACGAACAATTTAAAACCCACATAGAAGCACTATATCCCAGCTCTGAAAACCACCACAGAAAATCTACCTCTCACTAATGCCTGTGTCATGTGGCCCTGCTACTGCCTAGATTAAACACTGTTTGTTTTGTGCTGCTTTAATTAAGCAGTTTAATAGAATTCTTAAAAGTTCAGGGCTTTTCCTCAAGCAGCTATGGGGGAAAATACAGAAAATTAGCCAGAATGGTGTGCAAAATAAGTGAAATTTTAACATATCTGTTACTCGGTGTGTTACGATTCTATTGCAGCATTTACTGACCCTTATTTTCCTCTGTTATTTTGACCATGGTCATTCTAAGACAGCTATTATGGAAATAGGAATTTAAACAAAGGATGAGGGAGAGGTGAGCTCGTATATTCCTGCTGTACCTCATCTTCCACTCAACCAGTCCATGTAGCTGTGTACCTGCACCAAGGGAGAGCTGTCAGGAGTGTGACAGGGAGTTTTCTGTTTAAATTAGCTGGTAGTGTAATCTAACCCATATTCACGTATGGCTCTGCCTGTTAATGAGTTCCTCCAGACTGTACTTGGACAGGATCCTGTTTAAAGGGACAGCAGTGGTGTTTGGGGTATTTCTACTTCTCAAGAAGCTACAGGTCCGCCGGCAGCAGCGGAGAGCCGGAAGTTTTGCAGACACGATTCCCTGGATGAGGAAAACCGAGACCGACGGCACAATGGACGTGTCCAGTAGGCTGCGGGCAGCTCTGCTGGCAACCGGAGCTGTCCAGGCTCCGGTTCCTCCGCTCTTTTACCACAATGGCTGCGGAGGGCCCGCGGCAGGACACGGCCCAGCCCTCCCTCAGGCCCGCCCGCCGGGGACACTCATCCTCACCTCTGCTCCGATCGCCTGACGCCTCATCCTCCTGCCGCAGCCGGGCGTTACGCGCTCCGCGGCCGCAGTATCCCCGCGGGAAGGAGGAAGGCGGCGGCGGCGGCGGCGCCACCAGGCTCGGTGGCGCCGGGGAACGGCCGCCGTGGCGACGGGCAGGGCAGGCGCCCCGCTGACAGGGCGGCGGTTGCGGCGGCCGCAGGAGGGCGCGGCTGAGGGAATCTGAGGCAGCGCCAGGGCTCCTGGCTCCGCGGCTTCCCCACCAGCCTCAGCCGCGTGTAAAAGTGTTAGAGAAGCCACTCTATAGCGCGCCCGCGTATCCTCTGCGCTGATTTTACCGCAGCGCCACAAAACATCTGCGGCACGACCCAGATGGGACTCGAACCCACAATCCCCAGCTCCGGAGGCTGATGCCTTATCCATTAGGCCACTGGGTCACCCAGCAAAAGCTGCGAGCGCTGCATGGTAAGAGCCCCGCCCGGCCGGCGCTCGCTCCGCCCCTCAGTGGGCTTCCATGTTCCACCTGCCCGCGACCGGGAAGCCCCGCCCCCAGACCCTCCCTCCTTGCAGCCCATTGGGCCGGGCGATTCTTTCGCCACGCCCCCTTGCAGCCCATTGGTCAGGGAGCCACCCTTCCGCCACGAGCCTCGTGGCCCCGCCTTTTAGCGTCGCGCGAGCCTGGGCTGCGCCTGCAGGGGCTGGGCTCGTGCCGTCAGCTCCGCCCCGCCTCACGCGCGCGCGCAGTGCCCGTCACGCGCGGCGGCCGTTGGCTCCCTCAGCGCGGCGCGAGGGTGGTGTCGTGCGCGCGTGCTCGCCTGATGAGAGCCGCGTCGGGTCCCCGTCGCCTCAGCAGGAGCTTAGCCTCGGTGGGGCCGTTCGCACTCATTTCCTCCACCTCCTTATCGCTTTCCTGCATTGATAACAGCCTTTCAAGCTGTGGCACCTCCCACCCCAAACCATGTGCACCCCATGTCGGCCCACAGACACCTCGAGTTTCCAGATCGGGGACAGCTCTCTCCCTGCCCTGGAGCACCCATCCCAGCGCCCTCCTTCGCCCGGCTTCGCTGCTCCGGACTGCGCATTTTCCAGACATTTATGGACTTCCTTCACAGCGGCCCTTCGATCCTTCTATACAGCAGGTGTTTTGCCTCAGTTTCTACTCTTGAGCTGCCTTTTTCGTTTCAAACTAGGCCTTTTCGGTATCTCTACTTCTGACGCACTTTCTCCTCTCTTGACTTCCTTGCTCTTGCTTAAATGTTTTTGTGATTTTTATTTCATTTTTACAAACCTCAGAACTGTAAGGCGCAAAACCAGCAACGTAAAAAGACCTTGACAATTCCTCCTCCTCTGCATACATCTTTGTCAGCCTCTGCGTGCATCTGCAGATCAGCATAAACAGTTTAATGCAGTGTTTTACCACACACAAGTGTCAGTGTGCATCTCTGACGCTTCTCTGAATTGTCCATTATGGATGTTGAAATGAGCGTTCCTGACAGTCATGTCTTCCCCCAAGTTTTATGGTTTGAATTTTATCTGTGAGACAGGGTGTTCTTTTGTATTCCATCCCTTGGAATTGGGAAACAATCCCAGATCTGCTGGTTTTCTGGGCATGACACAAGGGTGGGTATAGGGCTTTTTTGTCGTTCAGATTTATTTTTAGATCTGTTTAGCAAATTATTTAGTTTCGATCCGCCCTGATCGCTGTTGAATTGCCTTCAGCTGCAATCTGACGTTAAATTCTTATGCACCACGTTTATGGAGACAAGGGCGGGGGGGAGGGGGGGGGTGCTCAAGAGAAGCCTGAGGTGACTTGCTGGTTGCTGAGGTAGAAATCGGGCTGTATGTGAGCAAACGACACGTCAACGCCGCAAACCCCTCAAAAGCGTGAAAACTTCCCTGTTCGCACCCATCCAGCGGTGCAGCGCCCCCCACCCGCCCGGTTCTCGGTCCCCTGTGCCCCCCCAGGGCTTCCGGCTCTAGGTCCCCGGTACTCGCTCAGCACCGGGCCCTGTGTAACTACAACTCCCAGCATGCCGTGCGCCGCCCCGGGCCCCAGCCGTCCTCCGGCCGCTGCCGCCTTCCCGCGCCTTGGATGCCGGGAGTTGTAGTGCTGAGGCGGGGACGGGTGCTCTCATACATGACGTCGGGTCGATCCTTCCGGGAGCGCGGTGGAGATTCGTTCCCCTTCGTCGCGTTATGAGCTTCATTTCAAACTGGCCAATCGAGAGGTTGCTATGGCTCGAACTGGCCAATGGTGAGGCGAGGGCGCGGGAAATTTAAATCCCGCCTGGCTGGGTCGTGGGCAGTGCAGCGTGCTCGCAGGCGGAGTGCGGTGTAGTAGCGGGTTGTGTGCCGACTCTGCGGTGGAGGTGCCCTGGGACGGGACGGGAGGGGAGCTTGTGGCAGTGGGAAGCCGGGTGGGGCGACGCGGGTGCAGGCTATGCGCTGGTCCGTCAAAAGGGGTCTGAACTTTGTTGCCGGTAGGACAGGCCGGTGGTCACTACGGACCTTTTCGGGTCTTCGTGGTCACAGACCGCCGCCTGGCAGCGCCTCTCAGAGCGGGTTGTGTGTGCCATCTGCGTTGTGACTGAAGCGAAGCTAGGTCTTTATGCCTTGGGTCACCGTGGAACCGGCCCATGGTGCACGAACCTGCGTCGTTACCGGCGTAGCTGGTGCTACATGCTGCTGGCTGCAAGCCCTTCCCGGCGGGAACTTGCTTAGTGGGAGATCTTGTAGTTGCCATAAAAAGGGCTCGAGGTGGGACTGGATGGAATGCCCGTGCACTGTAGAGATACAATACAGTGAAAATAGTGCTTAAAAGTACGTGTGCTGTCTGCGGGAGGCAACAGTCAATCTTGCTTGTAACAATGATTCTGCTAGTGTTTGTGGCTGTGTCTTAAAACAATGTATGTGGGTCTACTGCTTTTTTGTTAATGCTAGAGCTTACTGTGACATCTAGGTGTTTAAAGGGACAGCTGTTATGTTACTTGATCTTGAATCAAGTCAGAGGCTGCTATTGTATCTAATATGGAAAAGTGTCTCATTATCAAGTACTGATCATGGTTTTCAAATTCAGTTCTCACGGAGTAAAATTGCTGTTTATTTGCTCTGTTTCAAGGCTTGATTTTACTTGTTTCTCTCAAAACTCTAATAAGCAAGATGTCTACTAATGAGAATGCCAATACACCATCAGCTCGACTGAACAGATTCAAGAACAAAGGAAAGGATGCTACAGTGAGTATTTTGATGCCATTAATACTTCAGCTAGCCATTATCTCTTTAAACATGAGTTGTAAAAGCTGAGAACTTATTATGAATGTATATCCTCTAGGAAATGAGAAGGCGGCGTATTGAAGTCAATGTAGAGCTGAGGAAAGCTAAAAAAGATGACCAGATGCTTAAAAGAAGAAATGTTAGCACTTTTCCAGATGATGCTACTTCTCCCCTTCAGGAAAATAGGAGTAATCAGGTAAGTGGGTATGTGGAACAGGTATGCTTAAGACACATGCTTCTCCCAGCAAAGCATTTATGTATCTTTTTATTGTACAGGTTTCAGCACACTGGTCAGTTGAAGAAATAGTCAAAGGAGTTAATAATAATAATACAGAGATTCAGCTACAGGCTACTCAAGCTGCCAGGTAAGGAATTTAGAGGAAACCTATTCAGCTCCACAAGCCAGTTTTGGCCAATGTAAAAGAATTGGCTTATGAGCCGTAGTGTCTGCACATGGTAGCAGCTATGGCTGCTCTCATCAGACAGTAATTCAACAAGTGCCTGAGTCAGCTTTATGTAAAATGCATAGGTATGCTTACCATAGTCATAGTCTTATTGAAACCATATGGCTTTTGAGTGTTAAAAGTGCCTGAATATTTTACTAGGAAGTAGAAATTCTTTCTAGTGGTTTTGAAGTGTCAAAATAAGTAGTAGTCTATCTTGGAGTTATAGGAGTTACAATAATAAATCCTTTGTTATAGCAAAGATACCTTTAAACTGTCTTAACACTTGACTACACAATTTGAGTGCAGTGATACACCTTAGAATAACATGAACAGGATGATGACAGGGGTTTGAAGAATGCAAAATTTGTTTTCTCTTTCCAAATCTAAAGCCTCCTTTAGCAAGCTTATATACTGTTGCAGTGCTGCTTCTGGCAGTCAGTAAGTTTTCTGCTGCGAAACCTCTAGCAATTCAGAAGTATTATGACTCTTGTAAGTCTGCTTTATTTCAGAGTCTGAGCAGAATCTCTCGTATAGTGAGGACATGCCAAAGCCAATGTTAACACAGGTTTAGGAAGCTAGCACTCAGCTTGTCTGTATTTCTTCATAACATGCTGCATTGCCTTCCTGAATGTTAAGGCAATGTTAAACCTTTTCCTCGTTAAAATATAGACCTTTATACTGTTTAATCTGTTATTCAGATCTTTGCAGCAAAAATAATGCTTTGCTTTCCTCCTTAGGAAACTCCTCTCAAGAGAGCAGCAGCCCCCAATTGACAGCATAATTCGGGCTGGTTTGATTCCAAAGTTGGTCTCCTTCTTGGGTAGAGCAGACTGTATTCCTATTCAGTTTGAATCTGCCTGGGCGCTTACCAACATTGCTTCTGGCACATCAGAACAAACAAAGGCAGTAGTAGATGGAGGGGCTATTCCAGCCTTTATCTCACTGCTGGCCTCTCCCCATGCTCACATCAGTGAACAGGCTGTGTGGGCACTGGGAAATATTGCAGGTATGTCAATATGCTACACAACTGTATTTCAGACATGTTCCCTTATTTAAAATAGTAAGACATTACCACTGACATGTCATGCAGCACGCTGAGTGTCTGAGAAACTGCCTTAATGGTGTTCAAGGCATGCTCTGCAATGTGGAGTATGCTACAAACAGTACTTCATCCTCAGACCTGGTATAAGATGTCTCATGCAATGCCTGGCAACCTACGGGCTGTACTGTGTGGGTTGCTTTCACGCTTCAGTTCAGTTTTGATAGAGCTATATAGCTGTGCTAAGCATAAGACTTTTTCGCATATCTTGTTGGTTTTGTGACTTGCCAGTCAGCTCTGGTCTGTGTGTTGACTAGAAGGGGGAAGGGAGGAAGCAGATGGCACACATAATTGTGTATGTTGATGGCCAATATTCCATGCTTTGAAAACAGCTACTTACTGATGTGAAAGTATTAATACTGAAGTTTCTCATACACCTTTCAGGATTACTTCATCTGCCAGTGTTGGATCAGAGCCTTTTTTTAAAGAAAGTCAATAATAATAATATAGTTAAATATGTTTGCTGTATTATTATGTTTTCCAACATCTGTGCCTTAAAGAGAATAGTGAATCTTCAACCCAGAGGAAATGAGCTCATAGAAGTCCTGTTTGATTGGAGTTTTAAAGTTTCTCCTAGAGTTCTCAAACCTAATTACAAGGTACTTTTTTGTACCTTGCAATAGAAGAGTTCAGTCAAACTTTGCCATTCCATGAGCATTATGCTATAGACCCCAATCATGCAACCAATGATTATCATGCATTTGAAGTCCCATATTATGAGAAAAGCTCTGTTCTAGTGGTAGGGCTTAGATATGTTTTCAAAGAAACACGTAAGTCCCTGCTTAGTTATGAACTCCAAGAAAAGCTGTATAGAAAACGTATGCTAAACTATCTCTTTTTCCAACAGAGAAGAAAATCTAGCCACTGAGGCTAGAAAAACACATGCTTGGCATATGAGTTAACCATGGCAATTGTCACTTTTTCCTCCTATATCTTCTTATCTAGCCCTTCTTAAAGCAGTATAAGAATTCATTCTCTAACACACAACCATGTGCACATGTCCCTCTATTTTGGTCTTCATCTGTCTCTTTTTCTGTTTTTCCCAGGGGATGGTTCTACCTATAGAGATCTAGTTATTAAATTTGGTGCAATAGAGCCACTGCTGAGTCTACTTGCTGTTCCTGATCTCTCTTCCTTAGCTGTAAGTGTGCAGTATGATTCAAGTTACAGTTACTAACAAGTGGGTAAAATTGCTCAGGTAACTGAACAGCTGCTAACCATTTATTTCAACCCTTGCAGTCTGGATATTTACGCAATGTTACCTGGACCCTCTCAAACCTGTGTCGTAATAAGAATCCTGCACCACCCATAGAAGCTATTGAGCAGATTCTCCCAACTCTTGTTCGGCTCTTGCACCATGATGACCATGAGGTGTTAGCAGACACTTGCTGGGCACTTTCCTATCTAACAGATGGCTCCAATGACAGGATAGAAGTTGTAGTGAAAACTGGATTGGTGCCACAACTTGCGAAGCTCCTGGGATGTAGTGAACTGCCAATAATGGTAAGCTATCAGACATGCAGATTGTTCTTGCTTGATTTGAGTAATGGATAAAGCTGCAGTTAGACTAGCATTCATGTAACTGAATGCTTCTTTTTACACATAAATCAGATGCTTGATTCTAGGTTTTGTGTAGGTAAGACTTGAACTATTATCTTTCCTGGAGTCTGCCCTGCATGAGACAAACCACTGCTGTTGATGCCTATTGAGCTTCTTTACATAATCATCGGATTTAACACACAAGTCAGCACAACAATTGACATCCTTTAAAACTTGCTTTTAACTCTAAACTGCTGTTGCAAATCCAGATTCTAGGGACTGTATTTGGAAATGGGCTCTGTGCACACTAAAATTGCCATATAATAAAGCTGCATTAATACTTGGAAGATAATTTTCCTAAGCTCTATAATTAGGAGTTGTTTGTAGATTGGCCTTGGAAGGTTTGCAGTTCTAGTATGCTTAATGTCCACCTGTAGTATGCTAAAGGAGGTTAAAACTCATCAGTAATAACATATCATGCTGTTAACTGGGCAGGCTTGAGCATAGGGACATCAAGTATGGCTGTATTCAAACACAGATTCCATGATCCCAATTTTTCTGTTTTCATGTTTGTTTCAGACTCCTTCATTAAGAGCCATAGGAAATATTGTCACTGGTACTGATGAGCAGACACAGATTGTTATTGACTCGGGAGCACTGTCTGTCTTCCCAAGTCTCCTCTCTCATCATAAAAACAACATTCAGAAAGAAGCAGCATGGACGATGTCCAACATCACCGCTGGGCGCCAGGATCAGATTCAGCGAGTTATAGACCATGGTCTTGTGCCTTATCTCATTGGTATTCTGAGGAAGGTAAACACAGACTGTATTTATTACTCTGAAGCTTTTGCTATTGCTACTACTATCTGTGTTCAAATACCCTACATTTATCTTCACAGGGGGATTTCAAATCTCAAAAAGAAGCTGTGTGGGCTGTGGCGAACTACACAAGTGGTGGAACAATTGAGCAGATTGTGTACCTTGTTCAGGCTGGTGTTGTTGAACCACTACTGAATCTCCTCTCAGCTAAAGACAGCAAAATTGTGCTGGTTATCCTGGATGCTATTTCTAACATATTCTTGGTATGTGGATGCAGTATACTCAATCACTGTCCAAGCTGTTGCTAGTAGTTCTCCAGTAGTTGGTGCCATACATCTTTCCTGAGGTTATTCCATGTTTGTCTTGCAGGCTGCTGAGAAGATTAATGAGACTGAAAAACTTTGCCTCATGATTGAGGAGTGTGGGGGTCTAGACAAAATTGAAGCTCTCCAGTCACATGAAAATGAACAAGTATACAAAGCCTCATCCACCCTGATTGAGAAATATTTCTCAGCAGAGGTAAGTGTCTGCAGGATGATTTTTCTTCTTTTCTATTGTAGCAGTAATTACTAGGTTAATATGCTACTGCTATTTCAAAACTTTTCCCTTTCTTCTAGGAGGAGGAAGACCAAAATGTTGTACCAGAATCTACTGCTAGCTACACTTTCCAAGTTCAGGGCAATACTCCAGATACTTTCAACTTCTAGGTTCTGTGTATGTTGCAGCCACCTAAAACTTGTTTGGCACACAAGTGACTGCTGCCTCTTTGTCTTAATAGTTCCTCTTTTTACTGTGTTTTTTTTGTGACCTGTAGCACTTTGTCCAGCTGAAACATACTTGAACAGTTCAAAACTGTACATATGTGAATTTCTAACTGTAAACTTCATTCTTTCTGATATATACTTGTAAATACTTGTTCTCCGTTTGGCTCTTACTGTTCCTGTTGGGGAGAAGAATGCAAGTGAGTGGGCAATACAGGCTTCTCGCAAAGCACGAGCCTCTACTCTGCAAACCTTCTACTATGTTTTACATAACCCATTATTGTAACCAATACACTGAGTAGGCTTTTAAAGAGGGTTTATATTTGAAGTTCAATAAAGTGATATCAAGACATTAAATTTAACTGTCAATTGCTTTCTCAGAAGGTGACTTATAGGGTAAGTATTCTTCATCAAAAATTTAGAATGGTTTAGACCTGCATTTTTGCCATTCAGCTCTCAAGACTGGTTTTAAACTTGGTCACTCCAAGCTCCCACTTCTGTATATAGCAGTCATCTATTACTGCAGAACAAACAAACTGCTGCTTCTCTCCAGATATCTCTTACAGGACTCAGCTTTGTTCTACCATGTTCATAACTGAGCTAAACCATCTTCTGCCTTTTAAAGACTGTAGTGTAGTACTAAACTGCAAGTAATAGTGTGGAGGAGAGGTAAATACAGCAGTTATCCAACTGTAAGTATGCTCAGGTAGTCTTAGTATAGAGTATAGTAAATGCTTTGAAGCTGTTGCCTGTTCTGGAGGGCAAAAATTAAGGCTTTGCCTTGCAATCTATTGTCCTATTGCTTCTAAAATCTTTAATTGCAGTAACCTACTCTGACTTTAAACATGGTTGTGCACAGTGGGGTTTGGGAGGGAGGAAGGACTGTAGTAGTCCTGTTTTTCAGCTTTTTGGGAAACCTTGGATAGAGATCCCATTAACTGGAACCTCCCCAGAGTCCGTGTGTCGAACTATATTGACTCAGCTTGTTGAGGTGCTCTAGCTGTCATGGTGGTGCAGGAGGAGTCAATGTCATAGCTAGTTTTTCTTTTTTTTTTTTTTTATAAGTATGACATATTTGAAATGGAGCATGCCAGCTTTATGAAATTGAAGGTAGGGCATAAAACTATTGAGTAGGTAATTCTCCCAGAGTTCCCCCAGGCTTTGTCTCTGCTTTTATAGAGAGGGAATTTAAAAAAATACAAAAAAACTCCCCTCATATTCTGCTTAGTGAATCTGATGAAGGAATCTGGTGTTGTGCATTAATCTGCTTATTGTATGCTTTCAAGTCTATTTTAAAGTGCATATGCATATAATAAGTGGATTTTGGTGTTCTTTTAAGATCAGGTATTCTTAATGAAGAATTTAAATTTACACCCTTCTCCCATACTGTTACCAAAGTCTTCTTTAAACAAGTTATTGCTAGTGTCAAAGATGTCACTCTCACCTCCATTATCATGGTGCAAGTCTACTACACTTGCTGGCAAAAATGGTGCCTTCCCTCACCAGAGGCTGATAATTACATGTGCACCCACATAACTTCTCTGTGCAAGCAACTTGCTTGGGTCTTAGGTGGTTCTAGGTGATGATAATGTCACAAAAGGTAGCAGATAACTTGTCTGCATGTATATTCTGATCTCTTCTTTAGGTTAGCAGCAGTAATGCTTCCTGCACAGCAATCGCTTGTGAATGCACTAGCACGATCACTTTTCTGCTGAGCTCCTTAAGCTGTGTGAGTTCCTCTGTCCAGATTGGAAATTGGCCTTGGAGGTGCTCATGTTGCTGTTAATAGTGTGGTACCTGTCACTAAAGATAGTGTCTTGCAACAGTCACTGATTAATGATGACTTTTATACTTTTGACTCGTATTTTAACTAAGCTGCAGTAAGTAAGAAGTTTTACTATAGGAATCTCTAAAGATAATTGGACCATTAGCTGTTGTAACCCTACTACATCTTTTGGTTGAGAAGTTGGCATCAGTGAGACTAACCTTCTGCCTCTGTGCCTGTGTTGCCAAATGCAGGGTGAGACTGAACTGTGGCTGTGGCATGTTCCCAGCCCTGCCTGCCTTCTGTATTAATGGGAGAGGTTGCAGGTTGGCATCAGCACCTGCAGAAGAAGCTGTAGACGGTGCCAGACTGAGAAGCAGACCTCAAGTCTGACACCACAGTCTCTACACCACCCTTGGGACCACATTCTGGTATTAGCACTACCTCTGCAAAGGGGAAAGAACCATCTGCCTTGCACTGCCAAAGCCTTTGATTGATGTTCTGGGGCAAAAACCCAACTAAATAGGGCTTTTAGCCATCTGCACTGAGGTTGTGTGTGTCCTTTGCTTTGTTGCAAGATCTCCTACTTTTAACTTCAAAGCATCAGCTCTAACATAATGATTTTTCAGTGTCTGTAAAGAACTGAAAGAATTAGCCTATACAAATATGTAAATTCAGCTTTCACAAATGAAACCACTGATTCCACATACTTTGTTTGTGGGTCTATAAGGGTAAAGACTTGTGAAACAGAACTCTTGAGTCATTTCTTCACTCTGTAAAATATGGCTTTTTCCGGTAGAGGGTGCTGCAGGCAGCCTCTTGGTCTCCCTTGCTTTTAGGCGGTTGATGCTGGGTTTCAGCCAGCCTGGACTGCTCAGGTATGATGTACTTAATTTTCCTATTAAACAAATAGTGTAATAAAATCTATTGGGGCACCTCTTATACTTACAGGAAACGTCTATGTGCTAATTTCTGATTAAATATTCGATATAAGGTATATGACAATATATAAAAGTGATATGTCAGGGTACTATTACCTTAAACTTGCTTTAATTGCTTTTTGGCATATATGCAGTTAATTTGACTTTCTGTAGGGATAAGAATGCATAACATTTGTTTAGTAGTGTTATTTCTACCTTTTTTTTTTTTGTTTGTTCTGAAGTAGCTGTTTCAGAATTTAATACATTAGAGTTAACAATAGAACACTGCACATTCTTCTGTAGAGGCCTGACAGCTCAGTGGCTTAATAATTAACTTTCTGGGGACTGAGACTTTGTTTTTATCCAAGAAAAATGTGTTCAGCCTATCCACCAATGAGCCCTGTTCTTGGCAGCATGTATTTCCACAAGCAACAATCTACAGTGATTATGAGTAAGTGACTGGAGTGAGTCACTCCTTATTCTAAGAAAATGCAAACTATTTCTGAGGTTAGGATCACAGTCACCCATTGGGCTGCATCTCTAGCTTTTAAAAAGTGGTAGAAGCAAAAAGGGAGAGGAGAATTGTTGTTGCTCCTGGTTCTTGGTTTGTTGGTTGGGGTTTTGTTTTGGGTTTCTGTGTGTGTATTGCTCAGCCTGATTTAAGAACTAGCCTTTGTTATTTGGCAAATGCCTAATTCAGGACAAGGGCTGGAATAAATGTCTGGTGGCCTGTGTGTCAGTCTGCCAACTCCTCTGTGCTGAGAGCAACAATAACAGACCCCTGCTGACATCAGCTGGCTTGGAATGCAGTTGTTGCTAATGCTATTTTATCTGTGGAGTGATGGCAAGATTTCAGTCTAAGATCTCAGCAAACATAACCACCTCTGCAATTCTGCTGCTAGCAGATGCTGCCTGTGTGATTGCTTCCACCTGCTCTTCCCAAATATACTGAAAATAGAGGCTTTGCAGTTCTGTTCAATAGCATGTCTGCTCACTTTCTTCTACAGAAACAACTTTAGAAAAGCTAGAAATGGTTAAATTAAGAGAAACCTACTCTTTATTTCCCTGTGATTTACATTGACATATTCTTTTAAGCGAAGCTGCTTCCTGCTGCTCTATACAGAATAATTTAAGTTGTGCAGAACTACAGCAGTGTATGAACAAAAAGGAACAGCTGTAAGTGTACAGGAAAAGGAACTCACTAACCAACAATATTTTACTGATCTCTTACGTTTCTAAATCTGTTTTACAGCACAGCTACCTGGGATACAAGAATGTTATCCATAGATGTTCAAAAAGTAGCTGGCACAATTAGCTTGGAGCCTGGGAATCCTGATCTCCATTCCTGTAGTTAGCCTATGGCATCTCTGGTCATGATAACCCTATATTCAGCAAAAGGATAATCTCAGGAGTACTGAATCTTTTTTGTGATAAGGTATGACATAACGTTTAAGCACAGGTCTAAACTTTGGGAGTGTGTACAATTTGTCGAAGACTCTGTTATTCAAAACAGAAGTAATTAATGAAGGTTCATTGACTGGTGATATTTGGCCTATAGAGAAAAATGTTGTGACTTTCACTTAAAACCTGATTAGGAAATACATTAACCCTTTGGTCTGAGTTAAAAGCTTATTCTTGACTCGTCTTCAGTGCACGTGTGCCTTCTGTGCTAAGAAAAGAGTCTAAGAGGGAATTGGGTGACCTCTCCTGAGATGGGGAGGGGTATACCAAATCCAATTGCAAATTTCAGGGGAAAAAAGCATTCACAAGAACACTCAAGCTACAAAGTTGTTCATTGTGTTTGGAAAACACTTCCTCATTGATCCACAGCATGGCACTGATAGGAGTCAGGCAGGAACTCAGCATTTAGACAGCTAAGAATTGATTTGCTGTGAGTTTCATAGCACTTCATATGGACTAAGGGTCACTGGATTCCAGTCCTGTTTCTGACTGCAGAGCACTGTCTGTCTCAGACTGGCTCCAGGAAATGGACGTTCTTCCGCAGAAGCCAGAAGATTTCGTGGAAGAGCCATGGCCTGTTTCCAGGTTGCAGTTTACCCACTGCCCTAGGGAGTGTCATTAGTGGGAGGGAAGTGGAGTTGAGATTTCAAGGGATGAAGAGAGGAGAGAAAAATTAAAGCAGGGTGGAAAAGAATCCTTTTAATTCTTGCTTGACAATATAAAATGTTGTGCTAATCATTTAAATAAAACAATGGGACTAATCCAGAAGTGATGTATAAATCATACATACATCAGGAAGGGAGTTTCAACTGACTGACATATTAAAAGCAAACTCAATGGCACCAATTTCACTGTGGAAGAGGTTGGATTATACTTACGAGCTCAACAGAAGAGACAGTATAATGAGGAAGCATTCTACTTTACTTCATAACTTAATTTGCATTGCAATGTGAAATGAATATCATGGGATCATCTTCTGAAGGAGTGATTTGATATGAAAAATAGTGGAAAGCTGCCTCATTTAGCTGTAGCAGATTGCTTTGTATACAGGTTCAGAGTAGTAAAATAGCTATAATATCAAGAGTATGTAATACTGCTCTGTGGGCATGTGGAAGATTTGAAGTATAGAATTATCAGAAAATCTTGAATAATCTCCAAGGCACATTTTCACCACCCAAACCACTGCATTTTACCCACTATATGAAACAGATGTAAAAATAGCTCTTTCATCAGTGGATTGCTTCACATACTTGGGCTGCAGACATTCAATTCTGTTCAAAGCAATGCTGTGAAATCATTTTCAGAATGTTGCTGTTAATCAGAAGCAGCAATTTAATGTTACGTATCCATTTCTCCTCCCACCCCCAGCTCCCCTTCCCAATTGTGAGCAGGAAACGACACTTGGATGGAGCTCTGCATACTAACTTTCTGGATGGACTCTCTAGGAATGAGGAGGGACTTGAATTCTCTCCATATGTCATTTCCTTTCCCCTAATGGCTAAAAGAAAAAAAGCCCATTACTGCAATCATATAGCTTACAATAGAGAGAACATTACCAATCTATGAAAATAAAGGCTAGGGGAATGGGATAGACAGGACATCCACATTCCATTGCTGAATAACTGCTTGGCAAAATTTGACTTCGATTAAGCAGAACTCTTTCTTCTTGTATAGTTGCTAAAATTGAAGTTATTCCCCCATCTGTACTGTAGTGTAGATCAACACCTGCATTCTGGGGCCAGACATGGATTAGAAAAGGAGAGCATAAGTAGAGGAGGAATAGTAACAACTGTGCAAGATTTAAATTGGGTTAGAAAGGAAAAACAGAGGTGACTGAGGAAGACTCACAATGGGGATCTAATAAAATCAATTTTAATAGCATAATAATCCTAGAAATTACTTAAGAAAAAATAGATTAATCCCCTCCTGCAACCAGCTTTTGTCCAGACTACCTTTAAAAACTTTCTGTTCAGTATAAGCTATAGCATATGCAGATATCTTACACTGCTGTGAGATACAACATTTGATCTACTGCATTGCACAGTGGATTTGCAACTGTCAGCAGAATCCAGTGTGCTCTAGTTCCAAAAAAATAAATAAACAAGACAAAAAAACCCAAAGAACATTTTAACTAAAGCGAAAGCTTACTTCCTCATAGCTAACAACTGTGTATTAGACTTGAACTGGAACATAATGTCTCTCTAGCAGTATAATCCAAACTGCTAGATTTGTAGCAACCAAACTGCATGAGGCACTTTGCAGAACAAATGAGATGTGACATTTGCTAAAAAAACCCATAATTTTGCAGTTGGTGAATCAGTACATATGCAAATAGGGACTGGACGTATCTGCTTGCAGGATGATTACCTCTGATGGCATCTTTTATTAGTTATATTGCCCCTGAATTCTACTGCTAAAAAGAAAAGAAAGAAAAGCCATCACCTTTCCTATGGTTCTATTTTTAAAGGGTTTCAAGAGTGGAATAGAAGAATGATTCAAAACACATGGTGACAGATTTTGCTTCAGGTTGCTTTCAGCACTTTACTAGACCCACTAACCTACTTAAATATCTGTGCTGTTCTTGTCTGGCATGCAACCTTGCTACAGAATTTTTGGGATGAAATAATTTTAGAGATAACTTTCTCTTAAATCCTCTCAAATTGATTTCACAGTGGACTTGTGGGTGATTCTATTAAAGCATGAAAAAGCTAGTGCAGAATGTGGATGGGTATTTCTGCAGTTCAGAAAGTGTTAGGAATTGGATTATTAAAAAAAAGGATTATTGTTTTTATTGAATCTACAAATGCTTTTGTGTCATGATTGATCTTATTTAGATACAGTTTTCATGGGGTGTGTTTATATATCTCCACAGGCTCGTTAATGTACGACACAGCAGATAGCTTCTAAAGCCAGTTAGCCAGAGTTCTCTTTAGTAATCCACAAAACTGTGAGTATGTGCTATGCACATCTTGCAACAGCTCATTCTGAATCAGTCATTGTTTCCCCATGGCAGAAAATAATAATCTCATGGGGTTAAGGCTTTTTAGCTATTTTTGTCTCTGAAGCTTACAGACTGAATTACTGTAAAAAGTACACAATACTGTTAGAATTTGATAAATCTCCTGGAATTAATTTTGTCTCTTGAATTACAATCTTTGGAAGTGATTTGTTTGAGATACATGGAAAAAAAATTCCACCTGCTTGAAGAAACATAGAAAATCAGAACTATCCAATGAGGGCTGGTTTAAGTGTCTAAGGGGTGAATTTATAGCAGCAGGACTGAGTCAGCTTTTGGCATCATTGTCAGTGGCACCCTGCTCTCAGCATCAGAATAATTAAGAGTCAGAGAGACTTAAAATACATATTTTGCAGCTAATCTTTTGCAGACAACAAAGTGCTTATTTGAGATTGATGCTGGGCCACACGGGATAAGAAAAATCAGAGAAAGTTTGGTTTTTCTTTAGTGGCTAAATAACATGGTATGGTCAAAACTAGTGCTGTATGTCAACTCTTTTCAATACTTGTTTGGGCTGACAGTCTTCCTATTAACACTTCATTTGTCTAAGCTGAATACCGCTGGGACGAATACACACTGTCAAGTTGAATCAGACAATATCTGGAGACAGATGTTGTAGTACAGCAGTAAATTCCTGAAATATGTCACTCAGAGGAGACTGTTTCTAACCGTCTGATTCCGTAAGGTCTTTTATGAACCTATTTATAGCAACCAAATACATGAAGGATGAGTTTCTTCATTCACAAAGTAACGTCAGAAAGTCCTGCAGAGCAGTTGACAAGGGAACATGTAGTTCTTCAGGAAACCTTTGTAATTTCAATTGGGTTACTTAGTATGTAGCTCTCAAAGTACTCGTCAAAGCCAGTTGTCCAAGAGTCTGGTAAAGAAATTGTATAATCAATAATATTTTATGGATAAATAAGTAGAAATCATGGAAGAATAAAAGAAATATTTTTCAGAAAGACACCTTTTTGGTCCAGGACTTTTGAAGACCTAGTTTGTACTTTGAGTCAGCAGCCTAAGCTACTTCTCTATGCTTGAAGACCAAAGCTCAGGTCTGCCCTTTGTGCTAAGCTGTTAAAAACACCCTGCAAAGTCTGTCCTTGGGTTATGGCTTGTGAGACACTGTACATCTAACAAGAGGGAACAGTTTTGACTTGAGCTAGACAACGGAATATGCTAGAGATGGAATACCTGTGCTGGGGCTGGAACAGGGGTGTAATCTCCATTTTTAACCCAAGTGCCAGGACATGGCTTTTCATGACAGATTTAACTCTTCCAGAAAGTAAGTTTTAGCCTCTGATAGTTAGTGATAAAATGCAATGCATCTACTGATCTGTGTTCAATGCCTGTCTCTTTAAAATCTGCCTTTTTTTCCTTTTTCTTCTAAAGTCACATTAGGATAGTGCTGTCCTGCAGGACACAATGAGGAAACAGCATGGCTAAAGAATTGCATGGAATATCTGTGCATCAGTTACTAATCTGTTCTGGATGGATGGACTTAGAAGTTATCTTAGTGACTAACCACTGGAAAATCCTGTGATATGGGAGCTCATGCATTTTTCTGTAGCCACAGCTGCAGTCATTTCCCTTCAGAGACACATCATTTCCCCAAGATACATCCTGTCTCAGAGGGCTATGGTGTCTGCTGCTCCAGGCTTCTGTCCCCCTTCTCAGTAGCCAGCATATGGGTGGAGATTTCCTTCCTAGTTTTTTCTCCTGAAAAGCTCCAGTTCAAGCTCCAGCATGAGAAATGGATTGAATCTTGACCTCTTGCATAAACTTTGTCTCTTCATGCCAAAGGTTGTCTCATGAGAACCAGAACCACTGACAAGTTTCTTCATCATATAACTCTGATAGGTATGTCTTCTATTGCTGGGTTAACTCTGTCTCTGAGTAGTAACACTGCCGCCATTAAACCAGCATGTGCATCTGAATAATGTAGTCTGATCAGTTCACAGCAATGCAAACAATGCTTCGCTCAGGTAATTTTCATACTCTGGAAAGGGAAATCAGGAATCTTGTGCAAAATGAAACTATTCACTTCTAATCTTTCTTCCTGAAGTGCAGAAGCACTTTATACATGCCTTCAGTGGAGTTTGATCCTTCTATACAGAAGAGTGGCAGGGATGGTAAGAGAAAGCCTCATGGAGGACACAATTTCATGCAGGAACAGGACAAAAATGTGATGGAGCTGCAATGAATTAAGGACATGCTTTTGCTACAATAAGAAGTAATGATTGGCTTACAGAAGGATTAGAAGAAAAACCTGTGCCAAAGAGGCAGACTAGGAGAATGATGGCCATTGCAAGGGAAGATGATGGAACAGGTCAAGTCTGCTAATCCTGTCTAATGGCTAGATTTTACTGAGTTTTGTGTTGGGACATCAGCTTAGGTGAGGCCTACTTGTTACAAGGCACTGTTTTAACATGGTAAGAGGAAGTCCTTGCTTTGAAGCCCCTTGCTGTTAATGGTAGAAATGAGTTTAGGACAGACAGTACAGTCTAATGAAAAATACATGTCAGGCAAGAGAGCTAAGGCTTCTTTAGAGTGATGTTTTGCCAAGTGACAATGGGAATGCTTTGAAAGGGGATGAGTTATCAGGCAAATTAAGAAAGAGGCAGGGAACACTGGTGGTGTGATTATTGCCTAGGTGTCTACTGCTGTAATACTATTCTTCTCAATACTACACCATTGGCTGGCAAAACCAGGAATTTTATTTTAACAGTTGCACATACAATGGAAATACATCATAAAGGAAATGGATGTGTGTTCTCTTCTGATCAACTCTGTCTTTAAGTTCATGATCTCTGTGGGGGGTGTCTATAATTCAACTACGACAGGCTCTAGGAAATTTAGTAAATGATAACTAGTAGAAAGAAATACAATCCAGATAATTTAAAATATCTTTATTAAAAAAAAAAAAAAAAGTCAGGGAAATAGCTTTAACCTTTTAATTTACTCACAAAAGCTTAATAATAGGGGCTGAACTGTCTTGCTCTCTTAAGTTCATCACAGAAGCTGGGCAGGAATGTGATATAACACCAGCCAGCTCTCATTACTGCTGAAAGAATGGTGTGATTAAACCTCTATACAAAAAGAAATGGAATGTAATTTTTAAATGTCGATTTGCTTTGAGCACATACCACATGCTGAGGAAGGAGTTTCCAGTGTGCTCCTCTGTTCTAAAGATAGAGAGGACCTCACCTCCAAAACCAAATTAACTAAACTGTCCTCTTCTGAAAATGAATACTATTTGGCTAAAAACTTTTGTTCACATTTCTCAGTGTCAAAACCCACCAAATCCTTTGAGAAATATCTGTGAATGCAAAGTTTTCTTTTTCTTCCCATTGGGAAATTCAAGCAATCAAAGTCCTTTTTTATGCAGCCATACAATAAAGGAAGTTCTTCAAAATTTTCACTAATATGATACCAACTATTCAATTATTTTGTCCTTATGGAATCCTGTACAACCCTGTCAGTGTCCTAAAGATGCCTGAGCTTACCCCTTCTCTATATATTTCCTCCAACCCTTGAGACTGTGCCTCAGCTGCGAACTTCTGGCTGAAGACAACTGGATGGGACTCCCTCCTGAGTCCAGCAGCAAGGCTGTCATCCAAAAGTGAGCTGCAGGGTGATGCAAGGCACTCCCTTCCCTCTGGATCTGAGCTAGCTACCTCATCTTGAAAGGATTTGTTGCTCAATGATATCAGCCTACAGTGAAACATGGATCACTTGTCAGCAGTTGATGATATTTGCTTGCTTATCTCACAAGATCAGTGCTGAAGCATGAAACCTCTTCTCACCCTTGAAATGGAACTGCATAAAAACAACATTTACTGTAAACTGTTGGCTTCTAAACCTAAAGCACAATCCATGAGCTATCTGTTCCATTAATCTGAGAATATTTTGAGAATTTGGGGGATAGCACTGGCACCAGAAACTCTGGATCATAACATCTGTGTGGAATTCTTCTGTTGGCAAAATAGTACTTTCAATCATCAGGCACTGTCAGTATCTTTAGCGTCTTGCATTCACGGCAGTTCTTGGCGCTTTGCAAGGCATCCTGACCTCTGCTCACTGCAGATCTTGCACAGATCCCTCATGGAGCAGCTTGTCTTAAATTCTGCTTGGCAGCTCTACTCTGTGAAGGAGAGCAATAAGTAAAATTCCTGATTTCCTTATAGAATTGGGAGATACGATGGGACAGAAACATCTATAGGACATCCAAGGTGCAGTCATCATAATGCTTATACAAAGCCAAAAAGGCAGAAGCGAGCAGTTTGCATCTGGTGCATTTGTCTATCCAAGTGCGACCTGATCTAGGTTATTTCTACCTATGTTAGTCAAGACAGGACATAGTCCTGACCTAAATGGAACAC
Organism: Psittacula echo; assembly: GCF_963264785.1. Lineage (NCBI taxonomy): Eukaryota > Metazoa > Chordata > Aves > Psittaciformes > Psittacidae > Psittacula > Psittacula echo. Next base: position 3,529,186 of record NC_137750.1, on the reverse strand, counting down.
ATACCATCCCTGCAGGTGACAACGAGAGCTAAAGCCTTTCTTCTTTCACCCTGTTAAATACATTCCTACCATATAGGACTTTCTTACATGTCACTGATGCATTTTGGATGTATTAGTAAGCCATATAGGTTATTTAAAAACCAATAAATAAATAGAATCAAATATTGCACCTATTAAAAATAAAATTCACAGCAGCAGCAGAAATCTTGCAGACAATGCATTTTATACAGTGACCAAAATGTGCAAACTGTCAGTAAATGTTCTAACACTTGCAGTCTATTGCAGTATTTCCACTGAAAGGTGAGCAGCCTGTCCAAAAATCTCAGCAGAACTTAAAGCTGCAAAACAGCATGAAACTACTTATACTTCATGACCTTAGAAAAACTTGTAATGAAGGCATGAAAATGTTCATATACCTACTGAGCAATGAGATACCATATTTAATCCCAATAGGTTTTGTTTTAAATACTAGCACTGCAATTAATGTCTGACACACTTGTTACCCATTAGAAAACAGACTGTGTAGCAAGAGCACTATGTTTAACATAACATTAAATACTAAATTATATCAGATTTATCGGACACTGGGTCCAGAGTGCACTGCAGGGCCCCAGAAACAAAGCACCATCATGTCAGGAAAAGTCTAGAGTAACTTAGAGATCTGTTATGTACGTGAGAAGTAGCTTTATATTTTGATTTCCTCTTTAGTTCAGCTGTGGCTTGAATGTTGCAGTATTTGCACAGCATCAGCCATTTGCTTTATATAGTTTGTTTTAGAAAAGGATAATGACTTGCCTATGAGAATTTGAAACTTTAATAGTATGACCTTCACGTATGAAGGCTGATTTTTCTTCTTTTTTTTTTAATGCAGGAATCAGGACACATGGAATGTCTTTGAGGTGCGTCTGAATTTATGTAACCATTATAAAGTAACTTTTAAACTGTTTTGGTGCCACATATAAGACATAAAATCAGCAGGTATATAGTGTCTTTGTTTTGTAGTAAGTGACGTTTAGACTTGTTTCAAATTCTCTTTGCTTGAAATAGTGACTAAGCCATGAATCAGCATTTTTTTCTCGTGCTCTGTCTATCCTGTAAGGAAAAGGTTGTTTCTAACACTTGGTGGTTTTGTGTTAAACAGGGAATTGCACAGGCAGTGTAGTCCTGTGTGACGAAGGGATCCCAGGTCCTGATCCCAGCGCTCACCTGCTCCCAGGTGAAGTGACATTTGGGACAACAGTGCCACCACAGCAGGAAGCACTGAAAATTTCCACCTGGAAGAAGAGACACTTTGGGAGGAAGGAGACGTGAGTGCACACAAACCCGCGGTGGGGAGAGGTCCCACTTTAAGGGACAAAAGCTTTAAGAGCCACATCCCACTTCCAAGGCCTTCAGTGGGAAAAAATCAGTTCCTTGCCCGAGATACGATTTAATGAGGCCCAAGCTCTGAGCTCAGTCAGTGTGGGAACTCTAGACACACTTATCACTCAGTTCTGTAACTGCAGACAGTCAACCTCCTGGTCTGTGTTGAAGCTACATCATAAACTCTGTGAAGCACAGGTCATCTTTTCATCACATATTTGGATCCTAATCCATTGGCTGGATCCTGATCTATGACTACCCTGTGATAACACTTTACAGGCTGCCTCAACAGGAAGAAGCCAGTGCAATGACATGACCAAATGAGTACAGAATATTAGTAAGGTTGTTAGTAAGCATAGGTGTGCAGTTTATTAGCTCGATCATCCAAAGTTAACTTTACTGTGGCAACCTTCATAGCTTTTGTGGGAGCTTCTCCCACCCTCTAGAAGCCCCTTTGACCCTGCAGAAAGCTGCCCTGACTCATGGAGCTCCCCTCATGGTAAAACTCTGGAAAGAGTCACCTTTTCTTTGGGATGGGTGTTAAATTAGGCCACACAGCACCGAGGCAAGGCTTTTATTATTTTATTCTTTTAAATTTTGACAATGGCAGCACACAGAACTGGGCCGATGACTTCTATAAACTGCAGCTAAGGAGAGAATTGGTCCAAAGTTTAAGAGTTTCTATGACCCGTCTGTCACACCCTGCCTATACAAAATACTGCCCCAGATCAGCAACACTCCTCCGTGTGACTACACACATCTGAGCCTGGCTTCACGTTCTCACCCGCACGGTCTTGGGTTCCCATTTGTACCTTTGATTCTCCTGCTCCAATCTCCCCACAACTTCACTGTCACCTTCCCCCCCCCCAGCGCTCCCGGCCCCAGCTCTCAAGAGGAGGACCCCAAGCATCGGCGCCACCTGATGCGGTTCCCCCTCAGCATCCCCGGGCGGACCACCGAGGCGGGGCGAGCTCCCCCGAGGGCAGGCCGGGCCGGGGGAGGGGAGGTGCGGCGGCCGTCTGTCTGTCTGTCTGTTCGCCCGCCGTGTGGCTCCGTCCCCGGCTTTGTTGTGCTCGCCGCCCGGGCTCCGGGCGAGGGGGCGGGGAAGCGGAGGGAAGGGAAGCGGGGAAGGCGGCCGTGTCTCCTCCTCCGCGGCCCCGGCCCCGCTCATGGCGACGCTGGGCACATCCGGGCTTCTCCTCCTCCTCCGGCGGCAGCCGCTGCCCTGAGCGCCCGGCCCGACTCCATTAGCGCCTCCCCTCCCCCTCGTCTCCCTTCCCGGACCCAGAGGCAGGGGGAGCCCCGGGCAAGGCAGCGCCGAGCCCGCGGAGCGGCCGGGGACATGTCCAACCAAGGGGCCCGGCGGAACGGGCCCGTCAAGCTGCGACTGACAGGTGAGGCTGAACGGGCAGGCTCCGACGGGGCCTGCCGCCGCCCGCCCGCCGCCGGCGGGGCTGCTCGGGCGCCGGCCGGGCAGGGGGGAGGAAGGGAGGGAAGGGACGACGGAAGCGAGGAGCGCCGGGGTCTTGGGGGGCGCGGAGCCCGGCCTCCCGCAGGAGCGGGGAGAGCGGAGCCCGGCCGGAGGAGTGAGCGCGGGCTCTCTCCATGTGTCTTTGAGGTTGAACCTGGGGCTGGGGGAGTGCCTCGGGAGGAGCGCGGGGGCAAGGAGAGAAGGAGACGGAGAGCTCTTTCCTCCCCTCGTCTCTCTGCTGCGCCGCGGGCTCCGCGCCTCCGAACAACGCGGCTCTGCGGGGTGGTGGTGCCGGCCGGGCCGGGCCCCACAGCCGCCAGGGTCCCCGGGCGGGGGTCGGTGTGAGTCTCGGGCACCGGGCACCTTCACCTGCCCCGCCGCACCCCCACTCGAAATAAACTGTCACCCTCTTTGTTTTGATCTCTTTGTTTGTTTGGGCTTTTTCTTTTCTCTTTGAAACCAACTTCCTCAGTTGGGATTGTGCACAGTTGGTTTGATAAAGTGCCTTGTGCTGCCCTCTCTCAGAAGACCACTTGACCTCTAATATTTTAAAATATCATAAAAACTGTTCACCTGCATGCTGGGAAGGAAAATAAGTTGCTTTTAAATACTTAAAAGTATGTTTTTTCCTTATAAGAACCAGGTAAATAGAGAAAAAACCCTTGCAAGTTCTGCTAAAGCTTTCTTAACAAAATACAGGAGACACTGAAGAAAAGAGTTAGTTCAAAGTGATATAAGTCCCTCAACAGATAAACGGTATTTTGTATTCTAAAGTGTCAGTGCATGCAGGTAAGAGATTTGAAAATAATAGATAACACTGTAAATACTCTTCTCTGCATGCAGTTTGCTTAACCAGGTTGCAAAACAAATGGTTTTCAAAATACGAAAAGAGTTGATATGTTTACTTTAAGTGCGTGATGGCTAGTAAAGAGAGGTGTTTTCATATTTCTTTTTCAAAGTATGTTATTTTCACAAGGGAAGTAAAATGTATCTACTGTGTTTTACTTTGGAAATAGACTAAATTTGTAATCTAGTTTTCATGGAGCTTTGTGTCTGTATATTACACTTAGAAATAAAACTCTCTAAGTGTGGCATGAAACAGTGCTGCCTTGTTTTTACACAGTGTTTTGTAGCTTTCTCTTCAGGTTATCGTTTTATTGATGCAGTGCTTTAATACTTCTTTTCCTGAGCAATGTGTGCTCAGACTTGTTTATCTCCGAAACGGTCTCTAGCTGCGTGTAAAACCATGGAAAGTACTGTGTAGGGTGTTGTCTTTCTCACCTTTGGATTTTGTGTTCTATTTTGTTCCATATTTATTTTACTTTTAATGAGGATTAAGCACATAAAGAAACTGTCTTTGACAATATAAATATGTTAAGGGGAGTGTTACTGTGAGCAAGAAGTAGGCAGTAGTTTTACATACTAAGTTTTAGTGGTGCGATCGACCCCCAGAAGAAGCAGGTACAATCTTGAGGAATGTTTCTATGTTTTTCTGTCATATTTTATGAAGGGAACATGCAGAGCACAGGCAAAGTTGTCTTTCTAGGGACCATTCCAGGATTAGCAGCTCTTGCAAAGTACCTGCCAGTTCTGGTACTTGAAAGTTGATGTGAAACAATGTCCTATTTCTCGAGTTAAAAATGTTTGAGATATTTTATGCTTTAGCTAATTGTGAGTTGTTTCACGTAAGATCATTTGTTGTAAGGAAGCTTTGTATGTTAAAGAGAAACATTGAATTTTGCTCATTCAGCTGATACATTGTTAGTTCTTGCCTAGGAATAGTTTTAAGTGTTCTACGGGGTTTTGATTACCCTTTTTGATTGGAAAAGCAGTTTGAGGGCTCTTGAATTCTAAAACTGTTTGGAATTAAAAGAATCTGTATATCCAGTGTTTTTCAAAATTTATTCGCGAGCTGACAAATGCAGTTTAATCTCAATTTTCTTTGGCTGTATGAAACCAGCAGTCTTCTGTTTTGGCTTGAATATTTATAGGATTAATTCTGCAATCATTGTATAATGCTTATCTTTGCTGTTCATTATCTCTAAATTAGATGATATAGATTAAAAAATGGTTATCAAGAACTGGATTCAATTAGCAGTTTTTCAGGACATCAACATTAAAGGTTTAGATGGAAAACATTGTTTTGACTGACTGGATAAATGACAGGGTAATGTTTGATGTGAGTCCAAGAACTGATCTGGAGCTGGTGCCCAACTTCTCAGTCCATCTTGAGGAGCCAAATAAAATATTTAACCTAGGCCTCATTTTGCAAAAAAGGTTGATTCTTTGTTGGGACCTTAAGAAAGTTCTGAGAAATGTTTGGCATACCTTAACACTAAGTGTTTAACAGTTTATTTAGGTCTAGGTTCCATAACAGAGAAAAACCACAGCAGTGGCATACTTCTAGTAAGTTTTTATTTAGTTTACCGTGCATCTGTGTTATAAATTTCTTACAAAATATTATTCTTTTGCTCCTGAGTTTCGTTGTCTGAAGTAAATATCACTTGGATCTTTAGTGATACGTATGTCAATGCATTTTTCACAGTATTGAGTTAGAAACCACTGGATAATTGTTTACATCCAAAGCGTATGCCTTCTGATGATACCTCACTTCAAGTGTGCTTGTTTCTGATTAATACAGGGAGTGTAATTTAAACTAGCTAAAGTCTAGAATTGCACTAGTCTTCTTCAAAATTGATCTTAGCAGCTTGGAATAATGTTATCCAGGGAAGCTGTAACATAAGGAAAGTTCCTTCAACTCCGACATTTTTACCACTATTTCATCTAGTCCTATGCTGAGTACACCTGAGTTCTACAGAGGCTGTAAGTGCAGTCATCCCTTTCTGTTCTCACTGTGATTTTCCTCAGTGTTTTGTTGAATTTGTGGATTTGTACGTACAATATACTGTGACCAAATGGATTATTCTTCCACCCCCATTCTGAATTGCATTGATCTTACAGTCTTAAAAAAAAAAAAAAAAATTACCATTGCTTTCAGTTGCTCAGTCAGTGTTTTATGTCCTAATCTGTGAATTGTCTAACGTTAAGATGGTTACATTTGATGCTTTCACCTATGAGATCGATGTCAGTTATCTGAGTGAAGTCTCTATGGCTGTTTTTATCAAGGAGAAAGATACTTTTTTAAATAGTTTGAAGTCTGCAAAGCTACATGAGCACTAGAATGTATGGACTGGAATACAGGTTAGCACATCAGTTTTAGTGCATGTGTTACAGTGAGTGTTTGTGTCAGAGTAGTTAATGAGTAGATACTTTGGTAGCCCCAAAGCACAGTTACACTGTACTGTGAAAGGTGGTAATAAATACAAATATAAAGCTGGAATGAGCTGGAAGATTTTTGTTGGTAAAGAATCAGAGGTAGGCCTAAGGAGTTGTTAGATCTGGTTTTCCTGTAGGCTTTCAGGTTTCCTGCAGGGTTTGCTGGTCAGGGAAATGAAAGCACTGGGTCCTGTATTGCAGAAGATGGACAGCATCTCATCTGTCCTAATAACTCTCTTGCTGATTTTACTGTCTAGTCACTCCTTACAGTACAGAGGTGGTACTGTACTATAAGGTTAGAGTGTTGAAGGAAGACAGTGCTACTCTTTCTAATCAGTTCATAGAAACTCTTGCTGTGATGCTGTTTCTCAAGAAAGATACATATTATGTAGAAAAAGGCAGAATGTTCTTGAGTTTTGCAAAACAATGTGGAATCTTCACACCTAGTTTTTGCAGTGGATAAGTGTAACAGTTAAATTATTACAATGAAAACCAGTGGCTAACTGAAATCCTAAGTTCTTATTAGTGCTGTTGGAAGTAGGACTGAAATTTATGGATAGCAGAACCTCATTGTGTGAACAGCATTAATGATTGATTGATGAAGTAGCTACCTCCATTGTTAAGTAGCAAGGCTACGGTTTCATAAGCGACTTAAATCATGGTGCAATTTTAGCTCAGTTTAAAATTTGAGTGCTGTTTCTGTTTTCTGTTTGTAGTCCCTGGCTTCACTTTTCTGGGTCCTCCCTTATGCTGACTACAGCAACTGAGTAGCTGTGATGAGCTGAAAGTTAATCCTACCAAGAAAAAAATGGGGTTTTGTGTTGAAGGAGAGGGATGCACACAAGAAGCCAAAAAGAAGGGAGGACTGCCTCTTTTAGCAGCAGCCTGTAGTTAGATAGGCTTTCGTCAACAATAAAACAATGGGGTTCCTTCATGCAAGGTGTATTTGACTTAATGAGACATGACTTACCAAAAATTAGTACCTAAGAAATCAGATTCAATAAATTACATAGTAGGTGGATTAAACTGGTGCAGTCATAGCAAAGTCAATAAGCATGTGTCTAATCAGATTGTACAGAGATTGATGGATGCTTGGCCCTCAATATTTCCATCAAAGTATGAAGTGTTCATATATATGTATGCTTTTTATATATACAATATATAGTTATATACATATAAATCAATTGTGGATTGCACAGATGCCAGAGAATGGTAATAAACAACTGAGGAGCTGTATGGAGCTTGTTTTAATGAGATCAGCTTATGTGACGAAGTTTTATTCATCTGAGTGTTTGTGTTCAAGGATATGTAATGGGTTATCATGGTAAGGAAAACAAAGATCAGAAAGGATTTGGGAGAAGAAATCATAGTAGGAAGACAGTTCTGTTAAATGAGCAAAAAGGCTCAACATTCATCTGTGGTTGCAGAATCAGTAAAGCATTGAGTACAGGATTTATGTGTGTAGGTAACATATGGGGCATATGTAGGAGATGTCTGGGAAATCTGCTGACAGTCCTAATGTTAATGTTTGAAAAAATAAAGCTGTTGGGGGGGGGGGGAAATAGAAGATAAATCTTGGGGGTGGAAAAATTATGATTAATTTTTAGAATTGCACTTTTTGGTTACATTTAAAGCATTTAAGCTGTTCCATAGCATCTCTGTGTAGCTGAACTTAGCTGAGTAACTCAGCTAGTAGTGACATTACTTCCTATTTTCTTTTTCCTTTTTTGTTTGCTAATCACACTGCAAACCTGATCAGGCCCCAGATGAAGACATTTTGTCTTAATGTCCTTAAGGTGAATGTGTTGATCCCTAAAAGAAGGCGGCTTTGAATGTTTTGTTCTGTTTTATCTCATGGCCTTTGAAGTGTGTCCTTGCTTTGCTATCTTACTTAAAATGACATCTCACCATTGGGCCAGACCTTTCTTGAGGGTGTTTAAAAAGGTGGATGATTTCTTTGGGTGTCTTCCCTGCTGTCATCACAATAATGAGATGGCCTGATTCTGACTTAGCTTAGTGGCATGAGTGCATTGCTACCCAGGCTATTACATGCATGTTTTAATATATAAAAGGTAAACGCTCACAACACATGCACTGTCTGAGATCATTCTTGTGACTTTGGAGAGGCTGGTAAGGATTAATCTCAATAATGTTAGACAATGCATGTAAAAGTAGCTACTGTGTGTGTCTGCTTTTAGCAAAGCATGCTTCCTATCTGGGAAAGAGGATCAGAATCTTGAGGGACATTTGCTAATAGCATATCCAAGGAAACAAACTGTTGACTGTCTTGCTACTTAAACTTTAAATGCATTAAATGAAGGCATAGATAAGAATGCTTGTAACTCTAAAGAAATCTTAATCTGTAGATAACAAAGATCAGGACAAAATTGGCTGAACTTTGTCATCTGAGTTTAAATGGGGAGACTGATACAGAATAGAGAATAGACATGCTCAAGATCATAAAAAGGATAAACCAGGTAAAGCTGGGATTTAGAGCCACTATCTTTTGATTTTCTGCCCATGGCCATTGTTTCTCCTGATTTTAAATCCACAGAAAACATGGTTCTGGTTTGGGCTTTCTGAGACAGCGTTTGGGGTGATCTGGGTTCAGTTCTCTCTTATATGCCATATTTGTGTTGCACTGTCAGCTGTATTTTAGGATCCTGCAGATTCTTGGCAGTCACAGTTTTTCTACTCCAGAATATATTTTTGCTGTTGCTCAGGCAAATCAGGAGGAGTGATACTGCCCAAAGTGAGTAAAAAGTATTGCTTACATGAAGTGTTAGTCACATTGTCAAAATTCTGAAAGTGAAAGAAAAGTAGCATTATGTGAGTTTCTGTGGCTGTATCCTGTTAATTTTGTGGAATGACTCTTGGCCAGTACTTATTTAACACAACTTGCAGGGATTGTTTTCTTGCAGAAAGGGAGAGTCACTGCAACCATGGCTTTGGTATTGTTAGTGTAAACTGGTTCAATGCGTCCTTTCTGTAATGAATCCATTCAACTTGTTTCAGATATGCAGAGCATGTACAGACTATGTAATTTACAGGTCACAGTAAAAATACGTACCCAGATTCTACCATTCATGCTTAAATTGGCCTGAGTGATGCCATTTTGCGACAAACCTTAAGAGTGACACTGCCGTAGTGAAGCTTTCCAACCCGCATCACTGTTTTTTGGGATGCATACATGCCTCTGCTCCTTCCTGTGCTGTAAGATGGGTGGACTGAGCAATATATCCCAAGTTTAAATCAACCTCTTCCTCTCATTCCTCTTTTTCTTTTTAACTGGGTGTAGAGGAGGACCGGTATAGGTTGGACTCTGTGTGTGTTTGTGTGTGTAGTGGTGGCTTAAGTCAGCTGTGTGTTTGCAGGGATGTATCTTGGCTGATCATACGAAATAGTTTTAACCATAAGTGACATACGCTCATTTTCATTCTGCCTTGACCCACATTTTAGTATTACCAATGGAGTTAAATGGAGTCATAACTAATTATATCTGTAATGGTACTCCTTTTTAGCATACCTAACTACCTGATTTGGAGTTTATATATAGATACATACATAAATTCAATTATAGATGCAGTTGTGGTGCTATTTAATTGAAGGAGGGAATCTGCATTGGTAATCCTAGAGGCATTTTCTGACAACTTGAGCCAACTTGGTGATTTCTTTATAATACAAATAAAGACCAGGCTGTGCACTTCTGGAAATGCACATGGTGTAACTACTGCTTTGTGCATGTTGTAAGACATGAGGGCAGTATGTGCAGTGTACTCAGTAAGATTGCTGTTTCATTTTAGTAAGAGGTAGTCTACTATATGCAAGTATTTTTCATGTAAAATATGTAAATGTACTAAAATGAATCCTCTTTAATTCTTAGTAGTGGAAGAAAGATGTATCTGCATTAGAGTACTTATAAACATGGCTGAGTAAAAAATAGAAGTCATTAAACATGCAAAGGAACTAAACATGTCCAGATAAAATGCATAGAATTACGTTCGTGCTTAACTGCCTGGATAGAAATTCATAACATTAATTGTGCTGAGGATTTAGGTATCCTTATGACAGACAATTATGCAATTTAATTCTTAACAGAAAAATTTCACCTTATATTCTTCTGAAATGATTCATTTATAATGTGTATAAATATTTACTTTCAGGGGAAAAAAAAAAAAAAAACAAAACCTCTTGCTCATTGTTTTCCCTGATGGATTTATTAAAATAATGGTGTATAGCTCTGTATAGGAGGCTGTATGCAGGACTAAATGAGCAGTAGCACTGTGCTTAGGTAATGTTAAGGTATCTTCTTTTTTTGTTTAGCAGTACAGCAAGTACTTCTGGCTTCATTTATAAGAAGCGATATCAGATGTGATATAAGAAACTGTAGGATGGAGCTGGTGTAGGCAGTGGCATACGGGGGCAAAAGGGGTCGTTTATGAAAGTGAAACAGGACAGAGTGGGGCAGAAGTGTTCAAGAGCTGGCTGAAGGAGCAGAGCTGACACAGGGATGTGAAGGGACTAGAAGTATATGCGGTTTTGTGTCATTTCATGGTGGAAGCAGAAAATGAACATGAGTTCCTGTATTTGGGCTAGAAGATACAGAAATCTCCTGCACTTCATCCTGCTGATAACAATATTGTCCTTAGCCAAGGAGTAACGTTTGTATTTTCAGTGTGAAAATAGCAGGATACTGAGCATTTCTCTTCCTTGTGCTAATATTAATACGTATATTTTAAGAGACATAAAATATGTGTTGCTAAGTACTTAAATGGACATGAAGGACCTCATCCTCATGTATGCTGAAGAGCAGTTGCTCAACATTACTAATTATGAAATTAAAAATGACTGGTTTCTTTAAGCCTGGGTTCACAGTATATGACACATTAATGGACCAAACTTTAAAGAAAGCGTATAATGCATGTTAAGGTAGAATTTTTCTAGGACTTTTATCTAGAGGATTCTAGGAGAAAGTTCAAGAATGTTTTATACTGCTATTGTGGAAGCTTTTGGTGATTGAAGCCTGTGAATAACAGTAATTTTAAGTGCCATCTTTCATAATTTCAAATAGGTCATGTATGTGGCGTTTCAGAACGTCTAACTATCAGTTTTGGATGTTTGGTAAAGCACAAGGTGTTGGTGAGCAGAATCTTCAGATGCCTATATGACATTATTATAATAAACTGTTGTTCAAGTATGGAATAGGGAAAACTTGCTGTTGACATCTGTTCGAGCTAATTAATGCTGTCTAGAGCCCCTGTGCTCTTACCAGAAGCAAATGCTGTCTGTAAATTCGACATGCCATGTAGTAATTCTAGTTTGCTTTAACTAGCTGGGTATGTGCTTTTTGTCAAAAGTTAAATCTTTGTGCTGGTACTAATGCAGGGGTGGCCAAGATTTATCCTGAAATTGTGATGTCATGAAACATTTTATCCCTTTTGTGAACATCGTTCATATTTGGGATTTCTCCTTAAGAACTGGGCTGAAGAATGATTTAAAATGTTGTTGGTTTCTGCTTTCTTCTGCGACAGGAGAAGAGAGAGCCTTTAAGGAAAAAGTGACTTAGGGTAATTTTCAGTAGTACATGTGTTGTGCCTCACTTGGCATAAAGTAAAAATATTTGTGTAGTCTTTCCTCCCTTCCTTAAGCAGTTCCCACAGTTCATAATGTTCTCTCAATACCTTTCTTACAAGGAAGTGGTAGAAGGAGGTTCCAATTTTTGTAGGACAAGGGTAGACAATAACGGTTTTGGTTCCCTGATTAACAGCAAGCGGTTGTTCTGCCTGGGGAAGTCCTATATATTTATATTTGTCTGTGTCTCGCTTCTGTGGCCAAGAGATCATGAAGAAATTAGTGTTCATTTGTGAACTGTGAATGTTGCATTGTGAATACGTGCCTCGGATTTCCTCATTACAATATTTATCATTTTTCCTGAAAGTTCCTTTCCTCTGGTGAATTGTTCATCCTGTAGAATAAGTCAGCTATTTCCTGTGTATCAGCATAATGTAACTTAATCTACACCGGGTAATACTTTGGACCTATTCAAAAGCTTTATATTTTTTGTAAGTTTATTGAAATTTAGAAACTTCACTCTCCACGTTTTAAACAGCTCTTTCTAGTGCTGTCCAGGTCTGTAACAGACTTGTTTTGCAGTCTCCATCACTGTGGTGGAGTAGTGGTAAATGAAAAGTATTGTCCGTTGTCAACCTGACCCTTTTGAGTGTTACATTCACACATCAGCAGCATGGTGAGTGGGAGCACTCTACTTCATGTAATTTGAACACAATTACTTTGTCTGTCTGAACACCTTTGCTTTTTATTCGTTGTCAGTGGAATTTATAGTTGAACTTGAAATACCAAGTTGGAGCTGGTAACAGCAGCTATAGTTAGTGCTTGCCTTTATAAGACTGTCTTTTCGGTTGCTGTTAAGCAGCCTGTTAATGTGGAAATTTTTCATGCTGAGGAGCTAAATCGGGCTGAATTTATTTTCGGGAGATTCTGTTAAAATTCAACCAGTTTCAAGAAGGAGATTGAAAATCCTTTGTTCTTGTGAATCCTTTCATTCTTGGGCAGGAGCGAGCAGGGCCATGGCAATAGGCAGGTGCCTCTGTATCAGCTGGGTAAGAATTAGGGCATGGTTTAACAAATGGCTGGGACCAGGAGTTGATCTCGTCCTATAGATGCTGATTGGGCTGTGCGCTTCTAGTGTGAAGAGAGGCGTTAGATAGAATGCAGAGGGCTCAACAGTTGGATGAGGGTGGAGAAGAAGGGAGTGACCTGGAAAAAGGAACTTTCCAGGACAAATGGGTGGGTGGCGGAGGCTGATTTTTGGCAGGACAGAGCACTGCAGATCTTTCAGTGCCCAGACTGTGGTGTTGTAGCAATGAACGTGACACAGGGTCACAGCGGCAGCCCAGATTCTGGTGTTCCCAAACTTTTTGATGCTTGGCTTTGTAAACTGGGGAATGCTATTGCTGCATGTGTTATGTTACTGTCTGTGAGTTGAGTATGTTACTTGGAAGAAGTCGTCATCTACAGCAGAGGTGTTTTATAAGATGTATAACAAATGCAGAGTGTAAGTGGTTCCTGTTGGATAAAGAACAGAAGTTTAAAAACAAATAGGAAAAAACATTCACCCCAGAATTTCTCCCATCTGTTCCTTTGGCCCACCTTGATCCTAAGTAGGAGAAATAGGGAATTAAGAGCTGGCTTCTAAGTGGCTGTGATTCATAACAGAATTCTAAGAAAAGCTTGTAGATACGATAGGGATTACTCCTTATGTGTAGAACAAAAGGAATTCTTCAGCTTTTAACAAACTTGCAATTATTTTTATTTTTTTAAAATCTTTTATTCTAAGAAATGATATGCTGTGGTGACACCATCAATGCTAATATTTTCTTGCTTTAAAAGGGTCAGAAGACTTTCTGTTAAGTAATATGTGATAATCATTGAATTGCATAGTTTTAAATGTTTCCTTGGCTAATTCACATGCTGTCTGTTCACAAAGGTTTTGGAGTTAATACTTGTTTCAGATAAGTGTTATTTGCTACTGATGAGTTAGTTGCATGAAAGATTTGATTGGTTTTAGGTAGGATCAATGCAAATATGTTAAATAGCAAATGGACGGAGAAAATGTTGGCAGTCATCATTTGTGTGCTCTGATCTTGCATTGTATGTAAAGATTTCCTTATAGAAGATGGGAGTCCTCTAATTTCACACAGTTTGTCACCACTGAATTTGTGCAGGAACAGTTCACTGGGTTAGTGGAGTGATATAATATACTGTGCTTTGTTTATACTGAATTGCCTGTGCTGTGAAAAGCTTTGATTTTTCACCCATTAAACACACACACACGAGTCTGCAGAGGAGTTTAACCAGTGAAAAACAAATAAGAAATCACGTGTAGTCACAGGTGTATCTCCAGCGAGAAAAAGGCATCATGTTCTATTGGAGGTTTCTTTTAGAGTCCTATTCAGCAAATGGCTCTATATAAACAAAGTGAGGAGAAGTTATGAGTGCTATCAGATGTACGATTTAATTTTGTGAACTAAAAGTAAATGAAGTGATGCAATGTGAAACTGCAGGGTTTCATTTTAAGTAAGCTTACACTTAATATTGTCTAACCAGGAGGAAAACTGAGCTTTTAAAACTGTTTTCATATTTGTATAGTGTTAGTTGTTGATGCTTCACAGTGCTGCTCTTTTTCCCCCATATTTGATACAAGGCTGAAACAAAGTCTGATCCCATGAAGACTTTTCCAAGAAGCTGCTCATTTTCACACCTTCTTGAGCTTTGGGCCATTATAAAGCTATTAAATGCCTGATTTTTTTATTTTTGTTTTTCAGTTTATCCCGTTGTTTGTGATTTAAGGTGTGTGAAAGCCCTGACAATATCCGAGGGAGTTGTTAGGGAGTCCCTGTGATGTTCCTGACCTGAACTTTCCAGAGCCAGCAGTCTGCTGCTGTTTCAGATGTACACTTAAACACATCAGCTTTGTGCTGAAATAAAGATCTGTTTATCAGCTTTATAGTGAGCTGTCAAAATTTGGGAGGTGAGCTGTATGTTTATTGTTTTAAGACTATTAAGTTAAATAGCTGAAGAATAGAGTACAATTTCCATCAGATATGATGTTAACTGTATTTCATGGAATTACCTGTTCCTAGCAAGATGTTTTTGTTATTTGCACGCACAGGCATGTTGGTTGTTTTGGGTTTTTTTAAGGGCATACATTCTTCATTGTAGTTGGCTGGGTTTTAACTTTTAAATTGAGGTATGTACAGTACAGTTATTTTTGTTATAGTGAACCATTTTATTGTTTCAGAAGTGGATTGTGAATGAATCATTTTTCCTGGCAAATATTTTTCTTTAATGATTACTCAGGGCTAGCTTGAATTGTACACATGAATAATAATTGAAATAAAGTACCTGATTCTTCATTCCAAGTAATACAATGAAAAACCATGTGTGTGTATATATATATATATATATGTCTTTTAGTTGCAATAACAACTAAAAGGCATAGGCTGGCTATGTAGCTGTTGTAGGGCAATGAAATAATACTGCTTCTCAGTTCTCTTTTCTCCATTTCCCAAAATCTTGTTCCATTTCCCAGGTTCCCTTCCTCTGTCCCACCTTTAAGAAAAGGTACTGGTTCTGCAGCTCAGGTTGCAGCAGGCAGCTCCACATTCAGTGCTCCCTTTGCAAGGGCAGGGTAGTTGCAGTAGATGAGCAGTTACTGAGGTGAGGAAAGGATGCTCTGCAAAGCCCCAGAGAGTTGCACTGATTGCCTGTGTGTAACTGCACCATAGCAATGTTCTCACGGAGGTTTGCTATGTCACTATCAACTGCTTTAAGTTGTATTTTTTTTGCTGCACCCATAAATTTATTGTGTTTCACTTCCTCTTGTTTTAGAAACTTGCTACAACTTTCTCATTCATACCATGTGTCAGCAATGCTGTTTGTGCCTTTCGTGCAGTCCTCCCAATATCTAAATTCTCAAAGCAGTCTGTGCTATCTATTGCATAAACGATCTCCAGTTTATTCCTATGAGGAGTTTGTGCTCTTGATTTATTTATTGTACAGTTACTTAATTTTTATTCCTATCTGAAACCAGTCAAGGCATCAGCCTGTTTGGAATATTATATGGGTATCGTCAGGAAGAAAGACAGGGATCCTCTGCTCATCTACAAGTAGGCAAATACAGTTAAACTCAGTTTTGGCAAAAGATATAGCAGAAGATAACCGTAGGGTGGTGTAGAGCCTGCTCACGGTGAATGGCCTTTGCATGTTGAACCACAGTTTCTGACTGGCCTTCCAAGTCAGTCTCAAATGAAAGAGCCCAGGTGTGCTGCCTTGACGCTCAGCATGAATTAACAAAGCCAGGTTTGAATGCTAGAGGCGAGTAAGCAGCTCCACAGCCCCCCAGAAATGGCAGAAAGGAAGAGAGGAATATACGTATTCCATAGTTTTTGTTAGACGGGTGGATGCGCTTTATGTTGATTATACTGAGTTTTAAAATATGTGGAAGAGTAAAAGTTATCAAAAGAGCATCTCGTGTGAGTATGTGCTTCTGTGAATACAGTGAGCTTTTTGAAGTGCAGTAGGAGTTCTGGACAGTGTATAAAACCAAGCAACAGCAAGTCTGCTTTTTTGCATCCATATAACTGATTTCTGTAATCTGAAATGTAAAGAATTAAGTTCTGGTAGGTTTTGTTCAGGAGTAAAAATGTCAGACAGAAATGGTTTTTTCTATATGTTTCCTGGATTCTCTGTAGGTAGGTTAAAAAAAAAACCCCAAACCTAACCAAAAACCTACACCAAACTAAAAAAAACCCACATACTTTCTTTGTTGCCCTGACCCTTTTAAGCTGCTGTCCGGACAAATATTTATAAACAGAAAGTAAAGCAGTTTCTTTTGCGTGCACAAAGCCCTGGGGAAAATGAGGAAATGTTTTAGTGTGTGTGAAGCCTTTAATACTTTGTTTTGCTCTGATTTATCTTTCAAAGAGCTGTGGAGGCCTGCCGAAAAAACTAGAATACACTCCCTGTGAGCTTATATTACCTTTGTTTAAAATATTCAAACCTCTACTGCTGGAACTAAGGAATTCATGGACAGAATGACTAGAACAGCAAATATGACTTCAAAATAAAGTGGTTATTGGATAAACTGGTATGAGCCCAGCTGCTGTGGATAAATTGATTTTGCTGTTGCTTTAAATCTATGATGTGTTGGTATTTTGGCAGAGTAAGAAAAACAAGGATATTAGAAAGTAATTTACTGCGCTGGGATTAGTGAAGAGTGTTCTGTTTCTATGACTGGGGCAGAACAGGATGGTTTAGATGTGTCTGATAAACAGGACGAGGTCTAGTCTGACAGCTGGCAACAATAGCTTTTGCTCAAAGTCAGGTGTACTAAATTAGCAAATCTATTACAGGGATACAGGAGAAATCTCACAGAAGACAGCCTTGTAGGCAGAAGTGTTGCCAAATGGGAAATGATTCATCGTCTCTGAATGGGATGAGCACTGAGCAGAAGCAGTTTAAACCTCAGACTGCTTTGGCTCATAAACCACCAAATATGCGATTAACACTTTATCTTCTCCAATCCCGTGGTTTTTATTGTCTCCTGAACAGCAGTCTAGATTTAGGATCAGAATCTATGAGACTTGCTTCTTTGTTCTAATTTCTCTTCTGCAAATTTAAATGTGCTTAGGCATTTTTTGACTTTTAGCTAAGTCCTAAAATGTTCGCTTGCATCCTAAAATCACTCCTGTCTTGTGACCCTTTGGCAATATCGCCTTTTAGTGAGACCTGTTACGTGTCTGGAATGCAAGCCTGACATGAGTGATGCTGGCAGAACCTGGTGAACTGACTCGGTGTGGTTCATTTTCTTGTATTTAGTGAAAATACATGATCAGCTGAAGGTGTAGTTGAATGTAGCGTGCCAGTTCCGAGGCAATCATTATGGTTTGACTTCTAGTATTTTTAAAACTTGTATACTTTTATTATTGACAGTGCCATTCAGAGTCTAAAATGCACAGACATAAACAGGAAATGTATTTGTAACTTCTTAAATTTAGTTAATAATCAATGCCTAAAAGAGAGGTAGAGCTTACAAAGCTCATTGAAGGAATATAAGGGGGGGAAAAGGCTTGTGTCCTTGTTCCGTCATTGTTTGTATAGCTGACAAGAGTTTTAGCATGTCTCTGATCTAGTTTTAATATAAGTTGTTGTATTGGCTCTAGGATACATAATGATAGAGAGACTAAAGGAATTAGGTCATAGGAAGGTGTTTAATATTAAATAATTGAGGTGCAAGAGGATAGTTGTGAGAGGAAAATGTGATTTTACTTGGTAAGCTAGTATGTTGTTTAGCAAATAATTGTACTGTGGGAGGGAGCTGGGGTGGCACTTGGCATTTGAGATATCCAGGGAATAGTGTGCCTAGGAAATGAATGTAAAGATTTCTCTGGAAGACTGGGTCTTCTCTTACCTTGTTTGTGCAACCATGGAAGAAATGGTAGAACTTGGGAGAAGTGATACTTAGTATAATGGTTTGTGAGCAGAATTGCAAGAGGCTGAGGGTTTCTAGAGTGAAAGGCACTAGCGTAAACAGGGACTTTTCTGTGTCCCTCGTGTCCCCTCAAAATCTCCGTCGTGTCCACTCAGACTTTCTGAAGCTCATAACTTGGTATTTGAGATCAATGGAAATACTTGCATGCTCATGATGCTTGAAAGCTGTTCTGTCTTTGTAGGTGCCTGGTAACAAAATATCCTCTTAAGTTCTTGGAAATACCTTCCTGGTTTTTTATTCTTCTGCTGTACTGGTGTTGATTCACAGTGTTATACTTTTTACATTAATACAATCAGCTTTATACTCCTCTTTTCAGCTTCACCTGCTTCCCATTATCTAGCTTAGTCTTCAGTCTCTGCTGCTTATTGTCTTCTGCCATGTGCTCCTCTTTGTAGAAAAAATCTTGTCTTTTCATTGCCTGAACATTGCATCTTCCCAAAAGATTTCTGATGTAGTATTTTAAATTGCATGGTAAGCTGCTTTTTTTGGCAAGATTTTTTATTTTCACATATTTGCAAGCTGTTTCATTGGAATCTCTTGATGTTTTGTTTCTTTAAAACCCCTTTTATATTAATTCTTTCAGTAGTATATAAGTCATACTGATTGGACTAAATAATTTAAGCAACTTGTGTAAAAATAAAGCAAAATGAGAAAAATGAGGCTTTAATATAAGTTGCTTTCCTTCTGTGGAAATAAATAGGATTGCTCATGCAATTAGCTCATCTCTGTTTAACAGCAGCAGCTTCTTAAACTGTTTGGATTTGTTCCGTAGAGCACATCTGTTTACACAGAGAAACTAAACTGAATCTGTTCATCTTAAAGGACTGCAATAATTTAACTAAATTAGTTTATAAATTGTATAGTCTATTGATATACTTACCTCCTGCAGATGAGGCTTTGTGGCTGTCTGATGGGGGGAAAAAAGACTGGACTGAGGTACATGAGAAATTTAATAATGTGTAAATGGTGACGTTGTCTTGGTTTCCATATGTACTCTCTTTAACAGCTGGCATTTTCCCCATATCTATGGTATTGCATTTCTGCAGGTAGAGGCATCATCAGAGGCATAAGTGTAGTAACCAGGTAAAGGTGTGTAGAGAGACCACACATCTTTCTGCTGACCCAGTTTTTTTTGGCAAAAGCCCAACTGTCAGGTTCCAGAGAGAGGCAGTTTCCAGAGCTGAAAGCATTCCACAAAAACCAGTTTCCCCCCAAAAAATAAATGCAGGCACATTGTGCTTAAGTATTTCAACTACATTAAAGGGGGAAGAGGCAGGATCCACATGTTATCAGGGAGACAGATCAGAATCCATGTCTGAAGTTGCAGATATTGATGATAATGCAGAAGTGTATGAAGAGTGCATCACTCATCTGTGTTACCCCATATAATGTGATTTCAGTACATCAGGGGAGTAGTAAAACAAAATCGTGCTGAACTAAGCATTTAGGTTAAGGGTGGAGGATGCTTAATTACTGATTTTTGCTGGTGATAGTATCGAAATCATGATCCTTATAAACTCTTTAAAAGTTTTATTAACTATGGAATACTCTATGTAAAATTACTCAAATACTTCAGTTCCATATTTGAAATGCTAAAGTTTACTTTTCCCCCCTAACAAAAGTTGCCACCTTAGCAGTTGTGGTTTAGGAATTGTTTTTTATACAGCACCTGACAATCCTTTTAGTAGTGTTCATCATATTAATATTTCCAGCATTTGGCTGGAGAGTGGCATGAGAGTTACCTGTGAAGAATAATGATGTGCATGCTTTTGCTCTTTATGTGTGTGTGTGTTTCTTTCCCTTCCACCTTGTCCCAGAGCAGCCCCAGCAATAGCAGTGTCCCCCCAGGATCATGTCTGCAGCGGAGACAGAATTTTGAAGACTTCCTGTTTAAATCAAGTGTGTGGCTGCATCGTGACAGAGATGGCAGCGGTCCTGCAGGCTGGAAAGCTGCTGGTATCTACCATTCCTGACACCCGGGAGTCTGGGTTAGTTGCAGGTGCCTCTTGTCTGGAGCCCTTTTTAAAATTCAGGGCATTTTTGTTGGTAATCAGATCATGAATTTCTTTTGTTGTTTCATCTACTCTGGATCATTCAGAGGGTGAAGAGGTTCACTGCAGTGAAACGAGTCTGAGAGCTCTGCTTCTTGTTAGTGTGTTTTCCTCCAGCACGTTTTCAGAGGTAACATCAAATACAGCAGGCAGAACAGAGCTGTAACTTGTTTCTTGTGTTAGCTTTTCTTTCTCTCCACTGTTCATGTCAAAACAAGCTGAGAAATACATGGGTAAATTTCCATGTTACCTTGTTTTATTTACCCATCCTCACAGGAAGAATCCTGTGCTCTCTTAGTGTATTGCAAGTTGATAAAGTTGAACTAATCACTTCTGTCTAAATTGGGTCTTAGTTAAAAACTACCTGCTGGGATTTCAGAGTTTGAGATAAGAGCACCCCCTTTTCTTTTCCTGAGCTCTTAAATACTATTTTATTCCAGTGTCTCTAGGATAATTGAGTTAATGCTCGTAATAGCATTTACGTCCCTTACACTTGCATATAATAACCACCTCTGTAGCTTTGAGATTAGTTAATCCTGGTAATGCTACTTTAAATGTCAACTTTTAAAAATGTAATTATGTTTTTAATATTGCAGGAAGATTAAAAAAAATAGCATCATACAGCAAAGATAACAGCGAAGGTGGTGGGTTCGTTTCTCTTTAATAGAGTTCTGTTTCCCACCCTGATTTTGTTTACTGAAATACAATTTTATGCTTACTCCAAGTGTGAGAAACAGAAGTGAGAACTTTGAAATTGGCCTTAAGATTGATCTTTGACTGCTGATCTTTAAGCATTCTAATAGCTGTTAATTTACAGCTATGTTGTTTCCCCCCACCCCAACTGACCAGCGTAGTATTCAGTAGTCTTTGTAAGTGGTGTATGTATGATGACTTCATGGTACCATAGTGGTTTTTCAGATGCTGAGAAATGGACAAGATGTTAGGGTTAAGCCATTTTGGAGTAGGGTGGAGAAGTGAAGTGGAATTTCTAGTGTATGAAAGTTATGCATTAGAAACCCCTTGGCTGGTCTGAGAGGCTCCATCCACACTAAAACAGGAAATGCAAATATTCGCAATAGCCTTTGTTTTCTTAAAGTTTTCCATGTGTTACTTCTGCTTCTTTCGCACTCTTTGAGCTGTGAGTGATGCCCTAGCTTGCGCAGAGCCCTGGTGGGGATGGTCTCATCCTGTATCATTCAGGCTTCACTTGCTTATTTGGTAGATAGCTAAAATAAAAGCAAAGCAAAAAACACCTGAAGCTTTTGCATCTACATATTCAACTTCAGTGGTTCCAACATGAATCTCCATTAAAAGACACTTGTAAACTTTCATGTTAAGATGTGAAATGCTTGGGGAGGGTTGCTACCTTCACTGCAAAAGAGGCAGCATAATGTCTTTCCTTTACCTTTTGACAGGCGTACCAAATAAACTGGACGCATGAATAGAGCTGATGACGCGTGTGGCAGTAAGCCCATCACTGAATGAATCTAGGAAATGTGAATGCTTTGGTTGCTTGAAGGAAGAATTCAGTGGTGTGGAGGGTTTTGTATTTTGTTTTACTTTTGGCTTGGAGTGGAATAAGGGAGGAGAAGTGGAAAAGGAAGCCTTTTGTTTACAGTAAAACAATACTGTGAAGTAGACATCATGATGTTAAACAGGAGTCTAAACATGGCAAATCTAGGCAGACTCCATCTGGCCATGTCCACAAGTCATCCAGATCAGACATCCCCAGCACAGGCTGCTGGAGTCTTGAGTCGCTGTTGTGTTGTCCTCCCCTTACAGGAATTCAGAATAGCCTTGGAGATTCTGTCCCAGAATTTTATTGTTGCATGAGATGAATAATTTAGTGGCTTGACTGCTATTCAGTGATGCTGTGCATCTTCATTAACGTTTCTTCCTTGATAAATGTGTGATGCTTTCATTTTGAATGTTAAATCTCTCTGAGTTATATTACATGCAAATAATATGAGTCTAGAATTCTAAATCCAGTCAAAGCACAACCTCCTCTTATAGGCAGAATTTAATACAGTGAATCTGTCAGAAAGAAAAATGTGTTGTCACTGTGTCAGTTTCTGGCATATTTTGTAGTGGTTTAAAGTATATTGCATTATTAGGACATTTTTCATTTCTGGGTAATCCATATTGCTGTTTGGTGTGTGAACACAGGTTACTGTGGTTTAGTTTGTTTAGTCCCAGAGGAGTAGTTGTGATTTGTTGAGACACAGATTTCTAACTGACAATGGTTACAAGCAGGTGCACGTGACCCTTAGAAATGGGTTTCATTTTACGTGCAGTGTAGTAAGGATTTAGCATCTGGCTTGTGTTGGAAGTTAAACTTGGAGAAATGTGTTTATGGGACAATTTAGGATTTTAACCATTATTAAAGGAAATTCTTGTTTAAAGTGCTTTGCTAGTGCTGAGGTTATCCTAATACTTACTTTAAAAGAGTTTATTTTAAAGCTGTCGGCCTTGTGTTTGGACGGCAGCCTTAGCAATAATGCTTTTATATGTCACTTAGAACTAGTGTTGAACATTGTTTTTCTTTTTTCCAACCTGACAGGAATTTAGTATTTAACAGCACTTTAATAGCACTTAAAAAAATTCTGGCTGCTCCAGAGGGCAGCGTTTATGCTGCAGCTCTCTCCTGTGGCAGAGCCATGAATGCAGGGGATGCTGAAGAGTGTTTATGTTTAATCTAATCAAGCAGAGTATGTCTGAAATCAGCATCAGTTTGTTCCATGTCCTTGGGTGAACTGAGCTTGCTTTTGTATGTCATGTGGCACCTGCATCTCTGTGTGTGCTGCAAATATACTGGTCCCAGAAGAGGATGGTGTTTGGACTTTGAATTTGGGTAGCACTGAATTTCACAGTAAAGAATTGGGGGAAATTATTGAACCTTTTTAAGAAGGACATGGCAGCCTCTGTGTGTGTGCATGTTTGGTACTAACTCTAGTTTAGAGCTCAGTAGGTTACTCCAAATTTCTAGTGCTTGGTGAGACTCAGAGCAGCTGTCAGTAACATAGAGCAGCCTGAAAGCAGTTGTGTATGCTTGCAAAAGAGATTCTTTTTTCAGTGTTTTTATTCTGTGCTTCTGAGTATGCTTTGGGGAAATAGGAAATAAAAACTCTATCCAAATGTTTAAGGGTTAAGACTCTGAAAACCTGAAGGGTGTTAGCTAGTTAGTTTGGTGTCCTGATGGCAAAATCTGCTTTTATTTTCGTATATGTTATATATATGGAAAATTTTTAGTTTTAATAAAATAAATATCTGAAACTGCAAAACGAACAGAAGGAAATACCTGTCTGCATTAAAATTAAATAGTGGGGTGTGTGTTTGGTTTTAGAGCTGAAAAACTCCCAGGTATGGGGTGCACTTTTCCAGCGCAGCTGCAAGTTGCCATGGAACAGGAGTCTGGCTCATGCTCCCTCGTTTGCAGCCATGTGCTTCTGCCACTTTGCATTACATCTATGGATGGTGTGACTGCAGGATAAGTCAGCGCAGCTCTTGGAGCCAGTGGCAAACTAATCCATGTCCCCAGAAGGTTAATTTTCTGTTAAGCCAGTTGAGCTTCCTGATCTACCTCGCATCCATCTGATTGCTAGACCTGATTTGAGAGAGGAACAGCTGCAGGCCTCTTATTGTTAGGTGCAATATGAAACCTTCCAGCTCGCATTGATCAGCAACCATGGTGTATAATGGTGCTGCTGCTTTCTTCCCCATTTCATTTTTCCTCACTCAAAACCCTGCACACCTGTAAAACATACGTTTGTTGGGTTTACCTGTCTTTGTGTGTCCCTTCTTGACGATAATTGATTGCAATGTTCTAAAATGTATAAATTTCATTAACTGGAAGTAAATTCTTAGTTTATGATCATGTTCTGTCACTTTGTTTATCTGCAGAAAAAAACACCTTCAGAGGAAATGAAAATTCGAAGGAAATGAAAGCTTTTAAAAAAAAATCCTCAGAGAGATTAATTGTAAAATAAAATTTAACATGAGTAGTTGGGATAAAAAAATTTATTCCAAACCCTTGATTGAGGAAGTTATTACCTCAACAGCTGTATCTGCAAATGCATATGGCGTTATTTACAGCTTTTTGTTCAATGAATAGTTGAGGACCTCCTGTTTTATATCTTTCCATGTGGGAATTAGGCAGGTCCAAGGAGGGAATGCAAGTAGAAAAATACACGTTTCTCTGTAGCCTGCCAACAATGGAAGAAAACAGTAGGAATTTGTTAGAAAGGTTTAAAGTACTGAGCTCTCCTGCTGGAACCTGTGCATGGTGTGCTGTTTGCCTGTCGTTAATGTTTTTCTCAACCAGAAAAATAAATTTAGGAAGAGTTTTATACAAGGTGGAGAAAAGTACGTCATGTCAGCGCTGGGTTCTAACACCCCAAACGATTTCTGGGTCCCAGGGGCAGCCATCTGAAGGCGAGGAGGGGCATGTGTGTGGGTTCATTTGTCTCCCTCCCTCTCCCTCCCCCAAGCAGGCTCATTCCAATCAGCAGTGTAATTGGAATGCAACCACAGTCTGGAGGAGGAAGGGGAATTTTTGGCAAGGAGAGGCAGAGCAGTTGGGAGCTTTATTCAGATTAAAGCATAGACGACCATTCATTATCAGTACAACACACATTAGCAACAGCATAGCATTGTGTTTCTACAGCTGGGACTTATTTTAGTGATTGTATTGCACTGTGTGTTACATGCAAACAACTGGGATCTGATCACAAAAAGCAATGCTAATGGCTTTCATTAAAAGATGGTGTTTCTGTAGGGGGAAGAAAGACTTGTCTTCAAAATGAACTGTTGTGGTAAAAATTGATAGGCAGCCTGTTTTTCTCCTCGCTATCCCATGTGCTACATATGTTCTGGAACAAGCACTCTTTCTGGAGAGAACCCCTTGGGGAAAGAAAAGAACAACAGGAATTAGAATGTTCAAACTGTTGGTTGGATGCAGAAGGCTGAACTAGTTCTATGGTGATGACACATGAAAACCTAGAAGATTAGAAAACATGAGCTTAGCTTTGGACCAGTCCTCTTTTCCCCTCCCTATAAACTCGAGGCTGTCTGTTGATTCAGTACTGGTTGCTTATGGATGTCTGACATGAGATGGAGGGGTGTTTTCTTAAGTCACTTACTGAATTTTAATGTGTTGGTTATGTGCTTGATATAGATTGAATAAGAAGTTTGATATAGGTTGGAAATGCAAGATAACTACCCTTAAATATCCAAGTTCCTTAAACTGAAATAAGATTTTCTTCTTTAAGGTTGCCTTCCTCAACACTCACTCTAGGTCTGTTATCCAGCAGTTGAAGGTGAATCATTGAAGTCTGTTAGACATACTCAAGATGTGGTGATCCTGTGAAATCTCATCGATCTTTATCACTTTTTACTTGTTTTCATCGCAGGCCTCCTAAAATTATGTTCTGCTTTATTTCATATGCTTTGTGTTCTTCTTCCCTTCAGATGCAGACCTTGTGTTACAGATACACTTGTTAGTCTGAGTTAAAGTTACTCTTTAGCACTTACGTAACTAGTGGTAATGTGTAACCTGGGATACCTTCAATGACAACAGTCTGATGTCATAAAAAGTTTGATTTTTCTGTAAAAAATAATTCCAAAGTAAGAAGCAGTTGTAATGAGTTCTTCAGTAGCCAGCAAAGAGAGTAGGAAAAGTTCAGAAAATGAGAGAAATATTTATCTTCCTATAAAATTCACATTTTCAATAATCACATTCCCTTCACTTTATGGGTTCAACTGATTATTTCATACCTCTCTCTAATTGCATGTAAATTTCAATAGCTAACACATCAATTAGATTACAGGAGTTGGAGGATAGTAAATATTTTGCATTAACTTGCAATAGTCAAATTATTTTTCATTCTGTGTCAGTCACTGGAGTAGTAAATCAGAAAAAGGAACTTGGCAAACGTGGTTCGCTTCATTCCTATTTTTGAGTATTTGAGAACTATGTGAGCAAAGCTGTCAAAGAAGGAGACTGGGAAGCTTTATAATATTACGCTCTTTTCATGTTTCTGTGGCCTGACTTGAGTAGCATATGTTGAATGAGATCATGAGGCACAGTAAAGAGATTTGATGAACATATAGTATGTAAAAGTGATGTGCATGTTTGTCTTGGCATGTATGTATTGTTCTTTCATATTGGAATATTAATGTTCTCTTCTGTGTAGACTACCCAGGAAGTCTGTTACAAATACAAAACATAGCTATCCCCTGACTCAGTGATACTTTGTAACAAATACTTAACCTACATATCTGTACTAGAAGCCATTGATGTATTTTGATGATGCACTTATGGTACAATGCTCCCCCCCCTTTTTTGTTCCAAACCAGTGTTGATATATGCAGGCGTTGGTTTGTGTTCTTGTTTCTGAAAACCTTTTGTGCAAATGCAGTTTAAAGAGTTTTTGTTTTCAAAACAATTTAAATTAAAAAAAGTTTTAAAGCAAGCACATGCAAATAACAAATAACCTTTGTCAGTGCCCTTGTGCCTCTAGAGGATCTATTCATGGTGCGACTACGTAGATCTGATAATGATGTGGTTTGGGTCCAGAACCATTAACGTTTTAACTTGGCTTTGTCAAGGGAAATAAATCTTGCCATGGTTCTTCCTGGTTTTTGACTCTTTAGCTCAAATTTGACATAGGATAGAGGCCTCAAAGATAATTAGGTCCCGTGAGTTTTCTGAGAATCACTGCCTGGATAGAGAGGAGACCCCTAGCAGTGACCTGAAATGAGAGGAAAAAGCTGCGGCAAGAGATCCCATGTTGCAAGACCACTGGGGAGTCTGTGTGGGAGAGTGTCTGTCTAAAGGCCCTATCAGTGGGAAAAGCCTCAGCTATAGCTTTCAGTCAACCATAAAACATAAATCCATAGGAAACCAAACTTTCTTAGTTTTTATTCTCAAGGAACTATTAATCAGTTGGTTATCAGAATATTCAGAATGGGTTATAATACAGTGTTGAAACTGTTAGAAAAGTGGAGCGTGCACTCTGGTACTTTTTGCACCAGTGGGAAAAGTTTTGTCCAAAAAAAAGTCCTGAGATAGATCAGAGTTCTGTGCATGGACAAGATTGTTTCCCTTAGAATGGAGCTGATGCCCCTGGGACCTGGGCTTTTTCACCTAGAAATACCTGGCAGAGAGGGTGTTGTTAATGGAAGATTTTTCGTCCTCTCTCCTGTTTTGTTAACCTGACAAAGCCAGAGTGGGTTTACAACTGACTTCCCTTAAATGTGGTTACTAGAGAAGAAATCTTGAGCCAAAAATATTAGTTTGTTCACTCATGGCTAATTGTTGGGGAAATGGTTATTAGTCTGTATGTTGTGTGTGTGCCCAGTCTTATAAAAGTGAGACTTTGGTTAAATCCCCCTGGCAGGCTTGCTTTCTATTTTGAAAATAAGTGTTTATAATTAGTTAACCTTGCAATTTGTCTCTAAAAAGATTAGTCAAACCTCTTTATTTTGGACATGATACAGTTTCAAAACTTAACTATCGGATTTAAAGCCTTCAGCTTCACTTGACACTTCCTGTTTCTTGTAATGGGTGAAATTGTGCAAATAATTATATCTTTGGGGATCTTTAAAACAGTGGCCATCTATGTAAGCATCTATTTTACTCTAAGTTTCTCACCACTAGATGACAGTTGGCTGATGAGCTGTAACCTGTTTCAGTTCTTGGGCTGAGTGCTGTATGTTGACAGCTCAGGCTGAGCATATTCTTGGTATGATAAAATCTGAAAGAACTGCAGAAGCATTTTTCTAAGTTTATCTTATTATCTGTTTCTGTAATGTATTCTAAGCTGGTATCAATTGGATGGGTAGGGTAGACTTCCAATTGCTGGGCACATGGAAGTCTTCAGTAGCTGTGGATTTTTATTACACCATTCTAAGGACCTTTTTTGAGTGTTTTGTGGAGCAGGCAGTGATGTGACAGTCTGTTTCCTGTGCATGCTTGAACTCCAGGTATCAGAAATACCTGAGATGTTTGACTCTCTATAAATCATTAATAGGTGTCCCCTTCTGTTTTACAGAGGACTAAAACTCATTAGAGTTTTAAATAGGTTTTACAGTGCTGCATTCCCGTGGAACGCAGTTTCACTGAAATCAACATCTTTATGAACATAGAAATTGGGAAAATAATTCCATTAATTTTAGAATCATATGCGGCTTTGTGCTAGCGTGCAGAACGATGCAGGGTGGTGCTTTCTGCCCTGATCCTGGAAATCTCCATCAGAGTGCTCACGGACAACCTCTGCTCTACTTCTTGCTTGGGCAGATGCTGTAAAAGAAACTGGAGAATGTGCAGCACTGCAGGATCGCTTTGAGGATGTTCTATGGAGAAAGCATGAGCATTTTTGTCTGGTTTGAGGTGGTGTCTGTGGGATGTGGTTATTGGATGCACTTTTCTGTCTTTGCATTTCCTGGTAATCATAAATACTGGCAATCTCATAGAAAAAATATCCACAGGGATTATACAGTGAGGAGTCTTTTGCAGCATTGATCCCGACCAGATACCTCTTCCTCCTTCCCTTTTTGTGCTAGCTGTGGGAATTCATGCTTCATTCAATACGCAAGAATCCTTGTGTGTTATCAGTAAATATTTTAATGTTTCACAGGGGAGTCTGGTATTTCCTACTTACTAAACCTGTGATAATAGATAAGCGTATGTAGTTGAACAGTGGTGTGTTTTGTGAGAAGCCTTCGATGTGTACCTTGGCATCCTTGTATCAAAGTTGTCCTTTTGACCTCTTATTTATTGATTTATTTTATTTATTACTTACTGTATTCTCATAGAGATGGTTTTCCCCTTGGTATTTTTAGTTGACAAATACGAATGTTCCTCCCTTTTTATTTTGAACAAAAAAGACTGAAATAGTTACTAGCTTCTACAAATAAAACATTATCTTCAGAGCCATCAAACGTCTCACATTGGAAGTTAGTCTACTCCACCCAAATGTTTTTCAGGTAAAAATGTTTATTTAGTTACCACTCAGGGGAACAGAAAAGCCTGAACTGCCTAATGCACTATTTCTTATGGTCAAGGAAGCTTTTGCTGGTCTGTAGAACTGAACGTAATATACTGCTTGTGTAATGCCATTAATTTTTCTAGCACAATGTTTTGTGCCACTGTTTGCTGGGCTAGTTAGACATGGTCCAGTTCCCTCACTTGGTAAACACAGAGTTGGCAAAAGAATTGAGGGGAAAAAAAATTGCATGTGAAACTATTGCCTGAGGATAGCACCACCGTATCACTTGTACTGTAATCTACCTGGAGGTGAACTGCCAAAAGATGACACGTCTGGCTCAGCTTCTAGGGCTTATTTTACATGACAATATAAATGATGTAGGAGCATAGTTCATTCATGTTCACTCATTTTGAGCAGGATTTGCTGGAATGCTGGACAGGTAAAGTGATTTTTAAAGTTGGGAATTGGTGACTTAATCTTGTATTTCTGTTTTTCTTGCAGTACTGTGTGCAAAAAACTTGGTGAAAAAGGATTTTTTCCGTAAGTAGCTGTTAAAGTTTTTATATACAGGATATATATTCTGCAGGTTCTGTACATCAGTGTTTGCACATGATCATTGTATTAAGATATTTGCATTGAGGGGGTGGGAGCTTTCAGGTTTTCACATCATTTTATTTCAGGGCTTCTAATTTTTTCTTAGGTGACTATTGTCACAGATTCATAATAATAATTAAAACCCTGACACACTCTCCCTGGTCTTGGTGCGAGCGGGAAAAAAATTTGCTCTCTCAGGCAAATTACATGTTTTTCAATTACACATATTTATTAAAATGTTTTTCATACAAGAACTTTTTGTCCAGCAGACACAGGTTCATCTTAATTATTATGTCATAATACTTACCTCCTCTGACATTATGTTTTAATTAATTTTAATAATGTTTTGAAAGAAGTGCTGAGAGGTGGATGAAGGAGGCAGAAAGGAATGTTATTGGCTGTGTAAGCATGCACACACACATCACCTGCCTGCTGCCTCCCACTTGGAAGCAGGCAAAATTCAAAACAATCAGACCAGAATATGGAAAAGAACTTGAAGAAGGGATGATACAGATTTATATTGGAGTTTGTGATACTTCTAAAACCTGCTTTATATCTGGATTTTTGTATTGATGTGAGTTTCCAGGTGTTTAACAGTTTAATAATACCTAAAAAACCCTCTCAAGATTTGAAATCTGTGATGCACTTCTCTACTGAAGCACAAATCACAAGGTCCTGTTCCTCCCCTTCCCCACATGCTTTCGCTTCATCCCCACATGCTTTGTCTGACACTTGTCTTGAGCCGCTGCTGCCTGACTGACTCCATCTGAGTCACCTGAGGAAGCGGAACTGGTGCAAAACGTGTGCTGCAGAAAGTGTGAATAATGTTTTACCACCTTAGTTCTTTCAGCTGACTCACTGGGCACTCAGATGAGGCATTAGTATGAGGGGAAGAAAGGATAGGACCACATGACTTAGGGACATTAGTGGTGGGACCATCTCTTTTGGTGTCAGTTAATGGGTCGGTTAGAATAGCAGTTGCAGTCAAGCTAATTGGAGGCTGTTCTGGGCCTGCTTCTTTCCCTCCCTCGGCTGCCTAGTTTGTCACTATCTTTACACTAATTTTTGTTGAACCTGTGTTCCGTGTTTCCAAGGTACTAAGCTGGCAGAAAAAGAAGTAGAAAGCAAAGTGGACCTCAAAAGCAAGAATAACCTGTTATAGGTGATTTTCTGTAGTACCAGTAACAACCAAAAATCATAATTTTAATTCATCTTAGAAACAAGAAGGGCATAAATCTGTTTTCTCTGCCTTTTGCTGAATACTTTATGTACTGAGAATTTACTCAGTCCTAAATTACGAAGATTAAGGTGTTCAGACTATTTTTTCCTTCATGCTCGACTTGCACAACTTACTCTGTATCAGTGAGATAAATTGCTAATTTAGTCATTTCCTGTGCTTAATATGTTACATTATTCCCAGTCGTTAAACATGGCTCTCATTTAGGAATAAAAGCAGTTTCAAATAAAATATTTTCCTTTTTTTAAAGTAGTGCAGTGCTATGAGACTTTAAAGCATCCTGATCCATTTGCTAATTTTCTTCTTTTCATCCTCTTAGGACTTCCTGATCCATTTGCTAAGGTTGTGGTGGACGGATCTGGCCAATGCCATTCTACAGATACTGTGAAGAATACACTTGATCCAAAATGGAATCAGCATTATGACCTGTAGGTGGTAACAGTGATAACCAAAGGTTTGAAGTGAAATCCTCTAAAGTACACAGAAATTGTCAGATATTCATAATAATGGCCTATTTACAGCTTGGAAAATATCCCAGAGTTTTTAAAAATTATTTATTAAAAATAATCCTTTCCCTCTCAAAATTTTCTTCATAATAATTTAACCCTTTTTATTGTCTTGCGTGTTATTCATTACTCTGTGGAAATGTATTTCCATTGATAAACATCAGTCACTTAGTCTTCAGTTCCTGTTTAAAACAGCAGTAAAATATTAGATCTCTTCGATACAACAACTCACTGCCTGGCTTTTATCTTAAGGTAGCTTTTTACTGTAGTATACCTGATGTCAGGTCTCAGGTTTTCTTCTGCATCAGATATTAAGATAATCAACTTTTTTGGGGGGAAGAGGAATAAAATAAGCACCTGATGACAAACCTCCTAGATTACAGAAATTAGTCTTTCTTCTCATCAAACCTAGGAACACTAGGGTTTTAAAGTTCCTAATGTTTACCCTAACAACACACCATTGCATGGGAACTCTGGTTTCTGCCTTATGACACTTCCACTGTTACAGGAACTGCTTTGCACACCAAGCATGACAGATGGAGTCTCAGTGGCAGTGTGCCTGCTCCTGCCACCACACAGCATAGGAAAGCAACCAGAGGAAGGTGCAGTTATGTGAATTTTATTAGAAGAAAAATCCTGCTTGGTTTTTTCCTACCATGAAGATTTCTGTCAGTTTTTAAATAACTGACAGGCCTGCGTGCACTAAAACTGTCTCTTGGTTGTGTTGGGCTGCTTGAATTGTCCCCCAGCCTGGAATTTGTACAACATGTTAACACTGCTGTTAATCAAGTGTCTCATGTATCATGTGATAACATATGCAAATGGCACAGTATGATGGATCTGTTGTGATGTATTTATGCAATGATGTCTGAATTAAGTTGCTAATTCCAAAGGAATTTTGTGGCTTGCTAACTTGATTCAGCATAATAGATAGCCTGTTGTATAAGATTTTTTTAAAGACTTCTGCAGTTACAAAGAACAAAAAAAGGTTTTACTTTTGCCTTATGTGGTTCTGAGTTCAGATCGTAGCGTGAAAGGAAGCAGTTGAATTAGTTGCTCAGATTCTTCAGCCTAGATGGGTGTGTGAAGGGGGGTGGGAATCTGGGAGGCTTTCCAGAAAGAAATTGCCAAATAGTTGCTGTCTGGATGCAGTTTAATGTCAGTAGAATACCATGCTTGCCCTGGGTGTTCCTTGTTTTCAGTCTTGTTTGTGTTTTCCCTATTGTTCAGGCCTTTCCTCAAAGCTCTGAATAACCAGACTTAACAAATTTACAGACTTTCTCATGTCAGAGCATTTAAACACTACCTAACCATCAGTTCTGAAACTTAATAGGTCCCCTTTTTCTCTTCTTTCCCTTTCCTTTTGTTCTGATATCCTAGATCTGCTTCAGCCTTCCCAGGCTTACCTGTGCCCTCAAGCCTTCTCCAGTCCTCCCCAGCACCCTCTGCCCTTAAGGCATAGCAATTCATTTGGTCTATTTTTTTTTAAAAGTTACTTGTACCATGAGCTCCACCAAAACCTGGTCCTGGTCCTATCTTGACTCCATGCCCTTCAGATCTGCACCTCAGGCTCTGGCATTTCCTTCTGTGTTACACCTCTCAAATGTAATCTCACGCAACTCCTGTAACTCTTCCTCTTCCCAGAATCTCACTGCAGGTTCTAGTGCTGCTTGGTACCTTCACATTCTCAAGGCCCTGTGCTGCCCTGGCAGAATCACCTTTCTCCCCTAACCTTCCAGCTCTACTTTGCCTAGTTTTTGCCTATGATCCTGGATTTTTTTCAGGGAGAGAAGGCAGCAGCTCTGCTTAGTGCTGGTTTAGACAATCCCATCCTAGATTTGACTCTTAAATTGCTGCCAGACAGCT
Organism: Psittacula echo; assembly: GCF_963264785.1. Lineage (NCBI taxonomy): Eukaryota > Metazoa > Chordata > Aves > Psittaciformes > Psittacidae > Psittacula > Psittacula echo. The sequence continues at coordinate 3,495,763 of NC_137750.1, read as the reverse complement.
CCTTGCAACAGCTTTGCCTTCTTGACGTGATTGTTTAGACCAGTTTGATGATGCCCTTTGCATTTAGGTTGACAGCATTTCTAGGTCGTGTTTGTAGATCTGGCCATGCCAGCTCAAGCACATCAGACATACAAGTCTGTCCTGAACTTCTTAGGTGGGTCTGTTAGGAACATCTGGAGTAGAAGCCTGCTTTGCTTGCTGTTTGCTTGGTGCAGCTGCTTTTACAGTGTCTTGTAGGCTCAGCTCAGCATTGGGCTGGGTAGCACTGGGGAGGAGAAGGGAGCAGCCAGTCAGTGCCACGTGTCTATGCTGTGTTCTGTCACAGAGCCACAGCCTCTGGCTGGTTCTCTTGTGACTGTCCAAAGGCTCCAGCACTCTTCAGTTGCTACCAGAGGTGAGAGCAATGGCAGGGTGAAGGGAGAAAGAAGAGAAAAAAATTGGGGTGGTATTTTTTGTTGTCTCTTCACACGCTCTTGCCCTCCAAACTGAAGAGCTGATCTCTCAAAGCATAACCGTTATATTAGAAAAACTTCAGAAATGAGAAAATGTAGAAACAAATGAAGTAATTTGCCCAGGTCATAAAGAGAATCTCTGTGACAGCATGGATTAGAAATAGGGGATTCCTGGCTTCCAAGCCTGAGTTCATACCTCTTGATGTTGCATTTTTCTCTCTTTCTGGAGGGAGTACATCTGGCTTGGGATCAGGAAGAGGTGTATTTTTTCAGGAATATTTTTTTTTCCACTTTCTTCATTCTGCTTGTCTTTTATATAATGCATGTATAATGCCATGGGGATGAAAACTCACTTGATACCAAACCTTCCTGAGTGGTACATTGACTCAGGAGGAAATACCACCTTGGCAAAGATAATTTTAGTTAGACAAAGTACTAATTGTCTCTGTGCTTTAAATTTTGATTGAAATTTTAGGGGGTTCCAGTATGGCATGAGCTTGATTCTTGTTTAGAAGTGCTAAGAGTGCTAATTTTCCTTAAGATTTCCAAACACACAGTTCTTATTCAAAGTCGAATGTTACAGATTCAGGATATATGTGAGTTCAAAAATACGTATGGAAATGGAATTTCCAGGTTTCCATTCCATTAATCCAGTTCCTGTTATCTCTGAAGTAACAAAGCTGTGAAATAGATATTGCTGATAGGATTGAGTAAAAGAAAAAGCTCCAAGAACTTTAATTGTGAGGAGGAATTATGAAAGAGCATCCATCAAAATGAGGGGGATGTGATTTTTGTTTCTGTTTGGGTTTTTTTTTTCTAAACTCACTTTATTTTTTGGAACATTCTTTTTTAATAACAAATACAATTCCTAGTGCAGGCTTTTTATGTTGGAACTTTATTGCCAGATGATGTAAAACAAATGTAACTTCTCTGTGAATGAATTGGAAATGACAGCTTGTCCTACCGTCACTCTTGAAATGCAGCCATGTATTTTCATGCCTGAAATTATGCAGATGAAACATGTTGCTATAAAGCCAACCAGCAGTTACTGAGCTATTTCTTTTCTTCCTCTGGAAAATTTGGAAAATGCAGCTTGCCTTCCTTATTTCTTTTAGATGCATGAACCACTCAGGTTTTCTGGTGCAAAAATCATAGCAGGTTATAGCAATCATATAGAAGTCCTCACCTGTTTGGTATGGATGGCTTACTGTCTGCATCTCAACCATGAGAACCTCACCCTGAAATGTTACAGTAATTCTTGGAAAACTGTGTTGTATATTCAGCTGTTCTGCATATTATTCAGATTGTTCTGTTATGAAATTGTGTTTAACCATATACCTTTGACTTTTTTAAAGCAACAAGGAAAACTGGAAAATTCAAGACAGGTCATAAGTCTTTATTTTTAAGTGCACCTAACTTGTTCTCATAAGAATTTATTTTAATTACATGAAACATTGTAGACTGCAACTGTGCACGTGAATTCCCATCCTCATCTTTCGTTTCTTTATGCAAAACTGGCATTGTCAAGGTTGTAAGGCCAAAAATCTGACCTATATAATGCAATCAGTCTACTATTACAAAACTTTGGAGATGGGGGGTTGTGTGATGTTTGTGGTTGGCTTGGGTTTGTTTTAAATGTGCACTGGTTATTTTAAACTATGGTCATGGGTATGTGCCTACAGTTAGGCTTTTCTGTCTTCTTGGGTCAGTCCCTGTCTGCAGGTGGGAGAAAGAAGCTGTCTAAGTTCTGCTTTTTGGAACAGGAAAAAGGGGAGAAGTGTTAATTGAGAACTTACCTCATCACAGCTGCAATTTTAAACCATGAGAGTTAGTTGAATTGTTTGGTTTGCCAACCTTGACAGTATCATTTCTATCTTTATGAAACTATTAAGATGTCTTAAAGCCGATCAAGTCTCAGTCAATTGGGGAGTTGTTTTTAGATGTTGGTTGAGTGAGTTTGATCAGTTTTCCTTCTAAACCAAGAAAACCCACTTGAAACTATACTGCAGAATGTCAGAATTTGTGGTCTGGGAAGGGAGAACTAAAAGCATTTCTTGGGCTCTAATCCATAGTTACAAATTCATTTTCCTCAGTTTGAAATAACTGTAATCATTCAGTATTGACAACAGCTCCTTTATTTTAGGTGTTTTGAAATTGTCTTCTGGAAGTTTTGAAAACAAAAATTATCTCACACAGTAATTGTTTGTGAAGAGCAAAGCTTCAAGCAAAAAAGCAAAGATAAAATAGCCTGCAGTATCCATGTGTCCCCAGGTCCATGCAAGGCACATCTAGGTTTTGCAAAGCCTTTCCATAGTGATGCTGCGAAGAGGCAGCCCACACGTGAGCAGGGGCCAGAAGGGGAATGTGGCACATCTCACCTAAAATACCGTATGAACTTGTTGTCATGGGTCGCATTCTTAATATATAATGTATGTTACAAACAGGGCCTTTCTGAGGCTTTCTTAATAGCAAATTAGCTTCCCAAAGATTCGTTAACTGCAGATGTGTAACTAAGTTTGCCTTATGTTTTCCCTGAGTGCTCAGAATAGCTCTAAAAGAGAGTGACTTGCATTGCTAGTGGTTGGAAGAGTAGCCTGAAAAGCAGCAGCAGATGAAGTGCTGCACAAGGATCCTGAACCGATAGTTTCTGTCCTGGCATTTGAACTGCTCTGCCTGCTAGTGCTGCTCACAAACAAGCTGCCATGAGCATTGCTGTTCTCTGTGGTTAAGCTGAGCATAGGCATGAATCTAAGCATGTTTTTAGCTGCTTGAAGAGATATGGTCGCTGAGCCAGCCCACGGTCTGCTCGTGTTACTGTTTTAAACAGATTTAAGTAGACTTTGGATTCATGTGAATGCCTTCTTCCAGAATCAGGATTTTAGATTAGCTTGTATTCAAGTAAACTCCTTCATAAGACATGCTTTCATTCAAGTGTAGTGTGTACATCGTATCTGAAGATGACTTACTCTCTCTGCCAATACAGTGTGTGTTAAGTTTTAATGTCACGGTGGATAGTCTTTTTTTTCCCCTAAGGTGATTTCTGGAGCATCTTCAAAGTATTCAGTAAGTGGCATTCACAGTTCTGTTTTTCCACGTTTTTCAGATACATTGGGAAGTCAGATTCAATAACAATCAGCGTGTGGAATCACAAGAAAATTCATAAAAAGCAGGGAGCTGGTTTTCTGGGTTGTGTGAGACTTCTTTCAAACGCAATCAACCGCCTTAAAGACACTGGTTGTAAGTAAGCTAAAGACTAGAGTTTGTTCTCTTTCAGCCCAAACTTTCATGCACAGGCTTTTGAAGAGTGGCACTTATTTGGGTTTTTTATAAAGCTTGTATGTTCTGATGGGTTTGGTAGTTTGTAATGGTGTTTTGTGTTCAAGGATAGTACAAGTAGGATAGGGAAGGTAAATTACTACTGGCTTTTCAGTGCCTTTGCCCTGTTACCATAGACAGTGGTAACATCAGTGCCACAGTCTGGTTGTGGATTGTCAATACTGAACTTAGTGTGTTGGAATTCCAAAGGAAGACAGATTCTAATCGCCTTCAAATTATCTTTTTTTATTACCTTCAAAAATGCAAGTCTTAAGGGATAAACAAAAGGACAAATTTATATTGATGCCACATTTGTAGTTTAAAAATTAATGGGCCTTTGAAATTAAGTAGTAAATTTTATCATATTAAGTGTTTTACAATGCTTAGAGCACTTTGTATCTACTTTTCAAAAGTTAATTAACATGTAAGATGCTGTTTTCTCATTATCCGAATGGGTGCCATTTACTTCTGAACAAAATTTGGTGCACTGTGATGGAAAAGTAGTGCTTGGCTATCTAGATAATCAAAACAGAAGAAAGTGACATGCTGGTAGAGAAGCATTGTGATTTTTATCTTCTGTAACAGGTTCTTAACTGTCTTACACTAGGCTGAATTTTGTTCTGATGGTACTTCAGTGAGCCTTTCAAAGACAGCAAAATACTGTGTGATTTACACTTTGTGTCCTTGTTCCGTAGATCAGAGATTGGATCTGTGCAAGCTTGGGCCAAATGACAATGATACTGTTAGAGGACAGATAGTAGGTAAGTAAGGGGTTTATCTTTTTGTTCTCTTGCAGCTTAATAGTGCCTATAGAGATACCCTCCCTAGATGTCAATTTTGTGTACTGGATTTCCCCTTTCCAAGTTCAGCTCTAGTGCCAGAGCTGTTTGGACCTCAGGCTAGAAGTGTGTATGTAGAGAATGAAAACAAACAACAAAACACCCCAGACCACTCCCCCCCATATTATAAGTGTTGAGACAGATAAGACCATAGCTAATGTGAAATTTATTTAGAAAGTTTTTAATATCACTGTAAAGAATGGTCACAGTTTGAGCCTGAACTCCCTGTGAAAAACTGACTACAAATTCTTGGCCATAGAGAGTTCCAGCAAATCTGTGCTTCCTGTAGTTTTGCAAAAGGATGAAACGTCTTGCTGCAACAGGGGTGAATTGCTGTCTGGGATGACTTGCTCAATTTATTTTGTGTTTTCACAGGTTATTAACAAGTCTGTCACCAGCCTCAGTGGCTGTTCTTTGTCATTCTGCTAACTCATAAACCTTAAATAACTTAAGGATTTAAAAGAAGCTGGCAAACTGAAAAACAAGTATCCACAAACAGCTTCATAAGCACTCTCTTTTTGGTGCATTGTAAGTTGTTTCAGAAGGCAGCTTAGGAAGTAAAATTAAAAACAAATATAGTTGATCAGGATGAGGAGGTCTTTATTTTTATGACAAGATGTTAATGAGAATATTTGGACTTGGGGAGGGAAAGAAAAGTGAATTTGCGTGCTCAACTTTATGTTCAGTTCCTAGTTCAAATAATATCTAAGCAGCATTCTTGTTTTTTCAGCCAGGGAAACTGTTGAAATACCAGTCAGCAAGTAAGGGCTTCAGTGCATTCGTTTGCTGTCCTCAATGTGCTCTGTTGAATAATACCTACAACTTCACCTCTTTATGTTGCTTTAACCATCTGTCTAGCATCTGATCTTCAAGTGTTATATTAAGATAAGTTAGGTGGCACAGGAGAGTCAAATGATGGTAAAAATGTGGAATCCTAAGTGCATTGCCGACACTTGAGACTGTTCTTGAATATTAAATTTTCCATGTTAGCTTGCACAGAAAAGGATAAACCAGTCATTTTTCTAGGGTGCATATGTTGTAGGTTTGGTTTGCTTTTTGGTTTTTCTCCAGTATACCAGTCCCTGGCTCATCGTACAGTCTTGTTTGTGGAGTTCCTTTTAAGAGGAGCTTGTTCAAGGTCTGCTCCAGCAGCAGACATCCACTGCCCACAGCAGCCCTTCGGACATGACACTGCAGGGACTGTACCGTCACACAATGACGTGCTCTCATGCTGCCCTCCAGAGTATGCAACATGCATCCTTGTCATCATGGCTTGAGAATGCTGGCGTTAATTAAACAAGCAAAAGAAACCCCAGGAACACCCCAGAGCAGAAAGGTCTCCAAGCTATTGTGATGCCAGATGGGAAGCCTGGGGCAAATACAGAGCAGTGTGGGCATGGCAGATACACTTCAGGTTGTCAGAGGTAACTAGTCAGCAGTGCGGGCATAAACTAGACTGACCAGTTGGCTTAACCTGATGTGATCCTGAAAAGTGGTGTAGCCACAGCAGCATCAGCTCTGTTGGCATGCTGCTGGGGCTGTCCCTCATTAGCAGGAGCTGCTGGGTTGTGTTGTACCTAGAAAAACCACAGCTTGTCAGCTTACAGTAGAGGCTAAGAACAAATCTGTATGTTCTGCTTTCTGGGGTTACTATTAGAAAGGTCAGGTTTCCTCAGTCGTGGCTGTGTTTTAATTTAATGCATCCTTGGTAAGATTCAGGAGACTCCTGTCTCTTTTTATTTAGATTGTTGTTATTAGTCTCTTTATATTTTAATCTTTCTTCACTAGTGCAGTGTTGTTGAATGGGTCAATGAGCCTGAATAAAACTAGATAATTCCACTGCAGTAGTTACATAGTGGAGAAATCCTGATGAAAAGTAAGCAAGAAGATAGAATAAGTTAGAAATATACTCTCAGTCCTTCTAATGGTAAACTGACTTAAATTAAGAGGCAGTGGAAGATTGGAAAACAATATTAAAATGTAATTGATGCCTTCAGCAGATGATAACCTTACAGCTCAAGTGCACAGTCGGTATACCTTTTTAACTTGGGCCAGGAAGCAAGGGGAGCTTCATCTTAAATAGCTGGGGTTCTCCTCAAAGGGGGGAAGAAAAGGGGATGCTTGTGAGTAGTGGATGCAGAGGGCACCTGAACAGTGTCTTAATCTTGCAGCTCTCTTTGTGCTACCGTTTTATTTCTGATGTGGTGGTGCAGAAAAAAAATGAGCCCTTACTCATTACAGAATGAAGCCATACACGAATTTTGGTCCTTACGTAGCTTTGTAATGTTAATTTCATGGAAGACCAGGAGTTAATACTGATAAGGAATAAGGCAAACAGGTACTGCAGGACTCCCTGGGTTGCTCTGTTGAAGGCCCAGAATCCACAGCTTCAGAACATGTTGTTGTCAAACATTTGGACACTGGCAAAAACTGCCAGTACTACTACAGCTTCTAAACTGTGATCTTGGCAAAAGTTGTGATTGTGTCTAGGTTAAGGTCTGTAGGTTTATTTCACTGCATACATATATAGGACTTGAAGACGGTTGTCTGGAGGTGCAGAAATACCACCCAAAAAAATGTGTGCCATGGCACATATTTAGCTTTTTAAGCAATGGTTTTATTGTTAAAGGCAAAACTGAACATCAAAAAAACCCCAACAAGCCCACAGGGACACAAGTGTCATAAACTATCAGATTGGACACTTGCAAATTATGATACTGGGAACAAAAGCTGCCTAAAATAAAATCTTTGATTTCATAATTGTAGTACAACAGCTTTGGGCATAAATATCCTTTCCAATGAAACATGTAAAAAATAAAAATGATATTTAAAAAGCAGTAATACAGCTTTGCTGAGGGCAGTAAAGGCTTTTCAGGGTGCTGAGAACTGCTTTGTGTGAGAGTTGCAGTTGACTTCTTACCACCAGTGTTTCAAAGAAGTCAATAAATCAGATGTGTAGTTCTTCTAGCAGTTAAATTTTGCCTGGCTTTATGTGTGTACATGTGTGTGTTGAATCCCATGTTCACAGAAAATACGTAAGGAGGAGTCAAAACCAGACAGGAATTTCTTTGTTTAGCTCTTTCTTTTAGCAGTTCTCCCATTAGCAGTGGCAGTAGCACTGTCCCAGTCACCCTGCTGCCGCCAGATGAGTGTCACACTCTATCTCATGTAGAGAAAAGTTGATGACAGCATCAGAGAGAACTTCCTTTTTCTGCCTTAACTTGTGTTCATCTTCTTGAAGTGAGATGTAGAGAATTATATGTATGAAAACATACACCGTGTCTGTGTAACTCTTTGATTTGTGGGAAGGAAAAAATACCCAGAACGTGGCTCAGCTTTGTCCTCCAAGATGTACCATTTCTCTTTCAAATATAACTGCAATTTGCATTCAGATGTCATGTAATTAATAATTCTTTTATTATCTTAATAGTAAGTCTTCAGTCCAGAGACCGAATAGGTACAGGAGGACAAGTGGTGGATTGCAGCCGGTTATTCGACAATGATTTACCGGATGGGTAAGCTGACATCGCTGTGATATAAATACAGACACAACTCATGCAACAGACTGCTGCAGTAGTGAGAAGTCGGTGTACAAATAGGTTAACTTACTTTTATTCTTGTACTCAGAGTTCTACAGTCTTGGATTTGGGAGCAGGAGATAAGCCAGCTGGGATACACAAAGTAGTTAATAATACGACCCTTGTGTTGTCTCTTCTTGGAAAATGGGAGGTGGCATATATGAGTAAATTCATTAAAAAAATACTTTCCTAAGAAAACATATGTCAAATTATAGAACTGATAAACTAATATAGTGTTAGATCACAGCAAACTGACTTCCTCCATATAGTAGTTTTGTAGCAAGGTAGGAGCTTGGTTGCCTTCTACAGTGCTGTGCAGAGGTATACATAATAATAAAAATGCATCACTTTTTCTTCTGTGTGAATTATAGTGAAGCAAACATGGTTGGAAAAGGCAGCGGAGCCTGAGTTCTTGGTGTATTTACCTGCCAAATGCTGGGTTTAGGATTTTGGTTTGTCCCTGTGAGAGTTAATGACATCATTAACACCTAAACCAGTTTTGTGTATACAGAAAAATGTTCTGTTTTAGGTTCTAGTGCTGTCATCAACTTTTTCAGAGCAAACACAGACCTTCTGAATGTGATTCTTGGCAGGTAAAGACAGGAGAAGCTGATTTTTCAGATTATGAATTTCGAAATACAAATTACCATCCTAAGTCCTAAACAGCATTCTTTTGTTAATTGGGAGTCTGAAGAAGTCAGAAACACTTTTGACAATGCTTTTAAATTTTCACTTCAGAACGTTCCCTGTATAAATATTGCTTACTTATTTGTGTAACTGCAAAACTAGCTGAATAGCCTGATGTAATTTGGAGTGCAAAAGTAATAATAATTAAAAAGTCCTGTTATTTGGTGACTTTTTAATGAAAGCCAGTAGTGCATGAAGATGCTATGAAAGCACTTATTAGATTGGTGGCCAGAAGAAGTTAAATGCATTATTAAATATGATGTTTTCAAGAAGTTTCTTTATGTGGCTGTTGGGATTTAATTAGAATTCACATAGGTATTGAACACAAAGGTGTGATATTGTTAATGATATGCCTGGTTCCAAGGGGAGAATGTGTAAAATCAATTCTGAGTTAACTTTCAGTTGTTTCCTGTTACCTCGTTCAGCTAACACGATTCATAATAGTGTAAGTCTTCCTGAGTTGGCATTTATGTTGGAAACATTTTGTGCCCTGGTTTCCTGGAAATACCACTCACTGCCTTATCTCTCCGTGTCTGAATTCTAGGTGGGAGGAACGGAGGACTGCTTCTGGAAGGATCCAGTATTTAAATCATATTACACGAACAACTCAGTGGGAGCGACCAACGCGGTAAGAAATTAGTTAGGAGACTGTGCCTATGATGAAGTTTGTATGCTGACCAGGAGTGCTGAGCACAAGCCGTTCTATGTGGCTCTAACACAGGGGTATTCAGTGTTCCTCTGAGTCACTCCACAAGTGCAGTATGCTTTTCTTGTCTAACATCCTGCTCCTTCAGTCTGCCTAATATTAAACTTGAAAGAATTGTTCTGATTAGAATTTTTCCCACCCCAAATACTAGCATCTTTGTTTTCTTGTTGAGCTGCTATGGTAGAACTCTCTAAGTACAGACATTGAAAGGGATGAGGAGAAGAGATCAAGAACAGCTGACAGGCATTGTCTATGTACATGCTATGACTGTGAAATCCAGAACTTTTAAAGCTGATTGTTACAGAGCATGTTTTGAAATCATTACATTCACCTTTTCTAATAACTGTAGTAACTGTGTTGTGAAGCTGTTCCTTAAACCAGCTTTGCTGTTACCTGAATTGTAGACACTGGCATGGCATATTTTTCAGTATTCTGCAGACTTTGTGCCTGCAGACTGTCTCTTCCATCCTCAATAAATATTATTCCAGTCTCTGTAAGGATGTATTTGACTTAATGTGTACCATTAGCACTGCCAGCTCTGATACGTTTTTTCAAGTGAGGAAAGGTACTGAACAGCTTTGTGACTTCTTTATCCATATTTTTTGTGGTGTGTTAAAATACCTGTTCTAAGCTCTAGGTACGTTTACAGTAGAGAAACAAATACAAAATATATAATTTGTTTCAGGGGTTTCCTCTGTCCTTGTCAGCCCCCCTTTTTAGCCCCTTTTTAAATCCTTTTGAAAACAGCATTGAGAATACGGAACCACATAATTCAGTATTTCCTCTTGCAGTGGAGCTCTCAAGAGCAACTGTTTTTATCTTGCTTAGGCCTTTTCCACAATCCTTGCATAATAACCTTCCTTAAAAATTAGAAGGAATGATAGGTTTACTAGTTGCTCTGGGATGAACCAGTGAGCACAGAACACAAGCAGAAGCTTTGTGTCCATTGTTGAGTTATCCTGCTTGACAAATCAGCTGCTTAGTTCTGCCGTCCACAAAGACATCCCAAGAGCCCTAAGGTGAAGCTACTACAGTGTGTCTCTCGTGTAACCCCATGTCTAGTCAGCAATACATTGTTCACATTTTTCCCCACAGGCCAGCATGTGAATACTCCAGCCCAGGCAGACCTCTGAGCTGTTTTGCGGACGAGAACACTCCGATTACAGGGACGAACGGTGCGACCTGCGGGCAGTCATCAGATCCCCGGCTGGCAGAGAGGAGAGTCAGGTCACAGAGGCACAGAAACTACATGAGCAGGACACACTTGCACACTCCTCCCGATTTACCTGAAGGATATGGTAGGCAAATTAATATTTTTTTTAGTTGTGGGTTTCCCAGTAAACTGGGAAAATGAGTTGTGTCTTCTTGTATGTAAGATCCTTTCGATCCGTTAGTTTGGGAAAAACAGTCTTTGTGAGGTTTTGTATTGTGGTTTTCTTGTTCTTATTAATTTATCTTGATTTCACAGAGCAAAGGACGACTCAGCAAGGTCAGGTCTATTTTCTGCATACTCAGACTGGTGTTAGCACGTGGCACGATCCAAGAGTACCTAGGTAAGAAATAATGAAAGTATCCTTAAAGAATCAAAACAAAAGAGTTTAAGTAGTACTTTCCTCAGAGTTTTCTGTGCCTAATATTATATTTCTGACTCTTGGTCCCTAATATATTACTTTAACAAGTTATCAAAATAAATTAGTCTCTTCCTCAGTTCTTCAAGATGTTATTTTAATGCGAAGATGGAAAACAGGTATAGTTAACTGATTCAAGATCCGGCATATGCGTTATAACCAAGTCCAGCTTTTAATACTGTGTAAAATAATGAAACAAAAAAAGCAGGATCTGAGCACTTCCAAAAACTTAGATTTATCCAAAATGCTTCAGTGAAAACTGGGTTAGTTTTGGTTTTTAATTCAGGCTTTGGAAGTTAACAAGACCTGCAAAATCGGCATAATGTATTTATGAAGGACAAACTTGGTGACAAATAGACTAGACATATGTGATCATTTTTGGAGGAGCAGACAAAGGAGAAACCTGGAAAATCTTGTCGATGCCCCTTGTATGTTTAGACACGCTGTTTGTAGTGAAGTACAGCCTTATCATTGAATTAGCTTGAGTTTACTTGGTTGTGAGAATTATTGTCCCATGTTCAGACTACCAGTCGAAGTGTTCAAGGCCAGGTTGGATGGGGCTTGGAGCAACCTGATCTAGTGGAAGGTGTCTCTGCCTATGGCAGAGGGATGGAACTGGATGAGCTTTAAGATCCTTTGCAACCCAAACCAGTCTATGATTCAATGATACAATTCTGTTTACACGATGCACATGTGTACTTATTATACGTGATTGTACACATGATTATTTCTAATGTATTTATAGAAGCATAATAAAAATTATTGTTAGCTTCTGATTATTCTTTAAAAAACTTCAGGAAATCCTATTGAAAATGATTGCCTCCTAAAGTCTGTGGATGACCTTGTAAAATAGTGTGTGAAATTTGAAATTGGCATTTATGAGAACTGTAGCAACTTCATCGGTTGCTGGTGCTAATTCCCATGGAAATGGTTATCCCAGGAAGGATAAAGTGCCTTATGCATTTCACTGCGTTTTCAAATGATTTGTTTGTTTTTATTACTTTTGTGTTACAAGAATATACTTTGCTTTGATGCATTATCTATGTACATGAGGGTGTGATCCAGCTGGCCGTTGTGTGTTAGGAAGCCTGAGGCTTGTCTATTATACAAAGATAGAAACTAGATTTCTCTAAAATATATATTTATTTACTTTAAGATCTAATCCTTAATTTTGTGGTGTACTGATGTTGTATGAAACCTAAGTTAGCACTGCTCTTAGGTGTGGTAGCAGAAACTTGCACGACTGTGTCTCAGAACAAAATCTGGCTCTTTGCATGAGGATGGAGTTTATGTCATTTCTAAGGAAATTGTATTTTTATGCTAATACACCACAGTAATTTTAAAAAAGTAAGCCCTTCAGTTCAGCAACAGTGTGTGCATGGATAATAGCAGCACAAGTTTAGTCCCAGAGCCTGGTATTTCCATTAGTAGCTTCTCAGCCTTTTGAGTCTCTGCAGATGCGTCTTTTTAAGCCATTCTGTCCCTCAGCTCTTTCCTCCCCTCAATTCTCATGATACTGTGAGATCTGGAGACTTAACACTGGTAAAGAGAACTGCACCTGACAGAATGAAGTATCTCAGGTGTGAATTGTATACGTGAAAAATCATGTACACAAGAGAACATTTTTAAAGACCAGTGTTTGCTTTCAGCGAACCTCTGGAATGAATCTGCATCTTCCTAATATCAGAGCAATTTTCTTGAGACCAACTATCCTTGCATTGCTCAGTGCAGAGCTTGAGTCATCCTTCATCTATTTTAGTTGAAATAGTTTGTTAGAGAGCTGTTTGCTTCCCACCAGCACTTGAGGTTTTGGGGCAAAACCGCCTGTGCCATACACACATATCCCATGCGTAATTCTTCATGGAAAGTATAACTCCTCAGAAGTATAGTTTTGTTTTGTAGGAGTTTATAAAGTGTGATTCAGAGTTCCTTACATGACTAATGTTGTTTTTAAAATGTTTTCTGTCAGAATTGGTGTAGAACTGCAATTCCATTCTGGCAAATAATGGCAAGGGCCTTTATTTTTGTTTTAAGCCTGTGTTAATTTAACATCTGAAGTTAGTCTGTAAAAAGGAAGGTTATTTGATAAGAACTTTTCCCCCCACGGCATGTGTTCTGGGGTGTGTGTTTTTTCTTTGGTGGGCTTGCACCTTGGGAGTAGAGATTCCAGCTGAACAGATCAAGTTTCTGAAACAATACGTTTTCTCAGACTTCATGGAATTGTTCTGTTACATTTATGCTTGTTTGGCTCCGAGGCCAAATGCTGAGGTATTTTTCATTTTATATTTGTTTTCATAGGGATCTTAGCAACATCAATTGTGAAGAGCTTGGTCCACTGCCTCCTGGATGGGAGATCCGAAATACAGCAACAGGGAGAGTTTATTTTGTTGACCATAACAACAGGACAACGCAGTTTACAGATCCACGGCTATCTGCTAACTTGCATTTAGTCTTAAAGTAAGTTTAAAGTCTCCAGCGCATGGTGAGTGTAATAGAGGAAAGAGAGTGACTCTTGAGGGCTGCTGGATTTTATATCAAGACATATGCTGCCTTTAAATAGGTAGCATTTAAAGTATAGTATATATATATATATAAACAAACTATCAACTTACTCTGTTACATAACAAAGAAGACAGGCTTGATTGGTCTTGGAAGTGGGGAGAACAAATCTCTAGCAGCATTTAGGCAGGAATGTGGGTAATGTGATGCTGGAGTTGGGGACTGCAGCAGGGGAACAAGTGCAAGAGGCAATTTTCTGTTCTTTATACTTCATATTACTTTTAGTTATGGGAAACTTGTTTTACAATATGAGGTTGCGTTCATTAGCCAGTGGTGTGAAATACTGACAAGTTAGGCAAGGGTGCACAAGTACCCAACTGTTCTCCTGGAATAAAGGAGAAATAATTCAGCTCCTACCTGCAGTTTTAGAGCAAGACCAGTTGAGATGTTCTGAGAATATGACCCCAATAATTTAACTCTGATATTTAACAAAATGAATAAAATAAAATACTTTGCCTTTTGATCCCACATTTTCATACTGCACTTCTAAAAAGGGAAACTCAAAAGCATTCTGGCTCTTGTTTTTATTCCCTTGGCACTCATTTCACACTGGGAGATTTTCTACTAAAAATGGAAACCAAAAAGCAAAAAACATTTCTTTTTGCCTAGACATGGCTATCGCTTTGTCCAGGCTGTTTGGGGGTTTGACTCTATTGTTTCTCCTACTAACACCTTTTAATACTCTTGGGAAACACCTGTAAAGTATTGAGTAGGTGTTAAGTGGGAGAAACAATGAAGAGTTGCTTAGGTAGAAAGCCACGCAGCCCTGGGCAAGGAGTAACTAGGAGCAATAGTCCTTTTAAGGAAGTGAGTCATTGGGAAGAAAAGCTGAAGGAAATAATGGGAACAAGCACTGAAAAGACAAAACCGTGGAATGGAAAGCAATATCCAGGAGGTCAACATATCTTTTGTGTAATAAAAGGCTGGCTAGCCTTTGTCTGCCCAATATACATTTGAACTTAACACTCCAAGAGGAGAGTAAATATTGACAAATATGTATTTTGTTTAGATAAATCATTAGTTACAAACTGTGTATATCAGGACGTAAGCTTGCCTTGTCCAGACACTTCTAGTTCTTTTATTTATTATTAGAAATAATATTATTTTTTATTTTAAATAAAGAAATCGCTGCTAATTTTAGCTGCATTTAGATTGGTCGTTTCAAGTGAACATGATCTTAGAAAAAAAACCTTGCCAGTAGAGGAGCATATTCATGTTTGAAACACAGGAAAGTTCATTAAATTAATTCAGATTTAGATTATTTTACCCAAAGAAAAACTTTAGACCCTCTTAGCTACAACGGTGCAATTCCTAAACTGTAGAAAATTGAGTTAATTGGACTATATTTGAATAATTGTCCTTCACAGATCAGTTTCTTCTTAAATGGCAGTAGGGTCATAGTGGCTAGTTCTACATGTATTGTGGAGGACAAATCCATAGCTAGCTTTGTTATCTGCAAAATCCAATTGGACTTTCAAGTTCCAGACTCACAGAACCATTCCTGCATTTCCTTACAGTACTGCTACAGTGTGCTTAAGATTTATACATCTGTCTTTCATTAGGGAAGGATTTCAGAAATTCAACCAGCAGTGTCATCAGCAAAGCCTGCTTCCTGATAAATCTTTTCTGGTGTCTATTCTTTTACTGCACCAAACAGGATATGTGAAAGCTTCACCCACCATCCCCTTAAGCCCACCTCCTTATTTGTTCTTTCAGAAAGAGAAAACCAGTTTGATTTAGGCCCCTCATTTTGTACATTACCAGATAAATAAGTTTAGTGTTTGGGTGGGATAGTGGTTGAGGTTCAAAGGCATAATAAAAACTTCACTCTCGGTGATACTGGCTTTTCTATGGAGCTGGGTAAAGCAGTTTGTTTCTCCAGTGATGACATTATAGGTTATGAAAACAATCAAATTGTTACCCAGTTCTGTTTAAAATGTTAGCCAAGAGTTTGTGATAGGTTTTGATGGTTATGGCACCTGAAAAGTACTTAGCTACTTCCTTAAAGCACTGTACAGAGTGGAGTGGGATCATTCAGCTGTGAAAACAAACTAAGAAATTAGATTTAATCACTCTTAAGCACTGCAGATAATTTTGCTAATGCTGCACTGATTATTTTTAGTCTAATATGGAGGAAGGCATTTTATTTTTGTCCTTCTAGTACTGCCCTGTTTAGATTGGTTTCATTTGATGCATAGATCTTAAATTCATCCTCCTTTCAGGGATTACATTTTCTTTAAGCCTGAGCTTTGTGTTTTGGGGACTGTGTCTTTTTTACCCTTAAAGGTAATACAAACGTGTGCACACTTCAGTATATAGTTCTGACCTTCTCTGGCAGGCATATACAGGGACTATTTTCACATGCTTGTCGTTGTGGAATTTGGAAGTTCAGAAGATAAAACAATTATTTTTGCTTTAATTTGTATATCAAGTAAATACTTTAAGCGAGTTTTCTATTTAAAGCTAATCACAAGTGGAAAGAAATTACCGTGCACGTAGCACAAATGACACAGAGCCCTATTCTGGAACCACATTGAGTGTGTGTCTCTAAATTATTAAAATTACTTCGTTTCTCAGGAATGACTTAAAATAACTGTAGTTTATTGTAAGACCAGTGTGGTCAGCTTGCAACTAACGTTAAGGTATCCTTGTTTTGGGCTTTCTTTTAGTTATTTTTTAAGTAACAGAAGCAAACAACAAGACACTGTGAAACTAACATTGTTTAAGCTAACTTCTGAAGTTCTGCATCCTAGGACATAGTAACCAAATAGGCTTTCTGTACATTATTTCTTCTTTAAAGACCAGGAGTAAAGAGGTATTATTAATCTTCAGCTTTGAGTTGTTGCTGTAGTGATGTACAGTGTGTGCCGTTGCAGGGGTTTCTAAATATTAGGCTTGTAAGACTACTGATAAAGATTTCCTGGTCACCTGGTTTAGTTTCCTTTCAGGGTGGTTTGTGCAAAATTGCTTTAAATAGAAGGTTTGCAAATAAGGGAATAGCTGTTCAGAACCACAGGCAAACTGGGAACACCCCCACCCCTTTTTAATTGCCAATTCTGAATGTCCCTGTGGGGAAAGCCTGCTGGAGGTGAGTTTTGGTTGGCCAGGAGAGCTTTCTGGTTGACCTTTTTTCGAAGCAGACAATAGCCTGAAATGTTAAAATACATTAAAACTGTGTTTGCTTCCATATTTATGGTCTTTGTAGAAAAACCAATTTATTAACATTCCACTGGAAAACATTCTGAATTTTAACCTTTCTTATTTATCCAGTAAATTTAGGGTATTCTCATGTGTTCCACAAGGAGATATTCTTCTCCTGGTTTAGGTAAAATACAGCTTTTATCCTGCGGTGTTTGGAAATGTCATACTAAAAAGCTATAAAAATATCCACTTAGGGTGTACAAGAAACAACACGAGAGGACATCTCTGCAACACTGCTCATTTACTTTTCCTGGTCAGAAGCTAGATTTACAAAATCTCTTAGACTTGCTAGTAAAAATACTTGTTTATCTGTGCCAATTAGTTACATGTGAACTCCCACATTCCTGTGGTCCAGACTAGGCCAGGTACAAGGGACAAGGTCCTTGCCAAGCTGCCAGTACAAACATCTTTTTGTAAGCTTACTCTTTTTCAGACAAGCCATTTCAAACAGACTATGGTATTGACTGTAGATTAGAGGCATGGTGTTTGGCAGATCCCTGGATTTTAAAATGGAGGAAGGCAAAACATGCAAAGGAAATATGGAAATGGTATCTGAGAAATTCAGAGTCAGCAGCTTAGTAGTAAAATTGTATGGATAATACCTTATTATACAGTGCCGAAACCTTTTACATACTTTATAGAGTAGTACTAATAGAAATAACAAACCCTAAAAACAACTTGATGGTTGCCAAGAAAGACAGAAGCATATGTCTTTGGTCAGGGTAAAATCTCTCTGAATTTATTTTTTTACTGGGCCCAGATTTTTTTAGTGTAATCACAGTAATAATCATAGTAAATTGAAAGTAGTTTAGTTAGAAGTTACATCTGAAGAAAATAGGGGATGTTTGACTTGAATATCTGCAAACAGCTGTGTTTGTTTCTAGCCGCCAGAATCAACTTAAAGATCAGCAGCACCAACAGCAGCAGCAGGTAGTGTCCCTGTGTCAACTTCCAGATGAGGCAGAGTGTCTGACTGTGCCAAAGTACAAGAGAGACCTAGTGCAGAAGCTCAAGATCCTGAGGCAAGAGCTGTCACAGCAGCAACCCCAAGCTGGCCATTGTCGTATCGAGGTCTCCAGGGAAGAGATCTTTGAGGTAATTTGAGAATTTGACCCATTTCTTAACTTTGAGGGAAGGGGAGGAGGGTTGTTCATAACCATCTAAAGAAGTCATTCAGTTAGATGAAATCTTGAAGTCTGGAGTTAACGCTGGAGTTTTACCAGTGATGAATGGGAAGAGGAAAAGCTTTCCCTGTGGCTGGAAATGTGACTGTGTCAGGACTGAGGAGTGAGTTCAAGCACTTCGTGTATTTGAAGACACTGTCTCACTTCTTCCTAGAATAGAATAACACTAATGTCTGATACAGAGGGACTGTTACAAATGGAAAACCAAACAATTATTAATGATCTTTGATCTATTGTAATTTAAGTAAAATTACTATTGAATAGCAGTCGTCTTTGGAGTTTGGACTACTTGGCATCTATCTCAATTCTGGTTGATTGTTTTAAATTAATCCCCCCAAATCAGACCAATTTTACGCAGTTTCTAGGCTTCTGAATGCCAGGGATGTCCACAGTGGGATATCTGCATTTTATTTGGTGTCATTATTCAGCAGAATAATTCTGCTGAATTGATTGAGCACAGTTATAATACACTGGCTCTTTCTGGAGAACAGTTTGGCCTCTTGAGAACTTCATCACCCATCCCACCCATCCTGGTTGCATTTTCACCCCACCCACAAACCAGATAGTCCCACTGTGTTGTCACACTTTTTCCAGCCAAGAAAGATTTGTTTTGGTCTTCCCTTTGGAGGCAGTCAAATCAGTTCATGATCAGCTAAAGAAAGAGGAAAGGCTGCTCTACAGCAGTGAAAATCATTATGTTCTTGTTCTGAAAACTGAATTGAGTACATTGGGCCCCCAGCACATCTACCTCTTCTGTTCTACAAAGCCAGAGATTGGGGCACCAACACTAAACATAAATGAAAACGAATGTATTTTGTTTAATTCCATTTTAAAAATTAGTATTTGTTTTGCTTCTTTCAGCTTTCTCTTTGTGTTTTGGTGAAATTTTACTGATGAAGGAGTAATTATGTAGGCTTACTGGGATGGCATTAATGCCTCTGTTCTAAAGATGCTTCTTGAAGGTTTACACATGGGTTATACCCAAAGTAGAAGCTCCACTGTTGGCTTTTCTGATGGTGAAACAAAAGTTTACTGACCCAGATTTTAACTTTTTGTAAGTTATGCGAGAATGAAGGAGCATGTTCTGATCATTGTGCACCTCTGGAAATTTAACAGGAGGTGCTTCTACTCATGTACTCATCAGTTTTATTTGACAAGTTTTATCACGGTTGTAGAAATCTGAGTAGCAGTCTGTGATTTGAGAAACTGGTTAGTGTCAGGAAAATAGTATCCTCTTTAACAGTATCAGACTCAGAGTCTGAGACTCCATTTCTAATAAACAACAGTAGTTTCGTGTCTGTAAATGGAAGTTAATAAAATGAAGTGTTATGTGTTTACAGGAATCCTACAGGCAAGTCATGAAGATGAGGCCAAAAGACCTGTGGAAACGATTAATGATAAAGTTTCGTGGGGAGGAAGGCCTTGATTATGGAGGTGTTGCTAGGTAAACAGTCAGTCCTCTCTCTTCTCCTGCACCCTATGCTTTGAATCCTAAACCAGCCTTGTATCAGCAAGTACAAATAATTCAGGTTTCAGTCTTCTCTCTGAACATGCTGAGATAACTTCCTCCACATTTATGTTTAACAGTAAGATTAGAAAAATCACACGGTTTTGAAAAGACTCAGTGTAAGAATGCGTTTGCAGAAAGTACACAATAAATTGTTTTATTTTCTTCAGGGAGTGGCTCTACCTATTGTCACATGAAATGTTGAATCCATATTATGGGCTCTTCCAATATTCCCGAGATGATATCTATACGCTGCAAATCAACCCGGACTCTGCAGTCAACCCGGTACGACTGGTGGCATGAGTTCTGTAATGATCATTTTATGACTAGAAATTAAATACATCTGGAGAGTGTTCTAGGCTTAGGAACCCAGTTCTCACATTAGTATTGCTAGAGACTGAATTTGTGCAATAATACGATAATTTCTATTTAATACTGATCAAAGAAACTTCTGAAATGTGTTCTTAATTTTCTGTAAGATGTCGGTTTACGTTTCCTTTGGGAGAAATTAAGCTTATTTTGATTCTTTTTCTTTGATTCTGGACTGGAAGCAATGTCTTCAAAGTGTTGTGCATAAAACCAAACAAACCAAAAAGCTCTGGGTATGTTTTCTTGGTTGGTTGTTTTTTTCTTCTTTTTTGTCTTTTCTTTGTATTGAAATTACATTGCATATTCAGCAGCTATAACCTGGAAGTCTTATTTAGCTGAATGGCTCAGTTTCTTCTTTCTGTTCTAGGAACACTTATCCTATTTCCATTTTGTTGGACGGATCATGGGGATGGCTGTGTTTCACGGACACTATATCGATGGGGGCTTCACGTTGCCTTTCTATAAGCAGTTGCTAGGGAAGCCAATTACTTTGGATGACATGGAATTGGTTGACCCTGATCTTCATAACAGCTTAGTCTGGATACTGTATGTACTATCTGTTGTGTCATACAATGTTAGAGTTGTGTCTTGGTTAACATGTGATAATGTTCCTAAATCTAGTTGAAAAGAAATTGAGTGTTTTGTCATCTCCTGCTCAGGCAGATTTAAGAAATGCATTTCTTGCACAATTCAGCTTTTTTAAGGCTTAACATGCTCAAGGCTTTTTAGGGGGCAGAGGGGAGTTAATAAATTTTATTTTATTAATTTTGCCTATTATTAACAGTAAAACATTATTAAAATATAAATTTGAAACTTTGATACTGGTTTAAAGAATATACCATAGTGAAAATGTATATTCACCTTTTGCTTCCAAGCAGTAATTTGAAATGCTATTGAAAAAACTAAGTTGTGATGTCTGACAGGTAAATTATGGCTGTAAGATGTTTGCTGAGTGTGTTCACTGAGTCACTTACTTACTTCTATCCACCAGTGAGAATGATATCACAGGAGTCTTGGACCATACGTTTTGTGTAGAACACAATGCATATGGGGAAATTATTCAGCATGAACTGAAACCCAATGGCAAAAGCATCCCTGTGACAGAGGACAACAAAAAGGAATATGTCAGGTACATTTATGTCTTTCCCAAAGTTTTTTATGTTTTATCTATTTTGAACTTTTACTTATGTGAAGTAATTGACAGTTTCTGGTTGGTTGTTTTCTAAGTGCTGCTGCAAGGAGTGGTGGTTGGTTTATTCCTGTCAGCAAGGCCATTTTTGGGGGCTGGATAAATTGTTGGGTTTATAGTATTTGAACACATTTCTCACAAAACCACTTTGCGCTTGCTTGCAGGCTTTATGTAAACTGGCGTTTTTTACGAGGAATTGAAGCTCAGTTTCTGGCTCTACAGAAGGGATTTAATGAAGTAATCCCACAACATCTGCTGAAGACATTTGATGAGAAGGAGTTAGAGGTCAGTCCACTAATGTTACGTTATGTCGTCAAGTGTAACAATAAAAGCCTGAGGCATTCTTCAGAGACTGAGTAACATGCAGAGTTGGGTCCCCAGTGCTTTAAGGGGCTGCAGGTGTGCTGTTGCAAGACATACAATTAGCATAAGAGGTTACCAGGTCAGGCCATCACTGAGCCTGTGTGTGCCTTCCGCTGCAAGCTGCAAGAGTGTTTCTCAAGGTGACATTTCATAGCAACTGCAGAAGTGATAGGAGAGCAAACCCTCTCCTGTCCCTGGAAACCCAGCTGAACCTGCAGAGAAGTGTCTGCAGTGACCTCCGGGAGTGCTGCTCCAGCAGAGGTGGTGGATGTGTTTCTCACAGTGTAGTTTCACGACGCTAAATTCAGTGCTGCCAGGAAAATAATCTGCCAGTGCCTTCCACCGCCTGCCACTCGCTCCCAGCCCTTCCAGCACTCTGCACTGCCTCTGCTGTCAGGCAGCTCTGTGGTTTTGCAGAGCTGTTATGCCAGACTAAATTTGCCCTGTAAATACAGCAAGAGGAAAGGTGCTGTCTGGTGCTGCCACTGACAAATGTGCTACATCATGTCAAGATCCAAAGCATCCAAACAATATCCTCTGAAGGCAAATCCTAAACTTGTTAAAATGGAAATCTGATATATAGTCTGTTAGCTGTGGGGCTGAGGCATTTGCCGTATAAAATATCCACAAAATAAATTATTCATGGTTTCTTCTGCACTAGAATGTCAGTGATTGCTCTTCTTTTATCCTTGATATTCTCATTCAAATACAGGAACCAGCCATACTGTTAACCCAGAATCATTTTGCAGATGCAGAATAAGAAATGGGAAGGTTCAATGTTCTTAGTCATGAGAAAATGTCTTCATAATCACATCCCTGTTTGAGCTTGAACTCATCCATTGTGGATTTCCATTTTAGAAACGCTGAAAGCTCTTCATCAGGAAAGAAGTGATTTGTATTAAGTGTTTGGTATGACAAGAGCAAGATTACTTTTGGGGTTGAACCAGGCAAACTGTACCTTTAGCTATGCTCCAGAAACAAATACCAAGTTCAAGTGGGAATTATGCATGCACTTTCATACTTGAGTAGAATCTGTGCTTCTTATTTAATTGACAGGTCAAGACATTTTCATATAAAGCTTATGAAATCGATTGTTAAATTTTAATTGAGGCCATTTGAAAAATTATGTTGTACAAAGGTAAGATTAAAATAATAAAGTTATATTCCAGCATTGTTTAAGATTAGTGAGAGGTTATAATTTGCCTTTGGTATAAAATCTGTTGGTGTTTCAAAGTGCATCATTTGGCAAACTCCAAAACCAGTTTTACATTGATCAATGATGAAATATTGAATTATATTTTAAACTTCCAGCTCATCATTTGTGGACTGGGAAAAATCGATGTTAATGACTGGAAGGCAAATACCAGGTTAAAACACTGTACCCCAGACAGCAACATTGTGAAATGGTTCTGGAAAGCTGTGGAGTTCTTTGATGAAGAGAGGAGAGCACGACTCCTCCAGTTTGTGACTGGCTCATCCCGAGTGCCTCTGCAAGGCTTCAAGGCACTACAAGGTAACTGCTCCGGAAGCAACTGCAAATGCCTGTACCTGGAGGGAGCAGTAGGACACATCCCAGAAACGTTAGCTGCAAAAGAGGCTGGTTGGCTGTAATGCGACTTTTTAAGGGCGATTTTTAATGGTCTGGTGAATAACAATCACAAACAGTGGGCTTTGTGTGTTTGTTATCACCTTGTCATTCAGCTGTTAATGGCTCTTTTGTTTCAATTATGCACTTCCTTCTCTGGCAGGAAATTCTGATCAGTGGAGATCTTGGTGCTGTTCTCCTTCTGTTTTTGTAGAAGCCTGGTTTTTAATTTCGGTCTTTTACAAGTCCTTGTCACCCTACAGCTCTGGGACCAGAACACACCAACATGCAGAGTTCTTGTGATTCTGGCAGCAGAGGCACTTCATTGCTGACTACTTTTGTTTTAAGAGACATGACCAAGGGCAGCCCAGGCATCAGAAGCAGTCACCTTAATTACTCACCTGGCTTCTGAACTTCCTCTGAGTCTCTGTTGTAGCAGCTCTGTCTGTAACCCATGCTGGTCTGTTAACACTATAGTTATCCTGTTTCACCTTCTCACAAGATGAGAGAAAACAGGCTAGGGGAAGCATTGATCATAACCCAGAAGAGTCCATCAGAACATAAATACTATGGTAACACCTGCAACGTGCAAAAACCAGTTGCTCTAGAAATCTGTTTCCTCTTAACAATCCCTTCATTATCAAATAGAATCCCTCATTTTCTGTCTCCTCTGTCCTGAGCTCTAAAATGTTTAGGAGCATTGGAAGCTTAGGAATGTTGAGGTTTTTAAGCAAAGTATGGTACTTGACGTGATAAGTGTTTGGACTTGTGTCAAACCGTGTACCTGTTTACTCTTGTCAGAACAATTACAAGTAATATTAACCCTACTATTGATGAGTGTGCTGTTTACGGTGTGGAGTGAGCTCTTTGGAGAAGGGTAATTGAAGTAATACCAGTTTAACATCATCTGACCTGTAAGTTTGGATATGGCTTTTCTAGTACAACATATTTCTGTGGGCAAACAAAGCCTGAACACGAAAGTTGTCAAAGTTGGTATTGTGACTCCTTTATGGAATTTGAATGGAATTGGCCATTCCTCAAGACCTGTTATAAAATGAGAACAGATACAGCTGCATACATTTTGTTCTCAAGGAAGGGTGAGAGAAGCTAAATGGGAAACTGTTAGAATTGCATAGTGCACTGAGTAAACCAGGTGTTTTATTCCTCCTTATCAGTGCTTTGTTGTTGTTTATCTTTCAGTGGTTGCAGTAGCTGCATGGTTACTGTGTGTGGGTGGAGGGGAGGAATCTCGGATAAACATGGCAAGTTTAAGGACCTTTCCTGCCTGTTTATGATCCAGTTTGTAGCTTCTTTTTTTTTTTGTGGTTTTAGTTACTTTGATGCTGCACTGCAGCAAAGACATTTCATATCCTGCAACACAGCAGCAGTAGAGCTCTTTTCTGGATTTTCAGGTGCTGCAGGCCCACGACTGTTCACAATACACCAGATAGATGCCAGCACTAACAATTTGCCGAAGGCTCACACCTGGTAAGACTTTTTCAAGGCTCTCGTGATCTGTAGATTAAGGCCAATTTGCTGTCTCCATAAATTTCTTTCCTCCCCTCCTTTTCTGACATAATAAATGCTCTCCATTAGAGTAGTAAAGATGTGAAAAGTAGAGACTGCTTTTATTTAGATGAAGCTCTGTTGGCCGTGCTAAGTATTGCTTTGCCATCGCTTCCAGTGTAACAGAACTTTCTAGGTGATGCTTTAAGTTCCCAGCAGCTGAACCTTTCCTGCTGTCTCTCCACAGCTTTAACCGAATAGACATTCCTCCTTACGAAAGCTACGACAAGCTGTACGAGAAGCTGCTAACTGCCATTGAAGAAACATGTGGGTTCGCTGTGGAATGACCCTTCCCAGCCTTACCTGAGACTCTATTTATACTCCTGTCAGCCGGAAAGCCCTTCCCTCAGCCAAGACTCAAGAAATGCTTGAAATACAGGAAAACTTTCCCTTTTCTACACTCGGACACTGGGAGGGAAAGGACAACTTTGGAATTTTTGGTTTTATTTTTAATTTTTGGGTTTTTTTTATTCAAGAAAATAGGTTCTGTGGTTCCTGCCATAGGATCATTCAGCTGCTATTAAAAACTAATATCTTGAACATACAGAATGCTGACTTTTCCTACATTTCAACAGTTAAGCAGTATTCTATACTTAAAGACTACTACTATTTTTGTAAAACGTAATCTATTATATTTGCCTACCTGATTTCTATTCTCAGATACCAAGACACAACTTCAGCAGTCGGTACAAGTCACGTTTCAGCCTGTTTTAAATGTATGATACTGAACAGCATCTATACCTGCTATTTTTGGAGAAAAAACCCTATTTTGGATTATTCTAACTTCGCATAAAATTGGCTGAAAGAATCATTAGTCTTTTTAATTAAAGCCACTTACATGTTAACTGCATTTTCTTATAGTAAAAACATTATATTCTGCAATGTAAATTCAACGTAAATGTTACCACAGGGGGCTTTTTTATATTTTTCAAGCATGAATTACAAATATGATGTTTTGGGGTCCTATTTATATCACTTGTCAGATTCCTTAAACAAAGTTTCTAGCGTGAGTGACACATGCTGGATCTGGTACAGCCCTTGTGTTGCCATGTGGGATAGACCTTTTTTAATGAACAGTAGATGTTTTGGTTTTTTTAAACCAGCATTTTTCTAACAAGTCTGTCAAGAGGATTTTTTTGTTGTTGCTTTTGACTTTAAACACTGCATTTTTCAACTTTTCGAGCATGCTGCTGAGGTGGTATTTGACAGCCGGAGCCTGTCAGCAGTCCGCTTCAGAACCCATCCTGTCCAGTCAACCAAAGTTTGTTTGAATGCAGCCAAATTGCATTATATATTTGTTGATGCTAAAGATTTATCAGGTAAAACATGTTGTAATCCTTGTCCAGCTGCTCATGACACGTGGGTTTAAGTTACAACTAAGGAAAAATGGTGTTTTAACTGAAATATATGTAATGTGCTTCAGAAAATGAGGTTTTAAAAGCACATAATTTATTGATTGTAGGGATGGAATTAAGTATATATATGAATTATAACATGGGTTGATCTCTTCAAAGGGGAATAAAATGCACTACCGGTAGGGGGAACTGAACTTTGAAGTTAGTGTGGAAATTCTCAGTTAAGATGTGTATGATCTGCTCATCGTGTGTAGATAAATCAGTCTGCTTAAGAGATGGTGGCATTCTCCTCTCAGCGGTGCGAATATCTGGAGTAAGTAGCGTGGTTTTTTTCCCAATCAGTGTTGTGTTTTTGTAACTTAGGTTACAATTAATCATCAGACCTGCACTATTTTTACACTGCCAATGAGAAGAAAGTCGAGGCTATTGAAAATGCTGAAAGAATGGGATGTAAACAGCTGTTCCATTTTTGCAGTGGAAGTCACACAGTGAACTGGCTAATTTTCTGTCTGTTCTATGGAGCTTGAACTTAATTTTGTTCTGCCAAATCTGACTGCCACAGTGAGTAAACTACTACTGGATGTTGTGTGTTAGAATAGCAGGCAATGGACTGCTTTTGTAGAATTGTGGTAAGAGCCAAATCCACATGTTCATTTGATTATTTTATATTTTGTTTTATACAGCTGTTGCTGGAAGGTTTGTTCTAAGAGACTTGCTTCCCATTTGGGGCTGGCTGCAGAGATGAGGCTACTTAGGGATGCAGACGTAAAGCCAAGAATCTTGTTTTGACAGCTAGGTTTGAAATACATCAGACCCCTTTTTATCTTCAAGGGACTCTTGCACTCATGTAAAATGGCTGGTACTTTGGCACCTACAGCTGGGGTCCCTTCAGGTAATGCTGTCACCAGAGATGTCACCAGCTACAAATACATCTTCGGGGTTGCCTGGGACAGCAAAGGAGGTTGTTGTGCAGCGTGTTCCTTACTCAGAACTGCTGCTGGTGGCTGCAGACCACTGCTTTAGACACTCCCATCATCCTTACCCACCTCCCAGGAACCTGCTCCCCGTCAGCCTGCTTAGGCTGGTAAATGTATTGAATGTCTGGTTATGGTCACCCTTATGTCATAAAAGCATTCATGAGCAGGGAGGAGATGAGCTCTGCAGAATATGGACTCTAGATCAGCTAATGGACACCATTCACTTTCACAGCAGCCTTAGCAGTACATCTGTCTGTTCTACCAAACATTTTGGTTTGGTTTAGGGAATTATTTTTAACTGCCACAGATAAATATTTGTAAATTTAATATATTACAGGCAAAACTAGACAAATCTGCATTTGACTTCCATAGCTGACAGATGAGGATGAACACACCAAGTATTCTGAGTGCCTTTCTACCTTCATAATAACTTGAGAGCTTTAACTAAAGCACCTCATCACCTAGTCAGATATTTATCTGAAAACGTTCAAGGGTTGAACATCCTTTGCAAAATTTATTTTAAGGTCATGTCAGCTACTTTCCCCTCAAAAAGGTGCTAAGCCTAATACAGCATTTTAACCTTGGACTTTCACCCCATGATTAATGTGAATATTTATTTCAGTGTGTCCCTCTTACTGGGTTTTACTTTATCCAGTCTTTAGTTGTTTTAGAGAGATGTCACATCATGGTTTTATGCTGTTGCTTTTCATGATGAATGTTTAATTATGAACAGTGACTTTTGTAGATTTCAAATATACAGTTACACAGGTGAGTTTCAGAGGATTTAATTTCTCGGTGTAAAGAGTTTTGTAATGGTGCTTTGTACAGTATGTATTCTAATCTCTTTTTTTTTTGCACATAGTTTCAGTTTCCCTGAACTGATTTTATTTGTACCAAATTTTTGTGTTGTACTAAAGTCCAGAGCACACAACCTGTTTTTAAATCCTTGTTCTACAACACTACATCTGTATTCAACTTCTGGTGCGTTTAAACTGGCTGCATTGATGGAAGTAAAGCTTTGCTTCTATATCATAAGTATGCATCATACAGCTAAATGTAGCATGCTCAGACTGCTTCAGATTTTAAACAGCACCATATAGTTAACAGGTGCCATTTGTTGTACTTTACACTATATAGTAGGTTTCTGGCTCTGCCTCATCCTCAGAGCTTTGTCTGTAGTTGTAATTAGTTTATACAAGTGTAATTACTCCTCCACAAACTGACAGTTCTTAGTTTATCATTTCCATTGTATTTATTACAGAGTGTTTTAGCATTGGTATCATTGTATTTTCACCCAGCTGTTACATGAGCTTTAACAAAAAAAAAAATCTGTATAAAATGGTTTTTAAGTACTTAATGTATGTACCCATGCAGAAGTTGAGCAATAAATTGTATGCTGTTTGCACTGTCACAGCATCAATGGTTTTAAAAGTTTTAAGTTTTTCTTAATTACTTACTTCAAAATGCAACAACATCATTTTTAAGTAACTCAATATTCGTTTCAGAAGAAAATACTTAAAACTTGGTGTCTTGCTGTGTGCTGTTAAGTGCAGTAAGGATTGTGCTAAGCATTCTAGTCAAGCAAGAAGATCTTAATTTTGGCTTTTATGTAGTGGCAAGGACTTTATCTCAGCTTTGGTGAACAGATGTCTTCTCAGCCAAGACTTCAGCAAAGCTTAAGACTTCAGCATCTTCCTTAAGGGAAGAAAAAAGGTAAATACATTTTGTAAATACTTGTTAAATTTGATTAACTTAGCTGATAAACACTGTCTCTTAGCTAAGTTGAAGTCTTTATCTAAGAGAGCTACCAGGAAATGGTTGTTAAGAAAGTCAGGGTGTGGGTTGCTGGAGGATTGTTGTTGTGTGGTTTTTAACTGCTGCCTGTTTCATTTAATCTGTAAAGGAAGCATCTCCAGCTGCTGGGGGCTTTTGTTCCTG
The DNA here is from genome assembly GCF_963264785.1 of Psittacula echo. NCBI lineage: Eukaryota > Metazoa > Chordata > Aves > Psittaciformes > Psittacidae > Psittacula > Psittacula echo. The sequence continues at coordinate 3,466,765 of NC_137750.1, read as the reverse complement.
CTTAGCATTTTTTCTTCCAATGCATAAGTCTTAATGCACCCAGTATCTTATGAATTCTGTAAGAGACACCATCTCGTGGTAAGCTTTAAATATTGTATACATGAGGCAATTAATTCCAGTCTTTTTATATCACTTCTCGCACCTGCAGTTTTAAGCAAGAACTCTTCACTCCATTCTGAAAGAGATCATTTGAAATGAAACTTCACTTGTTTGCACATGCGCTGATGTAGTTTTGCAAACCTTGTGTGAAATCCAACAATTGAAAAGCCTACAGAGCCTACCTCTACTTGTATACCCCTGCTGAAACTAATTAGGAATGCTGTCCACAGGTCGTTCCCAGGGTTCAGTTGTCACAGACACTTGTATTTTACCACTTTAGAAGAATTTTCATTGTTTTCTATTTCAGACTACTTTTTCAGTACATGTGGAGCATACACATAGTACTTCATGTGCTTTACCATTAACAAGCCAGCAACACCAAAACTGCAAGCATAGTTTTGCGTAGACTGAATAGCCCTATATTTAAATTACTGATGTTTAGAGTAGATTTATTGCAGACATTCTCTAAGTTGTCCTGGCACAGGACATCTGAACCCCTGATGTTCTTTTAAAGATCTCCTTGTTCTTTCCAATCCAGTAATTTGTGGCTAATGGAATTAGCGTAGCTTTTTAACTCCAGCAGCAATGGAACCAGCACAAGCATAGAGGAGACACAGCATTCAACTGTTTCACTACAATAACTTCACTAAAGCACACTGACTTCATTCCAGTTCCTTTGTGTGGAGCCCAAGTTCAGCCTTGCTAAGAAAGTAGAAAGTAGTTAAAAAACTTTACTTGTGATCATAAAAGTGCTGTAGAGACATCCCAAATATCAGCAGCTACATATCTGACCTGTCAAAACGACAGAGCAGGTACTTTAGAGAGTAACAACACCATCTTCCTATTACAGCAGCTCTCAGATTCATATCCCCTTCACCAGAGAGAACTGCAGTGATAGTTTCAATAAGTTTTACAAGAAATGGCTTTTGCTGTACTGAAAGGAAACCATCTGAAGTCTAGATTTCAGTCTGTCTGCTTCTAGTTCTTGAAAAAAGGTGTCATCATCACTCTGCATTATTGCTGCTTGCAGCTGCTGTATTTCCTTTTCCATCCTTGATCTCAGTTCTCTTTTTGTTTTCTGTAGCATCTAAAGAAAATACAGACATTAGCTACAGCATGTGAAAAGAACAGATTATAGAAAATTCCATATACTTACTTCTGCTTGTGCTTTCTCTCTGGTTTGGATTTCTTGGCGTTCTTGAGATAAAGCTTCTGCTAGCATGGAGAACTAAACATAACATGTGTTTGAGTTGAAGCAATTAAGGGAAAGAGTTTTAGTGTAAAAAATACTAACTGTCTTTGAGGCAGGTTAAGCTTTACCTGATCCTTGTAATAGTTCTCCATAGACTCCAATTCATTTTGATGCTCTCGCCTTTGCTCAGCACGCTTCTCTTTAGCATATGCTCTCAGGTCCCTCAGCCTTTGCCTCTGAATTTCTAAGCCTTCTTCAAATAAGTTTTTAAATATCTGTCAGCAATTTAAAAAAGGAAACTTAAGACTTTACCAGGAACTGCTAAGTATACATTTATATACATTATAGACATTTATAGCTGCTTTATCTCCTGACAGAATGGTGGTCACATTAAGATAGGTCACTGCCCATGAAGTAGAGTTACATACCTAGTAATGGTGGGACAGATACAACTCAGCTCTATTTGTGTTACATACTTAGCTGAAATTGATAGATAAAATAGTTTTTTCATGACAGTTTAGTCATATGACTAAGAAGGGGGCTAGAACAGCAAATGTACATTACATTTATAAAATCATTTCAGACAACCCAGCAATGCAAGCCAGGATCTTTGAACAGGCACTGTGATTTCCAGCCCACTCTGCATTATATTATCTCACATCACAATCCTCATCCAGATTTCCAACAGCAAGAAATCCAGCCTGTACTCAGGCTTTCCATTTATACACAAGAACACTTACTAGCTACAGTGCAGCTTGAGGCAAACAGTTCTCAAATCACTAATAGTGGATTATGCACTAAACTTCTGGCCTTTTATTTTAAAAGGCGAGAACTGTGTATCTACTCTTGCACAGTGTAATAACTTTACTGGCTTTCTTTAGCTCTGATGTCCAACCCTAATTAGAGATCATATCTGTCAAAGTCCACTTTGTTTAAAGAACATAACTGGATAACAAAGTTTTTTTGATCAGTTTTCTTAACTGAAGATTTAGGTAGTTTTCTTTGGATAGTAACTGTAGGAACAACTTCTTAATCCTACTGTTTCTGAAAACTCATTTCCCTAATTTCTCATGTTACCAGCGCTGTTTTTCCATACTTCACCCTTTCTCTCCTTCTCTTAACCCCTAAAGCATCCTCTCTTGTTTTACAGTGGTTTGCCCTAAACTGTACCAGTGTTTCCAGAAAAGGACCCTTTTCCTCTGTGGCCTTAACTGACCAGCCATTTAATCCTGGTTCACTTCACTGGCTCTCCACCTACTTGTACAATTATGTGAACTACCAAGACTATAGGTCCGCAGCACGGGAAGTTGAACAAAACCAATTCCACACTAGCAGAGCAAGACATCTTGTACTTACCCTTTCTTCCCGTGTCCTAGCCCGCATCATCTTGGCACGCAGCTGAACCCGGTAATCTTCATAGTATTTCCTGGCTCGAGCAACTTGCTGGCGTTTCTCTCTCACTTTATTCTGAGCCCACTTCTGTCTGCAGATACGTTGCTTAAGTTCTTGCTAAATGGAGAACAGTAGCTGTAAGACCACCAAGCTTCCAATAGATACTGCTGCGGGCAAAGCTTTGTTAATAATTGATAAATAGGGGGCTTTACTAATGACTTTCTCCCTACCCCAAATCTTACACTGCATTTATTGTTTAAAGCTTTAGTCACTACTGATTTAGCAGAGTGCATCAAGAGGACCATGTAATTAAGGAATCAGCATTGCCATGGTAGCTGGTAGTGTTACCAGCAACACCAGGAGCCTCAAGTTTCTCCTGGCACATTCTTAGGATTTGTTTGCACTTTTAAAGCAACAGCACAGTGTAATCATAATAATAGTCCATTCCCATGACTTCAGCAGCCTCACAGCAAACACATTGACATGGCTTTTGAGACCACAGCTACTCAAGAGGCATAAAATCGTCATAAGGTAAAAAGCCATTTTCTTGGACAAGAAAATAGGCACTACCCAGCACAACATGAGATTCTTGTGTAACAAACACCCTTCAGAGAACATACCAGTCTCTTGTTATGGTCTTGATCTTTTTTAATAATTGCAACAAGAAGCTCGTGCTTCTTCAGGGCTTGTTGAACCTGGAGGTTTGAAAAAAGTTCATTACTTCATCCCTTTGCAGGACAGGCATTGTGTGTAGGAGTTCTAAACATTGCTGTGATTTGGTTTTTATGTTTACAGTTACCATGTGTAAGTTAATCAAGTTTTGTATCTTACAACTATTTTAAACTAAAAGACTGTTCAGAAATAGCACTCAAAACTACAGAATGCTTACATAAAAAGTAATAGCAATCCCAGGCAGTACTAGACAATCTAGTATATAAAAGAACTTTATATTCAAGTGGCTGATAAAAAGTTCTGCTCACAAGTCTAGATATGTACATCCCTATTTAATTAACTAAGCTTAGATATACATCCTTTCATACTGTGCTTTGAATGTGCATGCACCCCATCTATGCTGCATACAAAGAGTCAGGATGATTTTATTACTGTTTTATTATGCAGTAAACACTGATGACTGCTAACTGTTCTGCTGACACTTTGAGGTAAGAATAAGAATGCTCACTTCATTTTGGAGTGTTGCTCTGTTTCTGTCAGAAGCTGCCTTAAGTTGTCCAGTATGTGCAAGCTGCTGCTGCCACATTTTATTCATAGTATGGCGGGAAATATGCAGGTGGGGAAACTGTTCCAGTAGCTGATGTAGGAGGTCATCACCCCTTCCTTTTACTACAAGGTAAAGACAGATGTAAGCAATAAATTCCTGGAAAATACATTTAGTGGTAAATTCTTCCAGACAGCATCAGGCTAAGTTACAAAACATTCTCAACTGAACACTATATAAAGCTACCATGCTGTTGCTGTGATGTCAAGCTAAACCCAGCAGGACACAAAATCACTCTTGTCAGTACAGCAGCAGAGAAATCCCATGGTTTTATTGGTGGGGTTTTATTTCCCCTGCTGAAAATTGCTTTTATAGCCCAGGCATAGTTTCCCTCCCTCCACCACATCCAATGAAGATGAGTATCCCCTTCTTCCCTCAAATGCTTCTGACCATCGCTAACCAGCAATTTTTCTTCTCTCTCTCACTGGTTGCCGCAGCTTAAGATAATGCTAATACAGCAGTAGCAATGACACATCCAGGTCATTACTAAACAGGTGTAAAACTGGTTTGCAACCACGTCATTACCTGTACATCTCTGATCTCATCACTTGCTCAGCAAAACCAGTGTCAGTGTTAATATCCCAATGGCAGGGTCTTGAAAGGAAGGTGGTTGCCATTGACGTATTCTGCTCTATGACCTGTACATGCCTCCGCACCAGTGCACTCACATTAAAGGCCCAATTTTAAGTCTGATACATGCTCAGGAAAAAATAACCACCACCAAAGAACCTGAGTTCAGACTATACTGGAGCAGACACAGGAGTAGCAGTAATGGAAACAAGCATTGAAAATATCCCAAGGGATTTTAAGGTAGCAGCAGGTGGGTAACATTTCAATTTTGCAGTGGTGATTTACATTTACTTAAAGCATTATCTTCCCTAACAAAAATCCAGACATATAGAGGTCATAAGAAGGGGAAAATGCAACAGCTGACTGGTATATGTTGGACTGATGCCTCTATTCTTGGAGTTCAACACATGCTTTCAAAAGATGCTAGTTTTCCACCAAGTATAGTTTCACAGTTCTTACTTGGAGCTGCTTTCTTTGGCTTCACAGTCCCTCGTTTTGGAATCCACTGGCTGTATTTGGGATTCCGAGGTGTGGTTTTTCTAGAATAAACTTTCACTGGCTGAGGCATTTTTGGAGGTTCTTTAAAGATGTTTTCTTTGTATTCTTGTTCCTTAGGAGCAGATGTAAAACAGATGGAGAACAGGTATGAGAAGGGAAAGACTGACAGAACACAGAGTGTGGCTATCAGAAGTTACAGTTCTTTGAAACTTCAGGATGAGAATTTGGACATACTGCACTGGATTCACCAGAAGGCCAGAATTCACCCAATGCAGGTCAGGGTTCAAATAAAGGTTAAATCTTGCTATTGCATAACCTCAGCTCTTTTGCAGCACTTAACACTCCTGCAGCAGCCTACGGACTGCTTCTGCAAAGGCTGTGGAAAGGGCCAGTGCAGCCTACATTGTTGTGACATTGGTGTGACAGAGCTTTTCAGTTTAGGTTCTTTGCTGATCCAGTAGCATGTAAGAAAGTAGCAAAAACCCCTCTGTCTTACTCATGGCATTAGAGAATCATCCTTCCACAAACCCAAGTAGTTTTTGTACCAAAAACTACCTGGTCAGATCATCTAGACACATCACAATGAGCAGAGTGTATCCCATACCATTTCCTTGGTGACTTCTCTGAGCTTGGAAAGTCTGAGCCTCTCCCTGGCTTTGTAAATTCTTAGTTCATCTTCATAAGCTTTAGCAACCATCTAGAAAATAGAAAGAGGACTTTATAGATTTAAATGCTTCCAGTGTAACTGTTGGTAAGAATGACCAAAATGTCTGACTGAGAAATTACCTTTGCATTTTTTGTTCTTTCATCACGTTCTTTTTGCAGCTGGCTGCATATTTTCCTTATCGGGCTTGTTCCCTTAATGGAAGGTTTACCTCCAAAATCAGAAAAGACTTGATGCTGAGATGAGGGTGAGGCTGGAGAAAGGGATCGTGGCCTGCTTAAATGTGGTGTGTCTGTAAGGAAAGGTGATTCATTGAGTATCTAACTTGAAACAAGAAAAACCAAACATAAGGGAAAGAAGCCCCCAACACACCCATAGAATAGTCAAATCTTTCCACAGCATAAGAGTCAAAAAGTTTAGCACCAATTAATCATAAAGTTAAAGTCATCACCTTTAGAATTATCCCCGCCCCAAATCACAAACTGTGGGGCTTTTCTAATAGTAATGAGATATTCAAGATGGGGAAGGAAAAAGCAGTAAAGGCAACTGAAGGTAACTCAAGGTGAGAGACTGTCTATATGCCACAGTCACAAACAGCTTCATCTTGCAATGTAATGTTGTACATGTGAATTAGATCAAGCTACACAATAGCTTTATAGCCTGGTGTACATTATTATGGTGGCTGCGCCATGTTTGTAAGTCACCTCGAGGTACATGCTATGTTCAGCCCTCATTTCAGAGTCACAGTCCTGCCCATGAGCTGGGTATTCTGTCCCTCTGCCACTTCCTGTACGGTTTACTGCAGCTGTGTTTGCCTTGTGTTTTTAGTAAAGTTTTACCATAGGTATTTAAGTATTAAATGAGAACTTAATTGTTATTGTTACTGTTGCTCAGGTTTAGATCTCAGACATAACTTAGTGACTATAAGTAGTTCAGTGTAGCAGCTTTACATTAGAAGGAATTTCTTATAGATATTTTTTCATCTTAATACTCAGTTGGCCTAAGAATCATTATTACCTCTCTCAGCTTTCCTCCAGCGATAATCCATGACACTGTCACTGTGCTGAGATAGGTTGTCTTCATCTGTCAACTCTTCTTCCCTGGTGTGCCCACCCAAAGCTCTCTTTAACATCTGTTGGACAGATTTTTTGGGAGGTCAGGTTCACTAATTCACTCAAAGTTAAGAAATGTCTAAAGTCAGGTGTTAGTTGCAGATTTCATCAATATTACATTTATAATTTTGTTCCCTCCATTCCCATAACTGAGGCCAAATTGCTCAGATACAACAAATAATAGCTTTCACTTACTAGATCTAGTTCATTTAGCCTGTAAGAGATGTTTTCTGACACTTCATGAAGCTCTTGTTCAGATAGCTTTTCCTTTGTTGTTCTGTGGGAAAGAGACTCTTCAAGTGAATCTGTGGCAGAATTTTCATGGCTGCTAAAACACAAAACAGATTTTGTTTCTATTCTAAAAGCCTTGAAGATAAGCATTACCTCATACAAACAATCCCAGGTCACTTTCTGTATGAGCACATTTTTATAGGATTAAGTAGAAGCTGAATGTGTAAATACCTGTATTTAAGAAAATTCATCCATGTCAGGAGAAACAGGAAATCTCTGTCAAGATTAATCTTTCACTGATATGCAGTGAAGGAAGAAGAGATCTTATTTAAGGGTGGCAGATGGGGGGCCTGGGTGGCCACATAGACAAAAGTTCTTGCTTAGCTCAGTACTGAAAAATGCACTTGCCTTTTGCTTCTAGGCAGGTACCAAGATTCAGGAGTGTGTTCCACTTGTTCAGCACATAGTGAGAGTTTTTGATGTGAAGAGGAAGCAGATGCAGAAGTCTCATATATGTGAGGAACCTAAGAAAATAAGAGTAAATTAAGATTTAAGATCTTCACAGTAAAGCTCAAAAATCATGTAAGTACAGAGATCCTACAAGAGCTTTTATAGAGCAATTTAAACCCCTATGATTATATAGGTATAAAAGTAGTTACAGCTCCAGATCCCTGACTGAAGATAGTGTGCTTTAAGAGAATTAGATGCTTAAAGAAATAAATTAGCAAAAATATAGATCAGTTCAAGAATCATCTGCAGCTAAAACACAGAATCTGAAGAACAAGATCTAGGTTAAGTTATATTACTACATATAGTAGTAGTATAAATACTACCTCATTAGCCTGGGACTAATGCCAGGTAATGCAAATAAGCTGAACCTCACTGAATATGGACTAAGCTGCAATTCACAGCAAACAAAAATGAAACACTAATGTGCCTATGCCATTTAGTTACATTTCTTTAGTACTGCCCAGTAATGTGTCTGTTCAAAGAGCAGTAATTCAGGGTTGGCATGCACATACTTGCAAATACACCAAAGGAAAATGAGTTTTAAGCAATGTTTTAAACAGACTGTAGAAGTAAAGGCTGTTGGAACAAATGAAGTCTGTGAGTACCTCTTGTGGTTGCAGAAGGGACAAAAAAAGTGTTTTCCAGAGAGAAGAACTTCCTATTCAGACTTGTTTCTACAAGTGCCGAATGGCACCTGCTGATCAATTTCTGGGGTTTGCATTATTCAGTTTTTGAAAAGCCAAGGGCAGTGAAAGGAAATAAAATCAAAATGTAGCCAAGCAGCTCCGTGATCTTCAGGAAGGAGCAAAATCTGAATTTTATTGGAGTCTGAACAACCCCAGAAACCCCAGATTCTTACTAATTTAGAATATTGCTACATTTCAGAGAAGGTACATGACTGTACTCTTGTGTTTGATTAAATGTATCCTGGTCTGATTAAAAGCAGGGTAACTAGTAACTGCTTGGTTGCAATGAATCAGAACTCCATAGCTACTGGCACTTTATGCTTCTTGAAGCAAGCACTTCCAGAAAGAAATGGCATGAATTATAAACTGTACATGGTCTAACAACATTCCATCACTGATTGTATATTGACCAAAGCAAGCCAAAGGCAGGTTTGGAACAAAGCCCAGAAGTGCCAGAAGGCATCAGGAGAATTAAGCATAAATCCAAAAATACTGACTTAACTTGCACTGAGAAAGCAAAGATGGAACTTCTACCTTTGCCACATTGTCCTCAGCATCACTTGATACCACTTTGTCTCCCACTGCAGAAGCAGATGACAGGTGTTAGTGGATGGTACAGACTGCACCTTGCCTACTAGTGGGGAGAACAATTAAAAAAAGATGTGATCCATGGCTGTTGAATACAAATTATTCCAAGAGCACAGAATGACAAAGCAACTGTGGTTACACGGTTGTGACATTCATTTTAGTAATTTCTCAAGTTTTGAATGTGTCATGGGAATGCTATGGAAACTAGAAAGGTAAGCAGGGTTGCCTTGGCAACAGGGACACTCAGTACCGAAAACTGAGTTTGTAAACCTTTTCTACAAAAGCAATTAATGGCTTTTTCTTAGAGATGAAGCTGGCTGGTTTGGTCCATGTTTCTCTGCTCAGAATAAGCTCAGCCATGGGAGTTACCTGCCAGAAGAGATTTCTGAAGCACAGAATTAAGACAGGAGTTGAACTGGGAACACTGCAGCACAATGAACAGCTCAAAAGTATTTATTATTATAAATAATTTTTATTTCTCTATAGGACAGATAGAAATATTAACTGGTGGCTGTATTTGAAAAAATGCACCCATAGTTTCAAACCCATGGTCCTTGTCATGCCAATAAAAATAATGCAACATTTGATACTTAAGAGTTACCCTATAGAAAGCAAAATTGTGTCTTACCAGGGATCTTCCTTGACAGAGAAGGACTACCAGAAACATCATCAGCTTTTTCTGTAAGTGACTTTTCAAGCTGAAATAAAAAGCAGATATTTTCTATAAATTCACAGGAAAGTGGTGACATGAAGGTTCATACATTAGGTTTGTCTCCATATGGAAATCAGTGCTCATCTTATGGATAAATAAGATTCGCTACAAGTATTTTGTTTACTGTATTGTAAACAGTGCATGTAACTGTGTTACATTGATGATGGTGATGTGTATGTATAGCTATAAAGGAAACACATGCCACAAATTAACTTCCTCTCTGGACATTCAGTGAAGAATGAATCCACAATCCAAAATTCTTTGTACTGAAGATAAAATCTGACACACTCAGTGTTCAAGTGTTCCACTACTCCCACTCAACAAGTATACTAGAAGGTTTTAAAATTAAAGCAGTATTGATTACTAAAATACATCTGTATATAAGAATACATATATATAAATAAAATGTTAGGTTTTTAGGTTTTTCCTTACAGTAGAAGCTGTCACTCCTTGACTGTCAGCCAAAGCAGCTGACTGGCTGTCTGAGCTGTCCAAACCTCTACATCCAGGATAATGAGGTCTGCCTTCTGAAGGCTGAAATGGTGGTAGCAGAGGAATAGCTTGTTGTATCGGCTCCCCAAGTTTTGTAGCACTGACGCTCAAAATTTCTGTTTGAGGTTCAGTAGCATGAACAGACTCCATTGATCCTTGAGAGACAAACAGAAGAACTTAACAGGTAATGGTGGGTTTTTTACATTGTCCATATATGTTAAAGGGCAATATTTAAATATCTCCTGTTAGCCGTCATCTGTTGGTTTGCTTAGAAGAGCACTGTAACATTTTTATGCCTGATGTTACTTCTGTTTACAGAGATACCTCCTGCAGCCCCTCCCTGTCTCACTACTTCTCTAAGAGCACCACATTTTTCATGACTGTATATATGTATGCTATATATGTATATCAATATATTGCATGGTGCATACACAGTAAATAGCTTTCAGTTAGCTGTTATTTTCCCCAGTCATTTTAGCTACATGCTGGGAATGTTTGCTCATGTGCAAGAATTCTAAGGAGTGACAGAGCCACAGCCAGCAGAGGCCAGGGACAATTGGAGAAGATGGCCACTGCTTGTCAGAATGATTCACCCAATACACAATCTGGCCATAAGAACAGCATGAAAACCCTCTTGAGAACATGATTCTGTAGTATTTTGTTTACTGAACTACAAAAGGAAACAAACTAGCTGAAACTGAATCCTGGCTAAGCAGAAATACCCCAGAAATGGAGCCTGCATACTCTGCAACACTGAGTTTCTGAAAAGGATTTATTCATTTGAAAACATAGCTGAAGTATTTCCTTCAGTGATAAGGTTCTTCATACTACATTAGTACCCTGCACCTCTTAGCTCATCTACCTGATTTTAACTATCAGATGATCGTTAAATATCACCATCTTCACTTCCAATACTCACCATCTTCCTTTTCCTTTATAGTTACCCTTTCAGTTTCAGAGAACTGTCTAAGAAATGTTGTAAAAGCCTCTGAATGTTTAGATGCTTCCACCCCCTTGTCCTTTCCTGCTGGTAACAGTTCAGGCCACTTGAATTCTAGAAGTGAGGTTTGAAAAAGACCAAATTAAGAATTATAAAGCATCTTGCTATGAACTGTTTAGATGGACAATTTTCATGTTTGGTATATTACTAACCTTGTATTAGCAATCCACACTATGATCAAAATAGGTCTGGAATTCTTACTCAATTTTATTCTATATAAATTTCATAATTCATAACTTTATGCCTCTACTTGGAGAGATAGGAATATTTTCATAGGAAAATAAGAATGGACTCCATTTAAGTAATCTGCACATTACTTGTTCCAGAGGTACCCACAATGGTTTTAAGTGGCACACGCTCCTAACAAGTGTTCTGTTAAGAATGAACTTAGTAGTCTTTTTACATCCTTAAATGATACATTTTTACACTGCAGGAAGTGAAATAAATTAAAGTCCCCCAAATTCTCGTATTCTATTGGACAGAATAACATGCTTTTGTAGGGAGAACTGAATCAGAAGTCAAACAACAAACTTTTACCGAAATGACAGAGATCAGGAGTCATGAAAAACAACATCTGGAATAGTTACTTTCAGAAATGTAAACTTCAGCAAGATCAGCTACAGGTACATTTGCTTATGGTGGGGGGCTGCGATATCAGTTATTTTATAAGAAAGTTTAAAAGTATTTGCCTGAAACAACTTTTTTTAAAAAAGAAGCAACAACAAAACCAGCCTGGAAATGTTGCTGCAGAGTAGTCTGAATACCCCCCTCCCCAAAACGCTCACCTTCCTCTCTCTTGGAAAACGAATAAGCTGTATCTCCAAGTTTAATTAATTCACTGGTAGATTCTGATCCATCTACAGAAAATTCTGACTGGGACCTAAGAGGAACATAAAGTGTGAAATATACTGGTCTTTTCCAACCCTAACCATTCTAGGATTCACTTTAAAACGCTTTGCCACTTCAGTCCACAAGATGGAGCTGCAGAAAAGTGGCAACTACTTCAGGGAGCTGGCTATTACAGCATAGGGCATGAAAGACCAGCTTCTACAAAACTAACCAATGTAGAAGTCACCAAGATAAATCGATGCCATTTAATTAAAACAATCATTTAGAACAAAGAAAGTTTTCAGCTTGTTTCATTCCACAAGCAAAGTAAGCTTAAGGCAAACAAAACGTCATCAGCACTCCTCACGAGCAAAGAAGTACTGAATCTAATTTTAGCCCTCTTGCTGCTTGACTAAAGGAGAAAGTCACCTCACATTCCATTTGACATACATAATCAGTATGTTTCCTACTTGCATACTGTTAAAAACCTGCTAGTTTCTCTACAGAAAGACACAAAGACAGTCAATGACTGTGACAATGTAAATACTCAGAATTGTTCTTACCCTTCACCTGATGAGAATATTGAAGGTGGTGTGAGTTGATCAGCATTGATTTCCAGCCGCTCCTGAGGTGCAATTGGAATTTCATGACTGGATAGCACATTGGCCTCTTCTGTTAATAATCAAGAGGAAAATTACTTCTACCTATTAACAGGCATTATTGCCAATATCATCAAAACAGTTTAAGTGGAATAGAACACTTGGAGGGGGAAACTTTTATGGTAGGTTTTCAAAGTGCTACAACTATCATATATTCTGTCTCAATTATAAATAATTCTTTCCTCCTCAAAATAATTAAATCCTATACTTCTAACTAGAAAATTGGAGCCACTAACACCTACTGGGTTAGCAGCAGCAGTCCAACAGAAGGAAAAAGCAGAAGGCACTGAAAATTGCTACTGCTTTTTCTGCCATTCACAGCAAAACAGGACAGGAGGCCATTGTCTCTGCCACCAAGTGCTCTCCCTTTTACTCACAGGGTGCGACAGCCAATGATGACAGCTCTTATCAGCTTTAAGATAGTAAGAGGAGTACTCAGTCTGCACTAATGATGATGTCACTGAAGGCCTGAGTAAATTCTCTTTTGTTTAGCATTTTCCTCAAAATAGCCCCTACTCAAGACCCACTTCACAGGAAAGCTTAAGGCACCCCTCTGTTTGTCTGCTAGTAAGTAAAAGGCACATTTGCTCATTGTTCTAATTGAGGTCAGTATTCCCCTTCCTGAATCCTAACCATACATCATCTAACAAGTCAAAAAGCAACATACTAACAGAAGATGAATTGTCTGGAGAAGGTTTCTGCCACAAGAATGAAGCAGAAAGATTACATTCCACAATTCTTCCCCTTTAACAAGTGTTGGGGAAAATAAATTATCTATTTTATGAATATTGTTTATGAAAATAAGTTTGGCCACTGAAGTTCCCCCCTCACCCTCCTCCTGCCCCTCTCCATGGCCAGTTTCAGTCTCTCTCTTCTGCACTGTCAAGGTTACAAATAAGGCAAACACACCAATTAAATCTTTGCTACATTGGAAACACTTTGGGTATCCCAATAAAAGTTTTCACATAGCTTACATCTTCCTGCAGATATCATTCTTTAGAACTACTAGGGAGGAAAACAGCACAGAAATAGTTCCTACCTATTATGGGAGCTCTTTTCCAGCCATGAATACCAAGGTCATGAGAACCTAAGCTCTCAGCAAGATAACTTGATAGCAGACAAACAGAAAAAGTAGGCTGTCCATGATACAGTGATAGCAGAACATAACAACTAGGATATTCTTCTACTCACCTCCATCTTGAGAAGATTCACTGTCTTCTTCTGTAAGATACTCTAACAAGCCATCAAATATTTCCAGGAGGTTTCTGATAGATTCCTTTTCTCCTTTCACAATGTTCTCGCCTTAAGAGAAGGTATTGCCACATTAATGATTAGTACTTCACAAAGAAAAATTCTCAAAAGCCAGAGTGTTCTAGAAAAGAGTGTTTGGAAATCCTTGTGTATTTTCTTATACATATGAGCTACAGCATGAACTAAGTCTATTGGCTGACAGGCAGGATTACAAACACTAGCCACACTGCATATGTACCAAATTAGAAAGAGATACTTGGTATCAAGCAAGCAGTTTCCATTCTTTGCAGGCTATGTTATGTGAGGCTGTACCTGTGAACACTCAGTGAAAGCTTTTATCTGCGTACAAAGGACAGACACAACATGGTTCAAGTCTTTACCACCTTTTTAAAATGCAGTAACAAGTTCAAAATTCAAGACTCATGTCAAACCCAGCCTCTAAGCTTTAACTGAACACAGAAAAACACTAAGCCAGTCAGTAACAAACTTCAGGTAACATTTTAGCAGATGAGTGAAGTATGACTGATTATTAACTTTGCCATTTCTTACAGGTCTGTCTCATACAAGACAGGTCCTATTTATTCTCTGCTTGCTGTTTAAACTTATCACCTGATGTCCAAGGCAACGGTTCAGTGTTTTGATGACATTCACTACAGGAAAAAGACCTTTCATGTAAGTCTGAAAGTATGCTTTATAACATGGTTCTTATAAGTTGTTAAAATCAAACCACAGAGATATTCAGCTGGTGTTTGTCTACATTAAAATATGTACTTACCAGTGATGTGTGACAAGCTGACCTGCAAATAGTCCAATGCCAGGGAATCTATTACTGCTTGCACGTTATGTGCATCATCCTCTTGGCTTCGAGGAGTAGCTATGAGATCTATTTAAAATAAGTAATAGGTTTTAGGCTAAGTGGATAGCTTATTGCAGATGTTTAACTACTAAACTACTTTCTCAATACCTTGTCTACTTGGTGGAAAGCCCAAATATCATACAGTTGTATGAGTTTTTATAAATACTGAGTCCAAACTTAGAACACTCCTGGGAGATGCGAGTATTTTATCAGCTGAAGTATTAAATTCAAGAATAGAGACCACCACAGTATTTTTCTTCCTTCACTCCCAGCACACACGTCTAGTTCCGATCATTACACTGGAACTGCAGTTTGTGTTAAGGTCACTTCTTCCCCTGTCAGAGCCTAGCTGGACTGCAATGTATTCTACTTAATTGGGAGCAGCATTATTTTTAGTTCCAAGCTTATATTTAACAGGACTTCTACCTCCAGTAGCTGCCAGTTACCTCAGTGCTATTAAAATCTTCTGCAAGTAGGAGTCTTGACACTTCCCAAACAAAATAGTTTGCCATAAAGCAAACACAGATAATTGTATAGCCCTTGCTTAACCATTGTCACTGAAGTGCAATGGAGTTGGGTTAAATCACAGTTAAGTCAGAGCTCTCAGCAGACTATAAGTACTAGGCATAAGAACAGGCTTCAGTGTTAACACTGAAATGTTAATAATGAGCCAACTCCCACCCTTCCAAGGCATTGTGCCTATGTATGGCTTTCAAGGCCTAATTTACACTAGAAAAAGTTGCTGTAGCCATGCCAGTGAACTCCCCTCACAGCTGCAATTCCCACCAGATAAAAAAGCAACAAAAATTGGCCTAGAGTACTTAAACCTCCTTACACAATGACAATCTTATGTGCTTGTCTTTGGAAGGACACAAGCACTTTAAAAGCCTCATCTGCGGCAGGGTTTTGCAAACTTGAATTTGTAAAATATAAAGGGAAAAAAAAAGGGAAGAAAGAAAAGCAGAGTTAGAAATGACTGGTTATTGTTCCCACCTGGTACTTTTTCTCTCAAGATGGACTCATAAAGATGAACAAACACATCAGCACCACATTCTGAGAGATGCTTTATGTGCTGGCTTATGTGACAGCTCCTTAGAAGATCATTGGCAACATTGACCCAATCTATTAAGAAGTAAAACTTATTAATATCAGAACTGAAAGAGACAGGAATAAAGACATGGTCGGTTATAGCGAAAAATTGAACCTGTTTAAATGTCTTTGATGCCACCATAGGTGGTTATTCCCAATTGTCCAAAACACTGAACATGTTGTATGCTTCCTGCTCTGTGCCATGTTTACTTCAGGTAGATTTCAGGTTTAGGTTGGAAAAGACCTGCAAGATCAGTTCCAAGCCTAAACCAAGCACTGCCAACTCCCACTAAACCATGTCGCTAAGTACCACATTTACACAGCTTTTAAACACCTGCAGGGGTGGTGACTCAACCACCCCCTTGGGCAGCCTCTTCCAGTGCTTGACAACTCTTTCAGTGAAAAAATTCTATCCTAATATTCAATCTAAACCTCCCCTGGCCCCACTAGAGGCCATTTCCTCTTGTTCTATTACTTGATACTCGGGCAAAGAGACTGACCCCCACCCCACTGCAGCCTCCTTTCAGGAAACCTTTCCTTTCAGATGGAAACATGAACAGAGAGTGAGGAATGATACATGCCAGCATCTTGCACAGTCGGACTTGAGAGTTGAAGGATACCAAAGTACCACAGGTTGGACAGATTGCTGGTTTTTCTTCCACATAATGGAAAGCAAATTTGGTCTGGCTGCATAGCCAGGAATTCCAAACCTTAATAGACTTATAAAATAAGCTTTGATACATCTTTTTATCAAGAATCAGAAATGACGTATACTTTTCGGAAAAAGATGAGCTCCTCTCTTTACAAACCCCATTTCTCTTACACTCTTAATACAATCACAACACTGCTAATGTGATTATCCTTCCTGAAAGTGACATTTAAGGACTGCTTTCATTAATTTACTGCTTAGGGAACACAGGAATACGCAGCTGATCCCATCAACTTCACTCTATGTTGAGCACAGCAAGATGTGTCTATTCTTCCAAAACTTTGAGCCCCAAATTCAAAGTGCTTTGAAGCACATGTTTCTAGTCTTCCTGGTTACCTAAATCATGTATCAACTTCGAATAGCAAACACGTTTGTCTTTGTTACACTCTTGAAGGTTGGATTTTCCCCCTACATGTTGCTTTTGCAAACAAAGCAGCATTTTAACAGTTATTATCAAGAGCTTTAAATTTCTATAGAACGGATTAGCCATCTTTAGAAGGAACAGAGTACACAATTGCTACAACAAAAACCAATTTGTGCAGCTTTTACACTTCTGTACAGAGGCAGTATTACTTTCCCATCACTATTCACTTCGTTCCAGAAATCACTTTAACATTTTAATAGCTTCACATGCATGATAAGTTAAAAGTAGCGTCTCCTATATTTCAGACTAATGTCTTAGAAAACTTAAATTCGCATTTATCTCCAGCTTTATCAATGTCAAAGTGTCACGGAAGGGAGGTGGGGAAGGGGAGATTAACATAAAGAGCTTAGAAAGCCGCAACACGAGGAACAGCTTTAAGGAGAAACACGCCTGAGCCAGATGAACGGTATCAGCAGTGAGAGCAGCAAGTGGATAACAAGGCAGAGAGAGAAAAAGCAGCTCTCTGCACCTCGCCTCCTCCACCCTGCAGCGCATGAAGGCTGGCTGCTGCTCCGGGGCTCGCACGGCCCCGCAGGACGGCGGGAACACGCCACCACCGCGCCGGGAAGGGCACGACTTCAGGAGGAAGAGGCGCCTGGGGCCCGGAGAGGAACCATCTCCCCCCGAGGCACGGCCCCTACCTCTGTCCTCCGTGGTGCCCATGGCGCGGCGCCTCAGGCAACAACGGGCCCGGGAGATTTAAACATCCCCTCGCGGCGTCCTGCGCGCTGATTGGGCAACTGCGCCGGAAGGGGCGGGGCTGTCCTGCCGGGGAGAGTTTGCTTCCGCCATCCGCCGCCGGTCGCCATGGAAACGGGGAGGGGGCGGGAGAAAACAGCCTGTGTCTCAAAGCCACGCCGCAGCGTGGGTCACGTAATGTTGCCCGCTTCCTGTCATGTGATGGTTCCCCCTCCCGGGTAGGCCCCTCCCCGCCCTCCGGGATCGCCTCAGTAGCGTCGCGAAGGGCTCGCCCGGAGCCGCTTCACCACAGCCCGGTCCCCGTGGGCCGAGCTCCCCCGGGCAGCACCGGGGTGCAGCTGGGCAGTGTGTCAGCTGTGGATGACGGCTGCTGGCCTAAAATGGCGGCGGTGGTGTTGGAGGTTTGCCCGGCGTGGTTCCGCCTTCGTCACCTAAAGGAGGCGGCTCACGGTTCCCCAAGCAGGGTTAGCTGGCAGAGGGCTGGCCTCCGGCGGGAGGGCGGAGCGGGAATGTTCTAGCACTTGACCTTGCGGGCCGACCCCGGGGTGTGTGCCGGAAATGGTGTTTATGTCAACGGGGTAGGGAGTGCGTGCTAAACTGGAGGGCGGGATAGGTTAGATTGGCGGGTAACGTGATGGCTTTTGTGAGGGATAACAGTGTTGGAACCTTTATGAAGAGTAAGACTTAAAACGGTTTGTTTAGTGAAGATTACTGATTAATTAGCTGCTAGTGAAGAGGGTTTTGGAGACACGATGGTGAAAAGTGAATCTTCTTCCTTACAGAGCAACAAACAGTATTCCATGATCTTTAGGAATTCTGGAATTTCCATGTAATATCAAGTTACACAAAACTAGAAAAAAAAATGGTGCCTCTTATCCTTGAACTCCTGGAGCAGCTGAGATCCCGGTTATTACTGTAACAACAATGCTGGCAGCAAGTAAACATCAGCCGTGATGTTTGCTCTAACAGCCTGCAGACACAGTTTGTGGATACATAATCCAAATGCACACACAATGCTTGTTAAACGAGCTTTTGTGCATATAAGCAAACACACATCAGTACTATCGAAATTCATACAAGAACATGGGTTTCAGTTTCACAGATAATGCAGCTCTGCAAAGCTGTGTTGATTTGCTTCACATATGTTGGCTCAAAGTAAGAAAAGAACACGCGAAAACATTGATGTTAAAAGGGCGGAACACAAAAATGCGGAAGTTTTATCTCAGGAAATAAAAGGAGTTACTTGCAGTTTAAATGTGTGCTGGTGAGACTGAGGGGTTTGTTCAGTCTTTTCAGTTCTTCAAAGCCTTAGCAATGGTAAACCCAGAAACAGGAAGCACTAACTTATGCACAAACAATATAAATCAAGCTGTGTTAAGCTCAGTGTAACAGGCAAGAGCAAGAGAAGATCAACTTGCTGTTTTCACAGCCTTTGCAAAAACCTTTCTCAGACTCATCAGAAGAAGGAGATTGATTGGGTCTCTTCATATAGAGCATTAAAAGGAGTATTTTGGGAGGAAAAAATCTTTAACAAGCTGTATTAAATCAGTAACCCCATACTGAAAACCCTGAGGAGGATCCTCTATGAGAAACTTGCAGGGATTGTATTAACAAACCTGGTCAGATTGAAGTGCTACTAAAACAACAGATTAATAATAAGAAAAGGTGACTGATGGAGGTGCTATTCCAGATTGCTGAGGGGGGAACCGCTGTGGCGACTCATAAACAAACATAATCTTGACTGAGGTGTTATTTTTGAGGAAGAGACCATAGAAACATGTAGTAATAGGCTTTGAAACGCTGGCAACAATCCAAAGGAAAAAAAAAGAGGGGGTTGGAATCAGTAGGAAATAATACACAACAGATCAAAACCATCTTTGTGCCTTCTCTATGTGAATCTGCGTGGGGCCCAGCTCAGGAATACTGTGCATTTCTTGTCAATAGAAAATGGACAATCAGAAGTGTAGAATTGCTTTTAAAGCACAAAGAATTACACAGATTGCAGCTTTGGTTTATGAAGGAGGTGACTTAGAAGATGCTCATGTCTGTAAAAGGGTATAAACAAACATGGTTATTACCATTTCTAATAGCTCATTCTGTGCCCTTTGTTCTCACCAGGCAGTGTGTGGAAAGTGAAAGGAAATGTTGTTCAGGTAGCATACAATTAAACTGCAAAACACATTGTCATGGTATTTTAGAAGCTATGAGCATAAATAGAACAAAAATGGGAAGAAATGGCCATCACATACGTTATTTTTGTCTCAGAAAAGCCTTAAAGCTGAGATTGCTGGGAGGTGGGAGGATATAAACAGAGAGTGATGTTACGGCATTTCCTCTTCCTTATGTTGTTTGCATTTGCATTCACCACTGCTTGAAACAGGTGGTGTGGCAATATGGCTGCCTGGATTTGTGCTTCCAGCTTCACCTTTCCTGTTGCGTGCTTAAAGCCTCGTGTAGCAGCAGGTTTAGGTTACTCCTCACACCAGCAAAGCAGGGCAATGCAGCACCCACTGCAGGTATTTGATGGTTACTATAACTATGCTTTCTAAACAGCCCTGGCCTTCTGTGACCTTTGCATTGCTGAACTGGCCCTGTGGTGGAATTTGGAAGGACAGTAGTAGCAACTGTTTCCAATCGTGTATTTATAAACAGCAGTAGATAACAGTTTGAAAGCACTGGTGAAAGTAGCATTTAACAGTCTGTCTGCTATTGTGACTGTGTCCAACAGTTGTGATCATCAGGGTTTGCACATCTCAACTCCTTTGGTCTCTGCAGTACCCCAGGGCAGGTTGTGCCTCAACGTACCCTTGCTGCGAGTACCAGTTACTAGTCTAAACGTGGTACCTCCGCCTGAGCCCGGCTTTCACCAGTGGGCGCACTCGCAGGCGCTCTCCATGCACCATTCACCAGTGTGTGTGTGTGAGGTGCTGCGCTCGGGGGACGTGGCTGCAAGCAGCCGGGTGCTCTCACAGCGCTGCCCGCCAGCCCCCTGACGTGCGGCAGTGCGGAGCTCGGCGGCTGTGCGGACAGACCGAGAGACACCGGGCCGGGAACGGGAAGCCCCGCTCTCCTCAGGCCGACCACGGAGGAGGCCTCAGCCGGCGGGCAAGGGTGGGCGCCGCTAGGCCGCGGCCTGGGGCTCAGCCAGCAACTCTGCGCAAGCGCAGCCGCTCGCGCCCTGCTTCGCGCGGGCGGGGCGCTGCGGGCAGTGACGACACTGAGGCCCCGCCCTAAAAGGGGGCGGTAACTTCCGGCCGGGGGCACAGCAGCCGGTCAGGAGGCAGAGCCGCGGTCGCGCCCACGCAGATGTGGGCGGGGCCTAGGTGCAGCTCGGGCCGTTACATAACGCGAGGGGCGGGCTTTGCGCGTGCGTCACCGCCGGCTCCCAGCAGCCCCCGCGGCACCCCTATATAACCGGCATCCGGGCGGCCGCGCGCCCCACAGTCAGTGGCCCCCACCGTCCGCGGCGGAGCCTGCGCTACCTTTCTCTACCCCTCTTTAAGTGACCGGGATCGTCTCGCCCACCGCCACCATCGCTATGCCAGGGTATTCCAGCGACAGGGATAGAGGGTGAGTCCGGGGGCCCGGCTGGCGCTAGCGCCGCCAGCGTCCGGACTCTTCAGACCGACCGTGGGGTTGTGGTGGTTGTTTTTCAGCACCTAAAATGGCGGCGAGTCGTGGGGCTTGGGCCCTGGAGCCCTTCTCCTCAACTTCTGCTATGTGGGGCTTGGTGTGGGGAAGCCGGGGAAGGGGAACTGCCTTCAGGAGCTCTCAGCAGCGGCGAGGGCGGTCACCGCCCGTGCAGTGGGGGACGGGGCTGGGTCCGTCCGCCTCGGTGCAGCCCCCGCTTGCGTTTGACTGCTTAAAGAGGGGCGGGGATGGGGTTTTATTTCGTGGGAGAAAGGGACTCGTTCCCTACTCCCCCGGGACGTACCCCCAGGAGCGGATGGCTCCCGCAGAGCTTGGTTCTCTCCTCTCCCCCGTCGGGGGTGGGCTGGGAGTGGCATGCTGGTGGAGGTTTGTGGGTCAGTGGGTTGGCCGGGCGCTTCGTCGATGCCGAAGCGTTGGGGAGCTCTCGGTAGGGCGGTTCCCTCTTCGTCCCTTCCCCCTCACAAGGGACGGCGGCTCTAGCTGCTGCTGGCAGAAGCCGGCCGGCTCCCGCTTTGTGTTGTGTAAGCGGATGTTAATGGCCGGCCCCGCCATGCGGTGACTGAGGGGAAATCAAAATGCCGGCTGCTGCTGCTGCCTTTGTTCCTCCTCCTCCTCCCCCCGCCCAGCTCAGGCTCTAAAATGGCAGCGGCTGGAAAATGTGGCGTAGACAGAAATGAGAGACAAAGGAAACAGCGCTGGCAGGAAGCAGCGGCCACTCTGGGAGCGCTGTGTTGTGCGGGGAGGATCGCTCTCAGCGCCCGGCCAAAACTGGGAAGCAGCCGGGGCGGGGGAGGGAGCCCTACGCCCGGATCTAGTTTAGCGGTCCGTGGTGCGAGGCTTGGCGTCGCTTCGAGCTGTGCCTGAGGGCGGCTAGTGGAAGACTGTCGAGATAAGCCTTTTCAGAGCGGAGGGACCAAACCTAAAGCGGTCACGTAAAATGCATGGCTTTCTAAAACCTTATTTAGAAAAGCCTGTTTTATAAGATACAAGAAAGCGGTTTATGGGAAAGTTATGCCAAGGTTTCATAACCTCTGCTGCTCACTTTCTGCAGGCTGATATACAATGGGAGTGTCTCTTGGGTGGGAAACCATTTTGATCATGGGGCAATACAAAGGTGTTAATGCCTTACTTTGTTGTAATTTGCTAAGAGCAAATTCCAGCAGTTCCAAAGGCATGTAACCTTAGCTTCTGCATGTTACCTGTAGCTCGGTGGATTGTGGCATCTGCAACTTGAGTATGGTTTTTGAAGTTTCTGTATCCTGTAGGTGGGGTTTATACACTTGAATTGCGAAGTTACAGGGTGGATCCTCAAACATAGTGATTCAGTTATGTAAGAGAAGGACCAAAATGTTTCTTTGGGATTCTATGTTACCATTGTCTTCTCTAGGTTTGGAGCCCCACGTTTCGGAGGAAGTAGAGGTGGACCTCTCTCTGGGAAGAAATTTGGAAACCCTGGGGAAAAACTCACAAAAAAGAAATGGAATTTAGATGAACTGCCCAAATTTGAGAAGAACTTTTATCAAGAGCATCCTGATGTAGTTAGACGTACTGTGGTATGTACCCTGTTTAACTCCTGCAAAAGTAAATAGATAAGTGCAAACATGCTGAGGGTCATGGGGCCCAGCACACATGGATGGGGTAACTTAGAAGGGTAGCTTTGGTATCAGAGTTTATTTCTAATAATGGGGGGGTTTGTGTCTTACAGCAAGAAGTTGAACAGTACAGAGCAAGCAAAGAAGTCACAGTCAGGGGCCATAACTGTCCAAAACCAATCATTAATTTCTATGAAGCTAACTTCCCTGGTAAGTGAAGACTTGGCACATTGGCTCTTCTCCCAGGCTTGAGTAAGACAAAGTCCAAGTTAATAAGTTTCAATTTTCTCTTCCAGCAAATGTTATGGAGGTAATTCAGAGGCAGAACTTCACTGAACCAACTGCCATTCAAGCACAAGGTTGGCCTGTTGCATTGAGTGGATTGGATATGGTCGGAGTGGCACAGACTGGATCAGGGAAAACGCTGTCTGTAAGTTGTGATTGTAGCCTGGAATATGGCTAGATTTCAGCAGCTGAAAGAACTGCCTGGCTTGGTGCAGGCTGAGTGCTTCTGAGTAGAGGTTATAATGAGGTTTTTCTTTCTTCCAAACAGTACTTACTGCCTGCCATTGTGCATATAAATCACCAGCCATTCCTGGAGCGAGGAGATGGACCTATTGTGAGTATTCCTTAAATGAAAGGGGATCTTAATTTCTAAATTGTTTTGTTTTACAGTCCAATTGTCCATGCTCCCAAGAGTGCATGGCTCTGTTGTGTTTCTCTCTGAATAAAGTGGCTCCATGTTTTGGTAGTGTTTGAAGAACATTCTGTAAGCTCTGATTGGATTGTACAGAGCAGGGCTTGATGTCCTATTTTGGACATTGCTATACCATGAAAGCCAGTGGCTTTTGGTTCTCTTACTGCACAGCATAGGTCTGCGTTAGGTTTAGTTTAACTTAGTTTGCTGGTTTGGGTGACTTAAACTCAATTTTAGTCATTCTGGCACTTAAGATTAGTGTCAGACTAGAAGCTTCAAATAAGTATTGAAATAAAAGCTGGGCGTTTTTATTTCTAGTGTCTTGTGCTGGCACCAACTCGTGAACTGGCTCAGCAAGTGCAGCAGGTAGCTGCTGAATACAGCAGAGCATGCCGCTTGAAGTCTACATGTATTTATGGAGGTGCTCCAAAGGGACCACAAATTCGTGACTTGGAAAGAGGTATGGATGAGCCTTGATGCATCTCTGTGTGAGGCTGAAATGAAAACTACTTGAGCTGACTCGATTGCTTGGTTTTTAGGTGTGGAAATATGCATTGCAACACCTGGAAGACTTATAGACTTCTTAGAAGCTGGAAAGACCAATCTCAGGAGGTGTACTTACCTTGTCCTTGATGAAGCTGACAGGATGCTTGACATGGGATTTGAACCTCAGATCAGAAAAATCGTGGATCAGATAAGAGTGAGTATAAATGGTTCATTCATTTCTCACTGCTGCGGACACAAATGCCACAGTGCTCATCAAAGCAAGGACTGTGCAATTAGCTTTCAGGCTTGACTGGGTCAATATTTTTTGGTTGGGGATTTGACTGTCTATTGATGTTGTACTGACGTAATCTCCTCCTGCAGCCTGACAGGCAGACTCTGATGTGGAGTGCCACATGGCCAAAGGAGGTACGGCAGCTGGCTGAAGACTTCTTGAAAGAATATGTACACATCAACATTGGTGCATTAGAACTTAGTGCAAACCACAACATTCTTCAGATTGTGGATGTGTGTCACGATGTAGAGAAAGATGACAAGTAAGTCAGTGGAGGCAAAGCATTTGGTGGTGGTTTTACTTGGTTTAGTTTATGAATTACAAAATGAATTTGATTGGATGGAATTTTGACAGCAGTCTGAGACCGCTAAAAGTAGTAAAAAAATACGGGACTCCTAAAACGGTGTGCTACAAATCAATCCTAGCTCTTACCAGCATCTCTTTCCAACAGGCTTATTCGTTTGATGGAAGAAATAATGAGTGAGAAGGAAAACAAAACAATTGTCTTTGTGGAAACCAAAAGACGGTGTGATGATCTTACCAGGAAAATGAGGAGAGATGGGTGAGTAACAGCTGGAACTTGAGAGCCACCACAGTGTCTGCTCTTGATTCTTCATGGGCAACCACTTCACAGTGGTGTCAGAACTGTCAAATACAGTGACACCATGTAACCTTGTCTTTTGCCTAATAAAACTACTAGAGGAATGGGTTTGTGTCAATAAAGTTCTTACTTGCAGGTGGCCAGCAATGGGTATTCATGGTGATAAAAGTCAGCAGGAGCGGGACTGGGTTCTAAATGGTGAGTGCTTCAGCAGTTTCTGTAAGCATGTGTGATCTGTGTTACATTGTGAAGAAACTGAGTAGCTCATGTTGTTTGTGTTACAGAATTCAAACATGGAAAGGCACCAATCCTGATTGCTACAGATGTTGCATCCAGAGGTCTAGGTTAGTACAACTCGTAATGCCAGTTGCCCAAAGCTATTTAAAGAAAGTCTATTGCTTTCTTTAACCTCTGCATTTTTCTAAGTTTTCTTCACATAAAGGTGCAGTCTTTGTGGCAAGGCCTAGGCATGACAATCGGAGGACTCGAGGGGGATGGAGGACTAGTGGAAGTGATCGGCTGGCTGCTTCCAGTCAAATAGAGAGGTGAAAGCTGAGAGCATTGTGTGCCAGTAATCTTCAAAAGGCAAAGACCATCCTTTAAAGTACTACCCCATAAACTGTTCTCTCATGAAATAAGCAGTTTCATTCACAGTTCACTTTGCCCTGGTATTTCTCTTCTCTCCATGCTTTGCATGATTTGCCATGGTGCAGTACTGTTAGTTTTGTGCATAGTGTCTGCTGTGATCTGTGGGTCTTTGAATTTCAGTGAGTTTGCTGAAATGTCGAAGAAAATAATTTCAAACTTCAATGAAAATTTTTTTTCAACCATGAAATGGAGAGAGCAGCTTTAAAATGCACTAAAGCCTTGTACAAATTGGTGAGTACTGGCACATGAAATCTGAGAAAAAGCCCACCTCTCACTTTAGCAAGTGGGGCAGGAAAGCGAAGGCTTTTCAAATGCCTTCCAAAGTTGGAGTTCCTCCACCTATACATAGTCGTCATGTCGAGACCTGCCAGAGAGAGACACATTCTCAAGTGAACCCTGGCTTCTTGGCAGCGCTTGCCTAGACGAGACACAGTGCATAAAAACAACTTGGTGACTTTGGGGGGACAGGTATGTTTTTCTTGCAGCTGCGGTTCAAAGGTCTTGGCAAGACGAGCAGTGTGGCCCCTTTTTTTTGAGCTTCTAATGAGTGTGTATGTGAAGGACCTTGTATGTTTTTACTCTAAGGTCCTCAAATGAGCACATGAAGAGGCTGCTGTGAGCTTTAGTGGCCCTACTGCAAGAAGCATTCAGATGTCACTTGATGATTTGTAAAGGGGACTCTTGAGTTGGGAATGACAAGCAAATGCATACTCCTTATGGTAAGGTTTTGGATCACAGGGTGGGTGATAAGCCGGGAACAGACGGAGTGTGCATAACTTTCTCTTCCACAATACTCATGCAGAAATGGATGACTCTAACACTGTTCTTTGCAGCCATTATTTCCTTTAAAGTACAATTGTCTAATGTTTATCTTCGATTTGGCTGTTGTGGTGTGCAAAACCTCGTACCTTGCCTTTTGCCACACTGCAACACTTTACAGATGTGGAAGATGTGAAATTTGTCATCAATTATGACTACCCTAACTCCTCAGAGGACTATATCCACCGAATTGGACGAACTGCCCGCAGTACCAAAACAGGCACAGCATACACATTCTTTACTCCTAACAATATTAAGCAAGTAAATGACCTCATCTCTGTGCTTCGGGAGGCTAATCAAGCCATCAACCCCAAATTGCTTCAGCTCATTGAAGACAGAGGTTCAGGTAAGTACTGTTCTTGACCACAGTGCATAGCTTTTTCTCTCAGAACACAGTGGAAGCTTAAATTCCACATGCAGCCTCTCCAAAATGGATATGAAAGGTGGTTTAGCTACCAGTTATGGTGACCTGAAAAGGTATTTATTAACACCAGTAACAAAACCCAACAGTCCCCTCAATGGAATGCTCCCCATGTCTTGTGGCACACTTGTGGTTAATGCTGGCCAGTGATGCACTTCCTGCGCTGAAACAGAATGCAAAATAGGGCTTGGTTTTGTGGCCTTCTCTTGACAGCAGGGGAAGGTGGATGTAAGTGTCCTCTTGGCAAGACGAACGTGACTTTTTGCCTTGATGCCACTTGTGTTACAGGGGAGAGTAGATGACTCTCCTTGTAGGTTAGACTTGAAACTTTCGTCTAACTAAGACTCCAGTTAGCAACAGGAAAGAATAGATTTGCCTTGTTGGGTTAGGGAGAGAATTTTCTCTTATTAGGTGAGCTCATGTGGTGGTAGGTAAAATGCAGCCTTTATGATACATAACTATGTCTTGTCTTTTTTAATAGGTCGTTCCCGAGGTGATCGACGTGACAGATATTCTGCGGGCAAAAGGGGTGGATTTAGTAGTTTTAGAGAGAGGGAGAACTTTGAGAGAACCTATGGTGCTCTAGGCAAGAGAGACTTTGGAGCAAAAACCCAAAACGGGGCCTACAGTGCCCAGAGTTTCAGTAATGGAACTCCTTTTGGGAATGGCTTTGCAGCTGCAGGCATGCAGGCCAGCTTCAGGGCCGGGAACCCTGCAGGAGCTTACCAGAATGGCTATGACCAGCAGTATGGGAGTAACATTGCAAATATGCACAATGGCATGAACCAGCAGCAGTACGCGTACCCCGCCACTGGTGCTGCTCCGATGATAGGTTACCCGATGCCCACAAGTTATTCTCAATAACTTAGTGTATTTAAATGTCTCAGATTTTTTTTGTTTTTTCATAATTGCTCTTTATATTGTGTGTTATCAGAACAGGATAGTTATTTAAGAAATGGGAAATGCAGAAATGACTGCAGTGCAGCAGTAATTATGGTGCACTTTTTCGCTATTTAAGTTGAATATTTCTCTACATTCCTGAAACAATTTTTAGTTTTTTGTACTAGAAAATGCAGACAGTGTTTTCCAAATCAATGTACAGTGATTTGAAATACAGTACCAGAAGGCAGTGCATGGCCTTCCAATAAAGATATTTGAAGACCGAATTTTCTTTCAGATGGCAATTTTCTCAACATGTGCACAACTTTACATTAATGGAATGTCAAATGTTTTTATATGAAAATCTAGAAAGGTTTCTCAACTGTGTCTGATTAAAACATTTAAGCTTATACAAAAACCAGCCTTGCCTTGATTGGGCTAGATTGCTTAGCACGGCAGGCTCTGCTCTGATGGGGAAGACAACTAAAGCTGGCTTCTAAGTATCCCTTGGAAACAGCAGCGCTCTTCTTCATCTCGCTAGCGTAGGGCCAGTTCTTGGAGAAGACCCACTGGAGTAATGGTATAGTTAAAAGTCTCTGCTGTGGTGTTGCTGATGAGCTGCTACAAGCGTAGGAAGCTATTGCAGCACCGTTAACTGTCGCCTTCACATGAGCATATGTGCAGACTAGGCTTGAGTGTGATGTATCTACAGCTGTCGGGCCTTGTGAGTTAGCATGCAGGCTTACTATGAGCTTCAGAGAAATGGGAAGATCTTAGTATTAAAATTTCAAATTAAACCTAAAACTGGTATTGAGCAGTGATTTCTTTATGGAAGTGGGGGGAAGGGAAATGGGTTGTTGATCCGTGGACATCCTGTGTGGAGTTAACCAAGACTTGGAGTACATGCAAACGACTGTAACCTTGAAGCAACAGCATTTCCTTGACAAGGAGCATAACTGGAACAGCACTTGATCCTGGGGTTAAAGTAGGTGATGCTTCCAAGTATAGCGTATTAGAATTCCGGTTAATACTGACTTGATTCCTTCCTCTCACTTGTTTATCAGTTTCAAGTTTAACAATGCCTATCTAGAGCTTACTGCAAGAATCAAGGCTAGATTCTATCTGGGTTATTTTGACCTCAAGTCAGATGACTTCTGTGCTTAGGTCTTTGGTGGCTCGTGCTGTTCTTAACTGCTGTCTACTCTCAATTACATATTTCTGTCCTCTCTGTGAAGTACCATCAGCTGATAGTACTTGTGTGAGCATTCACTGGTGTTATGAGAACTTCACCTTAGAGGCCTGAAATCCTGCAGCTCTGGAGTCCAAAAGGTGCAGTTGGCCATGGGGAAGGTATTTTTAATTGGCATTGCAGCATTATTCCCAGTGTGGAAGATGGGGAAGTAGATGGTAATTTATCTTTTAACTTTGACATGTTAACTGTAGTGTTTCCAGGTTGAGTTACTTGAAACAATGCATTGAAAACTTAGTTCTAAAAACTTGAGTATAAAGGGGTTTTAGTGTAAAAAGGGTTTATGTAGAAAACATTTAGCTTGTGAATTAAGACAGTGGAGGTCTTTAACAGTGAAGGAAAGAGAACAAATGGCCTTTCGCAATAGCCTCTTTCTCCCTTACATGGGGAATGGCACCAACCGGGTTTGTTAAAGTGAACCCCAGGCAGATGCTTGTGAGTTAAAACTGGTTGAAAATGCTTTGGAAGCTTAATTGGGAGGTCAAGGGAGAAGATTTATCTTGAGGTTTCTCCAGGTTGTAGATTGTTGTTGCACTTTAGTGTAATTATATGGCCAAATCTGTTACCTGTAAAACCTGGAGTGATTTTAAACTTGAACTCCGAAGTTGTTTCTAGGAACGGGATGCGTGGGACAGTGCTGTTGCTCAGGTCATTAACCGAGTAAGGCACAGCCCTGAGCTTCGCACGGGCCCAAGTTTAGAGGGTTTTTTTGCCATGGGGTGTTTCTATCCGTCGCCTGAGGGAGGTGTTCCCTGAGGGGAAAGGGTCTTGCTCAGTGTAAGGCGCGTGCTCCTCAATATCTGCACATGAAATGGTGACGAACGAGCTCTACCGAACAGCTTGGACAAGACTCTCTTGGCAGATCCGAGCTCATGGCAAATCTGCCTTAGAAATGAACTCGTACCAAGGAGCAGCAGCTCCTCCAGCTGACCCAGTGCCTTAGTAAGGCAGGCGTGGGTCTCAGTTCCCGCTGCCCCTCCGGGCTGGAGCCGGGGCCGTGCAGCGCTGAACTCCCGCTGGGATCATCCCACCTCACGGATTTGTACCAATTCTCTCTCGCAGGATGGTTCCTCTCCAGCTCCACCTCCCGGCACCGCCGCGGTGAAGCACGGACGGAAATTTCCACTGCTGCTGTGGGCGGTACCGCTGTACCGAGCTGACCTCAGCTCCTCTCGGAGACCCTTTACGGTGCTTCAGCCCCTCCAAAGCACCATGGAGCCGTCCCCGTGAGCTGTGCACGGGCTTTGCCCCAGCAGCGTCCCTGTGCCGCCGCCGTGGGGGGGTAGGGTCCACTCCTAACACTGCACACCACAGAGTGGTGCCGGCGAGCTCCGGGCGGCCGTATCCGACAGCGGGGTGCCAGGCGCTGCCTCCCGGACGGGAGCAGCGTGTGGACTCCGGGGGCTGCCGCCCTCCCGAACCGTATCAGTGCGCATGCGCAGCCGCCGGGGCCTCGCTCTGCTTCCTGCGCGCGCGGACCGTTGCGCATGCGTAGTGCTCGCGCCGCCATGAGGCAGGAGGCGGGAAGAGAAGATGGCGCTGAGCTGCCGCTGTGGCGGGCGGTTCTGCGGCCGCTCTCCCTGGGGCAGGGCCGTGCTCAGGCGGCGGCCGCCCGGCGTGGGCGTCGCGGGGCGGGTGGAGGCCGCGTCCTCGGAGCGGCCCTACACTGTGGCCGCAAGTAGCGGCGGCGGCCATGAGGTGAATGGGGAGGAGCTGCTGGAGGTGTGCTGGCGGCGGCACTTCCTGCGGGGCGGCGCGGAGCCGCGGCCGGCTGTGTCATGGCGCGATTACCTCAGCGGCTGTCACCTGGGCTTCGGACCGCTGGGTGTGGCGCTGCGCGGAAACCTCGTGTCCCAGTGGTGGGACTCGGCGCTGCCCTTCCGCGAGCAGGTGCTGGCGGTGGATGCCCCGCTGCATGGCCCCTCTGTCGCTGCCGCTCCGCAGGGCCTGCGGCTGCTGCGCTCTGAGGCGCTGCACGAAGCCCTCCAGGGCAGGGGCTGTAGCCAGGAGCAGGGCGGTCCGTCGCTGGAAGAAGTGCTGGGGGCCGCGGGGATGCTCCGTGAGAGTCTGCTCCCCGGTAGGTACTTTATCCGTCACCGCACGCGTGGTTCTTGCAGAGAGCGAAGCAGCTGTGTTTAAGGAGAGTTTACAGTTGTGTCAGTGCGCTGAGCATGGTTCTTTCCAAGGACCTCAGCGGTGTGAATGCCGGGGTGCACATCGGGTGCTTTCCCTTGTAATTAGGGAAAAAGGCACGTTAAAATCACAGTTGTGAAAGTACCCCGAGGAATTGGGCTGCAGACTGCTCAGTTCACCTCAGCAAAACGACCATGAGCAGTGTGTGCTGTGTGCGCTACATTCACTCTTAGTAGAGTTAAAAAATAAACGCTTTTCCTGTGGCTGCTGAACTTGGTGGTTTGTCTTTTGACAGGTGCCTTGGCACAATATGCTAGCTGCTTAGAGCTGGTGAACAGAAGACTGCCTTATGGCCTTGCTCAAACTGGAGTGTGCTTTCACTCTGTTCCAGAGAGCGAACAACACAACAAAAACCTTGTAAGGTAGAGTATGAGAGATTAATCCTTTTCCAGCCTTAAACCAACTATTTTGTACTTGTTTCACTCTTGAATTATTTTTGAATGCTGTTTCTTGCTTTTTCCCCTGTTATTTTTGAAGGAGTTAACTTGCTGACCTTGCTATTGTTTAAAGAATAGGCGAAAGGACCACGTCTTTGCTTGCATGGTTTAGTTCTCCCAGAACTACAGGACAGTGGCTGGATTACTGGTTACGTCAGAGGCTTCAATGGTGGAGAAAGGTAACAGTAGCAGGGGGAATCTTGGTTGGCTCCTTCTTATCTTAAAGAGGGAGAGAATAAACATAAATAGCCTGCTCAGTGTAATATTGCTAGCCTGGTTTTGTGTCTGACGTACATGTATTTCTTGTGAGAAACTGCAAAACTGCTTAAGTTGACGACAAACCTGTGAAGTAGTTTGTAACTTGACTTGCAGAAAGGCAAATGTTTTGTGTCTGTAAGTGATTTGAGATCAAGATGCTGTGAAACAGCAGAGAGATTTGGCAGTGATCACCTCTTCTGTCTTTTCAGTTTGCTGTAGCCCCATCTAACTTCAGCAGCAGCGACTTTCAGGATGAAAAAGGAAGAAAAGGATTTAATTTACATTACAGATTTCCTTGGGGGACAGAAACAATAGAAACATTGAAAAACCTTGGAGATACTGAACTGTTACAGATGTATCCAGGAGATAGTTCAAAATTACTTGTAAGCTTTATTCTATTAAAAATCGTTTCTGATAAAGATGACTGTGTGAGAGAAATGGTTTCTTTGCTGGTCCAGTGGCTTAGCATGTAACAGCAGTGCAGTTGATACTCTGCCTGTCTCTCCTGGTTTTGCAGTCTATTTCTATGCAGAAGTGGTTACATAGGGATTTCTTAATCTGGGGACACATCCTTGTGGTCACTCAGAAGTAACCTACAAACCTCCAAAAGAGAATGTGGTTTTAAGTGCATTTGCCATAGATTTAAATTTACAATCAGAGCAGCAGGACAAGGACATAATCCCATCCTGCTCCATCTCCTGCTTCCCCTGGTGTTACAATCTTACCTGGTTGCTGTTACACCTTTAAGATGGCTGGTAACTTTAAACCATTTCTGAGTGTATTTTACATGTAGCAAAGGTGCTCAAGCTCAGTGCCTCCATAGACATTAAAGCAAGCAAAAGGTTTTTTTGGACAGGCTTTGAGGTATTGCTTTGCGGGTTTTTTCTCTTCAGGGTCGAGATGGAAGGAAGAATGTTATTCCCCATGTTCTGTCTGTGAGTGGAAACCTGGACCGAGGAGTGTTAGCGTATCTCTTTGATTCCCTACAGCTAGCTGAGAATCCTTTAACAAAAAAGAAAATTGCACAGAGAAAGGTAACTTTCTATAGAAAGTATAAGGAAAGGTTAAGTACAAACCCCACAGATGGTGTAGTAAATTCAAGGACTGGAATACAAGGATACTTCCCTTTTCCACATCACATCTTGCCTTCCCAAATAGGCACAGTCAGAACACTTCTTACTGTCAGCAATAAGCTGGCCCCATGGGACTGCCTCTGCCGTCTTTCTCACCCACATAAGCGACTTTTCTCTCATTCTGAGGTCACCTTTCCTGTTTTATGTTTTCCTCCGATGAGTACACAGGCCCTTATCATGCATTGGATGGTGGTAAGAGGAATTGGAATGATGCTGCTGTGGTCGGAAAGAAGAGTTTATCTCTTCCAGCATCATTTGAAGGTTGCTGAGAAGAGCAGAAAAGTGGGTGGCAGGTGGTAGTGGGGCATTCCCCTGAGGACCATCACTTTTCCTACTTTTGCTCAGGTTTTCTGGCTTTCACACAGCCAGAAATCAGTCTGATCTGTTAGGCTGGATGATAACTGTCTACTGAGCTTTCTGATCGTTGCCTTCATTAAAGATGACTGAGCTCTGCTAAGAAAGCTTCATGTCTTTTCCATGGCTCAGACAAAATGGAGTAGTTTCTGCCATGCTCATCTAGCTGGCCTGTGTGCTACTTTAGATGTAACATACAGCATGCTTCCAATCAGGATTTCGTGCTGTGACAAAATTCAGGCATGTTTAGAACCTTAATTTCAGTGAAAAAATAGTACTATTTCCTCATATAGAATGTCACACTAAACACACGTAGTAATCTGTTGCTTTTTGTAATATTATTAGGTACTTAAGCTTCATCCTTGTTTAGCACCTTTGAAAGTGGCCTTGGATGTAGGAAAAGGTCCAACAACAGAGCTGAGACAGGTACGTTGTAAGAAAGTATTTTAATTCTGAACACTGACTCTCCACGTTAACATTCTGTTACCATTCAGACACTGTTTACACTGGGGAAAATCATGCTGCTGCTTTGGTTCATGAAGGTTTGTGGTTGTACAGGTTTCACAGAGCAGGTTGTGAGTTGTAGCTGGAGGAGTAATGCAGACAGTGGGTAGCAGATGCCTTCCTTACATTGACACGCTGCTTTTACTACTGTTAGAGAGTTGATGCTTCTTCCATGCAAAATTAAGGAAAATAAATAACACAATCCCTCTCAGCTTCCTGATCTTTCAGGATTATCTTAACATGCGGGTCACATCTTCAGAAGGGATTTTTAAAGGTCTTTATTTCAGTCAGTCATTAAACTGGTCCCCACAGAAGGGAGGGACCTTGCACTGGCATGTTTTCAGATAGAAACAGAGATGTATTTGCTGGGCTGCTTTCTGATTTGATGAGGTTATTTTAGCCAGAGAATTAACATCAGTTGGGAATGCTAATACCTCACATACTAGAGCTTTAATGGGAGTTTCAAGCCCTCAAATCTGTCTTTTTTTTTTTTTAACTCCTGTTTTTCAATAAACACAGGTTTGTCAAGGATTGTTCAATGAACTGTCAGAAAACAGAATTTCTGTATGGCCGGGCTACCTTGAAACCGTGCAGGTATCTCTGGAACAGCTTTATACAAAGTAAGGAGAAACAGTCTTTTGTAAATTAAACTATGAAGGCGACAGATGACTTTCTGTGGACTAGAGAAAATAAGCCTGTTTTCAGTAAGAAGTCATCGAGTGCAGTAACTGAGTGGCTGAAGGCATGTATCCAAACCATGAACCTGGAATCAATGAGTTTTATTACAGAAAGCAATGTCAGTTCATTTTAGAAATTAAGTATAAGCCTTCACGTGGTGTTGTCATTTCCTGGAACTGTGAAATGCCCTTTAGAGAATCTCCTGTTGAAAATAAACTTATTGACATGAGTTACAAGCTCGAGAAGTGTTTCCCACCCTCAACCCCCATTTTTGCGTCTGAGCTGGTTCTGCATTTCATTCTTGAGTACTATTTCAAATAACACCATGTGTCTAGTCTTCCAAGTAATTCTTCCAAGTCTGGAACCATTAATATATGTGATGGAATTACTTGTGGAGATAAATCTGCTGTTCCATTTCAGGGCATCATATGTGATTTGTTGATCAGGAATTAACTTTGAGCATATTGATGAATATTTTATGCTGAGAGAAAATAAATACAACTATTTGTTCATGTGC
The DNA here is from genome assembly GCF_963264785.1 of Psittacula echo. Classification (NCBI taxonomy): domain Eukaryota; kingdom Metazoa; phylum Chordata; class Aves; order Psittaciformes; family Psittacidae; genus Psittacula; species Psittacula echo. The sequence continues at coordinate 3,431,819 of NC_137750.1, read as the reverse complement.
AGTAGTCTTCAAAGTAAGTCAGAAAGATATATTCTGGTTTTACAAAAATACTGTTGTAGTAGGTCACTAAATAACAGTCTTTTTATGTACTGAAGTAAATAATTTAAAGAACCATAGTCAGGAAAGCAAGGAAGGGCAACAGGAGACTGGTGTCTTCATCCTGGACTTCGTGCAGTATTGCGGGAATAAATATTTACAGATGATGGTCATTTGTACATAACTTATCTGAATTTCTCATACACCAGAAGCAGTAACAGGAGTGCTCTTTTCTCTGCAGGTATGACGAGATGAGTGTTCTCTTCATGATCTTGATAACTGATGCCACTCTAGAGAACGGAGTGGTCCAGCTGAGAAGCAGAGATACAACCATGAAGGAAATGATGCATATTTCTAGGCTGACGGACTTTTTAACTAAGTATGTAACATCAGCCAAAAATGTGTGAATTTAAATGTGTTGAATAAAAGGAATTTCTTAAACATCTGTGCCTAAACTGGCTTCTGCAGTGTCATGGACCTGTAAAACTTGGCAGAACGTCTCTTTTCTATCAACTCCAGACCATCTGGGTCTTCCAGGTTACCTGGAGAAGAGACAAACTTGTCCCTCATTAGCAGGGCTAACTGTATTCTATGTCATGTCTCCAATTTTACTATCTCATTGAAAATACTCCACCTAAAAATCTTTAATTCACATGTTGGTTGTGGTCAGTTCAGTTATGGTCTCTGCTGGAAAATGGTGTTTTATAAAAAAGACCTCCAAATCCTGAATGTTTCAATAACATCAGTAAGTATCTTTGTAATGTCTATTTGTAGGGGTGTATTTTAATCACGTGGCATCAGTTCCTCAGCATTTAAGCTACTTCACCTTGCCCTTAATAAACATCAAAATCAGAAATACATTATCAAGATTAAGAGAGGAAATAGAAATAGATTGTAAGCAGTTTTTGACAAGCACTTTTTTGTGGACAAAAATGTCTGTACCTAGAAAATGGTGGAAAAAGATTAATCTGTGATCATATTTATCTGTGCTGAAGGTTGTAGTTAGATACGAGGGTTTGCATAGATATGAAGTTATTCTGATCAGTAATTTCCAATGCGTGTATAGCTGAAGTCACTTTAATAAAGTGCTTTAAGGTGTATGCAACAATGCATATGGCCCCTGGTGGTCATTAATGCCATGAAACAAAAGAACTTGCCTTAAAAGTTTCTTCTATTGACACGATGCTCATTTAACTATAAATGGGTTATTTGTAACAATGCCAGATATAAAGCAAGATTAGCATCGTATGGATCTGTGCCTTACTGAACTCATGGAGTTCGATGTTAATGGCTATAGGACAACATGAAAACAACCGGGAAACATCCATGAAACAGCCTCTTGCAGGATGCAGAATTTGTTTTGGAATTAGCTGTCCCAAAAAATTAATTTTAGCATCCTTTTCCTACTCTGAGAGCTGAAGTAACCTTGAACTGAGAAATTGCCATCCTTGCTGCTAGGTAACAGCAGGTAGAGGCCACATATGGATGTTCTAGTGTGTGCCTAAGAGGCCAACACACTTGGGATATATATAGATACATATATTAAATACTTAACTAGAGCCTTTTGATTATCTTACATTTTTATACAATCCCATTTCTACTGCAGGAAGGTTCTTAAATGTACAGACCCTCGGTCTGGGTGAACACTTCATATCATTTATTCCTTTCTGGTTATTCATTAGATGCATATAATGCCAGACCATATCTTGTGTCCAGCAGGATCGTACGTGACAGTGATTGCATTGTGTTGGTTTGGGTTTATGGTGTTATTTGGGCAATAAGCTACTGTTTGTCTAATGGGACTGTTATTTGGCTCTTTGTTAATTCCAGTTTTTATCTATTTGTTTTCTGCTTGTTCTTTTAAGTTGAAGTCCTTAGAGGTGATGACTTTGGGGTGGTTGGTAAAGAGCAAGCTATATTGTCTGTGCCAAATGATTAGGCCAGGGAACTAGTATCTCAACACTATCTCTCTCTGTGTAGACTTGGTGATACTTATCGCACCCAGGGACTGAAAGATTATTTTGAAATACACAGTTAAGTTAATCACAAAAGAGATCTTACCTTATACTCAGTCTCTGCTGAAGACCCTTGAATAGACGGTGGCACACACCCTCTTGTCAGCTAAAAGGCAGAATAACAGAATTCTTAATGGCTTTTTTTTGGTACAGATACACAGCAGAAGAATTAATATTCATCCCATCAGCAGCTTGGTCACTACTAACATCCCCTGCATGGTTTCATAATGGGCTGCTGAATTTTTACTATTAGGATGGTGATAAGCTTTTTATTTGGGGTTTGCTTTTTTAACCCCTTCAGAAGAATTCTCAGTTACTTTTAATTTGTCCATAGGAAGTAAGCAATTCCAGTATTGTGACTGCTGCTGGGTAAACCCTGCCTCCCCCCAGCAAGGCACCAGTATTATAGCTTGAGGTATTCACCTTTTTCATCTTCTCTTCTTATAACAGAAAAGTTGATGTATTCTTCTTCTGGTTTAACAGGCACTGGATTAGAGAGGATGAACAGCAGTTAACTTGAGACCAACCAGACTTTGTTTTTTTAAATAATCTTGAAATAAAGCAGTGAGATTCTGTACTGAGTGTAAATCTGCCATAATTTCTGCAGTGTTCATGGGCCTTATCAGAGTTCCGGTCACTGTCCTTGCAGGCTATGCTGATGGGTATCTTGCATGAGCAGCTGCACTCAGCTAGCACAGCAGAGCAGCTGGAGTTCTACCTATCGACTCATGAACAGGAAGGCAGATTTCTTTGGTGAGAATGATTCCCTTTCTGATACTTAGAAGCAGGAAGCACGATACCTTTCCTGTTTGTTGGGGGTTCTTTTTCCCTTGAAAATACTGACATTCACACAGAACTCAAATGTAGAAAACTGTAAGTTAATACCATTGTGGTTTTCATGTAATGTCTTCATTATTGTGTAAATTCTGCAACTGAAGTAGTACAGTCTCTTAACATTGGCCAGTTGCTTTGTTGTCTGGCATTACATCATTTCAGTTTGAACTAACTCTGACTCATGTCAAAGTTAATAAACACGGAATGGAGAACTATTGTGCACTGAGCAATTATGAACAGAATGCAGGAGACGCATTTTGCTAGAACTTGCATACAGGCCACTGTTGTCTCTTAGTAAATGGGCATTGCACCTCTGATCTACTTACTGTCTTTAAGTTTGCTTTTCCTCTGTAATGGCTATTTGAACCCTCACCATGAGTTGCCAAATGCAATTCTTCATTTTACTTCTGTTTACAGTAGAATTTTACATAAAACTTCGGTTTGTTCAAGCAGTTGTGGTTTTGGCTGCATGGCTGACACACGGGAAGTGCCAAATACGTATCCTGTGTGACTTCAAATTATGCCTCTGCCAGGCAGGGTCAGCAGCAGAATTATCTCACTCCCTGAGTGGTAATAGGTGTCTCCTTCCACTGCTTTTGCAGTATCTGAAGAAATTTGCCCATACTAGCTACAAATAGCATAACAGCATTCTTAACCAAACTCCAACAATTAAGTTTCATGACCGCTTGAGGAGTGACATGAACTTACCAATCTCTGAGTATATGACCTCATCTTCAGGCTCTTCTACATTTGGTGTTGAAGTAAAGCCAGTTGAGGGTCTCGTACACTTAAATTTTTCTGCAAATTGGAGAAGAAAAACAAACACATGCCTATATATGTATATCAGAGTTTCTCAGAAGGAAATAAACAGCCCCATGATATTATTTCATTTCTTTACTAAGAACAATGAGGTCAATTCCTTCCAGTGAATTTATGAGTTTATGTGTATTAAATTAGATGTTGTTTTGCTTCCCCCATCCCATACTTGCCATCTAAAACATTGCTCAGAGGTTTTGCCTTATCAGTGTCTTGTTACATTGCCTGTGCTGGTTAAGACAACATCCTAAAATACCAAGAGCTTAACTCCACTTGTAACATGATGTTTACACACTAAAATGTATTGATAGCATAAATGAGCACCTCTGGAAAATGAACCAGACATTTAAATAACTCACTTGCTTTATATGAAGGAATTACGAAAAATGGAATTGCCAGAGCAAGTCCTATTGTGAATAGTAGCAGGATCAGGCCAAGAGAAATTATCAGGGGCTGAGAAAGTCTTCTCTCTTCTGCCAAAAAAGAAAGAAATAAAAAGGTATTTATGCTTTCATATTCTAAGTACTTTCTGTAAATTAAAATCAACACTTTCCATTTCTTTCAGCTTTTGGATTAACTGTGGTTAATCCTCAGGAAAGTTCCAAGTGCACACTGCCACAGCAGAAGGAAAAGGCCTTGCTAGGGCCAGTGGACTCTTTCGTAAGACCAGAGAGAAAATGAAACTGGACTCTCCCCAAGGTGGGCCAGCAGTTTCTTGTAAAGGTGAATCTTTTACAGTCATCCGTAATGGTCACTTCAACTTCTGCTGCTTATCTCAGCTGCATGGAATTCTGTCTTTTTGCATTCACTTTAAAAACTTCTTTTTAATGGTAAAAAAATGTATTTTGAACATTAAATTGCTGGAACAAAATTTCTGGCTATAAACTTGCAGAGTTACAACATCGAGTTTTGTGTGGCCCCTGTTTACCAACAGTGGCAAACGGTTTCAACACGGGCTTACCTGCTAATGTGAAGTTGAAACCGTTGCTGTATTTTGCATTTCTGCGAAAACCATTTTCAGCTCTGCATTTATAGGTTCCAAAGTCACTAGAGGAATTGATGAATAGAACAATCTCAGCTGCTTCCTTCTGCATCATCACGTGGGAAGAGATGCTTTGTGTTCCTTTGAAGAATATGTACGTGATAGGAAGAGAGCCGTTCTCTGAGAGACAAGACAGGGTCACATTCTGGCCTTTCTTTGCTTGAGAAGTGGGTGAGCTCAGCACTGGTTTGGAAATGGGCTCTGTAAAAAGAAAACTGAAAAGACTGCATCATTGAGTACAGGACAAGCTCCAAAGCAAGGCTTGGAGTTAAGCAGCAACATTGGCAAATGAGTATGAAGGATGGGGGTCTTGGTGAGCCAGATGGGAATAGCACTGCCAACTCCTACAACAGTAAGAGCGATCTACAGTAAAGTTCAGCTCCACAATCAAGGCAGGCACATGTTGCAGTCTAAAACAGTACCTGCTGCAAGCAAATTCCTGACTCCTGCTGCTGCAGATCCATGCCTCTGTGCCCCTAAAATGAAATGTGCTGAGAAGGAATACAGCAAGACATACCTAGAAGGGTGAAACTGAGACTGTTGCTGTATTTTCCGCCACTGGTGTTGTTATTCTCAGCTTTGCATTTGTATTCACCCAGATCACTGGCAGAGTTGATAGTCAAGTTAAACAAACTGGGGGTCAGGTCTGGCCTATTTAAGGTGGATACCTTCTGATTACGTTTAAACAATGTGTATCTGACAGGTGGAGATCCAGAATCTGAGTTGCAGGAGAGGGTCACTTTCTGGTTCATCACTACATTCAAAGTCCCCTGAACAGGTTCCAGCCTGGGATTGGACAGCATCTCTGGAAAGAAGAAACTCCTGAGTGAGTTCACTACACAATTCATCCAAGAAACACAGATTTTTCCCCAAATATGTTGAAGACCACTCTATACTAATTTCTGTTGAAACAGGGGGTTATACGGTCTTTTTCATCTTCTGGTCGCAGGCAACACAGCTTTGTGTGTTTCAAAACCAATACAGAGCTTCAAACGCCTGATGACTCATAGAAATAATGACAAGTGCATGTCTTCATGCAAGAGAGAGCATACACATACAAAGCCAACAGATGTATCCAGATGAAACAACAAAAACACTTTCGAACTACAGAAGGAATTAAAATAATACAAGTATAAAAGAGAAATATAAATTTTATGGGATGTTAGTTGTAGGAGAAAGTAACCCTATGGGGTAGTTGAGAGGTAGCATGTGAACCTGCAAGTAAAAGCAGTATTTTATATGTGGCTGCATCAGGCAGAATTAACGTTGTGTGAGTAGATTGAACTTTGGATAGTAGCAGCAAGAGCCTTGACAGTCTATCAAATTAGTTTGCTTTTATGATATTATACAAATAAATTTGTAATAAAACCTTGTATTTTCATTACAAAATAGTAATAAACAAGTCATGAATGAGATAAATTATGACATTGCTAGAGGGGAAAAATATGTTTTAATTTTACATGAAGGTTTTGGACATTTTAAAATCCCTTCCTCTCTGCATTTTTTAAGTTAATTTCAGCCCATATCCCAACCCCCCAAAAAAGAAAACCTACCTTTGCTGTTTACCATAGTTTTCTGAATCTGCAGAGACATTTGAACTAAGAGAAGGGAAAAAAGCTTTCAGTCAAGAAACAATTGTTCTTGTTCAGAAGGATTTGTAATTACAATAACAATTGTAATTGTTCTTGTTCAGAAGAAGTATGTCCTTGGCTTACGGTAGGAACACAGCAGAAGCATGAGAAAAACCATTTTCTTGATCCTGAGCAAGCTGGCTGGTGGAGTTACAGGAGTGAGGTCTTTGCTAAGTGGCTCTATGAGGAAGTCCCAAGTACGGAAATGGTCTGATTTGTGCTGATTGTGTAAAGACTTGACATATTCCACTTACATTTCACTGATGAGAGATAGAGTAGTGGTAGAAGAAAAAGCTGCGGAGGGAGAAACAGCAGTTTGGGATAGAATTAAATGTTACATAGTGGTGTTGTAGCTGGCATAATGAGCAGTTTTCTGTATGAAGAGATGTGTGATAGAACCATGCAGCTATGCAGTATACAAAACTAGATCATTTTTCTAGCACTGTGCTATACAGGAGTGAGATCACTGATTCATATCAAACAGCCACGTTTGCTAGAGATAATGCAAGTGATCATACGGCTGAAACTGAGGGAGTTTGTGGTAGTGGGTTTATTTTAGCAGTAATATAATTAAGAAAAAATGTCCAAAAAAGAGAGTTATGAAATCTAGAGAAGTTTTCAGATGCTAATAACTATTTAGAGCTAGCCAGCTCATTAAGGACATATTTTGGCCAAACTTCAAATATTGAAGCTACGAGGAGGACCTTGTACTAGAAGGTACAAATTTCATCATGAACTTGAGTTCAACACCTCTGCAGGAACAAATTTGATGGCTAATTTGATGAGCTAATCAGTAATGCATCTACAACAAGTAGATGTTCTTGTCATCCTCTGGGCAAAGTAATGTAATCTTTAGTTATACATGGGCAATGTCTTTTGAAGAACTCCAGAGCCTGCTCTGCTTGAAGAAGTACCTATACAGCAAATGCCTTGAAAGTGTTGTAATCTTTATCTTATTTCTTCGCAGTTTATGAAAGTGACAAGGCTCTACAGAGTCTGTCCTGCTGTGCCGTACAAAATCCCTCTCAAAGCCCAGCCTGTCGCACCACTGCAGTTTCCTCACAGAATATCATGCACAACTTTTCTCCTTTCTTTTTTTCCCCCTCAGTTTATTCCTGTTCAATTTAAGACAACCTCCACCCTCCCCTCCCTAACGTGTCCGATGTCGAAACGCCGCTATCTAACCGCAGGAGCGGAATGGGGTTGCTGTGCAGCTGGCAGGAAGCACGTGTAGAAGTGCACATGAGGAGCAGAACCGGGAGCGTTTGCGCCACTTCCTGTGGTGGGAAACAAACAAGCGCCCCCGGCCCTCCCTCGCAGGCAGGTGATGGCGGCGGGGCGGGTCGGGTCCTCACGGCAGGGGCTGAGTCGCCGTCCCCGCCGTCCTGTCAGCCCAACGGGGGGCTGCTGAGGGCAGTGGCGGGAAGCGCGCGCGCAGCCGCCCGCCGGTGGCTCCGGTGCCTCAGCAGCTCCCCGGTTGTGCGGGCGGGCAGGAGCAGGCCCGGGCGGCTCGCCCGGCGCTCGAGGACCGCTGCTAGGCCGGTGAGGGCGGCAGGGCTGTGGGTAACCGGCTGTGGGGAGTACGCGGAGCCATTAAACCGCTTGCAGTGCGTCGCTCCCGCCCTGTGAAGCCGCTGAGGGACAGGTCGATGTCGCTCACCACAAGCGAGTGCTTTTCTTTTCCCGATAAGCTGGTTCATGTTGTGTGTGGGGATTGGTGAATTGTTGCTGTGAGCTGTGAATTTGTACATACCCTTTAAAAAAGAAAAGGTCGGTTGTCACCAGGAGCCCTCCTTTACAGCAGCTTTAAATGGGCTATGTGCAGAGAGCTTGCTTGGTTTCCTCAGGGCGTGTGGCCCAGGGGGGTATCTAGGGAACAGAAGTGCTGGTTCAAAGCACTGGTTCCTATTTGGGAAGTGAGGAGAGCTCTTCCAGAGCTGTTTGTGCCGCTCTTGGCTTTCTTGTTTTGGGCTCTCCTAAGCAACCCTGCTCTGTCTCTTCCCGTGGGTGGAGGTCCTGTAGTTCAGTGCATCTGTGTCCTCAATGTTTTGGGTTTTGCTTTGCTTGTTTTGTTTTCACTGAAATCTGACTTTAGTGTCTGAAATGGGGAACGTGTTTTCTTTGACACATTCCATCTGTCTCAATTCTGTATGTAGGTTATGTTGAAGAGCAGTGTTCCTTTTAACTGTCCCATACTTTCATCTGCTCACGTATCTGCTTACTTTCCCACTTTTACAGTTGTTTTGTAGAGCATTCATAGAGACTTCCCATGTGGACAGATTTTCTTTAACTGTTACGATAGGATTTGGTAGCCGAGTGATGAAGTTTGTATAAAAGCCAGTCTGCAATTGCTGCATCACCACGAGGGGAGTAATAGCGTGGTGCTTAGGTCATCACTTAGAGGGAGCTCGTCATTTAAATGATTAAGTTAGGTTGATATAAAGCAGCTTCTGGAAAAAATTATTGACTGCTCGATCCTGTATGGCAAGGAAGGGCTGGATGTACTAGAGTTCTGTCAAAGCATAATCCAGTGGACTCTGTGTACTCATGGGAGCTGTGTGTGCCAATGGTGCATTATTATTCTCAAGCACTACTCTTGGAATAACACTTTTACTTTCTGGTGGGTTATGTGGATATCATTGTGATGAGTATTCAACAGATCTGAAGGTGGACAGCATCCTTGTGGCAGCTTTGTAATAGGCTTTAGGGCAGTATTTTTGTATGTGTGCTGGAAGTAATTCCCAAATTATGAGAATGAGCTTCATTAAATCCTGTTGTATTGCTCTGAGAAAAAAATGTTACTGTCTGATTTTGCCCTTCAGCATCCGTATTGTCCATATGGCATACAGTTGGCCATATTGTCAGTGTGAAACAGGGAAAAAAGGCAACATTAGCCGTTGGCTCTGCCTTTCTGTGGGGTTTTGAATACTGACTTTAACTTTGAATGCTAAGTAGTTCATTAGTCTCTTCAAGAGTGTCCTGAGTAGTAGTAGACAAAGTTTACTTCCGTGATGATTGTTTTTGCTGGCAAAGCTGGCTATTGACTTTGGACTAACATGATGTTGATTTGTTCAGCACGTATACGTAGAGTTTTATAGCATCAGTAAGATACTGTGCAAGCCTGGAGTTCTCTTTTGATTAGATTTACAAATATCTGCCTAGAATTAATGTGGTTGTACATGGAAAAAGAACTGAATAAATTTAACAAAGAGCAATGAACAGAAGGCCTCCAGCCAAACAAGTAAGTTAAGTCTGAAAGGGAGATATGCATCACTTGGTGCTGTGATGATATTCTGCCTCAAGCAAGCAGGTGAAAGACAATAAAAACCAAACTGAGCTTTCGTTCACAAGGTTAATTCTTAGACTTGAGAATGAAAATAGTGTGCGATAGCATTCTGTAGAAAGGCTGTGAAGGCTTCACACTGTATCTGCCCTGCCAGAGGCTTCCAGGGAAATTTGCATGTTTCAGCAGGATTACAAAAGTTATTCCTAGTCCCTGTTTCTCATCCCAGAGGTCCTTCTTTCGGGAAGACCGTCTACTGTAGTAAGTGTCTGCAGGAGGTTTGCTAGAAATCACCATATACTGACAGTTATGTCTGGTGATGAATTAAATTAAGCACTTGTGTTTTGTCTGCAAAAAGCTTTTGCTGATCTAGCTAGATCATCACTGAATACCAGATTTTAACACTCCTACTCAAAATGGCTGTGGCGGCAAGTCTGCTCTTTATTTTATCTACTTGGTGTTTGTGAGAAGATTGTTATTTCTAGAGGATAAGTAACAGTAAAAGAGGAAAGGATCTCTTCTATAGGCACATTTAAGATATCTTTACATTTCTGGCAATGATCCTCAGATCCTGAATGAGAATTTGAATGTAACGAATGCTTTTCAATGAACTGCAAATTGCAGGAACATGTCAGCAGGTGAAAGGAGATTTTAGGTACCCAATTTGAGTAATCTAGCAGCTCCTAAACCCCAAGGATGGAATGTTTTAGATGTTCTGTATTCCCTTTGACTCATCTTGCCCTCTCCCAAAAACAAGGAAAAAGAAAGAAAAAGTTTTGATAAGACCCCGAAGACTGGAGTTACTGATGCATTTCTCTTGGAAGGAATTCTGACATCACTGTCTGAAAAGTGCTTCAGACAAATGTGTTCAAGAATTGCTATAAGAATACCATAGGTTGAAAAATACAGAATACTCTCTTAAACAACCTTCTTTAAAAACTGATGTAATTTTCACTTTTTCTGCTTCTTAACCTCTGATAAAAATTAATATTTTTTGTTTTAATTTTGAATATTTAAAATATTGAGTGAAAAATGTTTAAAAAATACACCTGTCAGGATTATGTCTAGTTTTTAGCCCTTTACAAACTTCTATTTGTGTACTCTGAGAAGTATCTGCCCCTTTGTGCATCCTACCCAGAAGTGTGTGGACACCAGCTGCAGATCAGGAAGCAGATAAATTCTTCTTGGTTTGTGGAAAGTCTGCTGAAATTTCAACTGAATTTCACTTATGAAACTGGTGTGGGATAATGCTTGGAGAATCATCAAGCAGTACAAAAACAATAGGAATGTACAGAGAAGGAAAAACATTTCAGGAATTGATTCCCTCTCCAGCCAGAAGGTTCTGACCTTTTCTCTGGCACAGGCCATACTCTGCAATGAACAGTTACAGAGCTTGAGGCTGTTTTTCTGCTGCATGCAGAAATCATGGAATCATGGAATAGTTAGGGTTGGAAAGGACCTTAAGATCATCCAGTTCCAACCCCCCTGCCATGGGCAGGGACACCTCACACTAAACCATGGCACCCAAGGCTTTGTCCAACCTGGCCTTGAACACTGCCAGGGATAGAGCATTCACAACTTCCCTGAGCAACCCATTCCAGTGCCTCACCACCCTAACAGTAAAGAATTTCTTCCTTATATCCAATTTAAACTTCCCCTGTTTAAGTTTGAACCCGTTACCCCTTGTCCTGTCACTACAGTCCCTGATGTATAGTCCATCCCCAGCATCCCTATAGCCACCCTTCAGATACTGGAAGGCTGCTATGAGGTCTCCACGCAGCCTTCTCTTTTCCAGGCTGAACAGCCCCAACTTTCTCAGCCTGTCCTCATACGGAAGGTGCTCCAGTCCCCTGATCATCCTCGTGGCCTCCTCTGGACTTGTTCCAACAGTTCCATGTCCTTTTTATGTTGAGGACACCAGAACTGCTGGATGCTAAGCAAAATGAGTGCAAATTCTGATGTATTGCTAGACAACCGCTGTGTGATAGTGACAGTCTGTGATGCCTAACTTGAGGAACTTGTTAACCCAGGAAATGAAAGCAGTTAAAGAATGTCCTCAGTGTGTAGAATCAGTCACTTATGCCCACTATTGAAACAGATAAAGCTTGAGAGGTGGTATCAGAAACCATAATCCTAGTGTAAACCAACAAATAGATTTCACACCTCTGAAAGAAGGAATTTATTACTTTTTGTCTGAATTAACACACACGGGTATGTGTGCTACATAAAATACAAGCCAAGACTTCAGATTCCTGGTGTTCTTCTCAATCTTGCACCATTTCGGTAAGAAAGTGTTAACGCCGAATAGCAACAATCAGCTCCTGTTGTATTAGAAAGAAAAACGTCTGTGTGGAAGCCTTGGTCATGATCTTTCATTATCAGCTTCTTGGTTCCTTCAGTTACCTTTCCAGATCTTATTTATATTGCCAATTAGAGGAGGTGTTGGGGATCAGGAATCATATGAAAGAGAAGTGAGGGAACCACATATGCTTTGCTCCAGTGCTCATCTCCCAGTAGATGGTGCCATTGTGAAATGCAGTTTATTCCGATACAAACAAACTTTCTGCAGGCTAGAGCTTCTGTTAATTCTAGAATTTCTAGACTTCTAAAACCCCCCTCAATGTTAATTTCTTTGATGTTCTTTATAAATATTCAAATCCAAGGATAAAATTCATTTTCATTCTTCTCTGGGGAGGCATAAAGACACACTTTTAAAATACAGGCAAATGATACAAATGTCCCACATTCCGGAGAAGACAATATAGCCTGAAAACATATGTAGTAAAAAGTCAGTTCATTCCTAGTTCACCAGGGATTTGGCTAGATTTGTGAAAGCAGCAGGGCTTACTGCAGTTCCATTATCTATGAGTATGCTGAAACAGGAAGTGATAATTAAGCAAAATATTTTGGGGATTGGGGAATTAGAAATCACAGCTGCTTTGCTATCCTTGATTTAGTTACTGGGAAGCTCATGTTGAGTTCAGTGTAGATGAACACAGAGCTCTGAATTTTTATCACTTTTTAAATGAAATGCGGAAAATCCCAAGCATTTGTAGATCCACCTCTATAGCCATTAACTGTTTCTAAAATCAGTGAACTTATACAAGAAGATATGTGTGGTCTCTATTCTCAGGATCAAGATTTGATGACCCCAGAAGGTCACATTAAATGTTTTGTCAGTAGATCAGCACAATAGAACTTGAAGGCAACACATGCAGAGACTTCGTCTTTTCTAAAGAAAGTGAAGCTCCCATCAGGAATGGGCATTTGAGATCAGGAGACAAAGTTTAGATTTGCTGGAATCAGTGTGTGCTCTGTGAGGAAGATGACAATCCTAGAGACTGGCTCTGTGCTGTGCTCTTTACTGTCCTGCCAGCCAGCTGGAGAGCAAAAGAAAACAAACAACTCAAGCATGCTGTGAACTCTCAGCTTCCTCCCCTGCCATAAGGGACTGGCTGGAAACACTGTATGTGCGAGGGAAAAAGCTGAAAATCTTATTCAGCATTTTCCCCTTCCTTACGAGAATAAGCCTTGCCTCTTGAATGTAGGCAAAGCTCTGTTCAGATGACAGAGCTGGTGGGTTTTAGGAAATGTCATATGTGAGCACGTAGTGGGGGACTCAGCTGGTAGGAACAGGATTATGAATACCCAGATGAGCACAGCTTTAATGTTCAAAAGTCTGATTCAAGGGACAGTAGATTAAATGTAATTATTCCCATAGGTCTCCAAGGGCATTGTGTCACATTGTAATGACTATTCTGTCTGCTTCAGAAAGTGTGTTGCATTTTTGAGGTCAATCCTACTTTTCCCACAGATATAAGGGATTTCTTTATACGCAGTATATCAGAATAACTTTGGTCTCGCATATTTCAGAAAAATTCCTGCAGTTGAATTTATTTCTTGGAATTTGGTTGATACCAGCTAGATTTTCTTCTCCAGGGCAACATTGAGGGCTTATCAAGAACATGCCAGTATAATTGGCCTGTGACATCTTATGGCACATACTTTCCTTGGAGTGACATCTCACAATAGCCTCAGGTTTTTGGCACCATTAAACCTTACTCCTGACCTAGTTCATCCTAAAAGCTGGCCTTTTCCCCTCAGTCTGGAACTAGCCTGGTTCTGTATTGGCTCACTCTGAAGGATACTGACCCACACTCACTTTCCCCTTCCCATGCAGTGGCTCAGAGGAGAACCTTTGTCTCCTGTGGGAAAGACTGGTGTGGCTTTGCTGAGCTTTGTGTGTCCTGCTGAATTCTTTTATGGGGGAGAGGGGAAGGGGGAAATCGCCTTCCTTCCTATTTTTTTCTTATCAATAGCAAAAGTTGGTCTACCTTTGTTCTCCACCTGCCCCGTGTCCTCCTTCTCTTTTCCTTTACCTGGCTCTGGAGACCATTGCTGGCAACCAGCCAGGCCATCAGTCTTTTGCTGGTGGTGTATTTCAAACAAACTGGATTAAGCAGAACAAATACTACTGCTAGTTAAACAGCTTACTTCTTGGTCATTAGTTACTATGACTATTGTGCTTCCTCCCTGCAAAACAGCTACATAGATGCTTGTTCATATCGCCTATACATTGTTAAACAGATGAGTGTTTCCCTTCTGTTTCCTTTTGCAAAACACCCTGCTTGTGTGTAATACAAGTGTTAAGATACACGTGCAACTTTAAACTATTTTTTTGGGGGAAAAAAATACAGTTTTCATTGACCTCAGAAGAAAAAAAAAAAGGGAGAAACACAGAAGCTTATGAGAACTGTAAGTCTCATTTATAGGCTTCTGTGAATGTATTTAGTATTGTTTTCAGCAGTGTTTTAACAAGCTTGGAAAATGCTGCTGTAAGTAAAGGAAAGCATTGAGTGTGTCTACAAAGGAAAGAAACTAAGGGATTAAGTGCTGAGCACTCAATTTTCAAGAGTAACTAAGTCCCTATTTAGGGAGTTGTGTGGACACACAACTTGAGAAGCACTTTTTGAAGGAGTATGATTTCAATTCACTCTATCAAGAGTATAAACTGAGTCAGTGTTAGGGCTTATGTGGAATGACTTTGATCTGACAGTGGACTGATAAACCTCAGTGAAAACTGAGGGCAGAATGCTGAAGTAGAATGTTTTGCAACTTTTCCTCCTCCTCTGATCGCATTTGCTTGATTTCTGCTTTCGATGTTCTGGATGTGGAATTAATCATCCCTGATATCAGGCTGGCTCTCATATTGCCCCATTGCAAAAGAATTAACACAGAAAAGGTCAGGAGATCTCTCAGGAATGCCTGCCAGCAGATTAAATTCTTGCTCCAGCGTATTCTCTATTTCAGATTGTGCCGCTGCTGCTGCAGATTTCTGCTGAGAAATAAAACTCCAGCCGGTTCTTTTCTTGTGTATGTTTTACACTGTTCTAACTACATCAGAGAAAAACTTGTGCAGTTCCATGTTTTTGATATATACTGGTCACATGAAAGTCTGCCTGTCAATATTCTAGTCTAATGTAACAGTAGCTGTGGTTTCTGATATAATACGAATTTATTGCGCACCTTATAGTAAAGCTGTTCTTTGCCATAGCAAAAATGAGAGACCTGGAAATGGAGGTAAAGAGGAAAAAGGAATAATTCTGTACATCTGTTCTCTGAAAGAGTTCTCTGTGTCAGGATGAAGGGAAATATTTACTCAAGGATCTGCTGAGGTTAAATAGCAAAGGTAATTTGTGTTTGTAAATGGTTAATCCTGACTTAAAAGTCCCCATATTGACAGGAACTGCAGGATAGATGTCATTGGAACTTCTTGTTTTTTTAATACACCTTAAGAAATTAAACAAAGCAAATGCATTTGGTGGCGCCCTCAGGAAAAGTCCAGTCACTTCCTGAACAGTAATCTGCCTGTGAGCAGCAGATAGATTCTCATTGTTTGCCATTTCCAGTTTCCAGTAATGGGAACGATTACTTGATCCAGCCAGTTTTTGAAGATCTGGGAAAACTTATGCATTTTAATGGCAAAATTGTATCAGTTTCCATAAAACAACCACAGAAAACCCCATAACCTGTTTTTGGTACCTGGAGGCATTACCTCTGATGATGAATATTGTTTTATTTTGGAATTAAGTGTGTGTGTTCTTCAGGAACGAGATGTATCTTGCTCTTCTGGTGATTTTTTTGCAGTGTAAGTTTGATAACTAAATATCTGGATGGGTACTTGTGTTTGTGGTTTATTGGGGGGTTTGGGGGGCTTTTTACTGTTTCCCATTACTGTCTCTCAATCTGTAAGCTTTGAAAATAACATCTCTCTTTTTTTTCCCCAGGTTCAGAACTTTACACTCAGGACAGAGGTGGGTCATGAGTTTTCCTCATACAAATTGTAAATAAGTAATTTAACTAATGGTTTAACTAAAGTTGTTGGTGTGTATCCATAGCAGAGTTGATCTGGATTTGCTGGTACTGTAGCTCAGTACAAAATTTGGCCATGTGAAAAGCTGAACAAGGTGTTACTGGGGATGTTCTTGGTGTAGTGTTTGAATGAGAGATGTGCTGCTCATACTTTAAAAATGTGTTCTGTGAAATTTTTCCTGGGGTAATTTGCTTTACTGAGAGAAGAGATGGAAGAGGATATTTAATTACTAGCATTTTGGTTTGGTCTTTAAAAAAACCCTCTCATGCCCACAAGCAAGGAGGTAGGATAAAATTACAGACTGTAAGTTAGGAGCACTCTCTCTTGCTCCTTTTTCTTGCAAAAGAAAAGGCTGTGTGCGAGCAGAGTGCAGAACTTGTGTTCTGAAAGGAATGCCTTTACTTTATACTTTATCATCTTGCTGACTTCCAGCATGCATATTCTGCATACTTCCTTTTTCCATCACTAGAGAGAAAAGCTGCTTCTTGTTGTCATGTAGTCTATTCACATGCAAAAAAGGTGTACTATTTTTGCATTGGTTTTATGCCCAAAACTCTCTCTAGCAAGGACAGTTTATAAATAGCTGGTACATGGCAAGGGACTCCTTTAGATGTGGGAGTTTTCCTGTTTTAGAAGCAAATTTCTAATACAAATCCTGACTGAAATGGGCATACCCAAAAGCTGTGGGTTCTTTCTCTATAGTTGTTGTTCTTGTTGTGTGAATAAAAATATTGATTGTACTAGGATTCTAATAATTATAAAAATAGAAGCTACAAATTTGTTATTATTGATGTGGTCTAAACACAGAAGCACTTTATATGTATTAATGCTATTTTAAACTTTATTTCATAAGGTGCTTATCCATGTTATTATTTTTTTAATTGGAATACTGTATTCAGTATATTTTTTTCGGGGACTAACATATCTAAATTCTAAATTAATTGAAAGCATTGCTTCTGGCTGTGACTCTGGGTTTGAATTAATCAGGGTATTGCTAAGGGCTCTTGAGAGTATGATTGCTGGACTTCCAACAGCATCAAGTTAGGCATGTACACGTTTGCTTGCAGCACTTGAGCCCAAATATCTTCTGTTGTGCTGTAGTTATTCTAAACTAGAGATTTAAGATTATCCCAAGCTTGTGAGCTACATTTAAAGTGAAATTTGCTGAATGACATACCCCTAACCTTATTTTCAAGGAAAAAATACTGAGATAATTCCAGGGATTTCTGCTAATTGGGGATGACTTGGCTTGTGGTTTAATACAGCTCTAAGCAGTTTGTTATTAAAATGCAGCAGTTTGAGATAGCAGTATTATGTTGGACTAATTGAAAATAAATATAGATCTTGTTTCTTTTTTTTATTTTCCATCAAGTTTTTACTTTCAACGCAGTTGAAATCAATGTTCAGCCGTCTGTCAAAGTCAAGAATGGAGCTCCTATGTCAATTATCTGCCATGCTGATATTAGCAAAAGTGCTGATTTCCAGCTGAAGCATAACTTTACAATTTTTAAGGATGGCAAGCTTGTGTTCATGACTGTATCAGACAAAGATGATGCTCGATATGAAGTACCTATGGCTAGATCTTCAGATACAGGGGAGTATGAATGTACTGTGGAAGCAGGTGGGAAGACAAAATCAAGTAACTCCTTACATGTCTGGGTAACAGGTGAGTGAATATTCCTTCAAACATGGCAGTTGTCTTAAGATACAAAAAGAGAACCTGAAAAGTAATGATAGTGCTAAATAGGCTATCTCGCAAAGTGGTTTTTATCCATAGACTTCATAGTACTTTACAAGACTTTAGTACTAAATCCTCATGGTAAGGCACAGAAATGAAATAATAATCCCAAGGCTACATGGCAGATCAGTGATAGTCAGGAATGCATGCTGTGCTCTCTGCCCTGAGCCTTGTTATTAAACTAGAGAAAGTGTTACGTGTGAAAGCTTGTGCCCACAGATCATGAACATGATGGGGGGTGGGTAGTTTGCTGGAAAAGCTGGAAATATATTGAGATGTATTGAGGTTCTCACCTTGTGACAGCCATTACCAAAGCTATTATCAACTGTGGACTGCTGTTGTAAATAATGTTATATCAGTCTTGTCCTTTCATCTTTTATGAAAACAGGGGCCAGGTCTGTCTATACTCTTCCCAGCCATGTGTTCTTGACTGCAAGTGACATTTTTCTGCTTGGAAAAGCAACGTAGAAAGAACTCGTTCAGCATTAGTTATACAGGATTGTGGAGGGCTTGTAACTTTTTTTTCAGAGGCCTGTACTTTTACATATAGGAACTGGGATGGCATTTAGTTTCTTTGCTTGCTCATTTCTTAGTAGCAATAAGAAACACTGAGGAAGTGGTCTTACCTTCAAAACACCAACTTTCATACTTCACTCATTGTATAGAGATTGTATTGCCCTCTTGAAGGGACATTTTGTTTTTCTGAAGGTGCCTTGGCATATACCCACATATCAAAGGAACTGTCTTCAAAAGCTCAGTTCTTGCAAATTATTTTCACCTCTTCATTAGCATAGATCACTACCAGAGTCATCAGACATAGTGTTTATTTCAGGATTGTGCAATGTTCTGTTTCGTTTTTCTTGTTTTCTGTTCTAAGGAATGACCAAGCCAATCCTCACTGCTGAGAAAAAAGAAGTTTTAGAAGGTGAAGTTGTGAAATTACGTTGTGAGCTGCCAGAAGAAGTTCCTCCTTTGTATTTCTATTTCCGAAAGATAAAGATGAATTCAACACCTAAAGAAAAATACGTGTTTGAAGCATACAAAAATTATTCTGAAGTGGAATTTTCTGTTGAAGAAGGAGATAATATTTTACAATTTGATTGCTTTGGTAAGAGACATGTACAACGTGAATTTGACAGCTCAGAACACAGCAACAAAACACTTGTTACAGTCAGGGGTAAGTTGCTTAGCTTTTCTTTTTACAATTCTTTGCTTGCTATAATTAAGAAGTTGAGTAATGGGTATTCTCTTGCAGAACCATTTATAAAGCCTACTCTGAGTGTCAAGCCCTCACGTAATATTACAGAAGGAGACAGAATACAGCTTGAATGCTCAACTGTGGTAGCCCGAATGCGTGACATCGAAATCATACTCCAGAAAAACAAAACAATACTGAACAGTGTACGAGATGAGAAAGTTTTGAAGCACTCTGCGGTAGCTACTTTAGAGGACAGTGGTGAATACCTGTGTAAGGTGGAGCAAGGGAGAGCATCTAAGTCCACCAAAGTGAATGTTGTTGTGTCAGGTAACACCTCTGTTCACTCAGTGGATTAACATTTAAGTTTAAATTCAGTAGAACTCAAGAACTGAAATAATTCTCTCAACCCATACAAAAAGTGGTTTCAAGTGATTGCTAAGTTTTTTTCCCTGAAAATATTATTATATTAAAATAATATGATTATTTTTTTTCCTAATTATAAACTTTCACTATGTCCTTCATTCTGTATACTTTGACATAGGTAGTCTTATTCTTTTAGGCTCAATTTGAATGAATAAATTATTTTTTCTATCTTGCAGAGTTATTCCCCAAGCCAACACTGGCTGCTTCTATGAATAAGCTGGATGAAAACAGAGAGTTAACTCTGAGCTGCAGCATTAGTGGCTTTCAGAAAGCCAACTTCTCTGTGCTGCGGAGGAATTCAAATGGAGATGTCTTGTTGGGAACTTCTAGAAACTTAACAATGAGAGTTAGTGTGAATGATACTGGATCCTACATCTGTAAAGCTGAAGTAAAAGGAATAGTTAAGGAGAGCAAACCTGTAAGGATAAATGTTTATGGTGAGTTGATACACAGGTTTAGAACCAATGGAATGGGGGGAAATCAAAACTGTAAGCTTATTTATAAACACATCAATTCACAGAATCAGTCTCTAATCCAAGAACTGGCAGGGTGTCTGTTTGTTCTGGAAGTATTAATTTCTGTGAGATGTGCTTGTCATCTGTAACTGTAGAGGATTTGGCCTATCATGATCTAATCAAGTCAGGCTTTTCCAGGGCCGGTCTTCCTTCTCTTCTCTTGATTCTGCTAGGCGCCAAATAAGCTGTCATTCATTACCATTTGCAGGAGCTGGGAATGTTCTGCAAACCTTTCACTCATCAGTTTGATCTGAAACTCTGTCAGTGTCTGCCTTGAATCCCTCCCCCTGGCCCTCCAGGTAGAAAGCCAAGAGAGCCAGAGGTCATCTGAGGAGTTCTACTCCAGAAAAGCCAAGTTTTTTGCTATCAATACAGCCCCCTCACCAGCACACTAATTACAAACAGCCTAGTTTCCTTCCCTCTCATGGAACAAGCACAGTTAGTTCTCAAGCCTAAAGGGGGTTTAATTCCCCCGTTGGGTTGTGATTTACTGTGCTGCAGAAGCAGAGGTCCCTGATTAGGTGCTGCAGGATCCATCTCAGGTAATACATGAACTGGTACTTACATGTATTTTTGCTCTACAGACTTACTTCTTGGGTCAGAGCTAGTTCTGGAATTTGGATGATCCACAGCTGTATCACTGATCCTTTTATCTTCCTTTACTTTCTCCTCTTATGCTATTTTATTCTGTTACATGTGTTCTATTATCTGTATTCTTGTTTTGTTCAAGTTACCCCCTGCTTCCATTCTAACAATGAAGAAGAGCTTCCCAATATAAGCTGTGTGTACAAACTAGCTAAATATTGTGTATTTATATGTTTTCTATAAAATAATGTTGTATCTTTCAGCTTTATGCAGTGTAATTTGCAACCATTTTTTCTGTTATTCCCCTTTTAGCACCAGTCTCCAAGCCAACTCTTTCTGTTGTCAGTGGTTTACCAGAGGTGGTGTTAGGGAAGCCTCTGCAGTTAATCTGTCGTTCAGCCAGGGGAACACCACCAATAACATTCAAATTCTACAAAGGAAATGTAGTTAAGGAAACAGTCATTAATGATACATATGCTATGTTCTTGGATGAAAATGTTGGACAAAATGACAAAAAGGGATATAAATGTGATGCTAGAAATAATCACTCCAGTGGTGTGAAAACCAGCAATATTCTAAATGTCACAGTAGTAGGTAAGTCTGTTTAATTCTTACTCTGTCTAATGCCATATTTTGAATTTTGAAACTGTAGCAGAAAATGATGGACTAAGCATAATGGATGTGAAATGTTTACATATTTTTGCTCACTTGAATTAAAAATAGTCGGAGTTTGGCATCTCTGACCATTTGTTGCTAGAGTAAAAACCTTGATAGTGGTCTGAATCAAGTTAACTACAACTGAGGTTATGTTAATGCTAAAAGCAGCTCTGACTTGAAATCTTACAGAAGCTGTTTTAGTAAAATTAATGATTCAGAATTTCAGAGCAGATGTTTTCCTCATGTTTGATTTTCATAGGACTGGATTAAATGTATACATAATGATATTAGAGGTAGTCTATGATTTCAGTCACTGAAATAACTGATGTAAATCCCTAAATGCCTCTGTTATTAGCTGCTGTTTTCAGAGGCACTGAGCATGTGTTTGACACCAGAAGCTGCAGTGGCAAAGTAGCTCTGAAAGTCGGTTTATTACTGTGCCTATTAGTAACTAGGAGTTACTATATGTGTGCAAGGTCTCTGATCTACAAATATGTGTGAAGTAGGAAGGGAAAATTCCTCTATGAGGGAAGTTGGTAGTTGAAGCTTTAAAAAGAAGATGGTAGTGAGGTTTCATGTGACAGTTAAAGCATATAACACAAGCATTAAAGCAACTATTTCTACAATACTGTATTTTATCATCAGTTATTTCTAATAGCGCTAATACTTGTTTCCTTTGTGCCTTCCTCTGTAGTGCCAATCAGGAATGCCAGCCTGGGCAGTGTTCCGTATGGAGAAGTGGAGGAAGGCAGTGAGACCGCTTTTCTCTGCTCTGTGAAAGAAGGATCTTGGCCAATCCACTTCAGGATTTTTAGAAAAGCTGATCGTGATGTGCTTGTATTTGAGCAAAGTGAACACGCTGACAGAGTCATGTGGCGCAAGGGCACGATGAGCAGGCAGGACACTGGGACATACTACTGCATGGCTTCTAATCGAGCTAATGTGGATGTGAAAAGCCATCCAATAACCATCAGTGGTAAGCTAACTTTTATGTTAAGCTGCATGCTATATCATCATAACGGTTGAGGTTGTGTTCTCTGGTACGTTACTAAGTGTAACTCCGTTACTTTTGTTCCACCATTGTCAGAAGTTAAACAGAGAGATCTGTTTATAAACAGAGGTTGCCTAACTTGCATAGGAAAGTTTAAAGGAAGCTCAAAGAAGACAGATGCAAGCTGAAAGCAACCCGTTGTACTGAGGTTTCAGTCACAAAGGAGTGGCTCACTAGTGAGCTTTGCATGCAAATCTCTGTAAAGTTCTTCCCCAGTGTTTAAGAAGTCCAATTTGTAGGAAAATGAAAGGTCAGGAACTGCAGAAGTTGGCCATGATGGCCTGTCACTGTACATTCTCTCTTCAACATGTCTTTTTTATTTGCAGTCATCTTAGCATCTTGGCAGAAAGGAGTCATTGTTGCGTTTGTCCTAATACCCATCGCAGGAGCCGTGGCTCTCGCTTTATGGTGGTTTTTGTGTAAGAAGAAAAAGGGTAATGAATGGTTCCCTTCTATTTGTGACAAATGTATTACAGCTAAACTTGCATTTGTTTCAGGAGCAAAGGCTGTGGGGTGAGGCTTTAGAGATGACTAAATACAGTTTTCACTTAACTTAGAATCTGTTTCAAAGTGCCAGGTGGCCTGAGTTAAGCTACAAGTGTGCTGGAGCTTTCCAAGTGTATTGGGCAAAAAGGGAACATCTAACTAATGGTGCTGGGAAGTCACTAGTAGAGCAAAGGTTATTGGAAATAGGCCATAATTGCATTGTTCTGATGCAGTTCTAGGTCTGGAATTCAGTCCTGTGCAATGTGAAAGCAGAAGGGGCCTGAGGGGTTTTGGGGTTTAGATCCCTTATAGAACTGTGACAATTTGATTTGGGGTCCCAACTCAGGTGTTACTGCAGTGCTTCTCTAATCCTCAGGAAACAAATTTGAGAATATTGGGTTGTGGAGTCCATTTTTTGTTGGGGTTTTGTTTGCTTGTTGTTTTGTTGGTTTTTTTCTCCTTTCAGCTGTAATACATTCTCACGTAGGGATTTGTCTTTTATCAGTAAGGTGTTCTTTCAGATCTTGTTCTGTCAAAAACCAAGTAAATCTTGTTTATCCTGTGATACGCAGTACATTGCAAAATATTGGGGAAAATCTGGGGTATCTGGATCTCCCAGATTGCTTAAATTGGCCAGGCTAAAGTCTCAGGTTTGGGATCTCAGGTTCTCTGCAAGAGACCTTTAAGGGACTGGGTGATAAATGGGATGTAAGCCACTGGGTAATTTATTCTGTGATAGTCAAGAGAAATGATTCTGACTTGGGTAGATAATCACTATACTTTTGATTTTTACTTTTAGATTATTTTAGTTGTGCAGTCTATTAATAGATGCTTTTATTTTTCTCTTGTCAAGCTAAAGGACCATCCATGGAGATGTCTGGGTAAGACGGCTTGCTGTCCTGGTTTCAGCTGGGATAGACTTAATTTTCTTCCTAGTAGCTGGTACAGTGCTGTGTTTTGGATTTAGTATGAGAATAATGTTGATAGCAACAACTAAACCATCAGTGTGTTAAGTAGTGCTTACTCTGAGTCAAGTACTTTACAGTTCCTTGTGGTCTGTTTGTGAGGAGGTGCACAAAAGGCTGGGAGGGAGCAGAGTCAGGACAGCCGAGCCTTTGAACTGGCCACAGGGATATTCCGTAACATAGAGCATTATGCCCAGTGTAGAAACCGACCAGATGGTGGTTAACTGGGATGTATTGGAAACTGTGGAACCTGAGCATGTAAATGGTGCATACCCCCTGGTTTTGGCTGGGATAGACTTAATTTTCTTCCTAGTGCTGGTACAGTGCTGTGTTTTGGATTTAGTACTAGAATTATGTTGATAACACACTGATGGTTTAATTGTTGCTCAGTAGTGCTTACTCTGAGTCAAATACTTTTTGGTTACTCATGGTCTGTCAGTGAGGAGGGGCACAAGAAGCCAAGGGGGGAGCAGAGCCAGGACAGTGACCTGAACTAGCCACAAGGACATTCCATAACATAGAGCGTCATGCCCAGTATAGAAACTTGGCGGGGTGGCCAGGAGGTGCTGATTGCTGTTTGAGGATGGGCCGGGCATCAGTCAGGGGGTGGTGAGCAACTGTATGGAGCATCACTTGTTTTACTTGGGCTTTATCTCTCTCTCTCCCTCCCTTTCTCTCCTTTTTTCATTACTATTATTGTTATTATATTTTACTTTATTTCAATTATTAAACTTGTCTTAGCCCATGGGTTTTACCCTTTCCTGATTCTCCTCCCTACTCCCACCTGGGGAAGGTAGGGGAAGTGAGTGAGTGTCTGTGTGGTACTTAGTTGCTGGCTAAGTTAAGCCGCAACACTTGCTATATAGTAATGGTGAAGTATTTCTGTTTAAAGGGCTGGAGGCCTTCCACCATAGGAGTATAAGTTATCATGCACACACCTGCAGACAATAGATGGTTGTGCTTCGTGTACCACCTGCTAACACAACAACAGGATGAGGAAATACTCTAAAAATAGGTGAAAAAAAAAAACCCCAAACAGCCTAGAGAAATAGAAGAATGTCAGGCTTGCATTGGAATGCATTTAGATATAGAGTTAAAAATACAGAGGTCTGAAGAGTAATGGAAGAGGGAACATTTTTTGCCTTAAAATTTGTTTGTGCTTCTCTTAAAGAGAAACACAAAATTTTAATTAGATGTAATATTTAAGACTATGTGGTAGTTAGCATAGACAATGACTGATCTTTGCGTAGCATCATGTTTTTGTTGACTGCTATTGGATAATTCCATCAATTTTCATTTGCTTTTCAGCCCTACCTTGGCTACTAACTCGACAAGTGAAAAACTGACAAGACAGCACAATGATGGAGACTACTATTCAGGTAAGATATTTTGTTGTAAGACTACTAGTAAGTTGGTTTAATTAAACATTTGTTTAAAGTTTTGGACGTACATGGTTGCTGTTTGGATAGGATCCAGTGTTCTGGGATTACCTGGCAGAATGTTACTGGTATTCCTCTGTATCTTCTATCATTTTGTCTTTGTATAGTTTTTTATGAGCACGTCTTATACAAGATTGGTTTATAAGTCTGCTCAGGCACTTCTACCAAGCAATCAGTTCACAATATTTCAGATGAAGAACTCATGGTTCTGTTATCAACAGTTTTAACACAGCTGTAAGAAAATTATTTCAGAGAGGAAATCTAAGTTGTGGCACATGGACCTGTGATGTGGCCACAGTACAGCGACATTAACTTGCCATGGCTGGGCAACTTTTATTACAGTGCACTTCACAAAGATGGGTGGACATGTTGTTTAGAGCACCTGATAGAAACACAGTTCCCCCTGGGGTGTTTTTTAGCTAATTGTTTAAAACCCCCCATTCTTCTCACCTGTGTTTATGAATGTCTTGGGTGTGAATCTAAAAATAGAATTTCTCATATATAAATAACCATAATGACAATAGGAATTGCAGCTGTGTAACTCATTCATTTGACTGGCTACAGTAAATATTTTGTCAGCTCAAATTTTGATAGAGTATTTTAGGTTCAGGTTACACTAAGATAGTGAAAATTACATGAAATCAACAGATGAGAGTAAAGCTAATTTTATACTTAAAGAGAAAATAGATGAGAGGAGCTGGAGCAGGACTATGGGAGAATCTCAGATAATTCCCTGCTCCATTTATGTTGCACCACTTTTGAAGGTGTTAAATTGAAAGTAAGAGATTTAGGCACAATTTGCATGTCCCACAGTTTCAGAAATCTGGCTTGAGTTGGTCTACTGCCTTTGGGATTGGAATGACCCAGGAATGGGTTGGTCTTACAACTCTTAGTAGAGTAACTTACATCTGCCATAAGTAGGGCCTGATCCTGCACCTATCAAAGTCAATGAGGACTTGTCCATTAATTTCAGCGGCAGCAGGATCAGGCCCACAGCTCAAATGAAGTATGCAGTCCTGCAAAGAAACATCTTCTTGATATTTTTGGGGCAGGACCTGACCTTGAGAGTGCTGAGGTGGAGTATACTGAAGTTGAAGTATCAACGCTTGATCCTCACAAAGGTAATAAATTCTCTGGCCTCTATGGTTATGTTTTGGGAGCAACTATGGGCATACTGTTATTCTCTGACTCTGGTCTGATAGTGGCACCTGTGAATGTAAAAGCAGGTTGTGTTTTCTGTGCATGACAGTTTCATGTAAGTAGTGCTCCTCAATCTAGACGATGCTGTGGCAACCAAGCTATTGTTCATTGCAGCCCTTCTTCCCCTAGGATCCTCTTGTGGACTTGCCCTTTCCACCCACATGAGGTTGTGCAGAGCAGGTGGAACTCTGAGCAGAAGGCAGTCTGCTGTGAATCTTCATGTTATAGAACCCAAATTCACTGGGAGCCATTCGAAGTTAGCTATGGGGTAGGATAATGGAGAGAACAGAAAGCAGTGGAATTTCCTCCTTTATAAAGGAACCAGTTGAAGGGTCAAAGCTGTAATTCACTTGTGATAGAGAAGGAAGATAGACCAGTGTAGATTTAGTCCCTCTGTTTGGAGAGGCCTGAATTTTGTGACACATTAAACACAGAAATGAGAATACTGATGTCCAGATAACTTTGGATCTTATGTGTAGTTCTTTGGTAACAGTAACCAGACCTCTTAGTATGAGGCTAAGGTATGTGTCTCTGCAAGCTTGATGGAGGAATGTCCACTGACATTTATTTTCAACATCCAAATGCACACTTCAGTCATCCTGTGTCATATGCCCTTCTGTTGAAACCTGTTAAATATTTCCAAAACTTATAAAAGGTTTCAAGTAGCTGTGAGTGACTAAAACCCATGAGGAGGATTTATGCTGTGCTCTGGCTTTTTTGCTTTAACCAAATGAGAAGCAGACTGAGGAAGAAATAAAAAAATCAGCTTTTTCCTGGTAGGAAGGAGGCCACTCACTTATTTCAGAGACCAAAGGCATGATTGTTTAGTTAGTAATAAGGATGTTTGGGCAGAAGTGCTCAGTCTTGCTTGGCAGCAAAGCTCTGCCAGAGCTGCTAGTCCTATTCTTTCTCTGTTTTTACTTGCTGGTATCATTCATCACAGAGTTTTCCCTGTGTTCTGAGTGTGCTGTTTTTCCACCCCTGCTAAATTCTGCACTGAGATGCCATAGTTGACATACTCTTTTTCAGAACAGGGCTAATACTGAATTGTTCCAACTGTTTCTGAGGAGCCACTATACAATACAGTGGTGCAGAATGGTAAAGATATGCTACTTCATGGTTATTTAAATTAAAAGCCCTATAAAATACAAGATCAGCATCTCTAAAAATAGCCTTTTCACCCCATCCGTGATATGTAACACCATTCCATTATACCAGCCTAATAAGATAGTATCTATGCTGTGTAGACTGAACCCCATTAAGATGCAAAATAATGTTTATTAGACAGTGTGTAAATGATATCAGATTATTTTAACTGAATGCTGCCTCATGTTACAGACCTATGTCTGACACACAGAACATTAATTGCTTCTGTAAGACTCAAGTGTGCTTCAAGTATATTGAGATATGATAGCTCCCTAATCTATTCCTTTGTGGTACCCAGGACACAAGTGAATGCTTGGCAGATGTATGCTTTGGATATGTAAATAGCAACTGCACTGCAAGTATTTAATGTGTTAATCTCTCAGAGCATCTTGAGGGTGCTGTTTAAATGACAGGATTTGTATGAGACCAATTTGCAAGATTAAGTCTTTCAGCTCTGCATTTCCTATCACAATGAGAACAGGATGAGATTTAGTCTTGAGAAAAGAGAAGCAAAGCCAAGTTCCTTTATATACCTGTGTAATAATCATGTGCACCCAGAAAAAGAAGTCAGCCATAGGACTCCCCCCAGTCCTGCTGCCACATTGATGTGACTGTACAAGTTTTGTTTAAAATAGTCATAATCTTTCATGTCTGTCTGTGGGTTATGACCAGCCCTTCTTAGCGATCAGGCCTTTCAGATCATCACCCTCTCACACCTCTTTAGATTCCGCTTATTTTCTGAATGAAGACGAAGTTCATTGGAACTAGATGATCTTAAGGTCCTTTCCAACTCTAACTATTCTATGATTCTATATCATGCTTACCTTTTCTCTAAGCATTCATCTCTCCCCTAGCAGGCTGCACGTACATTCTGATTCCTTCTGCCTTTTGAGGAACTCCAGATTTCTTTGATGTCTCAGGACTAACTTAATTTGTCTTCCCAATCATTTGTTCCTCCTGCCACTGTTGTCAATGTTAATACAAATGTTCATCTCAGGAGTCCTATTTTGTGTGTTGTGAAAGACTACTGCAATAAGTGCTGCAGTATCTAAGCTATTACAGTAGCCTTTATGTCACTTTTGGGAATCAGGAATAATTGAATGTCTCCTCAAAACAAGTTTACAATAATTGCAGAAGGGTGAACATCTTGTTTTTGACAGTAAAGAACTACTTACATTTGAAAACAGTGTTTTCACCCTGATTTTCCAACCATGTCTGCATTACCTCCTCATTTCTGAAGTACTTTTTAAGACAGTGTAATGGTGCATAGGCTATTGCATCAAGAACTTTATATGTACTATGCTTCTTCACTGTCAGGGCTCCTTACAGTGTTACCGATAGTGAGTGGTGAGCTTGAGAGAAGCAAAGTTTCACTGCTTCATTTTAAAACTTCCATGTGGGAATAACTTGATACCTCTTGCTTGAAGTAGGGATGAAGATGCCACACAAATCCGAGGTAGATCTGGGGCCACTCAGTCCAGCTCTTATTTGGGGTAGTCACAGTGGATTGTTAGCTTGATATTTAGAAGAGTAGCAATTCTAGAGAATGATTAAATTCAGGAGATTATATGCTAGCCAAAAATATAGTGCTTATCTTTTCTAAAACCTAGTTGTGCAAAAAGTTATTTAGACCCTTTATTGTTAATCCAAGCAAAACCAAAGGCCAGTGCTAAAGTAAGATCAGGAAATATCCCTGAAGTGAGAAGGGAGAAACTGCTAATCAGGGCTGAGAAAGAACATGCTCCTTCTTTTACTTTTATGGCTGGTTACTTATCTGCAGGGTGGCAACACTGTAAAGTTAGTGGAAACAAAATGTCAAATCATCCAAGTAATTTCTCCAAGCACGTTTTCTTCAGTGCTGAAACTCCATGTGGAAAATTAGCCAAGAAAATATCGCGGGCAGTGGCATTTTATCACAACTTAATGAAATGGTCTGGAAAAAAAAACCAGGCAAGCTGAGGAAATGCCTCCTACCACTTCCCACAGAGCCAATAGGAGTAGATTTAGGACTGTCATCTGCTAACAAATGTATTCCAAACGAAATGAGCTGTTAAATTCTGAGAAGATTTCTTCTTACTTCACTGGGAAGTGAATTGATGACTTAAGGAATAGCCCATAAGCACATGAAATGCTCTGCAAGACCTTCAGACTAATCTGCAAAGAAAGTTAGTGCCAAAACTGTGAGTTTGGGAGCTGTGATTAGGTACTCAGTGAAGTGTAACTGCTACTGTCATTGCAATTAATCACAGGTTTGCAACTCAATTCTGATGCGTGAGCTCCCAACCTTTAAAGGATGCTTAACAGAAGTAAAACAAATGGAATTAGCTTCGGGAAATTAGAATGTTGGGTTCTTCAGCGAGATGCAGAGCAGTAACAGTCCTGATTCTGGGACTGGCTGCAGATCAGTTTGTCTGAATTGTTCAAATATTTTTTTAATAGCTAAAGTACAGGGCTCTGTCTCCAGAAATGTGAATTTTCTTTCCAGTTTCTTGCAGTTTCTCTAGTTCTCACTTTAACTAGAAAAATCTCACCTCTTGGTTTATTGAAGAGCCACAGAAATTGGAGGTGATATTGATAGAATTCTGAGGTTTTCTAAGATACCCAGTTTAACTGAAATGAATGAATATTGCTAAACTGCTTTGAGATCCTTGAACTGCAAGCTCCTAGACCCTGCCTGCACAGGCTTTATACCAAATGGAGAAAATGATTTTAAACGCACAGAGTTCTATAGTGCTTTGCTTTATAATGGTTGCCCAGGGATTCTGTATCTGGAAACATGCAAGAAATCAAGGAAATTGTTCTAATCTCATACTAGCCAGAGCTGTGTTTACACTGACATAGATGAACGGAGTTCTTGCTATTTCCAGGCCTTTAGACACAGCTCTGAGCCTTCCCTGCTGGGGTAAGTGCCTGCAGTTTGGAATTAAAACTCAGATAGCAAAAAGGGAAGAGCTTTTGGCTTTCTGTCTCATACAAAAGCAGAGGTTTACAGGAGTCTATTTGTAAACCCTAAGGGACTGAAAAGTAGTGTCTGACACTAACATTGCATTTGTATCTCAGCTGTGTCCTTGGAGGCACAAATCCTCTCTGTCTGCTTTTTCTCCTTAATTTCTATCTTTCTATCTTTCCGAAAGCCTTCTTAGCCTTCAGTCTTGCTATGTCCACTTGATCTCTGTGCACTAAAGGAATAGTCCACCACACTGAGGAACTAAGAGGAGACCTTTCCCAGACAGCACCTAAACAGAAGCTGTGCAATGTGAAATCTGCAAACATTCTTCTGAGACACTTCACAAAGAACAGCAAATAGACTTTTGTGTGTGTGTGCCCAGGCTAGTTGTCAAAAGTGTATATAGTTAGTCTTCCAAATGATAGATCTTCTCAGGTACAGGATCTCTAAATCCCTAGATCAAAACAAAGGTCTTCCAAGCGATCCAGAGGAACTCTTCTCTAGTGACAGATGTCTCAGTAAAATTAAGGCAGTATCAATTTGAGAAGATTATTAGAATGTTAAAGTCAAATGTTGAAAAGGAAGCCAATTTTCATCATCATTTTTATTCAGAGGGAGAGACATCTCCCCTCTCAGAACCTTACAGGCTGGGTTTGGGGAGGGGGTGGGGTTGCTTTTTAGTACAGACTCCATAGGCTCGTTGCTGCTTGTGTAACTACTTTCTCTGAAAGTAAACCAGTGTGTTCTGTTTGTGTAAGGAGCTTTTCATAAGGCAGACAAAAAAAGAAAGTTAAAAAAGGTAAAAAAAGGAAAATAAATTGATTCTGTGCCAATACATTTTCCAGCTCCTGTACAGAAGGGGACTGAAACAGTTTATAGTGAAATCAGAAAAGCTAATAATGGTAAGTAAGATAGTGAAAAATTAAACACATAAAGGAAGTGTTTGTATAGAGATGAGGGGTAAAATTGTGACTGACTAGTTTAGAAGATATGTGCCATAAACCAAAGATGCAGGTCACATAGGAACATGCTGAAATGCAGCTACAAAACCACAGGTGCTGATGAATTGTACACCACTTTCATGGTTTCTCATAAACCAATCATATTTAATGCAGTGAGATTAATATTTGTAATATCTACTTCAGCACCCCATCTGTACTGTATCTGACATGTAGTTAGGCCGTACATCTGGGTCTGCATCCAGACCTGAACATGCCGTTAGGGAATAGGATGCTATGCTGTGTTACTCAAACTGCTCACGAACAATACTTGCCCTCTTAGCTGAGCATATTTGCCATGAGTTATAAAATATTACACTGGTTTTGGTATAACCCCAGCAAATACCTGTAAAGCCTCTCACAACAAACTCTAAAACCCTTTAAAGCAATCTGATCACTTCAGCAGGGTGGATTGTTTGTTTTAAGAACCATGAAAAATTATCTGAGCTCTATGTGCCAGCTACTCTGCCCTTCCACCTCCTGTAACACAGACTTTGTTTAAGGGCATTAGCAGCTTACTGGCAATTACTGCCTATAAATGTTCTGGCACTAATGAGTTCAGAGACAGTAGGTTAAAAAGCATTTCTTCGTAGTTTGACAAAGACTAAACCAGAAAGGATTTCCTTTCCTCTCATTGTGTTAGGAAGTCTAGATTTGTAAATATTAGGGCTGCAAACTGTTCAGGTTTTTTCCCCATCCACGTTACCAAGTAGCTTTGTTGTGTGCCATTTTTAATTTTGGATCATTGTGTTTTAATTTGCTATTTTTCTATTTTATAAGGGATTTCCCACCTGCTCTGACACAGTTTCTGGGGACTCTTCCATGTGAGGGTCTCCAACTACTTCAGAAAACATTACTTAATTTTCCCATGTGGGGACTTATAAAGCAATTTTTATCTCAATTTTGCAGCTGAATAAACAGATTAGGTCATTCAGTTAAGGCAGTGTGTTTAGAATGTGACAACACTGGGAACAGAAATTCAGAATCCTGACTCCTGGCTTGGTGCTGAGCCTGTGCCTTGGGCTCATTTGTAACAGTCTTGCAGCTAAAAGCAGAATATCCTTTACACTAAAGAATAGGGCATGGCGCTTCATGCAGGGTAACCTGGCAGCATGATGAGGAAAATCCAGCTCATGTTAGGGCTGAGCCCAAAGGTCATCAGTGTTCTGAAGCGTTTCCCAGTAAGTGTAAATTGCACCTATGACAAGTGGCAGAATCTGGCTATATAACCCTCCCTTGCTTTCTGCCAGGGTGTGAAGCTGGTTATTACACCTTTCACCACTCCTATTTTTGACATGACGGAAAGTGCTATACACCAGAAGCATATTTTGTGAGTTGTAGTGTAAACTCAGGGTTGGTACAGCAGAGATAGGATTCAAAGCACTTACAAGACTGTACTTGCCTAAAGTGGGAACTGCAATAAAATGAGATATGATTGAAAGAGTGAGGTGAATTAGCCAAATGATATGCAAACAGCCCTTAATCTTGCAGTCCACCTGCTCTTTTATGCATAAAGTTCTACGGTTTCAGTTATTCTTGGAAACATAGTAACAGTTTATTGTTTTAATCACGTCTGTTTTTCCTGACTGATACACAGGAAAAGTGTTTCAATTAGATAAGCAGTGCATCACTTAGCTGTGCAGTTGCTTTGGATAGCTACATCACAGGCTATTTAAATGTAACATTTACTTTGATTTTTGATAGGCTGTGTGATTGCAAGGTGGGAAAGTATAAATGCAGTGGAGAATCCCTAGGAAATAGATCTAACTTCTTCAGTACTTTCATATATATTAATGTAAGTATATCAAAGGCCTGTTGTGAAAGATGTTGAACATTACTAGTGGGTGCAGAAGTTGGTTTACCATTATGATCTTTGCTGTGTTTGAATATTCTTTAAGGTTTTTGGGCAAATGCCCAAGAGTACAATCTGCTTTGGGAAGTTAATGGTTCAGACAAATGTGTCCTCTGGGGTGATTGCCTGAATTTGGGAATTGATGTCAGCTACGGTTTGACAGATTTAACACCTAAGACTTACGTAACATTTTATTATGATTTGTTTCTGGGTAACTGCTGTGGTTTGGGTTTCTAAACTAGAATTGAGTGCCTCATGAGCAATTTTGTCTGTGCATTCCAGAAGTTGTGTCCATTAGGGAGGAAGCTGAAGAGCTCTCAGTAGTTGTTATGTCTGATGCAGTTCTTTGTGACTGAGCTGAAATACTTTTCCTCTTCATTTTCTGATGGCTCTCACTGCTGTCCCCATTAATGCAGATGCCACATCAGTAACCAGCTTCTCTTGTATTTTGAGTTCTACAGCAATTGCTTGTCCTTATCCCAAATCTTGAACCCATAGTGTAGATAATGCTCTGACCTTTCCCAGGCTCCAGGCCTTTGGCAGTGTGCTGAGCATCTGCTGTTACTCCTTTTCTTCTTATTTTCCTGGTATGTTATCTCCTGTCACTGTCATTTCAGTCTCTCCATCACACTATGGTAAGACTTTCTATCCTATCTGCTGTGCCGCTTTCCTTATTCCGAGCACCAGACCTAAAGAGTTGTTCCGGTAAAGATAGACAGAAACAAACTGTCAAATGCACATTTCAAATCCCAGAAGAGCTGCATGTGGTTAACTAGAGTTAACCTGTTAACAGTAGGAAAAGCAGGATATTTGCAACATTCAAGTCTAGTCAGATGTATTTTGATTGCAAATAAAATACAGATAGAGAATATCAGCCTCTTTATTTGGACACTAGATTTCCTCTGATACAATGAGAGGTTTAAGGAGGATGCTGGTCACTAGCATTGTCTCTGGAAGCAAATGAAGACATGAAGCTGTCCTTGCATTGTTACTGACAGGTTAGTTGAATTCTGAGAAAGGTTTAGTGTTTGGGAAGCTCACCCACATACTGATTTAAAACCTTTTCTTGGCCAATAGGCTGATACTTCAATAGTTTACATAAAATACTTAAAGCTTCAAGCCTCAGCTTTAACTCAAACCTTACATCCAAATGGCAATTTGGGGGATGGTTTCAGTTGGTACCGGTAAGGTCTATAACACCTTTACCTGTGTCCTTCACACCTACCAGGATGAACCATTTCCTTAAAATACTGCTTTTTCTGGTTGCTCTATGAAAAGGCCAGAGTATATTGGAGTTCAGGAATATCCATCCGGTCCCAGAGTTGTTGCTTTTTGTTCAGAAAGAACTGAGACAGTCCAAAACTTAAGCAAAACAGGCAATTGTCTAAATCAACAGACTGCCAAGAATGATAAAATGTCTGTGGCCCCGCTGCCTACTTTGCCTGTGCTGAAGTCCCAACAGGCCAGGCTGGCAGCTGATGCTCTTCCTGAGGGAAGGGTCAGGATGTGTCAGATACTAAGTTCAGCTGCATGGGTGGAGGCTCTTTTAGATGCATGATTTACTTCCATCACATCTTTCATCTTCCCAAGAGGCAGTAGGGGCAGGAGGACCAAGCATCTCTGTACTGGTTCTTTATCTTAACTCCATCTGTTCCCTCAGCATTGATGTGAGTTCTTGGGGTAGCACACTTCTGTTGATGTTACTGAGAAGACTAGAGACAACTCCAGTTCACAGATTTCCCTACCTTTTTCTCAGGGCACTCCTTATAGAAGACAATGTATTAGTGCATTCTTGCTCCTTCAGTGAACTTTGCCGTAGGTCTGTAGCAGATCCAAAGCTCACAGAAGCCAGTGATAGGCTTTGCACTGATCTTGATGTGCACTGAATTGAACTCATAGTGGCTTATTGCAAGATAGCTACTCCTAATTTCTTATTAGAAAATGGAAATCTAGTGAGCAAAATGCAGAGCCGGGCCCTGCTGGAAAAGTGAGTTGGTCACTTGCAAGCAACTGCAGTGGTGAGGCAGGAAATTGTAAGAATCCTATTGCAACCAACA
Organism: Psittacula echo; assembly: GCF_963264785.1. Taxonomy (NCBI): domain Eukaryota; kingdom Metazoa; phylum Chordata; class Aves; order Psittaciformes; family Psittacidae; genus Psittacula; species Psittacula echo. The sequence goes on along the minus strand of NC_137750.1, from coordinate 3,396,532 downwards.
ATGTATTATGGAAAAATAAATATATTCCAGTGGAAAGAGGCATGAGAAACCCCCATTGCGTTCAGTGGTTTGGAACAAACTATTAGAAATCAGCTCTAGCAATCAGGAAATCTGCTCAAATACCTTCCTGCTGCTGAGCCTCAGGCTTAGCACCTCTGTACTGAGCCAGAATTTCCCACTGAAAGCCTTTTCCAGCATAAAGAAAACTCACAGGGTCTGAGGATTCGTTCCGTTATTCAAAACTCAGGCCTTATAAGCACATGCTAATTGCAAGCAGTCTGAAGTCGTACCAACAACCTGTTCCTTCTCCAAAATAAAAACTCTTTGGATCTTTAGGTTTCAAGACATATTCTAGACCAAAGCCTGGATCTATGAGACATTGACTCCAGACCAAAAAGCTTAAAATAGCCTCAGCCAAAAATTAGGCAAAACCAGATGGCTTCAGTAAGGCACAAATATGCAAGGAGCTTCTGACCTTGCCTGAACCTCAAATTCAGAGCTGAACTGCGTGCATGCCTCTGCATAAGATCTGTTCCCAAGTTGCCTGCCAAGATTCCCTGTTAAAAGCTACTGCTTCAATCAAAGGCTTGGCAGAATGTAATGTGTGTTTGTAGTTCAGCATCTTCAGCTGATGATCTAGCATCTCACCTTTCACCAGTGCTGGAATTGGGTTTGAGATGGATTATGTCTTGCAACTGATTTTAGGCACATATTCTTTTCTGTGTAACTTCTAGCAACAAGAAAGGGCAGAGCAGGTGGGGATGACAGTGTCTTGAATTCCTGCCATTAATATATTCTTTTGTAAAAATGTGTTCCTTGAATTTAAACCCTCACCAACTAAAAGCAATAGCAAGAGTTTCAATGCATCAGGGATGCAAAAAAACCACCTACCATTATCAGACTTGGGGACCTTTTAGAAATCACCAGCACAAAACCTTCATCTCTAATTCCTTTCGTGAAACCTGCAGCTTCTCAGTTGCCCTGCCATGAAAGCCTGACCAATTTTTCTGTATATGACTAGAATCCAGAATATCCCATTTACCTGGTTTTGAAAGGGAAAGCCAGGTATTATATGACAATCTCTCTGTTCTCTTTCATCACAAGAAAACCAGTGTGTTTCAGGTAAAAAACACCTCATATTTTTAACAGGAATGATCTAAAAAGGTTGAGAAAAGATTGACATAGCAAAGAATGAGCAAAAGCACCATACTCTGTGCTTTCATCGGGGGCTATGTGCTGGCTTACTTGATTGGTTCCTTTTAGAAGCCTTTCAGCAGGGCTTTGAAAGGACACAGATTATGACATTCTCCTGATAGAGATCTGACACTTAGCTAGAAAGCCACACTAGTTTGAATATGGGTGACAGATAACAAGGAGGCGGGATATCTGTTATTGTGACCTAGTGGCTTTGGGGTAGCAAACATCCCTTTGTTTGAAGTTTGGAATTTATACAGAATTCCTCATTTCCTCCTTCCTGTAAGCACAATACATTGTGAGAGAGAACTTAACTACAGCTCATTAATACCTCACTTCATAAACCTTACACAGAGTTTTGTCCATTTAAAGTCAAGCTTTGATGTAGCACTGGGTCAGCAGGGGTTTTTGTTCACTTCTGTCAGCTTTCAGACTCAAAAAGCTTTTACATGTTTCCCATGTAGTTTTTTATTTTGTTTCTTATCAAACTGGCTAATTTTGCCAAACAGTGAGATCAATTTTATACTAAAGTTTATACACTGGTATAAGGTGCTTTAATCCTAGAGGAAGGAAACAGACCTTGGCATTATCATCTGCAAAGTTCATTCACCTGTGTCCAGCTTCTCATTACTTGTGCTGGCTGGTAAGGGAGTTTCTAAAAGACCTTTATTAACGTCTGCTCATGGTGGAAGTACTTTTCATAATATCCTTCATTTAATGATTTCAGAGAACTTTTAAATGCAAACAGGTGTTGTGCCTATGGAAGGATCGATGTTGTTATCTGCTATTTAAAAACACATACTAAGAAAAAGCATGGATTCAGAAACTATCCCACATTTATAGGAAAAAATGCTAGCAAATTAACCCAGTGTCCTAATCCAAATGCTCTGCATTGAGCATTAAATGAACTTCCTTGACACATCCTCTCTGCACTGAATTTGATATACTCTTCCTTCAAGAATCGGGACTTATTTGTGTCACATGTGAAATATCTTAACAGATCGGACAAAAGAGCGCTTTAAACGAGACTTGAAGTCCTCTTCTAAAAGCAGAGTTACTTTCCCTGTGTCTCTAGATTGCCTTACTTTCAGAGGGCAAAGAAATACTAAAGTAGTCTGTGAAACTTCTGAATAGATAAATCACTTAACCCCGCTCAAAATACTAAGATCTAATCTTAAAGTTCACTGATCCTAAATGGAAGGAGCCCAGCAGCTCTCAGGCTTTCACTGGGAACAAGCATTTTTTTAGTAATAAAGCTTCAGGTGTCTTTGCAGGCTCTTACTTGGCTCTGAAAATTGTATCCTATACCGGATTTCTGTAGTATGTTATTTTCCTGGCAAGGAATTGGAAGGGGAAATATAATGCTCATGAGAACTTGCCTCTAAAAGGAAGACTCTTTTCTTGTCCAGTAACAGCTTGTCCTCTCTGTAGAGACTTCTGCTCTAAACCATAATCAGGAAAGCTGTCAAACATGTACTGTTCTATGTGGTCATTGCAAGGACACTGGTCCCACCCATGTGCTTGAATTAAGCTAGTGCTTGGATACTTCTTAGGACCAGAGCTTGAACCTTAGTTGTAGGCAGCAATTTTACATCATTGCAAAGTGAACAAAAAATGTTAAACATAAAAGTTTATTTTCTGGACCATAGAACTGATGACTCTGCAGTGGGCCACTTCATGATTTATATGTTGTATTTTATTTTGCAAGCCGTTAAATATAGGGAAATTGGATCAAGGTTATTGTGTATCTAGTGAGATAACCTTTTAATGATTTATTTGTTGTTGAGTACCTTCACTGGACAGCTGCTGGGCAATCCCTTCATATATGTTCTTACTGATCAGGCTTTCAGTATGACATTTATAGAATGGTCAGCTTGAAAAGTCCATGGAACAACTGATGTTTGGTAGTGCTGGTACAGGAGGCAGATGACAAATAATAATCTTCAAGCATTTATGTTGAACACCTGCACAGCTCTGGACACATGCCACAGATATTCATGCTAATGGAATGGCACAAGGCTGGGGATGGCTGCTGCTTGCTGCAGGTCTTGATGGACCCAGAGCAGTCAAGATTTGCATAGAAAAACCTGTTAAGTTGATTGATGTATCACTGGGGACAGAGCTGAATTCCAGTCCCATCTGTAAGATCTACACTGAATCTCCTTGGGATGTGCCTGCTCTCTTGCACACACACACATTCTGTGATTGGAATATCCAGAGAAGTGAGATCCTTCCTGAGATGTGAAATGAAGTTTTTACTTTGGAGTACATAGCTATGCCAGTTGTACTGCTGTAACCAAGAGGTGAGAATAGAACCATCCATCCATGGAGGATCTCAGCTAAACAACGAGGAGTTTTGTGAGGGTTCTGGAGGTGGTGACCAGCCTTATGGGGCTAAGAAGCCAGTGAAAAAAAGATGGATTTAAAGAGAAAAAGAATAAATGTCTTGAATGAGCTGTTACTCTTCTCTCAAGAGATCTAAGAGGCAGGGAACTTACAATTCAGCAGTACTTTTATGAATTTTAGATGTCTAACCCAACCTCAAACCATGCAGACAGGGTGGTTTTCTGCCATCCACTTTGTGACTTTGGAACTTGTACTTAAAAAGAAAAAGACGGACTCATAAATAAGAATCACAATAGCACAGTCTGCGTCAGCTTATGGCATCCATTTGAGTTTTGAAAGGCTCCATCAACACTCACATCCCCATGGGATAAAAAGGCAGCCCATTGTATTATTTACAGACACTGGCAGTGCACTGAAGGTCACAGATTCTGTTACAATAAACAGACGTATATTAACAGGCCAGTCAGGTTTATGGTATCATTGTCTCTCTTAGTTTAAAGGTTTGTTTTTAGTCTTTGCTCTCAATTTTCTAAATGTAATTGAAGCTGGACTCTCTTGTGGGTTGCACCAGGCATTTCTTGGGGAGTCCCAGAGAAGAAAGTGTGTCCCTGTCCTGCACAAAGGGGAAAATGGTCAAGAGTGTCTGTGATAGACATCTGGTGTATGCTCAGGGAGGAGGTTTTGTCCTTTTTTTCCCCCTACCCTACGTACTTTATAATGGACATTGGATAAAGACTAAAATTTTATGAAGATTCTGTTGTTTTCTTTTCCTGTGGCCAAAAATGAGAAATCTCTCCATGGCAGTATAATGAGGCTGCTTGAGTGAAAACACACTGACTGCCCCATGTGGATCACTTCCATCATAATTAATTGGGCTATTAAAGCTTATAAACCAGACAATCTATGAAGTAATAATGTTAGATTCAAGGGAGAAAAGTGTCAGCTGAGGGCAGTGTTAACAGTAGGAGAGTAATAAAACCAGTTATTCTGTAAAACTAATCCCATTTGCAGAACCACCCCAAAGAGAAGTAACCTTTGTAACACTTGCACTTCTTATTTTTTTCCTAGAATTAGCCTTAATTCAGCTCACATCCGTGACGTTGACCCCTCCTTAGATGCTGTTCTTCATGTAGGAACTATTCCTTTTTCTAAATTATTAGTGCTTTAAAGGACATAGCAAAAAAACCAAACCCAGATTCCCATCTTCTGCTTTTTAAATTCTCACTTCTATTCCTAATAAAGCCTGTGACAAAAAGATCCCTTTTTTGAACTTTCCAGAGAAGTGACCTAAAGTTGGACTGGACAGATAAAGTTCTTTAAAGATTTTCTATACCCCCTGTTTGCCTCTCAGCTCTTTTCAGGCATCATTGCTAAGTTCAGAAGATACAGGGAGCTACTAAGGTGCTTTCTATCATTATTTTCTTGCAACTGTGTTTTTTCTGCAGCTCATTTTGACACAATGCTTAACTGTGATGTATCTCAGAGGTTTAGTCCAAATGAGAAGCTGTTGATCCTACTCATGGAAAGGAAAATGCTCCTTATAAAGTGATCAAGAGGTTTAAGCTTCCTCCCAGCTGTTCTGCTTCTTTATAGCCAAATGAAAGATTTGGCTCACAGGTGAAATTGCTTTTGATCTGCTACTCCCTTAATTTGTGGGGAAAAGGCCTTCAGGAGCCAGGCTGGTCAGCTGGCATCTTAATCACATGAAATGCCATGCTTAGCTATAGTGACCTGTCAAAAAATTCATAGAATCTGACTCTGGAAAGTAATAGGTGTTCCAGAAGTGTGGAACAAAGGGCACCACGGCAGAGAGGAGTGTTTGGCTAAGACGTATGTTTTCAGAGACAGGAGGACATGCAACCTTTACAACTGTTTCAGTAATGATGGCGGAGGCTCGACATCAGATCCTGCTGTCCTTTTTGCTCTCTAAGTTCTGCATTGATCTTCCAGAAGTCAGGCAAAGCAGAGTACTACGCTGTGGAGAAAGATGAAGCAAATTTTAGTAAGTGCTGGCCCTGCTCCTGTGCATTTGCCCCTACATAAATTCTGTCAGAAATTAAAACAATCCAGCATGGAAATCTAGGAACTTTGCTTCATCTTCACTAAGACACCATTACAAAATTGGGCTCAGGGCTTTAGTAAACACTGTGTACTGACAATAAATGTTGTGTTACACAGAGGCATTGAAAGTGTTTGTATTATGTCAAGAAAGGTGGTGCGTTAGAAAAACAATCAGTTCAAGTTTGAATTACTTGCATTGTATAAAGACCCAATAGCAGTATAGGTTCTGACTGATTTACAGTCCAGAGCACCTTGAACCTGAATGTCTTTTAGGTCATTTAGTAAGGAGCCTAAAGTTTTGAGGTTGGGGGTTGCTTCCTTCTTTCTCCTCTGTTTCAGAAATCTGTATCTCAAATGCCATCCATAGGAAGTATTTGCAAAAAGAAATGAATTGCTTAGAGAGGAACTGGGAGGAGGTTTCCTTCCTGAAATCAGAGCTGGCAATCTTTCTAAGTTATTTAATGGTCCCAGTTTCTGAAAACATATTGAAGGAAATATCTTAACAATGAGATAGCCCCTTCGCCAAATGCTAATTGGTATTGTGTCAAATTTACCTCAGCAGTATGTTCTGACTTCACATCTCCTCTCCTGTTACCTCTTAGATTGGTGTTTGTTTGTTTGATTCTGTTTTAGGGGTACACAGAGGACTGGCAGCCTCAGCCAGAACACAGAGTACTTTTAGCTGACTATTTGTTCAGCCTGAGAATGCACCCTCTGAGACAGAAACCTGTGCAATTTAAATCTATTTGGAGAAATTTCTGGGTTTTTTTCAGCTACTTTTTCATCTTACTCTATTGACTTCAGAAGTATTTTGTAAGTTCTCAGTTGTGTTATTTCAGATTGCCAGTACAACATAGCCAGTTCTGAAGGGGCACCTGGCATGTGTTTAACTGTGCACAGCACCATGGCACAATAGTTTGAGACAGGAAATGAAGATGAAGGATGTGTCCATTTAAAATTGGGGGGGGGGATTTCAGGCAGTCAGGATATGAAAAAACAAGGTGATACTCTGAAATAAACACTGAATTATAAACCAGGAATTCCTGCCTCTGACTCATGGGGCAAATCCTTTGGGGGTAAGTCTACAAAAGGAATGAGGCGCCTCGGTGCTGACAGTCTAAACTATTAGGTTAGAGGCCACCGTGTACTCGCAGCAGGTATTTGTTGGGGGAAGACTTGCTTTGACAACTGATGTCAGGAAAGACTTGACAGTTGTAAATCCTCAGTGGACAGAATTATTTCTGTCACATAATGGAAAGACAAGGAAGTTTGGGATCTCTCTTTGCCCTTTCCCATTGGCTAGCGTAGAGGACTCCTCTGTCTGCACACTGCCTTTTGTTGTTCTCAGTGCCAGCTTTCTATGTCTCTGCTGTGTACGGAAAATAACCTACTCGAAGGAGCAGTCTCTTGCAGAAACACGGTGTCTTAAAGATGACCGCTGCATTGCTCACTGTTGAGATACCCAAGTGCTTCTTAGGAAAAGGTTTTCATTCTTGTGGGACTGAAGTTGAGCATCTATTAGTAAATAGGGGATCTGACTTTCAGATTTGTTGAGTGCCAGCGATTCCCCTAAGAATCCAACTTTTATCAGTAAGTGCTCAGTTGCAGATGTTGGTGATTAACAGTATTGCATTGTAGCCTGTAATTGTTAACCTGAATCTCCCACTGTCTTATTTCCTTTTTTATCAGATGAAGATAATACTAATATCTCTCCAGGGAACTGAGAGTATTTATTAGCTCATTGTACAGTGCTCTAAGGAATATGTTACTATATTTAATGTTTTTGTATTGATCAAAAAGGACAAGAGAAGGCAGGGGGACATTTATACTCATATTTTTTATTTCTTTTTTTTGGTCTTATTGCCAACAGAGAATACAAGGGCATCATGATGCTACTTAGAACTGTCATCTCAAAGATCAGCTGGGAGAAGAAAGCAAGCCAAGATGGAAAATGTTGTGAATGTTTCAAAAGCTTTGCAGCACTTATTTATGAGTTTACCAGGCTCTTCTTTTCAGAGTTGATTTCCTTAGAAGGGAACAATAGAGATGTCCCTAAAGCATTTAATGGAAAAAATGACAAATAAAAATTCTAACAGGAAAGTGGCTCTAGAAACCACTGACCTCGGTTCTCATCTTTAATTTCTCCTGCTAATGCGATTTTTCCTTTCTAGCCTCCAATTCATCATGCTCTAAGGACATAAAAGGGGAAGCTACATCTGAGGAAGTACCTTTACAGTGCAGTAACTGCTGTGATGCCAGTAGGATGTAGGAATGTTTAAACTTGCTTTAAACTAGCTAACTTGGTTATCAGTAACACCCTGCGGTGGCAGAACAGAGCGCAGCACAGGTTGCCCAACCATGTATGTACTTTGACATGATCCTGCAGCTTGAGCTGAACTCCCTGTGCTGCAGCAGCTGGACTGCTGGACCAGTCTTGGATGTAACACTGCCATGAGGGCCTAATGGAAGAGCGAGCTCTGGGCTCTCTTAAAAACTTGAATAACTGTTCAGAGGTTCAGTACTTTACCAAGTGCTTCTCTCAGTAGAGGCACAAATATTCTTTATTTTCACTAAATTTCTTTTCCCCTTTAGACGTTCTGATGCTTGTTGTTCATGTGATGGGCCTTCGAGGAATGATTGCCCATCACAGCTGTTTTGGATGACTCAAAGTATCAGTCTTCAGGTGGGTGGATGTGCTACACCCATGTCAGTGAGTTTGTAACTGAAAATCCTGTTATGTATAATCCTTATTCCTTTGACTTTAGGAGAGATCTGAAGTCATGTTTGTGTCCAGTTTGTCCAGTATGGAACTCCATACCTATCCTTTTTCTGTATGGTATAATAAACCACTAACATGGATCCAGTTTGGACCTGGATCTAATCTTTGCAGGCTGTGTTTATCTCAGTTGCTTTAGTTTACAAAAAGAATACAGAACAAAACAGAAAAAGTACTGTAGCCAACCCCTTTAACCAGCTGGTCTTTGACACTACAATTGCTCTCATTTTCTTACTGCTGATTAAATCACTACGAGATCTGGGCCACCGGTAAGAAGGTTCTCATTTTAATTAGAAAATAATGAAAGAGAGGACGTGGATTTGTGTATACGTACATAGTTACTGCTTTCAGCATTGCATCAAAGGCGCAGAACCAGCAAGAAATACAAAAGGGTTTTATATCCTCATTCCAAACGTTTAAATTTTCAAGCTCCAGTTACTGGCTAATATCTCTAATTTATTGTTCCTATGCAAATGTTCTTTGTATCATAAGCCTTTGACAAATGACTGACTCTTCTGTTGACAAATGTTCTTTCCAGCATCCCATGAGTGTCCATACAAAATGCATTAGTATAAGGAATGTGAAAAGGTATTTTAATAAAGAAAACTTTGAATTGAACTTCACACTGGATGTGGCATGTTCATGTTAGTGACTGCTTACAAATGAGTGCCTGTGGAATTTTTGATTGTGACGAACTGCATAGATATGTTGTGTAAATTAACATATGGAAGATGTCATCTCTGCAACAAGTGATTCAGAGCACTTAGCTCTGGTGTCAGGAACCAGTTTAGCAGCAGGTAAATGCACTCAATTGGTTTAAGAGCTGAGCGTGGGAGTGCTTATGTTCATGCAAGCATTGTGCTAAATTACGAAGGCTAAAATTCTTCCACAAACCTTTCCACAGCTCAGGGAAGTGCTTGCTCGCACTAAGCAGGTTCAGGCAGAAGCTTACTCACCGCACAGCCTTGCTTGCTTAACTTTACACTATCTTTACTGTTGCAGAACAGAGGTCTTAGGGATGAGATGCAGAAATGCTGTAAATCAACAGACTCTTTCTCCTTGCCACTGTTAATTTTGTTTTGTTTTTCATTTCCAGCAAACTAACAGCTGCTTATTTTCTTGTCTAACTTATCTCTGTGTGCCCTTTCATGGAAATATCAGTGATGATGTGCTGTCTGATTCGTGCTGAAAACTACCTGAGGGTACTGAGCAGCGTGGCCGTCTATCTGCTCTTGCTTCGGTGTCACCGGGCGAGAGGGACCGTGCTCGGAGCCGACCCTTACTGCTGCTGGTCCGGCAGCACCCGGCGCTGATCCGGTGCTGACCCCTGGTGGCAACTGACCTTGGCTTCTTTCTCTCCCTCGTAGGTTAGTGAATAGTTTATAATTGCTGGGGGCCTACTTCTGTGCAGAGTAAATATCCTGCTCATCGGTGAGTGAATAAACCTTAGAGTTTATTTACTTTTCTGGGGTGTTATGTGCTTGTTCTAACTGCTGCTTTGTGAGCGTGGTTCAGTTCAAGTTCTTAATGTTGCAATTCATCACTAAGCTGTCTTGCATCATAAACCCCCAGGTTTTGGGGGCAGAGGTAGTAATGCTGTCAGACTGGCTACAGCCGATCTGTTGAGAGGGAGAGGTCAGCTACAGGGAAAAGAAACAGAGTTTGAGAAAAACAGAGATACTGAGTGAAAAAAAAAACCCACCAATCAAACTAGAAATCAAACAGAGTAATGAAGTATCAGCACAGAGTTAAAATGCTGGCACATTTTGTTATTTGGTATTTGAAGGCCTTTCTGAATAGGCTGGTGAAAGCAGAAAAAGCATCACTTTTACTGTTATTTGGGAAGTAATAAGCAAGTTGTCATGTCTGAAGAATGACAAAGAATGGGGCTTATTGCTTTTGAAATCTTCACTCTAAATCACAGGTGCTCCCATTAAAAAAAGCTGAGAGTCTAGCAATCAAGAGAAGGTGGATTGCCTGGGAGGCTTCAATTAAATGCATTTATATTTATACAGGTAATTTGTTTTCTCAGCAGCCACAGACCTGCTGAGTGGGAAGGCTGAAAGAATTCTCACCACTGCAGGAAATAATCACTGTAGTTAAATTTTAAATTTAATAGCAAAAGAAATCACAGTTTCTTCGGGGAGGGAGTCACCTGCAAAGTCTGATGACAGGCCAACAGAAGAGCAGCATGGAGCTGAAATGAAAGATTTAGCCCAAATCAGCAAAGGTCTAAACAGCCAGTGCAAAGGCACTCAGAATATGCTCCAGTCGACCTGGGGTCTGCAGTAGCGCTGAACTGTCCAAGAAGACAGTTAATTTCAACTGCTGCTGCCAGTGCATCCATCCTGCACAGGGACATGTAGTCATGAGGCACTGAGGAGCCTGTCTGATACCCACCTGGTTTAACAGACTGTGATACCAACACTGGGAATGCGCATCTCCAAGAAAACCATCATATTAAACTGTTGGCATGATCCAAGCCTAGTTCAGTGTTTGCAGAGAAACTGTGACTGCTGAAATAGCCTGTTTCCACAAAGCACTTATCAACACTCACACAGGGAGAGCTCAGCTTTAAATCCTCTGCACTGGCTTTTTGTTTATTCATTTTTTAACTACATGCAGAGCCAAGTCTCTACCGCAACTGACACAGTTTCACTTTGCGAATCGATGAGACAGTGCTACAAGGGCAGAAATGTCTCACCTGTGAACTTCATTTTGTTCAGAGCAGCCAAACTGATGACCCTAACTGACTGTGGTCCTCATGGAACCAACCTGTGGCTCTCACCACCCACCCAGGCTGTTCCCCAGAGGGACCTTCTGTGGTAGTTCAGGCTCCAGACAGCAATAAGTTGTGGAAATGTCCTCTCCCAAGTGCAGTCACCACTTTCCAGCCCTGGCTTTTCCTTAGGGAACTCTGCTCTGTTTGGGGTAAGTGCTTCCAAGGCAGTGAAAATAAGAGCTGCTAGTCAGTCCTCAGGGGTGGTGGGGACAGGGAGGTTGACATCAGTGGGACAGAGGTGAAGGCTTTGTCTTAAGTGAGCTGAGTCATTGTATTACTGGAAGGGGTGAACTTTGCTTGATGATGGGCTGTGAGCCCTAATGGAAGAAAAAATTGCCAAGTGTATTAAGATGCGGTCAGAGTGTAAGTCAGTTAATGATAATTACAGCCACCAGGTTATTAAATTAACATGAGATTGTCAATAAGAAATATAGATTGCTTTGGAACCTTTTTAAATTATTTAAAGCATGGCAATAGTGCAAATGTCACAGTCTCCATTAATTCAAAACTAGGTTTTGATTTTATTACTGTTTCAGTTGATATTTTATATTTTTGTTTGAACTTCATGATCATTAAAGGAACAGGAGTTTTAAGGAGCAAGGAATGCCAAAAGCTGGTATGAGGCAAAAGCTCAGAGGTGGCTGGAGATGAGCTGTGATTCTGCAGTGTGATCCATGGCAGGGCTGGAATCAGGTAAAGCCAAGAGTGTCTAAATGCAGTCCTTGCATGCAAAATGACAGATCAAATTTTCCAGCCACCGACTGTGTTCATGTCACACCGTCAAGTGATCGGCAGTAGACAGCCTGAATTGCTTCAATTACTTCGGCCATTACTTGTCACAGGCAAGCTGGACCTGCTGTGCCTGATACTTCCGTAACTCTCACCACGTGGCCACTGCCACTTGGGCTGTGGCCTCTAGGTAAGGATTTAGCATTTTGCACTGCCCTGGACCCTGGCAGTGCCTGTGTACAGACCAAAGGAGCAGCAATGAGCTAACTCCCTGTCTGCAATTTCCAGACAAATTTGGTGAACAGAGCTCAGCCTGACTCAGGGCATTCCTCAGGACTGGAAGAACAAATCTGAATGTACTTACAGCATGTGTTGGCACTCTTGAAAAACTGGTTCCACCTGTGGGTGCTGAGCCTGTAACAGCCTCTAGACAATCTGTCCTCCTTGGCTGGAAGTCAGAGACCTTAAGGGAGCAGAGACGGGAAATATGCAGGCTTACGAAGAGAGATTCACGTTCCTCCCAGGGACCCTGGGGACTAGTTGATCTCTACACAAGGATGGTATGTTCAGCATGACTGAAAGTATTAGCTGCCTGAGCCCTGGAGCCTCAGAACATTGTGTACACTGCTTAAATCCAGTTTAGTCATTGCTGAAGGAAAGCAAGGCTGCCCTGCTGGAAAACAACCCTGACACACACCTGTGCTTTGTCAAACAAGAACACTGGAAGGGTCTTCTTTAACTAGCTTTACTTCCTTTCCCCTTCTTTTTCTTTCTTTTCTATTTTGTTTTTTGAAGCTGATCTTTTCCCACTGACTTGATTTCTTCCTGACTGCTGCAGGATGAATCACATCATCCCACATGTCTGTATTCTGAATGGGACTGTGGAAAGCAGACCTGACGTCCCCTACAAGCTGAGAACGAGAACTGATGCTTTTTAATTACAAGTTTCCTGCATATGGTCTAGTTTTTCACCTTGTAATCATGAGCAGTGTAATAGAGACTTAAGTAAATTGCTGCCTTTTCCTCATCTGTAGCATATATAGATCAGATTTTAATGTTTAATGGTTATTATCTCTGAAACTAATTAGTGCACCAAGTGGCTGGCAAAGGTCACATCTGTGTTTTCTTCATCACATGCAAACATGGATAGGGCTGCATGCTCACACCAACTGATTCTCCTAATTACTGTGTCTTCTGGAATCATTTCCACCAGCACAAAAATCACTGGTTTTACTTGGTGGCTGCTTCACTCCTACTTTGTACTTGTGTCTGTGAAGGACAAAGTTGAGGGCAAAGGGGTGTGAGCAGCTGTCATGTCCACAGCACATGTTCCCTGTGCTGTGGACATGCACCTTGTAAATCAGAGCAATCACACTTCATGCATCCTTGACTTTTCAAGTGCTATGCTATTGCAAAGGGATGAATTTGTTGCCTTTCCATGAGGAAATGAATGGAGCTTTTATACCCTGTCTTTGACCAAAGCACTTAGGTGGTTTTAGGCCCAGTAGATGGTTTCTAATAGCAGGCAAAATTGATCACTCAGGTGCTTTGATGCAGCCCTTTTATTTACAAAGAAAGTACAAAATTCTGTTTCCTTGAAGAGAGGAGGAATCAGACAATAGGAGACATTTTGCATGCAATTTCAGTCCTTTCAGCCAGCGCTTTCCCCAGAAGCACTCACCAGCCTTTTTTCTCAAGGTCGTTCTTATAGAGTTTACCTGGTTCTGCCTGGTTTTTAGAGCAGGCTGCTCCTGTCAGACCACAGGAGCACACAGTTGCTCTGAGCTCGGCCCTCCTCCCCACATTTTCAGAGCTCAACATTCTTCAGCAGGAAGAAACCTTGAATGCATCAGCTTCTCCAGGTTTGCCCTTTTGCCTGTTTCAGCTGCGTGCTTCTGCACGAGAGCGTGTTTGTTTCTTATACAAAAGAATATCCAGTGAAAGCCAACATTAAACCTCTTAGGGTCATAAGCTTTTGCCTGAACGCTGTCTGGATGGCATTAGGATTGGATACTCGGCATGTGTCCCTGTGCTGATGAAATGTAAGACTTTGCACACTAATTGTCTGTGAGGAACACAAATACGTGATGGAATTGGGGCCCGATGAGATTCTCACTGCCCAAATTCCAGAGTGCCTGCCCCTTCCTCTCTGTTGAGCACTCTCATAGATGGAGTTTTAGGTGGCAAAGCAAGGGTGAATTGTCATATTGGTGGCACTGTTCTGGAGCTCACCGTGTGTAGGTGATGCCCAGCACCAGCTTTCTGTCCTGGCACCTCAGGTGTGGGAACAGGGGCTGGATGTTTGCACTCTATGAAATACCCTGTTGATCAATGAGCAGTATGCATTGCTAATACTGGGTTGAATTTCTCTGTGTTCCTTGCCCTACTTATCATATTTAACCTTGGATTTATTTGTGGAGAACTGCACAGAAAGTCCTGTTTAAGAAAGGAAGAAACAGAGAGAAATCCTGGAGATGGTGTGTTTTCTTGCAATATTTTCCTGGATATTTTCCAGTCTCTTAATGAATGAACACTGACATCTAAACCATCCCCAGGGGAGATTCACGATCCATCTGAGTTCAGTAAGAGGTTCCTAAATAGCTGCAGCAAGTCCATGCTTCAAAAGAAATAAATTTTGCTATTTTTAAAACATGCAAGTTTTGGAAGGCTTTGAATGTCCAGATTAATTCTCTGTCTAAATGCAGTAGAAGGCAGCAGTGACTGGTGAGTCGCACTCAAATCTGGAAGGTTTTAATATTGTCTGGGATCTAGATTTGATGTTCTAAAACCTTAAGACTGTGTTTAGTTTACTTTTTTTCCCAGAGCAGACTGTGCATATACTTATCAGATTCCTTACTATATCTCACTGGATTTATGTGAAAAATATATTATCTATCAGTACTTGGAATTTTGACTCAGGGATTCTGGTGTGATAGATTACTGGGCAATGTTTAATTGAAAGATTTAATGATACTCTGAACAGGGCATGACTCATTCTTAAACAACAGGGAACAGCTCCTCTATATGAAAGAAACCAAGGTCATATGGAGACAGATGTTGCCCTGCACAGTGTGATTCTATCTGCAGTAGGTAGCAATGTAAGATGACTTTGGAAGTTGAGCAGAAGGATCAGGGCAGTATTTGGAAACTGAATTATGCACCTGGTCACTAAAATCACAAAGTCAGGCTGAGCGGAGTATTCTCAGTGCCTGATGTTAGACATCTACCTTGGATGTCTGAGCTAAGAGGCTACTCTGCTCTCTAGTACAGTCACTGAGAGTCCTGTTAGGAACTGCCCTTTAGAGCTGCCTGGTCCTTTTCACTAGCTATAATATATAGTCTAAGGAGCATAGATACCTTATTTAGCCACCTGAATGATTATCATAGTGAGATTGTATTTAATACATCTCTGAGCTGAGGTCCTTATCCTAGAGTGGTGTACAGTTAATATTATTGGAGGGAAGGAAATTATGAAGTCCAGAACAAGAATTCAGTTGTGGGGGCACTGAGAACATTTGGCTTCGGAAGCTGGATCCAAATCTGTTAGAGAAATGGGCCAGCATGGAGCTGTCACTGGTGTTTGATTGGTTGTAGGGAGAGGAAGGCAGGGTTGAATCTTGGCTGTGATTGTTCTGTGTGAATAGACAAGCAGTTAATGCTCTGTCAGAGGCAGTTCTTTAACATGGGAAAATGTCAGTCCTGTGTTTGCTTTCAGAGTTGTGCTCTTGTTTGTTCCGGGGTGTAACTGCACCTTTGTGTTCCCATTGTTTAAGCCTGGTCTCCTCAGCAAAGCTCAGTGTCTGACTTGCCCTGTTTAAAAGAAGACATTGCCCCTTATTTTGTTCCAAAATGTTGGACTGACTGGCATAGACACTTGGGTTTATTCTATGACATTGGATGTGGGCCACAATGATGCTGCTGCTCAGTTAAAGGTTGCTGATTACTGTTACAGAGATTGCAGCTCCTGACACCTTGGCAAAGTTCATGTAAATAAAGGTTTTAGCAAAGTTCAGATTTGAAATTACATTGTCTATATCTGCACAACAGCCTAAATGGGATCAGCCTTATGAAAACAATGCACGTGGCACCTTCAGAACATGGGAAATGCCCTGACAGGCATCCATCTATGCCAGTTCTCGATCTCGGTTGAGAGAGCAAAGTCTCTTCAGTGTTTTATTCCTCTTTTGTAACTGAGAATTCACTTCATGTTGCAATTTCTGATTCTGTTTTACCACGTATACATTCAGCTCTGGATCAGGTGTTTAATCCTCTCAGAACAAAGATACCTGAGCAAGATTTGCTATTTTTATGGTAGTGATGTTTTGACCTCATGCCAGCATGATCTAGGAACAATTCCCATTAAATCTATTGATGCGAGTCTTTCCTCAAAGGGGGACATTCAGGAAACCCTACCTGAATTATCTCTTAAAATAGATTAGTTAAATCCTGTTAAACCCCACGCAGATATTCATATTCAGAATTAAGTGTCATTAATTGGGTTTAGAGTACTGCACTCTGAAACTGAAGAAAGCTAAATCAAATGAAGACCACTTCAATTCTGAGTAACAGCACTCATGCAGGACTCCAGTGTAACTTCACTAACCACTCTCAAGTCACACTTGTCATTCATTCAGATTAATATTTCTGACTTTCCCTGTGAAGGGAAAATAAAGCCATTATAGACTACTTGACCATACATTCTGCTTCTCCCCCCAGAAAAGCTTTGTGGACCTAGCTCCTCCTGAATATTGGACAGTTGGAGTTCTGGATCTGAAGGTTGCTGTTAGTTTCTAGTCTGCAGTCAATGCTCTTTTCCCCTTACTAACCAATTAAATCAGGAACATCAGTGTGGAACCTTAGCATCTGTCCAGGCAAGAGCAGATGGGTACTGCTGGCTGGTGTTAACATTCCTGTGGTAGAGCTGTGCGTGTGGAAAACTAGCAGTGTATGTGCATGGTTTAAATATGTAGCTTCAGCTGTTCTGTATCAGGAGTACTAAATTTACTTGTAGATTTAAAATAGGTGAATAAGTTTGCAGCTGAAAGGTCAGGACGTGTTGTTTATTTTGTGCTTTGCTTTTCCTGATTAGTAGAAAGTTGTCTGTAGCATCTGATGTTATTGTCAAGGACTTCTGGTGTAATGCCTGCAGAGACAAAATGTAGACTACTCCCAGTGTATCCCCAGTACCTTCCTCCAGCTTTGTATTTTGCCACAGTTGTGGTCTGAAGTACTCCAGCACTCAGCTAGTACATATTCTAACTCGGGGAAGTCTCTGTGGAGGGAGGGGTATTGACTTCTCCATCATGTGCAGATCAAATTTCAGGCTTTTAGAGTTTTGTGCCTTTGCCAGGTACACTGAAATACAGATACCAGCTCTCACAACCTTCATGTGACTTTGGCAGCGTGCACGTGGCTGCTCTGCAGGGCAGATGGACTCACCTCTTCTCCAGGGATGGATGGCATCGCTGCTGTAGGTACGCACCAGCCATTTTCCCTATGTGGGTTCAGTGCTGGGGGGCGGAGATTGGCCTGTGTGAGAAGCATCGGGAAGGTTTTTTGCAGGTCTGAGGAAACCAGTGTGAATTCACAGCATTGAGAGTGTTTGACCTAGGCTGCATTGCAAAGCACCTTCCTTGGGAACAGGTCTGCCTCTGGGTGACATCTCAGCAGCACGGCTCTAGCTCTGCATGCCCTGCTGACCTTGTTTTAGCCTGTTCTGTGAAGCCACTTGACAGCCACTTGGGCAGCCACAAGAGAGGCTGTGCTGCTGCCCAGTACCTCAGCCCACAGCTGCGGGGAGATAGGTGGGTGTTAGAACCCCCCCGGCTCTAGAAATGTGTCTTTTCTGAGACACATTTCTTGATGTGAGGAGTAGCATGTAGCTGTTTCTCCACAGATACTTGGCAATCTAGAAACCTTTAGTAAATTAAAAATAAAATAAAGGACAGAGGGAAAGAGGAAGATCACAAGGACAAATGAGGAGGAGAGGATCTATCTTCAGCTCAGCTTTAAAAATGAAGCAGCAATACAAAAAAAAACCCCACAGAATTATGTGCTTTAGCACAGGAAGCAACAAATGCTCAGAGCTTCTGAAGGTCCCAGGGGCTTTTAGAAGTCAAGCTGAAGCTAGGCCCGTATACCCAAGGAGAGTATGACCTGGCTGTGCTCCTTTGTGCCAGCGAGAAGCCAGGCAGAAGCACTGCTTAGCAGCTGGGATCAGCTGCTGGGAAGAAGTGATGGGTTGGAGGCCAAGATGGACAGATTGCAACTTACTGAACTCAGGTCCAAAGGCAACAGTGAACCAGTGAACCATTGCAGGGAAGGAACTGGGAGGTGCTGAGAACACTTTTGCTTCAGCGTCTGATAAGCAGAAGGTAGGCACACAAGCACAGGAAGGAGTGTGGCATTCAGGAAGCTCATGCTCTCCTTGGTACACATAGTCAGAACCAGCTGGAGCCCACTGGGAAACGCTGGCCATGCAAGTGCTTGCTGGGTTGCTGCACACGTTGAGTGGGCTGGGGGACTTGTTTGTTTTTTCCGTGGTAAGCATCTTTCCATTGCGTTTAATATTGTACAGATAACAAACAAACAACAGTAAGGCTGTTCGCAGACAGGCACACAGGACCACGTATGCCAAGATTCACACGTTCAGGCACAGCTGCTGCCTCATTCGTTCTAAAGCTTCTCAGTATTAAATTGCAAGCAGGTCTGTCCTGCAGTTCTTGGGTCTTCCCCAGGAGATCTGATGGCAATGAGAGGTTTGTGAAAACCATTTGGAAACCCAAATCTCGTGTAATGTTCTCTACCCACAAAAGCACAAGCTTTAAACTGGAGAGTGACAGAGCACTGGAACAGGTTGCCCAGGGGGGTTGTGGAGTCTCCTACGCTGGAGATATTCAAGGCCCAGCTGGACAAGTTCCTGTGTGATGTACTCTAGGTTACCCTGCTCTTGCAGGGGGGTTGGACTAGATGATCTTTTGAGGTCTCTTCCAACCCTCGGGATTCTGTGATTCTGTGAGCTGTGAAATTCTGATGGGGGCATTAGAGAGAAATGAACTGAGCCTCACAACAGCTCTGGGAGAGAAATATTACTTTTTATTTTACAGCCTGCTTTTAAAAGGCATTTAAATGTCTGCCTCACATATTCCAAGTGATTAAAGTAATTTTTTTCAAAGGCAGCTCCTGACTACAGATACCTATTTCTAGAACCTGCAGGCCTGTTGTTCCTCAGAATGACTGCATATTTATACGTTGGATCCTGAAATGTTAAAAATAAATATGCATTACTTTATTCTCTTGTCTTTTTGTAGGATGGGTGGAAGATAAATTATCCAATGAAAGAATTTACTCATACAGCACTGAATGATTCAAAAATGCAGAGATTCTTCCTTTTTCCCCTCTTCCATCTGACTGGGACTTACCTTTAGAAGAGGATTCCCATATGTGCCACAAAGCTCAGAGGCAGGTAACCTGGTCAGTCACAGCTTGTGCCCAGTTTTTCCCAGTGGCTGGCTCCAGCCTCTGCTCAGCACATACCCCTCTATGGAAGAAGCCTCTGCTGAGCACCTAAATTTAGGTGCAAAAATATTCCTCTTGAGGTCAAGCCTTTAAGGCCACATGTTGCCCAAGTCATGTGCAAATGCAGGGCAGGAAGAGCTTCAGAAATTCTAGTGAATTGTTTATGGTTTAACACAGCTAAAACCAAAGCATCAGGCACAGTTTCAGCCACAGTCCCTGTTCCTGTGGGGAAAACCTGTTGTTAAGAAACCAACTGTTATCTTATCTTAACCGTTAGCCTTTGGAAACATTAACATCAGCTTTGTGTAATGATTCAAAGGTCTGCCTATATACAGTGACAGCTATGAAAAGAAACCTATGCTAGATGATTGACTGCACTTTCACATATATTTTAAATATGTTGTCTTTTTAATTAAAAAGATTGCAGGATAAATAAAGGTGATGCAGTGATGCTCACAGAGTGCAGCTTTTTGTTGGGTTCCTTCAGGTTGTAGAGGCTCAAGACTGCTAAGTTTATGGCTTGGACATCCAACGACTTGAAGGTTCTGTTACTCCATTTGGTGAGCTCAGGCCTTTCCTTGCTGGTGCAGGTTGATGCAGGTGGTGGGTGCTGGCCACTGTCAGTACCTCTGGTTTTACAGCCACATGCAGGAATCCTGGTTTAAAAACAGCCAAGTAAGGGCCTTGAAGAACTCCAAGATGCTGGGTGATAAAACAGCACTGAATTGTCTCTGAAATGTAAAGGGAAAAGCAGGATGAGTGCTACTTGCACCTACTTTTGAACTAGACAGCAAAACCTACTACCTACCACCTATACAATGTTTAGTGTAACAGGGCGCCTGCCTGAGCTATAGCTCTATATTTAACTTTCAACATTAGGTAGTTTGGAGCAATTTGAATGCTGCGCACATATCCCACTAAATGTCAGCTAGTAAATAAATAAATTTTTGCCTCATCACTGCATAAAGTATCATAAATCTGACCACTGGTGTGAAATGAAGGGAGTCTGAAAGGTTTTGAGGGATTCATCATGTTTTAATTTGAACTGAAATTGTTGAAGAGGAAGAAGGTGACATGGCCAAATTAATCCATGGGGTAGCTAAAGAAACCTGGCTAGCTAAGGCCAACATCCATCTAACCCAGTGCAAATGTAATCTCATTATTAACTGTCTTAGGAAGCAAGAGCAACAAAGTGAAGGGTAAAAGCAGTGGTAAGGCTGTAATTTATTGCACAGACCATTACTGGGGAAACAACCTTTTGACAGAGATATTTCTTTTCTTTCTCAGTCTGCTGCAAATTGGGAAACGAGGAGAAAATTAGAGTTCCTCTGGCATGGTGTGTTTCCTAGGAGTGGGGCCTCGCTGGCTGGGTAACAGGTAATTTTTGGCTCTTTGTATAACGCTTTGCTACCAAACAGCTGTATTTTGAGTGCTCGAACATACATCTCCTGCAGGCAGCAGCTCCTTCCACCACACGATGTAGTCAGGGATGACAGCGGTCAACACTTGCCTTGGCGAGACCAACCCAGCCAAAGGCAGCGCTTCCTGGAACCGGCTGCTCCCAAACGCGGTCGGAGCAGACGCGGGGAACGGGGAGGTTGAGCACCACCGCCGTTCCACCGGGGCGTTTGTTACCCACGGCCGCTCTCAAGGCACGGGGGCTGTTCGTGTTACCGGCACGGCTCCATACCGGCCCGTTACCGTTTCCCCGAGCGGCTCCGCGTTTTGGGGAGCGTTTCCTTGTGTCACCACTGCCTGAAACTTCGGCAGCGGGAGGCCGCCTGAGGGAAGGGGCGATTCCTCCCTCATGCAGCTCCCCCTGCCCGGCCTGGCCGCGCCTGCCTCACACCTCCCGCCCGCCGCGGGCCCCGCCCCGCCCCTCCGTCCGGCGCTGCGGCGGCTCCGGCAGGCCCGGCCCACCGCGGGGCCCGGATTGGCGGCGCCGGGCAGCCCCGCCGCTTCTCCTCCCCCTGCCACCGCCCGGCGCGGCGCTGGTGGCGCGGGCCGGGGGACGCCGGGGCCGCGCCGGGCAGTGCCATGAGCTGCGGGTAAGGTAAGTGAGGCAGGGCGGGCCCCGCCGCGCCGCCTTGGCCCTCTCTGGCCAGCGCCCGCGCTCCTTGCCGCACCCGCCGGGGCGGGAAGCGCCGCCGCTGCAGCAGCGCCCGGCGTGAGGCGCGGGAGCCTGGCGGGCTCCGCGGCGCTGGCGGCAGGAGAGAAGGAACGGGTGTCTGGCGGCGAAGGGAAGCGGGCCGGGCCGGGCCTAAGGCGGCCGGGGCGCCCCGGGGGGCGGCTGGTCCGGTAGGGTCTGATGGCGGCCGTGAGGGGCCGGCAGGCGCTGCTGTCGGTCCGGCCGCGGGGACCCGGGCGGGTTGTGATGCTGTGGGGCCGCCGAGGGTGCTGAGCCGTTCCCGGGCCGGGGCTGGCGCGGTTGGGTGCGGGGTTATTTTTACTCTGGGCAAGGTCTGGCGGGATGGAGTTACTTCCCCCTGCCATCAGGGTGACTGAGCTGGAGGGTTGGTTGAAGGGGGTATGCGGTCCGGCAGGAGCGCTGCCGGAGTAGAAGCGATACCTTAAAAACAAGCAGCAGGAGCAGCGATAACGTTTATTCTCGGAGGAACCGGGGAGAGGATTTCCAATTAGCTTTTTGTATCTGGCTCCTAAAATTGTTTCCATCTCTTCTTAGGTGTCGGTTCTTTAGCGTCTGTTTCTCTTCATTCTCAGTATCGTTTGTAATTTACTTCTCTGTTGCAGTTCAATATCTAAATGCATTAAACCTGTCTCTTCAGCATGTGCTAAAGTTCTTTCTAAATGTGTGTGCTCAGCTTCTTGATGATCTCTGTTTGTCAGCAGATATCTGACGGAACTTCTGCCCTTAATTTAGAGGAGTTAAGTGTACAGCTGAGTTTAAGTTAAACTTTCATGTTGTAACTGTCGTGTGTGTAACTTTCATGTTGTAACTCTAAGATAGATCAGTGTAAGACTTCAGTGCTCTAAGATTATCTTCTGTTAAGATGCTTTGTCATACTCCTCTGTCTTCTCACAACCCGTTCAAGATGATCTTGCCTGCATAACTGGGAAAACAAGGCAGGCTCACAATCTCAGGGGTGTATTTTGTTTACAAGAAGATGTAGTGGGTTTTTTTTTTAATTCTAAAATAACTTCATATTCCTAAACTGAATAAAATTTAGGCACCGTTTCAATATTCTCTTAATTGAAAATGTGTTAAATTAGAGGTAAAAGCACTTTAACTTAAGCAAAAAAAAGTAAGCTAACGTGTTTGATGTTAGAATAGACTTTTAAAGACTGGCATCATGGGTTTTTTTATGATATATGAGAGGTTACTGTTCTGATTGACTTCAAAGCTGATCTAGCAAGCTGCTCTGATGTGGGTGACACTGTAATAAGACTCCGGGTAGGTGCTGAGGTTTGAGGCAGACTTCTAAGGCAGGGCAGGGTAAGGTACTTGAGCAAAAGACCAGGAAGGTAATTTTGTATTCAAAGATGCGTTATATTGGGCTCTCTGGGCATATGGTATCCCCTGTGAATTGTGTTGGTAAGCCAAGTACTTCTCTAGTGAACTTTACTGTGGTCCATGCAGGGAACTTCCTTAAATGACCTATATTGCTTTTATTTCAGAAAAGAAAGGAAGTTAATGAAGTCCAAAGTAAAAACTTGAAGGACACAGCCCAATAAAGCACGTATGATAATCACAAACTTCTTTTTGCATGAGAAGAACACTTAGCAGTTCAAAATCTTAATAGCAAATGCTTAGTTGTTTCTAACTAAAGAACTTCAATACAACTGTTTTACAAAGTAAAGAATGAGGAGCAGGACACCTAGAGAATGTATAATGCCAGCAATTTCCCTGTTGTGTTTGTGTAAAACAAAGGAGTGGGAGATAGGGAAATTTGCCTAGTAAATAAAAGGTTAATGTAGCTGATATTTAAAATGATGTAGCTAGAGGACTGAAGGTATGTTCTAACAGCTTCTTAGTTGATAGATTTGGGGATTGTGCTGCTCTCGCCTCGCCTTTCTGTGCAAACTCGACCAAATCCATTAGATGAAGTCAGAAGGCTTCTCTGGTAGCGTGTCAGAAAGGCTGCCAGCCTTATGTTGTGTGAGTGTGCAGGTGACGAGTCGCAAGCATGGCAGTGAACATATGTAAGGGTATGTTTCATGTGCTGTTCTTCCCCTGTCCTGTTCTGAGCTTCAGCTTGTTATGGCCCACAAAATGAGTGGATTGTGGTGCTGAGCGCACACAGTGTAGCTGATACCTGCCCAGGAGCTGAATTAAAATTAAGGCTGTTTATTAGGATAAATGGTAGGTTTCAAAAGAGTGAAGAGCATGGTAATTAAATTCTGGTCTTAAACACAATCTTGGAGCTTGGAAAAGTCCCTCGAACCTCTGGATTTTTATTCTTTTCCTTTGGTAAGCTAGAAATTGCGGTATCAGATGTCCACAGTAAGTAGTAGTGTTAATTGTGTGCTCTAAAGCACTTACCCTTGAATAAAGGCATCATATTCTAGAAGCCCTTGCTGCCCTAAATGAAACAATCAGATGACAATGTATGTTGGAAAAATAGGAGTATAGTATAGGCTTAGAGATTAGAGAAATAAAGATAAGCGTTAATACTGTGAGTCTTTGTGAGTGTGTACTTGGTATTAGAAGAGATTTAATGTATTCAAAGTAGAAATCAACTCTGGAAATGCATAAGGTTGCCACATGTACCCAATAAAGGGGAAGATAAGTAAGTTTTCTTACTGTAGCTAATGTAAAGCAGACACTGGAAAGGATGTGTTGTGATTTCAAGGGGGAGGATGGTAGAACAGTGAAATAATGAGAGAACTTAGCCTATGCGTCAGGACTGCTGAAGAATACAGCACTTGAGGGGCAAATGAGCGAGTTAAGTAAGGCAGTGTTGGCTTTGTGCCTGCTGGGTCATGAGAGACCTGTTCAGGGAAAAGCCTTCGGTACAGAGTTGTCTAAACTGTGATAGACTGCCTGGCGTTGATGGCCCAAGATCTCTGATGTTCAGAACAAGACTTGCAATACCGCATACAGCTGACCTTAGTCCTGGTGTCCTCTCCTTGGTATAAAGCAAGAAGTTGACCCTGTGTTGAGCAAGATGTTGGACCAGACTAGCTCCAGAGGTCTCTTTCAACCTAAACTTATATTGTGATTTCACAACGGTTACAGAGGAGAAATGACAAGCATCAAAGTAACTCTCGAGCTACTTGTAGGGCAATGTAGTTGTCAGATTTTGAAATTCCAGATAATAACCAGATAAATTGGTTAATGTATTTTAAATTTTCACTTATGTTTCTGGGAAAAACAACCTATCTGCACTGGCATGTGACATCTAGGAAACCCTATTCATGGAACACTTTTGATTTTCCAAGGTGTTGTACAATGACGGGAAAATATGTTCTCTTCTCTAAAGTGCTTGTATTTCAAGAGACAACAGATGACTAAATTAAGCAAACAGTGGGACAATACAAGGAGGCAGTTATTTCAGGACATTACTAATATGATTATTAAGCTTTTTTTAAGGCATCATGACAAAGGAGATACTTAAAAGAGAATTTGATAGAGAACAGTTTAGTAGCTTTATTGATTTTTATTAAACTAGATTCCTACAGTCTAATTTTCTTCTCCGCTACTTTTTATGTGCAGAAAAACCTTTTATTCCAAGTCCCCTTTTGTTTATTAGTTTTCCAGCTATTTTAACCTCTTCCTGAATTTTACCAAGTCAATTTAATGTGAAGGCTTGCCCTCACTGAGCAGTCTCTTCTTTCCTGCCCTGTGACAACATCTGCAGCTCTTATGGCTATAGCTCATAGCTTTGTGTAGCTCACCAAAGTTTTTTAAGAAAATGCAGTTTGCAGGTTTAGATGTAAATTACCACATTCACAATGTGATGAAGTGCAGAATAAGTCTTCATATGAGAAAAGTAGTACTTATGTGAGCTAATTCTGTTGAAGTATGTTGTTTGTAAGATAGCATTTACTTTCATTACGTATGTGTGAGACCTTGACATAGGTGTTTATCTCTGTAGTTATCTACTCAAGCACCTCGCTTGTGAATTTACAGAAACCAGTTAATCAGCTCTTCAAGAGGAATATGTATTCTGTAAAGAAATATACGGGCTTTTAGTTTTTATTTTTAGCAGTGTACTTTGAAGATAGAAAATGCTGCGTGTTCAGTGTACCAGATAAGTGCTTTAATTACCTTGGTTCCATCTTCATCTCCCTTTTGTTTTCTGATAGAGAATTGTCAGTTAGTATGCCGTGTAAAGTCCTTTCATGCTGATGTTTAGGAGAATAAATTGTTCAGTGTGGTGGGAGAAAGGATTGAAGCAAAGTGGTGGTGCAAGCAGATTGGTGCATCTTCGTAGTTCTTGAGCCATCCTGACTTGAAGGCTTTGACATCTTGCACTATTTATTCCTAGTGCAAGGTTAGGTCTGTGTGCTGAGAAGTAAGCAAGCAACTGTATATACTGTGGAAGTAAGCATTAGTGTTGAGGGAGGAAAGGGATATGAAGGAGAGGAGGTGAAATGAGATTGCTTAACTAGGGTAGGCGGGAGGCTTTTGTAATTATTATTATTATTTTTTAAAGAGATCCTCTGGAAAACTCTGCTGAGACTCAACTGGTGGGAAATAATGCACAAGCTCCAGGTCTGCCAGGCTGTTTCATGCCTGGGATCTTCTCACTGGTGTCTCTTGCTGTCTCAGATATGCTGTTTCCTGTCTGGATGTTGTGTTATTTGGAAATTGGTGAAATTTGTAACACAGTTGTCAAAATATTTTCTATTGTTGCCTCACTAGTTCTAAGTGTTTTCTTTTGTTGCCTTGTCTCTATTGTGCAGGTCTGTAGGGAAGGCAGCATCTTCATTAGGCTTCCTGGAAAAGGATATGGAATACAAAAACAGGCTTGTGTTTGCAGAGTCTTTTTCTTGTTGCAGACTGGAATGGAAACAGAAAATGTGAAGATTTTCTGAAAGATTGGGAACTGTTTTTCTAAATTGAGCTGAGTAACACCATCATGGGTACCTTGAGGAAGAGCAGTATTTAACAGCTGTGGAGCAAAGGCAGAACTGCAAAGTACAGTGGTGTCTGTCCCTCAGAAATGTCGCTCTAGTGTAGTAACAGCAAGATTTAAGACCTCCAGAGTCACCATGGTAAATAGCGAAAGCTTTAGGATTATTAGTTAGTATTCCCCATTTTGAGTTTATTCCTTCAGTGCATATCATTATGGTATGTGTAAAGCTGTTGTTGATTGCTGGTTTAAAAACCAAGAAGTGTACTACTTGTTTCGTTATTGTAGAGGAAATGGTTGAGATCCACAAAGTAAAGAGTTTGTGAGATATTTTTTTTTGTACTACAGGTGATTGAATTCAGCTTTTCTGGATGTGTGGGACAGAATCGCAAATACTGTGTCATAAAAATGTATGACCCTTTTCTGTCAGAATTGTGAATTATCTGTTCTTGGACAGCTTAAATTTTTTAAGCTTCTGTTAACATGGCAAGCCCAGAAGTTTGAAGGCAGAAGGTTAATAGTTACTGCCCAAGACCCTGTTTTCAGCCTGAGCCAACAAAACCTGAAGATTGCATGTTGGTTAGGAACTTCCCTCAACAGCCTTAGCCTCTGTGTGTCTCTTCAGGCAGGAGCATTGTGAGAGCTGAGGTGTAACCACCTGCAGAGTTAGCGTTTAAGTATGGTGATCTTTGGAAGAACTGGAAGTGAATGGAGTTGCTTGGATCTGGGACCGGCTTTACATATTGTAGGTCCAAAAGTACCTACCTACTTGGCAAATGAAATTTTAAGGCTTTTAAAGTGATATTCAGGTTCTTTCACACAAGTCCTTTATTGGAGTAATTTTGCACTGGAGGCTGCCACGTGCTAACTTTGTTTCATGAGTTTTGAGCAAATCCCCTCTCTTTGGCAAGTAGTGTAAGACTTCCAATCAGACCAGTTCTATAGTGCAGTCTTTGCCTGCATCACCATTTAATGGGGTCCTTGATGACAATATCTTTGTAAAATAGCAGGTGAGTGCCTTAAAATAAGGCATTGGAGTTGCTTAAAAACTTCCTGTTGTGTTAGCCAAGACCAGTCCTGCACCCGTTGGAAATCCTGGGAGATAGGAAGCAGAGGAGCAAGTTTTCACAAGAGTGGCTGAAATATCTGCAGTGTTAGTCAGCCATATAGGTTTTTTTCTTCCTGCTTCAGAGTTCTGAGGTGTCGGGTTATTTACCAATCATCTTTATTCTCTGGGTACTCAGAACTATTGTCTCTGAAGCCGATTGTTGGTGTCTTTGGAGAGACATGAGAACATAATAGCAAAAAAGGGTTTATTCTCTGATCTTGCCTGTCTTTCCTTCTTGCTTTTCGAAATTCCTAGCTCATTGTTTTTCTCTCCTATTTAACTTGCTCCTTTATGTTCAGCAAGGTGTGTTATTCTGCTGTGCAAAGTCCTAATCGATACATAGTGCAGCAGTTAAGTTGGTGTTCTAAAAGACAAGACAACTGATGGACAAAGGATAAGAGAAGATCAATAAGACCTAGTAAATAGCGGTGTTTTCCCATAAAGGC
The DNA here is from genome assembly GCF_963264785.1 of Psittacula echo. NCBI lineage: Eukaryota > Metazoa > Chordata > Aves > Psittaciformes > Psittacidae > Psittacula > Psittacula echo. The sequence goes on along the minus strand of NC_137750.1, from coordinate 3,368,535 downwards.
CAGGAGGGTAGTGCAAATGAATTGTCATATGAACTGGGCTTTAATATTCATTATCTTGTGTCTCTGTGGTTTATAAACTGTTATGCTCTCTGACCCTTCTGGTGTTGGATGACAGGAACATTGCAGAAGAATGTCCCATAGTGCTGGTGAACATATGGCATGTCATGGACCACTTACCCTATCAATGCAGAATTGTTATCCTGAAGCTGTGAGAAGATGTGATGGTCAAGCTTAAAAAAGGATCTCTTAAAAGAGTATGAAAATTCAGGAACTGGGATGCTCTTCTAAAGGCTCTGCTTGAGTCCAAAAAATTGCTATATTGGGTTTTAGTAGCTTATGCAGAGGTCTGAGAGCTGTAAGACTCTAGATCTTATCCTGGATTTCATGTGTTTTGTTTAAATTAACTTCAGTTGTAAAACTGGACTGCAAAAATGTAAGCACAAACCAAGCCACTGTATCCTTTGATACTGGTAATGTCAAACCAGGTGACAGGACTGAAACCTGTCATGAGCTGCAGTGAAGTTCTGATCTGAAATCAAATAGAGAGCTGCAGAAATAATTTTGTTTCACTGGAAGTCGGGATTAAGCCTGAGGAAATAAAAATGGCTGGTTTATGAGTTCAGACAGGCTCAAAGAATAAGGCTTCTTTGTGAGGCAGGGAGATGGTCATGCTCACACACTTGTGATTGAAAATACTGCTTAACATGTGATACTAAAAGCAGACAGTGGAAGTTGTCTAAGTTTGGAGCTGTCTGTCTCTTGGCTTCTAGTTGCAGTGTGTTGCATTACCTTCTCTGAAACTCCAGGGCATGGAGAACCTGCCTGCACGGAGCTCTGCCAGGTTTCCGAGAACATCCCCTGGCTGAGGCCAGGAATGGTAATCTCACAATAGCTGAGCATTGCAGAGCATTCCCACCTCCCACCTCTTGTTTCTCTCTCCCTGTCCCAAAGTGGCCAATGCTCTGGGTGCCTTCCAAGCTGGGTATTTCCATTCTGCTTGCTTAATACATATCTATCATTTCTGCTGCCTGGAGGGGCTTCACTTTATTTCCTAATACTCTTGTGTAATGGTTAGTGTTGAACACATAAATAAATGTACTTTGGTGGTAAATGAAAGTGATCTATATGTTTATTCTCTTGTTTGTAGCTGCTGTGAAGTTTGATAAGGTTTATCTTTGTAAGACTTTCTCAGTAGCAGTTCTTTTAGTCTAATCACTTTCACACTTCTTCCTTTTCAACTTGAGTTGAAGTATTAAACATATGAACTGCAAAAAGAGAAGGGGGAGATAGTCCTGAATGTCTGTCAGCTCAAAAATGTACCAGTTAATAAAGGCTTTGCCAGGTCTTTAATAAACCTTCTGAGCAAATACGTGACAACTTTATAGAAGTATTTTTATGAGGGGTTGGGGGAGAAATAATTGCTGTTATTCTATTTATATGTTATTCTTGTGAATAACAAGAGATGTGGATAGAGAAGGGACCAGTTGTGCATGCAAACTGTCTCGTGCTTTGTAATTCCAGTTATTGTTCCCTTTATAATAACAGGTTGGGTTTTCCAGGATGTCTTAACACTGTCTAGAGGTTACACGCAAGCTGAAGATCTGTGCCTGACAGCTCTAGAAAACTCTGAGTGTCTGAAAAGATGAATTTGGAGGCATGTTGTATTTAAGAACATAAATATTTGGTTGTACGCATCTCCACTTCTTTTGTCATGCAGCTGTGAGGTGTGGATGGGTAACTGGTTTTGATTATTGAACAAGTTGTATGAACCCTTGCTTTTCTAATGAGTTGGGACAACTTTTCCATTCCATTTTTATTGGCCAGGTCTTACCAACTCTAGCTAGACATTTATTATTCTTTCTATCAAGCTAAAGCTTCGCAATTAAAATGGTAACAAGTCACTGTGCTGCACCACGAGTGGTGTTTCAGCACTTCACCTTCTCAGGATCTCTTTTAAAAAGTCTTTTTCTTGCATCCGGATGCCCAATGGTGTATTCAGCAATGAAAATTCTATGGGTCCACTGTCCTGCAAGCTTCTTTCTAGTCACAAAATGGATATGATGTGAACAGTGGCTTTTAAGGCCTCCTCCTCCACTACCCCAAGCCAGATAAATGTTGTGTGAGCCGTTCAGATCTCACACTGTTAAAGAATCCTGTCTGTTATGATCAAAGTTCTGACTCCTTCATGTTGCTCAGGAGAAATCAGAGAGGCTGTAGAGGCTGTTCCATGTTGTAACAGAGGAATGTGTCTCACAGTGTGGTGGTGAATGCGAGGTGATGAGATTTCCATCCCATGTCTAGTTTTTCACGTGTACTGGAGGTTTGTTTTTTGTAGTTTCCCCAAAAGATGAACAAGTCTTGTCGCTAAAGCCTTCATTACATGTGGCATGGCCGAGAGAGCTCCTCAGGGATGTGTGCAGCTTCCTCACACTTCAGTCATCACTGTTTTGTCACCTTACCCTGGAAGACAGCTGTAGCTGCCACCCATGCTTGGCTTCTCTGACTTGACCTCTCTGCAATTAAAAGCCTTGCTTAAACAGTCACACCCCTGATGCGTGGTGATGGATGAGGAAGTTACTCATGAACTTAGTACCAGTGTACATAACTCAGAGCTTGTGTAGCTGCTTGACTGATAAACAAATATGTGGTGGATTTATTAAGCATGTGTATAAGAACATTGCCATATGCCTGAAACGAGAATTGCCTGTGTACTGCTGTAATTGAGCAAGGCAGGATATGGCTCAAAGATGCCTATTTCCCGTTGCCCTTTTGAATCCGTCTGGTGGCTTTTGCTGTTCTTTTATCTCCCAGCAAATCAAGACCTGAAAATTGATGACCTAAAATTAATTTCCTTGAAGCTACTTTAATGACACTTCCCTTTCTGTGCATGTGCGTGCACGAAATGTAACCCACATATGGTGGAGGGCATTTGTTCTTGCCTGTTTTATCAAGTAGTTGAGGCTATAGATATTATTTCTGCCCACAATAGAAACTTTTACAGTGCTGAAGGTATTTGCTGGACAAACATAAGCCTGATAATACCTGGTTATTGAATAGCAAATATCATAGGATGGAAAAGGAAAGGTGTTAACCCTTTTTACAGGGAAGTAACTGGAAAGAATGACATTAGAGAGCTTGCATGGATACTACTTGAATTTGAAGCAGAACTGGGGTTCTTAATTAATTTAAAACCAAATTTAAGCTCTTCATATTTGGGGTTGGACTAAATGACCTTTGGGGGGGTTCCTTCCAATCAGAATTATTCTATGATTCTGTTGTGCTATGAATTCAGCAGGCAGCTGGGGAATTGGGGTATGTATTGCCACAAGGCACCACTTTCTGACCTTTTAATTTCCAGCCTGTGGGGTTTGTCAGATGAAATTCCTGGAGACAACTGCATTGATCAATGTTTGCGAAAGGGAGATGTGTTTTACAGCTCCATGTGTAGCTGCTCAGAGTTTAGCGTGTGCATCTCTGAAATAAACAGGCCTGGAGGAATGACTTCATTTACAGATGTTGCCCCATCTTACTCTTCTACCTGAGATCTACTTTCCCCTAAGCTAAGGTCTGTATGTCTGTGTCTGCATGCTGTGAGAGTGAATTATACCATATAGGAACAGGTAATTGCTCTCTGAGCAGAGAGAATGAGTAATTCTGGTGCTCTGTGTTGCTTCGTGCATTATTGATCTTTGGGAGCTAGTTTTCACCAGAGGCAGTGAGAGCACTTTTCAAGGAGTGCTGACAAGTTCAGAAGACTGTTCAGTAACTTAAACCTTTGAGACATACTTTTTGCTTTACATTTTCTTTTACATCTGTGGCCTGATTCATGCAGTGAAAGACCATATTGGGGTAGATCCATGCTGCTGCAAACAAAGAGGAGAGCACTGTTTGCGTTCTTCCCAATCTTGTTTATGTTTTTTGATGTATTTGCATGACAGATTACCTTTCTAGATGTGTTAACAGTACCCACCTTGTGAGAGAGAAAAACAGAGTAAGAAGGTTTCTCTCATTGCTCAGGGGTGTTTACAAAAGGGCTTTAAGATGTGTAAGGACCCCACTTTGTCATCACAGTATGCTGATTTTCCTTCTCCTTATGAGAAATATGGTGTTTCTATCTACTTGTATGTGAAATGATTCTGCTAATTCACACTGCCAGCAAAGTTGTTTTTCTTTTGTGTATCGACCTGCCATAGTTTCTTAGCAATTAGGACTGAAAAATATGTTGTGGGAGGTACTCATCGTTTTCTGACTCAGTTGGTTTCAATAGGAGTCAAGCCTGTAAAGCAGCTGCTAAGGTCAGGCAATCTGTAATTGACCTATCATATGTTGTAATTAAAATGTATCACAGCTGATAGAAGTAGGAGTTACTTCTCTTGCTCTCAGGGGAAAAAGAGAACAAATCGCACACCAAAAAAACCTCCAGCCCAAAAGAAAAACCCCAAACCACCAGAAGGGTTTAATACATTAAACTAATTCATTAACTATTGCTGTCTTCCATGTCTAATGCAAGGGATGGAGAGGAATACAAATTGAGCTAGTGGCTTTGATTTTTTAGTAGACCTCTTTCATGTTCTGGATAACCAAGTGCAGGGAAGATTCTTGCCAACATCTGTCAGTTAATAAGTTTACACCTTGAAACATTGAGTTATAAATACTATGTGGAAAAAATAAGAAAAACTCATATTTAAATGAAAACACACATGTGGATGCTTTTTGCCACGTATTTCTACTTATTTTGCCTTAATATTTTGTGGATTTTGTAAAGTATTTCTATGTACTGTAATAGAATGACTGGCAATTTTATGGGTTTTGTGTTTTGGTGGTTTTTTTTTTTGGTCTGTTTTTCATAGTCCAGTGTTTTTTAATCATTAAATGCTTAAACCACTCTAATGCAAAATTAATCTTTGAGATATTATACTGAATTGTATATGACAGTTGCGAGGCTTGAGAAGCTTTTTGACAAGCTGAGAAAACCCCAAGGTCCCTTATGTCTTGATAGTTGCGAAGCTGGGAAAGTCTAGGGTGTCTATCACAATGTTTTTGATTGAGCCTCACTTCGTATCTTTGCTCATTGGGGTTTGACAGTGTTTGTTTGTTGGTTTGGTTTGCTTTTTAATAAGTAAAGTCTTTGTCTTTAGCATGGGGAAAGTTGTCAGGGACCATCTTGGTTCCATTTCAGTCTTGGGGAAAATTTCACTATCTTGAATGTTTTTCTGTCCTCATTACTCTGCTGCATCCTCCAGCTGGAAAGCTCCAATGCTGCTGAACTTCTGCATTTTAGTTTCTAGGTATTTCAGTTGAACGTAAATCTGACTGAAATGAGATGAATGTTGCTGTAAGCAGAGAGAGATGGCTGGTACTTGTCAGTTGAGAGTTTGGCATTTTGTTTTCCTGCTGTCCTTAGGACACGCTTCTTCAGAATTGACTTTACGTTTTGTTAACCTTCAATGGATCCTTCTATGAATTGAAGGAATTGAAAGGAATTTAAAGCATAGAAGCTGCTATTAGTAGTTTGTGATCTCTGCATGCTTCTTGCATGGTTATATGATTCTTCAGATGCTTTCACTTGGCTCTTTGTTATTGTTTTAAGAAGTTAATGATTCTGGATGATCTTACTTGCTCAAAGGGCTGTGTGAACACTGCTTTAACTCACCTCACTGAAAAGTAACATTCTTCTCACTCTCCAAATACTACTGAAACTCAAAATAACATGGTTTGTTATTTTGATGTGCATTTGAATTGTGGGGGGAAAATGAGCCTGTGGTGCAATTCTAGCAAGCCAGCTTTCATTTAAGATTTAAGGCAGCTTATTGTACTTAATTTTGAAAGCATGCTTCTCTGTAAATCAGTCCCAAATTTCACCTCAAGATTTTACAGTGACCTGTAATTTAATCAGTGATGCGAGCAGCATTTTCAGCTGTGGCCTAATCTGCAGAGGTTTTAGATAATCTTTCATCAGATTAATGACAAGTTGATTCTTTTTTCGTTTCCACTGAGATAAGAGGGAGTTCCAATGCTGCAAAGTTTTATGTTCTACCTCACCATTTACCCTCTCAATAGGATGTGATTTTTTTATGCATAAGCTTTTGATTTCTGTAATAATAAAACATCTTCTGTCAAGATGCAGAACTTCTGCAGCACCAGCAAATTCTGATTTAGTCTCTCCTCCCTTTTGGAAGAGAACAAATGCAGCAGTTAAGTATTTATTGCTCAAGACCAGTGATTTTTTTAACTCTCTTTTGGCTTATCAGGGTGACCTAAGAGAGTGCTTCAGCCAGGTAGTGTAGCAGTTTTAGAGAAGTGGAAAAAGCTGGCTTTATACTGTGACCAAGTTTGCCTCTCTGTGTGTATGCTCTGGTTTTAATGTGTTTACTTCTAAATCCCTTACTGAAGGAGTTTCAGATCTAGGTTTGTAAACCTTTGTTTTTCTGGTGCTTTCTATTCTCACTCATGACCAAATCAGTTTTTCGGGTAATTTTGATGCCAGCATCTAGTTACCTGGAAAAATAAGTATTTGAATGTATTTTCAAGAGACAGCAATATGTGACACAGGAAATTACTAAATCTCCAAAATCCATGATGGAGGCGGAGATGGGGGATTTGGTTGTGGTTTTGTTATTACTTTGTTTTTTTCTGTTGTGGGTATCAGGGAAGTAGCGAACGGTCCCTTTGAAGTGTTTAATGCTGAGTGTTTTGGAAGGAAAAGATGCTACCTGCTGCTTGCAGTTATGAATAATAAACAAGAATAAATAGGTCATAGGAGGAGAAGAATAGAGAAAGTATAATGTGCTAGAACTTTTGTTTTCGTTGTGCAAATGGGAGTAAATATTCTTTAATGAAATTACACTCTGGTGCAGTTTGAATCTGCAGAGAACAGAGGAATGTTATACATCATTTCGTGAATGTGGCTTTCGGGTTACAAGCCAAAGGGATAAGGAGCGTGTCCTACAACTGTGATTCGTTCCCTTTGCAGAAACTCCTGTTTCTGTGTTTCTGTATATGTTCTTGTTTTTAAAGGAATAAATGTCACAATATGTAGCAGAATAAAGTGGCTCTTCTCTGCCCACTGTTTACTGTTCTTCTATGAGTTATTGCATGTTTTGTTTTAAGCTTTGATTTAACTTCTTTTATTTTTTTCTCTGAGGGGAATGTTCAATTTCTCACAAATATTGCTTCACTTCAGGCTTCAGAACAGCACTAAATAGGAAGAAGTTAAGTTTTTCTGAGTTTCTGGACATCCTTTGACTGCTTTGCTTTTTGTGGTTGTCAGAATCAATCTGTAGTGTAGCTTTATGAAGGTTTTGGTGGAAGTGATGTGTCGTGGAAGGAAAAGAGGAAAGAATGCGAATGAATCTTTTATCAGCGAGGGCAGAGAAACTAATGTGGTAGCTGACCTGTCTTAGATCTGTGGGGAAAATGTTGATGTAGAATAGACTCGCTTAGCTAATGTTAAACAATTTGTATTTGGTTGTTTTTGAAGCACTGTAAATACAAGCTTGTATTGAGGATGTGATTAGCAATGCCTGTCTTTGAAAGAGAAGATTTCTAGTAACTTTGAAGACTCCTTATTTGCCATTGCAATTTTATTTGACCTTTCTTTCCTAGACTTCACTAAACAGCCCCCCTTATTTGTCTCTGATAGGTTCATAGTTTTCATTAAAAGTATAGTCTTATTGACAGCACTTTAAAATCTTGCTTAGGATCTTTCATTTAAGTATCCCTCAGCATCCCTGAACACTGGTTATTTAACTGGATTGGTCTTACTTTAAAGGCATTTGCACAAAAAAATATAATTTATTGATTTTTAATGAGGCTCAGAAAAGTCCTGTTGAAGGTATTTTAGCCTTTCACCAGCTTTGTTGTGATAACCTGGTTGACCTCTGTTAGAGATATGTGCTGTGGAATACCTGTGTGTGTTTTATAGTCCATAGTGGGTGGCATCATCTAATTTGGCTGTGATCCCAGTGTTGACTTCTGTTGAACACACTGGACTACATTCTCTTAATAGTACTCAACACAGAAGATTTCATTTCTGTGCTTAGATTTAAACCAGGTTTTATTCAGGTTTTTCCTCTTTTTCCCTCCTCTGTATCTCAAATCCAGTTGTGTGAACGTGAAAGGTGAAGCAAAACTTCCGTCTTACTCCTATTGGAAAGTGAGTTTTCAAGTATTGTCTTCAGGCTGGGTAACTAGATCTCTGACACAAAGATTTCACAGGGCTATTGTGTGATGATACCAACACTTGCTGTGTAGTTCATTTAGAAGTAATGACTAGTGGATGTAAAAGGAATAATAGATGTTAACCATGGAATACATTAACTTGTGCACATGCCAGGGGAATGTGATTTGTCATAATTAGGAATTTCAATGGGATAGGAAAGGATGTTGAAATTTGGGGGTTGTATTCTTATTTTGTCTTTTATGAAATAAATCTGCTGAATGAGATTATATTTACGTGACAGAGAATGTCCCAGCAGCTGTGATCTCTCTTCAGTGAGGTCATTCTGGTCTAAATGGGAACTGGCTTTCTTGGCTACTTTTGTGGCAGAGTAGTGGTAATGGAATTATGGGAGATGTAAATTTCTGATGATTTAAAGTGTTGCTTAAATAAAGGCTGTTTCCAATAAGGATCACTAATACTGTGCTTTGTTTTGAAGGCCCTGAAATGAAGACTTCTAGCTCTTAGCAGAAGGAATTTTGTCTGCTGAGACCTCTGTTACTTGTTTTAAATAAGTATCAAGAATAGCAACAGTCCTGTATTTCTTGCTGTTGGAAGGAAGATGCTGGCTGAGTCTCTAGTATGTTGAGTGGACTCTATGAGTTCTGGGAGCAAATAACAATTTCAGATCACATTGGCTTGTGCAGGTTTTCCCAAACTGGGAAAGATTTAGCACACTTCTAACCTGGTCTGAAAATAGGGGCTGAATGCGTTAGGGTGGTCCTGTGGTAACGTAAGATCTTCTGTGGCTCTTGTCACACCACGTAGGCCTTGCAAAGATAGTCTAAAACCAAATATGCTGCTTCTCCCTCCTACCAAATGGGGCATAGATTTACAGTAATACACATATATCTGTCTTCAGTCTGAGACTTGGAAATGACTATTGAGTAACCCAAAATAATAAAAATGAGCCCCACCAGTCTGAAAGTACAACTACTTCTTTCCTAGTCCTGGTGATAGCTTTGCCAAAGCAGGAGGTTCCTGTTGAAAAGGGTGACAGGACAGAAGGGTCACTGGGGAAAGCAGAGATGTAAGCAGCTAGAAACATCTTTCCATTTGAACAGTGATATCAATCCTCATGAAGTCAAGTTGTGGCATTATCAACAATCAAATCAGTGGCTTCCTGAACAGCATTTTGGGCTTGTTCTTCTGATGCAACTGACAGATGAAGGGGAAAGTATTACAGTGCTTTTAATAACATGTAAGACTTTTTCTGTACTTAGCAGGAAAGGAGTTTTTGTTTTGTGGAGAACACTTGTTTAGGTCTGTGTTTAGTAGCAATGAGCAGAGAAACTACTCTTGACAAGTTTTGAACCTTGCTGCTGATTCTTGTGAAAGCATTTTACTGCATACCCTTTCGCCCTTGTGTAGATGTTGCATTAAGTAATAGCAATGTGACTGGAGTAGTTGGCTGCTGCAATTTAGTTACCCACTCTGTCCTGCTTCTCCAACTGACTGATTACAAAAAGCACTGAATTGGTCTACTGAGTATCCCTTATTTAATTAGTAAATGTGGCTAAATTGAACTGTGTGGATGAAATAAGGGGGGTGTATGCCACTTTGACCTGTTCTTTTAAGTTAGTTCCTACTTTGTTGCTTTGTCTATTGGCTGAAGCACTTTCTAAATTGTTAAATGTGAAAATGTTTGCTTTCTCTATACTGTTGATAGTGTAATTGTTTAAATCAGGCACTTGAGTGCACCTTGTGTTTTCTCAGTGCTGTGAAATAGGTGGTTTCTGGGGCTCAGCTGAGGAAGGGTGGGGTGTTTGCTGCAGGGAAAAGGAAGAGGGTTTATCAGTACTGGAGAAGGCTGTTTATGCTGTTGGGCAGAAGGATGGAGTGCTTGGCGGTTCCTGTAAACACTCCCCATTAGTCATTCCTGGTGTAGGTAAGAGCACGTGTTCCTGTAGCAATACTTATGGAAGGTGCCATGGCCAAACTTGACCCAGTGCTGCCCAACACCTGGTCTCTCCCTGGGTGTCCCTGTTCATCAGCGGGTGCATCATGGCATGGTGGAGATGTGTTGTCACCTCCATAATGGCACATCTTCAGCTCCTGACCGTACTTCCTCACTGCTCAGTGGTGAAGGGCTGGGCAAGAAATATTTGCCTGTCTTGCTGTTTCATGTTATAGTGCTCTAAAAGCAGTGCCTGTAGGTGGGGGTTAGAAACTGCTGTTATGTGCGTAATGGGGGTGCCATGACTTAACATAAAAGGTGGAAGTTGGTTGGCAGCTTTCTCATTCTGCCCTACAGAAGTAACCAAAGTTCAAACCTTTGGGGAAAGCAGTTGTTTTCTGAGCAGCCTCCTTCCCTTCCAGGTAAATGTTTTGAATCATTTGAAGCCTAAAGATCTAAGATTATTATTCAGGCCTGCCAGCCACATAAATAAAACTGATACCTCATGTCTTCAGAATCAGCAACAATAAAAAACTAAACAGGCAGCCAGAGAAGGTGAGGACAATGTGGCTTTCAAAAGAAGGGTCCTGTGTAAAGACACCTACATCTCTGCAGGTATTGATGTAATCTGCAGTTTCTTCAGATTTGTTCCCTTCAAATGGGGAGGCCAGGAATGCCACGTCTTCAAACAGCTGGGAGAGGAGCTGAGTAGGAAAAAGTGGGAGAAATGAGAGGAAAACATAGCTGGAAATCAGTAAGAAGTCAATCTGTTAGAATGATTTAAGGGGTAAAAATGTATGGTTCAAGAATCTGAAGAAATATCTTTATCTAAAATGAACATCTGGTGGAAGAGCTGTCAGTAATGGGAGCAGTGGGAGGAATTGGGAATTTTACTGTTGTATTCACTGTGGAAAAGCTTCCCAACATCTACTTTGAAAACAAAGCAAGACAAAAACCTCCCCAACCAAATCCTTTGCAACAAAAAAGAGGAATTGTTCTCAGGAATGGATTGGAAACAGGGGCCTGCTCAGAGCAGGGGGAAATCCCCTATCCTGTGTTTGTAGGGAGAAATTACTCTCAGTAGAGTAACTGGTGTGTTGAGAGGGGTTAGAGTTGTTAAAAGCTTGGAATAATCTAGAAGGCATGCTATTGTTGTAATCCAAATTGATATTCAGAATGCCTGTAATGAAATATCCGCTGTTGGCCAAAACACATACGCTCTCTTAAGTAAATAGCGTTGCATATATTTCTCCTGTGTTGTACACTGGTTTGCTTTGTTTTTTACATACCAATTGCTTGAAAATTTGATACAAGATGCAGCTTTGTGAAGCTATGTCTGGGAGAAGCCTTGCAGCAAAACCAGCCTATAAACAGGGTTGATACAGAAACTTTCAGCAAGATGAAAGGAGACTAAAAATAGTTATTGCCCAAATAAAAATGGTTATTCCTGGAAACCAGTCCCCTCAACTGAAATATCACTTGGGCCAGATGTTGAGGGCTTTGGATACTCTTGAGTTATCTTATAAGTCATGGGCTGAGGATGCAAGTGCAAGCGGTTGGATTATGTTGATGTTCCACTGCTGCTCTGTTGATAGTGTGGATTTAAGAATGCACTTCTGTAAAACATAATTCATGGTATAGTAACATGTTTAAGGGTAGGCAAATATTGGCTAATGAAGAATTTCCTTCCTTTCTGTGTTATCTACTTAATCGTGATGTAAAAAACTCCAAACGTTGCTTGTTCAGTAAGCAATAAAGTCTTTTTTCGGTACATTTAGTGTGTGCAAGTAAAGTTCATCTGTTTCAGGTAATTAGCACTGCATTAGCACAACATGGCAACTGGTGTTTAAACACAAGGTAATTAACTTGTGCTAATAGTGTGCTAAAGAGCTAACCCAACTTATGAATTTCTAGATGGAGAATAGCATACTGGAAATGTTATTAGCAGGTGGAAGGAGCAGTTAATGTTTTCCTCTTGTGTTGCTGGATTATTGATACACTCTTAGTGCTGGGTAGGCAGAAGGGAAGGGGTCGGACATTTCAAGATGATGCCCACAGCATCGTGTACAAGTGCAGTTCTTGGGTGGGTTTTTCCTTCCTTAGTGTACAGTGTTTTAAAGGCTTTCCTTTGTACTTTCAAATTTTCGTGTGCTAGTTTTGCAGTTTCACAACTGGCACAAAGTGATAGAGATGTGTTATGGCTGATGGTCCAGGGCTAGGGTTGGATACACATCTGGGAGTAGTATTTTCCCTCTCCAAAATATATTTGGGTGCATTTGTCTAAAAAATAGGGAAATTTCCAGTTTCAGCTGTGAAATGGAACTGTGTCTGTAGAAAACACAGATTCTCTGTGCTGGTGGTTTCCCAAGTGTGCTAATCCAACAGAGAATTGAGAGACCCAAGTTTCTTACCAACAATAACTCTTACCAAGTTATATATACAGATATGACTGATTAGGAATCACACAAATGCTAGATAAAACAAGGAATAAACTACTCAACAATTTGGGAGCCATAAAATGGACAACTATAGTGAGTAGGAAGCTGTGGATAGATACTCGTTTTTGTTCCAGCTTTACCCAGCTACTGATGAGCCGGGTAGCAAGGGCCTGCTGCTTTAAAATGTTCAACCCAGCTCATTTTATTGACAAGTTAAACAAATGTTTATATGAACAGCTCCATCAGCAAGTACGGAGGGCTACAACCTTTAGTAGGGAGACGATGACAAGCAGGTGGTACTGGCTTGCTGTATAATACAATCTGATATCACAACTGTTTGTGAAGCACTCATTTCTTCACCACCACATAATCATTCCTCTGAACTGCTCTTTAAACGTCAGCAAAGGCCTCTCATTAATTCAGCCTGACAGTTTGATTACAGCATTTTAACAGCTTCTGAAAAATAATTCAGTTACTGAAGTGGTAAACTTGCTGTCCCGGCAATGAAGATGGAGTGCTGCCTTGCAGCCGGAAAGGCAGAGCTGATCTTGTAATTTGTGATCCATCCTTGTGTATGATCCTGGGTACCTTGGTTTAAACATGTGATATTTCCTCTCCATGTAAACATACGCTAAGCCCACTTTCGTGGGTCCATAGAATACTTGAAATAATGCATAGTTGACGTAGAAGGCAGGTGTGAGTGTATCTATCGCGTAAGCGGTGTGTGTGCACTGAGCTGATTAGTATTTTCAAACATAGTGTTGCTGTGTCAGTGAGAACTGTTTCTTCTATTGAAGTGTCTTTACACGTTCTTACAGCAAAACTGTTCAAGAAACATGGAATCATAGAATAATTTAGGTTGGAAAAGCCCCTTATGATCGAGTCCAACCATAAACGATGATAACACATATGATAAAATGCAGTTTAAATTTCTACTTCCTACAGATCAGTTCAAACACATATACAAGAGATGATACTGACCTCATACGTGAAGACTTACATATTTCTGACTTTATTTATTTAGAAGAAATAGAAAACATTAATTATTGTGTGTAGAAGGAGCTGAGAGTTAGGAGTGAAGAATTTCAGTCTGCTGGGGTGGGATGGGGTTTCTTTGAACCTGTTCTTGCATTCAGTGATACTAAGAATGAGGTAGTTAAGCAGATGAGAAGTGGGTATTAACTAAAATATAGGTGTGTTTTGTGCAATGAAATAAATCTACAGTCAGTTTCATAGTACCAGTCTGTAATTTGACAAGACAGCTTTAAATCCAGTCAGATGAAGAGTGTCCAGAGTGTTTTAATTTTCAGCTGACTGACCTGTTGTGTGTAACTTTTGTATTTGGCTTAGCACTTGAAAATAAGGGTGTTTTGGAAGAAAGGGGGTAAAAAAGCATTTAACATAGTATTATGTTTTCTTTACAGACTCTGACACATCTCTGGGACCTGCAATGACAAGTCAGAACAGTAGCCATGCAGAGAAAACTGTTGAAATGTCCTCAAAGCAGTCAACACCAAAAGTGCAGGTCCAACGATCTGTCTCCCGAGAAACCATCACTATTCATTTCTCTGCATTTGGGAAGGAGGAAGAAGAGGAGGAAGAAGAGTTTAAGGAGTTTCTTGATGAGGAACTAGATGACCAAAGCATTGTAACAGCACTTGAAGCCAAGGAAGACCTCTGCTTTGAGCATACTGGCCATGAATTTTCTGGTCCAGCTACCTCGCTTAACATGGCCAACTCTGCATCACTCCTGTCCTCATCGCCTGCAGTTCTGCCAACTGCAGAGACTGTAAAGCTGTTGGATTCTCCTTCCACATCCCAAGTATTCAGTGCAGTGCCACTAGTCCTGTCTCCTTCATCACACTCATGTCATACAGTTAGCTCATCAGGTGCACCACCTGTGGAACAGAAATCCAGCCTGTCATCCTCACCATCCTCATCCCCTTCCAGATCAGTTGTCTGCTCTAGTGGATCATCCACAGTTTCTAGTTCAAAGCCTTTTAAGGGTTTAGTCAAGTCCCTTTCAACAGATGTGGAACCAAAAGAACCCACCCCACCGATGCGACATAGACAGCTAATGAAAACCTTAGTGAAATCTCTGTCTACAGACACTTCCAAACAGGAATCTGAAACTGTGTCTTACAGGCCACCTGACTCGAAACTGAACTTACATCTGTTCAAACAGTTCACTCAACCTCGAGCTACAGGTGGCGATTCAAAAACTGCCCCCTCATCTCCGTTAACATCTCCCTCTGACACCCGTTCCTTTTTTAAAGTACCTGAAATGGAGGCTAAAATTGAAGATACTAAAAGACGCCTTTCTGAAGTAATCTATGAGCCTTTTCAGCTGCTCAGTAAAATAATGGGTGATGAAAGTAGTAGCCACAGGCCCAAAGCCTTATCTTCAAGTGCTTCAGAACTCTCAAACCTTTCCAGTTTGAATGGCCATTTGGAAAGCAATAACAACTACAGCATTAAGGAAGAAGAATGTGATTCTGAAGGGGACTTCTATGGAAGTGACTCTAACCTGAGTAAGAACGATCAGTCAAAAGTGGCTGAGGAACACGCAAAAGAGACAGAGACCGAAAGCTCTCAGTCTGCAAGCACAAAGGGCGTGAGTTCGAAAACGTCACTCGTACTTGAAAAATGTTCATTGTCTGCACTAGCAAGCAGAGAGGATGAGGAGTTTTGTGAACTGTATTCTGAAGACTTTTCCTTGCTAGAGGACGAAAGCAAAACTGATAAACCTGCTGAAACTTCGCTTGATCCCGAGATAACTGAGGAAAATGGTACTTTGCTCAGTAGTGAAGATGAAAATAATCCATATGAGCAACAGCCTAAAATACCAGTGAAAACTTTATACTTCTTAACACTGTTAGTCTATGCTTACTTTATTATCCCTCTCCCTGGCTACTTAAGTGGACTTTTATTTGGAATGGCCCTTGGATTTATGATAGCTGTCTGTGTGATTTGGCTTCTTACGCCACGTACTCATGAATATCTCAAATTTCATGAAAGCATGAAAAAGCAATGGAATACAGGAGCTCTAGACATCAAAGAACCTGAAATACTGAAGGTGAGGTCATAACATTTCTTATGTGTTTGTCTGTGTGCATTATTTTGGGTAGAAGTAGTAAACTAGATTTATTCTGAAGGTGTAAATGAGCTAAATTATCCCTCCTTATAAACAGAGTATTGTTTTAGAGTCAGGCGGCTTTGGCAGGGGCACAAATTATTTAGTATCCAAGAATATGTAATACTTCGGTGTCCTTAAGGACTAGTAGAAAACCAGAATTCCTTCAAAAGTAGAAGGGCAAATTGTTTTGCTGATGGCTTTCAAACGATCCAGGGGAACTACTGAGAGCAAGTAGCGTCAAAGTTTAGTGTGCAAAGTAACATTTGTGCTTGAAGCTGCGTTTTGGGAGATATATTTTGTTTCTGGGGTATTTTACTGTCTACACAGTAATTAGTCTGTCTTGTCTGTTCAGTCCAAGCAGATTGAAAAGCATGGCGTTCAAGTAAAGCGTAGGTAGTTGGAGAGCATATGAATTTTCCTCCAACATTACCTAATTACAACAGGAGGAGAAACGAGCAATGAAAGGGACGTGCTCATGGGTTATGATGTCAGTGGTTGTGTGTGCTGCTATCTTAAATATTGCATTGTATAATATGGATTACATCTCAATAAAATGAGTGCCTGAAAGCTGGGTTTGAAATCAAGCTCTCAGGCTCTCTTTTTGATACGTAAAAGAAGCATTTCAGAATGATGGTGGTACAACCTTCACATCACTTACCAGAGTTTTTGTGAATGCTTTCTTGTATTTCTGTATGTATTAAATCCATCCTGAGCTTTCTGAAGGTGCATATCCAGATGTGTAGGAACACAAAGGGTGTGTGAATTCAAATTAAAATGGTGTTGATTACATGCTGTAGAATCTGTAGTGTATTGCTAGCTAATCTCATGTATCTTTAGGTAACCGGAAAGTTGGAGAAATGGATATAAAAGCCAACTTATGTTGAATTCAGGCAGCAATTGTATGCTCGGCCCTGGTTTTACCTTGGTGGTCTCTTTTTTTTCTTGAAAGAGCTGTGGTCTTTTCTTTTCTTGAAAGAGCTGTGGTCTTTGTTTGCTGTTGTGAATGCAAACTGAACACTCCTGTCTGCCCAGCTGATTTACCTGCTGCTTACACATACAAATCCTGACAAACTTCCAGTTCTGTCCTTGTTAACTGGGTGCTGAGACCCTGTGTATGGATTTGGCTTGATACATGAAAGCTGGTAAAGATCCTGCTATTCATTATTGGCTAGTGGTAAACTGGCTTTTTGAGATCTTAGGTGTTATTCAGGAACCTTTAAACTGTATTTTAATCCTTTTATCCGGGAGATATATTTTATGAGAATGGCTGTAGGCAAGAAATAAACTGCATGGAGAAGTCTGTATTAATGTAGATTATTGTTTTGTATGATCTGATAAGTATTTATTTCGCTCAGTAGCACACAAAGTAATTGTCCTTAATATGTAAAGCCCTATAAAAGGGCTTTTTAATGCTTCAGGAATTTAAAAACCAGCTCAGTGCCCATATTGTAGTGGAACATAATGTAATATGATTTAGCAGATTGCAAGTTACTATTCCTACCTCATACAACTATTTTCTATTTGCATCTGTCAGAATGAGCACTGGGCAGTTTAAATCCTCTGAAAAAGGAGATAAAGACTTAATTTGTAATAATATTCACTTGAATATAAGAAAATCAAACTTGATGCTCTTGCATAAAGATGTTATCTTCAGAACTTGTTGGTCTTGTATTTTGGCCTGGGCTACTTCCATGCCATTATGATAAATGCTGTGAGTTAAGATCTCTTTACGAGGCTGTAGGAGTTGGGACTCTGCCAAACTGTTGGGCTATTTTTGAATCCAGTACGTGTGCATTCTCCCCCGTGTAAATACTGTTTAAGAAGTTTGCATTTGCCTGATTTCAAGAACTACTGGAGAATTCCCCTCAGCAATTGCTGAAATACCTGAACATTAATATTGTCTCCCCAAAATTGTTCCTTTGCAATGTGACAGAATAAACCACTGCTGGGCAGGTTACTGTGTGCTTCTGTAGATTCCTGTGCTTAGTTCACTCAAACGTCTTTTGTTGTGGAGGAAGAGCATCCCCCAACCAGAAGATGCACACAACCCCCGTGCATCTTCAGTGTGTGTTTTCTTATCTTCTATTTCTGTAGCTTCAGTTATCTGGCTTCCTTTTCCTTTTTTTTTTTTCTTCTGCCCACATCTTTTTTCTTCCTCTTGAGTGCATTACTTTTCTAACTTCCTTATTGGCCTTCTCAGTTGTTCATTCCCTTGTGTTTTGGTGGCTGATACAAAAGGTTTTAAGTAACAGCTGAAATGGAAGTGATAAATTTACCCTTTCAGTTAGAAAGAACTTGTATGAGAAGACCATTTTGGCAGTGCCTGCTCGAGAAATGAAGCTTTTTGAGCCACAACTATACAGCAAGAAGCTTTTTACCAGTGTGCTGTTCCTGAACGTCACCCAAGGGATATCATATTTGCTAGCAGCCTCTGGCAAAAGAAAGTAGTTTTTTTTCCAGTTCAGGTGATGCTTACTTTTGCCCATCTTAGATCTTTTCTGTGTCTTTAGATTCCCTGTCAATAAAAGCTCAAAATACTGCATTATTTTTCCTTGTTCATCAAGCAAAATACTATTAAAGTGTTATAAAATAGTGGTAATGAGAGGGATACTAATACAGTTAGTGTGATTTGGGTGATCAGCAGTCTCTTGATGAAGCACTTGACTGTATTATTTAATGATAGTGGATATTAATCAACCTGTTAATATCACTAATAAACTCTGGGACTAGTTTTAATCCAGATCTGGGTTTAGATTGAAGTTGACTTGCTGATTCTTTTATTTATGTATTTGAAAATATCATAGAAGTAATGATCTTTTATTTAAAATAAAAGATTTGGAGCCAAGAGTCACAAAAGGGGAAAAGTAAGCCAGGATGTGCCTTTTAAAGACATTTTATGCAGGTGCCTGTTTTCCATGGACCCATTTGTTCCTGTTGGTAGCACTGCTGTGACAGAGGTGACATGCTGCACTCTGAAAGCCAGCTCCATCTCTGCCACCTAACAGACAGGCCAGATCCTGTTAGCGCACTCAGGGGTTCATGGATAATAACTGACTTTTGCTGTACCAACCATGCTGCCCAGTATCCTAACCAGAGGCTTTGCCAGGTTAGTTACCGGTCTGATGGTGAGGCACTTTCTCCTGATTTCAGCTGTGAATCCAGAGCAACTGCTGACCTTTGTAAATGGAGATCACAGGATCAGTGTAAATGGCAAGCAGCTGCAGAGTGGCTTATGACTATGGTCATTGTCCTCCCTGAATTACTAAATTTCTTATTTTAACAACTTCGCTAGCACAAGAAAGACCCATCATACAGTCACTGCTCTCCTACACAAGGAAATCCATTGTTGTTTCAGTAGTTTGGGAAAATGTATCTGTTTCTAGGACGTTATGGTAACATAACTTCTCTGTTTAGATGCATTGCAAAACAGTTTCCGTAGGCTGTAAATCTTTTGTTCCAACTTGTTTTTGCTGAGAGAGGGGGCAGAGGTATTTCTGCTAAAATTGGTCATAAAATGCAGGAACTTTGGCTTCATTTTTGGTCTTGTTTTCAATCCTGTTTAAGCTAAACAAAACAATTTACAAAACTGAAAATTGCCGTGGTGAGAAGGCAAAGGTGTCATCCCTCCCTTGACCAGCACTGGGGATATGAGGAGAAGAAATTCCTGCAGCTGGCATGTCTTTTCAGGTGCATTAATAGAGTGAAGAATCACTATTTGGTGAAGTATTAACACATATTATTCGCTCTCAGCCATGCAGTGTTTCTCTGGGTTACAAAATAACTTGAAAGTTGAATGCAAAACCAAACAGTGCATCCTTAGAAATAAGGAAACAAAAAAGTCATGTCTAAGGAAGGTTTATAGTGATGTGGTAGGTATCTCTTTCATCCTGACTGGTGGCTAGGTCTGAAATAAAACACTAAATATTTGAATTTGAACTTCTCTATCTTTTGGGTTTTGGGCTGTGCCTCAAATACATGAAGCAGACGATCTTTTCCTTGTCTAGAAATCACTATGTAGGCAGCAAATGCATTTGTCTTCTGTTGGTCTTAGATTTTGAATGTTCAGTACCTTAAGCAGCCAGAAATCATTGTTAACAGTCTTGGACAGATTCTTCAGTTGCTAAAAAGCTGATGGCTGTGCTATGAGAGGCAGTGCTTGCACCTCTGGGTTTGTTAGGTACAG
The DNA here is from genome assembly GCF_963264785.1 of Psittacula echo. NCBI lineage: Eukaryota > Metazoa > Chordata > Aves > Psittaciformes > Psittacidae > Psittacula > Psittacula echo. Next base: position 3,348,663 of record NC_137750.1, on the reverse strand, counting down.
TCGGCAAGGGAGGCAGCAGTCCAGGACTTAAGAATTGTATGTTTGGCAGATTATACAGCTAATCATTTGTTTGAAGAGGAAAGCCTGGGCACATGGTAGGGATCAGAAAAGCAGGTGGGACTTTGCAGAGCTCCTGAAAGCCTAAAGAGGAGAGAGAATGTACAAGCTGGAGAAGCCGAGTTTCAGTTTATTTTTGTCCTTTAAATTCGCCATGTCTTGCTGCTGCTGGGAAGGTGGCAGTCTTGAAAAGGACTTTTCCTGTTGTTTAGCTGTGTAGGGCAAGGAAATACGGCAGAAAGGCTGGTACTGGCACTGTTACAGAAGACATGGGATAGGAAAGGTTCTGGTCTAGTGCATGACATGGAGAATGAATTCAGTTCCCTGTGTTAACAGGGATTCACTGGGCTTAAATCAGTTACTGTAGGCTGGACCTGGCTCCTTTTTATTGCAGCTGTGGCTAGCTCAGTATGTGCTGGAGGGATAAAATTAAACATGACTATAGGGGTGTTGGGTAACTTACAGTCTTACAGCTACTGAGAAGTTACAGCAAAAAACTTGTGTATCTGGTGTGTGTCCTAAGCACTCATGTTGTCTCAGCTTTTCTTTGAAGGTGTGTTCATGGATTTTAACTTCTTACTATGGTACACAGCAGTCAAGAGAATGCTGTGGAAATCACTCCTTGTTCTCATCACTACCTGTCGCCTGCTCAGCTCAAGTGCTTGTGTTAGAAAACTCCATCTCAATGCTGGTTCCATCTCAAGCAGGAAACTGAAGAATCTTCAAGTGTATTCTGACCTTCCTTCTTGGGCACTGTATATACCCGGAGGTTGCTAACCCTCCTACTGAAAATAACATCATAGCTTATTACAGTTACGAAAAGGGCTCATGTGGATATCCAAGTACCCCTTTCTCTTTGTGCAGCTTGTGTGGTCTTCAGCCTGGAAGAAGTCAGTAAACTTTTGAGGCAGCACATTTTTGTCTGTGCATTTGCCCGGCTGCAGTGTCCCGACTTTGGTGTCTGAGCTACAAATAGCTCAGAGATCTGATCCGGGGGCAGGTGGGAGTCTCTCCAGAGACCTGTGGGCCATATGGATATTCCAGTTCTGCACAGAGTGAGTGGCTCACAGTGGCTTTAGGCAACTCATGTGATGTCCTTGTGCTTCACTAAGTCCTGCTGGAGTTCCTGGCTGAAAATTAATTGCTGTCTGCTCAAAGATGTCTTGACTTAATAATTTTGAGGAAGGAAATGGGATGTGCTCAAACATACATCACCCCTGCTGTGCAGAGCCTTGGAGGTTTATAGAAAACTCTCCCTCATGCATTGTATTTCCTATATGGTAGTTGTATATAACCCAGTGTAAGCAAAAAACCTAAACACAAAGCTTCTTCAAAGAGCATATGTGGGTATAGGTATTTCTGTTAATAAAAGAGATAGTCTGCTTTGGAACTGAGCAAAGATGAACGACTTAATTTTTCTGAAGATTAAAGAAATGCTGATTTACCTGGGTTTTTTTCAGTTTCTAGTGAAATTGGAGCTAGATGTTGGAGTAAGCAAAACATCACTGTTACTATGGCACCTAAGACAGTGTATGCTGTCTACTTTGAGAAATTATATGGCACTGAAGGAAATAAGTGTTAAAATACATTTTACATTTCTGTGTGTGGGTGGAAACTTCTTTAAATCAAAATGTTGCAGTAAATTCTGGGATGTTTTGCATAAGGTAGTTACAACTTCTGTTTTGAAGAATACTATGGATGCTCCTTCAGCTCTCCCAACTTCCTAGCAATGGATGCTCTCCCTCTTCTATACGCACCTAGGTATTTGTAAAGGTGCCATTTTACTTTATGCTCTAGGGCATGGCTGCTTTCTGTCTCCTTTGCTTTCTGTTGACATTAGTGAATATTGAATGTGCTGAATGAAAGTTTTGATGTGCAGGTAGGAGTCATTATCAAAGAATGTTGTATGGCAGGTTAAGAGAAGGAAAGCTTGTCATCCTTGAATGAGTATTCTGGCTTGTCTTCTGCCTCATTTATTATCTTACATTTTCTGTAACCAGATGCTAGAGAAGAGGAGTAACATCACCCCCACAGATAGAGTCAGCATTTGCAGGCTTGTTACAGCAGGGCTGATTTGTTTTTCTGCTTCTTTCACTGCACAGAAACAAATGCACATGCATGACTCCTGTGTTGTAACTGGGCAGTTACACAACACGTTAAATAATCTTAAGCAGTGATGGTGCATTAAAACAAACTCCACTGTGGTCTTCCACTCAGTCCTTAACTGTCAGTGATTAAAATGCCAGTGTTGTCTATAAGCAGGTGCACTGTTTGCTCTGCCTTGTCTGTTGGTGATTGAAATGTCCATGCTTGCTGCAAGCAGACGGCTGCTCTGCAGTGTCCCCTTTGCTGGCTGCCCTTTGGCTTTTCCCAGCAAGGCTGCATCTGCAGATCTTGCAGTGTTTCATGAAGATGAGGTGAGAGCTCACTGTGCTACATAGACAAAATCATTTAGAGAAACAAATTGTGTGCTCAGAATACAGTCCTCATCTCACCGTGGTGCTACTTCATTTAGGACATTTACTGTTTTGTTGTATTTGTGCAGTAGCAAAAGCATGGGTGATTTAAAACTTTCATGTGAATGCTGGACTTGGTTTTCCAGCGTTTTAAAAGCCTGTTAACAAGTGTTTTCTTCTCTAGGGATGGATGAACGAAATCTATAACTATGATCCAGAAACATACCATGCTACATTGACTCACTCTGTCTATGTGCGACTCGAAGGAAGCACCTTACGACTTTCAAAACCCAACAAAAATATCTCTAGAAGGGCCATCTACAATGAGCCAAAGCCTGAAGTCACGTATGTCAGCCAGAAAATTTATGAACTTACAGAGAGCAAGGTGAGTGCTTGCGAGTGTGCCCTTGCTGGGGTCCGATTTGAACAAAAACTACTGAAACTTCTCTTAAAATGGTGAATTTTCTTTCCCTCCTCTAGTTTCATGCTGTGTCGTTATGTAAACAGAAGTGGTGGTGTGACTAACCAGCAAAAGATTGTGCTGGGAAGGGAGATTGAGCATGGTTTAATAAAAATCACATATTTGCACAGCAAGAGAAAAGCATGATCTTCCTCCGCAGTTCAGAGCAGAAGTCACCACATGGGAGTTTCGAGAACCGCTCCCCATACATTAGATTACTGCGTGAGTGTTCTGAAGCTTACAACAAAATGCATAATCTTTGGTTGTCTCTATTCCTTTTCATTTCAAGAGGGAACATACATTGTATATGAATGTAAAAGGGGAGAGTGAGAGGCGGCTGGAACAAACATGACTTGCAGTTGGTACCCACTGGCTAGGGAAGGAGGCAGGGATTTTTGCAGCTGCAAGAATGCATCAAGAATAATGCTGGGACAGTTTTCCTGCATGTTACGTGCCTCCCTCAAATCTGTGAAAAGTTGCCATGCGAAGTTGATTCCATTGGCACTGTATTGAGTAATACATCAATACCTCATTAATAAAAGAATGGATTTTTTTTTTAATGTGCTGCATGAAGAGAGGGCCTTGGCAGTACAGATGTAGGAGGAAACTGCTTCAATTGACTATGGAAATTAGAGGGAGAGGGGGACCAAGGCAATGGGAAGGAAAACCTCTCTTCGTTTCCCTCAGTCAGTGTGGGAAAGGAGCCTATTGTCAGCTCTGCTTTCCGTTAAAGGAAGATGTTGAATAAGGTAAAGCAAAAAATTAGATTCTTGCCTATTGCAGACTCATTTTTCGCCTAAGGAAAACAAGCAAAGCTCTCGTGAAGCTTTGGGTGGCATGGTTTAGTGTGAAGTATCCCTGCCCATGGCAGGGGGTTGGAACTAGATGATCTTAAGGTCTTTTCCAACCCTAACTATTCTATGACTCTATGCTACAAGAGCACTTGACTGACAACTGTTCCCCATGGTATCTTAGAAAAATTTCCAGTGCTTCCACCCACAACCCAGCCCCATTCAGGTACACAAGTGCCAAGTGCCCGAGATGAGTGACTATTCTCCAGGGTGTTTACCCACAGTTTTTTGAGAACACTGGTAAGTTCAGCCCCAAGATAATTTTTAACTCTTATCACTCTTCTCATCACTTGCATTGTCTCAATTCTCTCTGAATGTACTGAATTTTCAATATAGTTATCTGCAGATCACTTCTGTGGCTTAATTCTTACATACTTACTGTGCCCATTGCCAACTTTGAATACTTAAGTTTCATGAGGTGGGCCTGAAAAGTTGAGTTTGAAACTCAGTTTGGATTTTCATTATCTATCCTGTGGTCACAGAAAAAAGTTCATCTTTTTTTCTTTCTATTTCTTCATATCTATGAGGATAAGATATTCTAAATGAAAACAGTTTCTAATCCACATGACTGTGGATGTCTAAGCCACTTAAATGGTCTTGGTTTTAATTCCAAAGCTATGGCTCACCAAAGACAGTGCTAGCAGTAGATTGGACATCAGGCAGCTATAAGTTAAGAGTCACTTAAACCCAGCATATCCAACGTAGGATCTGTATCTCTTGCATTCCTGTGTTCCTTATGAGAGTATAGAAACACAGAAGATATAACTGAAAAATGTTAATTTAACCCTTTCATTTATCCTTCAGATCTCCCTGGTTCCTAAAAGTCTGGCACGAAAACGGATTTGGAATAAGAAGTACCCTATTTGCATTGAACTCGCTAAACAGGATGACTTTATGGCTAAGGCCCAGACTGATAAAGAAAATACAGAGGAAAAGTTATCTGCAGAAAAAGCAGACGTGAACAACGAAGAATCCAAGAAATCTCAGGGTGGAGCAAAGTACACTAGCCAAAAGGATCAAGTGCTTTATCTCTTTGGAAGGACCGGTAGGGAGAAGGAGGAATGGTTCAGAAGGTTCCTTCTCGCATCCAAGCTGAAGTCTGAAGCAAAGAAGTTATCCAGTTTATGTGGGAGCAAGCCAGGTATTCAAATTTCATATTCTAGTAAAAGTTTCTATTAAAAGAAACAAACCAAAGTTCTGTTTTCACAAAGGTAGTTGTAGCAACTGTGGAGCCGTAGTGATCTTTCTAGACTAATAATACACTTTTCTGCTCCTTATCTTGGCCTCTCATTCCCACCTTCCCACCCTGCCTTTTCCTCTCCTGGCTATACACTTGGCTATATGCCCTCAACTGTTCTTACTATTTTTAGGCTGTTTTATGTTTTCAGTAACTGTAACAGCTCCTGTAATTTTTGTAAGGATTAATTGTTCAGTCTTTGTACTGCTGGAACTGACATCAATGTTTGCAGTATTAGACTCAGTCCTCTTACTACCCATTCTTCCTCCTCCATCTTTCCTTCTACTCCAGTCTCTTGGAAACAACGGAGCTTTCTCATGGGTTAATGTCACACGAAAACACGTTTTTCTCTTTAAATGAAAGTCCTGTGCTAATATATATTTATGTATCTGAATCAACAAACATGTTAGTCCGCAGTATTGATTGAATGTTTGAAATGCTCATTTAAAACCATCCTCTGATACAGTTTTAAATCTGAGTGACTCAGGCTCTTCTGTCTTTATTTTCTGAGATGCTTTTAAAAATTAGTTAACATCATTATTTCTGGCACATAACTTCTTGAAATGCAAATGCAAAATTACTGGCTAATTAAAATTCTAATAGTTACATGCTGTTGACAGCCCTTCTGATTGTAACAGCCTAGAATTAGATTTAAAAAAAAAGTTATAGGTACATTCTAATCACCTGACTTTTATTTTAGGCCTTCCCCAGCAGGGCTATTGGGAATTCTGCCATATGTTATACATATGTGAGTGTCCATATTTAAACCTGCAATTGATTAGCTGACTTTTCCAGTCCCACATCCTGCTGAGTCATGTTAAGTATTGACTAATATGGGTTTACGACCACCTAAGCACACAGTAGTGTAATTTACCCTTCAGAATGAGAAAGCTCTACTCTTGAATGGTCTTTTTTCAGAATAAATTGTACCTGCAAGCTAATTTTGTTCCTTAAAGTGTTTGATCATACACTCTGTATTTGGTTGTCAGGTTCCTTTTCTGTTAAATAGATATTGTTGCTTTTAATTTGAATTTAGGGATCTTGCCAACACAAAGTAGAATTGATAGTCAATCTGGAGTTCTCACACACAGCCGAAGCAGCAGCAAGGGAAGTGCAGAAGAGATTGCATCCCAGCCAAAGCACAAGGATTTGGCTGGCAATGTACGGCAGAAGATGCTTCTGGACTACAGTATCTATATGGCAAAGTGTGTTCCACAGGAGAAGAGAAGCCCTACAGGGAGTCCAGTCCTCAGTGCAGAAAGCAGCCCTACAGCTGTGAAAAAGGTAATGCTTTTCTCCCAAAAGATGCATCAGAGGTGGGGAAATATTTTATCTTGTTAACTACTATTTTAAAAACTAGTTATGTAGAACGAAAAATTAATTTCTTTAACTGAACATTGGACCTAAACTTTTTATAAAGCCAGTGTGAGTTTTCATGCTTGCCAGTTCCCTATTGGCCATAGTTTCTTCTTAATGTAACAGACAGGTTTTTCCTTGATTTAGTTTGATTTCTTATCTCCCAAGAACGTCTGTGCTTTTGCAGTGTCTTGTACCTGAAAGATTGTACAGCTGAAGGCAATATGGCTGTAGATTTCCTTCATTTGGGAATGCACAGATGTGTCCTAAAAAACACTGGTCCCAAAAGAACTTAATAAACAAAAATCAAACTTCCACAAACCTCACTTCCCAATAAAAGTAAAAAGTTATTTTTTCTTCTGTATATTCTAAAGTAGATTGAACTAAAAGCATATTTTTGAGGTCCTGACATGTTGAAACAAAATCAGTGTTGTGTATACATAGCATAATAGTGAACAGTGTCTATAGCTCTGACTAATCCTTTGGTCTCTTGGACTGCATTTGAATCACTCTTAATAAACAAAACCTTAATACTTTAAGTATGACACTCTTAATAAGGGGATCCTTAATGTTAAGTACAATCACCATTCATTTAAAAGATGTAATTAACGTCATGCATCTTTGTTGCCAGACTTTCATACAATGTCCAGAAAGGAGAAGGAGGCCTTAGTATAGCGTATGAATACACACATCTTTCCCTGGGAAAAAAGATATTCTAGCCTGTGGTAGCCCCTGAAGCAGTGCTGAATTTGCTGCTGAATCTGGCACGTGTTGGAAATCATTCTATAAATAGATGAACAGGGCTGGCAGGAATCTTGCGTCACAGCAGGAGCTACTAACCCAGCAATTCTGCTTGCGTGAGGCAGTGACTGCCAAGAAGTGATGTTCAGAGCATCTTCCTGAGTGCTCTTAGAAAGCACTGTGTTTCTGCTGGCCTCAGGATTTCTGCCTGTAGTAATGAAGGGTGGGGAATTCTTTCATTGCAGGCAGTTGAGAGACATTTAATGTGTTTCCCTGTACTGTGTTTATCATCTATTTGTAATGGTTTTTAACTGGATTTAAGGATCTAAGATTTGGTCTTGCTTTCAAATTTTCTGATGAAACAAGGGAAGAGTAGAGTAGCTGCTCTTCTAGAGCCTATTGGGAAAAGAGAGCATGTTTCTACTACAGACACGTTTCTAAGTCTGCCCACTTTGGGTTTAGCTGCTTTTTCTGCCAGAGGTTCAGTTACATACAACTTTCTCATTTCATTGCCAGAGGTCAGTCTTTATCTAAGTGGTCTCATTCACTCTGTTGCCTGTCAGGATGATGACAAGGAAGCTCATGTCAAGCCAGTGGATGTGGTTGTAAAGCTGCTCTCTGTGCTGAGCATTCAGTGTTCTTGACTAACCCGGGCTATAACAATGAACTTCCTGGTGTAAATGCAGCCTTTTCTAACCTTAGCTTTTAGAGTTTATATAGCTGAATAAGTTGCTCTGTATTTTCAGTTACCAGATGCGCATATGGAAGCTGAAGAAGAAGAACAGGAGGCCTGGGTGAATGCTTTGCTTGGAAGAATATTTTGGGATTTTTTAGGAGAGAAGTATTGGTCTGATCTAGTGTCAAAGAAGATCCAAATGAAACTTAGCAAAATAAAGGTAATCAGTGTGGAGACTTGCACTACACATTCCTCATTGAAGAAAAAACAAGCACATAGTCTTTGAGTTTTACAGCAGTAGAAGAGACACTTCTTTTACACTTACATGTAAAAGACAAGAAAATAAATGTGCTACAAAGTTCCAGTTCAGCTTTGCTATCCATTTCACAGTAGGTTCTCAACATGTTAATTTTGGTGCTTCAGTTTCAAATGAACTACAGCTGGATTAACTATTTCTGTATGTAAAGTTTTATGTAAAAACTAGAAGTATGTTGTATATACTTTGGGGATAAATAGAGCTGCTTTTAAATGATGAAATCTGCTTTGGGAAATAGTAGATTGCCTTTAAGATGGAGGAGATCAGGGAACCAGAATTCTAATGTGTTCCTGTTAACTTCAGACATATGCTACTTGCAGGAGAGGTCAGTAAGGGTAATAGTCAGGGAAAGAGCTGTCTGGGGGTGATAGGATGTAATTGTGCATCAACTGCAGAAGCTCAAAGGGTGAAGGGAGGAGTGGTGCTTTTGAATGACTTCTGGATCTTCCCTTTGCATTCTGTAGCTCTGCTGAACAGCAGCAGTTAATCACAGGCCTGCTTAGCTCCTGATGTTTGAGGAGGAGTTTGCCTGTTCCTAAAGGCAAAGGAAGATGAAGTCTTGCTGACAAAAGCTCTGAAATTTAGCTGCCAGCACCAGCTGTGAGATAGTGCTTTCTGTGCTTTGGGTAATAAGCAGTAACCTAATTCTGCCCTGGCTGTTTCCACAATTATGACAGCAGGGTACCCAAACATCTCATTGGAAGCAGTTTAAGTGGAAAGACTGGGAATAGGGGATGGATGCATTTTTGATAGGTTGAAGCTCTCTGTTCACAGGAGATAGTAAAGATCTAATACAGTAAACAGATACCCAAATCATCGTGATTCTGTGCTTTTATTATACTAAAATTGAGATAGAGATTTAAAAGTGCTATGAAAGAATTTGCCAGAGGTAAAAATAGCTGAGACACTGCAACTATAAAATACGTGATTGAATTTAAAACCCAAAGAAGTCTTTGAGTTTTATTCACAGTAAAATAGGATTTACACTTCATTCTTGAGCTTTTACATGCTTTGACTTAAAAGCATGCTGGAGTTTTGTGGTCAGCATCTGAACTTCAGCATAGTTTTAAAAACATTCCAATTCAGATGCTGAATCTCTCCCTAAAATACTATTTAGAAACTATCTGCAAAATCCTAGAATTGGAAGAAATCTGTGTAATTGTGTTCTTTCACAGGTGGCTTTTCATCTCAATCTATTCCTTAAATTTAATGACCTTTCTTCTCTTAGGCAACCATGTTTAGTTCAATAACATGGATTTGATTTTTCCATTCTGTTCTTTTAGCTGCCATACTTCATGAATGAGCTAACTCTAACTGAACTTGACATGGGGATAGCAGTGCCGAAGATCCTTCAAGCCTTCAAACCTTCTATTGATCACAGAGGTAAACCCATGCTTCCTCTTTCTGCTTGTGCCAGGTTCATGCTTTTGTACCTGTGAAGAATATTGTAATCTGTTTATCTTGTGGTTGTTTCAATCAGAGGAAAGTGCTCTTAATAAGTGTTTATTCTGAGGAGACACAGAATGGTCTCTATCTTAATAGTAGTAACTGCCAGCTTGGTATAAACATTATTCTGTAGATATGGAAGTATGAACATGTCTTTCCATTGGAAATGATTACTAAACTAAACTAAAATTTGCATGCAACAGATGCGCAGACCTGTATCTGATATTCTGACATGGACTACAGAGAGCAATGTACATCTCCTCAAGACAGATCTGGTTCTGCACCATACCAGAGGACAGATCTGGCTGTCTTCAAGGGTAGTTTCCCTGTTCTGAAAACAGTGGTTCAGCAAATACAATTGTAATAAATCAAAAAATAAGACTACAGTGTTGCTTTGAAAAGAACCTTCAAAATACAGCATCCCTTTATGCCTTTAAATATGGATTTTCTTTTTTAAGCTGGATGACTTTCCTCCTGCTGCTTTATTAATCATTAATCAGAACTTTTTCTTCCTTTTCTGTTCTTTCTGGCTTGCACATGGCCACAAGAGTATATTTGAGGATACTTTTATCACTTTAGTTTCACAGAAACACAAACTTGGATTAATGTTACGTTGTTTATTTTAGCTTCGAAAGTATTTTCTACATGCTGAGGAGAGATGGACTCTGTGTTTTTCTTAGACATGTAACCAGAGCAGTTTTTAGTTTTAAATTGTTTGTGAGTTTAAGGATTTCTTAGCTTGTCTCCTCTCACTCCATTCACCTTTTTAGTTATCGTATTGTTACATTGGGGTGGAAAAGTTTCTAATTGGTCTAAAGGGAAAGATTCCCTTGGAGAACTTGCTGTGGTGCAGCTATGGGTTGCATGGCAGACAACTTAGTTTTATTTTGAACTTCTCTTTCAACTCTTAGATGAAGATATCAAAATCATTTCTAGATGGTGCTAAACCAAATAAACTGGTAGTGAGTTGAATAAGTTTGCAATACCTTTTAAGAACATTCAGAGCCTCTGGAGAAGCTGTAAATTAGAGGCCAGCAATGAGCCGAACTTCAGCAGATCAGTTGTGTGGACAGAGAAAAGTTTGAACAGATAATTAGCTGTAGGTTGTAACAGGATTAATCTTCACTAGCTCTCCTGTGCACAGTGTTTCTAAGCAAGGAACAAACTGTTGTGTTCTTTATGGAGTATCTTCTCAGAGCATGATGGTATTGAACACACAGCAGGTATATAGTACTGTACCCTTTCTTGCAGTGCTGGTTGGAGGAGATTGCAGCACTGAACTCGAGGGCTTGAGGGGGGTTCTGTTCGCTGGGGTGGTTTGTCTGTTACAAGATTTCAGTTCTGCTCATTGTTCTTAAAGGTCAAGCAGCAGTGGTTCCCCAGGATGGAGAATTTGTCATAGAATTCAGCTGTGCACAGCATGAGATAAGGAACCAGTTTTCTGCTTAGCAGCAATTTAGGCTTCATCTTTGCTCATATTATATAGTTTGGACCTGGTATTTTTAAGGTGTATTTAACTGTAGTTTTGATGTAAGACTCATTTGTCTGCCACTCTTACTACAGTGCTCTTCTCTCAGGTGAACAGTTATCATCAGACCTTTGCAAGAATACCAGATGCAAGAAATTTAGGAGAAAATAAGTAAACTTTATCACCAATACTACAAATGTTATGCCATGCAAATCACTGACTATAAACATGAGGTTAGTGAGTGCTGACCTTTCCCTCGTGAAAGTGTGAACAAAACAGACTTTGAGGAATTATTAGAATTCTCTTGGGCATACATAACATGTTAACTAATGCTGCCTGTTGTATCCAAATGACATTGTTTGCCCTTATCTCACTTGAGACTTGCAGCTCTTTTGAGAAAAGCCTTATCTATAAAACACTGGGTACTTTGCTCTCAACTTCTGGAAATAATGTTTTCCTTTGAGCTTTATAAAGAAAGCATGTTGGATAAGAGCAAATTGTTTTGTTGTCACAAGGAACAAAACCTGTCTTTTAAGAGAAATAAAAATTGAATAGATGGAATAAGCTCATGTGTAATCAGTATTCAAGGAACTAAAACACGCTGCTGTTGCTTGTCATATGCTTCCTGCGTTCTCCACAGTACCTATGCCATCCTCTTGTGCTCCCAGTAGCAAAGTGGCTTCGCCATTGATAGAAATTTTGAGTTAAAGAAAACAAAGTGGGAACTCTTTGAACTCACGATATGTACGATGCTGGCAAAGTTGTGTCATGGTTTGTAAAAAATCTTGCACTTTGGGGTTCTTGTTGGAGTGTTTCCCTGTGCCTGGATTTAAACAGCTTTTGAATTCTTTCCTCTGTTCTCATAACTTTAGTTGTAACCGAATACTGTAGTTCTAAGTCATGAGATGGGATTTAGGAGACTGCTGAACACTTGGGCTTCAATGAATTGCCAGCAAGGGCAGTGAGAACAATTAACTCCTTCAGTTCTTGTTCAGTTAAACTGTGACAAGCAAATATTTATGGTAGAATTCGTAATCCTTGTGACTTCTTTCATATTGTCAAAGCACATGAGAACTCTCAGGATCTGAGTTGTTAAGAGCTTCCAGTGAATAATTACTGAAAGAACTTGGTTTGCTCTTGTACTTAAAAGGACATGAATAGGGGGATGATAACTGGAAATGCTTGTTTTCAGAAGGATAAATGTTGGTAAGTTGACCTATGAATAAACCACATATGGCGTAAAAGTAAATATCAAATTTCAGGCCAGTATCCAGAACAAATACTTCTTAAGAATTTTGTTTAGGTGTTTGAGACAGTCAGTCATTTGAAGTAGCCTTTTCTGAGGTGTTAAAATGCAGTGAGTGATTGTGATGTGCTTTGTTTCATCCAGACCTTTTTACCAGTGCAGGAAGACATTTTTTTATTATATGGCTCCTCCAAGTAACTGAATTTGTTAACAGACAATGTTAGGGAAAATAATCTTGTTTCTGTTAATACACTCCTGTTTGGGTGACAGCATATGCTGTAGTATTTACTGTTTTTCTGTCAAGGCTAGGGAACCGGATAACTCTGAATAAATTATACCATCTGCCTAATTTCTGCCCCTATTCCTTCTCACCTCCCTTTTCCCCTCTAGAAGATGCATATGAAGGTTTTCTAGCCAGGAAGGATTTTCCCTCTCAGTAATGGCATCATTGGCTCAATCTGATCTACTGTTAAAACAACACTGATGTTTGAAGCATGCTGATTCATTTTGTCCAAAAGGTCTGTTTAGCTGTGTTCTTGTTTCTCATGATCCTACCGCTACTTCACTACCCTGTACAGGGAAAATCTATATAAGCTTGTGTTTGAGTTCCTGTCTTTGGTTTTAGAACAGTATGATGGAAAAGAGTAATTTGGGTTAGTAAAGAAGCAGCTTGCCTTCAGTACTGCTTCCAACATGTCATCTCATAGTCTATCAGTGAGCTGGTCTTTGGGAGCTGTGTGTGCTTCTGCTGATATAAATGTGTGGAACTGGGGACAATGCCCTTCTGATATATTTGCCAAGTAGAAGATAGTTCTTCTTTAACTGGAAAAGTCATTTCTAGATCAATGAAACCCAAAGGATAGTTACCATTACTTGCTTCTGAATGAGTAAATAAAAGTAGAATGTGTTAATGGTTGATGTGCCAGATACTGGTAGGACATATTGTGTGCAGATGCAAGGTCTGGAAAAGGAAGATACATAATCTATGCTTAGTGGCTTCTGATTTCTAATCTCTGGATCACAAATACCCCACAGCTTTTTTTAATCAGTGGAGCTGCAGGGTGTCACTTAAGAGGCAGGACCTAATCTTGCAGTTATTCCCAAGATAGTTCTTCTGGGGATTGAGATAAACAAATACTCTGCCCAGACAATAGAATGTAACTTAATACTACACGTCTAGAGTTGTTGTAAGTAATGACCCTGTTTGCTGAGTGTCACAAGGATGCCTATAGCTGAGTTACTGAGCAAACCTTTTTATACTTCAATACAGCATTGCTGAAAGCAAAAGATACTGCAGGTTGTGATGCAGGACAAGAAATATTGCTCTGGGATTTCAAGAGCTGCTTCATTTGCACAGGTTAAGTAATATACAGAAGCATCCCCATTACTGCTTGGCTTGGACCATTACTGTAAATAGTTTTGAAGTGAATCCCTGATTGTATTCTATTTTCTTGATCTTCATTCAGATCTCTTAAGCAGTTTAAGTGTGCGTAAATCACGCTCCTTTTTTTAGATCATTGGCAGCACTCACTGATCTGTCTTTCAGCATGACTTTGATATATGTCTGAACATTCCACTTTGTTCCATAAGCTTACTGTGAACAGAAAGCTTTGATAAGCCGTTAATTATTTGTGAATTAATGACATGATGAGTTGGTGCAAAAGTAATTCTTCTCTTTGGGAAAAAGTGTGAAGTATAGACTTTTTGTAAGAGTTTTGGCTTGGCATGAAGATGAAATTATTGTGACTGGTCTTAAAGTGAAATCTTTTGTCGTTGTTAATTTTAGGGCTTTGGATTGATCTGGAAATGTCCTACAATGGATCTTTTCTAATGACCCTGGAGACCAAGATGAACTTGACCAAACTTGGTAAAGAGCCACTTGGTGAAGCACTTAAAGTTGGAGAGATCGGCAAAGAAGGGTAAGGTGTTACAATGATACAATTCAAGTGGGAGCTTTCATAGTGGAAAAAGTGGAATTTTCCTTGTAGATGCAGCTCTGGCTTTGCAATAGACTGAAAGGAGCTGTGGGGGTTGCATACACATGAGAGCAGAATCTGGCTGTTCTGTGCAACTTTAATGTTTGATTGCACCACTGATAATTGTCTTAATAAAAGGCTTTTGCAGTACAATCAGATTTTTTGTATATATTTTTGTAGGATTTTGAAGTGTTCTGTGACTAAAGTTTAGTTTTGTCTTATGCTTGTCTTACTGGCTAAAGCCCCAACTCTTGAATATTGGTGGTACACACATGCAGATATGGAGACATACACATGGAACATGCTGTTACAGCTACAGTTGTAAACCATGTAACAGTAAACAATGGTGGAAGGTAAATAGGCTGTAATTGTTGTGTAAAGACTTTTTCCAATAGCTTTATTGCATCATGAGAATAATCACACCCCTGCTTTAGTCTCCAGTTTTCCTCATATCTGACTTCCATTTACCTGCCATGCCTAAGTGAAATGCCTTATAGATGAGCTGACTGGGAAACACATACTGTAGCTTACCTAACTTGCACTTGTGCTTTCCCTATCACTTTTATGATGTTGCCTGAATCTCATCAGTGTGTGTCTGTTTGTATTAATCTTGTGACACCTGTCAGACATCCATCCCATCAGCTGTGGAGTGCTGATTCTCTTTTTGTACTTAGAAATCTGCAGTCCCTAAGCAGTGAGCTCTGATTTATTGTACAACCACTGCCAACAAATCAAGAAAATATTCTCTGAATCTGGCCATGTGTTTAGATAAAATGTTGTGGTGTTTCAGAATTAAGACACAAGATGCTTTGTATACTCATGTCGTAGTAGCTCTGACCATTTATTCTGAGATATATTGAAGTAATAGTTACAGCAGCACTATATTATGGTGCAGTCAGGATGAGAAAATAAATGTGAAAAACCTGATGGCTGAATGATCTCATACACTGGTAGAAGTTCAGAGGATTTAAAATCAACCTGGATTTGTTGTCACTGCTTGAAGTAAATATTTCTGAATTTACATCAGTATAATTGTTAGGTGTGATTTTCCTTGAAAAATCCCTTTAATTTTGTCCACCCAAAAAATGGAGGCAGAGGAGGAAATGTCTGCACAAATCAAATTCTTGTTTTTCTTCCCATTCATTCAGGATTCTCTGTGTGTATATTCACAACTGTCCAGTGCCATCCACAACTAATGGCCTCAGAAACCATTAGTGAACACATTGATTTAATATTTAAAAATCCGCTTGATTCTAGCTGAGCAATAGGACCCCAGCAATGCAAATGTAAATGTCTGTAGCTAAGCAACCAATTACTTGAAGTTATAACCATTAACTGCACTGCTCCTGCACGTGCCTGTGATGTCTCAAATGCTCAGGGCCAAATACCATGCCAGCTTTATGTAGGGCAGTCTCATGTATTCTGGTTGTGAATGAAGGTTTTTTGCTTGCTGGGTTGTTTTTTCCTTAAAGACAATAGATATTATAAACAAACAAACGAAAGATGGAGAAGTGTAGAACAGTTTGCTTCTCATCTATGCTTTCTATTATGTTGGTTAATTTTATTGGGCTTTTTAATTACCAGTTGACAGTTGCTGTGACAAATCAAACTATTCTGCATGCCCTTGCATCCACAATGGTGTCATCTGTAAGTGATGCGTGTTGGTTGCTTACACTCATTTCTATCCCTCAAGAGCCTAGAACAAACACACCTCTTGAGGCGCAGTAACCAACTCATCCAGAAAGAGGAATGTGGGGGAAGCAGCACTGAGTTTTAACTGACCTTGTATATTGTCAGTATAAAGCGAGACAAAATGGTTCAGTGTTTGCAGTCCAGTTCTATCATTGCTGCTGCTTTATTGTTTGAAATAGAAGTGTGGTGTTACACAGTTTGATAATGCTGTCTTGCATGCACTCATAGGAAAATGCAGCTCTCAAAAAGGGTGGAAAATGAATTAATTACAAATTTCATAAAATTAATAGAGTAGCAGGTTCTACCATACTGGAGATGAGGCAAATGCAGGCAGGCTAACCCACATTACTGCGGTTTCTTACTTTGCTATGTTGCACCATGTAAAAACAAACCCACAAATGGCAATTCAAAAAATATTGTGCAGTCTGCTCAGGAGCAATACTGTAGCTCCAAAGTGTTTTTCTGCCAATGCTTGTGTCGTATAAATGGTCGATTGTATGCAGAGATACCCTGAAATCTCACTCGAGCTTATTTATTGTGGCTTTGTTTAATGCAAGGAGATCTTGTGATCTTAGCCAGTCAGTGTGTGCTTGTGGAGGCACTTCACAGGGCCCCATTGCCTAGGCAAGTAGAACACCTTCTTCTAAGAAGGTGACACCTTTGAGAGCCTTGGAAATGCACTGGGCATGCTTTGAACTGAGTGGTGTGACGTGCTCAGGAAAGTGAAGTGAGCTCACACTCAGGTAGAAAATGTATAGTTTGAAACTGACCTAGAAGTACAAATTTCTCTCTGAGAAACAGCTCCAGCACTGCTATTTGGGCCAGTGATGTGAGCCATCCACCACCCGCTGTGTCCTCAGGGAGGTGGTTCAGTTTGGTGTGCTGTTTCACACTTCGACAGGTACAAACTGCATCTCTGGGTGAGAAGAGGTTTTTGATTCTGATTCCTTACGCTGGGTAGCAAATCATTGAGTGTAGAGAGGTCAAGGAATTACTGCTCCAGTTCTTGAACAGGCAGTTAGGAAGGAGTGCTGTGCACTGGGAGCTGTACTTGGACTGTCCTTTTACATTAGGACTTCTTGCAGCAATGAACAGTTTGTTCTATGACAGAGTAGTGGACAGTAGCCTCAGTCCATGCTCTGTGTGATGTTATTAAATGCTTCAAATAAATCTCCAAGAACATACACACAAAAAACCAGAAAAGAAACCGCAGCTGTAGACCTGCATTCTGAACAAGTGTGGAATATTACAGTCCTGGGTATAGTCCTTAGGGCTAAAACTATGTGCTTTTGAAGCTTGTGTTGTGTAACTATTTCAAGCTCTTGCGTTTGGTAGAGATGTGTTAGTACTGAAGTGTATTCACTGTATCCTTCCCTCATTTCAATCCATTTAAAAGATTTGATTTTTTTTCTGTGATTGTGCACATAAATCCTTCCATAGTTCAAGTCTAGGTATTAGTTATTACTCTGTGACATTTTGTATCTTAAGAGCAGCAGTTGTTTGATTTTATTACTTTCGTCTTTCCCCTTTTTCCGCCATGACATTCTTTGCCTTATCCCATCTTGGAATCTCCTCAGAAATAACTAAGCAAAACCTTAAATGCTAAAACCACCATTCACGGTGTCAGAGGAGTTTAGATAGTCACAAGCCAGAAGGTCAATTTCCCCACAGAGTAAGGAAAGGAGTATTTCCAGCAAAGGTACTAAAGGGAAATTACAGCTTCAGTTTGTATGGGACAAAAGTATCTGGGCAAAACATCTAAGAAATATTCCTTCCCAGGGTAATGTTGAACTTCTGTTAATAAAATTGCCTTTTTTCTACACAAAATTGGTTAGTGATGGCACACAGTGTAGCTACAAAAAGGTGAATTGCTGATGTATATTGTGAAGATACGGTACACATTAGCACCTCAGTTAACATCTCTGAGGGATTCTGGGGTTCAGTTGGTAGATGATGTCATTTTAAGTTGGAGTCCTATGTTTGCTTTTAGTACAAGACAGAATTACATGTTTTCACCTTTCATTGTAAAAGCGTGTCTTTGGGTTTTAAAAAGAAACAAGGCTCCCTCTCCAGCCTGTATACTGCTCAACTTCCATGGAAAGCCATGAGCAACAACAGAGATGTTTCAGATGTATTTTGAATAATGTCTAAATTTGTTTTGAGTATGGAGAATAGCCATTCCCCGTCCTCTTTTGTGCAGGATTACATTCCACTGGAGAAAACAAATTCTCTCTTTTGAAAATAGTTCTGACAGACTGGCTTCAGAGTGGCTTCAGTTTTGTTCTTTTAGATAAGTTTATAAAATAGAGGAGGGGACATTTCAGTCTCCAGTAGAAATACATGTAATGTCAGCCAAAGTTGTACATAATGAATAGCTATTTAAGACTATTACATTTGACCTGGAAATTGCATTGTTTCAGTTTCAGGCCAAGGGCATATTGTCTTGCAGACAGTGATGAGGAATCCTCCAGTGCCGGGTCTTCAGAAGAGGATGATGCTCCTGAACTGGCAGGAGAGAAGCAGGTGACTCCAGGAGCAGAAGGGTGAGCATTTGTTAATCCTTTTTTCCTCCCCACATTTCCAGACTTTGTACAACTGATATCTTGTTCCTGTCCTGTGACTCTCATTGTCACACAGGATGTCAGAGTGTGAGTATATCCAAGCAATTAAGCAAACACAACTCACCCATTTCTAGAGCAAAGAGCAGCAATCAAGCCATGTACTACAAATTGAAAGGAAGCTGCTCTGCTGAGTGTTTTACTATGCTGGGAGCATTGTTCACTATACAGCACTTCTGCAGAGTGACCTATACAGAGCTATTCAAGCACCTAATTTTTTCACCAGTAGATTACAGAGAGAGCCAAGTCTTTGGGCCACATAGCCTATGGGGACCTTCCCCAGCATGTCTTGTCTGGTACCAGAGCCAAGAACAGGATATTGTGTGTAAACTTTGAAGCACTCTGGTCTTGAAAATACTGTTTTTATAAAGTGTTATACCCATGCTGATCCCCTCTTTCCAGTGTGTTCTGTTCTTTAAGAAAACAACCACTATTCAATCCTGGCTTTCTTGCTCGGAGTTTTGTGTTGGGTTTTTTTCTTTCCTCGTTTTTTCCCCCTTGCAGACCTTTCTATGTCTGGGCTGTGCAATGCTGCCCTCTGATGCTGTGCAAGAATTAAAAAGAAAATTTCCTAATATCAGTTTTGCCACGTCATTCCCTGCTTTGGCTCCTGTTCCATTTTTCTATGCTTTCTGTATCTGATTGAAACTATGCCATGCAATGAGAAAGCCGTAGCCAGCCTGAAATGTCTCAGACAATCACAATGTTTCCTATGTCTGAACGTATCTCAGTGGTTTTGCAGTGAACATACCAAGAGAATCTGTGACATTGAAAATGTTCCAGGGAGTTTCCTTAGTGTTTTATTCCTAAACAGTTTTGAAAACTATGTGCAGAATTGTTGGAATTATCTCAATAGATGCATTTAATTATCTTTTTAAAATACATGGATGATAGAAGTGTATTTGCAATATTAATGTTGTTTCCAATGCTGTCTGGGAAGGAGTGTTCAGACTAGACAGAATTTCTGCCAGACACGTGTAGCTGAAAGAATACAGCTGCTGTGCAAGACTGTGGTAGGTAGTGCTTGGACATGTGTATATGTATCTGTTTAGAATTTTAACATCAAGACCTCTAATGATTTAGCAGGAAATTGACGGGTGTCTTAGCAAACAATAGGTTCAAGAAAATTATCTGGATGTACTTTTTCTGTTGTCTGTCTAAAGGTATGTTGGAGGACATCGGACAAGTAAGATCATGAGAATTGTGGATAAAATTACTAAGTCAAAGTACTTTCAGAAAGCAACAGAGACTGAGTTTATTAAGAAGAAAATTGAAGAGGTCTCCAATACTCCGTTGCTGCTAACAGTTGAAGTACAAGAGTGCAGAGGAACACTAGTAATTAACATTCCACCTCCACCTACCGACAGAATATGGTAAGAGGAATTTACTGCAGAACTGTGCAATGTTTTGGGTGTGTGCTACCTAAGGGATTGCAACTAGGAACAAAAGATTAAGTGTAGCTGAAATGGGTTCTGGAAGAGATGGGATACAAAGCAGTTGTAAATGACGTAGAAGTTGCTCTTAAGAGAAAATTGAGTGTTAACACATTCAAGTACATGCTTTGGAGTGTTTATAATAAAACCTGTTCTGTGCTCTCTCTTAAGGTATGGCTTTCGAAGACCTCCCTACCTGGAGTTAAAAGCTCGGCCAAAACTTGGTGAGAGAGAAGTGACTCTGGTTCATGTAACTGACTGGATAGAGAGGAAACTGGAACAAGAGTTTCAGGTGAGTTTCCTTTGCGTTTTCCTCTCATTAATTATAGTTTTGGTCTATTAGAGGGGTTGGGCTTTTATGTTTTGCATGTCCCCTATTTTGTTCAAAACTAGTTGGTATCCTCCACTGCTTCTGTTCAGTGGAAAGAATGTTAAGAACTGAAGAAGTGAAACTGCATTCTGGCATATGAAATGTAACTTTATTTAATTGCATCTTTTTCACAGAAAATCTTTGTCATGCCAAACATGGATGATGTTTATATCCCTTTAATGCACTCAGCCATGGATCCCCGCTCCTCTACGTGCCCTCCTAAAGATCTGAGCACGGAGGCCCCTGATCAACCATGACATGTGAAGACTCTTGTAGTTTACAGTATTATGAAAGTTATTCTCATGGTTTTATAAACTGTGCTGTAGTTCTCATCCTTAATTTGTGCCACTTCCCCCCCGAAGGACTGCCTATAACCATACCTTTGTGCTCACTTGCCTAGTTATTGTTCCTGTGTACTTCAGCTACGTGAAGTTTCATTCCATTAAGCAGTTGAGTTATTTTTGTACTGGCTGCCATCAGGATTTTAACTCGGAGGCTGAGATGACCTGTTCTTCGGGGGAGGGAGGAGGAACCTAGCTGTAATAGATCAAGGAGCTTGTTGACACACCTTTTGTTCAGCTTATGTTTTCATGCTATGTTAGTATGCATTGAAGCATTGAAAGGTTGATTGGCAGCAAAGGAACTGCGTGCCAAATGGAAAAAATCCTAAATAAGGAATGAATTTATAAAACTGGAAGAATATTTTTCTTTCTCAGGCAGTTGGAGGTGTAGAATGAACTGTTTTATGTTCTTTCACTTCTGCAGTCAATAGCTTGTGTCAAGCAATCGAAATATGAAATGCTTTCAGGATAAAAGAATGTAAATTGGATGTATGATGTATTGTGATTCAGTGTGGTATATACATATTACTTTTTTCATACAGATCTCATGCTTTTTTGGGGGGAAGCAAGTAGCCATAAAACACACAACTATCAGTGAAGGTGGGACTGTCACATTTTTGTAAATGAGGACATAAAAGTTGGTAAAGCCATGAGACCAAACCATAGGAAGCCGCCTTACAGTGAGTTACAATCACCTTGGTTCATGATTAATTCTGAATGTTTATAAAGACATGAGCACACACATAAAATGTCAATACTGCACATTACCCGAAGTACTTAGCTACCCTACTGTGTATAGAGCCTCTTGCTATGATGAAACAGGTTCTTTTCTTATAGGAGTTTGTTGCTGTGAGTCTTTTCCATTGCACTGTGTTTACACGCAAAGCATGGGGCCAAATTCTCAGGTTACAGCCGTGCAACTCCAGACATCAAATCACTTGATGTTTGTGGAACAGCCGTGACTGGACGATTTTGCCTCCCATGCATTGGTTTTTTGGACTTTGTGGAATAGGATTTCAGGCATTGCAGTTATTCAAGCTGATCGTGATTAAAGACTGTTTCTGCTCATTAATGGCCAAAACAAAGGGGGGAGGGGGAAAATGCCTTTTATTTCTCTCTGGTATAATGATTCAAGATGAAATGTATGCAGTAAATTCAATATTTGAACACTACATATCCACTCTTTTAACACGTGATATTTTTCTGATAGTGTTGCCAACTGTTCATGGATGTCAGAAAACATTTTAGTTTACAAAGGTGAGTTTTGGCTCTCCTTTTATAACATGATTTTTTTTTTTTTTAAGAAGTAATTTTTTAAGAACTTTTTTGTATGTTGTGTTGTCACATTTGATGTAAATCGAGATTTCCATGTGTAACTTGATGATTTACCATCTCTAAATGAAGCTATTATATTGAAGGTTTTTTAAACAGCACCTTGCCTGAAACGTAAAACTAGCATTTAATATATTTAAAATTAATTCTATATTTGAACACCTATTTTGGTTACCTTTAATTGAAATATTAGTGGGTTATATTTGTTACCTGAACACACCTCCTTGACCATTCCAGGCTGTGTATATTCTGGGGTTTGCTCTGATCATGTAGGCATTATTTGCCTCTAATGAAGTCTGCATGTCTTGTACGCAGGTCTTTTCTATGATTTAATTTCTCTGTGCAATAACTAAAGTCAAAGGACTAGATGCACTAATGTGTAAACAAATTTAGACTTATTACACAAGATTGTCATATTGCACTTCATAAACTGTGGGTAACTACAATCTGCTTGCTTTGTTTTATTAAATAGATTTATCCCATGTCAAACAATTACTCAAATTTCATTTCTACATTATGCTTAGTCACTGTCCCCTGCACGTCATTTCAAAAACTTCATTAAAGGCAGCTTGCCAAGATGACAGTGTGCTAGGTGCTTTTCAGGTATATAAAATATATACCCAGAGCTGTCTGTATTTGGTGGTTATGACTTACAATTTTAGGGTTAACCAGTGCTGACTTTTATAGTGCTAAAAGAGCTTAAATTGAATTTTAATGTAGTGAAAACTGAACTGCACTGCAGCAGTTAGTGTTCACATCAGGAACACGCTTTAAAAATGTTATTTTTTCATTTTGCACCTCTGTGAGCCAGGAAATGAGAACCAGGAATTACAGAACTGAGGGGGCACACATTACCCTCTGAACTTAAAATACCGTTTTAGGCTTCCTAAACTCAACTATTACTCTTTTGCATCTGTTACTAGTGAGAGTTGGAGCTTCTCTATCTACAGAAAGTACTGTCCATAACCTCCAGCCTATGTGCCTGCAGAACAGCACAAGCACAACTGTTAAGCTGGAAGCACTTTTAAATAGCTGTAGCTTAGATCCCTGGAATGAAACTTCCCATTTTGTTTCGAGTTCCTTGCTGTATACATGAAGGACCCCTCCGGGTGCTCTTCTTAATTGCTAGCCCACCTTCACCCACGTGCTGTTCTCCTGCAAAAGCTAGACAGGAACTGCAGGACTGCTGCTGCTTGTCCCAAGTCCCCTTTACAAACTGATCCCTGAACTACTTTAGGAAAACGCTGGTGCACGTGGTCTAAGCTGCGTTAAAGTCTGACTCAATCAACAATAGATGATGGGTAACCCAGGCCCCCTTTTAACTCTGCTACCGCCCTCTCCCAAGCCAAACGCGGTCCTCCCGTGCCGCGCACCGCCTCCCGTCGGGCTGCGGCGCCATTTTGTGCGGTGCTGCCCTGCTCCGCAAGGGCGGGCAGGCTCGGCCGGACGAGACGAGCTGTCACTTGCTTTTAAAAGCGCCACCCGGGTCGGGCCGAGTAGCTCCAGTTATGAACAAGCGCTTCACTCTAGCACTACAGCTTGGCCGGCGGCGCCGCGGGCAGGGCACCCCGCCGGGTCAAAGGCAGTGCGGGGAAACGGGGGGACACGGGCGCAAGAACCAGCCGGACACGTTTGCGCGGTGCATACTATTTTATTTACCGGGCCGCTCGCCGCCGCTCGCCACACGGGCCCTGCAAGACACAGAGGGAAAAGGGGGAGGTTACACAAGCGGAGCACCGCAGCCCCCAGCCGGCTGAGCAGCAGCCTGGGCGCTCAGTAGTAGGTTTGCTTCATGCACATCAGCAGTCTAACACGTGTCAAGAGACATCATCGCGGCCCGGCCCGCCCGCCGTGCACCCACAGCTCGCCTTCCCGCTCTCACCTCACACGGCAGATGCTCAGAGAAAGGAGACGGGGCCCTCCCGGCCCCCTTTATATAACGACCGCCCCGCCCTTCCGGGCCTCGCCCAATCGGGTTCAACCCCGGGGGCACGCGCGGATCCGCGTGTGGCTGCGCGAGGGGGTGGGTGGGGCTGTGGCTCTTCAGCGGCGGAGGCGGGAAGTGCTGAGGCGGTGCCGGGAGGAGGAGGTAAGGCTCTGGGAGAGCCTGGCGCTGGCGCGGCGGCAGCTTTACCGGTCCTCTCAGGAGCGATAGTACTCGTTTATTTAGTGATTTGTTCTGGTGTTCTACTGCTGTTAAAGAAGTAAGGCTTAATGTTGGAAAAGTATAACCCTTGGGCCCCGCTCAGACCTCAGGGGAGGTTCCTCGGTTTCTGAGGAGAGATGCCCCGGGGAGCGAGAGGGCGCACGGTAACGCACACCCCGGGTGGTCTCCTACGGCCTCAGCTCTGGTTTTTGCCTTTTCCTTTTTCCTGTGAGGCCGCTGGGAGGGATTTGTGTTACTAACTGTAGTTTGGTAGTGTATACGTGGGGCTTGTGCAGCTGAGGAACTCCTCCCGTGATGTAGCGCGGCATGGAATTCAGCTAAAGATAATAAGCTCGTGTAAGTAACGGTACCTTATCGCTCGCCCGCCAGTTTTCATGCTGGGGCCGTGCCCTCCCGGACTGTGGGTGAAGTGCTGCCGCCCTGCGGCACCTGTAGTGCCGGGAGCTGAGTGAAGGCAGCTGAGCAAAACCAGTGTTCCCTTGTATGCCTTTCGTGTGTGCTTTTTACACGAGCACAGCTGCCCGCTTTGACTGCCGTTGTATGTGGTTACGAGCACTTTAGATAAAGTAGATTTAGATTAGATAAAAGGCAGAAATTCAGTGCTGAGGCGCTGGCACAGGGTGTCCAGAGAAGCTGTGGCTGCCCCATCCCTGGCAGTGTTCAAGGCCGGGTTGGATGGGGCTTGGAGCAACCTGATCTAGTGGAAGGTGTCCCTGCCCTGGCAGGGGTTGGAGCTGGATGAGCTTTAAGGTCCCTTCAACCCAAACTACTCTGTGTTTCTGTGACTTTCTCTGTGGTAGAGGTCTAGATGTGTTCCTTGTGTGTGCTGTTGCCCTGGCACGCACAACGCAGTGTGTGATATGGTCTGCTTGTTCTCAAATAGTGTGAATGCTTAAAATCCAAGACCTCCATGAGGAAACCCATCTGTCAGTATTGGAGAACTGCAATCACAGTGTGGTTTGTAGCTCCTGCATAGAATCATAGAATGGTTTCAACCTGGCCTAGAACACTTCCTGGGATAGGACAGCCACAACTTCGTGGTTTTATATATTCAAACTTGCAGGTTAGATCATAATTATGTGTCCTGCTCATATCATCAAAGGCACAGTCATTAAAAGAGGGAGCTGCCAGAACTGATTTGTTATGTGCATATTGTACAGTTAGTACTTGGTGTGCTCTGCAGCTCCATTAGCAGTATCAGTATTAAAAAGCAAACAATATGTAACAAGGACAAAGCAGCTTTGTTATATAAATATGCATCTGAAAGCTAGGCCAAGCAGTGTAAATTTACTTTCTGCTTTTTAAAGCTACTTCTGTTTGATCCAATATATTTTTTTATGTGTGTGTTTAATCTGTTCAGAGCTGCTTAGACCCTGTTTTTGGTTCAAAAAAACATGCTTTTTGTGGGGTTTTTTTGCATTTATTTAAGATATTGCAAGGCACAGCCGGGTCAGAACAGGAGCTATGCCAAGTAAATTTGGCCTGATCTGCTTTGAAAATGAAAAATCAATCAGGAAATTGAGCCGGGTGGGGTGGTGCTGGAGGAATGAGGCTATGCCGCACCCCTGAATTTACCAATAGAGTACTGGCTTCGCCCAGCTCAGTGCACCCCGCGGTTTGGGGGAGGCTCTCGGCCGAGCCCCTCCCGGGCGCGCTGCCGTTTTGACGGGGCTCCGCACAAACGGGGGGGCTCCGGCCGCAGCACGAAGCCGCGAGCGCCTCGCTGGCCGCTCCTGCACGACCCTCCTGGCGCCGCGGGGGAGCGCGAAGGCGGCTGTAGGGGGAAGGTGTCCGGGGGGGGCGGGCGGTACCTGAGGTCGCTGGGGGCCGCCCGCGGCTGACGTCGGTGGCCCAGTCCGGGGCGGCCCCGCCCCGCCGCGCGGGGAGCGCCGGACACGCTGCACCCGGCAGCCAGCGCCGCGCCGGTGGAAGCCGGCCGGGACCCCGCGGGTGGCAGACATGGAGCCGCGACGCTGCTGCCGCCTTCTCTTTCTCAGCCTGGGTGCGCTGTTGGTGCTACTCGCGCCGAGACCCGGGGTAAGTGAGGCGCGGCCCGGGCTGAGCCTGCCCGCTGGGCCTGGGCATGGGGGGGCTGCCCCTCGGCGGGGAGGACAGCGGCGGCCGTGGTGCCCCCTGCCCGCCCGCGGCAGGGAAGGGCGAGCACGGCTCGCCAGGGGTACGTGGAGAGCCGGGGAGGCCTTGTCCCATGCAGGCCAGGGCCTCCGCTCGCAGAGAGGGGAGCCGGGGCTGGGGTGGCACGGACGTCCTGGCGGGCTCCTGCCGGGGCTTTCCCAAAAGTTTTCCATAGGTGCCTGCAGCCCGGACCATCAGCGATGTTTGCGAACCCAACACACTGGCCATTTTGCTATCGTTAATGCCATGTGCCCGTCTGTATGCACAGGGGTGAGGGGATGCGGTGTACCAGCCTTATCAACAGCTGTGTGCCTGCCCACGTAGCACCATACCTGAGCATGTAGCATATATAATAATCCTTGAAATATAAAAATACGGTTAATTTCTCATAAGGTAATAGATGAAAATAGGACAAAGAAACTTTTGGAAGATTAAACTATGTAGGTGGGTAGGTGAACTAGTAAGACATGCTAGAAGATCTTCGTTCTGTCCTTTCACAGGTGAGAGGGCTTGGGTTTTTTGGGTTTTTTTGAACAAACAAACACCCCCAGACATTGTATATATGTTGACATCCAAATACACATGACTAAGTAGATGCTCTCTGTACTGTCTTACGGCATTTTGATCCAGATTTTGATTTCCAGAGTAAAGATAGCCATGTGCACTAATTGTACATACAGTTGGTTGGTATCCAAAAGAGACTACAGTCCTAAATTCAAAGGTGAAAGACAAAGTGCACAAGTCGCTGCCTTACAAAACCTCTTAAAAAATAGCCAGGTGGGTTATAAGGCATTACGTGAAGCAATAAAAGCACAGGGAACAGTGAAACTGGTGCAAAGCAGATGGAATGCTGAGCAGATTATTTTTATGGAGGTAATAATTTTGAACAGTGTACTTTAAAATGGGTGCTCTCTGCTGTGCATGTACTTACATGGAAAGCTGAGCCTTCAAAAATTTAGTTCTGAAAGGTGCTCTTCTTTGTAAGTTCTCAGGATCAGAGGACAATGAAAAGGGCAACTGGCATTTACTGTTTCCATTATACTGAAATGTAGCAGGGGAAAGTTTTAGGTTATGTGCTTGAATGGATTGTTCATTGTTACCTAAAAATGCTTGTGTGATAGATAGAGTTAAAGTTAAGCGGAGCTGAAGACTTTGTTTTTCATCTGGGATATAATAGCTCTACTCCCCTTCTCTAAAAGTAAACACATTTAATAATGAAGCTGTGCGATAATACTTAGTGGTGTTACTTCATTAGGAAACTGGAAAAAAATTAAATGCAGGCTGTTAACAAAAATTACTTTAAAAACCTTTATTGTAAAAGTGCTGATGTTTTTGTCTTAGTCTGGACTATAAGGTTGGACTGAGATCTCCTCAGGGTCCTGACAGGTTTGAGGTTCAGATTTTGCAAGTAAAATGCTGGTTTGCAAGTCCTGAAGTTTTAAAAATAATTCTCAATGAGAATACTAAATATACTAAAAGTACTTTTCCAATCAACAGATTATTACTAAGTAATTGTGTGTAATTTTACCTGTGTAGTCACAAAGACCGGGACTTGGGCCCTGGTGGGATTCAGCCTCTTTTTTTTTTTTTTTTTTTTTTATCTCTCTGAATTTTTCCCTCCCCTTGGTCTCTCTGTGCTGCCATCATACCTCAGATTAGCACCTGATCTCAGGTTCTCAATTTCTCTGTTTCTTTTCTTAGTCCCAGTCATCTCACCTGTGATTAATCCATTTAACTAGGAAGGCTCATTTAGAATTATTAATGTCACTTGAGTAATAAATTTCCCAGGAAGAAGACTGGCAAATCAGTCTTGGTACTGAGATAATGTGAAAAACATGAGATTGCCAGAAGATTTTGGAGGTTGTGTTTTCGGGAGCTTTAAGACTGTTGGTGATGTACTCCTATTTTTTTGATAGATGTACTCTTGTTACTTTATATCCCAACTTTAATACTGTTTTCCTGCAATTTATACGTTCATACAAGGACTTCCTTCCCTGTCTTTTCTTTGCAAGATGAAATGCTAGCTCTTGTTATTTAAGGGATACAATGTATAGCTCTTGGAGTTGCCTTAGCAAGGTATTGGAACACATTATAAAATGTTCCCATAAAAAAGAATGCATCTCAGCTGCAGCAATGCAAAATGCAGTAGAGCTGTCAGTACAGTGTCAGTGGTCACTGTAAATATTATACAACAATATAGTTTGAAATATGTATACAGTATATAGTTTTTAAAAAAAACCTGACACTTTGGTTTTGTGAGCTGTAGACGTTTCAAACTGTGCCTGTTTCTCTTACAACATGAAGCTGGTGAAAATCAAACCCAACAACCTCTCTGGGATTCAGCTGCTGTTTAGAGCATTGGTCTATCCCCCTGCAGCCTGCGGGGCTGGTTTCAGTGCTGCAGTTGTGTGCAGGCAGCACATATGGGAAACCCCCCAGCCTTTCCAGGTGTCTTTACTTGCAATGTGTTCTTTATCTCAGCATGAGGTGTTTGGCCAATTAATTAGCTGATAGGCATGAAAACCTGTGTGAGACAGGAGAAGGGTTTAAAAAAGGCACCTTTGATCACTATGTTAACTGTCATGTATGTGTTTTATTTGAGTTGCAGATCTTGGTCACTCAGAAAATAGTATTTTAGAATTGGAGGGGGATGCAACTTGTCTTGCACACCTAAAATTATCACAAACGGCTCTGTCGTGGAGTGTAAATTCATGTGTTTATAACTGACCTTCTACTCATTTTGTTTACTGGTGTTCTTGCGAATATTGACGTAAGATTTGGTCAGAACTTACTGATACAAGTTTTAAGACTTAGCTGTGAGTTCATGGTGTGGAGCACCACTCAAACCTTGGTCAAGTCAGGTGACGGTTGGAGTTCTCCCATACTTTTCTGGTTTTCATATCATGGTGCAACTGATCATATGAATGAAAAGTCACCAGAACGGGGCTACAGTGTTAATGAGAAATAGCTAACAAGGACGTGCTGGAATTTAGTTTAAAATATCTGTAGATTTGATTTCACTTTCTAAATAAAGATATAATTTATTTTTTGTCAACTCTTTTATATATTAACTTCGTTATTAGTGATATTGAAAATTTTCCCCCAGTAGTTTCCTCAATTTTACAAAGAGTTTCTTCATGGCATGTTTTTTTTTATGCATAGTGAGTGTTAGCATGTAGCCTGGCAGTGTGATGAGATAGCCTATGCTTCATTACCCAGGTTCTGACAACTATCTGTGAGGAATATGCCAAGTGCTTGCAGAGTGCCCTAATGTGTAAAAATATTTTGCTTTGCGTTATTATTGGTTTATTGATTGTGGTTCTAGTAGCATAAATTATGGTATAGGCCTGTTCTTCCTGTGAGGCAAGTGCCTGGTAATATTAGTGCTGAGGTTGTTTTTTAATAGTTTTTTAGTAAAATGCCTGATGTATATTAAGCTAATTATGGAGTAAGGAATATAACGTACTCAAGTGGTTATACCTTTTGTCAACTTTTTTGCTTGGTAAGCCAGGCATTATCAAAGAAATTATGAGGATTACAGCTAGCAAGCCATCCATCCTTTATCATCCATCAGACCTTACAAATGAAGTTTGATGCATATGTGTTCCTACTTAAGACTCAGAAAACAGAATATTATTACCTGGTAACTACATGGAACTGTAGTTTGCTTCCAAGTGAGCACTCAATAATTTCTATGAAATCAGTAACACTTCTCAGACTCAGCAACATACCATCACACATCCAGAGTCACTATGAAGTGTTTTCCTGTTCTTTATTCATACCTGAAGAACCCCTTGTGGTATCACCCCCACAGCGAAACATATTGTAGGTTACAGAATGATAACCTCAAGGAACCAAGTAGCCTGGTTTTCTGTCTGCTGTTTCTACTGACTTCAGTGGCCTTTGTGCATTCTTGGTGACCTGCATTTCAAAGGTACTGTTTTAAAGCAGATAAATTAATGGAAGAAACTTTTCCTGTGGGGATCATTTTTCTTCTAATACAATAAAAGAAAACAGCGTGTTGCTCTGCTAACCCTTAAAAACAATTGCAATGTTGCGATGAACAAAGATAATGTCATGTTTGACACTGAACTGTGTCACAGACATACAAAAACACACCAGAACTTGTTCTACAGCTTTCACTGGCCTTCATATGACTCTGTGGGTCCTTCAGAATTGTTTTGAGTCATTTTGATACTTTGATTTCTAAAATGTTTCATCTAAAGATGTGGTAGATCTGGACTGAGGGGAAGATTCTTATGCAAAGATTAACCAATATTTATAAAGTGCATTTAAATGCTATTTCTATTATATAGTCTATTTCTATTCTAGCTTAAAAATGCTGTTTTCTACTTAGTCCCAAATTTTAGGCTCTTCTGGATTGGTAGCAGTCAGCACTTGAGAGAATTTGTCAAAGTTGAATTCAATGAGAGCTTGAAAATTTATCTTTTGTAGCTCTAAAGCAGTCCCCAAGTAATTTCAAAATCTTGTAAATCCTTCACCTAACATCACTGTTGATGTGGAAGATTATTATGGGTACAGACTGTCAAGGCAGCAGAAACTCACTGAATCCCAAAGAGGGTAGTTGTAAAAATAGTAGTTATTGCAGTTTCAGATAAAAGACCCATACCAGGTTTTAATTCTGTCTCATGTTCTCTGTTCACTAATTTAAGTACTTTTTGCTTAGATGTTTCATGTCCTGACAGATTTGTCTCATATTCAGTTGTTTTATTTCCTCAGAAATAAAATTGCAATATGAAATAAAAATCTGTTGCAAGAATTTGCATTGCATCACAATAGCTCAGACGGACCCTTGCAGGAAGGGCAATATCCCTGTATGCCAGGATGTATAAAGAGTCTGTCTCAGGACTTAGATTGTCATGGGGTTTTGTGGCAGAGAATCCTCTTACATACTTCACACAGAAATGAAAACAAGGTTGGCTTGTATGTACATGTTGTTAATAATTTTCATAGCTTTTCATAACAAAGCTAATTCCAGGCTTTGATAAATCCATTAGTCAATTAATTATAAAACTCTGTGATCAAAATGAAGTCTATTATTTGCAACCTTGACACTGCTGTCTGTAGCCACTCATAAAAGCCACTGATAAGAGAAAGTGGATTTTATTTGTGAGTCTTGGTGAAACACAGCCAATTATTTAAATATAATCTTTTGGGTTTTTTTCTGTCTATTGTTTTATGCAATTTGCAAGAATAAATCCTTGTTTCCATGCTGTTACGCTAACTCCCTGGCCTTTTCTGCAAGTGATTACTGGAGATGTTGGTCAAAATAAATTAGCAATATTGCATTGCAGAGTATACCAACTCATCTGGTTTTGAATTTGTCGTAAGCTTCAGCAGTGTCTGTATTACTCAGCTGGTTAATCTCAACTACATGATATCATGCTTTGAAAAGTGTGAGTGAATGGAAGATTTTAAATACATGGTATTTTATGTATTTGGCCTGTTTGCAAATACAACTTTAGTAGTAAAGAAAGAACTAATGAAATTTGCCCTATATTCAGTCTTTCACCCAGAGAAGATGGTGTCTTTGACCCACAGGGTTGCAGTGACCACATCAATGTGATCGTAATGGCTGAATATAGGAAAGCCCTTCAAAAGCAGTAAAACTTACAGGCTTAATGTGAAAGTGAAGGGAAGCATTAGAAAAAAAGTGGTGTTAAGACAAAGCCAGTTAGAGTGGAGAGCATGAGCAGAACTGAGCCCAGAGCCCTCTGAGGAGAAGGTGATTTCTCTGGCTTGATAGACCTATTTGCCTCTCAGAGAACTGTTCCCTTCTGTTCCCTTGATGCTGGTGAGTGCCATAAGAAGCACTTGCCATCCCAGGAAGAGTTCACATCTCCCTGTTAATCACAAAGCGGTGGTAGGCACCATAAGAATGGGAGTTGCTTTTCCCCCCCTCACACTGAGGATACTACACTGAAAAGCTTAAAAGAAAGCTATTGTAATTTCATGATCTTAGTCAGATCTGGGAGGTTTCTAGGTAGTTCTGCCTGTGGGCAATGTTCAGGTGTTCGTCTGGTTTTCAACAGCAACTGGTGTCTTCAGCTATGGTTTTCTTTCTTTATTGTGCAGTGTGTAAATTATCTGGAAGGGAGATGTATGGTAAAGTTTTCATACTCCTGTGACTGCAGAATGTGTAGAGGAACACTTTCCCCCTTAGTACTTTTTGGTTTGTCCTGAACACTGGCAACCTTCTAAAATATCCATAATCTGAAAGACAGCATTAGCTACTGATGTTTTGTGGAGAGTTTCAGAGCTCACATTTAATTCCATGATTTCTATAACTTTGATGCCACAACAAATGGATATTCCAGTATTAAATATGAAAACGTTAAATCTACAGATCTACAACAAGTAGTTTTCTAAATGTTGTATATTACTGGTACTTAATATCAACCATAAATAAGCACGGTGGTTATTTTAGAGAGGCGCATCTTTTGTGAGAAATGCTTTATTCGCTTCTCAGTAAGAGAACAGGAAGAGAACATGCTTTGTGGTGAATATACTGATTCTGTAAGATAAGAAAGTAAAAGATAAAAAAAACTTGTGCAGAGAGTAATAAGTAATCTAGAAAAACAGGTTTAGTCTGCATACATGGAAGACGTGGTGGATATGCTGTATTTGTAACTAAACTTTAACACTAGTCATTACATTCTGGGTGTCAAATTCCCACCTGCACTTTAAAGGAACTTCAGTAATTTTAACTTCCTGCTTTTTAGCAGTTTTATGTCCTTGCTCAGTTTACTGTGTTATGCTCTAGATGCAGTTTCATTATATCTTTAAAGTAAAATGATCAGATTTGAGTAATGGATGGTTTTGGTTTATCTTTTTTTGGTAGAAGAGCAAAGTTGTTTCTGGTTTTTAAATGAGATGTTTTTGTTCATGGAGTAGGTGTTTCTTGTGTTCCTGGTAGTGTTTAATGTGCAGGATTTATACTGTATACATTTTTAGGCAATATTTCAACACAACTATGTTTTCTGCCTTATCTATGATTCTGATGGAAGAAGAATTAAACTCCTTGGAAGAGGGATTTTTTAGTGAGTAGAGCTGCAGTGAAAACACAGATTTGTTTGGTATGAGGAAGCAGAAATGTGTTTGTCCAAAGTCTGGGTAAAAAATAGTTTACAAGAAGTGGTTCAAATTTGGCAATTCATTGTGATTTCTTCTTTGAACTTGCACAGATGTGCGGTGCACGCTCAAAACAGCTGCATGCAACATCTGACACTTGAAAATGGTGCTTAATTAAATGCAGTTCACCTGATGGGCATTGTTTGTGCAATTACTTGTGATTCAGAGCTGGGCTATTAATTCAGTGTCTTTGGTTCATGTTTTGTGTTGTGTTTTGTTTCTGTTTTGTAAGCCCAGAGCCCTGCAGATAGCTTTATGCAGCTGAGGCTTTCAAGTTATTTCTTTTATTACAAAGGTTCTCAGGTAATATTTAAAGAAACTGAATAACAGTTGCATCTTATCTAAAACAGCAGACTGGAAATATATATATATTTGTGCATTAAATATATATTAACTTAACATGAAACTGGCTTTTCAACATTTTTGTTTATAGGAGGAAGAAATTCCTCATCTATCATGAATGACTGTTAACCAGAATTGTTTACCTTAACTTTTTTTGTAAAATGGGTTGAGATGCTCAAGTGAAAATCAATGAATACAAAATGTTACTGCTCGAAGGATAGTTTGGAATAAATTTAGACCATTGTTGGTTGCTTGTTTTCATCACAACTGTTTCCAGTATATTTTGAAAATTTTAAAATCTTAGAAGTGAGGAGCACTGACATGGCTCAGTCAATGCCCCACTTGTTCATCACTGTTCCACATGAGGAAGATTATACATCTGTACTTTTTAGATTGTTAAGGCATTGTACAGGAAGCAGTTCCTTTTTTTTCGCAAAGAAGCCTTATCTTTTGCATAAGAGCAGCTACAAAGATAACTAGAATGCAACCCCAAGCTTCCCTTCCCTTCTTTTTGTCCAAAGCAAGTTTTATGAGGGTAGGTTGAGCCCCACAGTTCAACAGCTTTCAGCCCCAAATGGATGTGACAATGGAGTGTGGGTTTGTCTTCCCTTTCTGCTTGCAGGATCTGTGGATCTGACTTGTTAAATGCTTATTTAAGGAAGGTGGGAAGACTGGACTACTTGTTTATAAATCAACTTGCAGTGTCCTAAGTTGTTTTGGGAGTTCATGCACAAAAAGACCTAAAGTACAAGATTTTCATTAATTGCTTTGATACAGTGGCTGCAATAGTTTGCTTTAACAAAAGTTCTAATACAAAAGAATGGGAACTCGTAATTCTACCGTACAGCATACACTTTCATTTCATGAACTGTGGTAGGTTAAGAATTATATTTAACTGTGAAACTTCCTACATGTAGCAGGTGGCATGCAGATGAGCAATGCAGAAAACACTTTACAAATATCGAGTTACTTGAGCAATAACGTGAGACTTGGGAGATGGAAATGTGTGGGTGGGTCTTGGGATTTATGGGATCATCTTTAGGTAGGACGAGTAGACATTAAGTTAACATGTGTTGTCTGCTTTGTGTGTTGGAACACCTTGAACTTAGCCTCACTGTTCCTGTTTGTATGATGTCCTTCTAAGTAAAAGTACGTGCTCTCCAATAACTAGGCTCAAAAGTTGCTTGTGCTGTAGGAATGACAGCAGGCAGCAAATAGCTCTTTACCCATATGCGTAAATATGTTGTGTATATGTGTTCCCAGTGGCAGAATGATTAGAACTCAAATTGAGGTTTGAATCCTGTAAGTAACTGCTCTCTGCCTGTGGATATATTGATATTTACAGACCTTAAACAGTTCTATAATGTTGACCGCAAAAAAAATACATAAATCACTGAATTCAAAGGGAGAAGAATGTTGTCCAGTCTGTACGATTGAAAGAAGTGATGTCTAGACCGTGTACTGCATGACAGTTACAAGTAAACTCTGTGATAAATAATTACATTTAGCATATGTTTGGGTTCTTTTTTTTTTTCAGAACACCAGCTCAGTAACTCTGCCAGAAACACTGTTGTTTGTTTCAACCCTTGATGGAAGTTTGCATGCTGTCAGCAAGCGGACAGGAGCAATCAAGTGGACTTTAAAAGAAGGTGAGCAGGAGGTGTCCTCATACCCTCTACTCAGTAACAGTAAGAACAGTCAAATCGATTGATAATTCAACTGTTCAACTGCCTGGTAAAGACTTTCTTTTCTTTGCTATTTTTGCTCTTGTTCCAGAATTAAGCTACAGTGTTTCTGGAGTCATATTCATCTTCATATTTTCACTGGCAGATTTTATCCAGGTTTATGGTTGGGTGTTTTTTGCCAGAATGTTTAAGCTGTAGTGGCATAATTGGTAGGTATTGAGCTTTATGAGCATGAGTGCACTATAATCAAGCATAAACAGAATATATGTCAAATGAGAGTGCTAGCTGGTGGAGTGGTGGCAAAAGGCTTGCATGATTGTGTCTCTGGACACCTTCATTCACTGGTGCCATGGATATCATGCAAACCTCAGGTCTTTTTTCTGTAATAGACATTTAGGAACAGCACAGCTTTTAAAAAAAAACAAACCTGTACTTGTGTAAAAAAATCTAACATTGCTCAGTGACTGGAAGTGATTTTGTAATTGTAGTTACTGAGCAGTGAGAGCTCTTTCTGTTTTCATGAAAAAAATCAATATTTAATACAAATTTGTTTTAGTGGGACTGTGATTACATATGGTAGAAGTGATAGTAGCACTTTCTTGTCACTGCTGAAAATAAACTGGAAAGCAGGTCAAATGGGAAGGAGTCACAATGGTTACATCATTTTGTCCTCTATTTTTAAACCTGCTGTCAGTTTAGTAGGTGAGCTGAAATGGTAGGAAATGTATTGTGCATATCCATACATGTGTACAGTGCAAACCAGTTGTTCATATTTATGAAGCTATTCATATTTGAATGCAGATCTACCAGACAAAAAGTTAACTTCATGAATGAGCAAAGAATGCTTTTGTAGCTCCTCTTGGAGTGAAAAGGGGTGAGCAAGTATTTTCTCAAAGGTTCTTGATTAATAGGTGTGATTACATTGTCTTCCCTCTTTCCTCTTTAAATTTAGACCTCTCCTTTCCGTGAACAGACTTGAATAAAAAAATTATCAGCCTCCTCCTTCATTGTTGCTATAGGCTACCATGGTGTTAAAAGAAGCTTTCTGGTTTTCGCTTGTCATTCAACTGACATGAACATACACTGCTTAGTCCTGTCCTAGAAGGATATAATAACAGGCTTTTCTTGCAGCAAGACTTAGTAACTGGGAACAGGTTTTCTGAGGAAGAAGTGAACACGCTTTGGCAATGAAGGGTCTTGGTCACAGTGTATTGCTCAAGGAACTTCCCTTGTTTAAAAAAAAGTTGTTACGAAGCTATTGTTGGTACAGTAGAACCGCCAGACTGAGCAGTCTAATTTTGTAGGACTTACTTATTCTCTGTTGCTAACTATGTATTACTCTGTATCTTATGTACATGAGGTATGTTCACTTGCTTTTTGTAAAGCACTTACTGCACATTAGTTTACTTCTGTGTAATAGAACACACATGGGTCAATGTAGAAAACAAAGTGATAGTTGTTATTGTTACAAAATGCTTCAGGAGTTGACTTAGTTCTGTGTCCATGGGACAAGGGCCTCTACATATGAATCGATGAATTAATTTGTAATTGGAGGGGTTTAATTTATTTCCGCAAAACCGTGGTGTTTGATGGGAAGCCCAATCAAATTACAACAGTGCTGGAACCAAACAGCCCATGAAAGTCCTGGGCTTATTCATATCCTATGAATAATGCAGAATTCACTGTTAATGTTAGTATATAAACACAGTTGTGCACTCTTGATGTCAACAATATGCTTGTATTGCTGCAGAGAATTACCTGGTGGGAAGTTGCAAGCAGTGTTCTTGCAGGTGCTGTTTTACCTTGGTTGTCTGCCAGTGAACCATGTGTTGTAGTTCATATGCTTTGAGAAGCTGTGGAGGTCATCTGAAGTACTGCAGTGGCATTCAACAGGAAGGGAGGGTTTTATTACTGCACTAAAGCAGCAAGGTATTTAACAAAGGACAATCCATATACATTTTATTTTCACTAGGGGGAAAAAACCCAAGGCAGGGTTCATTATCAGGCAGTACTTAAACAAATGAAAATCTTGCCATGTGAGGTTTGTTTTAATTTGGTACTGAAGCTTATCTTAGGTATGCAGAGTAAATGAGCCAGTGGTTGTCACCGCAGTAGTGTGTTTGGGTTTCCTGCCTTCATGTAGTGTTGGCAAGAAAGGCAGTCTGAATACTTGTGCTCCCCATAAAGTAAGCAAAAAAAATGGGTCATTTAGTAACAGGACTCTCCGTTAGTTCAGAAATAAAGTTGTTTTCTCTACAGTTACATGTGCTGAGATTGTTGACTTATTTATTGAGGGCACTTAATACCTTAATTTCCTGTTGGCTTCAATGGATCCTACTGTTTGACAGCTCTTGGGATTTTTCCAGTAGCCAGGTGACTGATGCTGCTTGTTCCCTGGGTCTTGGAAAGCTGGAATGAAATTGGAAAATATGCATGTAGAAAGATGCCACACTTGTTTTTTCCCCAATTTCTGAGAGGCACCTTTGCTCCTGCTGTGACCCCACAAGACCACAATGTATTGAAGTGCATTTGATTGGAAGAACTTTCAAAAAGTGTGGCCCATATTTAAGACTAAGGGTCTTTGTGCCATCTCTGATCAATAAAGGAGCTGTCAGTTCCAAATGACAGTTTGATAGGCTCCCTTGTTTTCTGCAGTAGCCACTAGCAAGATACGTAGTGAGCATCCTCAGTAAGATTACTCAGGGTGAAATCTCTTCCCCAAAACTGCTGGAAATGAAACTTCCTTTGTAATTTCATGCAGACCTGTTTGAAAAGTGCAGGGGCACAGTACTTTAGGTTTGCTTTTACATACAGGTAAAAAAGTAGACTGTGATAGAAATGGTAATAAGAAACTTGTTAGCAAGGCAGAATCTGGAGAATGCTCTTCTTAATGTCAAACTTTGTATCCGCAATTCCGATTTTGGTGTGAGCTTTAAGAATGTGGTTTGGAGACTGTCCCGTTCCTTCACATATTTGTGAAACTCATCCTATATGTCTTTGTTAACTCAAGAGCTTGGGTTAATGAGCAACGTGTTGTGCTTTGAGAGGTTAAGAATGTAGTGTTCAGAACTACTATTGAACAAAGTATTTCTCTGTTCTTCTGCAGTCGCTTCTGTGTGCCCTTCTGTATTGTTCAAAGTGATCTTTTTTTTTATTTACCAGCTGCTTTAAAGCTTTTTTCCTAAAAACTAATTCCAGGTAATTTGTCCAGAAGAACATATAGAGAAATTTGGGTCTAGATTTAGAGCCAGCAGAATTTTTTTTATGATCTTCAGTTCTCTGTAGCAATCAAAAAACCAATGTCCCACAATCAGTTTAAACCACTTTGATTTCTAATACCTTACTCATAACCGATGGACTTCAGTGGGCTAGTCATGATAATACAAAGATGATTCAAGACTGTATCTATTAATGGCATGCAATATGCATATTTTGAAGGGCAAATCTGAGATTTGTAGGTCCTGCTCTAATAACAACAGTTATTCACAGGAAAGAAGAAATATCTTTGTGTGTAGCTGTAAATAAGGATTGTTAAAACAGAGCAATTGTAGACCTATACTCTTTTCAGCAAATTCCATAGGATAGTTTGTTAGTATCTCTAACCTCATTTACTGTAACTGCAACAGCCGGTAAGGATGACATGACCTTCAACTGTCCCGTTAGCCCAAATCTGATGGTGGGGCCTCCGGTCAGGAAACCGTTTTTTCCAGCTCATTCCAGTGGGGCAGCAACTCCTTTGCTGTTTCAGAATCCCCCACTTCTCCTTTTCAGTCATCAGTTCTACCTAGGGGCATTACAGCAATGAAAATACGCAACTCTGTCTTCTGCAGAAGATTTGGTGCTTGGTCAAAGGGCTAATTTTATCTTATCATGTGTTTGTGAAACATGAAGAAGTCAAACACATTATATTTAGCATTATGGTTATAGTTTCAAGTATTGTATATATATATGTGGCTTTTTTCCATATATGTATGCAAAATATGGGTTAGAATTATTTCAGAATAACCTGAAACATGTGTAATTCTGCCCACTTGCAAGCAAATGATAGAGGC
This sequence comes from Psittacula echo, assembly GCF_963264785.1. NCBI lineage: Eukaryota > Metazoa > Chordata > Aves > Psittaciformes > Psittacidae > Psittacula > Psittacula echo. Next base: position 3,309,060 of record NC_137750.1, on the reverse strand, counting down.
ACAAATATTTTCTGGCCATGATGCAACTGAAACTGTTCTGGGCATCTGCCTGCTGCCAGGTCAGATGGGAATTTCAGGGAAGCATAACTGTGCCAAATAATTTACTAAATGACTGGAAAATCATTATGTGAACAGGTTTCTAATAGCTGTTTTGCTTGTGAATAAACTCTTGGAGGTCTAGAATAAATCTTTACAATCTAGGGTCAATGCCTTTTAATTCTCTTTTTCTTGATACAGTTATTTTACAAATCTTTTTATTAGCTTGTAAAACTGAAAGCCTTTCAGTTCTCACAGGATAAAGTTTTTGAAGTTCTACAACAACATGGAGAGGTATCAGCAGTCTTTTTAATGGTATTTCTATTCTCCTGATGCCCTTGAACTTCCTGTGCTTGTGGGCATTGATGTACTTCGCTGAATTAATTGAAGGAAGAGTATCAGTGGCAGTAATGTTACTCATAGTGTGTGTGTGTGCTTGTTTACGTACAGATGGGTATTACCAGATCAGAAAGCTAAAGCTAGTTTGCATTGAGTTGTAGGGTTTTAATGTAGGAATCATTAGCATAATCTACCTTAGTGGAGGCTTTAGGAAAAACAAATTGCAAATCCATGGAAATATTTATAGAAGACTTGGTCTCCCCTCCAGCATTGGAGGTTTTTACAGGATGGTGTCCTGCTTCCAAACTCATTCTCCCACATACTCTATAGTTTTTTTTCCTTATACCTTTTCTTAGTCTAGAAAGTGGAAAGTTTTTTGGACAGGATATCATACCGAAAGCTTTATGCAAGAAGTTGGCTTTTTCCTCTGCTGCAGCAAATGGAAGCTTAAGGGAGAGGCACATGTCTTTTTATCACATTTTCTCTGTAAAGTTTTTGTTCTGATAAGAGATTACTTACTGCGTTGTTCAGTGGTTATTGTCACTGTTGGTATTGGAACAGATTGGGCCTATTAGAATGACTTACCTAATTACAGGGAACTGCAATTCAGGGAAGTTTTGAAAGCAGGATTAGTATTTCCAGTCTTAGTATGTTAACACTGGAGATAAGGCCTCTGCTCTGACTTTTGCAAGAGCTTTTTCCGTTTGCCCATTGTGCAGCAAAAGGTGACTTCAGTTACAAGATGACTCGTTCCTTTACTAGTCTGTAATCATGCATATGAAAACTATTGTAAAACCTGACAACAATAAATTAAACTCAAGATTCTCTTCTTATCTCAAAGTGAGTTCTTATTTCAAAACAAACTTTGAAATTAAGTTGGAATATGTCCCAAACCACATCAAAGTGAATGTGAAGAGTTCACTGTCTTCTAAGTGTCTTTGCAAACTACAAGCTTAGTTCAAGATCATGAAAGTGTTAAGAAAATGAGAAAATCTACATCACCTCAGTAGCTAAAACTGTAGAGAAATGGCTCTCCACAGCCTGGTTATGCTGGTGGATGGTTCTGGTAGTGAAAGGAGAATTCCTTTCGTTTCAAAAAATAAACTGCCATATCGGTTTGTGCTCACTGCATTGTGAGTAGCCTCATGCATAGAAATGAATCAGATATTGGTACTAACTGCTTCTAACAGCTCATATACAACACTTTAGTGTTTCTGGAAGCCATCAAAATAATCATGGTTTTGGTTCATGTGCCAGTAAGTACTAAAAAAAATTCCTGCAACTTTGTAACAACATTTTAATGTGTTCTATCTGCCTCCTCTTTATCTGTGTTAAGTCAATCACATTTCAGTTACTGAGAAAAGAAGTAAAAGCAGGGTATTTTATTTTTTTTTCAGTTCTGATGAAGTGCTATTGTTCTTGGTAGTGAAGACATGATGCCAAACAAATGTTGATGGGCTTTCTCATGAGCATGATACTTCTGTACAGCACTTGCTGAACAGCTTGGAACTTGTCATAAGGCTATCATTCATGTCTTGTGATAGGTAAGAGTGCTTCAGAAGTTGAAGAGGCATTCATGGGATTTCCAGCATCATTTATTGAATTGTAGGCTACGTGTGTTGATGAAGTTGTTATAAGTTGGGGTTTTTTAAGTAGATTGCTCAGTCTTAGAAAATTAAGCAAAAATAAGTTATTAGTCAAAAAATGCTGTTCTGCGTTAATGTCGTTCACTATATTTTGGGGGCAGAAGGGGAGCTATAGGAAAGTGTTACTAACCACACTCTCCTGAAAATGTCATGGACAAACCAGGATCAGTTGTTAGAAAACAGAATTTGTCTTTTTGAAATTTCCTGTCATTGTTCAAGTTTTCCTGAGCATTCTTTGAAAACCACCTGAAATACCAATATGTTTGAGGAAATCTCGTTGCGCTGTTCTGCTGTAAAGTGCATGCGTGTTACATCAGTAACAGTGCAGTTAAGCAATTTGGAGTTTGGTTCAGGTAGTACTAGTTTTATATTGTAATTTCATATAGCAACTTCACACTTCCATTTAATTCAGACAATAAACCGTCCTTTTATTAAAATTAAGTTTAAAGGTTTCTGAGGATAATTTGGACATGAAACTATTTTCTTATGCTTTGCCTAGGCTGACTGGAAAGTGATGTTAAAGAAAAGCTACATTACTATGCTTTATACTTAAACAATGTGTATGCAGTCAGTTACCACTTCAAAAACAAGTTGTGTGGCTTTGTTATCAGTAAGAATCGTTTGAGGAGATGTTTGGAGATAGGACAAAGTTGCTTAAGCCTGTTGAAGATTGCTGTTGTCGAGCAATAGTCATCATCACCACAGGCGACAGTTTATTTCTTTACCAAGTGAAACACTGTGTTCATCAAAAGACTTGCAGAGTTTATTTGGCTTTTGCCTTTAGCAATGCTTGTAGCATTTGCATTAAATCTTGCTTCAACTGAGGCAGGTGCCATTGTCTGCTGATTTGTGATGCTGTTTCTTTTGCAAAACTGAGTTTTCCTTCCCATAAAGCATTTATTAATATCAGAAGTCTAGCCTGTATTCTTTGATGTCTCTTTATTCTTTTAGCTCATTTCACCTAGACTTAGAGAAACATTTGAGTCTGTTTGCTTTTAAATAGTTCAACCTAGCAGCTCAACTGCAGAGGTTTAACTAAAACTTTCAGTGGTCATTTATATGGCCATTGAAAGTATATATACTTTCACATACATATAATGCTCAACTAATGCTTTTTCTTGCTTGCCTTTTTTTAGCAATGGAGAGATGATGTAGGTCCTCATGTGTTGGATTAGATATCATAAAGCTCATGGAATACTTGAAGCAAACACTGAGAAAGTTAGCATATAATCAACTGAAAGTCTGGAGCAGGGGCTCCCTCCCAACATATTCTGAAACCAGGGTCTTCACACAAGGGATAGAAATTAATTGCTTAATGTAGTTAATGGAATAAAGGTCTGGCTAAGCAGCATGCTCTGTAAAGACAGATACATAATGATGAATCACTTATCTCCTTTGTTTCAGTGTTAATCATTCTGAGGCCTTTTGATGTGTACTTGGGTTCTCTATAAATTAAATGGAGTTTATGCAATGATGTGGAGCTCTGCACTTGCATAGCATTCCCATCTTACAGCAGTGAACAGTGGTAATGGTGATAATTCATCATTAGGAGAAAAATTGCTCAAGATAGATATTCTTGCCATCCATCTTCTATGAGTGTCAGTGCCTGGGACTATCAGCTGAATTATCTTGGCATTTTTGCTGCCCTGTGTAGGAAGCTCTGAGTATAAGGCAGCATGATTAGGCTGCGTCTGGTGTCCAGTGGGTTTCTTCCCACAGCTGGCCCTCAGCTCTGCAGGATCCCTGCATTAGAGGAAGGTTGCAGTGATGTGAAGGAGACTGGTGTTTGACACTGTCCTTGCCAGTCTGGGAGATGCCAGTGCAGTGGTGGGTAACCATGTGATGGGAAAATAGGTGAAGCAGGAACTTGACATGTCTGCACCCTGAGCAGTGAGTTTGCTAGGCGCAGTATGGTTCAGTGCTTGGGTAGAGCACTGCTCCCTCTGCAGTTAGTTGGGTTGTTTCCAGAAGCTTAATATGCTTTTAAACGGGTTATTGTAACAGCTTTGAGGATGTCTCTGGGACACTTTTAGGCTCAAAAAGAAAACAAGTTTTGAACAAAGCTGCTCAGAGTGGTTACTATTGAAAAAAGAGATGGATGAAAATAGAAATAGCTTTACTGTTAATCCTTATATTGTGCTTTCTTTCTGTCTCTGGTACTATATGTGCATCTTTTGGTGACTGCTGTTTTCAGGTGCATTGTGGCTAGAGATCTCATTGGGTAGGGGTTTCTTATGTCTTATTTTAATCTGTTACATAAAATGAAGGGACATCCTCTCATGCTGTTAGCATCAAACCCAGCAGTTCGTGTGGTGCAATGTAATGCAGAGCGGTAGAGACTTTTTAAAATCTGTGGAACGAACCCTGAATTTCTCGTTGTTGTCTTGCTTAGCTCTGCAAATACCACAGTACACTCAAGCTGTGCAGAATCTGTGCCAGTTTTCCAGTCAAAGGTTCTCAAAGCATCATTGTCTTGTTCTTATTTCCTTCCTGTTGCATCATGATGCTTGCATGGAGACAGAACAGATGAAAAAACAGTGTTTATTTGCTTGGTCATGTCTCATCATCTTAGTGGGGTTACTCTAATGTAATGGTTTGATTTCTCCTGCAGAACTAAATATACCTTGCATCCTCTCTGAATTACCTTCTGGCAACGTAGCTATAAATAACCACACAGGTTTGTCTTGGAAATTGTAGAGTGTGTCTTACAAATCTGGGAACCTCAGACAGTAATTTTGAGGTTACATCACCTTACATTGTTGTTTGTAACTTACCTTTTAATATGTAAGGATTTAGATTTATCATTGTCAGGTTTTATTTCATAACTTTTTTGTTGATGAAAGCTAAACTGTGATTCCGATCACTTGAAATACCAACTGCTGTGAGATTGTTTCCAAGCTTTTTGATTTCTGTGTAATGTGGATCCTTGGATAAATTTTAGTGGGGAGGTAAGTGAAAAAAAAAAACAACATGTTTTGGGTTTTGTATAGCCCTTGGCAGACTTCTGGTTTTCTTTCCACTTATATGCTGAACACAGAGGTTTTACCTGAGAGTTTTTCTGACTGACGTTAGACTGTTTCTCTGAAGTCATTAGCGGTCTTATGGTTAATTTCAGTAGGGGTAGCACTAGGCTTTCAGTTGCATGTTGCATCTTAAATTACATGCTGAGCTGGCTAGAAAGTACCTGGTTACCTGCCTGATACACAGGGTATTTGAGACACAGAGTAGCAGAAATTCATAAAATACATATTAAAAAGTATCAAGATACATACTTTTGTATCCCTGTTCTCACAGTGTCTGCAAATTTCCATTAGCTGTAGCTTGGGCTTAAAAATAAAGTAAAATTGGTTGTTGAAGCCTGCCCAGTGAAAGCAGCTGCTGTAAGTTATGGTCAGCTGCCTCGTGGGCTGGCAGTGCCCAGCGAGCACACATGTGTTGGAAGCGAGAGTTTTTATGAACATGTGTACAGGCAGTTCTAACAGATGCTGTATGCTCTGTCCAAGTTAGAAGTAAGACCACTCAAGGCACAATACAGTACTGCTACAGTACAGCCTTCTTGAAGTCTCCCCCCAGGGGTAGCTGGGGAGTAGTGTGAATAAAATTGAGTAAGGAACTTCAGAAGGTTTAAAACTTCTCAGGTGCTTTGTGCTTCCCCATTTTATAAACCCAGTTGCATGATCAAACAGGGCATTGCTGAGGCTGCTGAGATGGCCACGTTCAAACTCCGTGCATCAGCCTCAAACATGAGCAAGTTGTTGCAGGCCTGACCTAATCCTGTATCTGGTGAGTTCAAGGAATTGAATTGCCAGTATTATGACTTTTTTTTTTTTCCCCTTCTGTTTGTGCAGATCCTGTACTCCAGGTGCCAATACATGTGGAAGAGTGAGTCTGTTGGTTTATCTCATTTACTGCTTGGTTGATTATCATTGATGTCTTGAAATGGGTTTCATTTGAACCAAAGCTATCTATGTTCTAGAAAAGCTGTGTACTTTACAAAAGTCAGTTTAAGATGCAGATACAGAAAGGACATAATTAGCTACATATAATTCTGTTATTTGTAGGGCTAAAAAGAAACATCTTGTCTGCAGACTGTCTCAAGCCCTTGCTCAGGTTCTGAGATCAAGGGTGTCGCCTGTGCCACAGTCTTTACTGAGCAGCTGTGAAAATAACAGAAGCAGCTCAGGAGTGATCTGTGCTCATTCCTTCAAATAAAAAACTAACAATGATAAAACGTAGGAAACTCCAACCATTACCACTACCAGAATCTTCAGATGCAACCCTCGAGCTATTACTTCAGAGTAGTTCCTCCAGCATAGCAATCTCACATTTAACTAGAAAATGTGGGGCTTTACCTTTGTCTCTGAAGTCAATGATAACATCCTTTCTTTTTTGTGGTCTGTTTTTGATGCTGGGGTTTGGGTTTGAAGTGTGTTTTCTGTAGTTTGGGATGAGGGGGGGAATTGCTTTCTCAAAGGTACGTGGTTCTGGCAACTTTTTTACTGTTCCTTGCCTGCCTTATGCTGGTTTTGTTAATTTATTTGCTTTGGTTTTAATTCTGTGGCATTTTAAAAGCATATAGATCTTCTTTAAAAGCCTTCACCCTGTTTGCCTGCGTATTTGCCTGCCATGTTGGGATCTTTGCATTTTCAAATGTACCAGTAATCAGTTGATTCATTTCAGAACTGATACATTGTTTCATTTTCACAGTTAATAAATGGAACTTCAAAAAATGGAATATATAAAGTAAAAAATCTAGTGTCAGATGAACTTCTCTGTGCAGCCAGTTCTAACCATAGGTGCTTTCCTGTGCTCTGAGAAGCACAGTACTTTATCGTTTGTAATCGCTGCTTAAATCTTAGGCCAGCATTTCTTCCTGACCCAAATGATGGCAGTTTGTACACACTTGGTGGCAAGAATAATGAAGGCTTGACTGTAAGTATATTTTTGTCTTCTATGATAACTTTTAGAAAAGTGCCCCAATCAGACTGACATGATGGATACTGAGGGAACTTGGTGCTTTCTTGGCAGTACTGGAAAGCTTTTCAGGCTTTTGTGCTGTTTAATACAAGTGTACCAGTTTCTTGGAAAAGCTTGATCAGAGCAGCCAAAACCCAGCCTGTGCCAGTGTTAGGATATAAGCTTCTGGAATGAGAGTGCCCTGTTTTGTGTTGCTAGCACATCTGCAGGGTGAAAACATACTTCATTAGAGTAGGTTGCCACCTTTCTTGTGATCATCAGGACATAAATTTGGCTTGAAAATATCAACACTGCTCATGTGTTTTCCTCTTGTCCTATTTTCTGTAGCTTGCTAAAATAATGATGGTGACAAATGACATTTTTGCAGTATTACCTAAATACTGGATAATCTCTGTATGATTTGATGGGAAAGGTGCACCCAGAATAATACAAATACATACCATTTTCACCCAAATGCTTCACCCAAAAGGCAGGATTAACGTATGTTCTGTGCTGACACCTTTAGATGTCTTTATAAGGTTTAGTAAGCAGACAGAAATGCTGAACCCTTTCAGAAGAGTCACCAGTCCGTGTCACCCATGGAGAGTAGCTCACATTTGCCTTTTATTTTTAAACTTTGTGGGGATACTGGGATAAAATACTTGACTTCCCACCAGTCTCTCTTCTCTGATTTCCCATAAGAACTTTAATATTAAGTATTTTAGTATTTACTCAACCACTCCCCTTACCTCTGGGTTTGCAAAGCATGGCCGTGACCTGAAATTCTGCATTCTCAGGCACTGCCATAATACAAACAATAAAAACCTGTCACTTGAGATTTCTGAAGTTTTCTGACCATCCCTTCCTGTGAACAAACATGACGACTATCACACCAGCGTGAATGAGCTTTTATTGTGGTTGGTTGTTTGCTTTTTTTTCCCCTAGAAACTTCCATTTACTATCCCAGAGCTGGTGCAGGCGTCTCCCTGTCGCAGTTCAGATGGGATCCTGTACATGGGTGAGCTCAAATTTTATCTCTTTTAGACTCTTAAGATGTTCAGCAACTACAAAATGTAGATTCCCAGATAGACTGCATGGAAAAATGCTTTATTTTGGGTATTAATTGGGTATTAATTATGGTTTTTCATGAACCTTTCTAATGACAGAAAATCTGATTAATATAGAATTCCGTTACTGTTTGAAGATCAAAAACTAGCTATTTTTCCTGAAGAACAAAATGGCTTTTCTAAGTAGTGATTAGCCTGTAAGGGTTTTTTTTTTTGTTTCCCAAGATGCTATCTCTCAACAAAATATGACTTTTAATTAAAATCATCTTAAGCTTATAAATGATTGACTGCATGACAATTATAATTAAAGTAGCAATTCCATTGCAAGACAGTTACACATCCTCCATTATCTGTGATAGTCAGCTCAATTATACTACAAATAGGAACAAATGTATGGCTCATTGTCCTGACTAATTCTAATTGCAGATGGATTTGCAGTTCTTACTTATCAGAGCAGTAAAATGTGTGAAGGATAAGGATGAACTTAGTATTGGGTGGTTGTTTTTTTTTAATCTGAAAGGCTAATACCTACTTCTGCTTCTCCACTTTGTGTCTCTACAGTAAAGAAGTGAAAAATGTTTATTTAAAGCTTCTAAACACAACACATGTTTTAGTATCAGAGAAATATTGAAGGCCATGGCTCATGTGGTCTTGAATGGGATGTTAGGGTTACAGTCCTTAACTAACTCAATGTGTAGACCCTCTTAATTTTTTCTACTTGCTGTCCTTCAACATTAGCACTTCAGTCTCCTCCTCTGCTGGCTCACTCAGAACTCTGTCAGAGTTTATCAGTGTGAAGAAATAATACAGCCAATAGTTCTTACTGTTCTAAATATTGTATTTAGGATTTCTTGTCAGTATTTGGGATTTGGCCAGTAGTGCTAAGTGCTGAAACTGAGCCTGGCTATGAGAATTGTTTTATTAAAAATGCTTTATTCATGCTAAGTTTATGAGCCTACAAAAGAAAAAACAAGTGTGAGAAGCTTGTGGAAGTGCAGTTTTTCCAACTGAATGCTAATGTGGCTTGAACTCTGATTCTAGGTAAAAAGCAGGATATTTGGTACGTGATTGACCTCATGACTGGGGAGAAACAGCAAACCTTGACTTCCTCATTTGCAGAAAGTCTTTGCCCATCAACATCCCTCCTGTATCTTGGCAGAACAGGTCATACGCTTTTTTATTCTACAGCTTAGAATAAAGTGTGGTGTTGTCATTGTACTTAAAGGTCAGGCTCATAACAGAAAACCTTGTGATCAGGTCAGGTTTTCGAGTTTATTTTTTAAAAGAAGTTTTGTAATTTACAGTTTTAGGCTGCACACAGAATTATGAACTCTCCATAGCATAGAAAGATACTGCATCTTTTTAAACTGTCCATGATTCTTCTTGTTGACTGAGTGGCATTTATATTCTGTTTAACAGCACATTCCAGTAGCAGCTGAGAGCCCAAGTTTGCTCTGTAACATACAGCTTTTATCAAAGCCATTTAAAGGAAATGGAGATCCAGCATATCCACTGAAAATTCAAATGCAGCATTCTAGATAACTGTTAAAATTAGACCAACACTGACTAGTAAAAAAGAGGAGGTGTTACAGACTTGTTCTTTAACCTCTGTATTAATGCGTTCTTTAAGTGTGATGGCTCAGTTACACAACATGGTATGCTGAATTTTAGAATGCAGGGTTTGGAAATGTGTAAGTAAAACAAAGTACAGCAGAAGAAGCTGTGCAGTAAACCCAAAATGCTGGTAACATGGGCAGTAACTGTATGGGGGGATTGTTCTGAGGTTCCTGTAGATTAGTATGAGTGGATCGGGTGTTGTGGCCTTTAAGAGCTGTGAAATGTTTATGTGTTGGGAAGATGAAATGCAGAGAGCAGAAATGGTGTGTAGTGTTCTGAAGAGTGTCTCAGATTTGAGATGATTGATTCTATTCTCTCATAGGTTTTTTTGCTTCACAGACTGTATATTTTTTAACAGAGTACACGATCACAATGTATGACACCAAGAAGAAGGAGCTGCGATGGAATGCCACCTATTTTGATTATGCAGCTACTCTGCCTGATGAAGACATAAAATACAGTAAGAATTTCATTCCTGTCTTTCCATAGACACAAATTGGGTGCTGGGGTTTACATACAGGCACAAATATTGATCTATTTTTTTTTTTTCTATGATTAGTAGGTCAAGCTGTTTGCCTGGTTTTTGTGCAGTTGAGTGCATCTGCCAGGCTTTATCCTTTATGTGCCATAATATCTAGGGCCTGTTAGGTAGCTTGAGGTAAACTGAATCGATGAAGATACAACTCTGTAAAACAAAGTGGAAAGTAGCAGGAGAGGAAGCAAACCTGAGCTGTGGTGCACACCTGGAAAAAGCTATTGCAGTGTTATTGCACTGTATGGAGATGCCGCTGCATTGCAACTGAACCTTTATCAGCCTAATTCTGATGACTGAGTCACTGATCAGCTGTTCTTTTGCAATACAAAGTGAAATAGACTCATAGTTAACATAAGGCTTGAACTGTGACTATGTATTATTAACACTGCACGTCTGCAGTAATTCAGATAATCTCCTGTTTATTTGTATATTGTAGAAATGTCCCACTTTGTGTCTAATGGAGATGGACTGGTGGTGACCGTAGACAGTGAGTCTGGAGACGTGCTGTGGATTCAGAATTACGCTTCTCCTGTGGTAGCTTTTTACATCTGGCAACGTGAAGGATTACGGAAAGTTATGCACACTAACGTAGGGATTGAAACACTGCGGTACCTGACGTTCATGTCTGGGGAGGTTGGACACATTACCAAGTGGAAATATCCTTTCCCAAAGGAAACAGAGACCAAGAGCAAACTGACGTGAGCATGAATATTCCTGTTTTTCTCACTGTCTATTTGCGTGAGCTTTGTCATTAAAACCTTACTTGTATACATGCAGTTAAGGATTATTCTACAAGTTTCAAAATGGTGGAAAGAATACATAAAAGCAGCTCTAGTAGTTCTCCAGCTGCTATTTTATATCATATTTTGATCTTTTACTGTCCAAATTCAGAGACCAAAAAACTCCACCTATCATAAAATGATATGTTCATAAAAAAGATATGTTCATAACTTCTATTGTATGTTCTATGTTGAACAGTTTGTTATAATGTGGAACAGAATTAGTTTTTCATAATGTGAAGTCCTTCATTTTATAAGAAATGTGCACAGCATTTTGGCAAGTATCAGTGATTGAATAATGCAGAAATAGGACTTCAGTTGCATCAAATGAGTAGTTGTGAATAATCAACCAACAACGCAGTCGTAGTAACAAAAATGGCTTCATAGTGCAGAAGTACGTGAAACAATTTTACAGATCCAGGCTGTTCAAGTTACAAATATTGATGATTTGAAAATCTGCATTGGTTCTGCAGGATTGTGTTGCTGAGGGTTTAGCTCAGATGGGAAAACATCCATTTGTCTACTTCTTTCTAACACTTCTTGGTTTGGTTTTTTTTTACAGACCAACTCTATACGTAGGGAAATACTCCACAAGCTTGTATGCATCGCCGTCAATGGTGCATGAAGGAGTAACTGTTGTGGTAAGTTGGGAGCTGCAAGAGTTGAATTGACACCTGCTGAAAAGTGCCTTTACAGAATTAGTGCTGTCCTGGCTTTGAAAAATTGCTGAAATGGAAACATACCTAAAAATATACTAAAAAAAGGACAACTTTACCTTAATAAAATATGATTAAAATAGAAGATAAACCACTGAAGGCTGTACATCTACAAGAAATTTGGTTTTAAATTGCAGATTGCTATCAAGAAATGCGTAGAGAATTCAATATTTCATGAAACAGTTAACAGTAGGCCTTAGAATGCATGGCCATGTTTCAGAAATCATTTCAAATGCTGCAATGCAGAGAACTAACTGCAGCTCACCAGGACTTGTGCCAGGCAAGTCTAGCAGGAGTGGAGCAGAGGTTGCCATGTGATATTGGTGGTGTGTTGTGGTTAATGTTAAAATTGCTGGGTTTTTTGTACCAAAGTAACTCTCCATAGAAAGGAAACTGCATCATAGTTTTGTTTTGCTCACACTGTGGCTGTCCAGGTAGGATATAAAGATCCTGTTTAACTTTTCAAACAAAAGAGAGTAACCGCATCTCCTAGGCAACACATAACTTAGAAGGTCTAATGATCCAGGCTGTTGGAGCAGTTGCCAACAGTGCAGTGGCAATATGTACTTACAGTGGCTTTGCTGCCAGTGATTTTTGTGTGCCCACCAATCTTGACCTCCTTTTTTATTTAGTTGCCTATTTAAATATTGTAGGGACACGACACTTCCTTAATGGTAACACCAATCTCTCTTTCTAGCCCCGTGGCAGTGCCATACCCTTACTGGAGGGTCCGAAAACAGAAGGAGTCACAATTGAAGACAATGGGGAGTGTGTTATCACCCCCAGTACGGATGTGAAGTTTTCAGGCAGGCTGAAAGGAAAGAACAAGCTCCACTATTGGAATGACTGGCTGTTAATAGGTACCTCTGTCCCCTTGGTTTGTGTTGCTGTCTGGCACACAGTTCTAATCCAAACCTCAGAGCTGGTTTCCAGCTGCTTTAAATCAGTCACAATGACTGCCTGAACTCAGGCAATAATTACTGAATTCTGGCAATCGTTTCTAATTTGTCTTCATTTGCATATGAATTAATGTCTTCAAGTATACCCTGCATACTGTTTTTCTCAAGGCCCCAGCTTTATTCAGTGCATAGGATGAAGAGTGCTTAGCTCAATATGTGAAACATTGTTTATTCTTTACTTGCCCCCTCCTTCAGTGAGGTAACTTATTATTTACTGTAAATATTGTATTCTGGTTCCTTTGGATTTGTTTATTGTGCATAATGTTACTTTAATTCTTATCATATGGATCAGGTGGCCATGTATCCCTGTTTTACATTGGAGGGTTAAGGCACAGAAGCTGAAGATAACATTAATAGTGTCAGCCTGTCCTGTATGTCCCAAATCCCAAAATTTGGAATTGACTTTTCAGAGCATTTACAAATTTGCTTTGAAAATGAAGAACTAAGTTCAGTTTTAAGTAATGCAAGTTTATAATTAAGTGATATATGCCATCGGATCTCTGTGGCAGGAACAGGGTGTAGCTTTCAGCTTCTTCAACTGCCACCTTTCTCTTCCTGTGATCCCTTTCTTTGTTAATGGTTCCCTTTCCCTTCAGAACCATTTCAAATCTAGAACATGATCTTTACCTCAAGGCCAAATCACAAAGCAAAACTACCTGAGAGTGAGCCAGCTAGGAGGAGTAATGTGTGTTCCTCTAATGGCTGGGAACCAAATCCACAGTTGGTGCTTGAGGATTGTGGTCACTATACCTGTGTCTGCTTGGGAAGGACACAGGGGAAAATGTTGCAATTTGAGCTTTTGTTCTGTTGTGTTCTCAAGCTGTTTGTAAATCAACTTTGTAGTTGCTCGTCAGCAAAGATGCTGAAATCAAGGATATCTTTCTGAAAAAGGGACAACTTTTTATTTCAACAAATGTGTTTTATTTAAAGGGCACCATGAAACACCATTATCTGCCCCTACAAAGATCCTGGAGAAATTCCCAAGTAACTTACCTAAGAGGCCTGAGAATGTGATTCCAGCTGACTCTGAAAAAGCCACTATTGAAAAGGTTTGTTGTTGAGAATAATCATCTTACTGGATGACAGAAGAATATAGAGGAGTAGAAAGAAAGGACTTAGCAGAAGGGGAAGAACTCGGAAGGAAAGCCACATGGAATCACTTTGCTATTTTTGTATCAGATTTTCATGCACTTAGCACATAGAATCACTGATATGATGATGTGTCATTCCTTATTTCACAGTTAGGGCTTTCAGCTGCTTTATTTTCTTTCTCATGCAAAACTTTGACTTTGGTAGGGTTAGAAATCATTAAAAATGATTTAGCAGAAAGACTGGCATGTAAGTGCTCCATTACCCATGAAGATACTGAGGTAACAGTGTTTCCTTTGCCTTTTAGGTGATTGATATCGTTGAAGGTTCCTCCACAGAAGTGCCTCCTGAGGTTCCAAGGGATATTGAGGAGAAACCTGCTCGGCCTGTCCCTCGGCCAGAGGCTCCTGTGGACTCCATGTTAAAAGACATGGCCACCATCATCCTCAGCACCTTCCTGCTTGTGGGCTGGGTGGCTTTTATCATCACTTATCCAATGGTAATGCTGATTTAGGTTGATGGGCTTTTGAGTTTGGGGGTAGTCAGTAACATTTTACAGCCCAAGAAATGACGCAGGAGTTAGAAAGTAACACACTGCAGGGTTTTTTATCCCCCCCCCCCCGCCCCGAGGCTACAAATCTGATGAAACAGGTTTTTTATGCGTTTCTCTTTTCATGAAGATGGTCTTAACACCCTTAGCTTCACTCCTCTCTTCCTCACCTGAACCACCATCAGGTTTTCTGGCTTTTGGATCACAGCCTTTATGCCTCTGTGGTTTAAAGTCCCTCTAGTAACAGCTTTTGCCAAGCAGTGCAGTTTCTCAGCTTTGCAGTGGAAGTGCAGAATGAGATTGAAAACATATCTGTGAAAGCTCCCCAGTCTGCTTGGCTGATAGTGTCATAGCAAGTTTTCCCCTCACCTTTTGGATTTAGCTACCTCAACAGCTATAGAATTCCCTCTTGTGCCATTACTGTAAAAACTTCCCTTCACTTACATAACTGAGGTCCTTTGTTACAGAGTGTCCATCAGCAGCAACAGAGGCAGCATCAGCTGGAAGAGAAGATACAGCTCTTGCAGCAACAGTCGCTGCCCTTCCATGGTCCCAGTGAGATGCCCCCAGAAGCAGATTTCTTGGACACCTCCAATGGACGCACAGAGAGCTCAGCTGCCAGCACACCGAATGTGTCCCCCAGAGCATCAAACCATTCTGCCTATTCCAACATCTCCACATCCGATGTTGGGAGCTGCCTCTCCACTGAGCAAGAAGAGGGAGGTAAAGTTGATCCAGTGTCTTTTATTGTTGAGTCTCTGATTGCCCAGACTGTATGACACTGCAGCACACCACTTAAAACACTGATGATACTTCTTAGAACAGAAAGCTGAAAAGGACCAGCAGTCTCATGTAGTCTGACTGCTTGTACACACAGTGCTGGTGTGCCAGGCCGTGCCATTCCCTGACCTTCAGCGGGATTATTTGCTTTAGAAACTAAACACCCAGGTCATAACTACCATCTGAGGGATTATATTGTCCATGGCAGTTTAGTTTTATAAGATGTAGCCACTCCAGGGGGAGGGTCATTTAAACAAAAATATGTATTATTATGATTAACTGGAATCAAGAAATAAGGATTATGCAGCAGGACCTGCCTTCCTGCCTGATCTTCCCATGCATCCTCCAGGCTCATCAGGGGAACTGCTGGTAAACCCACTTCCATAATGGTCAGAAGCATTTCCTACACTTGACAAGACAGCTGTAAAACTTCCTAGAGTTTGTCTGCTGAGAACCACCCATCTCTTACACTGTCTTGAGACATTTATCTTTCAGACCTTATGTCAGGTGCTGCGTAGTGTGTTTGACACTGGATGTTAGTCATTTGGTCACCAGAGTATTTGCCTGCTCAGTGTGAGTACCAAAATGGAGATGTTTAATCTGTTCTGATCATCTGTGCTGTTAATTTAAATATGAGCCAAAAGATTTTTACATTCTGGTCCTGAAGGATGTGCAGTTGTAAAAGCCTGACTTGACCCATATGAAACCAGTTCCTGTTTTTTGGTTTTTATTCAGATGAAGATGCAAACAGAGTGATGGTTGGCAAGATTTCGTTTAACCCCAAAGATGTACTGGGACATGGAGCTGAAGGGACAATTGTTTACCGGTAGGAGACAATATGTGCATTAGGTCTTTATTTTAAATAAAATATCCTTACATATCTAATAGGAACAAATATGAAAATTTTAAAAAAGTATTTTCTGTGTGTCTGGAATACTTCCATGCAGTGTTTCTTCATGAGCAAAAATGACTGTTCTTCCCTTAGAAATGTTTAATGACCAAATGTATCACACAGTATCACAGTATCACACTATGTTAGAGATTGGAAGGGACCTCAAAAGATCATCTAGTCCAATCCCCCTGCCAGAGCAGGAACACCTAGATAAGGTTACACAGGAATGTGTCCAGGCGGGTTTTGAATGTCTCCAGAGAAGGAGACTCCACAATCCCCCCTGGGCAGCCTGTTCCAGTGTTCTGTCACCCTCACTGAGAAGAAGTTTCTTCTCAAGTTTAAGTGGAACCTCTTGTGTTCCAGTTTATACCCATTACCCCTTGTCCTATCATTGTTTGCCACTGAGAAGAGCCTGGCTCCATCCTCGTGACACTCCCCCTTTATATATTTATATACACTAATAAGGTCCCCCCGCAGTCTCCTCTTCTCCAGACTATAGAGACCCAGCTCCCTCAGCCTTTCCTCATAAGGGAGATTCTCCACTCCCTTAATCATCTTAGTTGCCCTGCGTATCTGTTTTCAGCACGAGAAATGCTTTAATGTGCCTCTGTAAACATCTGTTCTTGCTTGCTTTGAACTTGCCATGTCTACAGAAAGTGCAAAGGGTGCTGTGGCTTTCCTTCCTGCTGCAGGGGGATGTTTGATAACCGTGATGTTGCAGTGAAAAGAATTCTTCCCGAGTGCTTCAGCTTTGCAGACCGTGAAGTGCAGCTGCTGCGAGAGTCGGATGAGCATCCCAATGTGATCCGCTACTTCTGCACGGAGAAGGACCGGCAGTTCCAGTACATTGCTATTGAGCTGTGTGCTGCCACCTTACAGGAGGTAAGAATTTGTGACAGCCTTCTCCTGGAAGGCCTTCCATTTCCATTAGCTTGGGTTGCTGAAGTAAGTGCCTGCTGCAGGAGATGTTCCAGTTACTGCCGCCATCACCTCTGTGACAATTACACATTCCTGCACAGGGGTGTTTTCAGACCTGTAGAAAGGCACCTTTCTACTAATCCTCCCCCTCCTATCAGCTGGACTTTGAAAACTCTTGCTTTTGGAGCACAAGGCTATACAGAATTCTAGCGCTGAATGACAGCTTAGAGAGCATCACCTTCAGCCAGAAATGAAAGGTTCTTTTCCATGTGGATAACTTGTGCTAGCTGGTAACAATCTCTTTTGTTTTTGCTTTTTCAGGGGTGTGAGGGGTACAGACTTACTACTAATGATAAACAATTTTGTGGCTCAATCTGTTTTTCTGTTGTCTAGTATGTTGAGCAGAAGGCCTTCGGTCACCATGGCTTGCAACCCATCACTCTCTTGCAGCAGACAACATCTGGTCTTGCGTACCTGCACTCCCTCAGCATTGGTAAGAATGCCTCTTGTTACAGTATTGGATGGGGAGGGGAGTGTTGACTTTCTTGAACTTACTTAAAAAAGAGAAACTGGTCTGGCACTGGGAGCTTGTTTATTCAAGCCCAAAGAGTATTGTAGAAATTCCATGTAGTGCTGGCAGCAGTCATGTCTATGCTCAGATACTGCCCTTGTCCTGCAACATTCTGCTGCACAGTCAGTTCCATTTGTTCAGGGCGCTGCATTGTTTGGATCATGTAAAACACAGTGACTAGTGGTGATGGTATAAAAAAAAGTGATGAGCTTCTACCAAAGACAATAGTTTGAGGTCAGGATTTTGGTTTAACCAATGGTGGCTCAGCCTCGTGAAAGATTTTCAATGCAAATACATCAAAAATTTACAAATATTGTTGGGTTTGCCTGGAGTGTGGATAAATGGGTGTTCGTAATAGTCCACAGGGACCTGAAGCCCCATAACATCCTCATCTCAATGCCAAACGCCCATGGGAAAGTCAAAGCCATGATCTCAGACTTTGGCCTGTGCAAGAAGCTGGCAGTGGGCAGGCACAGCTTCAGCCGCCGGTCGGGTGTGCCAGGCACCGAAGGGTGGATTGCCCCAGAGATGCTGAGTGAAGACTGCAAAGAGAACCCTGTAAGTGTTCATCTTTCTACAAGGTACCCTGGGAGAAGGCAGCACAACCAACGGGTTGCACATGGTTGCAGTCAGACTTTAAGACACACGGTACTTGATGCCTGGGTATTCATGCTGGCTTGCAGCTGAATATGTGATTCTGAAAAGTTTTCTTCTGCTCTTAGATGCAAAATGACCAATGATCAAAGTCTTCAGGGGAAAAACAATGTATTATTGCTATTAAAGGTTGTTTATTTGCAGACATATACGGTGGACATCTTTTCAGCTGGCTGTGTCTTTTATTATGTGATATCTGAAGGCAGCCATCCCTTTGGCAAATCTCTGCAGCGGCAAGCCAACATTCTGCTGGGTGCATACAGCCTGGAGTCTTTAAATGCAGGGAGACATGGTAAGAAAAGCTTGGTAACCATAAAGCACTGCAGCTTTAGTGAACTTCCCCCGGGTGTTTAAATGCCAAGAGAAAGGACAGAGTTACAACCACAGTGATTCCCAGATTTGGCAGTACTGAAAGTTGTACAGCTAATGTACTCTTCAAGTAAAGCTCTTAAAGTTCATACCCCACAGCATCTCTGGGATTCACAATCTGGAACCCTGTGAACTTTACTGTACAGTTACTTAATGCATTTAAAGGGTAAAAAGGAACTGAGCTTTGACTTTCATAATCACACTGACATTGTTGGCTGCACAGCACATCTATGCAGGCAGTGCTAGAAGACTAGTGCTCAGGGAGTAGAGAACATACTTTCCTAAAGTACAGAACATTTCCCAGCAGCCTGTTGTCACCCTTTTCCTTGCAGAAGACATAGTCGCTCGTGATTTAATAGAGCAAATGATAAGCATGGACCCTCAGAAACGTCCGTCTGCCAGCTGTGTGCTGAAACACCCCTTCTTTTGGAGTCTAGAAAAGCAGCTCCAGTTTTTTCAGGTTTGTTTTGACCTTTTCCATCTTTTCAGTTGTAAAGATGCCTGTAGGCACCTTATTCAGGTCTTGAATCCAGTCTTTCCTACCTTTGTTGGATGGTTGAGGTGATGGACTCCACAATGTTATTATGAGGAATGAAGAAGCAAAGGTGTAATAGCCAGGTGGTATCATGTTCTACTCTGATGCTTTGGCAGCATCATCCCAGAAACTTTTGTGTCCCAGTCCCAAGCATAACATTACACATTATCATGAAGTAGAACCACAACCCTATTATCAGGACAATTTTAAATTGTTGGGAAAAGGCTGGAAATAAAACTAGAACTAACGTGAATGTCTCTTCTAGGATGTTAGTGACCGGATAGAGAAAGAAACTTTAGATGGTCCTATAGTCAAGCAGCTAGAAAGAGGCGGAAGAGAGGTGGTGAAACTGGACTGGAGAGAGCACATCACTGTCCCTCTTCAGACAGGTAACGGCCCTTTAATCTGAAGCAGCACTTTGTTGACAATAAAGTATGTGTTTATCTATCAAAACACATCCATGTGGGCACATAACTGTGGGCAGACAGACCTGACCTGAAGCCAGCAACTGAAACTGCACCAAAGCAGAAGAAAGAAACCCTGTCATTTCTTTTGCAGATCTTCGAAAATTCAGATCCTACAAAGGAGGCTCCGTGCGGGATCTTCTGAGGGCAATGAGGAATAAGGTAAAGGACTTTGTACCATAAGCAGCATGCACACACTACACTTCTGCCTCCATTTCCTGTCAGTCTGCCTGTCTTACCTTGACTGAGGTATTGAGCTCTTTTACAGTCAACTAGCAGGCAGTTACTTTGTCCATGGGAGACAGCTCTATTTAAAGAGGATCTGTGAACACAGACCCTCTCTGACTGAGCATTTCCCTGTTCTTTTTCCCATACAGAAGCACCACTACAGAGAACTGCCTCCTGAAGTGCAAGAGACCTTGGGCTCCATTCCAGATGACTTTGTATGTTACTTTACAGCTCGTTTCCCTCAGCTGCTCCTACACACCTACCATGCTATGCACATCTGCTGCCACGAAAGACTGTTTCAGCATTACTATGATGAGGACTCTGCAGAGCTGAGCCTTGCAGGAGACACTGTTTGAGACAAGGGGGATGGAATTTCTTTCTCTAGGAACAACATTCCAAGGACAGGGCTGTGACGCAGGCCTACCTTTAGCAGGGAAAAGAGGGACCAAAATGCTGAATTCTCTCTCTTTGAAGAAACTAAGCTTCCAAAAAGTGCCTTGTTACCTCTGCCTGTGCTGGACCAGGAGATGGTGGGAGCCCAAGGAGCAAGTGGTAACTTCAGAAAAGCAATGAACCCTGGTGATGGAGTTATTCTCAAGATGGTAAAAATGGAGAGCAAAAGCTGGATATAACCATCACCCAATATCCCTGTACTGTTGTGATCTTATAACTGATGTGTTTTACTACAAAGAATCAAATACAGTGGTTGAAATCATAGCATTGCTAGGGACTGGGATCTGCAAAGGAGCCTTTTAGTTGTAGCAAATTGCCAGAACCTGCCATTGCACTACTGCCAAGTTACACATTAGGCACACCACAGTGATCATAAAGGGGTTTATGATTATCCAAAGCCAGTAGAGAGAGTACAATTTCTGCTTTATCAGTACTAACCTGGGAAGTCAAGTCCCTCATAGCTGAGCAGATATGATGAAGTTCTAAAACTTACTGACTTGAGAAAGCTGTTAAAGGTTTACCTTTGAAAATAAGCCCCATTGTTTAATTATCAACCAGTATTTACAGAACAGCTTGAACTTGACTTAAATAGCAGTATCAGATCTAGGCAGTGACATGAGAGCAATACACTGCTGCCAGCTGTGAGCTGCTCATGGTGGCTAACCATGATTTACCTACAGCGAGTGTCCTTCTGGGCCTGTGAAGCAGGAGCACCAGAGCCAGAGGTAAGATGAATCCTGGGGGAAAAAAAGGAGCTAAATAAGAAACAAGGAGAGGCTCTGGTTTTAATGGGTGTGATAAAGCTGTAAAAGAACCCCCCCATTTCCTGTTTGCAGGTTGCAGATTACATCAAGCCTCTGGTTTTAAAGATGCAGTATTTCTTTTCATTGGCCCAAAAGCTGTGACAAAGCGTTGATCGTGTGCAAAGGAGGAAGAAATGCGGAATTCTAATGGAAGTGGGGTGTTCTTTTACAATATATTTATTTAACATATTTATATTTATTTAATTTTTACTACAAAGTGGTATTGGATCCAAGTGGTACAAGTACAAAGCATGCCAAATCAGTCTTAATCAGGTTTGTGCTGATACTTAATCATGTTATAACTGGAAGAGGAAAGCGATACTGCATCTTTCAGTGGAATTCATTAAAGGATAAATTATAAAGTGGGAATTTGTATGACAGAGCCATTGTGTCTTAAACTTACCAATAATCGACAGTACTGTATGTCCTGTACATATAGACAGTATGACTGGGTACGTACAGCTACTTTAGGGGAAGTTTTCTTTCCTCATTTTACAACGTACAAGATGCCAATGGTGTGAATTACCCATTTCTAAAGTTTGAAGCAAACCAATGGTAGTTTTACCTAGGAAGAGTTAAAGCCTATTTCATATTTTTGTACTCCTCGTGTAAAGCTCTTTTGTAAGCCTACTAAATAAAGACTTGTACTCCGATTGGAAAAAACAACCTGCTGCTGTCAGTGCTGGGGTGTGTACGGCCATGAGCCACTGTGGCACATGCAGCCAGCACAGCTTTGGAACCAGGCCTGGAGAGGGCCACAGAGGAAGGAAGTAAGAACGTGCCACTGCTGTGCAGGGCCTGCAGCCACCATGTCCTGTCCCAGATCAGGGGCTGCTGCAGGAAACCACACACAAACACGCACTGACGCACACACACGGGGACAAATGGACAGAGAGGGAGACAAGACAATGGACAATATGGAGGGGGAGGGATGGAGGGACAATGGACAGACAATAAACTGATGGAGAGAGACAGAATGACAGGTGGTGGGAAAAAGAGATGCACAGGCAAACTAAAGGGCAGATGGACTGACCATCTGTCCATCCGTCAGTCCCTCTGTCTGCCCAGCCCTCTGTGTCCATCTGCCTGTCCATGGGTCTGCATGTCTGTTGTCTGTCTCTCCATCCCTCTGCCAGTCTGTTGTCTGTCTGTCCCTCTCTCTCCCCCATCCCTCTGTTCTCTCCATCTTTGTCTGTCTGTCCTGTTGGTTTGTCCATCAGTCCGTCCATTTGTACATCTGTCTCAGTCTGTCCATCTGTCATTCTGTTTGTCCATTTGTCTGCCCATTGTCTGTCCATCTAGCTGTCTGTCCATCTCTGTCCATCTGTTGGACAGACAGAAGGACAGACACATGGACTAACAGAAGGACAGACAAGCTGACAAACTGACATACAGATGGACAGACGACAGGAAGGACAATGGACAGACAATGGACACAGGATGGAGGGACAGGCAGATGAGCAACAGAAGAAAGGGACAGAAAGACGGACAAAGGACATACAGATGGATAGAGAGGGCGAGGACAATCGACAGGAATGGAGAGATGGATGGACAGACACTGGGTATATAGATGGACTGATGGACCAATAGACAGAGGGACAGACAGACAGACTGACGGGCAAAAAGACTGACGGATGGAAGGATGGACAGAAACTGCCACAAGGACAGAAAGATGGGATGGATGGACAGACAGACAAATGGAGAGAGGACAGACAGACAGATGGACAAATCAACAGAAGGATAGACAGAAAGATGGACACACAGCCAGACTGACAGACAAACCAACCAAGAGAAGGACACAGGACAGATGGACAAATGGACAGGCAGAGAGGAGGACAGACAGACAGACACACAGATGGACAGACAAACCAACAGAAGAACAGACAGACTCACTGATGGACAGACTGACAGAGAGAGGAAAAGATGGATAAATGGATGGATGGAAAGACAGACTGATGGACAGAGAGAAAAATCCATGGAAGGAGAGACAGACAGACTGATGGACAAACTGACAGAGAAGGACAGACAGCTGGATGGACAGAGCGAAGGACGGACAGACTGATGGAGAGACTGACAGAAAGACAGCTAAAGAGACCAACTGACAAATGGAAGGACAGGCAGATAGAAGGACTGACGGATGGGCAGACAGACGGGCAGACAGACAAACCAACAGAAGGACAGACAGATGAACAAATGGCCAGACTGACAGACAAACCAACAGCAAGAAGGACACACAGAAAGATGGATGGACAGGCAGACAGATGGACAAATGGACAGGCACAGACGACAGCCAGACCAACAGACACATGGATTAACGGACAGACAAACTGACAGGACAGACAGACTGATGGACAGATGGCTGGACAGACGGACTGACAGAAAGACCCCCAGACAGATGGCCAGACTGACAGAAGGATGGACAGACTGACAGAAGTATGGACAGAGAGACAAGTGAATGGACAGACAAACCGATGGACAAGGAGAAGGATGGACAGATGGCCAGACATGCAGAGGGACAAGCAGAGAGACAAGCAGAGAGACAGACAAGTGGACAGGATGATGGGTGGAGAAAAGGACAGACTGACACACAGAAGGACAGAGACAGGGATGGAGAGGTGGATTGAGAGAAGGACAGAGAGAGGGATGGACGGAGGCAGACAGACACATAGAGATGTATAAACAAAGACAGATGCAGGGATCCACACATAAGAGACAGACACAGGCACAGACACAGATGCACACGTGGACATGGATACCCAGATATGGACAGACACACACACACACACACACACCCCATTGTTGTTCTGGGAGCACTGACCCTCCCTGCAGGGGCAGGATCCTCATTTCCTTGTTCTGACAGGCCCCAGGCAGGTGACCAGCCCCAATAATTGCACTGGAACAATGCCTCTCTGTGATCAGGAGCAGTGATGCACTCTGTGATCAGATGCCAGCAAGTTGTGAAACAGCGGTGCTAAATGATCACGTGATTTACAGGAAAGCTAAAGCCTGTGAGCCCCACACGTCACAAGCTCTGCCATTCTATTCCTATTCCTGCCTGTGTGCTGCTGATAGAGCAGCAAGGGGTTGGCTCTGCCTGACCAACCAACTCAAACCAACCCCACCCTTCCCAGCACAGAAACCCAGGCTGGGGGCCAGGATTAGTAAAGGCAGCACCACTTAGCAACAGCACTGCTGAGAAAGGGTGGAGACCTGGCAGTGGAACAAGAATGTTCCTCTAAAGCAGCTCCCCTATTTAGTGCCAGGTAGCAGCAGCACTATTGCAGACCCACAGAGCACTGGAGACATCCACAGGGCTCAGACTTCTTTCCCTATGGTGCACTGAAGCGGGTTGGAGCATCTTTCCTCCCTTGCCTCCTCTGCAAACCATTTCTCTCCAGGCAGGATCTGGCAGCACTGGAGACAGTTCTGTTACCTGCAGGCTCGGCAAGGTAAGCCCTGCGTGCTGCTGCATGGGGAGGTGAGGGGGGTGATCAGTTATTCTCAGCTTGGCAGCAAGCCTCAGAAAAGCAAGGATCTCCCTGCATAGCCAACTCCCCCCCGCCCCCCGGGAAAAGCGCTGCTCCGCAACAGGAAATGGGACTGCCCGAGCTGCTTGGGTGATTGGTGGGGCATGTGGACACCCCTGTTCCCACACATCCATGGCTCCATCCCTGCCCACACAGCCAATAGTACCTGGCCCCACCGGTGTGCACGCAGGCTGTGGGGATCACTCTCCCCCCCTCAAACTGCTCTTACAACCATGTGGGAGCAGAAGCCATGGGCGCCTCTCACCCCAGTTTCTGTTTCCCCACCAGTTTCGTTTTCCCACGAAGCACCGCCCCACCATCTGCTGTCACAGCAGGCGCTGGCAGAAAACAAGCACAGGGAGGGGGGGATTCTTCACCACAAGCCCCATCACTGTGAGCACAGCCCTGGGAGGTGCTCCAGTGGCCAACGCACCAAAAGGCCACTACTGCAGGGACATTCTTGTCCCGTTTCACAGTGAAAGCTGCACCAGGAGTCAGGACCCTGTTTCCTGCCCTTTTTGTTTACCTTACCTCAGAGAGCACCACTGATGCCTCCAGCACATCAGAGCAGTCCCATAGCAGGCTCCTCGAGAGCCACTTGCTGAAATCAAAGCCATTGGCTGTGCTGGTGCCACAGTCAGCCCACAAGCTGTCTACCCTGTAAGCATCGGGTCAGCACTGTAAATACACACTTGCTCCAGTTTTCTGTAGCATCCCCTATTCTCTTGGACCCCAGATCTCCCCCCACAGCCACCTCCTGCTGAACTCACCTCTTGCCAAGAGGTCCTGGCCAGTGTCTGCTCACTGCATTCCCTCAGTTACAACTTCTGTACTTTGACCTTGTAAGGAGCTTGTGCAGAGCTCCACAACTACCTTTGATGCTGGCTGTGCTGGTCACTGCTCTTGCTGCACCTTAAGTCAGTCAGTGAGTGACACTGTTGTACCACAAGCTGCAAGGATGGAACTGGCTCTTCTATAGCCAGCTACTGAACCTGCACAGAGGTGAGCTTTCATACTGCAGTAAGAGAAACCACCACACACTTTTCACTGTGACCATTGTTACCTAGTCCATAGCTCAGGGATGGCTACTGCTGACTACGTCAATCAGACACTCCTGCTGAGAACACAAATGTAACACGGTCCCTCCTGCAGTATAGTCCATCTCTGTATCCCTGTAACCGTGCGTGAGCAAGGCAGAGGATGTCATGTATCAGGCAAGGACACCCCACTAAAAAAGTAAAATCTTCTGGGGTTGGGCAGCAATTTGAACTGCTTATTGGCAAATTCAGTGAGCACTAGAGCTGGGGGAGAGGTTGGGAAAACAGAACAAATATCAGCTTTAACACGGGAATGTTAACTGTAAATCTGAACACAGTTATTTTTCCTCCCTCCTAGGGTTTTGTTTGCTAACAGCAGGACTTCCCTCATCAAAGTCAATGGGTATGTGATGCTCTTGGAAAGTGTCTACTTCATATGTAGCAATTTGCTTTTTAATATCTGCGTTTTAAGGGTTCATCTCTAGCAGGGAAACTGCTCAGTACTCTTGACATCACCTTATGGACTGTATTCATTCTACCGTCATAAAAAAAAAAACCAGACTCAAGTGGGTACACAACCTACCCCAAACATCTCGAGCACTCATTCCTGTCAGTTCCGACAACCTTATCCCATCATTCCCTTCAAAAAAAACATTCTGGGTTATTCCCATGACTTCCTTTGAGGACCATTTCCAAGCCCTCCTTATGGTTTTCCGTTTCACTGATTTATTAGTCTTGCACTGCTGCCCGAGACTGCTTTTAGTTAATGTTAAGGTTGGTTTTAGTCATCAGAACTGACATATTTGAGAAGATCAAGTCTCTCACTGTGACTGGTAGAAAGAAAAGAATCTTTCATTCAATATGGCCAGTCTTGCAAGAATCATGCTGCCTGTGCAGTACGTTGACATGTTTTCAGCTTGCATTACTAATACATAACTCTAACTTCTAGATTACAGAACATTACCTGTGAACAAATGGGACGAGAACCACGTCCAGTGTTGGCTGGAATCTACTGGAATCAAGAAAGAGTACATAGAAAAACTACATGCAGAAGAAGTGACAGGTCCAGCACTAATGGAACTGGATGACTCTTTCCTCAAAGGCATAGGTATGAAGGGAGGCCAAATCCACATGCTAATCCACAAGAGGAATAAACTTCTGCAGCCCGAGGAAAAAGCACAGCAAGGCAAGAACTCCAGCAGCAAAGCACCTGACAGAACCAAAGCGCAGACAGAGCCGGTAAGCTCTACAGACGCCCCTGCTCAGGATAAACCCAGCAGAGACCACACAGCTGCTGCTTCTAGCAAGAAGCAAAGGAGAAGGAGCTCCCGGCTTACACATGGCGACAATGAATTTTTAGAGCTCAGCAACTGTCGACCATTTAAAAGTCAGGATACCAATTTCAAATATGTGAAAGACCAAGTTCTTGCTCCAGAATCAGGAGTCAGTGACCTGATCACTCCTTGCCACGAATACAAGTCTTTTGCCATTGCTGCGGAACTGAACAAAAATCAACTGAAATCAAAGTTTGCCTGTGAAGTGATACGATTTGCTTCAGCCTGCATGAACATTCGAACAAATGGCACCATCCATTTTGGCATCATGGACAGCGTTGAGGACAAGGGCTACAAACACGGGCAGATTGTTGGTGTAAAGGTCAAAGAGCGGGAATGCTACGTTGATGCATTAGATCATATAGAAAAGTGTTTTCAAGAAAAAGACCAAGAAATTGCAAGGAAATGTATTCATGCACCTGTTTTTGTTGAAGTGATTTCAAAAGACTCTCAGGACCAAAGATTTGTGGTGGAGGTTGACATTGAACCGACATCCAGTTTAGTACAGAACAGCTTTTTTGAAGTCTATTTGCCAAAATATAATGAGGAGAGCCAGAAGGTGACTCTGACAAAAGAGAAAACTATCTATCAGAGACTGGGAGCCAAGTCTGAACCAGTGAAACCCAACAATCTTGCTACTTTTATTCAGGGTATACAAGACAGGGATGCTCAAAGAGAAAGAGCTGAGCTCTCCATCACAGAAATACATACAGAAGTATCTCAAAACTTAGGAAGGAAGTTAGCCATTCTACTAAATGATGGCAAAAGCTACATGGATGATTCCCTGTGGTACATCCTTGTCACAAACAGATGCGAAAAGGATAATCTGACCTATATCAACTTCTTAATGCGCTTGAACATCTTCTGCGTCTTTGACTTTGATGAACATTCCAATGAGTCAGGGCTGTATAGCAAGTACAAAGAACACCACGCAACAAGGTCTTATTTTTTACAGGATTTTTCCAATGAAAGCAAGACTGGCAACCCTCCCTCTCAGAAACATCTGTGCCTGTTTGACCAGACCAGTTGGGTATTCTGCAATGGACGCAGTGACTTCCTTGGGGATGAAGAACCTTGTGATGAAAATACATGGATTAGAACAAGGAAAAAATACCTGAAGAAAGCAATTACTCGTATCTGTGACGAGATCCTGCCAAAGCGGTCTTTCATTGTGCTCTTCCTATTGCTATCACCAGTGCAGAAACCACTTGTGGATACTTTTCAGGAATTCTACACAGAGATGAATGGCACAGAGTACATCGTTTGCATTGCAGAGTCCAAAGAAAATTATGGGAAGTGGGCTAATCTAGCTCAGGCATCCTGCAGCATTGAGACACTGGAACAATGCAGCATTGTGGGCATGAAGCTCAGTCATG
Organism: Psittacula echo; assembly: GCF_963264785.1. Classification (NCBI taxonomy): domain Eukaryota; kingdom Metazoa; phylum Chordata; class Aves; order Psittaciformes; family Psittacidae; genus Psittacula; species Psittacula echo. The sequence continues at coordinate 3,280,830 of NC_137750.1, read as the reverse complement.
TAGATGCCACAATTCAAGCAATGCTGCCTTCAACAGCACAAGCCAGACACCTGCCAGTTTCTACTAGAGGGCTATGCACCCTTCCCTTGCTGGAAGAAGAGAAACTCTTTTCCCTAGAAATCCTTTGCGTTGACCAATGTGATGACATCAAATTAGATCTTTTGACTGAAAAAGAAATACAAGAAATAGAACAAAATTTTTACAAAGGAAGAAAAATAATCTGGGAAAACTTCTGGCTTGCTGACAAAAGGTGCTGTGGGGAAATCATTGAACGTGAAGCGTGCAAAGATGCCAGCAAACTGCTGGATGACATTTTACGAGGAAGTGGACTCAACTGTTCTGTGCCTAAACTGAAGGTATTTCACCACCCTGGAAGTGGCGGAAGCACAATAGCACGGCAAGTTCTGTGGAAAAGAAGAAAGGACTTAAGATGTGCTGTTATCAAAACCTCATATTCACCTGCAACCGTCTGTGAGCATGCACTCATATTCAGAGACTATGAAGAAAAAGAGATCAGTCATTGTCTTCCTGTGCTTCTCCTGATTGAAGATTATGAAGAAGAGTATCTAGAAGAACTAAGGAATGAGTTAATGGATGCTGTAACAACTACTAGGAAAACTAATTCCCCCAGACCTTACTTCATCCTCATGTGCTGCAGACGATCCAATGATCCCGAAAGGCTTTGCAAGGCTTCTCCACTGGACACAGTTGCTGTCACTCACAAGCTGACAGACTCAGAGAAAAGTCTGTTCAAAACCAAACTTGAAAAACTGAAGCAGAAAGATGTCAAGCCCGAATTCATACTTACGTTTGTCCTGATGTGCGAGGAGTTCAATGAAACATACGTGAGAGACTTTGTAGGGCACATACTGCAAGACATAGACCGTTCTTCTCGTGATACGTGCCTGATGCGCTATGTGGCTTTGCTTAATTTTTATGTACCTAATTCATACATTTCATTGTCACACTGTGAGGCTTTCCTGGGACTGGGGGCATATGCTGAGAAGAAATTAAGAGCGTATGATTTTAAAAGTCACTTGAGTGAACAAGTAAGAATGATTTTTATCGAGCTAAGGGAAAGTACCACCTATATTTCATCTGTTCGGATAATACACTGTCTGGTTGCAAAAGAAATTCTGTATCAGCTTGCAGGGAATGAACCTCAAAGCCAACTTGCAATGACTCTTCTTCAGGAAAAGCCACTCTTTGAAAACAGATTTGGACGAGAAGAATTCATAAAGTTCATCAGAGATCTGTTTATTCGACGCGATAAAAGAAGCAGAGGTGACGCTACTGACACTCTGTTCTCCCCATTCATTGAACATGTCTGTAAAGCTGAAGATTGTGAAAAAGCTATAGCTATTTTAAAAGCTGCCTATGAACTCCTTGGAAAAGATCCCTTTTTTGCCCAGCAGCTTGCCAGACTACACTACAACAATGAAAAGTTTGAAGATGCAGAATACTGGGCAAGGGTTGCAAAATCTCGTATGCCAAATGATTCTTATATTTTAGATACAGAAGGTCAAGTCTACAGGAAATGGTTTAGTTTCACTGTGGACAAAATGACACAGGACGACACTCCCCAAAGCATCATTCAAAAGATAGAAATTGCTCTTAAAGCTATGAAATGCTTCAGGGCTGCACAACGGGCTGCAAAAGCAGAACACGACAGTATGAACAATGCCGGCTATTTTGGAGAAGTAGAAGTTGGATGCCGCCTTCTTAAATTTCTGTCTACACTTGATGTATTTCACAGAGATCCCCAGGGGGAATACTCAGAGCTTGTGAAATACTTGATCACAGACTACATTCCTAAGGACATTGAAAAAACATGGGCAAAGCTTCACTCCCGCTTAAAAGGCTTACGCCAGAACCTGTACAACTCTCTGGAATGGATTTCAGAAGACCTAAGTTATTTCCAAACAGATAAAAACCAAGAGAAGGATGAGGAAGATGAAAGAGATGAAAAGGAAGAACAAATTTATAACCCCAGAAAATGGTTAAAAAGGCAGGCTGAGGTATATGCCAGGTTCTTCATTTCAACATCACTTATGGAGGACAGCAACAGTGCCCTCGAGACCCAGCTGATGAGACGCATGAATATTTATAAGAGTGGTGGAGGTAATGTCACCAACATCCTGTCATTCTTAACAGATAAGAAAGAGGCCAGGTCAGCTGAAAAGCTAGAGAACATCCTTAGTTTCTATACAGAAAATCCATTTCGGGACAGGCTGGAGGACAGCGATCTGATCAATTACATTTTGTGCCACATCACATTATCATGCTTAGCACCAGGATCAGCCAAACTTCTTTCAGCGCGAGCTCTTCGTGACCTCAGTGCAAGATTCTTTAAGGGAAAAAGACCCTTTCCAGCAAGTGCCCATTTTCTGCTCACCTTGCTGTACTGGCCAGATGATGCCTTAGACAAAGAGCCTAACCCAGACAAAGATGAAATTCTAAACTCAGCCCTTCAAACCCTGAAACGTTTATACGACATTAAGATGAAGGATGTTCCTACCAGAAAGAAAAGAATCTACACCCCGTTTTTTCTGGGAAAGGGTTATGGCTTAAGTAAGATTGTGCACAAAAATAAAATTGATAAATTAATTAGTGGGTCTTTAGATGAGAAGAGAATGAAATGGCTCCATGGAACTGTATGGAACATTGCCAAGATCCGTGACATTCTCAAAAGAGTTTCTGGCTGGACCAAGGACCGAAATTTATTTATACGTGGGCACATGAAGGAGCTTTCTATCTTGCCGCTCCATCGTGATTCAGTGCCCCCTGGAAATGAAAATGTGACCTTCTATTTAGGCTTTTCATTTAAGGGTCTTGTTGCTTTCAATATTGAGGTTGAAAATAATGCAGCCGTCAGCAGAACATTTAGTGTTTAGTATGTTTATGGTGCCTGTTGGAAGATACAGCACTGTCTGTTGTCACAAATCAAGTGGGCTGCACTGGCTGAACACCAGGTAGCAAAGTAACCACATCTAACTACTACAATTATGACCAAATACCTAAAAACATCTGAAACCTTCTAGTAAAAATACACCTTGAAACAGAAGACTTTGATAGTTTTGGAGTCCCCAAAAGCAACATACTTTGCTCAGAAACATGTACCATGTATAAAATCTACCAATCACCACTACAGGAACACAGAGGGTAAGCAAGCAATTTTTAAGCCAGCTTTGCACATATGACAAGTCTCAAATTTTGCATCACTCTTACACTGCTCTTCCATGTAAATATTACAAACCATACCAGTATCTGGAGAGGGGTGCAGACACATTCCAGCAGTGAAACAATCATGGCAAAAAAGATTATACCTAAGCACTGTTATGATTTCATAGACCAAACAACTCCTGCACTTAATGTTTAAGTGTCCACATAGTACAGGACCAAATCTGTCTATGCTATGCTTGAAAATATTGTCTGGCCTGATTCAGTAATGTAAAAAAATGCAAAGGAGTTTTTGTGAGCACTGTGTCTGCAACCATCATGTCCCATTACGCTTCTCATAATAAAGGTGCCTGCTCTTTCTGGAGTTTTACATTGTTGCCAATAGTGTGAATAAAATTTCCAGAAAATCTGTCACGTGGCTTAGGTTTTACTCTAATAAACATTCTTTACAAAGACTTACTGTTTCTACATGAGCTTAAATTACCCTACCTGAAGATGCAGTTCTACCAGTAGCAAGGTATGATTTGGTTTTTCCAACTTCGGCCAAGATCTGGGGCACAGCAAGAAACTGTAGGAAGGATTGCAAGCCACTGTGAATTCAGAACAAACAGGATCAAACCAAAGATTATTCTATTTGGGCAAAACATTCAAGCTTTGGCCTCAGGAAGCAGAAACAAAGTTTGCCACTGCTGGCCACACCATACCAGTCTCTGTGCCTTGCCTTCCATGTGGGAGACTCCCCAGCAAAGCAAACCCTTGCAGGGCTTGGCCAGGAGGGTTCACCTTGTAACTTGTTTTCTACCCTCAGACACCTGACTCAATACTGTAACTAGCTCTTCCCCTGCAGCCCACACCACTGCCAACTCTCCAGTCTTTCCTTTTGAGGCCTAAGTAGGGGCCTTGCTTTGCAAATATACCGATTTCTACCTCTTACAAGCTAAAGGCTTAGATCCAAATGCTTCACCTCATCAGGGGAAGATCCTCTCCCTGTGCCCTGCAGAAAACAAGTAAGATTAAAAGCATAAACATACAGAGTAGCACTCAGGCTCCCATGCTGCAAAACAAGCTGCTGAGGCTTACACGGCAGAAAGTACAGACCCATCCCTTCTTACTCTTTACCCAGTCATATTCAAACTCCCCAAGTGAAAGTAAGTGAAGGAGTAAGTGAAATCTGGGAGTACTTCAACCAGCCAGAAACACACAACGCCCCTTGCTCCAGCCAGCTTTTAGGACAAAGCAGTTCTCCTGTTTTTCAAATACCCAAATTTCCATAGAGTCAAAAGGGCCAGAGGTCAAATTCCAGCAAAGAGCTCATGCAAAGCAGCAGTCTTCCCTAAAGGGTCCTCTACTTGCTCCTCATTACATACACCCAAAACACCACAACTTGTTCCAAATGGTACAGCAGTAAAATAATGGGTTTATCTTCTACCACCTCTTAGAAATTAACCTATGAGTAAACAGTGGTAGCTAAGTGAGACCAACCAGCCTGGCAGAGTAATGTGTTCATCCTGTAGACAAAAGTTGCACACACACTCGTCTCCAAAGCCACCTCATCTCGCCAGCCTATCACTCTAAATGAGTTTAGAACAGACCAAGTAACAGCACACTCTTTATCAAGTTTTATAAAAACACTTTAAGATACTTTTCCTCCATATTCCCTGACTCTTACAACTTAAATAGTCAAATTTTCTGTATAGATCGTTCAGCAGAAGGACAGCAGACCAGCAGCAAACAGAAGTAACAGGTTGGAAAGCCAGAATGCATTTGCTGTATCTGGGTATAAAACACTTCAAGATAAAGCTCATGTGAATGAGTTTTTGCAGTTTATAGACAGTGACAGATAGTACCCAAGTTATTCAAACCACAACAGGAGAGAAGGTGGATTTTATACTTACACACACTTCGGAAGATTTAACATTTGTTACAATAATACTTTGGAAAGGTTCTCAAGAGGAGAAAATAAAAATAGACAGAAACAGTGGTTCACTTCTGTTTAATCAGAGACTGTTACAAAGTGGAAGACACACATTACAGACTTGTATACGTGCAGCGATCCATTCCTGAAGCATACAGTTCATGGAAGGTTCCCAATGGATGCAAATGAAGTTAGCTCCGTATTTTCTTTGAATCTTCTTTGTAAACTGAATGCTATAAAATTAAGCTAGTTACTGTTACTATTACTTGCATGCATTAAAATGATGCACATACTTACCAGTCTCTCACTTTTCAAATTAGATTCAACATCAGTATTTTGCCACCTGTCTTTTGAAAAAGATCAATGATCCCATCCCTTTCACACTACTTACACAAAAGCAGTATCAAGTTACAGAAAACACCTTCACGACACACTGAGAAGGGACACAACTCAATCATGTGCTTTAAGGTACTTCAAGAAGATAGGAAAAACAGTCTGGAGTCTGGGTTCGCCACACAGTGATGAGAATCTGAAGGTGACCTGGTGTTATTCAGCAGAAGTCTAAAGGAAATAGTGTGAAATGACTCACTGTTCCATGTATTCCTTATCAGAACTGGGAAGGAAGACTCTTGAACCACATTAGATTGGACAGCTGCTGTAACGGTGCATCAGAAGTCGAGCTACAACTTAAGACTGCTCACCTGGATATGAAAGCTCTGATTCCTGTATTGTTTTGGTCCCATCTCAAAAGAAAATAAACTTAATTCTAGTAAGAAGTACTATAATTAATTACCATTAAAAGTTTCACAAAGTGATGACGTTCTACCAGAGTTCATATTAGGATCTACAATGGACAAATACACTTTTTGTGGATAAAATACTAGAAAACACCACTATCCTTTAGTTATCCCCACTGATTGCCAAGCTGGTGTACAAGTAGTGCAGGTCAGCATTCAACCACTGCCAAAACTGAGACTTCACAAACTAATTCAGCAGCCAAAGCAACCAGTTACTCATTCCAACTTAGCACAGGCCATTGCATTAAGTATCAACTAGGGCCGACCACAGAAGTTAAAAGGAAAATGCATACATTCTGTTAATAGGACAATGACCTCACAGCAAGGTATCCCTGTTTTTCATGCATATCTGCCATTAAGATTTAGGAAATATAGGCAAAGATAAGTTATAAAATTTTATTGTACAACTTTCCTTCTTTTTCTAGGGAGAAACACCTACGCAACATTATTCAAAAATCTGCATGTAGCTAGTTTTGCAAAGCAATTTGGTGTAAGTAACAGAACTGATGCAGAGAAGATGCCACGAGATGGGCTTCAAGTGTAATTATATTCTAAAGCCTGGGAAGATACAATCCTCTTGAAAAGTTTTATGTTAGTAGGATGAATTCTGCAGTGTCAGGTAATACTTCAAAATTCTAAACTAAGCAATACTGATGGAAGCGTCAAGTCTCTCATGAAACCACTCTACGCCATTCAGATGTGCTGACAAACTGAAGTGTCTGTTCAGCTACCACACTAGCATGATCTTCCGAACACCTAGTTTCTATATAATTAGCCACTAATGATGTCAAAAGCCCCTCAAATTCACCATGTGGTAACATGCCCTTGAGAAGTGAATTATTACAGCTCATCCATGTGTCAAACTACACTATGTACTACAGCACAGCAAGTTTTAATCTCCTGTGCTGCTATGTAAGATACACAAAGCTTAACTAAAAACACGTGCAGCTATTCTGGAGAATGCTGCGTCTTTTATCCAATCACAAAGGATCTCTCCTATTTTCTTTTAAGGTGTAAAATACTCCATAAAGTAAGAAAAGCCAAAATTTCCAGGAATATGGACTAGGGCAGAAGAAAAACAAAAGAGCCAGAGCAGTAACTCTGGAGTAAGATAAAACAACTGGGCAAGACCACATTTGAAAGAAGCCTCTGAAGTGCTGAAATGGGCTAACAAAAACCAAAACAATAAAAGCAGAGAACAAGCAGATCCTGGCTTACCAGCCTAACAAAGTAATATCTGTTGGTAGGACTAACAATGACTAAAGAAAATCAAAATTACTGCTATGGATTCTTACCAACACAAATGCTTATTCCCCAACACATCAAATACAGTATCCTATAACCGGTTCACTGGTAAAACAGTCTCTTTTTTAATAAGCATGTTACTGAAAAAGTGACTTCAACTTAAGATCTTCATGCTTTTCAGTAACACCAATGGCTATTTGTTAAGTTTCTGTACCAAGTTTTCCTTCTAAGTGGTTGCAGATGTTATCAACAAGTGTAGTTAAAACCACTGCAGATCTTCCCGAAAAAAAAAATCTAGCTGTTCACTCACTACTGGGAACAGTGGTAGATAACAGATACATTCACATTGCAGAGACCAAAATTCCCCTCATGTATTTAAGTGGTATCATTTGAACAAATTATTTCAAATAGGAACATCAGGTACTTACAGATTAAACTAACCTGTACTGGCAGTGCTGTGGAATTTTTCTTCTCTACCAGTAAGTAGCAAATGCTGAAATTCTGCTGCTAGTTAACAGAAACACAAATTGTATTAAACCAAGAAGTTTCACCCAGAATTTAGTTTTTCATTTAAAAAGCTGCCAAACTTCAATTACCACAATTTGTTGCTTAAGACAAGCATATGAAGTAAAGGCAAACATAAAACTACTTTCAATTTGCCCTTACTTTTCTGCCATAAGTTTAACAAGGTAATCCTGTTGCCTACCACAAACAAAAGAAATCACAATACTTACATTGCCAGGTTCCTTCATTAAACAGTCTCAAAGTGTGTTTTCTTATTCTAGACTTTACAAATGAAAGAGCAATGTATTTTCTTCCACTAAAATTTAGGGGAAAGAAGCTGAAGAATTCAGTGCAAGTAACACATATGCAATTAATTCAAAGGAAAAAAAAAGGGAGTAAAAAGCTCTGCATGACATCTTTATCTCAAAGGATTATGTAATTTCCTAAGATTGAAGACAGTGAATTAGCTACCTTTGGCTGTATGGCATTAATTTCTGATAATTCAGAGTGCTGTTGGCAACAACTATTTTATGCACATTGGCTACTAAGAGCAGCAGAAGCTGGAATTCTCCACACAGCCCCTTTCTGAATAGCACTTGAGAACACAGTTAAGATTCAGATAAAAGAACTAAGACTTGAGGTGTCAGAAGTAAGAGTAAGTCAAGTTATTGTGAACTTGCTCAAAAGGTGCAAGCACCTCACCATTCACAACAGCCAACAGATGAGTAAACACCAACCCTCACAGCCAGTTCATACCATGGATGGTCAATACTGACTCATCAGAATGGTATGAAAAAAAGACTGAGGACAACATCCTGGATCCTGGGGTACAAGACTCAAACTGTATTTTCTTCTGCTAGAGCCTTAATGAGACTCTGCACTTTGGCAGTCAAGAGACTGCGTAAAGCTGCTGTTCACAGCGTGTAAGAAAACTCTCACAAAGGTTTTCCTAAAACTTAAAAAAAGAATCTTATATACATTACACTGTAGAATCACTCCAGCTCTATCTTGATCCTTTGGAAGGCTGCCTCAAAGCTTTTGTTGAACTAGTATTTACCTACCCCCACCATTACAGGAAAATACGGTAGTCACAAATAGCTACATTTTACAGAACCTGGTCACTACCATCATTTCACTGGTCTGATTGACTCCAAATGTACAGACTTTTTAAAACATTCTTCTGGAAGTAGCCTATCCCTCAGTTAGGCTACAATGTAAGGGCTACAACCTTCATTAGGCAAGGCACAGAACACACTATGAACTCATCACACAATTCTAAACCAAGCCAAAATCTCATGTGAGTTACACACTTTATTTGCCACATCTCCCCTTTGCTTCTCTCATTAAAAACAGTAGGTGCAAATTCACCCAATTTAGCAGAGTATCAGTAATTCCTGCCCTTAAAAAAAAACATAAAAGGTCACATACCTCTACTTAAGCTTAAACCCCATCCCAAACTCCAAGACCAACTTCCATTAGTACCTATAAAAGTCACTAAAACAGTCATCAATAGAAAAGAAATTCCACAACCAGTGAGATGTTTGACTTCATGATACACAGACTGCTGCTATCCTGACAGCTGCAATACTGGCATGTCAGTAAAACCACACCACTGGCCTTCAAAATAAAGAGATCTCTTTTATAGTGTCAAATTTTTTTGGTCAACTATCCCCCTTAGATCCACACAAGGAGGCAGGGAGGAAAACATCACTAACAGAACTTCACAAAAAGAGCAAAATGTGAACCATTTGCACTGGATGAAGATTTCACAAATTGCTTTCAAGATATCAGGCCAGCTGGTCTAATAGCTGAGGAGACACTCCCAGCAAAGAGCACAGAGCCAATATGCCATCCTTGTGAACAGAAAGACTTCAGCACTTAACTGCACATGGATCTTGAAGGACAAAACAAAAAGCAAAAAAAAAATTCACATCATGACTTGCTACTAATTTAGGGACAAACATTAGTGTGTGGTAATAGATCAGAGTAACACGAATGTAACCTGCCTAAGCTACCAACGACCAAAGAGGGAACAAGGCCAAAACCTGGTCCTGTCCAATCCTTTAGAGACTTATAAGAAAGGAGAGGAATGGAAAGGATGGAAGTGAAACGTGTGAAGTACCCACCAGAAATTACAAGTGGTACTTGCAGTGCAGCAGGAAAACTCAAGAGTCAAAACCCCTGAAATTCATACAATGACACACTGTGGAGTTGCCTTAATGTCAAATGCATTTTTCTGAAGTAGAAAGCATGAAATTAATCTTGGAATTGTCTATAAGCATCTTCAAGAAAAAAAATATCCACAGCAATGTTGTGATGAGAAATGCTGATTTGCTCACAAAACATGCCAAAACACAAATAAATGGTTCATTTGCTCTTAAGTATTAGTACACAGAGCTTAAACACAGTGAAAACAGGAACTGCATCTGGAGACATTTCTTCCAAAAACAGATCCTTGTCTCTGAACTGGAAACTTTTACCTCTCACCAGGGTATCAATTTATAAAATATAACCCAAGTGTGGATCCAGGTAGGGTACTCTACTGTACACAATATGCATCTGAATTTCAGCTTTCTGTGCTTGACAGCAAGCTGATTATAAGAAGCTGGATAAAAATTACCTAATGCTGCATAAGTCTTAAATGGAAACTCATAACAAAGTTCAGTACCAGACATCTGAGATTTCCCTGTGTTTCTTTTTGAGTTTCCAAGAGATTCAGATAGTTAAAGCAAGAAGTACAAGCCATACAGCTTTTTTTGCTAAACAGTTTCCTTAGACATTCTAGGGAGATAAGAACTAAGCCAAATGCTCCCACAGACTAAATACGTGAAACAAATACTAGTTGCAGTAGTGTACCTTCAAGTGGTGTTCTCATCTTCACTGTGATCAAGGGTAGCACCACAACAAGAATTAGAAAAGCAACACCATGCTCAATAATCATTTTGAAACCATTAACAGAGGACATGCCAGTTTTCCAGTCAGACTGGACTATTTGGGGGGGCTTCTACAGGAAAAATGCAAAGGGCAGAATACAAACAGGAATGTGAAATACACTCTTGTAACTATGAATCTCAACTCTATCTTTTAATTAAAGTTACTGGAAATCCAATTGGGGGTCGTTACTTAGCAGTCTATCCTCATCAAAAAACACCACGCATTTTAAAGATATCTCCAAAAAAAAATATAAAGTTACAAAACCAGACCCCAAATCTGCTAGTTTCCTATTTCACTGCTGACAGGCTGCATGACCCCTATGGACAGAACCTGTTCTTCCGAAGCTGAAGCTGTCTTTAAGCAACTTCAAGCATTCAAAGCTAATACATGAATGCATGAGCAGCAACACTAAAGCTCATTTTTCTCCACAAAGGGTAAAAGGTTTTGCTAGTCACTGTGTGGAAGAAGGAACTTCACATAAGCATATATGGAAGCAAATTTTGAATACGCAATAAAATTTCACATGGTTTCAAAAAAACATGACTTTCTGGATTGTTGCAATAGACAAAATGTTGTCACATTTGGTGTGCTTGAGAGACTAAGGAAGAGATTTTTCCTGAAATTAATGAACTGAAGAATCTGTACCATTTCTCATTCTTCTATTCTACTTTACCAGCTTGAATCTCTTCTTCACAAGGCTCTACATTAGTATTTGTTGTGGTGCAGCTCACACATGCAGCAGTTTTAAACCTCCTCCAGAGAAACTGTATTCTATAATTAAGGCTACACAATTTTGTGACTATAAATGTCACTTACTAGCTAAAACCTAACTATTTTAAGCACTTCGACAGATACATGTCCTCAGAAGAGGAAACATCAGTAATTGCTATTTACATGACACTAGTTCAGAGACTACACAAAATCACATTACCAAACCCAAAAACGAATACCGCACAAATACAATGCAGGGGAAGAGGGGGAGGGGGCAGTGTGGCTGAAGGACTACCTGAGCAGCCGCGAAGAAACTGTGTTCCAGTAAGCAAAAGGTACCCAAACATCTTAAAACATGTTCCCTCCCCCTAAGACTCTTAAAAACACAATGATAATAAAAAGATAAATATTAATATAGAGCCCATCTACCAAAAGAGAATAAAAAACCTAAATTAAAATAAATTTAGGGGCCTTCACCAAACTTGCTGCAAGTTTGGGGACATAAATATCCAACAGCCATAAAGCTGTGAAAGCCCCCAGAATGAATAAAATAAATCCCACTTGCCTCAGACTGAACAGGGCAACACTGAGACTCTGCCTCAGCCTGTCCTATGGCAGGGCTATAGGAAGAAGAAAAATTTAAATTTTAGAAAAAACATGACCCAATTAAGTGAAAGACATGCATTCAAAGTCAACAGAATTCCAGTGATCAAGCAAACAAAATGATTGCTATAGTACCTATTTTGGTAGGCCCCAATTTACAGCCCGTAGCTATATCTGAATCGGACTGGTTTGCTTTGTATCTTGATCAATGGAACTGAAGTCAGTTGTCTTGGGGCATTTTTCCCATAACTGATAGTATTTACTGTACTAGTTCACAAAAAGTAGAGTTAAAGATCCCACCAGCCACTGGAAATGTTCACCCTCACCTTAGTACTTATGTAGAAGCTAGACCAGTACAATTATTAAGATGTCTACTATTACTTTGAAGTGTCTTTAGTTACCACTTTAAATTGCAGCGCCACCTCATGGATTGGTATATCAGAGTCCCAATTTAACTGAAGAGTCATAATGCCCTTCTTGCTCTTTATAAAGCTGAAGTAATCTTGGTATTTTCTTTTGTATCTTGTTTGCAGAATTCTTTGATTCCTATCAAGTAACTCCAGGTTATACATTCTTTTCAATTTTATCCAAGTTTTAAGAAAATAAGTCATATGGTTCTATGTAAGTACTGTTCAAGAGCTCCATATGCTAAAATAATTGCAGAAACCATAGAGGGCAGATGCAGCTAAATGTGTTTCTAGAAGCTTGTGTATATTCTCTCATGCATGCACAGAGCGAGGAGTAGTTATCCACTGAAATTATAACATATATATCCCAGCCTCAAATTTATTATCAGCACCTAAAAATCTCCTCTGTAGAAGAATCAAAAGCCCTTTTCAGTCTATACTAGCCAGCTAAATCTTAAAGATTTTATTTAAAGCAACCTTTGCCAAAAGTAGGAAGATCCTCCGCAGGAAGCACGAGACAGTCTTATCAAGACTTCTGAAGCCTGGACTTTCCCAAGATTCCTTCATGCCAGTATCATCCCTTTTGCTCTAAAACTCAGATGTGAGATCAACTTCTCATAACGATATTGGGAGACCATGCATAAAATAATTTAGAACCTTTCAAACAAGTTCTGGATGCCATAAACTCCAAGTATTTTGCTAAACATTTTCCCACCTGAACATTTTCTTCCAGCCTGTTTTTTTGTATTCAATGTTTTCATTACATTCCAATTTAAGGATCAATCAAAGTCCACTTGCAAGTTTTAATTCTACTGCAATATCCGCCATGGCAAATCTTGGCAACAACTGAAAAATAAAGGTGTTGCCTATGAATTGTATCACTAGGGTCCCTCAATAGATATGACAGATGCTTTTCTGTAATCAGAAAGACTCCTGCAATTTCTTTCCAGGGAGATTAACTGAAGCAAAAAACCTGCTTGCATGGCTGCATTACATCAGGGATTTTGCTGGCACAATCATGTTGATTAAACTTTGTACTATAAATCAAGCCTTAGTCTTTACACAAGCAATTACAACATTCCAATTAGCTTTCCTCTTCTTGGGAAAACGCACCATAAATCCAACTCTCTGAAGAAGCAGTATCCAAAGAAATGAAGGCAGAGACTAATAGACAACATATGCACTGAAATACCTGCCTGCTTACAGAAGAGAACACACAAGAAACACAAGAGTAACTGAGGATAGCCACATTACAGCTCTTACAGCACAGGAATGACAGCAGCAGGAAAGTACATATCCACATGAAAAAGCATGGAAAAATCCTCCACCTGCTTGTTAAAGATTATTAGATTCCCATATGAATAATATGTGGCAGTACTTGGTTGAGGAATTATCATAATATTACTACGAAGGAAAGTTCAATCTTAAAATGCATCCAAGCTCTAAGTCTATGTAGTATTACTGGCTACAAAATGGTGCTATTATTGGAACAATGAGACATTCACTATTTAAAAGACAGGAACTCTTAATTAATACAACTTGCAGAATATGCTGAGTTAACAGTACATGCAGTAAGGTTATAAAGTATTTATCCCAGGAAAAGTAGGGGTCTGAAAACAACATACGGAAAGTTAGTGAAAGACGCCAAGAGAAGGTATTTACTTTACTAGGGGCAGGAGGAGAAAACATCCTTACAGCAGCGTGATCTTCAGAAAAAGCAGGTTCTACAGGTTGAAAAGCAGAAGATCAATTTATAATCTATTAACTTAATGTGCACTGTTACAAAAAGGATGAATGCAAGACATTGTAAAAATCTCTCCAGTGTTTTGTAATTGTCCTTATTAGAAAAACATAAGAAAACTAGAGTATAAAAGCACTGCTTAAGCAAAACAGGTTTATCTGTTAAGACTTCTGTATAAAGCAAGATGAAGAGCTAATGAAAGATCTGACATCAAGGCCCACTTAGCACATTTGCAAGCCAAATGCTGCACATCTGACAGGTGATCAGAGAGAACTGCTTCTCAATAGAGGCTTGGAGTTATGGTCTTAAAACTGCTAAACACTTCAGAAAGAGCACTTCACAATTCTTAATAATTAAACTAAGGCCATTCAGCTGTAATGAGACTGTAGCAAATGCTCTACTGCTTTTATGAGCCATGCCATGACCCAAGATTTGAAACTGAGATGTACTATTATGATGTACTATTATAATGTACTATTTTAGCTGCACTGTATTTCTGGATTATTAAAGGACAGTACAGATTTAAGCCACATGAGGTATTTCAGTGCAGCTAAAAGCCCCCAAAGACTTTCAAGAAAAAGAGCCATAAAGCTCTGTATTATAATTAAGTAAAAACTCCATCTACAAAACATCCATGAAACATTAACTGACACAAAAAGGCTGATAATCTTCCTAACCTACCCTAGAAAAAGAGATATCCCCATAAATTAGAGTGCACAGATAAGGCTTGAGGCTGGAACATGTATTTAAAGTTGACCTGCAAATGAAGAATTCACCACTCCTTTTTTGCCCCCTGTTGTGAAGAGACCAGGGAACCTCTTGCTTTCCCTCCAAAAAGTCTGCCTCTACATTTTCATTCTCATCAGAAATACAACACACTAACACAGTGATGTTACACATTCAGAGAATTACAACCATGACAGTAATTTATCACTCTGCTCTTACAGAGGGGAAGACCTTTCCAATAACTGTTCTTAGAACTGATTAAAAGGTCTCTTAGACACTTTATTAAATGGCTCAAGAAACTCAGGCATCATTTGATCACAGGATGCAACTGATGGTTCATCTTTCAGACTCTGTTGAGAGCTGAAATTCTAAACATATAAAGTAAAAATATACCATATAACACATTACTCTTGCCCCTCTGTCTTCTATACAGTGGGAAGGTCAAGCTACTCTTTCTCTTTTGCAGGTCAACTTCAATACAGAAACTGGAAGTCACTCACCCATGTGACATGCACCTAAGCTTCTAGAAACCTTCATCTAAAAGGCTCCTGAAACTCATTTGTGTTTGCACATTAAAAAGAGTCAGTCGAAGAGTGAACTAACAGGACACACCTGGCACTAGGATGCATCTTAGAGCAATCACTTGTACATCCTACAAGTAAGTGCCAGGACTAGAAATCATTTAAAATTTATTGAGGACAAGAAAGCACAAATGAACAACCATATGCATTAAGAGAAGTTACAACCAAGACTTAAGATGTGCCTCCTGCAGCCTCATTTTTGAAGAGTCAGTTAATAAGTGTACAGGTCTTTGTCTACTAAGACATGCAGCTAAGGAGTGACTTAATTTTAGAACAAAGAATTCAGATTTTACTAAAACAGCACCAATAACTGCATTCACTACACCAATAGCTACCATGGCATGCATCTGTACAAACCTTTCCGGCAGTTGTCCACAGCTGGTCATGAATAAAAAGGCATATAAATTTTTCTCTTCTTTTATTACAATGAAGTTTGTAACAATACAGAAAAGTCACATGACCTTAGTGGGTCAGTTTACTTAAACCCTGAAACAGGAGGAACTCTAAATACATTAAATATTGTTACAAGTTCAGACTTAAATGTACAAGTAGTTGGGAACAGTTACAGCCCTCACCAAACTATGTTGGGGACATGAAGTCCAACAGCACTTGAAGTGCTGTGAAGGCATCATTTCACAAATAGCAACATAATGTTACAGAACTTGCCTTTAAGGTGGTATGTTCATGTAATTCCAGCGCCTTCACAATTTAACGAACCATATTTACTATACTTCACTTCTAAAAACCTAGATGAAACATGAAAAAGAAGCCATACAGTATAAATTGCAACATCAGGGAAAGTTCCTGTTATTATTCCAAATAATTTTTTCCCATGTAAAATAAGAATGTCCATTAACTCCTTGCATGTGGGAAGATACTTATTTTTTAAAGTCACAATGAAGCCTTAATTGACGGAAGCTCGGCTATATTAACAGCACAAGATGAGAAAAGGTTTAATCTCCAAACCTATTAGAGCGTGTGCAGTAGCATCAGTAGCGGCCACCCTGCGACATTACAGGAGGTCTCATTCCCATTGGAGGTCGAGGAGGTCCACTTTGGTAAGGGGGCACCATCGGAGGTCCCTGACCATATGGAGGCATCGCTCCAGGAAGATATCCTGGCATGCCCTGGTGATGAGCACCATACTGACCTACAGACAGAACATTTAAGATGCAAAGAAGAATTTTTTAACTAAATAATGGGCAGAAGCTGCATTTTGTAAAAGCTTCACCCACCTCCCCCTGACAGCAGATGCCACAGTAAGTTTTAAAAGAGTTTATAGCATAGACAAATCTTTACAAGAAAACAAAGCTGGGAAACTTATGATTACCATGAGGTGGCATGGGAGGTCTCATTCCTTGTTGTTGTGGAGGAATTCCCGGCTGTGGTGGCATCATACCTCCAATTGGTCCAACTTGGGGATTACCCAAAGAAGCCTGTCCTGGTCGAGGAAGATTGCGCTGATACTTGGGCAACTGTGCCCTTCTCTCTTCCTAAAACCAGGAACAGACAACTGTAACACATTGTAAGGCTAAAACTCACCAAAAGCAAAGTAAATAAAAGCATAACAAAGTAGATTACCAGCACTAAACTATTTCAACTACGACTTCAAAGACTCCTACTAGTAACACTACATAGTAACATTTGGATTTTTCTCTTGTCCTTCAAAGTTACTGTATTATGACCAGCCAAGCGCTAGCATTTTGCACACAAGTTCTCTTCCTCCCTCAGCTGAAGAAATCCTTTTCCCACAAGATGAGACAAAAAAGCCAAACAAATCTAAAAATATCTAACCTGAAATTAAGGTTCATTTGTTTAATCCATAAACTCTATATTTCTAACTGCTGTAAGTAGGCACCAAACCACCTCAGCTGTTAAGTCTTCTGTCCTACACTCATCAGCTGTATCTATTTAACTTTACACTTAAGTCACAAGCAGAAAGTCCTATTATATTTTGGGTTGAGTAATTTCTTATCATTTAGATCTACAGCAAAATCACTGCAATATGCCAGTGAGCACTTCGCAACTGAAGTTTTCTCAGTCCATGGTTCTATGACACTAATTTTGCACAGCTTGTGCTCTCACCATTAACACAATACACATAACAGACTACAGAAGAAAATGTATTTAACCAGCCATATTGGCATAAATAGCACTTTCCAGTAAAACAACGAAAATATTTTAACTTACCAGTGATATATCCTCATCTGGATGGATCAACTTACTGGTTGCACTGGTGGTTGTGAGGGTAGCAGGCTTACTTGTTATAGAAGTAGCTGGTTTAGCTGCAGTACTGTTTGTCGTGCTAGTGGTTGAGGCTGTAGACTGTGTGTAAGCAGGGAATGTAGGTTTTGGGGGTTCTGTTGTTGTTGCAGGTGTAGAATTCAAAGGTTTGAAATCAGTACCAACTGGACCTGGAACAGCTGCTGCAGCCTGTGAAACAGACAGATCAGTATTTATTTCTCAAAGCACAGAAGAACTGATGTCTGTTAGACCTCTGAAACCTTCCAGTGAGATATGTAATTATAACAAGTTTGACAAAAGTAAAGTTCAGCTTGACTGCATACTAGTGCAACTGAAAACATGACAAAATAAAACCCAGTATATACACATATACATAAATACACACTGGAAAGTCTAAGACTTGCAGGTCAAAACCCGTGACTAGAAAAAAAGAAACAATAACAAAAAGACCCCCCCCACTATCAAATTTTTTATCTCAAATACCAAGTTCCGTAAATGTCTAAATCTTTCCTGAATCACTGTTCTCTTAAGAGGCTCTAAGGAAAAATTCATTGTTCTCTCACTAAATGAGCATACTTTAGCAACCATTAGTGTACAGTACAGCTCAAAGTGTTAGTATTCATTAAAATTAGGTATTTAAGAAATGTTTGAATTAAATATTTAAGAAAGCTCTATTGTGTCAGGGTTTTTAAGCGTTCTCTCTATAAAAACTCTGCAGTATGGTCACAAACTTACTACATCTCTCTATAGATCTTTAATCTCACTTGGGAATGAATAATTTGCTGAAGGCAGGTATGAGGTTCACTACAGATTCCAACATTCCATCTTTCCTACTTTTTCCTCAATAAAACTTAAGACAAGTGTGCTTTACCAAGCTTTCTGTGGAGACACAGCAATCTCCAAAGCAAGCTTTAGTTATGAGAGAATGCTTTTGTTTCCAGTCATTATCTGAACTTTCCAATCAAAGTATGTCAACTTTATGCACATAACTCAAATTACAGAATTCCCTACATTATGATGTACCATAAACAACACAAACTAAAAAAGCCTTCACCATGCATCAAGCTAATCACTGCCCACTAAAATGCATTTAACTGCTTTCATGCTTTTTTAACCCTTTAGAACCAGGATGTAACATTTCATTCTTTCATTCTAAGAAAAATTGGGCACTTTGACATTGCTTATTAAGATGTAACTCTCAATCCAGGACTCTGCAGTTTTACCAGCTAAACATAATCAGGAATATACCAAGAGATTATCTGAAGATGTTTAGTCAATTTTAGATTTTACAGAACGGTCCAAAGGGTTAAGTTGCAAAGCAATTTGTTTTTAACTGTGACTTCCTGCGTACTTGTGCTGTGCTAGGAAACAGAGCGTTAGAAGATGCTGACAGACTTTCTGAATTGGAGGAAGCTGCACTTGAGCTTGTGACAGGTGTCCCCATCTGTAGCATAAAAGAAAGGAAATAGTGAAAAGTCTCCAAACAAATGGGTGGAAAGTATCCAGATGAAAGGATTTCTTATGCTAAGTCTTTTCTTACGAAAGGATTGTGGGTTTGCACATAAGTATTTTCCCTGCAGAAGTCCAAAATGCAAACAGCACACTATGAAGGCTTCTGCAACACACTTGAAAGCAAGTAAAAACTTCAGGACTTATACACAACAAGTGCAATGAAAACGCAGAGGTCACAAGCTACTCCCCACTTCCCTCCCCAAAACATTTAAATGAATTTTTGCTACCCTAACTTACTCCTAAACCTTTTAAAGTAAAAAAACTCCTAATTCAGGCAATGTTTAACCAATTTAACAAAGCTACAAAACATATTAGTCCATCTATGGGTAGACAGCCCATTATGAAAAGCACAGGAGAGAACAAGTCATGTCAAGACTTATACTTGGGAAATTTTAGGTAAAGTTCTATGCAACAGGTTGCACTAGCTGACTAACACAACCCTTTGCCCACCCAAAGCACCCTTATAAATGACAAACTAAAGGGATTAAAGAAAGAAGTGTTTTGCCTACTCCTTTCTTCCCCATGTGCTTACAGAACTTCTGTTTGGTTTCATGGCTGTTATAAGACAAACAAAAGAATCTTTTAAAATTCATTCAAGCACTACACTGAATTAAACTTTGAATCAAGACAAGCAAGAGACTTAACCAGTCATTTCTTGGGCCTCCTAAATAATAAAGGAGAGACACTGTTAACACAGTGCCAATTTGAATACTATAACAACAGATTCCGGGCTGTGAGGTACCTTACCTGCCCTGCACTTGGGAAGAGTGGTTTAGTAACTGGAGGCTGGGGAGCAGGTGCAGATGCAGCAGGAGCTGGTGGCCTGTTAAGAATTCCTGGTGCTGTAACAGGCTGCGCTTGTGTCATTGGAGGCATCCCAGGACGAGGACCAACAGGCGGTGGCATACCTACAAACCACAAAGAATTGGTAACATCAGGCTGAAGGAAATTTAGAGAATTCTTTTCACAGTATTTTTTAGAACAAAGTCTACCCAAAGAAAATGTATTTTTAAGGCAATAGCAAAAAAAAACATGACAAAGGGTAATGCCAGCAGTCACCTATTAACATCCATTCATAGGCAGTAACCTCAAACACTTCAGACAATACTGAAGTTGTGTTCTCAGCTAGAGCTTCAGTGATGTTTATGCAAAGAAGTTTAAATCAATACAATTAATGCAGTAGCTGTTGACAACACACCATGCTTATGCTGCCAAGTGCAGGGATAAGACTGCCACAAAATGCAGCAGATGCAGCCATTATGAACAGTATCAGAACATTGATCGAAACACACATCAGCTTTGCTGTGAGTCACAGTGCAACAGTGACACAAGGCTACTTTTGTAGATGACTATGATCACAATACATGCACTTTGTATGTACAGGGCTCTACAAGAGGTTCAAAGATTGTAAATTAACACCTCATATGGTTTCCATCACGTTACTGTGCAGTATAACTAGGCTGTAACTAGTGAGAAATACGGGTGAATCAGCAAATCTCAAGCCACCACAGCATAGCTGCTGGTCAGGTGGAAGGAACACTGAGAACTTAAGGCTGCTTAAGAGCTACACAAGCTCAAGTAACATCTCTTCTAGCTATAGCAAAAGACCAAATTCCAGTTAGTTCCTTCACACAGCAGGTTCACGACTTGGGTGTATTACCAACATTATTTCTCGTTTCACACAATATTTTCAATCGTTACAATTTTCCAGCTGCAGCCATATTAAAAGGAGGGATGGAGACAAGGCAACACAAAAGTCACAAGAAAGTGCAGTAAGAAAAATATATTCTGCTTTTTATCTTCACAGTGGCAATAAGCACAATGTTTTTTATAATCAAAACCTATAAACCAAGCCCTTCATCTGTGCACAAGAGTGGCTTCTGTGGCAATCAATCCACACCAAGGTAATAGCATAAGTCTGCATATTCTTTATATAAATCCTAAATCTCAGTGAAAAGAAAGAAATACAATTTAGCTCTCACCATAGTACGAGTTTGACATCCCCGACCTACCTGGTGGCATACCAGGCATAAGAGGTGGTATTCCTGGCCCAGGAGGCATCATTCCACCCATCGGCATCATCCTATTGAATAGAAAATAAGCACTGGTATGAACACTAATGATAAACTGTTAAGACAACTGGCACATACCTGTATTTGATACAAATTTATGGTAGATAAACCATTTCAAGAACCACTCAACAGAAGAGATTCAAAACCAGCTCACTCCACAGTTAGAAATGTTCTTCTACAAGAAAGACCATAAACACTGAAAATCTCCCAAGCACCTGAACTTATTGCAACTTCATTCCTCAAGCTTTTACTATTATATTTCCAGAATACGTCCCTCTTGATATTTATTTCAGACTACTGGTTTTATCAGTGTTCCAAGAACCTGATCTCAGTACACTCAGAAATGCTGAAAGTAGAAAAAGCAGCTAACTCCAACCACACTAAAATTGCTGTACATCTGCTACTGCTCCCTCCTGACACTACAAGTCTATTCATGGATATAGCACCCTCATTCTATGTAAACATATCCTCGTTCCTCTAGTGAACAGCAGACAACCCAAATGTGTAAAACTAGACACAAAATACTGATAAAAGGAAAGCAGAGAGCACAGGGTAAGAAAGTTTGAGTTTCAATTACAATAAATATTCCCTATGCTAATGACAGAAAAGTGGACTTGTTTAAGAAGTCCTTATTATGGCATATTTTCCTTTCATATTAAAAACAGGTTTGGGTTTTCCTTTGGTTTTGGGTTTTTCCTGCCTCTCCTCTCCCCCCCCCAATATTGGTTTTTAAGTTTGGGGGTTTTTACTGATACCTGGAGGAAAAAAATTGGTCTGTATTTCCTAACAGAAAGGTGGCATCTAGACTCCTTTTATCTAATCTACTAAGCCACACTATAAATTAATAGACGCTCCCCACGCATACAACCCTTATTATAAGCTAACTTCTTCTGCACAGGGCTGCAACAGTGTCTACAAGACTATGCTTTTAAACTGGCAAGTTACAGATTAAAATGTACAATTCCTCTACAAGAAATACACCAAGTGTAGCTTAAGTTTGAAGAAAATTTCCAAGACACTAGACGCTGGATTAGGGAAAGAAATAAAGGAATACTTATTACTTCAGTTAGCAAGATAAGCAGCCAAGTGCAGACCAAAACCCTGCTGAGAAGCAGTTTGTCTGATGAAGTCAAGCCACCTTCACCACTGCTGTTTAAAAATTGAAAAGAAGATCACCATAACAGGTGAGCATTAATTCTGCAAAGCAAACTGGTGCCCAGGCTTTACTTTTAGTCTCAACTGCCACCACTACAAAGGAATGCCCAATGCAAAAAAAAAAAGCAGTAATGATTGGTAACATAACACCATCACCCCTTTATTAGGTTAATGGCTGGAGAAAGTCAGTTTTGCCACCCACTTTGACAACTGTTAGATCCCTGCAAAAGCACTGGATGCTCACTGCCTGCTGCCATCAGAAAGGACTGAAAATCTGCAGGAATAGTGCTAGAACTCTAGTGTCACAGAATTTTTGGCAAGTTAATGTGTCTTTTCCTAGATGACATCACATTCACCTGAATGTTAAGAAAGAGTTTAAGGAGGCCAAGGCACCAGCAAGACTGAGATGACTTTGTTCAGTTTTTACCCAGAAAAGCTACAGTCATGATGAGCATTCACATGATGGTTAACTATGTCATGATATTTTAATTCCAAGACTCTTAAAACAACATTCACGTCTCATGAGAGAATAACCTTTCATCTCAGTGAGCTTTCAAACTTAGATACAAAGTTCCTGTGGTATGCCCTACAGCATAAAGGATTAAGCACATGGAACTCAGGAGAGGCTGTAAGCCCTTAAGGGTGTATTCTGCTAATACTTTGTAGAATATGCTTCTCAGAGTTTTTTAATACTCATTTAGATAGAGCATAAAAACTTCACATACTACATAACAACAAAACCCAACCAGACATTTTCCCCCAATTCTTAGGCAATATTCAGAGGTTTTCAGTAAGACAATTTCAAGCTTATCAAAAACATGACATAAAATGGCATAATGAATGTACCTAGAATTACATTAATGAGATGCTTACATGTTTCCACCACAAAATGACTGCATGTATTTTCTCTGTTGATGTAATCTGTGAAAATTTATGACAAAATCAAATATCTAACTGTGATTTTCCAAAGACATTGTGACAGGGAATGGTGTCAACCCCAAACAAGCATAAAAACTGCAACATCTTACTTTTGCCCAAAATACAAGAAAAATATAAACCATCCAGTATCTTTATCCTGTTAGGTTGATGACTGATAACGAGTTGTACAACATATGTGCAACACACAAAAGAACAGTGTTTCACAGAAGGCTTTAAACCAACACACCAAGACCATACATTATTATACTACCACCCAATAAAGTTAGGAGAAAGGCAACATACTTTATGCATAAACTCAGAGTTTGGCCATATTTTTAACGTTGGTTTACAGCCATCCAGTTCTTTGGTTAACCTGAAGGTTACAGTGCTTACAAGTTCCTACGTGCATTTCTCCAATTACCTTCATTTTTTTCTCACAGTTTAAAAAGCACAGTATGAACATATAATTGTAATATTAAGTCTTTCTTGCTACTCACCCAGGTGGCATTCCAGGCATAACTGGAGGCATTCCAGGCATCATAGGTGGAACACCTGCCATTAATGGTGGTATACCTAAAATGAAAAACACATTTTGAACAACTCCAACAGTACCCAGTCACTAACAAATATCATCTAAGAAATTTAGATGGGATAAATGCTTTATAGGAAGCTCTACAAGACTGGGAGTTTCCTGGAATAGTACTACTTACAAACAATGCAATATAAAATATTATCTGCAAATCTGATTTAGATTCGGTTTTGTCAGCCCTGCAAGACTTTTTCCTAGCAGTCTCCAAAGAACATGTGCTAAAATGGGCAGATTATCCTTCCGGCATACAAGCAGCAAGTGTTTCTACTCAGATTTTCAGTGATTAGCTAAGACATCTCACCTGGAGGCATCCCTGGTGCACCTGGCACAGGAGGCAAACCTGGTTGTGCCATTGGGGGAATGTATCCCTGCTGGGGCTGAACTTGCTGGGGTTGAAATGAAGTTGAAGCTGCAGATTCATCATCTTCGTATTCATCAGAGTCATCCTGCTGTTTCTTTTTCTGGCTCTCTGCTGAATACAAATGATAGTCAAATAATGGTCAAACTGAAGGCAAATTATATTCTATGAAATTCATTTTCTCTGGGTTATTCTAGTTGGGACTAAACAGTAAAATTCAAATCTTATGAGCATGTTCAAAAATTCACTGAATTACAAAGAAAAACTATGTAAGCCTACCTATATGTTCAAACAATAAAGGGAAGGGAAATGACTCACACCATAATGACCCTCAACATAGCTGGGGACCTTCATTCATGCTGTCCAGAATAAACCAAAGCAGTTCAAAGAAAGGTACACTTAAACAGCCAATAAATGTAAGTATTTGAGCATCATCAGGCTTGTAGCACCCCAACCTTGAAAAATAAAATCACCACCTCCATATTCATTAGGTAATTGTCAGAGCTGCACAGGCAAATGCAGCTACTTCTGCATAGGAAAGGAAAAACATCTCTCAACTTTCTACATGACTGGCAAATGTGTAGAGCAAATAGATCAGAGAATGCATTAAACCCAACCCTTACTCTTCTGAGAAATGAAACATGTATAACACAGCTACAGCTTAGTATCAGTAAGAAACAGGCTAGGAAATACCAGTATAGCTAGCTAGATTATACTTTACCCTGAGTTTTTTGTTCAAGTAACCTCCTCCGTTCCTCCATATCTTTTTCTGGAATGCCCTCCATACCATAGATTTCCAGTTCAATGTCTGTTCTTCCAGGAATTGCATTTGGAACAGCATCTATTGTTTCCTTATGTACCTAAAGAAACAAGGAAAAAATGTCCTCCTGACCACTATTCAGATAAATTGCACATGTTCGTCAGCCAGTTTCAAGACAAACAGGAAGATCCTTCATGGGAAGGATCCCTCTGGCCAAACATGTTATTGACATGTACTTCCTGATCACTGTTAATTATTGGTTTCTAAAACTAGTTTCTATAAACTTGTCTTCTGAACACCAATACAATTCCTTCACTCCTACACCCCCAAAATGACAGCAGAGACCTCTAGTGCACACTGCATGACTGCTGACACAGCAGGACTCCTGCTCTGGAAACACACCATTGCTGTCTTTTTCTCATCAATTTCTAAGACTCTGGAAGCCCCAAACCCCCACCTTTACAAGTCCACTATTAATTCCAATTCTAGATACTGTTAAGAAAAGCTCATGTAAGTCTAAAACTTCTTACCTGCATGCAATGGATAGCTAATCCAGGTCCTGTATACAGTTTCTTATGACATATATGGCATTTAAAGTGCTTTGCTTTCTGATGCTGTATAAGGATTTTTTCATCATCAAAATCCCTGTTACAATACCTATTGAAGGCTGTTAAGGAAACATTTAATCCTGAAAGTGACCTTCTATATAACACTAATTAGCATCACTGTGATTAAAGAAAAAAATAATAAACACCACCACAGGAAACATCTCTGAGCATTCAAAGCATGACAAATATTTCATGGATATCTGTAACCAGACATACAATTGAATATTTCCCTCTTCAGATTGGTACAAAACTGGCAAGACCTGCACATGTAATCAGAATCATCATCTGATTCCATACTCTATCTGACAACAAGTCCTAGTTCTTCCTAAGTGGACTCATTCCTTCTCTACATACCTATAGATTAAAATAAATTTGCTGAAGCACTAAAGAAGAAAGAGACTTGAAATCCACAAAAGTGATACTACATACCTAGAAATGAATATTTAATAACAAGCATCAATAGCCAACCGTTGTAAAAGAGAAAAAAGGTTTTCAGTAGAATTCCTTTCCTTCTCCAGCTATCCAACTATCAATTCTTGTGACACTGCATAATTTGCTGCAGACATTAAAGAATTCTGGTTTTAAACAGAAAGATTTTAAGCAAAGAACTATGTGGACACCTACATGATGGAAGAGTCAAAATGCAGTTTCCTTTCTGCAGGTCAGCATTAATATTTCAGCAAACATTTCACACGTATCTTACTACACAAGACAAATACACATTTGTTATTCACTGGCTGCTCCTCATTTACACATGTTCATCGCCTCCACCAAAACCTTAAATATGTTAATATCTAAAACGGAAACACAAATGCTTTCCAACATAAACTGGTAAAAAAAAAAAGCTTAGAAATTCCTTTATTAAACGATTTTAGACTGGGCAGAAGCACCACCTCCACCCCAGCCCCCTCCAGTAAAAAGGAGATTGCAAAGGAGTGATCGAATGAAAATGCACCAGGATTTCTAGATAACGAGAAATTATACATGATTTTGATGCAACAATTACAAGTATAAAACCCCTCTGCCCTTCAAAAAAGAAGTTTTTACAAGTCTCTTTTAACCACATCCGCCCCACTTCTCGAGTAACCGTGTTTATGAGAGGCAGTTTTCTTCCGTTAAGATCCTTCCCCCAGTAAATAAAGACGATTCTCCATTTTCCCCACGACCCCAGCAACCCCGTGGGGCCTGGCCACAGGAGCGCCAAGGACAGAAGCCCGGGCGACTGCGGCCTGCCCTGGCTTCATAGGTCGGACATGAGGCCTGCTGCGACGCCTCAAGCAAGGGAGACGTGAGCGGACGGACTAGGCCGCGGGGTGGAGAGCAGAGGAAGGACACGGACCAAGCCCCATCCCCGCGCTGAAGAACTCGGAAATGAAACAAGACCAAGCACAGAACCAAAACGTAACTGGGGTAGAGAGAAAGCAAGCGCCCTATCCCGACAATGAGGAGCCGGGGGAAGAACGGGGTAGGTCGGCACAGAGACCCGACATCGCCAGGCCGTTCCCCCACCCCGCTCCCAAACCCGCCTCGTCCCACAACGAAGGATACCAGCACCAAGGCTTCAGCTGCTTCTTCTTCTTACGGCCCATGGCGGCGGCGGCGGCGCCTCTGACCTATACGGAAAGAAAACAGCCGAAGTTTTCCCTCCGGAGCCGCAATGCCCCCAACAACCCCTCACAGAGGCGAGCGAGGAAGGCACAAAATGGCCGCCACGCTCCCGCTCCCTCCTGGCGCTACCGCCCCCGAGCTCCCAGCCTGCACCGCAGCGCTGAGGGCGGGGTGCCCACTGACGCGCTCCCTCCTCCTCTCGGGTTACCCCATGGAGTCTCGGGGTGGCGCCCGGCGCCATTTTAATCCAGGGGTGGCGCTGCGGGGGGTGTGGTTAATGTGGAGGAGAAACTGGGTTTTTCTTGCGGAATCACGCGGACAAGGAGCCCCTGTTTCCTGAGCTGGCCGTTTTACACGGTGGTTTGGTGGCGGTTACGTGTGCCCACGCAGCTGGCTGTTGGCAGGGAAGCCTAGGGGTGTGAGGGAGCCCGGTCCCTCGAGTACCCCTTGAACTGACGCGGAGCGTCCCCTGCCTGGCCGGGGCTGGTCCCCAGGGCAGATACATCCCGTTGGGATGTGCCAAGTATCCCCGCGGCTTCTTGCAGCGGCCCTGCCGCGGGCTGGAGGCGAGAGGAGCCTGTTAGTCATGAGGCTGAGCTAACGAACGTGCTGTTTAACAGAAAAGCGGCATTGCAGAAGCAGAGTAGGCCTTACAAACCAGGCAGCGCAGCTCAGCCTGCCAGCGCTGATGTGAGCAGGTCCAGCCACGCTCCTCACCCCACTCGCCCTCCCTCCGCCTGCCGGGCCCGAGCGCTGCCTGCTCGCTCCCGTGGGTACACCCACTGCGGGCGAGCAGCCGTCGCGGTGCTCCCGCCTCCTCCCGCACAGCCCAGCCTCCGCGGGGGAGAGCAGCGGGCGGCGAGCGCCGGGCCCGGAGCGGGTGGGGGCGGCGGCAGGGCCCGCGTTCCCCGCGGCACAGGCGGCGGCTCAGGATGCTGCCGGCGCTGCAGGACGGTGACGAGCGGGAGCTGGAGAGCAGCGAGGAGGGCGGCGGCGCGGGCGAGGAGCGGCGGCCGGAGCGGCACGGCAGCACCTACCACAGCCTCTACGGCTACCGGAGCTGCAGGTGAGGGTGGCGCTGGCCGCCGCCGAGGCCTGGCGGGGCGGGTGCGCGCTGGGGCTGCCCACGGGAGGCCGTTCGCGGGCCTTGTCAGTTCCCGGCTGCTTGAATTCGTGTTATTTCCCTCCCCGAAGGGATTATTTTCATCCCTTAGTGTCCCGATACTCTGCTCCGGTAAAACGCCCTCATGCCGTACCTTTCCCTGCTGCAGCTGCTATTCCGTGTTCTGTATGTTAAGGCTGTAAAATGAATCAAAGGGAGGGCTTGATTTTCAGATCCTCGCAGCAGGGAGCAGGCGGCGAGGATGGCAGTCCCAGCAGAGCTGCGGCACAGACACCCTCCAGCGAAGACTTCAGGTAAAGCCTATCTGCAGAACAGCATAATCGCCTGTAACACCCCGTTTATATGTCTTTGCTGTATTGCAAATACTAAGCAAGTACATTGAAGTCACTTCAAAGGAGAAACCTCAGTGAAACTATGGTATTTCGTTTCTGGAATACCTAGGGATTGGACAAGACTACAGAGCTCAAATAACATATTAAACATAAACTCTCATATTTGAATTTGAACTCTTGTTTTCTACTAATACTTGACATTTCTGTATTGATTTAAGTCTTCATGTAGATAAAAGATAATTAAAATGTATTAAGCAATTTTAAATGGACATCTTATCTTTCCAATAGCTCTGTAATGTGGTTGTTGCTCCATGTTACAACTAGGGAAACATAAGAAGAAAGAGTAACTTGTTCATAGCTGCTGAGAAGTCGTGACTCCAGACTTCTGGCTGAGTGGCCAAATCACTGAATGTGTTTCTAATGGGCCAGAAGCCACAGAGTGAGTTAACTGTAAGCCAGAGAGCTCACAATAGTCCCTCCCTTATAGCAGCAGGTGGTTCTGGACTTGTTCAGAGAAACAGAACAGTAACATTTGCTTTTTCCTAACGATTTCTTCTTGTTTTTTAAAGCCTCTCCTTGCTGGACACTAAT
Source organism: Psittacula echo (assembly GCF_963264785.1). Classification (NCBI taxonomy): domain Eukaryota; kingdom Metazoa; phylum Chordata; class Aves; order Psittaciformes; family Psittacidae; genus Psittacula; species Psittacula echo. The sequence goes on along the minus strand of NC_137750.1, from coordinate 3,251,616 downwards.
TTACCAGCAGAAGCAGAGACTGAACTGCGCAGTTTTATCTCTAAGCGTCTTACTAAAGGAGCTCTGTTTGAAGGAATGGGGAATGTAGCATCAGTGGGGCTGAGGTAAACTTCAAATGCTATTTGTGAATGAGAAACCGTAAGAACCACTGGCAGCATTGCACATCTTGCCATCTGCTGCTGCACTTGGGTTTAATCCTGATTCCATGTCTATTGATGCTGTTAATAACAGCTTTATGCAATGGCACTTCCATTATTTTTGAGAAAAATATTGTAGTAAATAATTTGCTCTTTGAATGCTTAAAAATACTACATGTGTTTATGGCTCCTTCCTTTTAAACTACTCTGATCACACCACAGAAGAAAAAAGTCAAAGTCTGAGAGCTCTGTATTTGATCATAGCAGCCAGCAGTTCTACCCAGTGAAAATTGTTTCTGAAAGTCATGCATGTCTGCTTTTTGCATGTATTTATTGTGATGTACCTGTAACAAAATAATTCTTCTTTTTTTTCCTACATAGCATACCAGAACATAAAGTTGGTTGTTATTACTGTCGTTTCCAACAAGAAAATATTCTAGAAATGGCAACACTAGAATCAGACATCAGTGTTCCAGAATATGTGGTTTGTTTCTTAGGTGGCTCAGAGAAAGGTCTAGAACTATATCCTTACCTTTAACTTTATCTGTGTGGAGAGGGAGATGATGTAAAAATTATGTTCCCATTTTGTCTGTTTCCTGCTTGAAATCAGCTCATTTGTATACACCTTCCAGTAACTGAAAATGTCAATAACAGCCATTACTGAAAGGGAAAAATGCAGGTCTTAAATGATGCATCTCATTTTCCTTAAGAAGATACTTTCAGACTTGAGCTGGACAAATATATTCAAAGTCTGAAGATAAACCTTGATTTGGAGGTGAGGCCTAACTTTTTTTCTTGAAGTGGTGAAAATTACTATTTACACAAATAAATTATTACCATAATGTTACAGTTTTGTCTATTTCTTAAAATGCCCTTATTGCTGGTCAAGTGTGGCTTAAAAAGTCAAACTCATTATTTTGGTTTACTGTGGTCTAAAATCAAGGAGATTCTGACATCCAAACATCTCGGGTTGAATAATTAGTAGGCTTCTATTTGGGTAGAAATCTAATTTGTAGCTAAAGTTTTTATGTTTCAACTTGTTACAGCAAAAATCTTTGGAGACCTACATTAACCCCTACTTGAGAAGCTGGTTTGAGAACGCCATATGCCCTATTCAGAGAGTGGTACAGCTCTTCCAGGAGAAACTCGCCTTTTTGTTGCATGCTGTAAGTGTATTCAAACTGAATCACTAAAAGAGGTTCAGAAGCAATCTCAGTGACTCCAGCATGTTTAAAATGGTTTTGCATTTGCTTTTCCAGCCAGGAGTAAATGAGGAACTATTCTTTTTCTTCTATGTTTTTTTAATTCAGTGCAAGTACTTTTTCTCTGCTTTATTGCTAAGGAAACACATACCAATTTCTTCTGTCATTTTTTATAGTTAACTCATTTTAAATTATATAGTACTGTGCAAGTTGCAATTAGAATGAGAAAATTAGAAACAGCATGAGAAAGCTGTCACTGCTGTAATTCCTCTGAACCAAAAGGGATGTTACATTGTGGATGTGCCTCATGTAATTCACTGGGAACAGAAAATAAATTACTCCTAGCTCTAGTCCTTAAGTCTGAGGCAGCTTTGGGTGGAATAGCTAGTAGAGTATAACTGCTGCATGTCTTCCGAATGCAAAACCAGCTGCAAGGACTGTAACTTTGATTATTTTTTTTTTCTTTTAAGGCTTTGAGTTATACTCCTGTAGAAGTAAAAAATGCAGATGAAAGAACAGAAAAAGACATCAGCAGGTAAAGATACTTTGAGACCAAGGAACCTGTGAGTAACTTGGCTTTTGTCTATGACAGCTTGCTGTCCAGGATCTGTAAAGAAGCAAGCAGTTCACAAGAGCTTTTCTTGTCAGGTTTCTGGCTGCTGCCAGCCTCCAAGGACTTGTTCAGGAAGGCACCATGACCTCCTTGTGTATTGCCATGACTGAAGAACAGCACAAGTCAATGATTATAGACTGTGGTGGACCTCTGCCTCAACTGCATAATGCAGGTAAGATTACAGCTGTGAATACTTCATGGTGCTCACCCACTTATATCCACCAGCTGCTGAGAGATGTGGACGTTAGAGGTAGTTGAGGATATTCAGAAGCTCAGAGGTTCATTCCCAGAAAGGTTGTATTCTGGCTGGAAATTAGAACAGCTCTTTTCTTGTGAGGTAGCAGTCTGTTTTACCAGACACACTGGAACTCTAGTTTGAAAATGGTTGATAATAAAATCCAGGGTGCATTTAACTTGCAGATTATTTAATTAAGACTTGTTCACTTCTGGAAAGCTGCAAAACTTTGTTTCCTATTGTATAGATAAATGTTCTAAAAAGGGATTCAACAATCAGAACAGACTTTCACGTAATCACTGTAGCCGTGTTTGCTTTTCTTTCCACATGTAAGACTTATTTCCCAGCCCAGGTACACTATTATCAGTTGTTATGTGAGAGGGATTAAACCAGGTGAATGCAGCTACATAGTCTATGTTGAGCTCATTTACATTTTCTCATCTCTGTGTTTGTGAACCTGTAACAGGAAGCAACAGATTCTGTGAGGACTGGATGCATGCTTTTGTGAATGGTGCTGAAGGTGGAAATCCATTTCTCTTCCGCCAGATTTTGGAAAACTTTAAATTGAAGGTACATGTTCACGTATGTTGAAGACACCAGGGTTACCGAAGGAGCAAATACTCCTTTTGCAGCAAAGCTTTAGGTTATTTATGATCATTAATCATTAATGATTAACTCTGATATTTAAGTTGAGGACTGGGTTACTGTAGTTGACAAGACCAGACTGTAAAGTAGCATTAAAGTTTCTTCAGTGACTACTCCAATGGTGTTTTCTTGTATTTAAAATAAAGCCCATTTCTTGGGTGATCTGTCACACTAGGAGAACCCTTGCCACAAGTTTGGACATACCAAGTTGTGATGACCACACATTTTGCATTGTTACAATAACAGTGGTACCAAAGTAGTACCATAGGTACCAAAAAAGTAGTACTATGGTACCAAAGTGAACTCTATTTTTACATTACTCTTGAGTAGTAGTATGAAATTCCTATTGGAAATGCTTTTGCTTCTCCTGCTATTCTTCTTCCTCTTTTCCACATGATAGTATGATTTATGTCCATGTAGAAGGCTAAGAAAATGCTCTGTCACTCTTTTCCCAGGCTATACAAGACATTAACAACCTGAAGAGGTTTATCCGCCAGGCTGAAATGAACCACTATGCCTTGTTCAAGTGCTACCTGTTCCTGAGGAACTGTGGCAGTGGAGACATCCTTCTGAAGATTGTGAAAGTGGAACATGCAGAAATGCCAGAAGCCAGAAACGTAGTGACAGTCCTTGAGGAATTCATGAGAGAAACATCAGTGGCTTAAAACTGTCGTAATTATTCTGTACTCTTTTGAGGGCATTGTATAAATCATTCATTTCTTATGTGCAGCATAGTTTCACTATTGCAGGATTTTTAATTTGTATTTAAAAGTATTACCTAAGTCAAATCTAAGTTGCAGTTTCATCTGCCTTTTCTCTTCTTTAGGGAAAGCAGTATGAGCTTTTTTTAATGTGTAGGTATCAGATCATACCAACTCCTGCAGTTTTCAATGCTTACCAGATTTCCAAATGACTTGCTCCTCCTCTGAGGAAATCATGACATTTGGTTTTTACAGTCATTGCACAAAAAAAGCAATCCTTTACCTGGCAAGCATTGTGGTATTTTAAATATTTTAAGTGTCTTTAAAATGATCATATCTAATCAGTAAGATCTGGACTTTTGTTTTAATATATAAAGAAGCACAAACATTTGGATAAATGATACAAAATGAATTAATCATATTTGTTTATGTAAAAGAACACAGATAACAAGTCTGTAGCTGGTTTCAGCATTCTACTTTCAAATTGGCAGCTTGTTCTGCTGTCACTAGATATACAAGTTGTTAATTGGTATGAAACAGAACTGCCTTAAGCCTGAACAGAGCTTTAGGAATCTGTATGTGCTTGTATGTATGTATACATACACTGGCCAGATATGTTAAATCCCCAGGCTGTTTGATGAATCCCCTGCTTCACTAGTTTCTGTTGTGATCAAGACCACCTTTGTGTGTTCTCAGTACTCATTGTGCATAACTATAAATATATGATTTTCAGTTGTGGAGAATTAAACCTGAGCGTTTTACAGATCAAATATTAACTTTATATTAATTGAAACTTCTTCAGGAACTCAAGTAAATGAAGTTGCCACATGAATTAGTCAGACTTTAAAACATTTCACTGTATTTCAGCAATGAATTCTTACCTACATCGTAGGACATGTAGGCAGCAGAATACGTGAAGGAAGTCTTTGGCTACAGCTGGAATCAGAACTGAGGCCTCTGAGTGACCACATAAACAAGGACTATTTCTGCAGACGTGACAGAAGCAAAACTCTCCATTGCTTTCCTTTGTAGCAGAGGGTGTTTGAACGCCTGCTTCAGACATTTGGACAACTCTCCCTCAAACAGTAACTGTAACAGTCCTGCTAATGCAGTTTGACTGTTCTGCCAGTGCTCTGTGCAGTGATGACAGAAGTTGAGTGCTTTCCTGTGACAAAACTATCTTGAACCTGTAATAAGGTTTACAATAAAACACATTAAAATCCTCAATAGTGTGCCTACATTATATTATAGATTAGCGTTGACCTTGATGCCTGCTGTTTAAAACCCTTTATTCACACAATGCAGAGCAGCTGTGTCAGTGACAGCTGAGGTGACACAGGACATATATGGGCAAGTCAGAGAAGAACACAAAAGTAGTCTGAAAGAAAACAAACCCCTTATTCTCTCATTTGTAGGAGCTCTGAGAAGTAACATTTTTTTTCATTGGGAATACTTTATGCATAAGTCTGTATAGCAGCACCACTCAAGAAAACATGTCACCTTTGCTGGTCTTAGGCATTTTTAACAAAGTTGGAGCACTGATTGTGTAGTATTTTGTCTGCTCAGGAGCTAGGGAAGAGCTCAGTGCTAAAATAAACACCAACAAAATAGAAGTTGGGATGAAGAACAGGTAGCTATGATCTGGTAGGAGTATAAGAAATCATTGTACTAGTCCCATCCTGTGCTGGGTGGAGAGTGGGGCCAGAGCTGCGTGGGTCACAGTGTTCTATGTGCTGGACTTTGTATTTACAGAGAGCAATGCTGTGGTGATAAACTGCTCCTGAGATGCAGCTATGATTGCTTTGCCCAGTCTTAATCCCTGGAATTTTTCAAGAATAAACTGGCTGAAGTGCTGATCAACCTGCACTACCTCTCACAGCTGACCCTGTCCCGAGCAGGAGGTTGGACTAGAAATCATCTGAGGTTCCTTACAACCTGAATTATCCTGTGACCTGTACTATACTCAAATAAGATTTGTTTTGTTTGTTAGGTAAATGATCATAAATCACTCATCAAAATCCAGATATTTTCAACCTTAACTGTAAAACTTTGCTTAGTCTTGTTGCAGCTTCTCCTCTCCAAGGTAGTGCATTGTTCAGTGTCAGTCCCACTGAATTTGTACTTCGTTACATGTGGACAGCTTCAGTCAGCTTTCTCTGTTGCAAGTTCTTTATTCTGAATTTTCTCAGCACTGCACATGGCTGGCATTATGAAAAACATAACTTCTTTCTTTCTGCAGCCTTTGTTTTAACATCATCTCACTTCTGCCAGCTCTGCAGAGACTTTGCCATTCAGTTACCTGACTACTAAATTCAAGAAGCTCATGGGTACACACACACACTGAAATACACCCTGGTAGTTCATGAAGTTGCAGGTTTTTACTGGCATCATCCCATTATAAATTCTACTTTCAAAAACAAAACTAAAGGAAATTAAAGAAAAGCATAATAAATAATGCAGAAGCAGCTGCTTTAGCTGCATGAATACCTGGAGAGTATTACACATTTCCTCCTGCAATCAGCTATTCAAAGCTCAGGATGAAGCACACAAAAGGACACAAGATGCTGAGATGTGCACTTAATTTGCAAGCCTGAAAGATTTTTACTGTACATCTAAGGGTCTGGTTTAAAACCCTTGAGGGGGGAACAACAGAAAAACCAAAACACCAACAAACAAATGAACAAACAAAAACGCCCAAAACACTCAAACTCAACCAAACCCAACCCTCCCCAGGCCTAGGAATGCAAGCTTAGATTTGACTCCTACAGACCTCTTGCAGTTTGAAAGAGCAGGGGCTGGTTTGGGTTTGGAGGTTTCTCCCCTCTTTGCTCCCAAGAGCAGTAGCACGTACAAACCAATCAGTATTTCACTTCCCAACACTTATGAGCAATGTTTACGATACAGAATATGATTTGAGCTACAGGAATAAAATGATAGTGTCTTTTATGAGTCTGTGTGATCAAGGATGAGTATCAAGGATGCAAGCTTTTGGCTCCTCCTCTGCCACAGAGATCCTCGAATTGACAGTATTTATGTCCTTTCTAAAGTTATTTTAGCCAGCAAGAAAAAGTTATAGTGCTAGCAGACAGTAACGCATCCTGGTTTAACTGCCAAAACCCCACAAACCCACCTTACCTTCTTGCTGAAAGTCCTCAACTAGTGAATAAAGAAGTTTAAGTGTCTGGAAGCTCAGGTAAGTGCAGAAAACTAACATCAAGAGCTGAGTCCCACATGAGGTAGCAATGATCTACCTCCCCTTAGGAGAAACAAATCTGACAGCAACTACTGCTAGCTGCATCTTCATTTCTTTAAGTTAAACTTTAACCCAATGTTTGCCAACAAAAACACAAAATATTTTTCAAACTAAGCCTCCCCTTCCATGCTGACAGAAGGATTTTTACTTCACTTATCTCAAAATAACTGAATCAGTTGGAGGTTTGCTGCAGAACTTCCTGGATATCTTATTCCCACTGCTGATTAAAGAGACAAGAATCTCAGTGTTGGCTCTGAGATTTAAAGACATTCAGTAGAGACTGATGTTAAAAAAAGAACAACCCTCCACCCCAAGAAAGCATTTTAAACAGTCTAATGTACTTGGTCACCAACTTCCCTACAGTTCTGAGGTCACTACTGCACTAACACAGCAGTTATCAAATGGTGGGAAAGACCTCAGTTTCTATACAAGTCCCAAGCCAGTTATCCTTGCTGTATCTCATGGAGAAACAAAGCAGCAGCTCACCCTCCCCTTCATCTTTTAGAGAAATACTTTTAGAAAGACATGAAAAAGAGTTGAGTTTTCAATGCCATTATTAAAAGATTACATTGCAGAGCTTGAAACCAATGCTCTTTCGTTAAATACTGAGTTAAGTGTAGACAAACATACAAACTTGTCTTTGAAATGCTTCCTGGTTGATTTTTTGGCACGGTGAACAGCTCCATTTTATATAAAACAAGAAAAAAGAAACAGAAAACAAACAAAAAAAAAACCACCGGCAAAAAAATTTAATGGATTCTGAGCTCAAATAATATCATTACAACAAAAATATACAGAATGTGCACGATACAAAAATATTTGGAAACATACCATAGCCTCTTACCTTGCAAATATCATTTTGTTTTACTAGCCCTTAACGGGAAAGTATCATTTCTTCAGTATTTTAAGGCAGAAAATTACATTGCTTAGTGCTCTGTGTTTAACACTTGGCTGTGTTGGTAGCATTATAGTGTAAGCAGAAGAAAAGCTGCATAAATCTAGCTTTATTTGCAAACTAAACAGACACTGTGGGGGAGTCAGAAGACAGTCAGTGACTAACCTATCTATTAAGCTTACTGGAAATTTAAGGTACTTTCGCTTCTTAAATCAGGCCTAGGGAATATTTTGTGCTCTGTCGTGTTAAGTACCCCGAAACATAAATTCTTCTGTATTACTACTGGCATTTCAGAAATACCTCATTAGACAGCTTTTTCCAATTAAAAGCCAATGATTAATGGTGATATTAAAAATACATTTACCTTTAATCAAGCTTGGTTTCTGCCTTATGTGTGATTCTTTCTTTATAGAGCTGAAAAATGCACTGTTTTCCTTTATAACCAGCTCTCAGCATCAGTGATTGTGGAAGGAATTTTTGAGTTGTATTACAGAGCACTGCAGAGCAGCCACTGCTATAAAAGAAACACAACAGCAGCAATATTCAAAGAGGCTGAAACCCCAGAGGTGCTGGCCTTTGCTCTCCAGGTCCCAGCTTACCTTCAGAGGTTGCCGGTGTTGAACTACATCCATATCCTCCAGTTCCACTTTGGGTAAAGCCAGTGGGTGCAGTTTCCAAAGCAATTGAGCTGAGCTTGGATCTATGTAAACAGACTTTGAGCTCTTTATTCACTGAAGTAGGTGTGAAAGTCCCACTGAAGTGTGTGTGAAAGTCCTACCCACCATCCTGTGAGACTAAATATTGGCACAAACCAGCAGCTGTCTTGTGAGGTCAGCAGATAGCTGTCATTTTAGCACCAGCTCTAAATGTGTCAGATTCCACCCTTCATACCCCAATTCAAATTGAAACTATCTCATCTGGGCAGTATAACCCATCAGAAAGAGCAAGGTCCTGGGATACAGAACCTCTGAGCTTCATTTCTAGTCCAGCAGCCTCAGACAATAATAATTTCTCTGGCCTCCCCCTCTCCCATTGATAAAATACTTCCTACTGCTAAAGGAGCAAGTAGTGAAGAATCACAGTATGCCACGTAAGTGCTAAGATTTCTCATTGACTGATGGGGAAAGAGTGAGTTGTTGTTTTAAGAATTCCAAGTAAACTCAAAAGTAAATTCATCAGCATTTGACAGCTCCTCTACACCTCGCTCAGAGATGGTTTCTGGTAACCTCCTTTCCCATCACTCCAAGTCTCCCCCTCCTCCTTACCAATGTGTGCAAAATTAATCTCTGCCTGTCTCCAAGCATAGGAATCAAAGGTGCAATTGGTAAGGCCCGTCTTGTGCTGTGCTGTGCCGTGCTGCCGGCAGATGTCCCTGAGGGAGCTCTACAGCCAGTACCCCGGCTCTCCCAGTCTGCATTACTGCTCCCTGCACCCATCCTGAACCAGTGCTGCAATATACTTACTAAAAGGGAAGTCCAGCACAGGTGTGTCCTCACTCAAGGGCACAAGCATAAAATAACTTCTCTAACGTGCACTGTTCAAATCCATCTGTCGGTAACAGTCCTTGCCTTCTGCTCTAGCACTGCACATCCATGAGGTTCAACAGATTCACATTTTCTCTGACTGATGTAAAATCCTGACAGCAGCTGAAATAAGACCAAAAGAATCACAAAAATCCGACCCTCAGTGGACAGCTCCTTCAGGAACAAGTTGTTGAGTGTGACAAGTTGGAACCACAAATGAGCAGGATGGAGAATATTACATCGCCAACATAAGCCAGCAGCTTCAAGGACATCTGGAGGTAAAGGAAAAGCCTGGCTGCTATTAGCTCTGGTGCTGCAGCACCATGGCACTCTGGGTGCATTAGAAAACAACATAACTGGATTACCTGATACTCTGTAAAAACACATCAAGTTTTCACAGTGTCATTTTAGTGATGAAAGAAATAAAATTATAAAAGCTTAAGCACTTTGTGCTGCTCCTGACTCCTTGAGCTGATATGTTCTTAGCAGACAACAGGCTCTGTGTACAACCTGCTCTATGTATGGGGGGTGGAACTCAGCTCTGATGAGCAGGAATGTGAGAGGGTTTCATATCTTCACCCACAATACATCTAATACTGCTTTGAAGTCTGGCCTTTCTGATCCCCAGGGCTGCTTGTAGACTTGCTCAGACAGAGTATGGGGGCACAGAATTGAAGTCAGAAAGATGAACAACAGCTTAAAAGAACAAGTTGTAAGCTCAACCTCAGAGCTGTTTTCAACCAGCTCATGTCAACTATGTTCATCTATGGACAGAGGACTAAAAAATGGTGCCTGGATTACCCTGCTCAGCTCTCTTCTACTCCTGAGCAGAGGCAAAGACACGTGGCCAAAGTCAGGCTGATGAAGAAGCTGGTGGCCCTTGAACTTGTAGCTTGCTGCTTCACCCTAGAGCACACCACTCACAGGAATAGAAATCTTTACTGGGGAGAAACTGATGGGTATTAAGTGGCTTTCAGCTGAGAAACCAAAAATACAAGTCAATTGGTGCATACTGCACACTGGTAGATTACAGGTAAAATACTCTGAGATTTGTTGTGATAGAAGTTTTCTACCAAAATTTTCAAAGTTTTCCTAAAACTTCCAAAGAATTTCCGTTTCTGCTCACATCTGTTTTAAAGGCATCTGTAATCAGAAGGCTTAGCAATAGGTGAGGAAAGGAATGTCCTCCTTACGTGTTAACCATGCTCCTGTCAATACTATCTTAGCTCTCCTGCTTGCCTGCTGCTCCTCCCAAGGAGGTGATCTCCATTGCTACAGAACTCGCAGGGCCAGAACTGGAAATGATGCACATGTAAACTCTCATGACTGCTTTGATCTGGACCCAAACTGCAGAGGTGAAATGGCACAGGAACCAACCCCTTTCCCCAAAACAGAGCTGTGACCCTTATGCCCTCCTCTTGTTCCTTGATCTGATGACCCGTGAACACTGTAGAACTACAACAAAGGTGCAATTGCCCTCAGAGATCCCATTTCTGTGCACAAAGGTGCCAAGATTGTTTCTTTTGCAGGTAAGGCTTATTCCAGGCTGTAGAAACACTTATTTTCTGCCTCCTTTCTTCCCCCAGAGCAACAGGAGCTGTACTATGCATACCCTGGGAGCAGAACTTCACCCTTCCAGACTAGAGATATTGCTCCAGTAAGAGGCAAAAAAGGGGGCAGCTGATAAACACTTGTGAATGTTCCCTCTAGAAGGACAAGCTCCTCCTAGTTTGTGATATCTGGCAGCACTCATTGCACAACTGAGAAAATAAAGCCCACAATACAGAGACGTTTTGCTACAGAGCAAATGCAACTGCTACAGTGCCTGTGAGATGTGCTGTGGAAGGCTCTGGTGGCTGGTGCCTGGGCACCAGTATGCAAATAGCAAAAAGGAAGAGAGGACCTAGTCTAGAGAGACTCCTATGGCTGCTTTATCCAGGGCATTGAACTAGGTGGGTAAATGGGAGAGAAAAGGAGGGCATTCACAGTCCTGGACTGTAGTTTGGCAGCTCTCTAAAGTGAGATGAAAAATAACGTAAGCACCTTACAGAGAAGAGTCCCTACAAGCGCTGTTTGTGCCACGGAAGTTCCAGTTTGATCCCCAGATCCAGGCAGGCAATCCAGGCTGTGCTACAGACCAGACACAGACTGCTAAAACCTGGCTTGGCCAATGTGAAAGAAAAAGGCACCATTGCAACTAACTGTTGCCTGGAGCCCCTGAACCACTTTTATTAGTTTCACAATGATCACTGCAACACAGTAACACCCTGTCCACTTCACTGGGAAACCAGTGTTACACACAACCTGATGTAACTCCAATGACTTCCGTGGACAGGTATGGTCCCAAACGGACTGTATGGCTGTAAAGGCTAGATTGTTCCTACCCTGTGCTGCTAAAGGTGATTCTGGTCCCACTTTTCTAGTAAGAACCTGCTGGAAGAGTTGCGATTCTTGCTAGGAGCTCACTGCAGGCTAGGTGTTAGATCTATGTGGCCAGGAATAAAGTGAGAAGAAAACAGTACCTGATTGTCAGCTGATAAAAACACAATTGAACATTTGCCCTCCATTTTCTCCATCCCAAAAAAGAGCCCCCAACTACACCCTCTGCCACAGCAGGATGGGGAGGGGGGGTAATGAATTAAAATCAGGTGAAATATGCACAGCAAAAGTCACCTCTGGCTGGGTGTCCACAACACTCTAAGATTCCCAAGGTCTATAGTGCAATTTCTTTTGACCTGTAGTTGAAGACCAGTCTCCATCACTTTGGGTGATTGAGTTCTGCTGATTCCTTTGAAAGGTGCGTAATACGAGTTTCACCATAGGCTGAAATATCCTAGAAAGCATTCAAGTAATTAGACAGTGGCACTGGTATGGCTGAATGGTCAAATGTGTCCACAGAAACCAAATCCAAGCTGCCTTGTGAGTACCATGCAAGTCTCTCATGAGCAAATGTCTGCTTGCTTCCCTTTTAGTGTTCAATAACATTGAGAAGATTCCTTCAACCACTGGCCATAATTCCAGCACTGACCTGGAAAATACAAATATATTGTACAAAATCCTGATGTGTGCTAACAAACCAAGTGCTCAGTGCCCAGCTGTAAGCTGCCCCATGGGAACCCTGCCAGTGGAGCACCGCCAGGCCAGCCAGTTTTACAGTACCTGCTAGACTTGTGAACAAACTGACCAGCCCATTCTTTCATAAGATCTTCAACCATCTCCTCCAGCACACACCTGTGTTCGAAAGAATCATCCTCCCCTAAGTTAAATACAAAAATAGATCCTCCATCTTCATTCACTTAACATAGTGACAGATGACTTCTGTTCTCGAGTTTCTGTCCCATGTTATCAAGGAGGGGGAGGTAGCTTTAGATCCAACAGGCTGTAGGCAAAAATGTTCCAGAAGATGGCAAACAAGACAAAAATGACATAAATAGAAAGGAAGATCCACCATAAAGTCTGATCTTGGAGTCTCTGCTCATAGTTCCTCAGGATGATGACACCAAGGGTGATTCCAACCATCACCCCTCCCAGGTGAGCCATGAAGCTGGGGTGTGGGCATGGGGGGTAAGCAGAGGGGTGGAATCGCAGCCACACAGCTCTTCCAAATTCAAAACTCACTGGAACAAAGAAGGAAAAAGCAATTAATTATCTAGGTCCACCCCTTCTTAAGTCCATCTTGCAGACAGCACTGCATCCCTGAAAAGATGGAGTGGGAGAAACTGTCCTGTATGGTGATCATAGGGAAGCTGGGAAGCTACGGCTATGTAAGGATTGTGGTGCACACACATGAGGTCTGGGTTTGTGGGAGTGTAGACAGGAGGGGGAATAGTCCCCTTCCATAATTTACTTGAAACCACAAAAAAAAAAAAAAAGGTTAGATTTGAAGACAATTGGCAAGATGTATTATACACACATTCTGTTGCCATCCCATATGTGAAGTGCTCTAGGAAACCTAGGTATTATCATTGCAAAAGTATTCCTTGTTTGCAAATTCAAAGACAAGACAGTTTATGTCCCAGAGCTTCTCAAATGCCACAAGCAACAGATGCTGGCTAACAACAAATCCTCATTTACAAATGCTTGTGTTGAAAGCCCAAACCTGCATTTGAGAGTGTTGCAGTTTCTACTTCCAGAAGGTCCAGCTACAGGTTCCTACGAAAACTACTGCAAAAATCAAATCCCTCTGAATCAGCATGAACTCTCCTGACAAGGACAAACAAATCAGGATTGTGTGTGCACCAAGTCCTGCATGATACTTACTACAGATCAAGGCAACAGCCATGCGCAGCAGTTTGAATTGGCACTTCATTCCTGACCAGTTCTGGAAAAGAGACAAGGAAAACAATGTGACGCTGCATGCAAACCTGGAGGGGTTTTATATCCAGAGCTACAGTGGAAGAGCTTCAAGGATAACCATCCCTGAAACAAAACCCTTTCATAGCCTTTGTCACCTGGCTGTGAACTCTCCGCTCACCACATCAAGCACAGATCTGTCAAGCCCAGAGGACATAACCATAAAGGATACACTGCAGACATGTCCAAATTATGGACAGTCCAGAACATCTTTTCCTGGCAGTCTTACTGACTTTCCTTGCCTGACATCCAGCTGTGTGGCATGGTCCTTGGCTGGCCTTGCCATTCTCTATTCTTCAGACAGATTCGTTTTTAACATGTTAGTATGATGTTTCACCTTAAAGTCTGACTTCTGAAAATATCTGGATTTACCTACCCTGCAAAACCCTGTTGAATTAGACTGCATCAAATAAAATTATGTCAAGAAGTTAATATGGCACAGCTCATTATGATTGACGTGGAGGCACAACACTGTCCCTGTCAGGCAATTCCTCAGTGCATGCAAGCCCTACTGTGCTTTTCCAGGGCTACTGCATGTACCTCAGGCTCCCTGAAATTCTGCAACTCAGCTATGCAGCAGAGACACACAAATAACAAAGACCTCAACAAAAGCATACTAAGGGAACAGTGCCATAAGAAAGCATGGCTCTGGCCTCCTCTGCCTTCACTCTTGGCCGTTAACCTATACAGTGGAATAAGAATCTGTGAATGATAGTCAGAAACCATGGGAGAAATGTTTGAATTCCTCCTCTTCCACTCGCACAGATTTCGAAACAGGAAATAGAGATCATGTCCTGGGGAACTCAGATGTATTATTATGCACACTATAATTATTAAGTGTTTAAGTGAAATGCTGCCTGTTGGAGGTGGTGTGAGATAGCAAGCTAGCTAAGCTGCTTGTGAAAAACTCCCTGCTCATCACACTGAAGGAATAAAAAAATGCTTGTAAACTTTAATGGTACCCAGTGACTTTCAGCCTGCTGAATATTCTGCAATACATATTACATATCTTCAAGTTTTATGTGGGATCTGTCTGTAAATCACTTCTGTGACTGCAAAAATGCAATCTCTACAAAATAAGTAACTCATTTTCTCTCTCCACAGAGACACCTAACCCAGTCAGAAGGCTCTGAACTCATGCTGATTAATGCTGTTCTGCTTCCATCAGTTTTCATTTCCATATAACTGTTCTGAAGTCCTCCCCTCACTATTTTCCTTTGGGTGACACATTTTATTGCTTCCCTATTGGTTATTTTATGTATTTAATTCACAGAATCACAGAATGGTTTAGGTTGGAAAGGACCTTAAAGATCATCCAGTTCCAACACCCCTGCCACAGGCAGGGACACCTTCCACTAGAGCAGGTTGCTCAAAGCCCCATCTAACCTGGCCTTTCTTTCCTAGCCATGCCACTGAAGGTCCAGCAATGGTGCACACCACCAGCATCCTGACATACCCTAAACGTGACATCAGAGAGCAAACCAGACCTTCCATGCTATCATATGCACTGCAGAGCAGGAGAATGAGCAAGACCAGAGGGATTCACATCTACTCAGCATATCCCAGACAAACTGTACCAGTATCTGAGCTTTTTCCAATATACTGCTATTGGTTTCACATCCCTCCTGTTGTTCATTTTCCCATTCTATCTCCAGGGGAAGAAATGGGTGCAAGGAGTGTCATGTTCTGGGGGGTATCTCTTAAAAAAATATGTATTTACTTCTCTTGCATGAGGCAAGATTTAAAAAACAACCTCACTGCTCTGGGACCAGAAATAAGTGGAGTTGATCATGGCTCCCAGGTCCTGAGGGAGCTCATTTTGTAGTCTCAGCTCAGATCCAAAAAGGCTCTGCTGTCTCCCGCCCAGTCAAACTTTACCCCTTATTGCAGGCAACCTGTTGTGCTGTGCCAGGAGTAGAAGCTGTTTGCTCTTGATTTCACTGCTGGCACTGTGCTGCCTTTTACTGTATGTCCACACTGCAGTGAAAAGTGCGGCCATAAGTTCTGTCAACCTTTCTTGCATTTCTGAGAAGGAATTAAGCTACAGTCCATGGCCACCTTCAAGTCCTGCTTTTCTGGTGAGAGCTGTGGCTATGGGCACCGTGCTGAAAGGGGCAGTTCCACAACGACAGGAATAGATGCTTATCTGGATCCAGTTCATGGCTGCCCCTCATCTTCCCTCATGATCTTCCCTCCCCTCATGGCCGCCCTCCTTCTCCTCTCCCTTCATCATCTTCCCTCATGGCTGCCCCTCATCTCCCCTCATGATCTTCTCTCACAGCCAACCCTCCTCTCCACCCATGATCTCCCCTCATGGCCACCACTCATCTCCCCTCATGATTTCCCCTCATGGCTGCCCATCCTCTCACCTCATGATCTCACCTCACGGTCACCCCTCCTATGCCATCATGATCTTCCCTCATGGCTGCTCCTCCTCTCCCCTCATGAGCTCCAAGAACATTTGTTATTACAAGGAGGAATGTTTTCATTCCTTTGGTTACCAGGAGGCACAAGGGAAGAGAGGATTCAAGGGACCCTCCCTACAACACTCTTGTGTCTTCCCAGGATGCTCCGAGCACCCGCGCAGGACTGTGCTTTACCAGCAAATGGCCAGCATGTCTTTCAGCATGAGGGAATAGCACATCTAGAGACTAAGGAAGTAGAGAGAGAGAAGAGGGGGAAAGAAAGGCAGAAAAACTCCACCAGAATGGGAAAGGCAGTAGAAGTAATTTCAGATGAGAAGAGAGGCAGCACATAATGAAGAAATATAAGGTGCTAGGGTAGCAATTGCTAAGTAGATTTGGAGAAGACCAGTGAGTAGTGAAATAACAGGACATTTGGCAATGTTTTGTCAGCCTCTGCAAGTAGAGATGATAGCCTGGAGTACATTTGGCTTCTGGCAAGCTACCAGTCCCCAGGGTACCAAGCCGCCAGCTGCAGTGTAACATTTCCACCCCAGGACCACACCACTGAGAAGACTCTTAACTGGGGCAAGCTCTGAATGACCAACAGCTGGGTCAGGCTCTATTGCCAAACCCTTTGGGCCATCGGACATGGCTCACTTCTGAAGAGGTTAGACAGTCATTCTGGTACTCACCATGACTATGTTGGCCAAGTGGGCTGAGACAAGAGCATACACGCCTCCAGAGGAGCCCACCACAGGTGCAGTCATATCAGCTACTGACACTGCCAGGGACCCTGGGAGAAGGAACAAGGGTTTGTGACAATTGTCAGCCAAATAAACACACTTTCTCCTGCTCTACATCCCTGTTATTGCCTGTTTAGTGCTAATTGCTGCAGGTCGCTGAAAGAGAAGGGGAGGGAAATCAATTGGCTTGTGGAGCTAATTCAGTCCTGTAAAACTGCCAAGACACTGACTGATTCTTCTGCACCTACTGTAAAAGCAGCCAAGCAAGGTAGCAAAGTATTTTCAAACCTATATCGCAAAAAAGCACTTACACCCTGGTTAAAACAACAAAGAAGCAGGAGACAGATGCCTATGTCTTGTTCCTCACCTGAAGATAAAATACAATTAACTCCCATGCTGGCAAGACAAATATTTGCACTGTGAGAAAGAACAGGGGACTTGTTACATGGCACAGGCCCCTTGTCAAAGCACAGCCTGTTACTTAAGAAACTTCAGAGTAAAACTAGCTACAAATAACCTGGGTGGAGGCAGTAAACACAAGATAGCAAATGACAGGTCAATCACATAAAGGCCCCACTAAAAACAATACGTAGTCCAAACACAGACACTTGCTTCTCCTTATCCCAGTTGGAGGCTGGGATATGCTCAAAGCTCCTTTCATTGCAGACTTGAAGAGTAATTTAAGAGATAGAGAGACAAAGGCAGACAAGGTAGGGAGAATGAAGGTCTTAGGGATAAGAGGGAATGAGAAACAGATTCTGGGTCAAGAAAAGTGCTGAGGTTCTACCAGCCAATTCTGCTCATAGCTCCCCCTTTGCTTTATGGCCCTAAGACTTCACAGCTCTTAAACACTGCCACTAAGGAAAAAATTAATGACAGCATAAGAAAGAAGTAATGAGAACTTTGAGTTAAGTCCTCAGATACTGCACTGAGTCTTGCAATCTCAGCCTCAACATGTCTTAGTAAAGCCAGATCAATGAGATTAAATGCATAAAAGTAGGGAGTGGCCGTTGTGGTCCTTGTCAACATTTAACTGCTTCTTCCTGATGGTTTAGGAGCTGTGTTATCTCTATATTGCCAGATCCTCAGCATAAGTATGCCTCTTTCTCTTCCGACACATGTCAAAGGATAAAGAATGTTTAATAATTGGCTAACAACTCAAACAGGTAAGTGTATCATGGGACGCTTTTCTGTGTGGGACTCTCTGGTCCAACCTGCATTAAGAAAGGAATTTTTCCCTTTCCATTGGCACTTTCTTCCACAATTTATAGATTATAAGGTGTGAAAGGCTAGTCTGTGAGGATGTGGCAGCTTGTCTGAGAAAAAAATGGGGTCATTTGTATAGCATAAATGAACCAGTAGTGCTGGGTGGGCTAGTGAGCCTCACTCGGGCACTGGCTACAAGCTTCCAGAGCTCCGAGCATTCAGCCCAGCCTAACCCTTAGTAAAACCTGCCTCTGCCCCTGGAAACCATGGCCACAGGCAACTCACAGCGCTCACCTGGGCTCAAGTGCAGCAGATTCAATGCTCACCATACCTTGTACAGATGTGCTATGTGTATTTACATGTATACAAATGAGGCCTCAGGGTTGGTAGGTGCATCTATGTAGAAAAGTTTATGCCTGGAAAGCTGCAGACTGGGGATCACTTTAGTTAGTGCTTACTAAAATAACAAGCTAGGGGTGGTGCAGCTGGTCTGCTAACTCCTTTCTCTGCATTAAATAGTGTTGTGTTTGTACCATCCTTAGTCCTTTATCGTAGTCTAATTATTCTTTCTGCAGTGTTTCTCCTGGAATGTAGGATTTATTAGTACCTGATGCTGCCCATTTTACAAAGGCTTTATCTGCTCATTATGGAAAATGATAAAATTATGTAGCTGGAAGAAAACCAGCATAAATCTTCAACTAAGGCAGTCAGCTATTGTCAGAGCTCCCCTGTGAAGCTGCTGATTGTTCTCACACCCTCTTCCTGTTTTAACTAGATGTTGATCTATCATCAGCTAACCTCCATCACCTCCAAACTGCTGGAAATGACAAACACAAATAAAAGCAATACAGCACAACCTAAAAATCAATCAAAGCCCATGGCTTATGATTAAACTAATTTCCAGGTTCCTGTGTACTGCTCACAACCTACAACCAAATACTTCTTGCTTACTCAGGCTGCAGAAAGCTGTAGTATATTTCCCACTTCCAGCCTCTAAAACAACTTCAACACACAGATCAGTGGACAGCTCCTCTTCTGCACCCAAATGTCACAAAACATTTCCTACACAAAGACCATTTTCAGATTACTTCTCCATCTGGGCCATGCAGAAGTGTCACCTACCTGCCACAACTCCAGCAACGTACACAAAACTGATTCTCGCAGCTCCATGCACCATTTCCAGGGGAACTCCAACCAAGAGCTGGAGGACAACATTGAGTCCAAGGTGTTCTATCCTGTGGCAAGGAAAAACAACAGTTGTCTTCTTTTCTAAACTCTTTTGTCTCCCTTCTCTACCCTCGAGGCAGAGGTATCTTGGAAAGGAAACCAATGAGCACCTGCTTCATGGAAGTAGATTGTAACACTGGGTAAAACTTGAAAAAATCAGACTGAGAGCTGCAATGTTTCTTCTCTCCTTGCTGCTCATTGTCTTTCACATCCATCCAGGTCCATTCAGTTACCTCACAGCAAGTTTGAGCCTTACTGAGACTTCTTTTTTTAATTTTTTTTATTATTATTTATTTTTGTTGTTGTTTGAAGAAATCAAATAATTTGTCCAAAAAAGCAGCAAGATGGCAGCAGAGCCTGGAACAGACGCCCCGAACTTGACCTGGTCCTCCCTTCTGTCCTCCTAATAATACAGCCTTTCCCGGAACATATTGCACTGCTATGATGGGGAGCGGATATTAAGAGCAAAGATACACTTAATAACCAAGACAGTTGCCATTTCCTTGTGACACATAATGCTGCTTTACTGTTTGTGCTACCTGACCACAACCCTTTTCTGATGTGCCTACTTCAGTGTGGTCATGGTCAGCATGGGAAGCAGAGGGCACTTTTATCTCTGGTTAGATGAGACACAAGGTGTATTCACTGAAGCATTCTGTTCACCTTCCATTATATTCGATAGTAAAACTCCTGCTGAACACAATGGGGAAACCTGAGCTGAGACTGGACCTGTAGAAAACCCCACTGTGCACATTGTGCAGGACCACTTGCAGCCTAGAGGTAGAGTGTGACAGCTAAGATTAAATCTAAGCATATTTGGTGCAGACTCCAGTGCAGCAGTTTTCTCCTGTGCTCAATCAATAGTTTCAAAGCAAGCTCTTTGTTGCTTTAACAAATAGCACTTAACAAAACTGTCCTGCTACTTTTCAAAGCTCTGTACAAATATTTACCTGTGCTCTTGCTATCTACAGGATCTTCCAGTGAGGTGACAACAGCACCAGGCTCCCAAACAGGGCCCTTCTCAACATTGTGCTAGTGTCCGAGATGTACCCTGGGCCCACAGGGCTGTGACCTTGCTGAATGACAAGGTCACACTGGACCCAGGGGTAGACTGTTCTGTATGAAGACTGCCTGAGTCTGCTTACAAAGTAGGGGACCTAAATGACACAGTGATACCCTTAACAGAGAAGGGGCATCTTTTGGGGTAAAGAGTGCAAAGTAGCTAATGCACTGGAAATCTACATCCTATTTTATACAACGAAAGAATTGCTCACAGCCAGCCACCAGCAGTCTTTGGTTTAAGTTATATGGATTTTCACTGTTTTGGTCTTTCTTCATGTTACTATAGTAATTTCCCATATACATCAGAAATAAACACTATCAGAGAAAAACACTGATGATGAGATGCAGTAATGACAGAACAGTCTTGTAAATGAGATTTTAAAGTTGGACCGGAAAGAACTGCTGGAAATGATACAGCAGGAAACACTCCTTTCTGCGTAGCTTAATAGGTTTGTTTTCACTGAATGTCTCTCCAAGGATAAATTTCTCCCATGCACGAGCCACTCAGCACTTCAATTTGTCATTATGGGAAACTGCTGCATGTAGCTGAGGGGTTTTCTACTGCTTTGCTCAAGACTTTTGAAGCCATCGGGGATGGGCATATTCTGGCACTTGTTCTGATCCTGCATGTTCAGAGCACTTCTGAACAAGCAGCAAAGGTCAAACTGAGATCATAGAAGAGTCAAAGCACCCAAGTGCCCTTTCACAGAGGGGAGGGCAGAAGCTTTGGCTGGCACATAGTCAACAAGGTGGCACCTGACACTTTTACACAAAGCACTGGGTCTTATTTTTTTCATGGGAAGCTTTTGTAAGAGCTTGGCAAAGTTTGTCCCAGACTCTGAAGTGACTGCTCTGATTCACAGCTCTTCTTAAAAGACTTTGCAGGAGCAATCCCATTCACTTCTCCTCCCCATCACACGAAAAGCTCTGAAGTGCTCCACAGTTGATGAGCACCCATAAAATATAATTAGCCTTTGCTAGCGCTGAATGCGTCATTCTTGAAATGACAATTTCATTGATTTATTAAAGACTTTCTCCTTCCCTGGGACCAAACAAATGGGACTGAGCATCAATGCAAGTCATTAGTTATGGCAGTGTTACAAATGCCTGGGCCCCAGATAGTCAACGTCTGCTTTCCATGACAGCAGAAGGGCAGAATTTACAACTTTGCCTTTTCAGCCCTGGACAAAGCTCCCTCCATCAGGACCAACACAGAGCCCAGGCATTTTTGGCATCTTCCTAGAGGCACAGCCAGCCAAGCCTTAGCAACTGCTGTCTTCTTGGACACCTTCTGGCTGTCACTTGCTCTTCAAAACCCAGAGCCAGTGCGCTAAATTAAGGAGCATTCCACATTACCATTTTAATGTCGCAGCTGGAAGCAGGATAACAATAGAGCCCATGGCATTGTGTTAGCCTTTCCTTTGAAAACAAGAGGAGAATGATGGGCTTCCACAAACAAATGTTATTACCTTTCCAAGATTTATCTGTTCTCTTGATATGAAAGCAGCTTAACACAGAGAAGTTAGCGTTAAATGAACATTTAACATTAACTCCAGATACTGCAGATAAATCATGTGCTTTATTGTTCCAGCAGGACTCTCCATTGTTCTGAAGGCTACACAGCTAAAGAACTTGGAATCCATCACAAAGTGAGTCTCCTGCACACCACCTTCCCCACTGGTCATCTCTGAGCCTGCCACAGATGTGAAATAAACCTGAGCTACTTTTCAGGCAGTAAGTGCGAAGAATGCCAGAGTACTGCCTGCCACCGGAAAGGAAAGGATGAGGAAGGTTGCCCAGATTAGGAAAGCAGGCCACAATGATACAGGAAGACATTAAATGCTGCACAAATTGTCCTCATGCAGGTGCTCCTCTTCAGATGTACCCCAAAGCGATCCCCAGTTACCCAAGTGATACAGTAGAACATCACCACCACCAGAAGAATACCCAGGTACAAATTAGCTAACATTAGTTAAAAATGAAGTGTTTCATTCTTTTACAAGCCAGTTTTCCCGACATCCTCAGTGATGAAAATTTCCAATTCTTTTTTTACCTAACCACCTCACATCTAAGCCCAATAGTCTCTACTGGCAGATTGAAACTTATATACAATGGTCTCTGGAGGGGGATTTGGCACACAAAGTACAGATGTTGCCCTTCCAGAAGTTTCATCTATAACTTTTTTCTTACTCTCCCCTCGGGGGGAGTCTGTTCTGCCCTACAGTTTTGAGTCAGAGATCTGGGGCACATCTTGTGCTCAAAGGCAATTACGCACTGAGGCAGTTATTCCATGGCAGAGAAGAGACATCAGCATGTCTTCCATCAGAGACATGGAAAAGGGAAAAGATCAGCTTGATCTTTCTGGCCTTTCATAGAACATTGACTGATGGGAATATAGGCTTTCTATTTCAGAACAAAGGGTCTTTATCCAGTTTCAAACTATAAACTGCTGCTTGAAAGCTTGTTTCTGTGGTTTTGCAATGACAGAATTAAAGAAAATTGCAATTATCTGCCAGGAATGTGTGAAGATAATGATCTGAGAAACCACGCAGAGGGTGGAGTGTTCTGTACAGGGATGAACTTTCCTGTGCCACTCACTCATCACCGTGGCATCACAAACATCACACAATTAAGTCTCTGACTCTTGGGAGGACTAGCACAGTTGAGAAGCACAGTTAGAATCCCCATGCCTTGTATTCTCTTCCCAAGTCAGCTACATACCTCCCATGGAAAGAAGGAGGATTCATTTTACTGTGCACTTTCATTTTGCATTTTGCATTAGATGGACCATTCTTTGTCCATCTGGTCAGTCGAGACTGGCAACTCTTCAGGAACACTGGTGTTGGTACAGTGTGTACAAAATGGGAGTTCAATCTTGACTCGGGCTTCTAGGCATTATCTCAGTCCCTACAGAAGGGACAACATCACTAAGTGATGACATACCAGAGGCACAGGGAATTTAATTGACTTTTCCAACCTCAGCTAGGAAGCCTAGCAACAATACACCATGTAGGTTTTAAATACCAGCCCAACATCTTTGCAGATTTGTTTTACCTCTTGCACAGCTTCTCTGGAGGGACACTGGGCTTCGACATAGTGAGTTTTAGAAAGCACACACCGGAAAGTGCACAGTAAGAGGAAAGTGTGGTCCCAGCACTGCTGGGGAGAAGAGCAGCATCTGTTAAGTTCCTTATGCTGCCTCCTCCCTTCAGAGAGCTGTGAAGGTTCGCCTCTCATTGCCCAACACTCCAGAAGAGCTTTAGACTTTTATACACGATTCAGAATTGCTTTTAAAACATTTATTTCTGAGCTGATTCTGTTGCTTTCTCCTCCCTCTCTCTGGGGAACCTGAGCTGTGGGGAATCTCTGCAGTCTGTAAGTACTCACCCTGCATGCATGAATATGTAGGTTAGGTACCTCCAAGCCTGAGCACGGAGTTGAGGATGGTAAAGTAATGCATTCTTCAGGTATAAGGGATGGCTGACTTGTAGCACAAATCTGTCTAATACCACTCCGTTGTAAAGAAAAAAGGCAACCTAGAAAATCAGGGAGATTCCTGGGTTAGCAAATGCGTTCTCTCACTGAAAAGCACTACTCTGTAGCTCAAAGCCATGGAGAAAAAAGTCAAATGTACAATATTTTTCTCCCACTTGACAGCTTCACACAGCAGGAAAATTCCCCGTTTGAGGAATCTGCAACACATTGGTATAACTCTAAACACAAGTTTCTGTAACACACCAGCCACTGAGTCAGAAGAACTCGGCACCTTACTGATCAGTGCCATATTATACGCTTCTCTGTGCTTGAGTGCATTACTCAGCAGCTGTGCAAAGATCTCATTTTGGCAACAGATGAGTAGGTCAGAATATTTAACCCAGTTTTTCTTCTCTCCTTTTTCTCTCCATTCACGGAACAGAGGTAACCATATAGGATTTTTTCTTCTAATTCCATTACTTATATTACCAGTTTCCCTAGAACTGTCTAGATTTTCACTCCTCAAAAAGTTTTGTTATAGTTTCCCAAATTCTGTAGTTTCATGTACAAATCGTTTCAGTGACTAATAACCATCCTTGGAGACACACAGGATCACAGTCTCCACTTACATGCATATACAGATAAGCCAAAATGGCCATCAGTTTCGTGCTTCTCCTTATCTGAGTCCAAATTAGTCCCAATCCAGCCCTTGTTCATGCCCCAGCAAAGCCTTTGGCAGTATGAGGTGGTTTTCCAGAGAGAGGGCATGAAGGTACTTGCCTCTACAATAGTGATGGTTATCATGAACCAGGGTGGAGGGCAGCAGGTGTAGCTGTCATAGTACCACTTGCGGTCTATCTCTCGGGGCAAGGTTTCATATGCAACGTGCCGGATGAGCCTCTGCGAAAGGCTCAGCCCCGTCTCCTCCAGCAGCGCCTTGCTGCACAGCCTCCGGTTCCCCTGCAGGATGGCTTGCCGGAAGCTGTTCGACCTTTTGTTGCTCATCTGGGTAAAAAGTAAAGGAAGAAACCATGAGGACAAAGCAAGGCCTGGCACAACCATCTGGGGAGATTACTGCCAGATGCAGGCAGACAGGAGAACCACCACTGGGCTGGTGCTTTAGGACCCACACCTCAGGGTGATGACAGTGTGACCTACGTGGGGTACAAGGAAACCAAGTACCAGGGTCTGCTATTAAGATGCCAATAAATGAGGTCAGGGCAGAGACGAGGCTGCTGATGCACCTGGCTGAGCTCTCTAGCCCATTCTCCAATCTTCCATCTACTACCTTCACCATCAGTTATCATGATCCACACTCCTGTATCCTCCTTCCCTCAGCTCCCCCTGCTCTACAACACTTCCCTGCACTTGTCATCTCTTGGGGCAGAAAATTTATTGAATGTAGCAGCAGGTACAATCACAGCATCTAACCCTTGTTGGCAGGAATTAGCTCTGGGCAAAGCAAATTATCCCTTTGTGTAAAACAAAGCTGCATGAGCAACAGCAACAAACTAAACTGGTGTACAGGCTGTCTTACCTGCTGTAAACTTGCAAGAGGGAAGGATTTCTTCTTTTAAACCAGTTATCCTCAGAGGGGGCAGGTTTTGGGATGGTGCAGGCTTTGGAGGATACAGCTGATGTGTATGTGCATTATCATCTTACATGCATAGAATGAGCTGTCTCTCTTTCTGAGCATACACTTTCTTAATTTGGATGCATAATTAAAGAAATGCATTTGCAAATCAGGCAGATGGAGTTTTCCACCTTGCCTGAGGCAGGGAGGGAACAACAGGTCTGAGAGAGCGTGCTCCAAGATTGGGATAATTGCTAATTAGCCCTGATGACAAACAAACGTCCTGCATTGGAGTCACTGGCTGCACTGGCTGCATCTTTGGCAGGGAGGTTTAAAAGGCTATGTAGAACGACCACTGTAGGGGTGCCTTTTACAGTAAAAGGCAGCAAAGCAAACGTGGCAGCCTGGTCCTCCTTTTGAATGAGCTGCTAACTCATCTCGGAAACCACTGGCATCTTCAGCCTGCCAGAACCAAACAGGAGATGACGTCCAACAGCACTGCCTTCCAGTTGTCTTGGATCACACTGATTTCGGCCAATATCACAAAGCCAGCAAAGCCCAGAGCTTGTGCTCTCAGTGCCCAGCAGCCGGGTAATTGTTCCAAGCTGGACCAAGCTGCTTAAAACACAGTAATCACTGCAGGGAGCCACCTCCTGTTAATCACTGGAGGAAGGCAAAGGGGCATCCGGGGTGACAGCACTGTGACCCATTCTCCTAGCAGCTGCCCATCCCTTCTCAGCCTTCCCTTTGCAGCCTGTCCCTCCAATGCAGAAGTTCACCAACGTGAGCAACACTGACACCAACTGATCTATTTCCAGTTTTTTGACACTGGGGAAAAATCTGGCGTTGACCTTTTTTAGTTGTTTTAGTGAGGAAAAAAGGCTCACCCTGAAAGCTCTCTCCTTACCTGATATTTCTCCTTTGCTCTGTTTCCTTTGCTCATTCATAAAACATTTGTAAAAGAAAACTTCTGGCAAAAGAAGCAGAAAAGGTAGAGAAGAAAAAAATATCAGTCCACAAAAATCTTTCTTCCAGTTTTCTCAAGTCAGCTTATGGATGCTGGAATCCTGTCCCAGGATAGAGGGTCTACTGGGTATCCAAATTCATCAGCTCTTTAGCAAAGAGGCAATAAGAAAACTGTCTGCAAGTTAAATACAGCAGGTTGTGAACTGCTCCGGTCTTGCAGAACATATGGAGATATCCAGATAGCCTGGCAGAGAAGGACCTGGGGGTACTGGTTGATGAGAAACTGAACATGAGCCAGCTTTGGTGTGCACTCGCAGCCCAGAAAGCCAACCATATCCTGGGCTGCACCAAAGGAGCGTGACCAGCAGGTCAAAGGAGGTGATCCTGCTCCTCTGCTCTCATAAGACCCCAATTGGAGCACTGTGTGCTGGTGTTCTCAACATAAAAAGGACATGGAACTGTTGGAGCAAGTCCAGAGGAGACCACAAGGATGATCAGGGGCTGGAGCACCTCCCGTATGAAGACAGACTGAGAAAGATAGGAGGTAACGTGCATGAAGAGAGATGGAGGATTAAGTCACTACTGCTGCTGTCACCAGCCCTCGATGAGAACACTATTTTGTTCCTCAGACTGACTTTGGAAGACTCAAATCTTCCCAAACAGAGTCTGTCACGTATGGTCACAGTTTGAATGACTGCATTTCAGAATTCCATAATATTGGCATTTATGAGTCAAGTATTTAATCATCAGCTGAAAGAACACTGGGCCCGTTGTTGGCCTGCACATTATTGGAGCATCAGAAGCTCAGGGCAGTCCATCCCATTTCTCTTCATGCAATTGATCTGGGACTTCTTTATTGAGCACGATATTAAAGTTTCATGGAGATGGGTACAGCAAACAGTATGTAGAGAGCCAAGGCAGCATTGGGGAATAACACATTCCCTTAGTCCTTCGTGCCTTCAAAAAGTTATTATGCAGAGAGAAAGAAATTACCCTTGTAAAACAGCCAAGCTGACATGACTGCTAACCATGTGCTGCCACCTCTGCCCTTTGGTGTTACCACACCAAAACAAAACAAGGCTTAGTGCTACAGCTCTGCTCTGAGGGTGGGTTTGATACATCTGCCAGAAAGCAAAAGTTTTTCCTATTTAGATTATTTGAACCTGTCTTCAACATTGAAAATGTCAAACTTTAGGACAAGAGTCCTTACCATCTAGTGGGACTGTGCCAGACTTTGGTGAAGCACTGCCTTTGTTCAGCATAGATGCCACTATAGAACTAGTGTCAGATAATCTGCAAATTGCAATGGAAGCTGTCCATTTCCACTGGAAAGCCCATTTCTCTGTGTTTCTTGGCCATGTGTACTACTGTTGCTGCCTCAGATAATCAATAGCCAAGTAAGTCATGTAGCATTTCCCCATCTCCAGTTCCATGGCTTGTGTGGGGCACATAACCCTTTTTATGGTTTTTATTCAGCCTCACTTAAGAGGTTTTGAAAAACATGGATTTCTGCCCATTACATACTGGCATCTTTGAGGCTGCTCTATGGCTATTTTTAAACACATACAACACTGTGACAGGCAATACATTCAGCTCTCCAGCTCTGATCCTCCAAGACACAGAACACTAAATCAGAAGTTAGCAAAAGCTTTTTAAAAGCCTCTGTCAGCTCCAGTTTTATAACCCACTTTACTTACAAATGCAGCCTCTCCAATCAATTTTGCTTTCAAGATTCACATTTATTTCCTTCCCTCACTCCCCACTTCTACAAAATGCTAATGTGGGTAAAGACAGTTCCTCACAACATGCATAACTCAGCATCGAGCTCATCTGCAACAGATGTTCACATCCTCTGAGCCAACCTGGTGGCACTTCCCCAAACAGCATCAAATGGGAAAACAAAAAGCAAATACCAACATTCTGCTTTGTTCTGACCAAGCAGTGGTTTACTCTGGGGATTGGAGAAAAGTTAGAGGCAGGAGAGACCAAATGAATTATGATGGTTGCTGGCTGGGGTTTTCCCTGCTCAGGGTTTTGTCTGGACTCCTCTGTTACATGTACCAGCCTTAGACCTTCCAGCTCTTCCATTAGAAAAGGTAAAATACAGTCAGGTTTCAAGGTTAATTGCAAGAATGTGGCATGCAGGACAAGGTTAACATTGAGGTTCAAATAACATTGTGTCAAAACACAGTAAGCTTGAAACTTCAAACCCCCCAACCCACACTCTACTTTCCGTTGGTGCTCAGAAAGATTCTGCAACTGAAATTAATCCAGATTTAATCTTGTGAAGAATTGTTTTAAAAACCTTAATAACATTTCCAACTTGTGTGTACTTTAGATACACACACAATTAAAATAACCATTTCAGTTGACATCATGCTTCTCAAGTTTCAACTGTACTTGACTGAATACAGCTGAGGAATCATGGTTAAGGATGGGAATTTCTACGCCAAGTTCCCTTTTAAGTGGCATAAAGATTATTTGCCAGACTAGCTCACTCGGAAGTAAGTTCCTTCTGCTGCTACACGTAGCCAGTATCTAATGGACTCGAATCAATGTATTAGGCTGAACACACTCCAAAAATCAGCTCTTGCATCCCAGTTATCAAATTCCAAGATGCTCGCCTGGCCCTCTGACAGCTTTTTTTTTCCCCCCTCAAGAGATACACATGGCTCTTGGAACATCAAAAATCACGTTTCCTCCAAAATGGGAAGGAGAACAACATGAAGGCAGTGTGAGGCACATTTATCAGGAGGGGTATGCAGCTCCTGGAAATGCTCCCTGGAGTAACAACTTTGCACCTCAATACACTTTAACGCACTGAGAGGCAAGAGATGGATAAGGGCACGATCAAAAGGCCACTCCTTCTATTGAGAAAACCCCCTCCTTACTTACAGTAGGATAATATTAGATCAAATACTGCAGTAAGAGTTTTCCAAGCCCTTTTAAATTAAATATTTATTATTATATCTCTGAATAAAGGCCAGGAAGAGAGCTCAGGACACAAGTTTCACTTTCAGCCAAGACAGTGAATCAGGGACAGAGGAAGCACTTAAAGGGGTGTCCTGCTGGAAACTGAAGGAATCCCAGAGGACTCTAGATGGGAGTTCCCTTGATGTTTGGCAGAGGATCTGCCCTGGTTCAACAGCACAGCTAATTGGAAGCACATACGGGAAGAAAGAGAGCTATAAAACCTGCAGCTTTGCCTGCAAAGACCTTTCCAGATTAGCAACAGTGAGAACAAAACTACAACCAGCAGACAAAACCACTAGAACTGAGGTTCTGGATTATTCTGCAATAGCTGTTGAAGCGTAAATCACTAGAAAGTGAAGAAGGATTTAGCAGAAAGAGGAGATATTCATTTGGGCAAACTTTTGTCTTGCCTGGGGATTTCAAGGATTGGAGATTTCAGCTTTATTGCTTATCTTTCCAGTGGCTCAGGTAATAAGGAATTATATCCAGTTCCTGCAAAGCCTTGCTCACCTCAGCGTTCTGTGCAGGCTATCAGCTGGTGCAGTAAAGGACATGCAAGAGGAATTTATAGCTACTTTATGGCTGTGCTACAAAGTACCTCTAAGTACCATTAAAAAAATATTAAGCAAACCATGGTTTAAAGGACTTCCTCCCCTCCAAGAATACAGTATGTAACTTCTTAAAGCTCACCTTCATGAAGAGAACAGAGCCCTCCTGGTGCAGTCACACACACAAAGCCAAAAGATAAAACTCAACATTTTCTCTTTTAAAAAGTTCTCACTCCGTAGCTACAGCTCTTGCTTCATTGCTCCCCTCATTTCAGTTCAAGCCAGGCTGAAGGCAGTATTCCAAGTGAAAGTCTTACCATCGCAAGCACTGGCAAGAGTTACCTTTCAAAGCAGAAAGTATGCCCATGAAATATCTACAGGCAAATGCAGTGTCCTCACAAGGGACAGAACCAAGCCTTGCTTCTATCACTGAAGTGGCTAATAAGAACAACTGGCCTCCGGCCATGAAGTATTGAAGAATGTCTTAAGATGGAATGGATTTTGCTTTAGTCCCAGTATAAGCTGTGATTTACTTTTCTAGCAAAAGCTGCTTTATTAAACACAAGGTACTGTAAAACTATTCCTTGTGCAGAGCAAGTTGCCTAGCTGATTTTCACAGCAAGAGGATATAAGCTCTCACCACAGCTGAACTGGCTCCATATTGCCCCTCCATCAAGCAAAGTAACATCTTAGAAGCTCCATTGCACCCCTTCACTTCTACTCACATTGTCTGAAGAGCAGCACATCAAGAGGGTGAGGAGGGAGTAGAGCCATGATCCAGCCTGTCCAAAGCAATAATGCACATTCTCAGGCAGAGAATACAAGGAACATTTAGCCAGAGAACAGGTAACTGAGTTTCTCCAGGGAATCACTGGTCTGCTCTTCAGCTCTGTTGTAGTTCACAGGATATCATGTGAAACAGTCCAGGACTGCCAGCAGCAAGTGCAGTTCAGCAAGGATCCCAACGAATAGCATCTCAGCTATATCACCTCCTGGCTCGTCTCCTCTCTAAAAGCAGCAAAGTTAGTTAAACATTTTTGTTCATTATCTCCTCCTGTGGCCTATGCTGTTCAGAGCCAGAATTTCCACTGTGCATTTTTAGCATGTCTCTTCACACTCAGAAGAGCAACCAGACAACAGACATGCACAAGATGTCTCCACTTGTACAGGAAACACTTATTATTCTGCACTGTCTCAGGCGCAGGATAACCATCTGAAAGTGCTTTCTGCCATTCTTACGAGCTCCAGTGTACAAACAGAAATGGATTTGATTGCAGCATTGTGTTTTACAACTGCACGCAAGGAATCTCATACATATCTGATTTTTTTCAGCCCTTTCTGTTCACAGATCATATCAGGAGTCTTCAGCTTCCCTAAATTTATTCATTACTTAAATTATTTACTGAATGATTTCTAGGATCTATTCTCATTCTGTAAAATTTGTCATTCCAGGAATTTCAGTTGCTTTGCTGAGAACATGCATATGTTTTGTGTAGGTCTCCTTATTGAGGTAAGAATTCCTAGAATTATATTTCTGGTGCCTCCAGAAGTTTACAACATACTTTGGACATCAGAGGATAAAGCAGTCCTTTAGTTTAGTTAGTGAATCGTGGTGTTTGAGAGAGCAGAGAGTGTTCTTGGTGGTCCTGATGCTGTTGGAGTACATGGGTGTGAGCGTATTTTACTGCCTTCTCTGGGACATGCTGCAACTTGAAGGAAACGAAGTGTTAACACTATTGCTCTGTGCAGTTTGTGGGCTGTAGTGCCTTCTGGAAATAATAATTTCATAGAGTTACAGCTGCTTCTGTGGTCACAAATAGCATCTCTCAACATCAGACTCTATAGTAAGTAGCCAAGCACCCTGCAGAAGAAACAGCATCACATTCTGTCACAGTTCCAGGGAGCCCAGCAAAGATCAAGGGTTCTACAAGGCTGAAAAAAGAGCAGACCCTCCCTGCTCAATTTTTATCAACATTAGCAAAGCTGTGAGAAAACCCGGAGAGAACAGCGTATCTCAGGAACTGACCGTTGAAGACAGACTTCTCCTGATGCCCAGGGGTTAAACCCTGCTTTGGGCTGGGTTCTGCGAGCCTGAGCCTG
The DNA here is from genome assembly GCF_963264785.1 of Psittacula echo. NCBI lineage: Eukaryota > Metazoa > Chordata > Aves > Psittaciformes > Psittacidae > Psittacula > Psittacula echo. The sequence continues at coordinate 3,219,782 of NC_137750.1, read as the reverse complement.
CTTGTACTGGTTTTAGCTGGAACAGAGTTAATTTGTTTCATAGTAGCTTGAGCAGACAGCTCACCAGCTCCTTACATCCCCGTGCTTGGAAAGAAACCAAAAGAGCTGCTTGCGAGACGCGCAGAGGAGTCCGTTTCCTTCAACACCTCTGCTCTGTACTTTGCATTATAACTGCACTGGAATGCATCTCTGATACCCAACCCCACTCCTGCTTCAAGGCCCCTCCAGTGGCCACAGCTTTATTAATGCTATTTTACCTCTTACTCAAAGTTTCAATACCTTAAACACATTTGGGAGGCCATGAGATTCTCTGATCATGTCAGAGTACTTGTTCATGAATATTGATGGAGAAAAGGAAAACACACAAAGACCCACGCTTGAAAAACCTCTGTGGGTTCCATAAAAGGTCAGCCTTTCCCTTCCCCACATCCAGCACCATCATTTTTGGGAGCAGATCAATTCCTACTAAGCTACTGAAACAGACAATTTAACATGAGCAAAAAGCAGAGATGGCTGATGATCATCAAGCACAAGCATGCACTTCAGCATCACCACACATAGCTTCAGGACTGACAGCTATAAAGTGAAGGAAATCACTAATTCCACAGTGATTCTGTGCCAACTGTTCTGTTTTCTTTCCATCAGGAAGTTCAAAAGGAAGGTTTGGGAGCAGGAAACCAGGGAAAAGAGAAGGAGCACTAGAAAGTTTGGATGTTGGAAATCTATAGCAACTAGAGGAGGAATCAGGAGATGCCATTTGTAAGCAGTTTAATGTTCAGGCTCTCGCATCGCCTATTGATTAGAAAGTGCAAAAATATGCAGATGAGGATAGAGGAACAGAAAAATCAATGGCTTCCTTACAGGAGTCATTCAGTAGTAGTGAAGGAAATTTGCCATTTTGCAGAAATCACATCAGGTGGGTGTGAGCTGGCACCATCCCCTATTCCCCAGAGGAGGAGGCTGCCCAAACCTTCCACCTCCCACCTGCCTCTCTGCAGCTTGTGCTGCTCCCCAGCTCATGGAGCAAGGAAAGAGGAGAGGAAAAAGCCCAGGTTTGTTCCTGAGCCTGTTGCCAACACATTGGCTGGCCCTAGGCCATCATTTCTGTAAAAGAAATCAGATGATACCTCTTCCTGCTAGCTAAGTGTTGTGCAGCTCAATTAGTGAATGCTGGCATGGTACTTTGAATATACCAAACTGTAGAACAAGCAGCTGTTACTATAAATACCTTGACCACACTGTTTATTAAGCTGAAGCTGAGGGAAACCTCACAGTAGTTGTGATCTGCTTAATAGTGGCTACATCTGTTTTACTGTGTACCTAAACACATGCAAGGGACTAACAAGACAGCTTGATTAGATACAGCAGATCTGCGTCACTGCATCACAGTAATTTCACCTTCACACTGCCCATGGCCTAAGTGAGGTTGTGATCTGGATCGTTGACAGCAGTGCCCTGTTATCACACCTTTCTGATTCATATGAAGACAGGACATATGGAGGACACTTTCTTTCTAACCCAAAACCACATGTGTGAGTGACCATGATAAATGGAAGGATCAAATCCCCATGTTGACTGCAAGAACACAGAGATGCAAGTAATAACACTCTGCATCAAGAACACATCCAGCTTTCCAGTGAAACCTTGGAGATGTCACTGACTTCAGTTGCTTACTGACTTTGTCACCCAGGTTTCTCTTACTGCTGCACTAAATCTGCTGGGAATCAGGTGTGGAATGCCAGAGCAAGAACAGGGCAAAGCCCTTGGAATGTCCACTGTTCAAGGTATCTGTCTTGCAAACAACATTTCTAGGCCACCCTGAGCATCTAACAATACATGCCTACATCTGTGTTGACTTGCCAAACTGCCTTGACAAGAAACAGAGAGATCCTTTCACTAATTGACTCATTAGCAGAGATAGAGGCATCAGTTCATGACTCACGCAGTCTGAGACATCTCACCTGGGATAAAATGAACATGACCCAGAAACACTTTATTCCTGTTGATGCCTACAGCGGTGCAATATGACTTCACCCAGCCAGTCAACACAAAGTTATCTATATATTTTTGTCTGGAAGTGGTGAAATCTCTAGATAACACAGGAGACATCCAGACTGACAGACCTCCACTTACAAACAAATGACTCCTTATGACAGCTATGAACTGATATTGACAGCAAAAGCCTCTAAACTAGCAGCAGCCATTGCTTCATGCTGGTCTTCAAACAGCTCCCACCATTTCTTCACATGCAAACTTGTTTCCCTGGAAAACTCGGCAGCAACTTGACTCTTGGCTTGAGAGCTCAGTCACCACCGACTGCTTCAGCAAACCCATACAGAGTGTGATGCAGGGACTCAGCAAACACCAGTGCCAATAGAGGGAGAAAGGGAGAGAGAGGAGGGAGACTGTCCCTCAACAGCCAATGCTTTAAGCAGAACCAAGGACTGACAGGCTCTGCCAGCAAGAGCACTCACCAGGTTGACGAAGTCCTGGTAGCATATCCTCCCCTCAGAGTTGCTGTCTGCCAGGGCCAGCAGGACCTCCAGCTTGTGGGGGTCCAGCTCCGAGCCGTGCCTCTGGAGAAGGGAGCGGAACTTCTCAGTGCTGATGTAGCCGGTGTTGTCGGGATCAAACTGGGAGAGGAGGGGAAAATGCCAGAATTAACTATTCCACATTACACACAACTCTGCCCTCCTGTGCATTCATCACCTGCTGCAGACACACAGGGACCCAGGGGCTACTCTAGGTTTTGTTGACATATTCCCCTGTAATAACCCCATCTCCAGCTTCCTTTCACTTTCCAAAGCACCCTGCTGCAGAGAGGGGTGAACCAGGCACCATCATCCATACCATCATTCCGTCTCCACCCAAGCGTCAGCTAAGTCAGCTCCCTTCAACTTCCTTCCGTCTGCATCATCATTTCTCTTGGCTGTTTTTCATATCCCTACCTGGGCTATCAAGCAAACCAGAGATGCAGTCTGTGAGATAATATGTGCTGAAAACAGTTTTACTCCTGTATTTCCTAACACAATTGCAACAGAGGAATATGCCATCCCTCCTCAAGCCATTTCTGTGCTCAGTGTTTCTTTCAGTCACCTTTCCAGGTGCCTTCAAATTGTTACGTGCTTTCACTGCTGAAGAGCTCTCTATCTTAAAATGGATTGGAAAGAAAGTCTTTGAACAGGGAACAAACCAGATGAACATCACTTCAAACCAGAAATGACAAGGCAGCAACATGCCATTTTCAGAACCTAAACCAGAGTCATTAACAGGAAAGTCCCAGGTGAGATTTGGAGTGAATCCCACTCTGACCAATAACATCACCATTTTCCCCTCAGACTAAGTGGTTAATCTAAAAATACCACTGACCAAAAGGAGACAGCTTTGCAAAGCTGCTGTAACTCACAACTGTCCCCCATGAGCTCCCTAGGGCACTCTGTGAGGGGCTGCCAGCTCAGAGGCGGGCTCAGCCCCAGACCCAGCCAAGCCAGTGCTGGCACCAGGCCGAGCACATTGCTTTTGTGCTTTGAAAACCAGCAGAGGAAGCTGCCAGACCAGCCCGCACTGGATGTGGTGCAGTCTGATCTCTGCCAGCTCTCTGTTGCTGGGAGATTTGCCTTTGATTTCCCAAACTTGGCTGTGAGGACGCTGGTGCTCACTGGCCTCCTTTTGTAGATAATGATATCAAGCTTGTTGGCTGGTTTGAATGGCTGTCAGGGGACAGGGTGGTCAGGAGGGAGTCTTTTCATGGAAACATTTGGGACATAAAAGGCCTTGGCAGAGCCAAAGAGGTCCTGACAGTCCTCGTTCTATCCTAATGGAGAACAAAAGCTGAACAGGCGCTGGGCCTTGGATCAGACACGGCAGAGTAAAGGCTGCTTTGGCAAGGGAGGAGGTGAGAAGGAGGATGTGGCAGAGGCTGCAGCCTGCCAGCAGCAGGGCTGGCACTGCTCTGCTATTAAACAGACCAGCATCAGGCACGGGCAGCTTGTTTGGAGGATGCAGTGCCCATGTGAGAGGATCTGGCTCTGTCCTCTTCCAGCCCGAGCACCTTTGTCCTGCTGCTCCTGGGGACTCTGCTACCACCAGCTGCTTTGTTGAGCCTAAGCTGAGAAGAGGTCACAGTCCCTGCCTGGAGCAGAGCTGGTCTGCTGTTCTGTCCAAGCAGCAGCCCCTCGGTGAAGAAGCTGCTGGGGCAATTGGATTACACAAAACAAGATAAACCAAGTGACCTGTGGGCAGTCAGAGCTGGGCACTCTACCCCACCCTCTGCGAGAGTCGTTCTGTCCTTGAAAGGTGGCCTGGATGTACCTTCCTGACAGCTGGCACTCCAAGCCAAAGGTGGATTTCATTAGCTCTTTGCTGTTAAACAAGGGCTTAATATTAATCCCTGGATAAGTTTAACTCCCCTACTCCAGGCCCACTCTACAGTTAACAGATCACATTCTAAAACCAACCACAAAATCAGAGCTTCTGCACTCAGGCTCAGCTCTGATGCTTTTCTGGCTCTTGATGGGACTCCCAAGCCAGCTTGATTTGAAGTTTTGCAGTGCTCAATCCCAGAGGCACGGATACCCAGGAAATAAAGTATTATTAGCATAATACCTGAGATGACCTTTCTAAGGGGAATTTGCAGAAGCTGGGAGATGAGTCATTCAGTGAATGGATCCAACACCTGCAATCCCATAGATACTTCTGTGCTCACTCTTGTTTCCCTGAAAACAGTTGACCTAACCAACATCTTACTTAACTGCACCACTTTAACTATATCTTGACATTTAAGATGTTAGAATCTATCTTGTTTAGGCCAAATCCATTTGCTCCCTGAAGGCTTAAATGCCTCCCTGCTTTGAGGACTAGGTTCAGTGACTGAAGCATAGGATTCTCCCCATGTTGTATGTTCATTGTTTTGTAGTAAAGACCAATGACCACAGCCATAGGGAAGGTGGCTATTACTTATTCCTTCAAAGGGCAAGAAAAGACAGAGCTGAAGCACACAAGAGCTGCTGAGATCACAAACCACTTTTCTAGACTTTGTTCTGCTTTAAAGCATTCCAAAAAGAAACATTTTGTAACCAAAATCAAAAATTACACCATCAGCTTCAAACCAGCCCAGAAGGACACACTGACTCCAGACTCACCACTGCTAGAGCTGATACAATCCCATCATTCAGGACTGCACTGTCCATACCTGCTGCTGGCTTTCCAAATGGACAGACAGCTGAAGCCTGTCTGGTGGCTACAAATGAGCCTCTGCTCCAAGGATGCTTCTTTCTCACACCAATAGGCACCAGCATGACTCCTTCAGCTCACTGCCTTGCTGCTTCTCCCACCAAAATCAAAGCAATAGCAGAAGGTAGCTAGTATTTTCAGAACTGTAAACAGGCCAGGGAACCTCTTCTCCTCTTTCATGTTACCATGTACAATTTGGGGTTTGGCACTAAGTTAAAGATACTAATTAGCAATGAGTTTGAATTAAAACAGTGGATCTGAACAGCATGAAAGAGGAAGAGAAAAATGAACAAGTAACATCTGAACTAAAAAGGCCCACCTCAGAGCAGCAGTAGAGCGCTGCTTCTACAACCTGAGCAGAATGTTTTACCCTAAACCCCAGCTGTGAGGGTGTTTTCTTATTTATGTTTAAACATTTTTTTCAGCGCATAAAATCTCATCTGTCACCGCAACACTCAAAATCCACACCAACACCCCCAACTGCCTCACACCTTGTTTCTGGTATCACAGCTAGCCATAAAAAATCAAGGGGTTGAGCTAGTCCTGCAGAACATGTGTCCTCACACATGGCAAAACCAACATGCAATGGCACACTCAAAACACTTGTGTCCATCAGTTATAAAAGAGACAACTGACCTTTGCTAGACGCTTCATGTATTTATCCATGGTTATCTCACTGAGGGTCAGTTGTCCCACAGACCCAGCCGAGCACCTCTGTGTCACCGTGAGGCCAGGGGCTGACTGGCAGCCAGCAGTGTGGCTGTGCTGAGCCTCACAGCTCCCCAGGCAAAGGCTCCCAGCAGCTAAGTCAGCACAGTGCCTTCCTGCAGCACAGTTACTTCTGCCTCTGCCCATCTACTTGGGCTGACAAGCCCAACGCAAGGGGTGCAGGGATGAAGAAAGCCATTTGCCCCCCCCTCAGCCTCCAAGACAATAGGACACTAACGGCAATTTCATGCAAGGTTTCCTCTGCATTTCAATGACAATCACCCTTAACTCCCCTGATCCTCAGCTAGGCCCTTCAGCAAAAACGTAAATATGCTAATGACCGTAGCAGCCATCTGACCCAGCATCTTAATTCCCTGTCCCTAATCAAGCTATTTTTGCCTATTTCTTTCTTATTTTAGAGCAGACACACCATAAACTGCAGGGCCCCCAGTAAAACTACAAGACAAAAATAAGGGCAGGAGAGGCCTGCAAACTCTGATGGAAATAGGAAATATGGTTGAGAAAAGAAAAGAAAATCTCAAATTGCTTCTCCTCTTTAATTAAAGACACATCAGCCACGGCTGAGTGAGCAAGTAGGGTGGAGGCTGGTGCTGCAGACAGACAATGGGTGTCTTGGGAAAACACAGACATCTCACACAGTGCAGCCAGCTGCTCCTCTGCTCCACAGCAAACAGCCCTCTGGAGCACCAGAGCAGCTGAACTGGGCACAACGTGAGGCTCCTTTGGCTGCCTTGAGGACTGCAGATGTTGCAGGAACAGAGAATTTGTTACCATCCATGGTTTCCTCACTGAGGGGCTTTGTCTTGGCATCACCCAAGCCATAACTTGTCTTCGCAATGGGCAAGGCTCCAAGCAACTTCATCTGATTTGGAAGTTGGCTTTGAGATGGATCAGTCCTTGAAATCCCAGTCATCTAGGGTCCAGTGGCATCTTCACTCCTGGAAGAGCCTGGCCTGGCAGTCAGGCTTCCTGGCACTGTTCCAGCTCTGATCCAGACCAGGAGAAAGATTCTGGAAATAAATTGCCCTGAGCTTTAGCTTCACCTCCTGCTGTGCGGAAATGACAACTCCTGCCTTATTTCCCACCAGAAAGGAGCTATCAGTAGTATGCCTGCGTCTGGTTCACATGTAGGCCCTTTCCCACTGGAAACAGGGACTCAACCACATGCAAAAATCTCCAAGGCTTTAAGATACCACTCTCCGCTTTGCTGGACTTGAACTCAGACCATTAGATGGCACAGTCCCCACAATCTAGGGATTCCAGCAAGCTTTGGAATCAACCAGACCATCTCTAAGGGCCATGCTGTAGTTAAATCAAGAGCCTCCAAATCAATATGTGGAATTGACAGATTCCAAGATGAAGCTGTGAAAAGACATTTAAGACCGGCGTTGAAAGTCTTCTCAAGATGGTCACACATTTTACCAGAGCCCATTCATTCTCTATCTTTCCTCAGTCTTTGGGGTCATGCTGTGAGATGAGTGGGTTTGGGTTTTGTTTTGTGTTTGTTTTTTTTTTATTTTGCTTTTTAATAAAACAATGTGGCATCAGTATATGTAGCATTTGCTGCTTTGATGAAGATTAAAGGAATAACAAGACAGAGGAAGAAAGTCTGCCTTACAATCCAAATGAGAGGGCAGAAAGCAGGGGCTGTTATAACAGGAGTTTCATCACAGCCTAGTGGTGATGATCTTCCAAGCAGTTTAATGATCGTGCTTTCTTCCAATAGTGAGAGGTGCATGTGAGAGGAGAAACCCTGATCCAGAAGAGAGGAAAGCGAGTTAAAGTTAAGTGCATATCCCTCCACCTTGAAATCCAGCTCCTCACCACTGAACGTCACCTAATCTGAGTTGACTGAACACCTATGGTAAACCATGAGTGCTGGCTCCAGTGATGCACACTCTCTTCCCCTGTAAATAATGAATGTACCCACCACTGCCCGGACAATGTGAAGTGATTAAGCGCAGCAGTACTTTAGTCCATGTTGGATTGCTTTGACCTGAGGTGAACCCGAGGGCTGGAAACATCACCCAGCTCTCAAAAGCCAGATTGCATTTAAGCACAGAGGGTATACCCTCACTGGCTCCCCAAGCAGGGTCCCCAGACAAGGGCTGTGTAGCACTGACTCGATGAGGACTGCAATGGCAAAGGGCCATTGGAAAGCCATAAGGCCAAGCAGCACAGGGACAATATGAATGGAGCTGACCTTCTGCCAAGGTTTCATGTATAGAAGCATAGCAAATTTACAAAGCCCATAACAGCTGGACATCACACTGAACTCCTTGACTCCACAGAGGTTCGGACCCCTTGTCCAAGCCACCAGAGGCCAAGCAAATCCTGCTTTTAGAGACTCCAGGAATTTCTGAGCCACAGCTTGCTGGGGAAGCCTATCTGTCATACTTGGCCACCTACCTAAATCCACAATTCTGTCTCTATACTTTTTAATGCAACTCTTTCCCCTATCCTCCCCCTGTCTGTGAGTTTCTTGCTGCAAGTCCTTGCTAAGGCACTAAGAGAGGACAGAGCTAAGATGCACTCACAAAGCCTGTTAAGCTAGCTTCCAGTCCTCTGTGCCTGGACAACCCACCACTCTGAGCCATCCCACTGTCTCTCTCCATATCAGTTTCCTGGCAGAATACCCACAGGAATCAGCTCCAATCTCAGCTGGGGAACTACTCACAGTGTTCAAGCCACCCAGAACTAAATTATTCAAAATATGCCACTGTGCTGGCTTTGAAACCAAAGCTGCTCCCCAGAAAGAAGCCGGGGTAAATAGGAGCTCCATTATCAGCAGCACTGACAAGGAAGGAGATAATGACCTGATTAGGGAGACAGCACGGATGGCAGGAGGTGCCCTCCATTATGCCACAAAGCTTAATGTAAAGAGACATGTTTATAGACTGAGCCTTCCCCAGCTCTGCTCCTTCCTGTTTTATTATTTATGCAAGTGCATTAAGACTAATGGGAAGAAGCTGAGGCACTCTAAAAAGCAGTGTTTGGTTTGGTTTTTAATGTGAAAATACAATATTTAATCTTGCTCCAGCACTGAGCACCTTGCATGTTTCACTGGATAGGTGTCCTCAGCTGCAGCAACAGGCTGGGCAGGCTGTGGCCCAGGCTGACGAGTCATGTATCTGACAGCACCAGCCTATCTGCACCTTCCTGGGATTGTGGACAAGATGAAGCCTACAAGTCATCAGTCCCCTAAGGACTGCCGTGACCAAACCCACTCTAACAGTTAAAACATTTTCTTAAATCCTTAAGGAAAGAGGTTTAACACTTTTTCCAGATCTGCTTGTCAGTACTGGCCCAGACATTGCTAACTGTACAAATGCCCCATCTCTTGCTCTCCCTTTTGAATTCCTCTAGTTTTTAGGGCTCCACAATCCCCCAAGGCAATGAGTTCTTCAGTCTAATTAAAATAAAGCCCATTTTTCATCTGGATGGTATAAGGCATCAAATATCAAAAGCTGAAAACAGCAATATCCATATCAGCATGACACATGATATTCTCATTTACCACCACACAATTATCTTTTATGTCTTTTTGGTTATGTCTTACTGGAGAATCTCAAAACCCTGTATCAATATTAATTACATCTCTCAGGGCTTCTACATTATGAGGGCACAATAATGAAAGTAAGCCTCTTCATTCAGAGCTGAAATGCAATACACTCTAGGTCGGATGCTGCATTTATTTGGACTACCTAAGTCAATAGAAGGCACGGCATGGGCATGCACAGTCAACCTCCCAGCCAGGAGACAGACAGGCCCCAATCACTGTTGCTACAAGGAAAATAAAAATCAAACAAACAGAAACCAACACTCAACAGTCAGAGTATCCAGCTGTATTTCAGGCCAAGTTCCTGCAGTCAGCTCCCTGCTTACCCCATGTTAACTAAACACACCAAAGCATTTATGTAAAATTCACTGCTATTGACAAAGTCTCCTATCACAGCAGTGTCTCTGCTGGTACATGTGAGGCAAACGAGTCTTTTCATGCAAAACAGGGGTTTGGTCTGATGTTATCTGGAAAAAGTAGCATAGGTGATCCCAGTGCTTGAAATGTTGAAATGTTTTGGGTCTGCATAGGGACAAAAGGTGATGAATTATCTCTACTGCACAATGAGGATACACTTTCTGTCCCAGCAGTAACTCTGGAGAATGGGACACAGCGGCTGCTGAAGAGGGGTGGTTTGAGTCAGCAGGTCAAGGTAACTTTCATCCAAAAGATTTTAAAAAGCCAGTACTTACGCTGATTTTCTGCAAGTCTGGGAATGCTGGTGGAACAACAAGATCTGCCTTTTACCCTCCCTCCGCCTTTGAATCAGCACTACAGCCCTTTGAACCATGGCATAAAAACTCCTGCCCAAACATGGCGGCAGGCACCCACACCACTCCCAAAACTTCAGGACTGTGACAAGAATTTAACAGGACAAAGCAGGTCTGTTGGCTAAAACCAACCCACAGCAAACAAACAGATAACTGATATTGAGTAGTGCATAACTGAAGGAGGACCAGTATAATATCAATCAGAATAGGCTACAGAAAATAGATTATGTTCAGCTGATATTAGCTGCAAGAGAATATAAATTTGGTGCCAATCATAAGAAAAGATTGCTGCTATGCCTGATTTCTGCAGAGCACCTGACATCGCCAGACAGCCCTGTGTTTGAGGCCTTACTGTGACACAAACTCGGGCTGTCACACATTCAACATGCTAAAGTCTGGCTATTTGACAGGTCTCAAAAATAACATTAAGCCAGAGAGCCACCATCCCATGGAGATGCCAGTAATGAGGTCCCATGAGAATTCACTCTCTCCCACCAAATTAGCATTAGTGACTTAGGAGAAAGTGTAACTTAAGTCTGCATCATGCTCACCAGTGAGGTAAAGCAGCAAGTTACTAAGCATGAGCTGGGTCTTTTGGTAAAGGTGGGTGCTTGCAAACAATACATATTACAGAAAAAACAAATAGGAAGCCAGATGGCCAGAAGCCAAGAATGCCAGTTTACAGGATGGGGACTGCCATCTTCAGAAGAAGCTATTCTAAGGTGGGGGAAACCCCTTGCTTTGTTACACTGAGTAACAACTCAGTGCTCTCAACATAACACTGCCTTCAAAAAAGGAAATGTGAGCTCCAGATTTGTAAATGAGGTGACATCACCTCTTCCTTTGGCACTTTGTTACTCCTATAGTCTGACTGGCTCTACTACAGGCTCAATTCATTAGCTTATGAAAAGGAAGGTTAAGCAATGACTTGATCATTGCCCAGAAGAACCACAAAGGGAACAGGAATTTGGCAGCAGAGGATTCTCCACTATGACAAAGGTATAATCACATCTGCGGGCTAGAGGTCAAAGCTGAGCAGCTTCAGATTAGAATAAGTTGATTATTTTTACTATTAACAAGTGAAATGTCTCAGTAACTTCACCAGAAGCTTTACAACTGTATCACAGGTTTTCCCGGGAAATGAGATATGGCCAAGGTCAAGCAGAAAACCACTTACAAAATCTTATGGCCTTCATTATGAGATACCAGATTATCCCAACAGTTCCCTTCTGACCTGACTGCAAGTTACAAGGTCTCATTAAAACCTAAGCCAAACATAGGCATTTAAAGCCCCAACTAACAATTGCTGCAACACACATAACCTGAATAACCCCCCTGTGCTGGGAATTCAAACCCCACTTCTGGTTAGAACCACCACCACAGAGCAAAACTCCTACTAAACAGACTGGGCAACACATTTAACTTGCACTGATTTTACATTCAGCTTTGCTCAGTCAAGGGGACTAGAAGCTACCAAAGAAACTTCTCTGCTTTCCAAGCTAAACTGGAGCAGAAGATGTCAGCCTTGTGAAGAGGAGACAAGTATCACATGATTCCTTGCAACGCCTTGCAGGCACCTGGCATTACACTGCAAGGACATAACCATCTCAAAGGTACTCCAGAGAGGCTGATTCCAAACAGAGCCAGAGCTGGGAGTAGTAATTATTACTCATCTCTGTCATATAAACACTTGAGAGCAAGAGATTCTCGCTTGCATCTTTCCAGGGTTACAACTGCAGTAAGGAGCCAGACTGCTGGAACCTGTGGTGGTTCACACTGTTTCTTAGGAGATACATTTAAATCAGCGGATGACACCCAGACTGCAGGTTCCCTGTATGGAGGACTGCAAGATCTGCAGCGTTTGCACTTTCACAGTGCCTGCTGTGTCAAATACACTTTGGTTTAAGGGTAAAAGAGATTTGTCCAAGTGCCAAAGCTGCACAACAATGAAACAGAGAAGTCAAGCTGCATTTTGGCCTCTTGTATGCCCTTATTGGGCACGAGGTACAAACACAAGGCAAGGCACAGTGTTTCTATTCTCTTTGCAACAGACTTCAAACAGACACAAAACGTGTCTGAAGTTTTAAAGCAAATCATGACTTAATAAAGATTCCACAACAGGAATGCAACTGCTCTTGCAGGTGACAAAATGCAGGGCCCCCTGCAAGGTGTAATGTCTCTGTAGGGCCCAAGCACAATGGACAGGGAATCGCTTTTACACACTCGCCAGCCTGACAACAAACTACCACAGCATGCTTTGAAATCCATCTTTAAGAGTCTTACCAGGGAAAAGTGTCATTTTCACAGCATTGACAAGCCCTCACAGAACCTGGCCCTGCCTGAGCCATATCAAGGGCTCCTGACTGCCTCAGGAGACAGCAGCAATGCTGCCTTCCAGCCTCCCACACAGCAGAGAGCTCGTCCTGTCATTCAAACCTGTACTCACTCACAGAGCCCCTCTACTTCCCTGACTCCACTTCATTTCTGCCTATTTTACTGAGCTAATCAGCTCTCTCATGTGTCTGGGGCTCACCCATGCTTTAGAGAGCTCCTGCTTCCTCTAACAAGCCTGTCCACTCTTCCCAAGCTCTAGTATTTCCCCTTTTTCCTGAACAGACTGGTTTGAATGCAGTTTAACTGTTCCAAGCTGAAGCCCCCCATGGGCACCTACAGGCAAGCAGGCCTCTCACTTAGTTTTCCTGCCACACTGCAGCAGGGAGACCTGCTCCTTCAAAAGGCTGGGGTGATGTCTGCATGCTGCTGGCACAGGTGCAGGGGATCAAGCGAGCAGCAGGCTGGGAGATCTTTGGCAGAGGCCTGTGGTCCGTATTTGCCATGTCTGCATCACAAACACAGGGTTGTGGCTGCACTGAGACTGAGAAACAAACCCTGGCTACTACAATTCCCAAGCTCTGTTTCCTTAAACACACACTCAAGTGCACAAATGGCTTTCCAAAACTGGTATGACCCCAATGTAGATGATTAGAAGAAGGAAGCAGAGAAGGCACAGGCAACAACCACAATTAGAGAGCCAGCACAATTACAGAATGCATGTCATGCTCTTCAGGAATGAGGAAATCAAAACAGCCTCCTGAAGAGTCACCTAAGAGCTGAAACCACTGCAAACAAAGGAAAAACAAGCCAGTAGGAGAGACAGAAAGACCAGACTGAAAAGGAAGGTTAGGAAATGGCAATACTCTTCCTATTCATGGGTCATGCCACATCTCTGAGAAGTGGGAAGAGAGCAGGAGAAAAAAAATCTTCTCACCTGCAAGTTAACTAGAGAGGCCAATCCACCCCAAAGAATCCCACCAGGTTTCCACTGGGATTAACCAGCCCATCCAGTGGGGCCAGCCTGTAGGAGAGCATCCTCACGGAGCACACTGCAGACTGCTGTGCTTCGGATGGTCATGGAGAAGGGAGTGCAAAGGCACAAAAGGAGGGCTGCGGAGGGGCAGGAGGAGAGGGCAGCCCAGCCTGGCTGAGAGGAAGCTCAGCTGAATGGGGAAAGGCAAGAGGGATGTGAATGAGCAAGAGGTGATGAATGGTGGGGAGGGCATGGCAGTTTTACACAGGGCAGAGAGCAAAGGCAGACCTGAATGGGGAAGACTGAAAGATGCCGCTTGAATGGAGGGGGAGAGAGGGAGGAGAAGTGAGGCAGAGAGAGAGCTGAGCAGCACAAAGTGAAATAGTGCAGGCAGAATAGCTTCCCACATGGACTTGACAAGGCCTTAGAGAGAAAGACAAGTAACACAGCGTGAACTTTAATCCAGGAGCAGAAAAGCTGCCTGGAGCAGACAGTGTTACCATCGTCTGCCCCTGTATAATCCCTCAACTATCAGGCGCCTTCTTTGCTCCCAGTCAGCAAATTCTCATGAACCCAGAGGAAATCCAGCAGCAGTCACCAAAGGCCAGACCACCCCAGCAAAGGGAGTTGGAGCAAAACTGAGCTAGTGACATGGAAACACCAAGATAATTGCAAGCAGCAGCCCAGGAGATGCAAGTGTAACACTGCGCTAAAGATGGGACAAGATACAGGGGGTATATACGACACAGAAATAGTGGTTGTTATTGGTGTTATTTGCAAGCCTTTTCTCCCATTTCTAAAGACAGAATGAACTTTTTACAAAACAAATCTTATCCAAGCAAAACCATGGAGATTTCAGTCATGCCAAGACTTTCTTGACAATTTGCCTTAGTTTTGAACATTGATGATTTAGAAGAAGTTCCCTCAGATTCTACAAGGCCAAAACACTGGACATTACTGTTTTCAAAAGGCTTCAGTAGATAATTATCATTTATGCTCATATTCAGATGGTTCAGCTCAAGTCAAACATTTTGCTCAAGAAGAAACAAAAAGCATTTTTCCCAGTCTTTTGGGGAACTGCAAACAAAACCATACATGTCATTATTCACCCACCTCCACCCTGTTCACAGCTGGGGCACATAAAGCATTTAGAAAGGACACATCATACTACTCAGTGAGAGAGCTGGAAACTGAATACTCTCCCATCCCTTTTAGATGTGCAGGTTTAGACAGGCCAAGGTATCCGTTATCTTCCTAGACCATCAGTCACCCCCAACATGATCCTGTGCCAACCCTATTTTCCCAACTGCAAAGCAAAAAGGTCCAGTGACTCACTCCAAAAGGGATAATGTAAGGCCTTGAATCATAGCCCTTTAGTTCATATTTGTCAGGAACAACCATTTAAAAGCTAATTGTGTCTGGAGTCATGTTTTGCTTGCTCATAAATAGACCCCACAGTCATACAGGCTAAAATGAGAGGTCATAGAAAGCCAGTAGAAGGTACGACACAACCTTCAAAACCAAACACCATGGACTGGAAAACAAATTTAAATCGAAGACTTGACCCTACTTTCCCTTTTCATCAGGGAAGTCAAACATATAAGCTGGCTTCTAAAGTGTTGCTAGAGGCACTACGAGGGGCCTATCTGTACCTCAGCCTGAGACTGTTCTGCTCCCTTGATTTTGGATGTTTCTTGCACCAAGCAAACACAACAAATCAATGCAGTTAATTTCAGGCAAAAACCATGAGTGTCCTGGAGTCAGAGCACAGGCAGCAAATCATGTGAGAAAAGACATGAGGATTTCTCGCCTTTACTCCTCCCCCCTCAGAGAAATAGCAAAGGAATTCCTGAGAAATCTGGGCCAGATAATCAATCCCCCTCAGAGAGGTCCAAAAATATAGGACAGGGATTTGGGACCAGGTCATTAGCAATCAGGTTTCTAGCACATAGCACCTTTTTAAATGATAATTTGTTCTCTTTATGATTCACAGTGGTACCACCTCATAGAGAGTCCCACTTTAGGAACTAGGAGAGGCAAAATAATTCACCCAAGGATGCAAGGGGCCCAAAATATTACTGTAGTTGAGATGAGCTGCCTGTGCTCCAGCCACCACCATGAAGCGCTACATATTGCCACCTAATAACTTACTAGTAAAAACTGTTAATTGCCAAATATTACAGTGGAGATTTTTAACCAGGGTTTAAGATAAAACAAAGGTCAAAGCGCCTCCAAGAAGTACACCAAGCTTGGTGATAGCCACAAACAAGAAAAGATGTCCAAGTGTGGCAGTCTTTCCTAGAAGCAGCAGGGAGCTGAAGAGATGGATGTGCCTTTGTGCAGACATGCACAGACACACAGCAACAGCAAAAGGACTGTAAGGGTCTGCCAGAGCAGACAAGCTTTAACATCGCAACTTCCCAGGCCAGTTGAGCCCATGAAGAACCATTACTGTAAAGAGAATACTGTCTTGCTTTTCCATCTGCCTGGGCACAAGCAGATGATGTTACATATGGCACTGGGGGGAAGGGAAATAGAGTATGAATAATTCTTAATCCAGTGAAAGAAGTGCAAGCTCTGCAGCTGCTGCAGGGTGAGCACACCCTAACATCAGCTATTGCTTTGGGTCAAGAGATCATACCATTTCAGCCTGCTTCCTGACTTGTGCTTCCTTCCAGCTGCTTTTCTCTGCCTTTAGTGCCTGCCTGCAGGAACAGCTATCTCTCTGGAAGAAATTCAAACACAAGGAGAGGTTACATGTGCCTGAGGAAAGTGACAACACAAGGCAGGTCAATGCTTAGTCTAAAAGCATTCAAGCAGGGCCAACACCTACTAAAAATAAAGACATAAATGCACACATACACACAATACAGGAGAAGGATTTACTCCGATGGGACAGCAGAAGCTCAGGCATGCTTGGGCTTTCTTGAACCTGCATCTCTAGGAAACTGGCAGCTCTTACAACTGAATCGGACAGACTTGTGCTGCCAATGCTGGAAGCTGACAAGTCATCCTCCTTCCAGGATGGGCTCCTGGAGCACCCATGCTGTTAGGAACCAAAACTGTCATACTCCCCATCTCACACCCAGCCTGGGAACTCTCATTCTTTCCTGCTCCCCAAATCTATGTGTCCCCTATCAGGCAGCCAAGGCAAACCCACTGCCACAGGCTGCTCAATCTTCTCATGCAAATGAACTCAGGGTAACTGGGACAGTTACAATGAGTTCCTGACAATGTTTGCCTTTGTGCACACCAGTAGTAAATATAGACTGAGCGAGCTGCTTACTAAGGACGGGGGTGAGGGGAGAGCTGCACTAAGGGACAGCAGGAAGTTAAGCACTGTTTAGATGCAAGAACGCTCTCAGAGATGTGGAGCTGATGGGCAAAGGAGGAGCCAGATGCTACAAACGTCAGTCTCAAAAAGATTCAGGGAAGCACAGCCACGAGCACATCTGTGGAGCTGTCCCCCTGCATTACAATCTTCATTCCAGGGACAGAAAACTTTCACAGTGTTCATCCAGCTAAGGGTATCAGCCCACAGGAGTCAGCCACCAGAGCAAAGACTGGACACAGCACAAACACCCCACCCAGAGCCATTGGTGACAGTGTCCAGGCTGCCAGCATGCAGTGGCTGGCTCTGGCTCAGTCACTCCTGCAGCGACAGCTCTGCTTCTTGGTTATCTCAGCACGCTTCAGCCCATGAACCTCATATATATGCTCTACTTTTGTTGTAGCCCATGCAGCAGCCGTGGAAGAAACCTAAACAAAAAGCAATGGCCCCCTGAAATCCTGTCATGCAAACAAGACTCTTCCCACCCATGGCCACAAGGACTGAATGGAGAGGAACCAACACCCCCCGCCCAGCCCTGCCTGGTGGTCTTTTTGTCTCGTGACCTTCCCCGCACAAACACAACCCCACAACAATCAGACAGGCGACACAATGCGCCAGCGCCGGCTTTCCCAGCCCTTCAAGGCAAGCTGGGGAGGGAAGGGGGGAGCGCTGGGGAGAGCTGAAAGGAGCTAGGGGTGATGAACAGATAGGACGGGCAAGGAAATACCAAGCAGTGTTTTAATTTCGACTTTTACAGTCCCATAAGCCAGGACAAAAATAAGTTTTAATGAAGGAAACAAAAGAAATGTTATCTCAAATGGCTTAAAGGGACATGGGAATACCAGCCACTGGGATTCTCATACCTAAATAAATAAAGCCAACAATGCTTCTAAACCCTGTGGACATCTTTTAACATCCCCTCCAAGAGGCCCCCAAAACTGAGCCCTTTGGTGCAAACTCTGCTGGCTTTACTGGGCTATCTTTGAGACTTAAAGTGTGAGATGGATTAAATATAAAGGTTTTCCTTTAGTCTGAGAGAACAGCTGTATCTGAAGCATCACCACACATGGAAGAGTGTGCTACAGATTCAAAGCACAGCAAGTTTCTGCCAGTCTGTCCTAACTATGGAACAAGAGAGTCATGACCTATGCTACTAACAGCAAGAAATAAATGTGCCTCCAGACCCCAGACTGTCCTCACAAGGTAACAGATGCCTTTTGGTTACTCCAGGACACATCACCTTTGGGAAAGAGCAACGAGGGTCCCCCAGGACTTAGTTGCAGATCAGCAGACCAACAAAGCAAGGGGAAACTCCTACCTTCTGAAACGCCAAGGGACTCTTCCCTGCTCCCCATGCATGTACAGGAAAGAATACACACTCCACAGGGAAGCAAACCAAATAAAGCAAAAAGAAATACCGCCTCTCAGGGCCTGGGTTCAGTGAGCTTACCAGGGCCCTCAGCTATGTTTCAGGACACTGGAAATATATGCTAAGTACCTTTACAAGGAAGGAGGCCGTGCTTTTGCCAAAATCTAAGATCTGAATGCCATGACATCCTGGCAGCTGAGGCAGTAACAGAAAGCAGAGCTACGGGAAATCATTTGTGTGATTTACAGACACATTAGCCACCTAGGGAGCATGATACAGCAAGAAACAACATCTCAACTTCTCCTGTCAGCACCCCCCTAATGCTGCTCTCATCATCCACATCCTCCATTAACACACTGTGATTGCACAGTGGAAAGCACCTGATGAGCCAGGGATGAAACCACCTCTATGGGATGGTGCAGCTCATGGAGAGACAGAAAGTCCTGACAAAGGCCTTGTGCAGCAGTTGGGTGCAGGAAGCCTCTCCCAACCCCAGCATGCAGTGCACCAGGCCACATCTGGCCAGCAGGTCCCAGTGAGGGGGCATGGATGAGCAACTGACTCTTGCCTATGTCCTGACATGAACTGGAGTAACTGGACGAGCAGCAGCACTGAGCCCACACACAACTGGCAAACTTCCCACAACAAGGATACTGTCTCCTGTCAATCCAATCCAGTCTTAATCCTCTGTGGAAATATCTCATCAGCACCGTGCTAAGAGGCAATCTTTCAACCAGATGTTAACAATAGTGAAGATGACAGAGAGACAGATGGAGAACAGATAGAACCAGGCTCTGCTCATCATAGAGTGACTTAGAGGAGCAGGACAGGAGATACACAGGCAAGATGTTTAGCCTTGCTTAGCCTTGCAGCAAGGTGCTACACATAAGTATGCATGGGACAGCGAATCTATTGCACCTGCAGGCAGATGTAAGCCAGTGAGTGTCTCACTGCAAAGGGAGTAGCTGTGGCCAAGCTGTGGAGCTGCTTTGAGCTCTGCAGGATTTCTGTCCCATGTAGGATAGGCACAAACTTGCCACTGGTTTGAGGATTTGCCCCCTGAGTCTGGATATTTCCCCAGCATGGAGAGGAAACCAGAGTCTTGCCTCAACTCATTCCACAAAGATTTCAGCAGAATTCCTCTTCAGAAAAGAGATTACTCAGGCAACAGCAGGATCTTCAGCAAGTTATCAAGTGAGCTAGCAAAATAACTGTGTGGCTGGAAGCTGGCCATCAGCCTCTTCACCCATCAACCAAGGGAGGGAACACAGTCAAAAAGCAAGTGTCCAACTCCCATGGCCACCACACTCCTAATATTTCTATACTAGAAAACCTCACTGTATAGATAAATGTTTGTTGTATCAAGTAGGGAAGTAAAACAGACTGGGTTGCTTAGCTGAGATCAATTCCTGTCCAATTACATAAAATAATTAATTCTATTTTACATTAGTCTTTATTATGGCAATGAAAATTATATGGCCATTCTAACTGACTGGTGTTGCTCTTCCCAGGCCTTGTGGATCTGATCTTAGACAAGCTGAAGTGAGGAAACAGGACAGTCCAGATAACTTCAATCTGCGGTGAGGGGCTGAAGAGGAAAGCGGGAATTTCTCAAGGTCTTTTTCAGCCCTACACAACTTCACATTCCTTCACCCCTGAGCCACATGAGCTGCTGTGTGCAGAGCTGTGTGCTGCACTGAGCCCGAGCAAAGAACCCCAGAGCTCTCTGACAGGGTGGTTGCAGTGGCCTGGCCAAAGCATCCACAGTGCAATGCTGCCTTCCACAGCCACAGAGAGTGACTGATACCCAAAGATGCCAAATACCTTCAGCTGCCGCTGAATTCACTGACATGAGATTTCCAAGAACCCTGGACATTATTTGAGACCAAGCTTCCAGAAGAAAAGCAGCAGCTTTGCTTGAATACTTTGCCTGATGCCTTTCAAGCAAAGAAAGAAAATAAAACAAACCGCAGAAACCTCAAGGAAAAAGATCATTTGAGCCTTGATATTCCTTTCTACTTGGCCCAACTTTATGGTGTGTATCACAATATTCTCCCTGAATATTTGCTAGTGCCTCTTCAGCCAGGCTTGCATAAGTGATGAAGAGCTGAGGTACTTGTCTCACAGAGCTAAAGGGAAAAGCAAGAGATGTTCTCATAGAGCTGCCTCTGAGTATCTGAGGGATTATCACAACCTCATGTACTTGAAAACATGACATTTACAACACAAATGTTCTCCCATGGAAGGGTGCACGTTTTGTGAGCTTCCTTTAATAAAACTCTCAGCAAAAGAACTGGAATATGCCCATGTCTTCATGGCAATACCATAAAATTGGGAGAAGTCCTTACCCCTCTGCAATCAGTAATGAAATCGGCCCAAAGGGACCCAGAGGAAGCAAATTAGGCCTCTTCAGAGGGGCCAGGGTTTTGTCTTGTGTTTAAAACCCCACAGTAGCAGTTCTGTACTCATTTTAACGACCCACCAAATCCTTTTAGTCCTCTACATCCCTCTATGAAAGCCTAATAATGAAAAATCATCTACTAAACCTTGGCTTTTCCTGAAAAATAATATCTGGATAGATCTCCAAAGACAGATATTCCTGTGGACACAGTGAATTTGGACTGCAATGCTTTGTTTTCAGATATCATTGCAGTTCACATTTTCACAGCTTCCTTGGAATAACATTTGATATGGAAAAAGTGTAAGTGATACTCACAGACAAAAGGGTAGCCAACCCTCTGGAACCACAGGGCCTTGCTATTTGTATTGCTTTTGTAATAAATACAGCCTGAGCCACAGCATTCCTGGGGCAACTTCAACATTCAAGCAAACCATTGCCATGCAATATTAAATGCATTCATTTTTTATGAGCATCAAATTCCACCTATTAACAGATCAGCCATGCTCTGCAGCTACCAATTCACATACCCAGCCTGCAAGCTGCTGAGGGCAAATGGCCACAAGATACAGGAATACGTTCCATCTGAAAAAGGAAACTACCATCCATCATAATTCAACTTAATGGTCACATTTTCTTTACAAGCAGCAGCAGAGTCCATGCCTGACAACCACACACCCCAGATGCAATGAAGCACTGAGCCCTCTACTTCGAGACTGGAACTGTGATGCATGCGGTGTTCACCAAGTGAATCACATTCAAGTCCTGTGCAAAGAGGAAATTCCTTGGAGTTACTTTTTCACCAAGTCACTAAACCCCACACTATTGTACATGGACTAAATTCAAAGGCCTGATCCTCACTGTGGAAAGCAGCTTATCTGAACACAGTTTATGTGACCATACATCAAAACCCTGGAACAGTTTCTCAGCCCTTTTGCCAAGCGAGGCCATATTACCAGCTTTAATGTAACAGCACTTTTGATCTTATAGCAGCTAGAGTGGTGCTGGTACATCTATTATTCCTCCTGGAACAGAGCTGTGCTCCCATCACACCTACAATTCACTCTTTTTGTGGATAGCTATCTAGAAACAGATGTAAGAAAGAGCTTCTTAGCAGTACATACCCCTTCTGTCATCCCAGGGAGCCTGAATGACCCTGTCCACCGCCCAATCCAGGACCAATTCCAGCTATGGCAAGGAGAAAGGCTTCTATTTTAAGCTTGTTGAAGAGGTAACTGGGTGCTGCAGACAGAAGGACGAACAAGGGCTAAAGTCTCCTGTAAACTGGTTCTCTTTTTTCTCTAGTGAGCACCATGCAGGTTGTCAGCAGTTTGGGGAATGAGAGGCAAACCCATGATCAAATAGATTCCATTCCTTTTATAGGTCTGAGCAGCCTGTCCCCCCTTGTAACAGGATATGATCACTGATCTCCTTATTCCATGTTCCCACCTGTGAAACTAAATGAACTGATACTGGAGAATGAGCTTTGAAGTCCTTGAAGAGGAAGAGGTATTGCAGCGCTGAATAAGGCCAATTCCCTACAGCCAACAGCTACTGCAGTGATACAAGCAAAAACCCTAAGGTGCAGAATAATCAGGCTCTGAAGGAAACTAAAAGCACAGAGAAAACATAAAAGAAACTGAACATGGAAAGTTAATGCTGCTTTGAACATTGACTGAGCAAAAATCCTTCCCCAAAGTGACAGAACTGCAGTCAGCAATCAGGAACTCTTGGTCTGGCATCCAGGCTGTTAGGTGAGACTCAGCTCCCAAGAGGTTCCTCTGCAGGGCTTTACCCAGACCTATCTCACAGGCATCAGCTACTGCAGCTTCACAGAATGGAAGGGCAGGAGCTGCTGGTTAAGCAGTGGGGAAGAACCAAACACCACTTGTTTATTCACAGGTCTCGCTACTCTAACTTGTTGCTTGCATTAGATGTCACAGTGGTAAGTACCTGTTTAAGAAAAAACCCCAACAAAGAGGAACAACAGTAAACCCACCCCCCTGCAGCTAATCCAATTAAGACACAGGATAAAGTTGTAGAGGTTAATCAGATCTGAACCACTGGGTCTGTCTTTGCTGCTGCTTAGTGACATATCTGGTGAGCAACACCAGCAAGACGAAGGCCAGGCAGAAACTCCCATGAGCCAGAAGACAAATGCTATTTCCCTACTGCATCAGGCAGAAAAGAGAGAAGCACACTGCAGAGCAGGACTGGGGGTGGTCTGCTGTGCTCAGAGCTTGGCTGTCCTATTAAGCCTTATTAGGTACCAGGATGCTGTGGCCGATGGGCTGCATGAGACAGTTCTTGCAGGAAAGACCAAGGCTGGGCCTGCAGGGTGCTGCTGGGTTGATAACTAGGGAGAAAATTTACTCAGCAAGGAAAAATTCTGCCCATACATTGAGGGGAGCTCCTCCTGTCTTGGGTTTCAACAGCTACAACTCTGTTCTTACCAAGGCTGCAGCAGGGCAGGTGAAGGCTGTCCCAGCTCAAAGGGCCACCTGCACAGAGACCACGTGGATTACCACAGGTAGGTTTTTCAGCATAGGGAGCCAGAAAAAAGCTGAGCTGCAGTTTGCAATGAAACAGCTCCACCAGTGCTGGGGGCACAGGATTCAGCGTTGGCATAGGAAACATTGCTCCTGTCACACTCTAGCAGTCAGTATACAGCCCAGCCTGAAGTCCTACCTAAAGCTACCTTGCAAGCTGAGCATGCTGCTTTCCCCAGCTCAAGCTTTCCTGTACAATCAGATCTGCTTTGCCTCTCCCTCCTCCTCCCATGAAGGCAGAAAGAAGACAGAACAACTGAAACAAAAAGGGAAATGTTTCATAATCCAGTGACCATCATTTCTCCTCCTAAAGAGGAACTGGGTCTCTTGATACCCCTGTACCACGCTGGGCTTTGCTAGACTCCTTTGTAAATTGTTCTTCCTTCTTTGTAAATTCTTTAATCCAAGGACAGCAATTGCCACTGTGTTTCAGTTTCCCAAAGGAACTAAGATCCATAGCCCCAAAAATCAGAACTTCTGTCCTTCCTGTAGGAAGTTTCATCCTTCCTTCAAAGATACAGAGTTTTATAGTAATCAGACATAAAACTTGTCAGGAGAAAAAACTGCATTTTATACTCTGGACTTGAAAAACAGAATATTTCAGATTAAAAATAGCTCCCTTTTTCACTGTCTGCCAGATCTGGGAGGGAGGTGAAAATCCACAGAGACTTGATTTGATGCATGAAAAAGTAGAATTCTATAGCAGGGAGTATGCACACACACTTATTTGAGTTCTAATAATAGTTCTGCAATAATATTTAGCTTAGTGGAGAAAACCAAAGCTTTGGACAGACCCATGCTAGCTGGTACTCTGATACTGAGTACCATGACAAATCAAGTACATCCATCAGGGAGAGGGGAAAACTCTAAAATAAACAAACAGTTCTAATAAAAACCTCATCATAGCACAGTTTTCCTTCCTTTAAGATGGTTTTTCTTTCGAATTTCAAACACCTGCTCCTGTATCAGCAATCATTACAGGTACCTTGCCAAGATATGAGATGCTTTGTCTGAATGACCCAGGTGTGGGCACAGCCCTGACCAGCACACAACGCTCTCCCCCCCTACAGCAGGTAGCTCCAGATCAGGCTCCCCCACTCCACAGTGGGGCAATATTCAACCTCCCTCCCCAGCAGAGGACAGGCCATGGACTGCCTCCAGCTTTCTGAGGAAATGCAGCTCGAACCTGCGCAGATTTAACATAGCAAAAACTGCAGTTTACTCCAGAGCACCCTATGTCCTGCAAAAGGGCCGGCTCTGCTCTTTCGGGTGATGAGTGACTGTTCAGAAAAGAACAGCAAAGCAGCATCACGTGTCCCAGTGAGGAAAAGCTCCACACAAAGCTCCGCCACCAGCTAAATTGATAGAGCCTAGCACAGGAGAACAGGAATCAGCAGGCACAGCTTTGATTAACAATACGGGCAGTTAAACATCCAGTATTAAAGGCTACTGAGTAATGCAGGAGCGATGGGACAGAAGGAGGTATACACCTTAGAAAGCGAGAATAGCCAGTCATTCCCTCCCTCCAAATTGGTGTAGGATGACAAAG
Organism: Psittacula echo; assembly: GCF_963264785.1. NCBI lineage: Eukaryota > Metazoa > Chordata > Aves > Psittaciformes > Psittacidae > Psittacula > Psittacula echo. Next base: position 3,194,989 of record NC_137750.1, on the reverse strand, counting down.
GCTGGATCACCTATACACTGTCAATAAGCATCTTGTCATTGGCAAGGAACACAACCCACGGCACTCTAACATCCCTTCTCTGATGTCACCATCACAACAGGCACACATAGAGCATCCTCATCACAGGAGGCAGGTCCTGAGCCTGCTAACATCAGAAAGATACCTTGGTATTCCCACTGGAAAAGAGCTTATTCAGCTACATTCATGAGGAGCAGTAAGCAGAGAATGACCTCAGAAAGACTACAGAACTCACACTGCAGAGAGCATCTTTCCTTGAATGAACTGCTTTGGCTTGGGTTGGGTGTGCATAATTCAGGCTGGTTTAGACTACAAGAAACCATCCAATGCAGCTTTGTGTCAAACCTCCACCCACACATCAGCTACATAATTAATAAGGATGAAAGAGAACATTATTCCAAGCTGGTGTTCAGACTCCCAGTGATCGGTAAAGCTTGTTATATTCCGTTTGGCCTTAGAAGTCAGCAAAAGGAACATACTTCATGCATCATAATCCATTAAATACAGGCTTGTAAGCCCATAACATCCCTGTTGCTGCAAATGTGGAGTCATTTTTTGCATGAACCAGTTTGTTTTGCAGTAGGTCTAAAAGTTAATTAGTTTTCACATTTTTATTACTCCACATGGTCAAGTAACAGCCTGGAGCTTCCAGTCAGCTGGAACCATGAAAGGTCCAGAAAATTCTCACTATGCTTTTCAGGACTGTTTACTAGGGCTATAAATCAGGAGCTGGCAAATGACTTTGTGCCCGAGCTCCTTTTGGCCACCAGTACCAACACTAAAAGATCTCATAAATCAATTACAGCAATGGCAGCTCTTAGCTCATGGGACTCAAGAGGGAATAAGACTGGAAGATGCTGTTTCAGGCAAATAGGACAGTTCTTTGGGAGACATCTCACCACCCTGGCAGAAGTCACTTGAAGCACCTGTCTTACTGAACAGGATTGTCCAGCATTAATACCCCCTCCAGCTTCAGCCCTCACTTAAAGCTATGAAGCTGTGCTGCTGCTCTCTCCACCAGAAGAGCTGTTTCCTGTCATGCCCAACAGGTAAATGGCCAGGAGAAATGGGCCACTGTGCTCATTCATAAAAACACATGGCTTGGGCCTCTCCAAATGCTGTAGCAGACAGTGAATGCAGGCAGGAGCTTTCCACCAGGTGAAGAGCACACAACCAAACCTGTACACTACAGCTTCTGGGATACAGGCTGACTGAAAAACACTGCAATAGCAAAAGCCTCTGGTGGGGATGCCCAACACCAGAGAATCCTCTGAAAAGTCAACATACATTCTAGCTCATAGCACTCTAGAGGAGACAACACCAGAACATTTAACATGTTGAAGGCACAAGAGCAATCCTGCACACATACACACATGCAAAAGACATAGAATCATAGAATCAGCTAGGTTGGAAAAGACCTTTAAGATCATCAAGTCCAAAATGTAGCCCAGGACTGCTAGGCCCACCACTAAACAATGTCACATCCCTAAACCATTCCCAGGGCTGGCAAGTGTAAAGTGTGATAAAGGAAACATGCAATTCAATAAAGATTCTTCAGACACTTCATTTAGGTTGGAAGGAAGTTATTGCTCCAGCCATGGTCTCCAGGCACAGCTCAGAGACCAAAGATAGCAGCAGCAAGACCACCTCCCATGCTCTTCAAAGCAGTCTCCCTCAAAGGGCTCCCTAAATGCACAAAGTAACGCAAAATAAATGTTTCTGCAAACCCCAAATACTATTGTCAGAGGACACATGAAGGAAAACTGTTTGTGCCTTCCCTGCTGATGGGGAGGAGAACAACCCAGAGACATAAATCCAGTGATAACAAGACTGTGCAAAAGCAACTCCTCAATTAGCAACCAAGAGGGAGTAGCTGAGAGAAGAGGCAACAGTTCAAATGGAAAAAGGAACCACAATAAACATTTTCAGTTTCCTCCCCAGTGCAAATGACAAGGCCAAAAAGCAACATCCTTCCACGGAGGCCACTACCTGAAGTAAGGAAAGATGCTTAAGGCCCACTTCCCACTATTTCTCAGCATGAAGGTAAAGAAATGTGTAAGAGGAGTGGCAGGAAGCCAGCAGAGGGAAACAGCATATGGCTGTGTTTCAGAGCCAAGGGGCATTACTAAAGCCCCACTCTGCTCTCCAAATTCCTTAGGGCACATGCCATTCTGGTATCAGCCCCAGCAAAACATCCAGTTGATGTGAGACATATAATGAGTCAGGACAATTGTCACACTTGTTTTCAAGTGCTTTGCTAGACCAAGTCAGAGAAATAGGATCAAGTCCTCCAGTAGTTTTTGTGAAAACTTTCTATTTTTCAGCCTTTATAATATTGATCCTTTCTGTGCCAAGAGGTGAGTATGGCTACGTCTCGCTGGCTGTAGGCTGTCATCAACAAGCACTTCCACTACAATCATACAACACAAAAGGATGCTCACAAAGCAGGGTTACCATCACCACTGGTACCTAGTTGTAAAGGATCACAGAAGCAAAGAGATGCTTCCTTGGGGAACATTGCCCTGAAGAAGTGCAGGAGATCAGAGCTTTGCCTCCAGCCTCATTTATTTTTTTCCTCATGCAACTTGGAAAACTCCAGAGTATAAGCTACCTACAGAGTATGACAAGTATCAAAGAACAAGAACAAGTCCTAGGGGTAAGATCGATCTTGCTTGTTTAACACTGGTTTTATACATTGTTCCTCTTTCCACGGCAACACAGGGTCACTGGAGACAGCCGTTCCTAAGCAACAGGCGCCTATACTAAGAATACATACATCTCTGTCTTGCTAGTGCTGGGGGTTTAGTTTTAAAGTTGAAGGAATTCAAGATGCAAGTGAGTTTTGGTGTGATCAGAAACATCCAGGACTTTCACTACACGTTTCACCAAGATACATCATCTCTGGTGGTAGAATATGTCCAATATCACCACGAGCAGCTGAGTGAGGAGGGATGCCACCACTCAGGAGACTGGGGGAGGAGAGGGAAAGAAGTGACTGTCCCAAGTGCTACGGTTTGAACAGGCTACAAGGTTTGAATCTCATAAAAATCCTGACCCTTCAGAGATAAGCTTTCCTCAGCAGCCTGTATGTACAACAGTGCAGGAAAACAGCCCATCATCTGAACCCCAACAACTTTGTCTCATGGTGTGTTGGTACCAAGCTGATTTCAGATTAACACACTGTACAATGCCTACCGAGGAGGCAGAAAGAGATCACAGCTTCCTTGGCTGTCGTCAAACTCAAACACACCCACTGCTGCATTTAATTTGCAAACGTGCCCCAGTACATTTGCACTGACTGCAAATATCAGAAAGCAACAGCAACATGATACTTCCTACCACAGAGAAGAAACATTTATTTCCAGGTCCGATGGAGTGTAACTTTAAAAGTCCTGTAAATGTTACAGACATAACTGATGCTGGTGTAGAAAAGCACCTCCAAACTGTTTGCACTTGCTAGGCAGCTGGCTTGTTCCTCTGGAGACAGGATGATCTCTTCCCCTTCTCTGTCGTAACAGAGTACACAGTCACAGAGGACAATACACCAGCTGATTTGCAGAACAGCATCAATCCACCCTATGTTTACAGCTTCCCCCCCCCCCCTTTCTTTTTAAACATGCAGGCTTAAATGTTTTTATTGCTTCAGTGATTTTCTGTGTGCAAGACAGGATTTGGGAACAATGCATTAGCAAGGATCTATGTGTCTAAAAACCATCCTGCACATTGAGCTGAAAAGCAGAGCAGACGCTACCAAAGCCGCCACCGCAGCTGGGATCAGGGGGCAGCAGATACCACGGTGTGAATCCAGCCTATTGTCCCTCTCGGAGCCAGCACTCCAATGTACAGGTTTCAGGCAGCTCAGAAGTGGAAGGTACACAAATGTGTAATGAGTAGGAAGCCTCCTGAGGCTTTTACAAATCTAGAGACATCAAGCTGCCAGTAACTCACGATTTGTGTAAGACTGACTCAGCCTCCATGTGCTTTTTGGTGCGTTTGTTGACTCCTTGAAGCATTTGAGGAGATGCTTGCTTCTACCAGCACCAGTTTACAGTGCTGTTTGTGGTACACTGCTGATGTCTGGTTCATACTGAAGGCTTCCTCTTCCAACTTTTTCCAGAAGGCAAAGCCAACAATCTGTGTACAGGTCAGTGGGATTGAACAGAGGAGCATCCAGGGAAATGGGGGAGCTGATCCCAAACCTTTCATGCTGCAGGGAAGGTACAAATATAATCTCAGACAACCTCAGAGACCTGCTACTGGTATTCAGTGTACAGAGGTATTAGAAGATTAAGGAGGAACTTAGGGAATTTTTGCTGTCATCCTTCAAGAGGCAGGAAGATCATTAATGACCTCCATGTAGCTTTTTCATGCTGAGCCATCACTCCAGGGTATCGTGGCTAAAAGCCAAATCTGGGTATAAGCCTTGAAGTGCTGGGAGATTGCCATCCACTGTAACAACAGTGGGGACAGACACAGGCTAATTGAAGCATGGTGAAAGACACTATCCTGCAGAGGGGATACTCTGTTAGACATCTATTTGCTCCTCAATGCCTCAGTTTCCCCTCTTGACTGAAAGATAAATCCCCCTCCCCTCTTTTCCGGGCACTGCTGTATTTTAAAGATACTCTGGCAGAAGGCAGTGAGGGGTTGATAATCCAGACAGCATCAGCAAAACAATCTCCTTCAGCAAAACCAGATCCTCTCTAAGCAGCCCATTCTACCCTTCAAGTCTGCCCACAGAGCAATGAATTTGAAGGGACTCTTTTTTTTTTTCCCTAACCCCATAACCCAAAGTGGAAGAGTCAAAGGGTTAATGCTGCATGACAAAGGTCAGCCCAGTTTGGGGAGAGAGGAGAAAGGGAAGCATTGTGGCCACAGACAGCAGCTCCCTGCGACCAACGCCACTTGAGAAATGTAAAATGATGGCGCTGCTCAGAAGAAAGGCCAGAGAGCTCTGCCTAAATCCCAGGGCTTTATCACTCACAAAAGCCCAGCCCCCTGCGTCATTAATCGTGTGCTCCATGGCTGGGTGCCTCAAAGAGCAGCAGATGACACATGCCCAGCTGTTGCTGTCGCCCCTCTGCAAGGTAGCGGGGCACAGGCAGGTGCACTCCCCGTGCCCTCTGCTCAAGGCTAATCTATTCTTCCTCCTTGTCCTCTGCCTTTCATCTCCTCCAGCAGCCCACACTGACAACTGTAAATGAGATTAGACTTCTAGGCGTGGGGCAGATGGTGAACCCCCTCTGTGCATTGCCAAGAGACCCTTGTGGCTTTTAAAGTGTCTCTCCACTTTACAATGCACAGCGTGGTAGAGGGGGAGAAGGGGCAAATTTCTTGTCACGCTCACAGAAATTTCTAATATAGCAGACAATACAAGACCCTGGTTTTAGGGCCTGGGTGCTGATCTGTTGTCACTGTGGACAGTCTTCCCATCAGCGCCTCTGATTCTGCAGTTCACCTTAGGAGACGAAGTAACAAGTCTATGACTATTTCCTAATAACAGTTCCTATAACCTCCTCTTTGCAGCACCCCACCACTTAAATGTGGACACATGTCCTGAGAAACACTACATTAAAAAGTCAGTGATAGTCCAAGATTCAGGCAAGGACCTGAAGGTTGCATACAAGCTTGTGCTCAACCCCCTGCCTGTACTGCTGCTCTCACTGCCATTGCTTTCTGTTCCTCACCTTGCAGCTTCTGCTCCTCCTGCTCCCAGTGACCCATACAAACCAGTGGTAAGACACAAGCAATTTGCCAGAGAAAGTGGTAAAACCACTGCCCCAAGCTCAGAGACCTGCCTGACAAGGTGCTGCAGCCACAGCCAGCAGTGGTTAGCCAGCAGCAACAGTCAGGGAACCTTTCCACAGTGAAGTGATGTTTAGCTCAACAGTGCCCCAGTAAACAGACTGGAATGTCTTTTACAGTATGGGAAACAGCTCGTCCTGCCTGTGTTAAAGGCTATCCAGAGAAGAGGGACACAGTTAACAGAAAAGATCACTGACTTCAAAATAATTCCCTTTCCCACTTACCACCAACCACCACAATAGCTGGCCTGATTTTATGGATTGTTTTGCAATTTCAGTCGTGCAGGAACGAGCCCTGGATTTAAGGTAGCTGCAAAGTCAGCATATTTTCAAGCATAATTTAATGTTTTATGAGACCATGGCAGAGCAGGTTCAGCTGCACCCACTGCTGGTAGTGTCAGCATCCGAATTCTTCCTGGCAAGTGCATGTCTGGTCCAAGATATCTCTACAACCTTGTTTCTGAGCTCAAGTTTTCCATTAGCTGCCTACACAGACTGGCTAACTTGGCATCTCTCTGCATTCCCAATAAACTCTGTTCATCTGCTGCCATCACACCCACATGCAAGTCTCAGGAAGGAATCCAGGATTTCTAAAGCAGCTGCAACAAAAACACAGCCTGGATTGACAAGCAATAGCATCAAGGTGCTGAGCCAGTGAGGAGGGTCTTTTGGAGAGTTTTCTCTATGTCTATTTAAAACAAGTTTGTTGTCATGACTACAAACCAGGGTATGGGTGAGAAGAAGTGAGAACTCTGAGAGGAGGGCTGATAATGTTAATTCACCCCTGAAATCTCTTCAGCCATGCGGATGGAAAAACAGAGAAGCTGGTATCTTGGTATCTAACAAGGCTAAAAGCCACCTTCAGAAGGCAGGTCTGTCCTAATAATGAACATTGGCCTCCTAGATAGCCCCTTTACCAAGCACAGCCAAGGCTGGATGATACTGATTAGCTGCAGTCATCTCTAAAGCAGGGGCACTGGAGACATGGAGGTGAAGATGGGCACCCAAGACCCTAGAAAGGACAGAGCAAAGCAGGGAGAGCCCCTCAGGAAACTCATCGGCAGATGCACTCTAATGATCAGAAAGCTCACCTTCAACAAGGACAGCAAGATGTTTTTGTGTTTGCGTGCAAGGCAATGAACAAAGTATCTTATTAGCAGAGAGAAGCGTGAAACTGTCAGGACTTGCTCCTGGGATTGTAGCATTTTTAACTTTACCAGATTAAGGAAAAAAAAAAAGGGGGGGGTTTTTGGCCAATGAAGAAAAAAAAAAATAAGAAGAAAACCCCAAGTGATTGTGGACGGACGGAGAGAGGCAATACCTTCCTCTGCTCAGAGCTTGGATTCCACAAGGAGACAGAATGGAGTGCTCAGCAACGGTGCAGGCTCTGCAGAAGGCAGCAGATGCAGAGCTAATGTGTGTGTGGGGGTGGAGGGTGTTTATGAGCACAATAAATAAATGTATGAATCCCTATAAAAGTTCCCATATAAAAGTGAGTTAGAGCTGCCCCAGGGCCACGGCCTCGTAATAAAAAACACATCTCCTAAGCACAGCATGAAGCAGCAGCTGTACTGTAACTGCCTGGCTGCAGCACTGAAAAGCCGTGAGTCTGCCTGCTCCAAAACTCCTGGTTGAAGTGCTGACCCCACTAAACGCAGGAGGAATGTTGGTACTTGCTTCAGTGGAGTCAGGATTTTGCCCTGGGAAGAGCTTTTTGAACCTCAATGCCTAGGATGCAGTTCTGGATCTGTCTTTTTGCCAAATTTCTTTTACTACTCAAAAAGAAGCAATCTGCAATTGACTGGAGATACTGGCTTGAGTCACTGACAGTTCCCAGTGTGACAGATTAGAGTTAGATCAGAACAAACAAATTCTTCCAGAAAGCATTGTCAGTCACTCCTCTCCCCGAAAACATATAAGCAAAAAGCCAAGGGGAGGGAAGTGCTGACCCCTCCCTTGCACTGTTTGCTGTCATACTCCATCACCCCAGAAACAAGAGACTTGAAGACTCCCAGCCTGTGAATTCCCAACTGCTTTAACACTTTCTCCAAAGCCTTCTCCTGCTCTGCTGCTCTCCTGGGACATGGTGAATGCAGGAGCCCATGTGCCTCAGCAGCAGAGGGTGGCCAGCAACCATCAGTCCCAGCCTAGGAGTCACAAATGCACAAGGCACATAAATCTCTGGACACCCATTTTCACTCTAAGTAACCGTAAGGCCAGGTCACATCTCCCAGGGACAACTGCAACTGTTCTGAGTTTCAAAACATGGGTTTATTCTAGTTAATAAGCCAGTCCTCATGTTGTTCATGGGTGCCAATCAGTGCTAAACAAAACGTTCCCCTCTCCTCCCGGTACAGAACTGCTGGGAATAGCAACCTTGTTTCATGACTAACAGCATCTTGGAATTCACTGCAGGGCTGATTGCATTGCATTGCTGATATAATGCTCAAGGAAGACATCAGCTCCTTGGCTTTGCCCATGGACAACAAGGATGTTACTGATTTATTCAGGACTTACAACTAGTTGTCACAGGTTGCATTCTTTTTGATAATAAAGCCTGACAGACTAGGCTTAAATTTCAGCTGCAGCCTAATTGAAACATAGCTAATTACTGAACGCCTGCCTTTTCAGCCCATTCCCTTGTTACTGGGCTCTGTAAATTCCAACAGTCAAACTCTTCCCTCCCATCTACTACCCCCATCTACTATTCATGCAAATCCAGTGGGAAATTACAGATTCCTCTCTTTGAGCCTGAGGTAGCTATCAGCCAAGAGCCCCATCCCACAAGGACTCAGTGACTTCAAAGGATGTTTGTAGAATCAGACTCCAAATTAAGGCCAACATTTCAGATGGGAGAACTCAAAGTGGCTCAAAACATTCAGCCCAGCCCACAAGCAATTTATCTTGCATCCACCTTTTCGAGTGGCAGCGAATTCAAGTATACCACAGAATTTAGGCATGATCAACAGTTATAGTAACCTAATTTCCAGCTGTCAGCTTGCTTGACTGTACAACAACACATGTACTGCAGTCCAGATCCATGGATTCTTAGCCTGTCACAGCTAAGTGGGTATAAATGAGTGCTCATCAGAACAGGCAGTCCAGTTATTAGCTGAATGATAACAGGACCCCCAGGGTACCAAGGACATCCTTTTGCAGAGACTGCACCATAGCTTTTGGCTCTGCAGTTCAGCCAGACACAGAAGCAAGATTATCGCCTCATAAAGCAGGGACAAAATCCTATCTGAACTTTAGCATTGCCAGGACGATGCCAGCATCAGAATAAGCTCCCTTACAGAAGGTGACATTTACATGCACACACAGCAGCACAAAAGTTTATGACATCAAGAGAGCGCTGCAGTTTAGAAGCAAGTCAACCCCAAAAAAACTCTTCGGTTTATGATTGCTTCACATTTCAACCTGGCAGATGGAAGGAACACCACAAAGCACACACGTCAGTTAAAGCGGCTAAAAGCATAATTTACAAACTAGAATCCCCAGTCCAAATTCTCAGCAGCTATAACTCAGAGTTCTACAGCATTGTGCTGATTTCAGCTGGCTACAGATCTGACCCAAGGCATTTACCTGATACAACCATAGTCGTTGGTACAGAAGCAGATACTTTGCTAATTCTGTGCAAGTTTAAAGCAGCAGGTCCTCCCTGGGGGGATGCAACCCTGCAGCAGTCAGTTCAGCAGCTGAAATGGGGGGGCCATTTAAAAGAATCCAGTGCTTGTTTTACAGGTCCTAGTTTGCCTGCCTCAATCAGTAGATCTTTTAATCCACAGAGCAAGGATGGTACAACTGGGAGCAAACAGAGCACCTGCTGCGGGCCCCTCAGCTCAGCCCTTGTGCTAGAAGGGGTGGCCAGGCTGGGCCCACCTCTGACCCTGGCTACTCAGAAGAGAAATTGAGAGAAAGGCCCAAAGCAGTAGTGACTTGCACACCAGCATCCTGGGAACTAGGAGCATGAAGCACATTACTTCTAGGCTGTATTCTAAAAGCAGGGAAATCTAGTACAGAGGAAATTAACTGGGGGTTGGAATCTTTGCTCACAAGACAGAGACAATACATCAGTTGTTCACATACCTGATCAAATAGGGCTTTCCAGTGCTGAGAGGCAATGCATACGGGAGGAAAAAGAAGAAAAAGAAGGTATAAGAGCAACGACATTAACATGCAGCAAACTGTAGAAGTATATTCTAACATAGAGAAATAACCAAATGATTTAGTGCCATTTCCAGCATCCTTCTTCATCCCAGAATCACCTACCCTTCCGGGGGAGGAGGCAGGGGGAATCTACCAACCACAGGGAGAACAGTTTTCATTTACAAATCCAAATTAGGATGAACTCAGAACATTCATGTGTTAATTCTGTTTTCTCCCACTTTGTCTACTTGCAGGCAAGCAAGGAATAAAAGGCTTTTTTACTCACAGGGATCGAGAAAGCTTGGTGTATATTGAGGGGAGGGAGGAATTAGCAATGGGGTTTCAGATCACTTTCTGAGATCCTGCCCTGCTGGGTTGTCTGCTGCCTGCTCCTAACTCGGGTAGGGACTTGCTGCAAGGTCTCTGATAACCCACCAGTTCTTTGAACCTCGCATGTCCACGTCTGAAAAACGGGTAATTCCTCTCAGGCAAAGTGGGAGTGTGGATGGCTGAAGAGAGCCCATTACAAGAATTTACCCCACACACTTCTGTTCTAGCAGATCTGCCTTAACAGCTCTGTGCAGGGAGGAAGCTGCATTTCAACACTGTTGATCATGTGAACAATCCACAAGTCCTTGTCACTTGAGAACAGAAAAAACAAGCTGGCAACCAGCTCTGATTTATGCTTTGCATAAAGACCAATATCAAGTCACCAACTGGACCCAGGCTTGCTGCCTCGCTGTCCCACAGGACAGAAGGGATTCCTAATGAATTTTTCCCGTCTCTTTTGGATTTGGGAGCCATCTAAGAAGAGAACAACTTTCATGGGGCAACAGTGTGGTAACCACTGGCTTGGGGTCCCCAGAAAAAAACCTTGCACATTCCCTTTTCTCCAGCACAACACTTTGTTTCTGCCCCATTCACCCTGCCAGAGAGGCAAAATGAGTAAAACAACAAACACCAGGCTGAGAGAAACAAATCTCTCTGTGCTATATGCAAAGCAGGACTCTGGTGAGAGTCTTATCTAGTCCTGGAAGAACATTTCCTTTCATATGGTAGGCAGATCTAAAGCAGAATTGACTGGAGAGACAGTGGGATATGAGGCCACTGAATTCCATTTAATCAGTTAAGTTGTTGGCTCCCCTCCTCCCCATGCCTCTATCCATTTATAAACTCCCATTTATCATCATAAATCAGCCCAGCACTTTAAACAGAACATTTGGGGACTGCCTGAATCCTGGCTTTGTGGAAGGCTGCTCCAAGAGCTGTAATGACATCACAGCTGAGCTGTTGCACACTGACAAGGCTGTGACAGCCAAACCGCCATTCTTGTAACATTTCTGTTGTTAATAACACATAAAGAACTGACCTTGAGTCAGTTCTCGCTGGCCAAGCCCAAGAGCTCACATCAAGCTTTCAAATGTAATAACAACAACAGAAACTCAACCCCCAGTGAGGTCTCAGGGGGGCACTCAGGTCCTACCACAGAGCAGTTTGGATGTTCAGAGATGATGCCCTGTAGCCTGTTTCAGCAGGAAATCTTGGCCAGAGGAGGGCATCTACACCACTTCCTGCTCCTCACTTGCAGATGATATCCGATACCTCAGGTTTCTATCACATCATCTATTGCCAAGTCTCAGCAGCTTCCCATAACCAATGCAACTGCAGGCTCTAGCCCAATTTTGTTGATTGCAGAAAACAAGGTACCAGAGTCAAATAACAATGCAGATCCCAGCAAGACACTGCAAGCTGGATCAGACCTGAGCTGTCCTACCTCAAGGTCAAGCAGCAAGTCGGTAGCAGAACTAGGATGAAAATCTAGATTGCACCGAGGAAAGCTCATGATCTCTCTGCTGTCTCAGGAGCCCAATCCTGCCAGGCACTCAGCATTTCAGCATCTCCTGTGCCCCTGGCAGGATTGAATTGCTAATGGCTGCACTCATGTAGAGGCTGGAGTAACTCCAAGGGGTCCATGTGTATCACAGCAGGAAATCTTTCTTGTAGACCATCCAGACAACCACAGAAATTGTCAGGGAAGGAAAGGTCACAGTCTGAGGTAAGCAAGCGCTGGGATTTGGAAACCTGGTCTGTGAAAGCTCCTGGAAAGCCACGCTTTCCAAGCGAAAGCTACACATACCCCAGGGTCAGGCATGCTCCTCTTAGGGCTGTCTGGCAGTGCTGTAGCAGAGGTCAAACTGCATCACACGTTCTCTTCTGACTATACAGCGCTCAGTATACAGCCTAGGGAATGCAGCTCTGCCAGGCAATTGCACTTCCTCTGCTACCCTCTGGGAGGAAAATCCAGCAGCATCCGAATTCTAGGTGATTCAGAAGGAAGGGCTGGGGGATGAGGAGCAGACACTGCCCCTAAGCAGCCCCAGTGTCATGAAAGTAGAGGGAAAGGGGGATGCACCATTGATGGAAGCTTACTTCACAAGGTTCCCTCTCAAACTGGTGCAAGACCCGAAACAGAGCCCGCTGCAGAAAGACATTTAGTATCACTGCCTCATGCTTTCATACGCAGAGCCAGACTCTGCACTTTCCTCTGCAGGCTCAGCAGACAGTTTGCCTAATCCTGAACCCAGCAGAGTTTGCTAGGAAGGCGAGCTGCGAGCGGTGCTGGGATGTACCAAGACCGCAGGATCTGCTTACGTTCGCGCCCTCACAGACAGGTGCACAGCGAGCTCCTGCCTCCGGGACCGGCAGATGCAGAACTACCGCCTCAGCTCTGCAGGCTTTGCTGCTCAGCCCGGCAGGAGCAGATTCAAAGCACGCAGGATCACTTGGTGTCCTTCTAGGCTGGATGAGCAGAGGCAGAGACCGATGCCAAGTTTTCCCACCCTCAGGTGCAATCAGAGCTCAGAGGGTGGAGAGAAGCATCAGCCCAGCCGCGTCGGGGAGAAAACTTCCTCGGCTGTTTGTTGCTCGGGGGCTGGAAGAAGAAACAGGCTCCCGAAAGCGTTTCATATCTGTCACCCTCCGAGTGGCTGGCTCTCTGGAGAAGCTCTCTGTCCCCTGGAAGCGGCTCAAGACGAGGCGTCAGCCCCTCTCCAGCCTCCAGGGACAGCTCCGTGCGCAGCCCCGCCGCCCCTGCCCAGCCGGCCGCCGCTCGCGGGGACCCAGCATCCCACCGAACTGACCCGCAGCCCGTCCGGGCCGCTGCCGCCAGGGCTCTCCGAGCTGGGGCAAGGAGAAGGGATCTGCGTTCCCGGGGAAGGAAACAGCCGCAGGCACCGGCGGCGGGAGGGCGGCGGGGACGGCGGCTTTCCCCGGCCCCAGAGGGTCACTAGCCCCATTCCTCCCCCCATCCCGGACTTCATCTATAAATAGCTCGAGCCGATTAACCCGGCCCTGGGGAAAGGTGGGCAGATACCGAGCAAAGGAAACTTACATCCTCTGCAGCCATAGGTAGGACATCCTCTGAGTCCAGCACCTCGATTTCTTCCGCCTCTGAGCTGGCAGCCACAGCAGGGGAAGAGCTGGCGTGAGGCTCCGGCAGCTTGTCTCCCATGCTTGGAAACGGTCCCCTTCCAGCCCCCGCCCCCCCCGCCCCCTTTCCCTTCTCCCCAGATCCTTAAAGAAATTAAACCTAGCTGCTGCTTGGCAAACTTTCAAGCGCAACCGAGCCTGCCTCCGTGACTCCCGCAGCCGGGAGGGGAGGAAATCCTCCATCCAGGGAACATCCAATTAGCGCGGGCAGCGCTGGCGGGCGGCATCCCGGCGGCCGGCTCCGGACGGGGCAGGTGACCCCTCCCCGGGCACGGCCGGCGCCTCCCCCGAGCCCTGCGGCCGGCGGCCCGCCCTTCCCAGCGCGGGGGAGGCAGAGCCCGGAGCAGCAGCACGTCCAAGGATGCGGCGGGGGAGCCGCGGGTCGCCCCTGCACTCCCGGAGCGACCCCCGCGGCAGGGCCCGGGCGAGTGGAACCGGCGCGTCTCAGCCCGCTCCCCTCCGGTGCCGCGCTCTGGCACCTGTTATTACGGTCTCGAGGGTCCCGGCGGGCAGGTGGCCAGATGTGCCGCGTTATCTGGGCTCTCCGAAGGTAACCTCTCTGTCCTGGAGAGCCCCACGGATAGGGCCCAGTGTGGGGTTTTAAGTGTTTTGCCATAATTATTTGTTCCTCTATGTCGAGATGCATATCTTGACCATCTGGAGCCTGGATTAGGAACTTGAGGAATGCCCTGACCGAAGGCAAAGATTCAGCAGTTTTAACTTCATCCAACGAAGTAGAAATATAGCAGGTTGGCAAGGGGGAAGGGCAAGCAAGCCAGGCTGATCCATGCGTTGCCAGTGCCTCTGCTTTCTGCTGCACCAACAGCCAACCCCAGACAGGGCCCAGAGTCACAGCAGACGGTCCAGCATCACAGGCCACATTTTCTTAATGCAAGAGCTCCATTACCAGGTCAGGCACAACTCAGCCACAAGGACAAAGCCAAGCTAGAAGTCTCTCTTTTCTCTACAAATTTGTTTGGAACAACACCAACAAAACCTCAACATCCAGCTAGAATACCACTAGAACAGGAATGGGATCTTCTGTCTGGCAGTAGTGGAGCAGACAGCAAAGATTGTCTCTCCTATCCACAGCTACCATGAGCTCCGTACTGTGAATTACTTTTGATCCATATAGATTTGTCCCACACAGTGATTGATGGGGAAACACACAGGCCCATGCTCTTAGCCATTGGGTCCTAGCTTGTTAGCTGCTAAAAGATTTTTCTGCAAGAAAAAGGAAACAGTGCTAAGTCCTTTCCATACACCCACACAAGCTACAGCCACCAGAGAAGAGCAGGTTTCCACATCTCAGCATCCTGCATGGCTGGCACTAATTTAGGGTCAGGACCAGAGTATCATCCCACACAGCTGAGCAAGATCAACTAAAGGGAATGATATTCTCTGCCACCTGATCTGATCCCTTGGACAAACCAGCAGAAGACCTCAATCCTGCAAATAATCCATAGTTTGGGAACAAATAAAAGAGTTAAGATGATAATCTCATCCTGTAGTGGTGCTTGAGATGCCCCACCCTGAGCAAATATTAGGAAGGAATCTGTTATCTTCAAGGAGTGTTCAGGTAAAAAACTTCCCTCTGTTAATGGCACTGTGCCCAACAGATCACAATCCGAGCCAGGAGATATTTTTTAAAGAAATGTCCCTTCCAGTCCTTTGAAGATTTTAGCTAAACTTTTTAAGCATGTGCAAGAAGTAAACTCCAGAACTTTGGACCTGAAGAGCAGAACTTTTCTGCCTCAGGATTCGGGTGAATGACAACAAAATAAAAGCTCTTCAGGGGTCTCCAGTGCAACCGATGAACAAGAGGGCTTCTCTCCTCTTTTATGACCAACACTCATCAGTTAAACAGAGCAAACCTTTTTCAGGTTTAAAGGTGATTCCCTGAGCACAGAATTCACTTCTTGATTGTCTAGAGCCTGTCCAGCCTGCTCTCCCAAAGTGTAAAAACAGGCTACCAGATCTAGCACTTCTGAGAAGCACAAACCCACTGTACTCATACACCACCACCGCTGCCAAAACATTCCAGGCACTAAACAGCTATTATAAAAACAATCTCTTTTTGATTGAAAAACTAAACCTCATCAAAACTTCAAAACAGATGGATAAGCAAAAATATGCTATGCCAACAGAAAGAAACAGCAATCACTTAAAGATGTCTGTAGGGAGGAGGGAAGTGCATTTTTGAAGTGAAGGGAGATTAAATTAGCTGAATTTCAGGGGTAACAGGTTCCACTCAGTTGGGGACTGCCATGTCAAGAGCTCTGCATCACCTCTGATTCCAGATGCTAGTGGGAAAATGCTAACCATGAAGTCTAGCATAAATATAATATACAACAGGGAGAACTCGCAAAACCTTAACACCAAACTCCCACTAAGCTGGAAGACTGCTGCTAAATTACAAGTTCATTTTTCACCCTAAGGAATATTTTTCACTACTGGTAATGATAGGGTTGTGTTTTTTTTTTTTTTCCCAGGAAAATATCTCTGCACATTGCACATATGAGCTAGTGCTGTGCTATAATTGCCACAGAAAGGAAATTAACAGTATTCTAATGAGGAGTTTTGTTACTGACAAATTATCATCTTCCAAGTCTGTGAGAGCCTCTTAATTTAGGCTGTCATTTTTCCCCACTGCATCCCCTGGTGACTGTACCTTGGAAAACAGTAATTGCTAGAGAAACTAGGGAACTGTGGGCCACCACAGGGCAGATGCAGACAGAACACACAAGGGCTTCAGAAGAAACTTAGGCAGAAGAACTTGAGATAATAAATCGCAATCCATTTCCACATTCAGTCATGGAGGCAACCTTTTATACGCCTAATGCTGCAAACAAAATGTAGATACACGTCCTTCCTGCATTGGCAGTGGCTATAAAGGTCAGCTTATGAATATGCAATAGAAAGCCCTCAAAGTAGGGACCCAGGCAACATCTGTTAGCTAAGCCTCCTGGAGCAAGTCAAAACAGTTTGTTCAAGGGTCCTTTTTTCCACCCAAAGTAGCCCCAAAGAGCTTTTACAAAACTGCCCAGCTCTCATAATTGGAACTAAATGGAGCAACCTCCCCAGCTTGATTACTGTACTGGAGTCAGCCAGCAGCCAGCCCTGAAAGGCAACTGATGAGGCAAAACGCAGTATTTTGGATTAGAAGTCAAAACCACTGCACCCAAACTCAACCCTACCAAGAAATTAGTTGGGACTGGATCAAACGACTCAGATTAACCCCTTCACACTCATGAAAATAGCAAAAAAATCTTGAAGGACCACACATGGTATGAGATGGGTTTAAACTGTGCCCAAAGGTAACAGCAGCAAAGTGCTCTTCCAGTATCAATGATACTCATCATGGCTGGGACAATACAAATTCAACTTCTAGGGTCAATATGAATTAGGCTGTATGTGCTGCCTTTTGGATTCTCCCTGATTCATGGATACTTTCCTTCCTGAAGAGAAGAAATAGTGGGAAAAAAATAAGGTCCAATCTTTTCTCTGATTTCTAACTTGCATTGAAAGACTGTCCTCCTAACCCTCCCTATTCCCCATGTTATACTTAGGACTTTTTCAAGTCCAGCACTGAAAAAGTAGACTCTACTCTTTCCACCTCCAGCTCTCTCCGGCCCCAGTGGCTGCAACTGGTTGCAGTTAGATCTAATTGTCTTTGTGGTTGTAGCTGGGGGAGTAATTAAATCCACCATTAATCATTTTTTTGGGGGGTTGTCTTAAAAGTGAGCTCTTCTATCAGGCCAGCCCTTACAGCGTTTAAAATGTGTTTCTGCTCCTTTTTAACTGTCACCTGATGGGATCACAGCACACAGTGGTAGGTTCATTCCAAATTAAAAGACTTGTTCGGAATGGAGACCAGTTACTAACTCAAGGTTCATTTCTAACATAATATAAGTCATGCTTACAGTTAATCCTGAACTGACAAGCTTTCAGGCAGGTAAAAGCTGAGGAGTGAGGGATGAATCTCCAAGAAGAACTGAGATCTCTGTCCTCTCAGTGACTTGACACCACAGCAAGGTGATTCACACATCAGACTGAACAGGAAGAGGAGATAGAGTCTGGTTTTGGAAAATACAGTGAAAGTTGTTAGCAAACTGATCGGGCCAGAGGGAATAAACCAATTCACTGTTAAGAGAGCGCCAGTGGTGGAGCTGAGTGGCCTGCTCCTCCTGCTCGCCAACCAGCACGCAACAGCAAGAGCTCAACTTCTTGCATTTTTGTCTTTGTTTGTTCCACAAATAGAATACTTTTCCTTCCCAGTGACTGTAATCCTCCCCGTGACTATAATCCTCACAGGATCCAGGGGGTGAACATGGCAACTCTTACCGAGGCGGCACAGCTATGCAGGTTTCCACAGTGAACACCAGCCAGCTGCCCAGAGTTGGGTACCAGGCCTTGTGCTCGCTTCCAGTTCTCAGTCCAAGCAAGTTCCTCTCTAAATCAGTGGAGAAGGTCTGGTTTTACATGAGTTCGTAGCGATCCAGTCTGCTCTGCACGCCGGCGGCCTTGCCGTGAGGGCGGACAGCACGACCCGCCTCAGCGCTGCCGGCTGCACGCGCCTTACCTCAGGGGCGGACGGGCTGACGGCGGCCGTGTGGGCCCGCCCGGGGAGCCCACTGTGGCTCTCCCCCACCAGGCCTCGAGCGCTGCTGAGCTGATGCAGCCGTTTCATACCGAGAACCCGCTGCGCACCGGACCCGGAGTTCGATCCGGACCCGGACTTGGATCTGGACCCAGCACCGGCCCCCGCTGCTCTGCTCCGTGCCGCCGGTCCCGGCGCCGTCAGCCCGGCGGCAGCGCGCCCCCTGGCGGCCGCTCCCGCCTCCTGAGGTGCTGCCCTCGTTTTTCCACAGAAACGCCTCCTCCAGTTGGGTGATGGCTCCATTAACATGGAAATATCCACCGAACAACGACATACTTCCATAACGGACAGCAACCCCTCAACCCTGGCTGCAGCCCTGTGCAGAAAACAGTTATATTGAGCCCGCAAAGCACCCTATGTTTGGCTGGTGTCAAAGGTCCGCACCAGCACACCAAGGCCAGCGTGCCCTGCATGCCCAGCACCAGGAGTCGTGCTGCTGAGGAGGCCAGAGCACGGTAGCAGATATTTAGGAGTGTTTTGGAGCTAAAAGCCACCGATTGGTTTAAACCAGCAAACCCGCCCTCAGGCCTCGGACAGGCCAGGCCATGCTGCAGGGCCGTCAGACTCTCAAAAGACACTTTAGCATCAGTACAATGTCAGTCTGAGATAAACCTGTGAGAAGTCCCGAAGTATCCTCTGTGGGAGTGCGCTGAGGGTGGCAGTGGTGGGAATAACCAGCACTGTTATGATCTATGAGGGCAGAAAATAAACAAACAAAGTCTTGAGGCATGTCAATACCCAGTGTTCCCTGCTTGCTTTGACGTTAAAAGATCAACAGGCCCAGACGAACAAAGATCCCTCCAGATTCAGTTACACCATCACAGTGGTCTTTCTTAGTTCCTATAACAACCTGGTTTCCCTCTACCAAGGCAGGTGTGTTGTATCTAAAGAAAACAAACCGACCACAAAAGAGGGGATCCATCAGCACCATCCATCATGCACTTCTCAGCTTTCATGTGCCATTGCTGCATGGCACTACAAGCACACAAGGAGTACTGTAAAAGCCCAGGGACAGGGAACCATTCAGTTGCTCAGGTCATCAATTCGAAAGCTCTGTATCACATGAATGCGTTTATTTTCTTCATCATGGATGTCAGGTCTAACAGAAAAAAGAGTAGGAAATACTATTCAGCTATCTGACAAAGCTCCCACAAGCACCATCCATGGTCACACTCAGTAACCAGCACTTGTGAGACTGTGCCACACACATCCAGTTCCAGGCTTCCCAGTACAAACCAGACAGTGACGTGGTGGAGACCACCAGCAGGACTGGGATGGGTAGGGACCTGGAACAGGGAATGAGAAGAGAGGCTGACAGCAGCTCCTGTTCTGTTGTAAGAAAACGTTAGTATGGAGGAATCTAATTTCTGCAGTCCCCAGTTACCTTATGGGAGGAGGACACACAGAAGGTCTCTAATGGTCATTTTCCCAGGGAACATGGTATACACACGTCTGCAGAAAAGAATTAGACTTCTTCAAAAACTTTCAGACAACTAACAGTTTTCTAGATAGAGTTAATAGTTTACTATTGGGAGCTTTCTAATCTTCTGTTCACAGAACTTTCTCACCTCACTTTTCTGGAAGGTCAATGTAACACAGGCATCAGCTTCCTCAAAGAACCCAGAATTGTCTGCTTTCTTGTCCTGTTCTGTCTTGTCCCTGAGAGTGAACAAAGTTCATTGTTGACTATGCATTTGTGTTTCTGCTTTAAACAGCATAGAAGTCACTTCTGTCTTCCGCTATAAATCAGAAATAAACCTCTAATGGAGGCAGCACAGTCATAAGAAATCAAAGAAACTACATAGCCAAGACATTTAAGCTCCAGCTACTGAAGGCACTTGACAGTATTCTCTCTGATAAAGAACAAGGTTTCATAAGGACCATCCTTCAGGGCACGGGAAGGGGAAACAAATAAACACAAACACAGTACACAGTTATTTTATTGAAATACTTGAAAAGGCCAGCAATGGAAAAATAGGTTTGTCATGAGGAATTAATGTTCAATTTACTTGATATTAAAAAAAGCTGTGTCTATAGGTAATTCTAGCCAGTTACAGAATGCACCGTGATCCATGCAACTAATATACTACAGTAGAATAGGCACTGTGTACTTTTTGTTTTATCTTATACACAGCTTCCAACAGGTATGATTGACAGATGTAAGAAATTAAACAGCAACACTTTTAGAATTATAAACATTTATAATATACAAATTTGCTCATCTGATCTGTAGGGGTTATAAAACACATTGTGGAAAATGAAAACATGAATTGCACACAGCATATGAACTCGATCTGGAAGGTCTTGAAGTTTCATGTTTTTCCCTTTAAAAGCAAAATCAGACTAACTGTGTCACTGGTCATGTAACATACAAAGTCATTGGTCAGGACAGCAACAGGGGCTCTCCTGAAATACATAGTCAGTGGGGAAATTTGTTCATCAGTTAAAAAGAACAGAGAAGAATGACAATCACAAATTCTACCTGGTATAGCTTGTAGTCCAAAAAGATAAAGTCAATTCAGATGAATGTGAAATAAATAAGCAATCCTTGAGGAAGTATGATCCTTGAGTTGAGCCTACTCAATTTCAACTATACAACTAGTATGTCACCATGGTGAAACATCCGAGAACAGTATTCTGAATCGCCTTTTGGGAAGCAATGTCCTACTGCTTTAATATGTACAGGTTATTTACAGCAAATTCCCTTTTGGCCTCACAAGTTAAGCCATTTGAGCTGGCTGTTAAGATGCAATTCTTTTTTTTTTTTCACACATTATGCAATACTGTTGTTAGAGCTATAATTTAAAATAATCTTATGCATGAATTACAAATATTAACAAAGTAACTCTGCATATATAAATATTTCTAGCAGAATTTAAAGCATTCAGAATGTACATAAAAGTGGGGGGTTTTATTTGGTAGGGCCAGATGTGCTTCTTCTCAGATCATCGCTGCTTTAATAATGCTTTGTACATAGCAAACCCCAAAACTGCAAAGACAGTAGCACCAAAACTTGCTCGGAGCCAGAATGCAGAGCTCTTGAGGTCCGCTTGCGTCACATGCCTGAAATTTAACACACATACAAAACCAGGTTAATTCCGTGACAAGAATTCATCAGACAACTTGTGCTAAACTACTCTGCTTTTGGAAATTCATCACTACACTTGTCACAGGCAAGCAGTTTACAACTCTGCCTTCTGAGGCCTTACACAGCCATTTTTACTTTTCTTAAAGGCTTATGATTTGATCTGCGGCTCTGATCACATCAGTAGATCTCACTAAAGTCAGAGAGCTCACACAGCTGAAGAGAAATGCAGGAGCAGATCATTAGTCATGAATGTGGGGAGGTCAGTGTGTCTTCTTTGAGAGCACCAGCAAGCATTTGGAAAAGGAAAACAAAAATAGCCAGCAAATAATTAATAACCCATAGCGAGAACTCTGCCCAGCAAAATAGCTTTTAAATGTTGAGTTTGCATAGTTCTGCTTTTCATTAAAAACTTCCCAGTCCTATTGGATATCTACTTATTCTTCTTCCCCTTAGAAAAGTTTACTGACAAGTAGCAAGTAATATTTTTCCAAAAGCTAGAATCAAAAGGACCATTTGTAAATTCCTTTCTTCCCAGTCACAAGAACAGCAATAGAAACAGTCATCCAATACCAAGCTGAAAGCTAAGAGAAAGTGCTAGTGAATCAAGCAGTGACAATGGCATCAACAGAAAAAGACGAGATGTAACAACAGTATGAAGTGACTGTATGACACAAAAAGCCACATCTTGCATGACAGTAGAGACAGCCAATGACCCAACTCTCCCAAATACTGCAAGAAGTCTGTGAGCATGCTCAGTTAAACATGGCTAGCCATCCTCACAAGTAGTCTCAAGTATGACAGCTTACCATAAAGCAGGAGCTACCATTTAAAACAAATTACCATAAATGCTGTAATTCAAAGCATAAGAAGTTCCTAAACAATAGTGAAGGTTTTTTCATTGTTTAAGATAGAACTTTGAACAGAACTTCACTAGCCTGAGTATTTTAGCCTGTATTAATCATCACAGGTTATTCGGTGAAAGGTGCGGGAGTATTAAGTATAAGGAGCATACAGAGATCCTAAGCATACATGGTGCACAAGAGAGTTCATACAGCGTGAACTGCAGAGTTATAGCATACAAGCTGTTTAATAAGGCAGGAATTGTTACTTGCTATCAAAATACACAAAACCAGTTTAGGATATTCTTTAGTAGATGTTTGCAGGAGCAATATAAGCCATATAGATCATCAGTGTACTGTCATATCACACGCTGAAGAACAGCCTCCTTGGTGTACAAACAGCAAAACATAGCTGGTCTCTAAGAAATCCTCATCTTATTTAAGAGCATCTTGCTAGGTTATGGAACAGATCAAATTCATTAAATCCTGCAAGCATTAGTTCTTCTATAGCTAGTTTTGACAAACTCTCTGCAAACTAGGTGTCAAGTGGTTTGCTGAGAGGAAGAAAGGGAAAGGCAATGGCAAGGTCACCTTAGTTTGGCTGTTGTTACCTGTCTTCAAGTAAACGTGGACCAAGAGATGACTCCATGAAGATGGAATCTTCTATAGAGTTGACGGCGTGCACCTGCTGCATAATACTGCTCTCCTCGTCTGCTAACAGCATGGCCCCCAACTCATCTATGTAGGCTCTTAACCTTTTTACACACATGCACAGTTTGCAGTTCATAGCATGGCTTAACAACAGCAGTGTCTCAAATATGCTCAAATAACAAAGCCCAGAGAACTTGTCATTTTTAGCCATCTAGCCTCTGATTCGCGTGCAGTTGTTAAAAACTTAGAAATAGATGGGGTTTGTACTTCTGATGAGCTGAGTAAAATAAATGATTTCATGTAGCTAAATGCCATTGCTTTAAGGACAAAAAACTGATTAAGGAACTGAATCTCTTCCCACTCCATCCCCAAAGCCTCAACTTCCATGTGCCCACAGATCCTGCAATACTCCAGCACCATACGCATGAGCTAGAGGACCTGTGCTAAACACACTGGAATGACTCCAACACATCAGCCCTAAAACTGACAAGATCCCATTAATGTCAATAATTCAATTAAAGACTGCGTTTTATCACTATACCTGGTGAGTTTTTTTAGTAAAAGACTATAACCCCCTTGTCTGCAGATCTGTAAAGGATAAAACTTATCTACATAAAATAAATCGCTTGTATGTAACATGATTTTAACAAGCTCTGTCGGGTATTTGTATAGCTAACAACTCTTTGCTTTAATTTGGTTAATTCAAACACCCAACTATTTGTATAATTTAAATACATCCCTTTAAATGTGCAAATCACTGTTAAAGCTGCAAATGAATGCTTCTGCATTGCCTCATAAAGCATTAGCTCTCACATCTAGATTTTCTGATTCCTATCTATGATTTGCCTTGTTTTAAGTTTTGCACGTCTGTATTTAATACATGCAAGAAACTTGCTGCGCATGCTTCACCCTTTAAAAAACAAGATACACTCAGTCATGGTAAAAATCCTTTTTTCATGTCTAAAGGAAGAGTAAATTGACTCTGATCCCTTTTCTAACACTAACAGAATCTTTTATTTAAATAAAGGAAATAAATCAAGGCAGGGATTTGTCTTATAACCTCAAGGAAATCTATTGACTTCAGTAAGAAATCATTAGGGCCCTCTGAACACAGCCCAAAAATCCAAAGGCCAAAACTGCTTACTGAAATCCAGAGCATTATGAATGTCTAATTGCTTTACACCTTTGAAAAAAATTCCACTGTTTCTTCCTGAAATGTTCCTTATGCTGCCATAAATCCATTTTCTGCAGTTTTGATCCCTAATATTGTTTAGCTGCCATTAAGGGGGGGAAAAAAAAATAGCATCTGTCTGAAATGATAAAGCAAATCAATGTTTGTTTCCAGCACATGAAGGTGGCTGTAATGCAGAAAACATTTCTCAATACAGACCGAAAAATTCTACCTCTTCAATAAATAATGTCCTAATTTTATTTCAGTGTAGTAGTGCTATAAAACTAATTTTCACCATTGGCAGGAATTATTACTGCCTTGCTAGTGTGAGAGTAACTCCGAGTTAGAAAAACTATCCTCTCCAAGGGTAAAATATGCATATGGATGTGCACATATATACACATACAGTAGCAGTTAGGACTCCAGAAATGAAGCTGGTTTTGAAGCTCTTGCTTATTAGTAATAATAGCCCACTTTCAAACTTCCCAAATAGTTGGGGTGTGTATTTAATCATACAATTAGTTCCACATATTTAATAAGCAAGCCTAAACATTTTGCCTTTAGTATAAAACTCAGATTTTAATGCATGTTTTGGAAAAAAAAAGACAGATTTTTGTTCAACCTACCCTGAACAGCATGTCAAGTACCTGCTCACTTGTTAAATAACATCTTTGAGATCTGTACGGTCTTTCTTTTAAGAGGCTTTAACAACTCACAAGAAGTTTATAACATGCACTTACCAAGAGGTTAACTGAGCATGCCTGTCATGGTTGCACACAGAAAACTGCTGAGTTATGGGCCAATACTGACACTTTTCCCTATGTCAGCAGCAGGAGAATCCCAAGTCTGGGAAGGTTTAACCTGAGCTACAAAAGTTCAAAACCATTCCTTTATTACTAAAACAGCATCTTAAAAAGCACAGTGGTGAGGCCAACAGGCTTGTCACATGGCTACTCACACCAACACTTAGAAGCATGTTACTGCAGCCAGTAAGCAGCAGCAGCAGGCTGCTCCACAGACAATAGGTTCTAACAAAATACAAGCAACTGAATTCCAAACCATTGTGTTAACATGCACAAGCTGCTGCAGCTTCCCTTCCCGCATGGGTTTTCCTCGGATGCAAACCAACCCCAGCAGTTAGAGTTTTCCCCCATGCGTTTGTAATCTAAAATGTGAAAAGCTCCAAGTGCATCTTATTATCTGAAGAGCCTAAAAAGAATGTACAATGCCAATTCAATATATTCTATTTGGAAAGAAATCAGGGGATGCAGCTTTGCAAGTTTCTTCTCAGTATGGGGCATTAAACAGTATAGAGAAGGAGGAAAAAGGTAAGTAAAATACAGTTATACTGTTCCAATTTGGGGATACTCAAGGATAGGGATAGATTTCTGCCATTAGATTTAATGGCAATATACTGTATTTTGGAAAAATACTTGCATACACAACACACAGTGAAAAATAAATCTTGGGTTATTCTCTTAAAGCTTTCCCACTATTACAGGAAAATGAAACTATTGTTTTAATTTCATAGAAGGAAAGTTTTCATAGAAAAAGGAGTCATCTTACAATTAATTTTTGAATCATCCATTTTTTATATACAAGTAGAACTTCACTTGTATTTCACAATATTTACTAACCTTAGATAGGAGAAAAACATGCTCTGAGAAGTCTTCCTCAGCCAAGAACCCAATTCTCATGCATTAGAACCATTTTACTTTGAAATTAACTTAGCTCAGACAGAAAAATGCCACTACTGTACAAGCAAAAGGCAACAGGTGAATGATTTAAAACCAAGAAAGCAGAAAACCACACTTAAAATGGATGCTCTGGAGTTAAATAAAAAAGCAGCCAAAAAATCCAAGCTCATCATTAAAGAAAGGATTAGAGTGACACCAGCAGCAACCTTGCTTTTAAAAAGAGGTAAAACAATGTAGTAAAAAGAGATTAAGTGCCAGCCAGACAAATACAAATGAACACCTAAAGGAAAGAACAAATTAAAAATATAAAAATACTACAGGATAGTAACAAGTCTCATACATGCATGTCTAGTGCTCTGAATGCTGTGCCTTTTCCTCTAGGAATGAATAAAGCGTGATCCTGGGTAGTTCAAACCAACAATCCTGTTCCTGCACCATAAACACCTCCAAACTGGGCTTCCTCGTGTGTTGTATTTGCCTCTCTGACACTTATAAACCCTTGTGAGCATCTCCAACTTTTGTCTGTAGAGAATCTGAAGGTGGGCCTGAAGAGGTTTTTCAGTTGCATAGAGGCAATGTTCTTCCGTCAATTACTAAGGTGGGAATAGTCAAATGTGATACAAATGCTATGCCTTGGTAACAGTGTTTAAGCATTATTTAGCAACAAATAATATAGGAAAGGGTCCAATGTGAGAATTTCAGTTTACCTATTTCCACTGTGTAAAGCTTCAGCATAGGAAGGGATCAGAAAAATAAAGTACTCTTGAGATACCTCCTTCGTCCATCAATTATCTAACTTTTGCCTAACTATCTGACCTAATGGTAAGCACATGTAAAGGCAAAATAAGAGGAGTTCTATAAACTAACTACAACAGAAAATCCTTCTTGATTCAGATGCTTTCTCTAACCAAATCACAAATCATTACAGTAAAAATGCATATAAGGAACTTACATTTTTAAATAGGAAACCCATCCCCACCCTCCTAAGTCTACAATTAGCAGCTATTCCCTTGTGTTCACAGGTCTCTCAGCTTTACTGGATGCAGTTTTGCAGTAGTTCATGCACTGAGTTTCAGAAAGGAAACACCTCTGAGGAAGCTAACTAGGAAGAGAGTTGGTGAGATGAAGTGAACATGCTGGAAACCTGCAACAAACCCCTAGGGACTGACTACAGACAAAGGGATTCTAGCAAATAATTCTTCCTTTTTGTAGGGTCAGTGGAGAAGTCTATGAGGAATTCTCGTTACCTTGAATTACAGATGGTTTCTAGGCAGTAGTAGATTCCTATGTTTATTCCACACTATCTAGTGACAAGGTGTGGAGTAACAGCATCCCCAGACTTCTCATTAAAAGATTTTAATGTCTCGAGTGTTTGACAGTATTTCAGAGGAACAAGGTGCAATGTCAAAAAAGCCACAGCCCCATAGAAGAGAGAAACAAGCCATGACAGCTAATGCAGCAACCCATAACCATTAAAAAAATGGAGATGCGTTAGAGGTGATTTCAGCCTCAATAGCAAAGAGTTGGGATTTTCTAGTGGTGACTGCTGAATGAAGTTTTAGACTGACAATATGCAAAGTTGTTGCTGTTGCAAGGATTTTTTTCCTAAGGGATGACTGCTGTAGAAAAGATGCAGCACGATGATGAGTCTCACTCATTCACAGTCTCTTCCTAAGCTAATGAGTTTTTCAACCTTCTCTGAATTCTCACTCTGTGGTTAACACTTTTAGCTTGGATTAAAGTGGTATTTCACAAGGATGCTCAGCACTGTAGGTGGGTATATTAAGCAGGCCTCCCATGCGTGTGTAACTTGCATTTAAAGGAGACAATCACTCTTAATTTGGAGCAGCTACATCTGAAACCAGTAAAAAATAGTAACACACATGGAACAGCAGCACGTCAGGATGTTCTAACCAGGGCCTTCAAATAAATACATTTATCATAGTTGCCTCCAAGAATCACATTTATCGTACAAGCCCCCAAGAAGGCTATGAACGATGAAATCACTGTGCTACTAAAATTGTTCGGTTTGAACTCCCATTCACCGGGGTGTGATGAAAGTGCTGAGGTGTTAGTAAATCAATGTGTGTCAAAAACTGCCTGCAGTACATACAGGACAAGGTATAGCACTGTTTTCAAAGTTGAAAACCAGTTTGTTTTTCATAAAGCATCTGCAGATGCAAATGTTTAACCATTTACCACTTCTTACATGTTGCATTCTATTCAGGGAGGAATTGGATGTTAAAAGATCTAGATTTTTTTAAGTTTTACACAAAATATCCACTCTTTGTGTAAACTAAGCATAGCACACACACAGAAATTCTATGAATTCCCAAATATCAAACTAGCAATTATAAACATGTAGTATGTTATACGATGCTGCTACAAGACAAGCTGTGCCTTTATGAAAATACCTGTGTAACTGATAGCTAAGAGGCACTACCTCTAGTCAATACTAAACAAACCTATAACATCTCAAGTGAAGACACATTACAAACTTACAGACATTACTTCATGTCCATTACCAGTCGGCTAAAAACACAGTCTTAATTCCTCCAGAGTATTTTTACAATCACTTAAGTGCCTGAATCAACTACCAAACTGGTAATATTTCAAAGAAATCACTCGGCTAAGCTTGAAAGACCAAAAGTAGCTTCAAGTTAATCAAAGTTTGACAATTCTGTGACAATTATTAATGTAAGTATCTGCCTATGGAGTGGATATGGAGTGAGAAATCTGCGGTATGTAAGGTTACCACTCTTTCAAAAACCCTTTATTTTAAAAGCACACCTGATACCTAGTAAATAAAGTTAAGGACCTGTTAAGAACTGCAGTGAAGAGTTTGTTCTTTACAGATTGCAGCAAGTCTGAGTTGAGGAAGTTCTGACAGATGCAAAATGTACACCTGTTGCAGGCGCACATACAGCGTAACCGGGCATGGCTGCGAAAACACACAGAAGGACAGGAGTTGAAATCTTGCTCATCAAATCAGGTGCACATTAGGACTGTGCCACAACCAAGAGAGATTCAGGAATAAAAAGGTACATTTGAATGAGTAAGGAGAGGAGGGGAAAAAAAAATACACTGGGGAAGCAAGGGTACAACTACAGCTGTGCAGAGTTTTAAGGTCAGATGTTCTACGTCTCGGACATTTTGGCATTACCACCATACACAGATCTTAATAGTAAAGCACAAACATCAATGAAAATGTTGGCTGAATTTATTTGAGTTTATAAGCTATGCCCATAAGTTTGTATGTCTGCACAGCAATAGGTAACACCCCTTTTTCAAAGGAAAGAAAGCCACATTTTCTACCAGTCTGAATGCACACTTTACGAAGTGACAGTTGCCTCTACGTTTCCCACCCTAACACATACACATGCTTGAAAACTAAGGGAGAAGCAGGAATATTGATATGACAGACATTTGGTCAGTGCCACACTTTAGTGGTTTCCCAGTATTCCAGCGCTACAAAATAAATACAAGAGAACAAAAACAAAACAAAAGCTTTACAAATCTAATGCAATAAATTGTTTCAAATATTCAGAAAATAAATCCTATTATTTGGGGTGAAAGTGACATTATTTCTGTGTAATTTAAGGCAAATGTCAGCTGTCATACTAGACTCCATCTGCTGTAATATTTATGTAATCCGTCACCATATTAAAAGCTCCACCCACCAAAAAAGAGATGCAAAGTGAGCTTAGCAACAACGAGATGTGAAGAAGAAAGTGAGCTTAAGTATCTTATTGTATCTGAAGCCCAAAAGGTGTTCATACAGAAATTCTATTTAAAAAAATATAAGATTATTAGATTAATGAACTGAAGCACAAAGTAATCACTGAACCAGAGAATGGTTTGGGCTGGAAGAGACCTTAAAGCTCAACCAGTTCCAACGCCCCGTCACGGGCAGAGATACCTTCCACTCCAAGTCCCATGCAACCTGGCCTTGCACACTGCCAGGAGCAGGGCTAGCAACAAGCTCAAGTTGAGCTATACAAGGACTATGGTACAACATTCACAAGTATCTCAAAAATACCAAGATATGACAACTGAGATACTGAGTTATGCATCTGTAATAAGGACTGAACAGAACCCTACATATTCATTGGAATTTGCAACATGAGCTGGATGAAATAGTCTATTCTTTAAAAAAATACCTTACATCAGCTCATGCTGATTTATATGTTGGATATACACCAGCTTGCTCAATTTGAAGTAATTTGAGGATTCTACTCAGGTCACTTCTGTCCCTCTGTTGCTAAATCTCAGTGAGGCAGTTCCATCCTCATGGCTAACAATGACATGCAGTGGTATTGTGCGTGACTCATGCAATATGAAGAACGTAACAATTCAAGTACTTACGGATACATTGCCATAGTTGTCAGTTTAACAAAGATATCCTTACTCGGCACATCAACAGTGTTACAAGTAAAGGCTTGAGGTGGAGGCATTTTGTGTTTTTTGCAGAATTCAGCAGGAGAAATACTATATTCCTGTCTAACTTCATGCAAGTCGGACTTTGCAGCTACAACCAAGCATGGTATTCTGCTATCCATGAAGTGCTGCTGCAAGTTTAAAAGAAAAGAAGACACAGTATATGAAACACGGCAACCTGGAATAGCCTGAATTGAACTGGTTGCAGCAGCATTAAGATATATTCATTGCACTGAAGTCAGAAGCAGAATATTTTAAATAGACAACTAAACATTAGCTTTGAATAATTAAAACTGCACTTTTAAATCATGAGCCATATTTAACCAGCATTCATAAATAAAGTGTCTTTTAAGCACCAGAACTTGTGTATAGGATCAGTAACTGACACTGAATATTTTGTCAGTGAGAAGATACATAAATGTGAAAGCTTGTGTATATATAAACTGTACAAACCTTAAAAATCCTGGCACAGTACTCAAAGGACTTAGGGTTACTGACATCATATACCAGGCAGACAACATCGCATATGGTCTCAGCATCAGTTAAAAAGTCAGCATCACTGACATCATGTAGCTGGGAAAAACAGATGGTCAGAGAGGGAGAAAAGCTTTGTCATTATGCAGTTAAAGGAATTTCGTAACTTTCTTTTTCTCATAATTTTTATGGCTCATTTTTATATATCCTTAGAACTAACGGACAGACAATAGGCAGAATTAATGATAAAGAAATAGTAGGAATTTACCACATAGACAGCATATGTGAGCTGTTAACATCATATCTGCAGGCAATGACAATATTAGCATAAAAGTTAACATTTACTTTAACACAAAGTCATAGATTCTCATGGAAACTACGTTCATCCTACAGAGGAAAACCTCAGAGCAGAGGACCAGATCTTCGAAAACAAAGAAAGATACCCTACTACCATAAAGAAAGACTACAATGGAACAAGCTTTAAAGAACATACTTCACTCACAGATTAACTTTAGCCACCCTAACCACCCTGACAGATTCTTCTTTACTGAATAGGCAGCCTGCTTGCTGATAACTTATCACATGTTATTTGATGCCCTGCAGTATAAGCCTAATGGGCTGGGTTCTGTATCTCTTAGGTCAAGGTTTCAAAAATAACAGGTCCAGGTTAGAGTGTTAGCAACATGTTAAACCAGAAGTTATTTGAGCTGAGAAAGGGAGGGGGAGAGTGGAACACAGACACACACAGATTTATGGAGACCATTAAAACAGAAATTCGTTTGCAGAAGGCTTCCAGTACTTCACTGAATTTTAAGATTAACAAGCCTTATGCAAACAATAATGAAGTAATCTTACCAGCAAGTATTTTTCCTGTCCATATACATAGACTGTATGAATGGCATAGTAAGATTTGTGTTCTGCACGTATTTGCCTCTGTCTCTGAAAAGGCAGAATTTCATGTTAGACCACAGCAGCTTCTTCCCTTTAATTTAGATCTGAACAGCTGTTTTACTGCATTTATTAATGAATGAAAATTACTGCAATCTTTGGTTTATATGCACAGCTATAATCTGCAATGTACAATTACTGCATGCAATAGCCATTTGTCTATTTGCTACAAACCCCAAAACCAATCAGAACAAAACCCACCCTCCCCAATAATTCTATACTCCCCCATACAATACTCCAAACTCAGTAACAATCATTAAAGCTCTAAGATTATTGGGTTTGCTGTCTAACTTTAAATCAAAAGCATATATAGGTGAATATAAGCAAAAGGTTTCTTACAAATAGATTTCTTCCAAGAAGAGCCTGAAGAACTCCACTTTTCCCACAGCCTTTCATTCCAACAACATTGCATAGGAAGACATTTCTCTGAGTCTGTTTTTTCTGCAGGTCTATCTTTTTATCTCTCGTCACTTTTGAAAAACACACATACATTATTCACAAGATGTATGTGAGAACATGAAATAACTGCCCACTAGCATTAAAATGCATGCAAAACCATCTCTCACAAATATTAAATCAAAGATTTGACTTGAGCAGAAAACAAAAGAGAATAAAAGGGAAGAAAAGACCATTATTTTAAACAATTTACTCTTGAGCAGATTTCTAAATTTAAATTTCTAAGCTGTAACAAATTTTTTATTACCTGTAATTGCTGATGCTTGAGATTCTTGTTCTGCAAGTATTGAGTAGCCCAAATAACCCAGGTACTCCAGGCAACGCTGTACATCTAAGTACGTGGTCAGTCTTGCAGAGTGAAGAAAAAGAAGTTTCTAAATTGACAGCATCTGTGATACCAATTCCTACAGTACTGAAACAACTTTCCCCTCCTATCTTCAGGCTGACATGACAGAAGCATACCTGGCACTGTGTAGTACTGAAGGACAAAAGCACTCTGAAGGTAAACGGTGGCAGCTTTACCAGCCTTAATAGTCTGGAGAACACTATGAAAGCAGCACTTGCTGAGGCTGACCAACCTATACTGTACTGTTTTTCCCCTTCAGCAAATAATGCTTTCCTCATTTTCCATAGGAAACCCCCCTCATTATTGAACAGAATTATTCATACCAGCTCTAAAGATTAGAACAACAGAAATAAATATTTCAACAAGTTTCAGAGAAATTTCCACATTCTGAAGAGACACTTCCTCAGAGTTAGCACTAAACACTGGCCAAATCCTGAACAGGCTATAACAATTGAAGATTAGGCCACTGGATGGCTGTAGAAACTTGACTACTTGGGTCAATTTTCAACTATTAAACCTCCAATCTTTCTACTAGGTTTTTAAGAAGAATCTACAAACACGTTATCATGCCTCAAGTTCTCAACTACTAAAACATCATACTTACGTCCACTGAGAGAGAAACCCTTGGTATGTAATCCACCCCCTTTCATTTGTACAAACGGTGTTGTTAACATCAGGTCCCCATGGCATATAAGGGAAGACTTTGAACAAATCTTTCAATTCATCAGGAGACAAAGCACAGTCTCTATCCTGAAAACAAGCATACAAAATCAGACCTAAACCGCTTAATTGATGTCTATTCTAAACTGATATTTTCTTGCTGTATGCTCGCAAGATTCAAGGAACTGGCTAAAAAACCCTAAGCTGCTTTCTTTTTAATCGTTGTTCTTTTCTTGGGTTTAAGTAGGACTAGTACTTCTGTAACTGCCAACTCTGCTTGTAGACAGAAATACAAGCAGCTGGATAGTTCTGACTGCATAGTTTAAGCCAGAGACAGTTTCTGAATGAAATTACATGACAAAACCCACACTTTGCTAGTAAAATTGCTAGCAAACTAAGGCTCTTAAGTAGAAGGGGACACATGCACTCAAATTAAAAGCTTACCAAATCATGCTTATCAAAAATACTTTGAAGAAACAAGTATGCATGATGATTTAATTCTGTTGTGCAGTCCTGAGGAATCTTTAGCCTGTTCATTGAAAACAAAACAAACAAAACAAATACAAGAAGTGTGAAGTGTTTTTATGAAATATGGAATACTGAAACTCAAAATACAGACTTTTTTAATGCCATCATTTAGTATCTGACCTTTACACTTAGCTTTAATAATTTACCTTTAAAGAGATCAAACCATATACTTTTTATTAGGAATTCTCAAATTATGCATGAGTGTCTTTATATGATGATACATTGCTATCTAGTTATCAGGGTTTTCTTTGGTTGATTTGGGTTTTGTGGTTGGTTTTGGGTTCTCTTAATTGAAAATTATGCAGTTATATTTTGAAAAGAAGCCATAGAATTGGTCAATCTCAACCTTTTAGTCTGAGTATTTACAAAGAATCTCAAGTGCTATGAGAGACAAGCCTTTTCTAATCTGCTGCCATATACAATACGCAACTGCTCAAAGTTACATTCCAGTTTTCTATTAAGTCTCTCTTGGCACGTTCCTTACAGAGAGAGAGCAGTACATGATTTGGCACAAGAGCCAGGAGTTCTTCCTTTGTCATTTTCAGTCACATGCAGATTTTGGCTGGTAGGTCATAAAGTAAGGCAGATATTGATGTAACAATGTGTTATGTAAACACACGACATAACCCTTTCCTCCTGCCAATGCAGGAGGCAGCATAAATTAAATGCATGCAAGTTAAAAAAAGGTAAAGTGATACATACGGAGGAAACAAGTACTCTGGTGTAAGCTCTAAGTCATCATCATATCCAAAGCGACGTAAAACAGTCCAAGTTGTTTCATGCCTTCCTCGCTGAATGAAAAGTGTGTGTAGAAAAAGAAAACCTAAAAATCAAACGATGAAATCTTAAGGCCCTGAAACGCTTTCTCTGATACAAATATTTTTAATGGAATCAATATCAGACTGAAAACAAAAAGCTTGAAACAGGCATTCAGATTTTAAACCTCCTGGGTGACATTAGAGCATTTTCTACACAGACTGAAGGTTTCAGAAGTCATCTTATTTGCAAAACTGTCCTCCGAGGAACTGTTTCCTTAAAAGAAGCCACTCGGTTTCTGTTGTTGCTTCTTTTAGTATCAGTGTTCTAGAGGAACTTAGCTGTATGAAAATAAAGACAATATTTTCAACAATTTAAAGCAGGAAGCATGGAGGGTAGTCTCATGGCCTTTTGTTTCCCTGTATCGAAATAACTGGGCAGGATTTTTCTTTAGGACTTTCCAGAGCTCAATGAACACTGAGATTCAACTGTTTAGTAAGTCAATGCCTTAAGATTCCCACCCATTACAATGTCTCCCAAGTTCTATTACATATGTAAGCTTCACAAGGAAAGCTGTGGAGCTCAGAAAGAAAACCTTTTTTCTCCTTCCCCTTTTGCCATATGCTCTGAGCCAATCTGTCCAACATAGCTGTTAAAATGTTGACAGACACCACACCTCGCTGACAAGTGCTGCAGTCAGTGAGCCCAGAGACAGGACACAGATTTATCTAGGAGACAATGGCTTTGGAACCAATATACTTGTCTGGACTCCAAGCTCTGTAACTATAAGTAAGAAATACCCTATTTTATTCACCCCATTATTCCTCAGTTTAATCATCCTTCGGGATCATACTGCCACTACACCCAGCTCTTGTAGTGTAAACAAATCAAGACAGAGATCATATTCCAAAACAGCAGCTTTTTATGAC
This sequence comes from Psittacula echo, assembly GCF_963264785.1. NCBI lineage: Eukaryota > Metazoa > Chordata > Aves > Psittaciformes > Psittacidae > Psittacula > Psittacula echo. The sequence goes on along the minus strand of NC_137750.1, from coordinate 3,159,889 downwards.
TACCAACTGTATAAAGATACATCTTTTAAGAGTGAAGCAAGGCTTACCTTTTAATGTTAATCCATTATCTGCAACTCCATCACTTAGGTTTTTCCTGACTACATTCTTTACATCTTCTAAAGCCTGAGGTGCCAGTGGTGTATTAAAACAAATTCTCTAACAAAACCCAAAAAGAGCATGTTAGAACCACTGGCTATTAAGCTGGACAAACAGCATGTCCTGTATAAAATACAGCCTTAAACATTCTGATAGCAAATGACAATCCAAATTTTTAGTGAAAACAAAGGTCTACAAGCTTTATTTTAAGTGCAAGCATTGAGGCTTGTACATCTAATAGTGTTTTCTTCAGTTTTGCTGTTGAACTAAAACTTGACCAATGGTTAGAAATTAAACTAACACCACTTCTACTTTTACAGATCCATTCTTCTACACTGCACTTGAGACTTAATATTTAGATCTGATTCACCTTACTAATATTGTTTCAAAACCAATCCCTTTGTCTTTCTGGAATTACACAGTTCAACTATCAAGCATGGCAAAAAGCTAAACAAGAGTTACCTGAAAGAAGTTGAGCTCTGCATCATTCAGAGTGCCATCATTATCCTGATCAGAAATCCTAAAAATGCGAGTGAGTGCTTTAATACAGGCAGGTTTCATCTACGGAATGAAAGAAAGTTCAGTATCTTTATAGGCTTGAACATAAAAAGATTACACTGAGTGACATCAAGCAGCTCAATCACACTAAAACAAACACTGGTCTTCAGTTTACTTTTTTAGAACAGACACATTCCTACACAAAAATAAAAAGCAACAGGAGACAAAATCCTGATCTAGCAAATTTATATGCATAAATTTAAAGCAATTAACCCACGTTAAATGTCTTTCTATTCAATTATTAGAAGACCCCAAGCTCTTCACAAGCTGAAGGTGGCACTATATAGTTATTAAAAAAAAAAAAAATCAGTTTTCCAAATTCAGTCTTGTTGTTACAGAAAACTTTAAAAACCAACTGATTCCACCCCCAACATTTTTTGGAGAGGGAGGAAGGCCTTTGAATCCCAGTGCCTTGCAAATATAAATGACTCTACAACTACAGCCAACTCTTTCTAAGCAAGCACACTATCTCTATTCACCACTACAACTATGGCTTCAGAAGGCTTCAAACACTGAAATACTGAAAACCTTCACAGGGCTCATTCATCTACCAGGCAAAGCATTGATCATATGGACTATCTCAATCACAGAGGAATTGCTAGGATACCTTCCAAGTGAAGGAAACCAGACACTGGTAACTCTCTCCCAACAACTATAGTGATGATGGACTCTTCTCTTCATAGAGGTCACATAGATTGTATAGTGATTGGTTTTGGAAAACCAAAAAGATTTCAGCACAACAATTTTATCACAACATTACTAACTCATAAAGGTGATTCTGATGGAAGAAATCAAAACAGAGTTATTATCTGGTTCTCTACTTAAAGTACGACTGAAGCAACCTTCCTACTGTCCAATAGTACACAGTGGTTATGTTTAGAGATTTTATTTGTATTTGGCCATGAAATTAATATTTGGTTTGCTAAGCTAACTACCTGCAATGCTTAACAACCAGCCACATCACTTGCTTCTTATCTCTTCAGACAAAGTCTCACAAGATGCTTAGAAAAGTTCTTTCCCTTAAATCAGGCCAAGTCTGGAGTATTTTCCTGAAATAAATGGGGTTACCGTGAAATGTACATCTACAGATGAACTGAACGCATTATTTGCTCACATTACATCTGGCTTAAAGCCAATCCCAAAGCTTCTCATTTTACTTCACAGTTCACATGGGCAACAGAAAACTGTCTTCACTGCTTTGAATGAAGAGGAAAGACAGATCAGATTAATACACCACCAATCACCCTGGCTCTGGCATATAATGCTTGATATTTGAGGTGGGGTTTTGGTAATAGAACACACCAAGAAATGCAAAATCCACTGGAAAGAACAGGAAAGCGATTAACTTCAGCCTTCCCCCTCCCACCCTTTTATTTGTTCTTTGAATCTATGTATAAATACCTCTTTCTCCTCTGGACAATAAAGAGGACCTGTAGGATGTAGAACAGCTTTCTGCGCATAATAAAATAGCTCAGATATATTCTTCAAGTTTTTGGCTGAACACTGAAAGAGAAACCCTTGTATCGATTAGCTTGTGCCTTGGCTACTTGACAACTTCTGACATTTAAGCAAGCATCACACTTCTAATGATCTAGTAAAGATCTAGCCCCCTCTTGTGGGTGCAGGGCTGTTTGGAAACAAGACACCTAGCCCCTGTCCTCTTCGGTAACTACTAAAGGAGGTCTCACTACAATTGGCTGTCATACCAAGAATAGATTATTAATTCTATTTTTAATACTCTGCAGACATCTGTCTACCTTATTATATTATAATAATATTATAGTATTAAATTTTAAACACTTGCTAAAGGCACGGATGTGAGAAGGCTCTAAGGATTAGAAGAATTTGAGAGTAATATTTGATTATCCAATAGTGTACTTTCTCTACAGAAAAATAACACATAAACTCACCAGGATGATTTACATTTGAAATATTTTATTTTGAACAAAAATAAACAAAATCACCTCTTCTATTAAAAGTTGCCACACATGCTTGGCAAGAATGTGTATTTTTCGTTACCCGTTCTAACTTCAGAAAGTCTTGCATACCTCTACACATGTTTCTATCTCTGTATATTGATTCATAATGGGAAGGATAGTTTCCATACTGCTATATTCCACTAGATCAGACTTGTTTCCAACTAATATAAGAGGCAGCCTGAAACCAAAAATAAAACCCGTTAAGAGCTTTAAAGACAGAGGGATAAAAAGATCCATCTCAATTTAGCATTCCACCTCCCACCAGGAGCCATTATATTATTTTCATGACGTAATTAAACATCACTGCAGCCGATAGGCAAAATTAAATGACAGCAGTTTTAAGTAAATGGTTTTGATACACACTTCAGACAAATGTTCTTGTTGATACTACAACAAAAACCACACAGTGAAATGCAAAACTAACTGATCAGATTGTTATACAAAACCAGCAGCAGTAGAAAATAGACACCATGTAGCCAAAACTAGCTAGACCATAACAAACACACCTGGTAAAAGCTGCCCATGAAACTGAAAATAAATAGCATTGCTGACATATGTAACAGACCTACATACGTTAAATCTCCTGTTGCTTGGACTTCTTATATAAACTTTAAGTTTAATTTGATTTTCTTAAACAATTAACATCCTCAACACTGTCCATTGACACCCATCGATGTGCAGCCTAATTCACACTTCTCATCTTTACTTATGCACCTGCTATCTTTGTCTGTCCTTTCATTGATGAGAGGAATCCATCGACTTGTTACCTAAAGTGGGATTAAAAACAAACATGAAAAATACATTTTCAAACCTAATCTGACTGATCTGTGCACAAGTTTGACTATAACTGCTACTGCTCCTTCCCCAAGAAGACACATATTTACCCACAAAAGAGAAACCAATTAAAACTGGAGAAACTGAAGCTGATTAATGAGCAATTTTTCTCAGATGACTGAAATGACTGAAACCCCAGATGCTGAAATGGACCAGAAGCACTCATACATCTGTACATTCTCTTAACTTCATTTCAAACACCACCTTCCACATTTTAAATGTGCAGTACAGTTTTTAGCTTGCCAACTATTAACAGTGCACAAGTTACATCTCAAGCAATAATTGGATAAAATGTGTTACCATACCTTATCAATAGAATTCTTGTTGTTAACAGCATATACTATACAAATCACATTTGCCTAAAATGAAAACAAAGGAAAGGGATGGAATTCCACTGTTTAGGATCTCTAGAGCACCAGAGACATTAAGAACCATATGTAACAACATCAGAGTAAGAACAGTTCCACCATCGGCCAAACACTGTCTCTGGCTTGTGTAAGCTATTTGTAGCCTGTAAAACAGCTTAAACCAAATAATGGTATGTTGAGAAGTGTCAAAAAGCCTCTCTTGCAGCATGACATTCACAGCTTATGCCTACAAAGAGACCTATGCTACCAAGAAATCTAAACTGAAGAATCCCAGTTTGCAGCCTCCACTCAAGTACTGAACTAAATGCCAGAAATGGAACACAACATCGTGACAGACCTTACAGCAAATGTGCAAGGGTGCTCAGAAAGAAGTTAAAATAGGAAACAGACAGAATGATAAAATTACCAAGAATCCCATGCTATTCATAAATGCAATAGTACCACATGACAGAAGGAAGCAAAATGGAGCTGTCCAGGGTAGGACTGTTTCTTCACAAAAACTGTCAATCCCTTCACCTACTGATTAAAAGGTATTTATTGAGGTTCTGCCCTTTTATTTGGAAGAGCCAAAGCTAAAGCTCAATTCACCAACACAATGGCAGTACCTACTCTTCTTCAACAGAGGAAGGTTTACTCTAGCACAGGGCACAAAACAAAATGTCAAGAAAGAAAAAGCAAAAGGATTTTTTTCCTTCAGTTCAAACTGAAGCCCCTCTAATGAAGAGAACTTACAAGGAAAGACTTCTCCAAAAGCAGAAACTATTTTCTAGTAAACATGAAAATACACTTACCTGTGATATTTCATGGTAAAGCTGCTCATCACTTTGCTCAGCTTCTGCATTCAATAGAATAAGCCATTCATTAATACTACACATTTTCACCAATAAAACTGAATAACTTACAGAACTCAGGTGGCGTATTTCACAATGCTGGTCAGAGCCTTGTGAAAGCTCTTCTTAGTTAAACATCTTTTGGTAAAATTCACTACACAGTGCTTTCGCTGTAACAACAATGAACTGATCCATTAACTCACATCTATTGTACGCAACTCAGATAAACTGAAGCTTAAGTCCAACAAAAAAACCTAATGTGTTATTTGTTTCAAATAAGCAAACACACCAAAGATACTTCCTCAGCAATAGTGAGGGAAAGAAGACAGGAAGGTGTCTGCTAACATGGCCTAATACTTGGCTTCCATTATAAATGGCAGAAGGGTTTTGGTAGCTGTGGAACAGCTGCATATATTTCTGATGCTGTGCCTATTTATCTGTTCAGTAAGGTCAGGGAGATGAGAATGTATCAAAAAAGAAAATACAAAATAAGAAACTGATACAAAAGGATAAGGTGTCCAAACTCAGAAATTCAGACAGACATAGAACGTCAGGTACGTAAAGTCTCCTGTGCTTTAGTAAATTCTTCACTTGAATGAAAGAAATATAGTTTTGAACTCTGAAAGTACCCACCTCTGTCTGAACCTGTAAATATGTCTGTCACACAAAGAACACTAACTTCACTAGAATATTGCTACGACTATCACTCATGGAAGTACCAAGAGTGGTTAATGTCAAGCTTTGAATCAATAGAAACTGCCATCACCATCTGATTTAATTTTATCCCACGAATTTCTACTTCAATCTAGCGTTTTCCTACATGTTAGCTTTGGTCCTATACCTGTATGACTGTTAAAGAGGCTACAGAGTTAGATAAACAACTCCATATTAAACCAGTCACACTACAGTGTTGTGTAGTCCTCACCTGAATAATCCACTATGTGGGTTGGCACTCTTTCAGGGGTAACATCAGCTGGAATGGTGATTTCTTCAGCTCGTGGTGGAACCTTAGGTTGGAAAGAAACAGCAAGAAAAGGCCTTTAAAGATAATCCAGAAAATCCAGATGGTCAGAAAAAGTTGTATACTATAATAAACCTGCCAATCAGTCAGCTTGAAATAGAACAACTTAGTAGGGGCTTTGTTTCTTTTTGTCGCTGCTACTTTCTCATTCTTTGCCTACTTACTGAGGAACTTCCTGCATACTGTGCAAGAAAGCAATGTTGTTAAAGAGATTCAGTGAATGCTTCAGTAAAACTCAAATCCACTATAGCCAACCACTATAAAGAACAACTAGCATAGTGCAACCTATGAACAAAACTTGAATTACAATTTACTTGAAACAAAAATGTCATAGAAATAAAAGTTCTAAAATTTGGGGGAATGATCAAATTCAACCAATTGCTTTAAAAGGCTACAAATTCCTTACTAGGAGAGTAACACTGGCGTTAACAATGCCATTATTGCCAAACTGTATACTGTTTAACCTATGTTTAAACATTTAAATTTTTGCACTAGATATCCTGATCCTACTTCTGCTGCAATCAGTACAAGAACTACCCCATAAAATCAAGATGCGGCAAAAAAGCCTGAGACAAAATACAGTCTCAGTTTTTATACAGTCATAACCTGACAACTTCCTTACTTCTGACAGAGTGCTAACATTAAGTTCAGAGAAGCCTGCATACTAATAAAAATAATGATACTAATAAAGAGTGTGTTCTGCAAGATACTGTACCCTAGCTGTGATTGCTGGCCAATCTTCCAGAGAACACTATGCGATATTCAGAAAGAATCAAACCTGATTTTAATGAATCTAATGCCTTTTACCTGCTGACACTGAACTTCCATAATGCTTTGTTTTCTTTTAGTAAAAAAGGAAAAAAAGAAAAGGCAATCACCGGAAGAACAGCTTTGTGTAAAGCTTCAAGCTCTACCTGCATCTCATCAGGAACAATTACTGACAATACTCAGTATATTAAACACTATTTCAAAGTCTGAAATGTCTGTTATACACCCCCACAGCTCTGATCTGCATGACTGACTTGCAGGAATTGTACATCTCTTTCAGCAGTTTACACAGGATGCAGTATAAAGTTATTTCTGTCATTTCAGGCAGATTTTGTGTCACATATAGATTATGCTTTTTCTCTTCAGAGGAATTTAGAGAAATATTCCACATTATACTGCAGGAAGAAACTGAGAAGCAAACAAAGGCCAGCAATTCACTAAATACATCAACAACCAACCTGCCAACAGAACAGCAGTTTAAGAACAAACAGAAACTAGAGCTCCTTTTTACCTGCAAGGCTGGGATCTAAATTCAATTACGTGAGCAATCATACATTGACTCATGAGCTGCGGTAACCCACTGATTTGCATTAAACACAGCACAGTGTAGATTCACAGAGAGCACATGATGTCTATTTTAAGACTTGTGATCAGAAGAAATAAACATTCATGTTTATATGTAAAAAGCTTAACTATTTGTAGCAGCTGCAGTTCTTTTTATGGCATAAAGGGAACTATGTGCTGCTTTTTTTTAAACAGATAAAAGGTAGAAGTAGCTTTACTTTTACTCTGAACAAAAGCAGTAAGAGTTTTGAGCAGTTTTTGCTTCAAAAGCATCAGTAAAGTATTCTTCAAAAATAAAAGCAAAGGCAATGCCTCACTTAGTTACAAAAACTAGCTAAGTTATAGATACATAATGTGACTTTTTAATCCCTCATTCTCATTCATTTTGCAATCTACTTGCTCTTTTAAAACAACACAAAAAAGAGGGTCTTGCCTTTTTCAACACCTTCCCATTTATGAATCTCTAATGTTGAAATATGCTGCCAGTTATGTCCAGTTTCAACTGCTTAAAAAATCCCTAACATTGCTCAGAAATTAATAAAATAGTTTAATTAACCACGTGAAAAAGAAGAAAGGAAATTAGATACAATTTAAATTCCTAATCTTCATAGAGAGGTATATTTAAACCAACCTACATCACTCTTCCAGAAGTCATCTTTGCAGTCTGAGACTTTATTCTTTCTAAATAGAAAATATTATTTTAAAGCAGAGCCCATTAAACTTACTCTTTGAACAAAATAATACAACAACACAATAGAAATAAAACTTAGTAAACAACAAAGGATGCTCTACCTCTTCTGGAAATTCTTCACTGACAAGAGACATAATTAGTGACGTCTTCCCAACTCTGGCTGCAAAAGCATTAAAAGCAGAGATTAGATAATTTGGTTTTGTTACACTCAGCAGTTGCATCCCATCCTAAAATGACAAGTATTCTTAAAACACTTTCCAACTGACTATGTTGAAGGCTTTTCATCTGTTGTTTAAACATACTAAATATGAATGACAGCAATTCTCTCCCAATTCTTTTACCGTAAAACATTAGGATCCATTTCATCCTTCTGCATTTCATCCAAACGGGAATCAAATCCTACTCTTTCTTACATAAAAGAATTAGCAGCGTTTAACCTTAATATAGAACACTTAAGCAAACAAACAAAAATTCAAAACAAACTAGAAGTGCTTTAATACGATTTAATAAATAGAAAAAAGAAAGCACACAAAAAGCAATTTAGGAATTAAATATTTTCATAGTACTCTTAATACGATGGCTCCACTTCAGTCCTGAACTACCAAGGATAAGAGCTGGACAAGAAGACACAGCTCTATCATTAAGGACAAAGTCCCCACAAACTATTCTTACTGCTTTGAAAGTGCAAGAGCACAATCTCTTTGATACAAAGGAGCTGGACCTAGAGCATTTTTTCTAGCATGCATGTTCTACCAAGACATTCCTCACAGTCAGAGCATGTATCACTGCTCCTACTCAAACCAAATGTTACCAATTGACAGAAGCTGTTTTGCTGATATCACTTCATTTACACTTGTCTATTTACTGTATATAATTCTTAATAGGGGAAGAAGAGGAGATTAAATTGCATGACTGTTTTTGTGAGGAAAATACTATTACTGAACTGACAATTCAGTCAAAGTACGTTCAACTTATCCAAGTCTATTTTTGGTATAGTAACCAAGAGCCTTCTGACATCCAGAAATAAAAGCTTGTCTTTGTCACAGTAAGTTAAACAGTAGCTACTACGAAACTATGTAAAGCAAAGAAAACACTACCCTAGAAAGGAAGACTTTTGTTTTCCCTGGGGAGAATAGTTGTTCATTTTCCCTGGTGGTATTGGCAGGAGAGCAGTGAGATGCAGGCTTCTTAACAGCAACGTGGTTGTGTTTTCATCAGTGATACTCATATGAGCTAAAACTGCAATTTACACTGCCACATGCCCTCTTGCATCAACTACATCTTAAGTTTCATCCTGACAGAATCAAGAGCTTTAAAAGCTCTCCTACTTCTTTTATACCATGCAGCATACATACAATTATTTACTGAACATATCCCGAAAATTATTTGCCATTAAAAATTGATGTTTGCTCCCTGGATACTAGGACTAAAACAACCTTAAACCTAAAATGTAGACACTGGGCATTAAAAGGGCTATGTTTTGGAACAGGTTTACGACAGGTCTTCATATATTTCAGAATCTGAGCCTGATGGTCTACTGTTATCATCTAACAAGAATGAGATGGTCTGGATAAACCTGTGGTTTAATAATAAAAAAATAGATACAAAACAGCACTGACAGCATCACTGACGCCTTACCAGTTTGTAAAACAAATTCCTCCCTTCTGTGTGTTACACATCCATCAAAAACATACTATAAAAATGCTCAGAGTCTCTGACGTGTGCCAGGTACTACACATTGCTGTACTGAAGAGACCTATATGTTTGATATTTTCAGTTGGACACACTGTGAATCTGTTTGCCACATCAAAGTACCTGTTACACCTGTCCTTAAACCACTATACAGAGCCAGCTCTGTTGCCAAAGGCAGTAAGGAGAATTAGGCACTTACTCTGAAGAGGAATTCAAAGGTGTATTCAAATGCACAAACACATTTCTAAATAAACTGAGTCTTGCAAAACTAGCCACAAACAAGCTTAATGAGTTAACTCCTTCTGCACATTACCATCTCCCTGAAGATTCCTCTCTGAAGAAGTCACAGAGGATCTTTTTAGGCACTAGAGACAGAGCCAACCTGCACTATAAAATAGATGCATAAACTGTACTATAAATATATATGGGGCATTCAGTTCTCAGGAAAGCCGCTGGTAGTACTACACTCTTAATGTAATTCGGTAATTTTACTAACACTTGGTAATTACTCTGCATTCTTTTCTTGTGAGGAGCTTACACACACTTTACAAACTAACAAAACAGAATCTCCTTGTTGCCGTTTACCTCGGTGAGAAGCTGTACCTTTGAAAGCCAGCCAGTTATTTAGGTACCTAAGCCTGAACTTCAGGACATCATTTTAGGAACATCTGAAAAAACACAGACCCACTGTAACTCTGTCATGCACTGAAGTACGTGCTGTTTATTCAAGGTCATACAGTAAGTTCGTGGCAGCAGCAGGAATCTGGACTCCCTGGCTCTCCCACAAATCCACAACACCCAAATGATAACGGCTGCAGCACAGCTGGCCACCGATGTCCAAACTCATTAATAGGTTTAAGTTTGGTTTCCACAAAAAAACCAACCCAAACCACAGGGCAGGAATTTCATCCCAGTTTCATCTCCAGGGACGTCCAAGAAGCGCAACTCCGCAAGCTGACTTCCACGCTGCCTGCTCAGCAGCCAGCGAAGGGACGCGAGCAGCCGGCAGCTCCCGGTCACCCGACACGCAGGCTGCCGGGCCCGCAGGCGCGTCCCTGCCGCCGCGCTAACCGGGCACCGAGCGGGCACGGAGCACCCGAGCCCGACCTCTGACAGCCGCGCAGGGTCGGGCTCCGCTCCGCGCCCGGGCGGGCCAAGGCGAATGATCCCGGGCAGGGTGCGATACCCGCCAACCCGCAGCACCAGAGCACTCTGACAGCCGGAGGCGCGGCGGCAGCTGCTCCCCCTCAGCCCAGCGATCCCCGCCCTGCCCCACAGCCTCGGCCCCCGCCCGGCCCCTCCCTCACTCACGTTCTCCCACCAGCAGGATCCTCACGTCCTTCTTCATGGCCCCGCTGCCTGGCCCCGCCACGGGGCGGCTCACATCGGGCTCGGCGGGGCAAGCGGAGCCACTGCGGCCTGGGCTCCCCTCACGCCGCGGACCGGGGGCAGGCTACGGCGGCGCGCGAGGGACACACCAGAGAGCGGCGGGCCCGCGCGCCTGCGTGCAGCTGCGCGGGGAGCCCGCGGCCGCGCGCCGCCCTGAGGCGATGGACGGTCGCCGCTTCCCTCAGGGCAGAGCCGGGCGCAGGTCCCCGCGGAGGGGAGCGCTGCTCTGCGCTTCCCTGGCACCATCGCTCCTTAACGGGTTTCTGCCTTTAAGGAGCAGATTTCATGCACCGTGATGAAACGGTGCCGGCTGCAGTGCTGCGCCGGTCAAGTCAGTGCGCTCGACGCACGGGAACGCATCAGAGTGAGGCAACGCATCCCCTTTCAAACTGGGGGGGTAGTTTATGAGCCAAACAATAACAAATTGCTGCTCCTGGCGCAGCTTGTCTGTGGAAAATGAGAGGTGCCCAGTGAGCCAGCCCTTTGTGCTGTTGCTGGTTCTGGTTCCAGATGGAGAAAAAGCCACCTGGGTGCTACAGGCATGAGGCAGCGGCATGAGCAATGCATTACACTGACGGCAGAGCTACCCCCTGGTCTGCAGAAGCTGATGCACACTTCCAGGACCTCATCAACGTGTATTTAGTCCAAAGTGCTTTCAGAGTGTTCAGCGACGGCAAAGGAGAGTAACCTTGAAGATTAGCAGTAGTTCTGTCAATGACTTAAAAAGACTTGGTTAAATGGGCTAGTTGAATCCCACCATGCTTTATTCACATTAAAATCCTTATTTTGTTCTGGAATGCTGAATTTCTTCTGAAAAAGCTTTTGCTTCCTGGGAACTGTTCTCAGGTTGGCTGCATGAAGCAGTGGTCCTCTCAGAAGTTCAACTGCCAGGAGGTTTTGCAGGATCTCCCTACAGCTAGGAAGGTGTGACAAACCAGGGCAGAAACATTGCTGTATGCTGGCAAGGAAACTTGTAGAACCTCTTGATTCCTCGGGCTTTCTGGCAAGAAAAGGTTGTGCTTTCCATGACACAATGCTGGTTGCTGGCTCTGTAAAAGTGCATAACATGATTTATTAGCTGGTACAAACACATTTGAAAACATCTGCTTCAATGGTGGTGTGATCATTCCCGTGGTCACACCACCACCAGGACTGACAACCTTTTGGCCTGAGCTTTCTTTTTTTAAAGAAAGCACACTTGACAGAATGCCATAGCATCGTCTCTTCTCCTGTACTTTATTTGGATCAATGTAGGAAAACAAAGTCCATGGGAAGAGCTTATCCTCAGCCTCAGAGGTTCCTTAGTGCATTCCTTCCTAGAAATATCCTGGGAGTACTTAAAGCCACTTAAGAAATCCACTTGGCTCCCACAGGGATGGGTACTACTTTTAGCATACACTGGAATTGTTTTGATCAAGTATCGTTAGATCTGAGCACAGCATGAAGAAGAACAGAGCAGAGAATGGATCAGCTGCTAATTCCCAGCAAAACCTTGGTGGCTACACACTCCTTGGTAAATTCCTGTGCTAAACATTGAAGCCTGTAGAGAAGCTCTGCAGTAAGAGGCAAAACTGTCACTTTTCTGAACAGGTTTTTATGTCCTGTTTGCATGACTTATAGTTAAAGATCCATTTATTTCTAGGCCATATAGCCAGAAAGCAGGGTAAAGAGGATCTGAGGTACCGATTTCAAAAGTATGCAAAAGCATTTCTTTGTCAGTGATGGAATAAAATGACACGGTCTTCTTCTGTAGCTCCAGAAAAACTCCAACCTTCAGTGGTTTATCCTTGTGTAATAACGTTTCTTGATTCCTGTGCCATGCTGACAGCTGCTTTCTGGGACCTAGCCATTCCACACACCAGGAATGCTCCGTTCTGCCTAATTTTTCCCTTTTACCAATCATTTTATGAGCAACTCCAACAGCCCATCCATCACTGTCCTTGGTAATTACTTCCCAGTAGTGGCACCCTGTAGAGAAGCTTTGTGAACACATCACTTGGCTGATGCAGAATCTATTGGGCGATGGTCCATAGTCAGCTGGGTGGCTGGAAACCATGACTTTTCTGTTCTGGGCTGTGATTGCTAAGCGCTCATAGACTCTTCTGAGATCAAAAGTCACATCATCTGCCCCTAGAAGAGAGAAAGGAAAATATTCTCACTTACAGGCAACAGAAAGGCAGATCCTCTCTATATACATGCATTCTAAATGATGTGCCTCCCTACTCAAGAACAGAAACGAAAACCAATGATTATACAATACACATTAATCAAAGTTCAATACTGCAAACCAGCAAGAACCATCATCCTAATACTAACACCTGTATCCTGAGCATACTGAAACACTTAACGGGCACAACTGTGTAAATATCCATGATAGACTCATCCACTCCAGTGGGAGGGTGGAGGTACTACCCACAGTCTCATAAAAAGATGACCCTTTTGCCAATAATAAATGGGATGCTTAATAAAACTGACAGAGTCATCTGTTCACTGGGACATGTTCTTGCATATTTTATCAGCAAAACCATTTGTTTTGTGTTTTAAGCTACAGCTGCACTACTGTGTGTTGACTGTAAAAATATTTCTGTAAAAATGATGCAGAATTCAGACAACTGGAGTCATTACAGCTTAACACAGGAAAGAGCAGTAAGGTGTGGTAACTGCCCGTGTTACCAACTCAGACTCTGCAGCCAGCATAATCTACAGCACAGTTTATATACCTCCAGGAAGCAAGTTTCTTATCCTTTTTATCTTGCATATGCAGGCAGGTATAATATTGCCTTATGCTACAGTCACTGATTCATTTGTGGCAACCTCATTGTTTTCCTATGCTTCAGGTAAACAGCTAGATCTCCTGTTTATAAGCACAGTTTTCTTTAGCAAATCCACAGTCTCACAGTCACTTGAATATTGTTATGGAACAGTCACGCTGACTTGCATACTTACACTGGGAAAAACGGCTTGAATTCACTGGTTCTGGACTTTTAGCTGCAGGCTCTGGAGATAAGGAGCAGGCACTTGTCTCTTGATACAAGTGTGGTGGTTGCACTACGTATGGAAAAATTGAAGTGTTAAGGCACTTCTTCAAAGTGTAAATGGGAAATATTCGTGCTTCTAAAGGAAAATACATATTAAATAGCCTAGATAATGGTCAAAGTACAAAACAAGGAGTTGCTTTTGATTCTATAAAATAACTATAAATTATTTTTATCCATAATCAACAAAACACTGTACGCTGCTATCCTGAGTCTGGTCAGAATGGAGTAGTCAGAAAAGTTAGATGGGCAAAGCAGTTGGATTTTCTTATGCACATAAGTCAGTTTCTGTCATAAAAGTTTTAAGTGTTCATTTATTTCTGAGTATCATGCATTTACTGTGTTACTTGCACGTGCATTTCATATGCACAAAGTCATTATTTACTCTAACTCTGACTGAAAAGCCTGACGTTCAGTCCTAAAGATTCAAAGGCTGTTTCTAATTTTCTGTGACATTATAGTGTATATTTACAAGACTCGTTTGCAGAGCTTTTCTGATATAGTTACATAATACATTGGCTTCATCATGAAAGCTGAACTCAAGAGTTCCTGCCCCACACCTCTGCCCTCTGATTCCTCAGGTTTGCTACTAAAAAATGATTGTGGAGCAAAGCTGTAAACTCAGTTGCTGACATGACTGAGATAAGAAAAACTCTGGGTTAAAAATATGAATAAGAATCTGTGGGGTTTTTTTGAGAACTAGTGCTTGGAAAAGGCAGGGAGTATTGGAAAGGATAGGAAGGGGAGGATTGCCCCTTGGTGACAGTGGGATTTTAGGTCAGTCTTGAGTTGCTCTCAAAAACACTTAGTGGCCTTTCTCCAGCAGACAGTGCTGGGAGGAGAGCTCCATAGCAAAGGCCACACTTGATGTAAAGCTTTGCTTAGTCACAGCTTTCTGTGGGAGGGAATTTTATGTTTGCTTTTAGCAAAGACTTTGCTGTTACATTACTCTATGTTTAGAAGAAAAATACTGAAATAGATCACGTCTTATTCTCCACTACTGATCTGCATGTCAGACAGTTCTCTCCTTTTGGGCTCCCATGAAAGTATAAAGTAATGATGCTGTCTCCAAAGCTGCAAGGGGTTTTATAATAATCACACAGATGCAGAGCTGCTTTCTCTGAAGGACCCTGCTAGATCCACTCCCTCTAAGAAAGAGATTTCAAACTAAGGAAAACTCACCTGGTGGGAACTGCTCAGGGTATTTCTCCAAAAGCAAAATTTCCAACTTTCTCTTAAGAACTTCTACAGCACTTTTGACAGCATTCAGTTTCTCATCAAGTGTAATTTTATTCATTATTGAGAGCAAGTCTCCGTACCTATGTCTCTCAGGTAGGGTACTCTAGTAATGACATAAAAGAATCAAGGGGAAGGTGTAAACAACAGCAGTTATTTCATCTAGCATATCATATTATACTATAAAGCCAGAGTGGAAGAACAGCAGTTATCCCTCAAAAATCTTATTCTTTGTAGCAAGGGCTTCCTTTCAAGTATAGTTATTTGAGAACTAACCTGAAATCTTACAGAAAATAAGAAAGGATAGTTTATTCTTAATGAAAAATGAAATACTTTGTTTTCCCCAATAAACCTAAGAAGGGAACTCATTTTTTCTTATATATATGTATATATATGTTTTACAAATTCCTTCAGTATACATATGTATGTGTACACAAACTTTCTCTTGTTAAACTGTCTTCTTGTTCCAGAATGCAAACCAAAAGTTTTAACATGTATTAGTATGAGATCTAGGATAAAATACCTACAAAAGGATAAGCCTTATTTGCCTAAATTTAGGAATTGTGGAAATTCACATCTGAGCTTTTTCTCTTAGTCTGCCTTTACAGCCTCCAAAGAGAAACAGGCCTTCTGAAGGCTGGATTAGTCTCATTTGCAGGTAGGAGACTCAAGCAGGCCAGATGACTCATGCTCTCAAAGTTCCCATTTCTCTTTATTGTCTATAGCAGGACTCTGGACCACATAGAGATACAGAGTTACACCAGAGGAATTTCAATGTAGGACCTTGTGCCTTGGCCTGGGAAGTCCACTTCCATCTCCTGGCACTGTCACACACAGTGAGCCCCACTCCAAATTCCTGCTAGCTAATTTGCATCATGGGTGTTTTTGTTTTCAACATCAAAATGAGCTCTGCAAACTTTAAAGTGTTTTAACTGCCACTTTTGAGAGGCCTTGACATATTTTCCCCAGAAATTGTTAGAGAGTACTTAACTTTGTGAGATCTTTAATATGTGTATATACTTATTCTGGAAAATAAGAAGATAATAAAGGATCTTATGTTAACCTTAGATTTGATTCAGGACTGGATTTAAGCCATGCAGTCCTTACTTCACTCCAGCTTACCAATATCCTTGGGACAAATCTAGTTCTGGATTGCATTCCCAGACTATGCCTTTTAAAGTATTTTTTTCCCTCTGAATATCTCACTCCAAACTCTCCCTGGTAACTCCAAACTCTCCTCTGTACATATTCAGCTATCCAAGACATTTCGCCTAAGTTTCTACTCATATTCTGCCACTTCATCACTTACTGTTTCAGCTGTGATGTCTGTGAGCCTGTTCACTTCAATGCAGAGCTGGTGAATAGTCTCTTCAATTTTCTGTTCAGCTGCTTTTTGCTCTTGTTCAATGAATACCAGTGTGTGTCTCTCCTGTCTTTCAACATATTCCTTCATGCAACTGAAATTTCTCGTAATCTGGCTTTTGATCTGAGATGTATATTCCTGAAAGGCAGAAAACATGGAGTTCATTGTTTCGTTAGAAGTGGAATATGAGAAACTACTGCCTCACTTAACATGCTCTTTGACTGACCCTTGCAGAGCAGAAACAGCCACCTTTATTCAAAGGAATAAAATATATTTGACACTATCCTGCACTACCTGAAATCAGATTTTGGGCATGTTAAGGATTTTGACTATTTTATGGCCAGCAGTCTTGGCTAGACAGCTCATAAAAATCACTATTCCCTCTTTATGATTTGCATTTTGCATCTAACAGCACTGGAAACATTCAGGTTACTCCTGGGGTAAGCAGGAGAAGGCAACACGCACAATTCCAGCAGCCTTTGTGCCAGCCAAGGCAGCAGTTAATGCAGCTGGTGCCATTGCTCATCCTCATCAATAACAATAGAGGTGTGACAGCAAAAGAAGGAAACAAAAAGGCAGATTCCTGCTCTGGGCTGAAAGACTACAATGGAGTCAGCCTCTCCAGGAGGCAGTGGAAACAAAAGCTAATTGCAGGTAATGAATGTACAATGTGTACCTTTGTTTTACTGAGCTCTTCTCTCAAGAGGTGGATGGTCTCTATAGTCACTTCCAGTTCCTTCGAGATGTCCTGTATCTCTTCCTCCTTTAAAGGGACACATTGGACCATTTATGCATATACCCCTCTCAAAGAAAGCATGTCTATGTTAAGCAGCAGGATAATAAAAGTCCCTACATCATAGTTAAGCACTGGACTGGTTGGGGGATCTGAAGACAACTAATTCTGAGGGGAAATCGTAACAATGAAGTCAATATGCAACAGTCACCAATGACATGTTTGGATATAATTAAGCTTCAGACTGCAGAGACTAAAGATTACACTTTAGATACATAGGTGCTAAAATAATGAGAGTCAACAGGTTTTTCTCATCTCTTTCAAGTTTGGGAGTTATTTCAAGCAGAGATCTAGGTCCCATTATGTGCCACTCAGCTGGGTGGAACTGTGGCACTGTATAATAATGTTATGTGTCCTTTCAGCAGTCTCCAATGCTATGCTGATGCAATAACTAACACCCAGCACAGTTAACTATTACTAGTGTACATCAGCTGAACACACACAGCTATTAGTTCTTTCAATTCAGCTCTGCAGTTGTCAGTGTATCAGATGCCACCCAGACACTGCTTTAGCTAAACCCGTCTGCTCAACATACATGATATTGTTACGACAGCGCTAATATTAGCACAGGAAATGCAAAGCATCCGGGGTGGGGAGCAAAAAGATAAAGTTCCCTGAGTCGTGGCCATGTTCCCATGTTCACGACGCCATGGGTTGTCCCAGGGTGTCCCGGGAGGAGCCCCGCGCTGCCTCCCTACCTTGTCCCCATGTTGCCGTCCCGCCGAGCTCTGGTCGTTGCAGGCAACAGCTGCCGAGGGCTTCGGTTCATCCTGTGCTTCCAACTCTTCTTCCTTTACCTCTTGCCGGACCAGGTTCACCAAAGCGGCCAGCTCCCGGTTGGGCCGCAGGTCCTTCAGCTCGAAGCCCTCCCGGCAGAGCGGGCAGGCGCCGCGCTGCTTCCCCTTGCAGTACTGGAGGACGCAGGGCCGGCAGAAGCTGTGGCCGCAGTCCGGGAGCCGCACCGGGTCCGCGAAGTGCTGCAGGCAGCAGGCGCAGCTCAGCTCCACCGCGCGCAGCAGCCGCCCCAGGGGCACCGCGGCAGCCATGGCCCGGCCCGGGGCGGAGCGCAGCCGAGCGGCCGCTGACTTTCGGTTTCCCCAGCGCCTCTTCCCGTGCTCCGGGCGGGCTCTGCCCCGGTACCTGCTGCTCTGGAGACTTCTGGGTTCCACCGGGACCGGGCAGCCCCGCTCCAGCCAGGAAACCCGGTGCCAGCCCAGCTCTTCCTCTACCGGCAACCTGGTCCGAGGATTCGGGTTGACTGCAGACATGAACTGTAGCCATTGCTGTAGCCATGACTGTAGCCATGTGCCGCAGAGCGGTCCATGACGCGGCCGTGACTTTTATTGACTCTCAAATAAAGTTGCTGTTATCTGCACAATTTCATTTTCACAGGGAAGTTCCCGGTTTTGTAACCATCAGAGTTGCTGACAGGGCTGGTCTGGGGAGCAAGCAACATGGCACAGCACCACTTGCAGAGCCCCATCTGCGTGAAGTTTGGCTACTGGATGGCCAGAGCTCTCCTGAAGTCATCCTGGGTTAGTCAGTTCATCTCAAAATAACAGTTAACCTACATTAAAGGAAACGAAGACATTGTTCCTCATACAAGCGAGGAAGTGCTTTGCTATTCATTTCAAAGGCTGCAGGATTAGGTTGTTAAAAAGATTTGCTGAACCAGCATGTGAACTAGAATGAATCATGTTGCACAGGGAGAGAGTGGGAATACAAGGAAGTTCATGGGTGCATATCCACAAGCAAAACTGCTGCAGATGCTCAGAGTTGGGGAGTGATGAGCTGACTGAGACAGGCAGAATGGTGATCCCACTTAAGCTATTCTTCGGCATTACTGGGGGGCAGAGAGGGAGAAGAAAGAGGGAAACAAAACCAAACCCAAAGAGTTAATCTTGCTAATCCCTGCAAGTATTAGCACTTCCTCATTTCTGCAGAAGAGAACTATTCTGGGTATCTAAGACTGGCTGGCAACTGTCAGCAAAAGGTGGAAGCCTCACCAGAAACTTTGTCTGCAAGACTTCCTCTTGATTTGCAAACTAAGGCTATTTGAAAAGAAGAATTAAATATCTGAATGACTGGCTGCTTGGTAGAATCAAATCTCAGACTTGGTATTGAGGCAAGAAAATACTCAGTGTACCCTATCAGTGCACATCTTCATCAGTTCCTGCACAGAATGGATGTGAACGGTACCTGATCAGGAAGTACCCTCCACTTCAGTGCTTGTCCTCATTCATTGCGTGTCTCTGAGCAAGTCATTGGAGATAACACTTTCAAAACCAGTTTCTACCTTTCAATTCTCAGACTAATCAAGCTCATTAAGCTTCAGCTGTTTTTCAGGTGGTGAGGCAGATCAGCATATGTTCATCCTGTGCTCATCTGGGTTTGCTGGGGCACTATGTGGTGTTGCTCTGGAAATATTTGGTATTAACATGTTGGATTTGAAAATCATTAAAAAGTCAAGCAATATGACTGCTGAAAGCAAGGAGCAATGAATGTTTGTCATTAGAGCGAGTCCATTACAGTACATCCACAATTCTTGACTTTTATTTTTTACAGTGCCAAAAATGTAACACTGTAAAAGACACTGAACCCACTTGGTTGAAAACCACTATGTTCCTGTCTGGAACAGCCAGATGGAATGTAGCTGCCTGAATCTGCTCCTCCCTGAGAAGGGCACCCAGTGACTCCAGCATGAATTGGTATCTAAAATCTATCCAACAAATTCCCCTGCATCATCCTTATAGGAGATGGTGCCTTTGCTCCTCAGTCACTATGTACCCATGTAACCAATGACCCCCCGTCACTGGCAGGATACATGCCACTGCCTGGGTTGTCAGGTATGTCCTTCAGGATGTACATGAGTCCTGACGTCAGATCAAGGCAAGAAAAGGAGGAGCTGACATAACAGCACCTGCAGGAGTCCCCAAGGAAATGCATGCCAGTCCTTCTGCGGTTCGACTTTCTCCATTGACTTGGTGTTTTTTTCCATAAGACAACACTGGATGATTCATCCCCATCAGGCTAGGA
Organism: Psittacula echo; assembly: GCF_963264785.1. Lineage (NCBI taxonomy): Eukaryota > Metazoa > Chordata > Aves > Psittaciformes > Psittacidae > Psittacula > Psittacula echo. The sequence goes on along the minus strand of NC_137750.1, from coordinate 3,139,636 downwards.
AGGCTTCCTCTGCTCAAAAGCAGCAGAGGGTAGGAAGAGAGAAGGCACTTCAAGTGAGGTTCTGCAGGGGCACAGATCATTTCTGAGTATCTGCACTCCCCCTTATCCATTTCTCTGTTGCCACCCTTTCTGTGCCTGTGGCTTTTGAAGAAGCAGCCCTTTGTACTAGAGTCACTAGGGCCTTAAGCACCAACCTTGTCAACAGAAAGAGGCCACAGAGCAATGCCAAACAGAGCCCAAGAAGTGCAGTTCACCAGAACTCAGTGCTAGTCTTAACCAGTCAAAGGCTGGGCAATGACTCCATTTAAGGCATCTATCCACTCCCTCTGCTCCCTTTCGTTCTCACATATAAACACAAACTCTCTCATTGGCGTGACCACAGTGATCGCTGGTTTCTTCTTCACCCGGACTCCCTGGGGCACACCAGCTCGCACTTCATATCCCTCATCCATGGTTCCAATTAAAACCTGGCCCTGTGCAAATGCATCCTGGAAAGAAGGAAGCAGAAGACTGCCATTAGCTCCAGCAGACACTGTGCTATCCAAACAGCTCAGCTTCAAAGAGATCTACTGACAAGGGAGATGAGCTCTTGAGACTGAGCCTGCTTCAGTCTTGTGCAGCCACTGGAAAAGCTGCATGAGAAGAGACCCTTCCTCCCCACCCACCTTCATGTGGAATAGCAAAGAACACTCCTCTTACCAGTGGTTTTTTAAAGTACATCAGGTTCCTTTCTTGTGAATCCAGGCAGAACCAGCGCACCTTAAAGGGCTCCTTCTGCTGCAAGGAGATGGCACAAGTTCTTTAAAGACCAAGTCCCAAAGGGGAGTTCCACCTATTCAAGGCAGATCCCTGGAGTCCTTAAATGTCTCAGAGACTGAGTTCAGTTTAATTCATCCCCATAACGGGTAACGGGCTAGTCACTGCTGTGTGCAGCCCTCACCCCGCCTTCTCCCTGAGTTCACACTAGAGATGTGCATTTAGTGACAATCATTTGGGTAAGGCAGGCAAGTTTGTTTCTACCAGTGACCAAATTATAGAGATAAGAAAGTTGCAGCAAAAGGACCAATTGAAAGCACTGCAGAGAATGATTCCTAGGCCAGTGGCGCTAATGTGCCATCAGTTCCAATGTTTTGGTTGGGGGTTGTGCCTAGGCAAGAAGTGGCTCTGTTCAAACAAGACCTTGGATCTTCATCTTCTTCTTCACCATACCTGAAATCTCCCCCTCCTGTTCCAAAGAGGTAGTGGCTCAAATACTTTCCTATAAAAACCCAAACCACAGGCTTCACTGTGGAGAATTTCTCAATCACACTTAGCTGCTATAGGCAGATGTGATTTATGTGCTACAGACTTTAAGAGAAACGGGGAAGTAGGGGATTCATAATGTGATATGCTGTTCTAGCAGGAGCTGCAGTTAGCAGATTAACAGCAATCCATTCTGTGTTGCACAACAGGACTTTGCATGTCCGCAGCCAGCTAATCCATCTTGCTTATTCTTCAAGGAGGATTCTCCTTCCTAGTCTTATTTTCCACACAAAATAAAACATGATCCCCAAGAACATGACAGGCTTGAATATAAAGTCTTTTATCAACCGAGGAAGCGTACAGTCACCCAGCAAACCATTTACTAGTGAACATCACAGAACTATCAAATAGTCTCCATCTGGAATAATCTTGTTTGTGTACTGCTAAGTATGCACTTACTTTTGGTCCCGTTTTCTCCATGTATCCTTCTTTGATATAATTTCTTGTGATCCTGGGTATGAGCTAGAAAAGTACAAACACAAAAAAGTCTATATTTATCCCAGCCCAAACCAGGAAAGCATGTCTCATTCAAGCTTGCTTTGCTGTTCTGTTTCTGTCAAAACTAATCACAGTCAATTTTGGCTTTTGGGGTCTGGGGTTTTTTTGGCTGCTCAGTAAAGAGAAGTCTGAAATAAGAAGGAACATAAGATTTTTGAAAGATTACACTTTACAAGGACCACATAGAGACTTTTAGGCCTTAAAAGTTGACAATGGTTTTGCATGTTATGCAGCTTGCCCTTTTCTTTCTCCCTCTTCTGGCTATTCCAAGACCCATACTCTGCTGTTTGAGCACCTGACTCTGACAGTAGTGAGAAAATGTTTCCCCATGCTATGTTTGCATAGACTGCTTCAAGCCCCGTTCAGTTCTCACCTCCAGCTCAGGGACATTTGGGAAGGTTGTTCTGAGATAATGGTAACGTGCTGCCCGAATGGCATTGAACCAGTCAACAATCTCCTAGGGAAAACAGCAAACACAAACATAAAGACAAGAAAAGCAAGTAAGAGTGCTGCCTCTCCAAAATGCTTTTCTCCTTTCTTATAGCCTCTCTGCAAGTATGTACTTCTGTACCACAAAAACCTTTGTGGTACTCACCTTTCCACTTTCGTGATAGACAAAAAGGTTCCTTCTTTGACCATCTGTGTTGTATGTGATCTGCAGCCCATGAGCATGTTGGATTTTATCCGTCTGGAACATTGCATTGAGATTCTCAACACTGATAATGGCTTTTGGACCTCCAAACTGTGAAATGAAAAACATCACTATATTAAAGTGCTCTCAGGGAAGCTAATGGAGGACAGATTAGCTGTATGAGAACTAGACCTCTACTGAAGAAAAAGCAGACATCCTAAAATACCTGAATATTGGCTATGCCCAAAATATTAAGCCTTAATTATGTGCTACATAAAATCACTTTCAAAGAGTGATTCCCTTGCCTTGACAAATGCTGGGCTGCTATTTGAAAGGGATGTGTCTGAATTGCAAGAGGTGCATCCATCTATCTCCAGCCTTATAGTTGAAGAACAATTAGCTACACCCCCCACCAAAGGGAGACACATTGAGGATGATGCTGCAGTAGTTGATGAGAGAATATTTTGGTAACAGCTGCTAACAGATCTCTTCATCTTGCTGTTCAAGTGCCAGTATCCATTTCCTTTGTTCACTAAGCAAAAGGAGGCTGCATTGCTAAGATAAAGGATGAGGAAAAGTGCTGAATCTAAAAAAGCAATTGCCTAAGATAGCATGAGTTAATGAGAAGACATCTGGGCTCCTGCAAACGCAGGATGGCATGGCTGCAAAACTAGAGACAAAGCTATTTATGCTGGGTTTTGCTGGTGAAGAGCAGGGTTTGAGGACTGGTGATGTTGACCAGCTACCTTCAGCGAACTCTGATTGAGGAACTCACTTCTTTGGTGTAGTACTTCAGCACTCCTTCCCTTGCTGATAGGAGAAATCGTCTCTTACGGAAGTGCCTCTTTTCCCGTCCACGCTTCCAGAGGAATCCTTCCCGGCTGCCTGCATATCAGACCAAGGTAAGTGTCAGAGAAGGGCAGCACAACAGCAGGTCTGTTTATCTAAATGGTGAGGTGGCACAGAGTATCAACTCTCTTCTCCAGCTGAGAATTTTTACCTCATATGAAAAAATCAGTGGAGAATGAGGGAACTCATCTGAATACACCCTTGCACTTGTCTGGGTGCCTTTTCTGAGGATCTTCTGCTCAAAGTTAGAGTCAAAGCAAGGCCTGCACATCCAAGAGTTCAAACACGACAAGCCAACCTTAAAGATCTTCACAGTTGCACACATAACACTGCGCTGCTGGATTTAACACTAACACCTTTTCCCTGACAATCCTAACTTTTACCTGCAGAACAAGGATCTTGGCAGACTCGGGTGGCAACAAATTCCTCACGCTCATATTTAGCTCTAATCCATTGCTCTTTTAAAACCCTGAAAGAGGAAAACATGGATAAAGCTGATCTGCGTCTACTCTATTTTCACCAGTCAACCAAAGAGACCTGTAGAGGGAAGCAGTAGTTCAATAGCTGTGAATGACTGCAACAGTGAACACCCCATCGACTTACAAGCAATCACAGAACTGGGGGATGTAATAGTAAGGAGGGACTTTTGCCTCATATTTAGCTTTGGCACAGAGGTTCCCATGCTTCTTCATAAACTGAAACACAAAAGAAGGTATGGTTAAGTATGGAACTATAAAATCAATACCATGTCATTAATATAAAACAAGACTTGTATTAAAGGGAGCACTGCACTTTTTTGCTCAGTCTTGCCATAACTCTCAGTGCATCTCTACATACATCTACAAATTTCCTTTGGCACAATAGATTGCACTTTTTAGGTGGGAGCCTTTTTCAGTATTTACAGTTCTGAACCAAATGGGAAGCAACAAGGGACTGCAGTTGCTGATTAAAAGAACAAAAGAAAATAAGATAAATTAGTTATGATCACCCTGTACCTTATTCTCCTAGACATCAACTGTGATTATATTATTAACACAATTCAATTGAAAGATGGGAGTCTGAGCCAATATTTAAGAAGAGTGTGTTGATTTCTGAATAAAACATAGTATCTGGAAATATCTGTGGGCTTCTAAACCACAGTGAGGAGTTACTGTGTGCTATGGAAAAATATACGCTGCAGGCTGTCAGAAACACAATCATTCACCAGTGTAATTTGATCAAGTAAGTCATTAAAAACCCCTAAAGTTACCCACGGAGTTAACTTGGCTCTGTGTGGCTTTGTTCCTCTGTCCATGGTGGACAACAGGAATTGCAAGGCAAAGGAGGCTACGATGAAATGTGAAGGAAAGCAAGTGAACTACCACTTTTTCCTCTGTACCTCTATCAGATCGTTCTCCCAGAAGTCAAGCCGAAGGGATTTGACCTTGCTGATCTGAGGAAGATTGCGATGGATTCCAGAGCAGTTCAAACAAATGAATATTCCAAGTTTGTAAGAAGCCCACTCTGGATCTAGACACAAACACAAAGAATGAACTGATACATGAGAAAAGACACAGCCACTGGCAAGGGTGAAAAAGCTCATCTGATGCACAGCCCAGGCTTCTCACATAATACATCAAATTCCATGCTATTGTTTGTGGCTGTCACTTCACTGTGTTCAGTGCAACAGCACCTGCCTTCCCCAGCGCCCCTGCATTTGTAGGCTCTGTCAGTGATTATTTGTTTAAAAATGAACGTGGCTGTGCAGGCAGCCGAGGAGCCATGTAAAAGCTCAGCTAATTATTCGTTCTACATGAAAAGCTGCTGTTGCTGAATTAACAATGGAAGGATGTTGCAGACAGCAAGCACTACTGAGAGTACAAGTGAGTACAACCACCTAGTGCAAGGACTTGTGTCTGCTGCCCACAAGAGCTGCCCACAGGAGCTCTTGCCTTCTGCTGCCTCCCTTGAAGCTCAGAGGCACCCGAGTGCTGTGGCAAGCCCATTTCCTTGGACAGCTGCGTTCATGATGTCAGCCTCTTCTTTCCCCTTATCACATTAAGCAGAAGCTCCTTGTTGTCTTCTTCCAGCTGCTGTAGGCTACTGATTGACTTTTCACTTTGGGAAGGGTGACTCCCACCTCGACCAAGCGCAGGGTGCCGGCCCGCAGCTGGCTTTCCAGCGGGCCTTCGAGAGCCTTTCTCCACACCAACCCTACTGCACAGCCATTCCCATGGAGCTGCCTACAAACAACCCTGGGGACGCTGCCGCTGCGCCGAAGCCACTTCCTGCCCCTCGCTGTCCCCCGCCGGGCTGAGGGGAGCCGCGTCCGGATCCCCCGGAGCGCGGCTGCCCCTCAGGGCCCGCCGATGCGGCCACCTCCGAGGCGGGACCCCGCCCGCGCAGGGGAGCCACCTGCTCCCGCCGGCTGCCCGTGGTACGCAAAGTGAGAGGGGACGAGGGCCCCGCTGTGGGGAGCCGGCTCGCCGGGAGGCTGCCCGGGGTGAATGGGCACTGCCCGGCCGGCGGCACGGCCAGGGGAGCCCGCGGGCCGCTCGCTTGTAGCCACTTTCCTGTCAGGAACACGGAGGGAAGCGCGCCGGGGCGCTGCCGGGAGGAGCCCCCTCACCTGGCATCCCGCAGTCGGCGCAGTGGCTGTTCCCGGTGCCGGCAGCCCTCTGCAGCTCCAGCAGCACCGTCTTGTTGCTGTCGCGGTCCATCATCACCGCTCGGTGCCCGGCGCAGCCCCGGCAGAATGAGGAACTGGGGCGCGGCCCCGGCCAGGCGCTGCCGAGCCGAGCCGCCCCTTCAGGCCGCCTCCTGTGGCGGGTGGAGGGGGGAGAACGGCGGGGCCCGGCGCCAAGGCCCGCGGCGGCAACGGCTCCAGAGGAGCTGCGCGGCACCGAGGGGGCGCGAAGGAAAACGGTGGGAGCGAAACTCGGTGCAGGGCTCGCGGCTGCAAATGTCAGTGAAAACGTCCCTCGGTCAAGGTAAAGCCGATGCCAAACAGCCCCTGACTTGATACTCAGTGTAGCTAAGGGAAGAAAAAGACAAAAGTGAAAAAAGTAAGGATTTCCAAAGTTAAATCAGAAATAGTGTAAGAGGTACTCGAATATTTTTCATTTTCTAGTTTCAGATAAAAATTTGCATAGTTAACTTGTATTACTCTACTGCACTGTAATGTGCAGTTCTTCGGTAAAGTTTAGGTCTAATCTGGTAAAACCACGGTGTAGTTTGCAGATGACACAATCCTATACTAGAGGTGTTTTATCACTTGGAAGTACTGACGTGTATTTTCCATCTTTTTAGGCACTGAAGAGCATCAAACCTTTGATTCATTTTTAAATAGTGTGAAGCCATGAAATAAACAGCAGCAGAGTACCTGAGTTGTTCAACTACCTACGTAAAATCTCTTTTCAGCACTTACCCTTTAAGAACTGTTTTATACTCGAGTGTAGAAATGGGTTTCATTTTCCCCAGAGATCATTGTTGTGCAAGCCATACACCACAGGTATTTTGCTAGCTGTTGTGGTGCCCTTACAAATCCTGCCAAATAAAAAAGAGAAATTTCTATGACATTTGCACAGTGGTTAATTTATATTCAAGACAACATAGAAACACACCAAAAAACCCCTCAGCCGCCGGTCAGTAGCCCCACTGTGTCACACTCACAAGCTGAGCTTCAGCGTCTTCCTGCACGTCCTTCCCAGGCTCAGCCGTCAAGATTCAGTCCTCATAAAAGCCCTCAAACAGGACAAGAAGTGATAGTCTTGCTTGGAAAGGGATCCTTCCATCCTACTTTATGGTATTAACACAGAATATGCTTGCAAGAACATGCCGAAGCTTAACTGCTCTTTTTCTGTATTACTCATGGGATTGTAGAATAACGTCACCTTCATTTATGTTCTAGAAAGCAATAGTGGAATGATAGTAAAAAGAAAGCTTGAAACTTGACTGAGATGGCAACAAGAACATGTTTGTTGTTTTTAAATTATTGTACACTTAGTAATAAGGACTGCTTAAATAGGGTGCAGACTCAGTGTGAAACTCCAGGGGTTTTTTACTTCTGGTTTCACTGAATTCTGTTACTCAGTTCGCAGACATGGGGTTGTGTCTTTTTCCTTCCCGGGTATCTGCAGTCATTTGCAAGATGCCCAATGCTGATTTTTAGGTTTTTTCTTACACTTTCAGACCATGGAAGCAATTGTTGTCTTACCCAGACGGGCAGCATAAAGCACTAAGCAGGGCCCAAAGCACTGCAGGAAAGTGTTTTGAATCAAAGGTGGGTGACTTCTGCAGCACTGGAATGGATTTTGTGAAGCATTTCCTTTTCAGCTGAGTTAATCAAAACCAGCCCCAGATCTTTCTTCCTCAAGAGCAACTTGTCCTTCACAGAAACGTGTGTTGTTCTAGCATGCAAAAGGTGCTCATGCAGAAAAATGCAAGGTTGGTAGTGTATGAGAGTCCAAATAAATCCTCAGAAGTGGATTATGCTTCATTCAAACCACCTTGAGTTGTCTTTGTGTGGTAATTGCAAACAAGTATCTTATCAAGAAATGAAAGACTTGAATTCCACCTTACCTTTTGGATACCACAGCCTGGAAGTTCTATCAAACCCACAAAAACCTAGGGCAGTTATTAGAACCAGAGAGTTGACTTCAAAAGGAGGTCTCCCATGGCTTTCTCCTTTATGGCTTTTAAATTACCCATGAATTTCCTAAAATAGTAATACTTTCTAAGGCTTGTTTCCAATTTATGCAGGTCCCCACTGTAATGTAGTTAGATGGAGAATGCCTTTATAAAGCAGTTAACAGATATATTTTACTTCTTTTATTTAAGAAACTAAAAAATTATTTATGTACTTTTACAAAAATGGACAGGAGCTGCTTAGACCACTGGCACATCAATACAGCCCAGGCAGATTTTAACAGCCACCACTATTTCACTCTTATTTGATAATTCATATTATCAAAATTTGAAAATTCAGACTGGGCTATGGAAAGAGTAAGCTATACAGATGATTATCTACAATGTGAAAGCTTGAAATAATGTTTTCATAAGTATTTCTCATCCTTGATCATCTTTAAGACATTAAAAATATAAAATGAGAACAGAATGTACTAGACCTTATTATTACAGAGACATTGAGGTAAGGGGAGTACCACTGCATGGCACCAGCCTGACTCAGGTTGAGGAAGAACAGTCCAACTGCAATATAAAGGCAGAAAAGTACATGGTTGAAGTATTTCCAGTTAAAAACCCCTTAAACATCATTTTATGAACTGGAAACATTAAGTTTCAGGAGTCTTACATTTCATACAACAGAAATATCCAGAATTGTAGCAAAGTCTCATGAATTTATTGTTGTACAAAACAGATTCAATCACAAATAACCAGGCTGAAGTCTTGTCAAGTACAAAATGAAGGATAAAAATAGAGCACAATATACAAGACTAGAAGTAGTTAAATATTACTGAAACCAAAGTAACACTGGAATAATTGTTATTTACAAAATCTAATCTCTGAGACTGTCTTGAGCTACAGTAATAATTTCTCTACCCTTTTAGGAGATTAACATGCAGATCTGACAACTGGAAATAATGAAATTAATGTATACAAAGATATGTACATTGAGGCACAGTGCTTTGTAAAGACTTTGATACCCAGTCCTTATTGCAAAGAGTTGGTTTTAGTCATTTATACTTCTGACAGACTTGTCACATCCTCTCCCTGCTCCCTCCCACCCCAAGTTATTTAACATTTCGCTGGAAATTCAGACAGAAACAAGCTTATTTTAATAAAATGGTCTCTTCTGAAAGAAGCAACTTTGCTGTGGAAGTAGTGGTGGTCAGTTGTTACAAATGGACTTCTTGCCATGTGATACACAAAGTACAGAGAAAGATAGTGTGACGGAGTTCCCCATTGACTAGTGTGTGCATTTACTATTATAAATGCACTGGACAAGCACCAAACAAGGCCACATTTCCGTGTGGAGACCAGTATCATGACAATAGATATATACATTATTTTAAATACTTATAGAAATTTAATATACAAATGGCTCTGAATATACAATAAAATAATGTGGTAAAAAAAAAAAGAAGTTAAAAATCAAACTATGGTGACAATACCACCATTAGGCACAAAGTATTCCTGGTGTTCGCAATTTTAAGGGAAGTCCAAAGACAGATCATTTATCATTTGTCTGGGTATTTCGAGATGAATTCCTTCAAGATAATGCAAGAACCTAGAAAAAGAAAAGTGACTATAAGGGGACAAAGTTATTTCCAATTACAAGGCAACATTATTTAGAGAGACAAAGGTTCACCCTTCCTGTCTAGAATTATTTGACAAGATATTCTGTTATTAAAATTCTTCACTACCTTGTAGATGGAAATGTAGCAAGATTTAGGAAACCCAAAACTTACCTTCTTTTAGTCTTCCCTTGCTCTTTTAGCTTCTCAGACCTACAGATACTGCGAAGAGTGGGGAGGTATTCCAGTATGCTGGCTTGCTTATTACCCAGGTTTAAAGGACTTCTGGAAAATACTGTTCTGATGACTGCCAGCCTCTTCTCTGCTTTTCTGTGAATGCTAAAAAGAAGAGTGAAGCTTTACTGTTTCTTGTTCAAGAATGTACAGTCCCTATTTTGTTCCTTTAGGATCAAATCCACTGGTTTAAAACTGCTAAACATACAGATGTCCAAAATTGCATCCCAATGGATCACATCCTGCAACTTCTGATCATGTGCTGCTTACACAGCATCATAAAGCTGCATTCAGAAACATGAGGGACAGTAGTTTGTTTGCCAATGCTCTTAGCTTAATTATGAGTCTAATCTAGGGAGGTCTTTACAATCTCGTGATGTAGGTACATCCGTCAGACAATGTAATCAAAAGCATCTGTGGTCTTCACAAATAAGAAGTGGTGTGTGATTCGTATTTGCCAGAATGTCACTATCAGGTCCAATGTACAACTCATGATAGACTGGCCAAATCTGGCCACAGGTTAGATGGTTAGATCTATTTTGATACTGTTCCCCTAGGTACTGACTTACAGAAGTACAAGTCTAACCTATTTTCCTGTTCAGACACTGGAATAGGTTTTATTTAGCTATTATGCAATTTCACATGACTACTTATGTTAAAACAAACCTTTCCTATCCACACTTGCTAGCAGCAATGTGTTCTTTGGTCTTTTACAATATATTAAAGGTTACTCTTTGTTAGCATAAGTTATTACAAAAAATTGCAGTAATTTTGCTCTGACTTTTGTTAGGTCTGCACCAAGCAACTGCTATGCATTTAACAGACTCAGTAGGACCAGGCATGGGATGAAGAATTCGCATGTCTTGTACTTGCAGGATCCATTTCAGTTCATCTGTCTTGAAAAAGCCATTCTTTTGGGGGCCCATTTTTAAAGTAAATGGACTAGATTAAGGCTACAACCTGATAGGTTGTTCAAACAAAAAAAGTCACTTTTTGCAGAGACTGCCGTGTAATTTAAGCTTAGACAAGCAAAGTGAGCGTGTTCCAGTGTTGTAAGACATACTGACAACTTTCATACTGGTATGAATGTGTGTAGATAGTACCCAAAACACTCTTAAACCCTGTGAAATGCGTTTCTTGACAAATAATCAAATTGTATTCCAGAAATATTAGCAAAGTCTTACCCTGAATCAGCTGACTGACTGAAGGATACACAATTTCTTGTGTTTGAAATACACAAAGTAAGTCCCTCCAGTTTATCATTTTCAGGTGTTTTACTGGTACTCAAAGAGGATTCCAAGTTTTGTGAAATACTAACAGAACATTTGTTAAAACTGAGTGCTTCAATAGCTGCCATTATCTCACTACAGCTCTGGGAACTCCACCAATCAGTATTTTCTATACTGAAGTCATCACAAAGACCATTTTTGATTTTGCCATTTGTCCAATTAAATCCTTCATCTGTAGAAAACTCCAGTGGTTCCTTGGTGTTAGTGTTCACACAGCAATCCAAGAAAGACATGGTCTCCACAAATTCAGTCAGTGAATTCAGACACTGAGAAACAAGAGCAGAGCTTTTCCCATTTGCTGAGGTTTTAGTTTGCATTTCTTTTCCTTCTTTATTCATCAACAATTTTGATTCCTCTTCATTCACTTCAGTGCATGACGCAGGACTATCTGATGGCAAAGTTATGAATTCAGCTGAATAGTTCAGTTCAGTATCAAATAAGTCACTATCATCCAATATTTCAAGTCTTTTCTGTCTCTTTGTCTTTTCAGACTTTCTTACAGGGCTTTTTCCAGAGCAATATCTGTTAGTGGACCTGTTTTTTGATGAAACTATGGTAGTCCTTTCAAGTACAGAGCTGGGGGCTTCAGACTGGTTTGAAAGAACTTGCATGGGTAAGGGAAGAATAAATTCAAGATTACTATACATAAAATCCACTTTCTTCATCTGGAATTCTGTGAGCAGCTGCATCCATTTGTTCCATGTGTCCATGGTTGTGATTTTGTGCTGTAATAATGAAAATTTATTAATACATTAGAATACATATATTTAATTAAACTGTTATTACCAAAAAATCTCATATTCCTAGCTTTCCGTTTATGAGGCAAGGGATCGGTTTGCTTGCAAGACACTTCCCCAGTTCAGATTTTTGCTTAACAACAGAATCCTCTAATTTCTACAACAAGCCTTTTCAAAGAGATTTGCTTCTAAGATGTTATTCATAGTGATGATTACACTCAATTATTTAAAGTATTAGCTAGTCAACTACAAAAATACCGTTAGAAATGTAAACAAGTCTTCTGAAGGCATCAGGATATTCTTAAGGCCAAGCAATGTCTCTACACAGCCTGTATCACATTTTGGAAGTTCCTGAGGATGTGCATCAGCTTGAGAAAAGTCCATCTTGGAATCAGTAGTCTTTTCAGAACAAATTACATGATCTGCTTTATTTGTCTCCTCTCCTCCTGCACAAAGATAACATGCTTTACTTGGAAAGAAACAAGTGCATCATGAAATTGATTCTTCCCCTCTTTGTCTCAATTCCTTTTATAAAGGATACTTTAACTGCTGCCTCTTGCTGCAATTCTGAGTGAACATAGCAACTGGAATTGGTTATCCCCATCCCCATTCATCATCCACACTTTAAGTGTCACAAATCTGCTGTCTCTTCTTTGCAAGTAACCACTTGAAATAACCTGTTCTTTCTTCTGTGCCCCACTAGTCTCTCTCTGTTGCTCAACTCACACGCTGTCTCACACAACGCCTGCTGGGGATGCTTTTCCTCCACCCTTTGCCACCAAGCTCTTTCCCTTGCTGCGCCTGCTTGCTAGCTGTCCAATTCTTATCTTTTTTCAGTTCTGCTTCCTCTAGGTGAATTACTTACAAACTCAGCTAAAGAACTCAGCTACAGAACTGCAAACTCTGAGTCAAAGGGAAAGTACTCTTACTCAGAGAAAGCTCTCTGCTTTGCCCAATTTTTGCTACTCAGAAAAGGAAATAGAGATAATAAAGTACATAATGGCGAGTAACAAACAGGTGCAATAGAAAAATCAAACTTACAGTTTGAAGTAGCTAAATAAGCCCCCAAAACCCTACAAAATGTTTAGGGGTCTTCTAGAAAGTTACTGTCTATTTACACGTGTCTGAGAATGGTTTGATTTAATTAAACGCACGTTAAGATGGAGATTTTTAAAATGCTTAGATCAACCTACCATGATGTGCCAAAGGTTTGTCTTTCAAGCATCCACCTCCACTTCTAACCCAAAACTGTAAGTAGAGAACACTTTGTCTGATATCACAGTTATTTGTGGCTAACAGGGCAGCCAAGTCTTTCACATCTGTTCGCAGATTCTCAGCCAGACACAGGGCTTGAAGGTAGCTCGCAGCATTTATCTGGACAAAAATTAGACAAAGGCCACTGAAAGCAACTCCTACCAATCAGACTGCAATAAGTCACACAGAAGCAAATTACTGGTGCTTGCAATATACCTTTGCTTTAATAGACAAGATTAGCTCATTAAATTCGATTATAGCTACATTAAAACCTCTATAGAAAAGCAGAATATTCCGAATCTAAATCTAAGGAGTCCATGTCAATGAATTAGGTTCAATTTAGAAATTCGACTCATTCAAACCAAACCAAACGCACATATTTTGCTTATGTTCCTGAAACCACACAAACCTGGTTTCTCATCACCACTGAAGAGGTTCTAGTAAACTATATGCACTCCAAAGAGTTTTATTTTTCTTGTAACTCTGCAATTGTCTGCTAGCCCAAAAGATTTTTCAATTTCACATTAAAAACATTCCCATTCTCAAGGGTTAGTTCCTTCTGATTCTTATTTATTTAGATTTTGTAAGTAATACACAGCTGCAAGTAAAACTTTGCTATACAGCATACCAGTGTCTACATTAAAGGAATAACCATTAAAGGAATAATACTTCAAAAATAGGTGCTATACTTTTAAATGAACGAACCAATACTGGCATAGTCAGCCTTCAGATCAAAACCATTAGATAGACCATCTATGAAATGATTTACGACATCCTACAAACTAAATTAAGGGATGTTCTTCTTGTAATCCTCTGAATTACTCAACGGTTAAGAAAATAAATCTTCCATGCTCGTAAAAAAATTTCTACATGTAAAGACACATACATACATCTTCTGATGAAACAGATAGAGTACATCAGGTAAATATAAACCTACACCAACATTAAAATGTCAAATTCGCTGACAATTACATATCTGCAGTTTTAAACACAGACTTACCAAGGAGGGGGTTCTAAAGCTGATCTCTTCAAAACAGCCATCAAACATTAAGCTGAATGTGGGATCTATACAGGAAGACAGCGGTGAACTGTCATGACATTATGTTCAAAAGTAATTATTTTCTCTATCCATTAGAGCAGCCAATATCTTTATTAAAATACTAAAGTACTCACTTTATAGTCTCCGCTCACTTAATTCTACATTTAGGAGTTGTATTTAACCATCACCATTTAAGCCACTTCATTAAAAGGGGCTCTTTTGTCTGCAAAGCCTAATTACTGTAACAAACATACTCACCATTGGTAGTAAGAATTACAGGTCTCTTTGCTGTTGCCATGAATGTCTTTATTGCACTTAGAAATCCTGCATCTTCATCAAATATTATATCTACCTACAGAAAACCAATGAAGTGCAAAACATCAATAGCTTGAACATAGCTACACACTGTGAATTTAATGGGGGCTTAGATACTCTAATTACTGGGGTGTTAACGGTGACTTTTAAAGTGTCTCAGTGCATGCACATGGTGTAAAATTATAAACCAACACTTTTCACATAATCAGAGGAATTAAATCTGTAGGATCTAAACTGTTCCAACAGTGAAGAACTGTTGATAGGTGTCGGTTTCTTTATCTTATACAATAACTTTGTCAAATAATGATCCACATTTAGGAGGGTTCTTGTGGTGATGAAATTAAATATTGAATTCATTTTTAAGAAGCTGATAATTCTCACACTTTAATCTCCTTCGAAGACTCAAGGAGGAAGGGAAAACGAAGTTAAATTCTTTAAACATAATGAAACAACATACTCCTCATCAGTACATTTCATGTGAATTTTACCTCTTCAAAGAGAATGAGAGATGTTGCACTTTTTCTGTTGTGTTCTCCTCCTTCTACTTCTTTGTTTATTGATTTAATTTGAGCATCTTTCTTTTCTTCAAGTGAATTCTGAGTATTTCCTGCAGATGCTGAAGAATCGAGCAGGAAGTCAAGCAGAACTGAAACCATCCAATATGCATTCTAGACACTGGTTTTGAAAACACCCTTAAGTGTTAAGCTGCTTAAGAAAATCTACGCTGACATAAAACCTCAGAAATCTGTCCTACACCCCTTTCTGATGTCTTGTTTAAAAACATATTGCAACAAACTTACCGTGAATTCAACCATGTTTGGTGAAGGGCTATTTGTAAAATCAAGCCTGCCCTTCACCTGTTTGTGACCTATGATATCTCAGGGACATGGAGCAGATATGAGTCCTTCAAGACCATGCAGTACGATTGCCTGAAAAAACAAGGACTAGGCTCAACTGCACCACTTCAATCCAGCACAAACACTGGTTGTCCAAATACATTATTTGCTTTCAAAAACCTTCTCTTTAAGACTTCCTGATCCCATGAAACATTTGGAAATGCACCTCGTGATGTTGAGAGACTCACAGATTTCAATGTGCCCTTCTATGTATCAAAACTCAGTCTGTAATCAAACTGTTATTGGCTTTACAGGACCTCTTAATTCTGTAGCAGTAATTTTTTTACATATATATGTATCTACATTTATATACACAAATAGATACATACCACCTAGCACAAAAAAAAGAAAAACCCAAAACCAACAAAACTCCCCTAAAACCAAACAACCAAACTAAGGCAAATCTACCAACCTTCAGATAGTCTGTACCCTAGTTAACTCTCCTGTAATAGAGCAATGACCTCTTCCTATGTAGTTAAGTGTATGTGAGATGCATTAAGTAACTCTTGCTGGCAGTTAGACTAGAATAAGTGTACTCTATTTTCTCCCCACAGCTCCAGGTACACAGTAGTACAGTGCAGCATTTCCATTTCCAGAGGAAGATTATCATTATCTATCATTGAATATTAACTAATAATTAACTAGAATTAAATAGCAATATTTACCTTGAGTTTTTTCTAGAGATGTCCCTGCTCCATCACTACTTTTACGTTTGGAAGAAATCTTGAAATAGTTTGCAAGTGTTTTAGGGGGCAAGTTCCGTTTTAATCCTGCTCCTTTGGGGGACAGTGGAGGTTTTCTTGGTGAAACAACTTTCTTTGGAGAATACATTTTTTCTGCAAGATATGTTTTATATTAAACGTAACCTGAAAATGTAACCTCAAACTTCTGTTCCTCAGGCAAATTTAACGCAAATCCCAGTTTTTTCTTTTTTTCTGGTGCAGGTTTACTGTGCTGGTTTCTGCTTATTTTACTCTTCTCCTGTCACGGGGAATGCTTCTGTTCAGCTTTCTATTTACGTGCTATAGAATTTACTACACCACTACAGAAATAACTTAAGATAATTGAGAGTCAGTCATTTTGATGAAGCCAGTATTTAATTTGGTGTGTAGTTGTGTTAATCAGCAGAGCCAAAACCCAACAAACCCCCAAACCAACCAACCTTCCATTCCAAAACAAACAGCAAACACACTCCTCCACCAACCCCCAATCAAACAAAAACCCCAGAAACCTACTTGGTGACTTGGCACTGCTACAACTGTTAAAAAAGCAAGGCTTATGTGCATTAATGCCTTTTTTGTCCACTTGATGAGACTGAGTAGCTTCTTTTAGTTGTGATAGTATCTGTCTCCCGCTACGCTGGCAAGAGGCATTGACTTCAAATATCTGCAATGGGATTTCATTTACATTTTAAAACCATCTCAGACACCTTGTATTACAAATGCTTTCATATCACTAGTTATAAGAAAAATAGCCACGAACCTTAAAACCCAGCTCCTGAGCACAAGCATACACTGCAGCGGTTTTCCCCACTCCTGGTGGGCCAGTTATCAGAACTGTATTGCAGAGGCTCATCTCTTCCTCAGTGTCAGATTTACTATCTTTAAAGTCAAGGCTGTCCAAAGAATCTGCAGATTTAAACCAAAAGAAAAGATTCATGTAATGTTTGTGCCAACTTTAACAAAGAGAATCTATGTATATTTAATTCTATCAGCACCTTCATGCTCTTTGTCCTTCTCCCCTTTCTGATTTCTTTTTTCTTCCCAATCAGCTCTTTTTTTCCATTCTTTTAACCAACTATAAAAGGAAGGAACATAACAGAAAATAATTACTGCTGAATAAAGTGAACCAAATTCAGATGGAACAGAACATAAAACTGAGAAACATCAGCCACTTGTTATCCCTCTCAGAAACCTATCACTCCTTTCAGGTTTAAAAAGTTCAAGATTTGTTTGATTCTTTTGTAAAAGAGGATTCCCTCTTTATTCTATGTCCTATTAAATGATTTGTATAAAACCAAGTCACTTGACAAACTAGTTAAATAGTGGAAAATGCTTTATCATTTGTAGTTTTGTGTTGTCAGATGGATCTTTAATAACTTAAACACATATAGAAAATTTAACTGAAAAAGGATTGTATCAGACGGACTTGAGCGCTAAATTAATGTCGAAATCAAAGGCGGTGCATCAAGATCAGGATCAGACATGCCTGTAGGGAAGTACAGACAGGTACTGGTAAGTTGCTCTCATTCATAGCATGCAGGCTTGAATAACTTGGCAAAACAATAATTTTTACTAAGTATTGCATTCCATCCCACAGCCTAATGTAGTATTTCATGTGTGGTTTTGTTTTGTACCATATCACACAAGCTACCAAGGTATTCATGTGAGAGAAACTATGACCAAAGAAGATCATTCACATCAAGTGACAATTTGTTTCTGCAGCTTCCTGGAAGTAAACCAAAACAAAGGCCACACACCCTGTAAGTGTTATTCAAGCATAGCATAAAAGACTTGACTTCACTTATTTGAGCATCATTAAGTAATATATGTTCTGAGTTATTTTAAGAATGGATCCATGCTCCCACTTCTGACCTGTGTAGCCTTTCAATTTCTTTCTTGTTCCCTACGAGTTCACTGGAATCTTGAGGCTGGTATTTCTCTGTCCAGAGCACGTCTTCCTTCTCAGCACCTACAGGAAAAGTATCATCCATTTCTAAACAATTCTTCATACAAAAGAGTTAATCAAGTTCAGTAGAATATTAAGACCAGGTAAGATTTTTGCACTACAGGGGAAAGCTGAGATACCTCCTATATACATTCCCTCAAGACAAAGAGAAAGAAAATCAGACAGAAAATGCAGTTACCTGAAAGTGAATTTGGCTCTGACAAATATTCAGTGTCTTCTATCATAACATCTGGTTTCTGGGTCTTGCTTTTTCCCAAATGCATGGCTTGTTCTGTCTCTCCTTGTTTTTTTCCAGATGTGGGAGAAAAAAGTTTCTCAGAAACTCCTGATTTTATTTCAGTCTCTGAACCTTCAATTTGTTTTCTTCTTTTTGATTTGTGCTCTTCTGTTTCTTTCCTTTTCCTCTTGGTTTCCTTCCAATTGTCAGAATGTTTCTGATTTACCTCAGAATTTGCAGTGCCAGCTCTGCTTTCTAAGGGAAAAATAAATACCTAAATAAAAAATGCATCCTTTTACAATTTCAAGCTATGTCCATTACAACCAAATAGGGGTTTTTAAGCCATATTTGAGGAATTCGGTCAAAATGGCCTAAAATGTGAGGACCAACTTATTTCCAACAGCATTCCTTCACTGACACATCTCTGGAAATTCCAAATGCCTTTTTATGACAGAGAGAGTCAGAGTGAGTGTGCTCTTCCCCAGGTAGATCACTAACCTTGTGCACTGCTTTCAGAGCCCAGCCGCTCCGTTTGCCTCTTCAGAAACCTGTAGAAGTATTTCCTCACAGGAAATTGGGAATTAGAAGACATGATCTCATCCAGTAAATCTTTCCTGAATGTATCAGGAAACACAGGTCGGTGGCCAGAAAGCTGCAATACACACACACATACTTATATAAATTATTACTGGAAAACATTACACAGAATAACACGGACAGTTTTGCATAAGTTAAATTGGTACCTCTTGATAAAGCCAGAGATTAACAGAAAGCCTTGAGAATTATCTAACATTACAATGCAGAGTGGGTAAATCACACACACACACATGCACACACACACACAAATATCCAAAACTGAAACAGACTCAGACTACAGGAGTTTTTAAAAACAACAGAAGTCCTAACAAGTAACAGAACAATTCAATTTTATATTCACTTTTAACACAAGCCCTCATTTAAAGTACTAACCACAGGTGCAGAACAGTTTCCAGTTAGTTTTGAATTCACAGTGGAGAATTCACCAAGTGAGAGATTGATTTTTGTGACATTGGTGACTTCAGTGTTCAGATTCCTTAGCGTAGTTAATAGAGGACACGATGGTGATTGCAATTTCCACATTGGACAACCTACAAAAGAATCCCCACCAAGAACAAAACAAGAGGAAACTTTTATTAACAAAACAGAGATAAAGTCACAGACAAAACCATCCTATAGTAAGAGTAAATGCTTTTAACCACAGCTTTATCATGTCAAAGCCAAGCTTATTTCACTTACACTGCATCAACTTTTTATCTTTATTAACTCTACCTCCCATAAGAAGAACAAATTTCCCTTTTTTTACATACATTTCCCAGTGAGCTGCTCGTGGGCTCTGCTTGCTCTAAGTAACAACCCATGCCCTCACAGGACTCTGTAGGACAGATGCTCACCAACGAGTTTGTTTTGCTAATTGGTTGGTTTGCAAATACAAACTGGTAAGTGCTATTCTACCTTCTGCTCTTCTGCCATGCCCTCCCATAAGGATACTGTAGCACACTCCTTCCCTTAGGGCAATAAATTGGCAAGTCTTTACTCTTTTGAGAAGCATTTTGCCTTTGTCAGAAAGAATGGTTTCTGCCCCAATTAGGGCTTAGAGCATCCTGGCCTAGTGAGAGGTGTCCCTGCTTGTCACAGGGGTTTGGAACTTGATGATCTTAAGGTCCTCTCCAACCCAAACCATTCTCTGATTCTATTCTCCAAATAAATCCTAAGAAGTTTGCATCCCCACCCATAAATGCATACATTACTTTAGCATCAATTTAACTTGCAAGTTGTGTATTTAAAATCATCACACTGGAAGCTTGTAAGTTTTGTGACACAAACCAAGAAGAAACTACTAGTTCCTGCAGTCACATTAGTGAGTTTTGCTTTTCAAGTTCTTCTCTGTACAGATTCACTAGAAGTTATTATAAAGCACTATAAACACTATAAAAGTTACCATATTATTATATAAGCTGAACAAAAGCTTACAGTCATCCTTCTGCTGTACATGCACAACAGGCTTGAAACATGAACTTGCAAGTGAGTATGCTTCCATTGCTGCTGCTTTCTTTGCAATCTGTCTTTTCAGGGACTCTGGCAATCCACTCATCAAGAATTCACGTTTTGCTCTGAACTGATCGTCATCTTGAGAGTTTTCAGATGCATCTTGGCTTTAATGAAAATAGAAATTAAACCCCCAAACATTTGAACTACCAGCCACATAAGGCTTACAACAGAATTTAATCACATTCACTTCTACACAAGTTAGAAACACTCTGGGAGAACTGCTCAAATTAAATGTAGCAAGTTCGCATTTAATTTTAAATTTTCTGTTACAGATTTTGATAAAAAATGACTTTGGTTTTGTATTTTATGGCAGTTTAGGATTTCTTTTTAACCAGTCATCATCTCGATTTTCAACCACCTAAAACGGCTGATAATGGTTGAGGAACTCTCAGAACCCCTCAAAATTTTGCAAGCAGTTTAACATATTGATCACTCTAAACCCATAAACATTTATATCACATTTCCACGAGTGTATTTAAATTTGTAAAACAAGAGAATGTTAAAAGTAATCTTCAAGTACTTTTTGATTCTTAAGCAACTGCAATCGTGCCAACTGACCTGCTTTCATCAAAGATCACAACTGGGGCACCTGCAGAGTTCTGAGCATTTCTGCCTAGGAAAGAAGGTGGGTATCCCAGTTTTCCTTTAAAAAGGAAAAATCATTATTATATTAGCGCTAATGTAGGATTCTAACCTTGCTTCTCTGTTCCATTTCATAACATTAGGGATTCTCCTGTTCTTAAGGGAAAGCTAGATATTCTAACAAAATTCATTACAGTTTAATTTCTAGTTATTCCATCACTGTAGATGTTATTTTTTGTAACATTAAAAAGCAAAAACCACCACCTTAAATTAGAAGACAACACAACATGGTATCATATTAGCAGGTTTTCAAACATAGTTTTCCCTCATAGCATACAAATGAAAGGTATATAATGGAATATTACACAAAAAGTCGTAAGAAAAGAAGAACGCACTGCAAAGGCAGCTTTAGAAAATACAGTTATAATAGTAACTGTAATCAAAACTAAACACATGCAGTAAAAACATTCACCATTTGAGTTCTTTGCAACCTTCACGTTTCTAGGCTTTTTCCCCAAAACATCATTTAAGCTCCGAAGATTCTTTTGCTTCACACTCTGCACTGTAGCAGTGTCACAACTCAGGCTTGAATCTAAAATTATTACTGATTCCTAGAAGGAAAGCAAATAAAATAAGAAAAACAACTTTTCCTCCTTTATTAATAATACAACTCAGTGATCAGTAGTGAGAAAACTGCAGAAATTGTTAGAAAGCTTCGAAGTTAGAAAATACAATTTGAAGATTATAATTTCACTACTGTTGTCTACACAGGAGTAGTATATAAAATAGGATCTCCGATAAATAGAGGGCAGAACTACTCTCATTTAAATTTAAAAGTCTAAACCATACACATTTGAAACAGATATGTTGCTGTTCATTAGGAAAGAGAAACAGTCACTTCCAAAGCCTGACCATCTGCTGCACGTTATAGATCTGCAGTGGAACGAGCATTCCAGTCTATGCCTAGCAGTTACTTTACTACTTGACAGTCACCATACCACTGCACAATATCTACCTTATTTGAGTCTTTAAAAGAAGCATTTGCAAGAAAAGGAACTTTTTTGTTGCTTAAATGAATCACCAAAACATCAAAAGAATGGGGTTTCCCCTACACAATATTCAGGCTTACTTCACTTTCTTGTAATTCTTTCTTTTCAGCAAGAGCTCGCTGCCGAGATGAGCGCCTCACAGGAGCTGGGAAGTCTTCATTAACCTTTGATCTATTATGCTGAATAGCCTTTGCCTTCTCAATCAGTTGTTTCGCTTTGGATAGGTTTTTCAAAGTAGAGCTCATCTGTTAACAAAGAACAATTGCAATTCATAGCAATATATTTGGCATTTCACATATTCATATAGTTTTTCACATTCATAAAAACATATCATTTTACTCAAATTTTACTGGTATAAAAAGAAAATGAAAGAATTGAGAGGAAGAGCAAACCAGAATCATACAAATACTCTTCTAAAGGGAACAAGACCTCTAGATGTTCTGCCCACAGAACAAATGAAGTACGGGCATAAGCCTAAGCTGTTCTGCTGTGCTCAAACACTGTGACTCATCCTGAGAACCTGCAGGGCAGAAGAATGCTACTTTATTGGATTTTTCTGTTACAAAAAGTAGATTTACACTAATAAAACCCATTTTAAAAATCTAAGGTACATTAACTATACAAGAATGGTTATGTCAAATCCTATCATAAATCACAGTAACATTCTCTTTCCATAGGGCACCTGAGAACTGTCATATTGTATTACATAAGACTATAGCACAACACTGAATATGATCACAACAATGCATATAATAAATGATATAAAATACTAAACCACAAACTGTTACATAAATTACCTTCATATTTTTGGAGTTAAACTCTTCATTTTTCAGTGCCTCAGCTTTATTTGATTTTGTAGTTGCATTGATACGTGTGAACTTCATTCTAATTAGGGAAAAAAGTATTACGAAAGTATTACGTTTTAGTAAAGGGAAGTGTTACTTTAAATTTTATTTTCAAAAGCCTTAAAAACGCAGTGCTGTAAACAGAAGGTTAGGGGTTTTGTTTGGGTTTTTTGGCTTTGGTTGGTGGTATTTTAATGTCTTTAGTGCAACACATTTATACAGTCAGCTTTGGTTCTTCTGTATTATCCACCTGTATTCATGCATCAGGTATGCCTTCCAGTCAACTTATGTTTTACTCTTAAAATACTTGCAGGAAAACAAAGTACAAAGGTAGAATATACTGTAAAATGTTTACCTGATTGGGCTGCTTCCATCAAAGGGCATGGTAATCACCTCGGCTTTATACACGTTACTTTTCTTCAAGGATTGCTTTCTTGCTTTTGGAGTTGAGGTTAGTAAAAGACAGCCACTTGATTCCTCTTCAGAAAATGTATCCTTAATCTGGGTTTTTTTAGGTGTAACATTTTTTGATGTTTTGATTTGCTTCTGCCTTAAACTCCTCCTTAACTCATTCACTTTTGGACTCGATGAAATTCTTACATCTAAGGTGTTTTCCTTAGTGAGAACATTAGCACCTGAATCCTCACCTTTGTAACAGCTGCTAGTATCAGAGACATTAGTTTCCTTAGTTTCTGAAGCCTTCCTTCTTCTGTTTCCTTTTTTCTGATTCTTTCTGGGTCTTTTGGGTTTAGTTCCATTGTTTTTAGGACTAGAATCTTCTAGTACTCCACTTTCTAATCCTTTATTTGAAGCAACGTCATCTTCAGGTCCTTCTTTTTCTTTTGCAGACTTTCCAATGGCTTGCTTTTGTTTTCCAGGTGCCTTTTTAACGCCACTTTTTACTACATCTGATGTCGGTTGTCTGAACGCCTTCATAAACTGATGCCTTTCTTCCAGACTACATTTTGGCTTTAAAGAATCTGACCTTGCGGTCTCTAGTACAGCTAACTCCAGTTCTTCTTCCTCAATAACTACATTAGATCTTCTTTTCTGAGTAACCTGCTCTGTTTGCTCACCTTCCAAGAGGGGTGGGCTACTTTCTTTTTCCCCTACACATCCTTTCTGCTTCAAGAAAATGGAAGCTATTTTTCTAGAGCCTTTCTGCTCCTTATGTAATGGAGGTAATCTGGGGGGAATGGAATGAACTTGTGCAAGGACAGTTACTGTTCTAAGTGGCAGCTGTTGAGATTCCTCGCATCTTTCTGGGTCACTAACAGCATCACTTCTGTCCACTTCATTTGCTGCAGCACGATTGTCTGTGGTTGGCTTTAAGTCTTCTTTGACATGATCCATGTTATTTTCTCCCTGACTCTTCAAGAAGTCCTCAAATGACACTGTTATTATACTGTTATTTACCTGTGATGTCTTGTCATCAGAACTGGAATCACTAGTAACAACGTCACGCTCTGCTATTGTAGGAGATACCAGCTTTTTCTTATCTTCAGTTCCCGTTGTACACTTTTCATTCAGCTGGTTTTCAAATGGAAAACTTTCAGACAAATCCATATTTACTTTGTTATTCCTTTTGCTCGATTTTCTTACCCTATTTTTTCTTCCACTTATTTCAGAACCAGCTTTCTTTGCATTTTTTCTGTAGGTAACTGCATTTGAGAAGTTCTCCCTTTGCACATTATCTTCTAGTTCTCTTGCACTTTTTTGGTCAACTAAAGTACAAGTAGCTGTAAAATCACTGCTGTCTTGTTTCAGTCCTGTTGTTTCTCTGCTGCCATCACTACTAATTTCTATTTCATGTTTACCCTCAGATTCCTTCATCTCTTTTAGCTTATTATTTAAATTAACTCTCTTCCCTTTCCTCTTCCTCTTTAAAGGTGGTTTAAAAGGCGACTTACAGTCTTCATCATCAGCATCAAATGGTGCTTTATTTTCTCCAGCTACAAGTGGCAATGTGGCTTTCTCATCTACCGCTGTCTTTTTAAAGTAATCCAATATGTTGTTGGGTTTTGGTGGTGACAATACTTTATCCACTGGTTTTGCTAAGGGTGAAAAGTACCTCGTGATTGTCTCCACAGAAGTATCGTCCTCGCGCCGTTTCTTGCATGGCTGTGAAAAAGTTCACCATGAATCTTACTTTTCAAAGAGATAACTTAGTACGGTGATACAAAGCAGCACGGGATCTATGGTGTGCATTGGTGACACTAGTACTTTCCCATAGGATAAGTCTCTTGTGACAGTGCGTTAAGACTGTGCGTGCATCAACTTATCCCAAAGTTTTCAACAGCCACCTAACCTTGAAACAAAGATTCTGCCTTTGCATAAATAAAAACCCTGTTCTGAAACTTTGAGGCCACCAAAACTGGACGCGACCACAAGGTCTCCAGACACCTCACAATACCAGAGTTCAGAAACTGGCAATTCAGATGATCGACCTAGTGGATACTTGGAGATGTTCATCAGAGCACTTGTAGAGCACTTCACAGAGGATTCCAACATATGGTCCCACTGTAAGCCTCTAGCGTACCTAAAGCAGAAACTCTACCTTCTGAAATACTTAAAGGGAATGAATACAGAAGAATTCATATCTCTTACCATAATTTAAAGTGTAAAAGAGAACGTGAGGTGCTGGCACCGGGTGCCCAGAGAAGCTGTGCCTGCCCCATCCCCGGCAGTGTTCAAGGCCAGGTTGGACACAGGGGCTTGGAGCAACCTGGTCTAGTGGAAGGTGTCCCTGCCCGTGACAAGGGTTGGAACTCTAAGGTCCCTTCCAACCCAAACCACTCTGTGATCCATGAAAGATGCCTCACAAAGGCCTCTGTAACTCTCTTACTTTATTAAACCCCGATCTCTCCTGAGATCCCATCACCTCATCCGGTATCACCGCTTACAGAGCTGCCGGTACTCGCCTGAGGAGCCCCCCAAAGACAGTTCATGACAGTCCGGCCCCCGCTGACGGTCCCCGGGCAGGGCAGCGCCGTCCCTCCGTCACAGCCGAGCACCACAAAGGGGCTCCCCCGGCCCGGGCCGCCCCGTTTCGCCCTCACACCGCGACCCCCCCTCATCCCCGTCCCGCCTTCCCCTCCGCGTCCCCCCGCACCTGAGCGTCGTCGTCTCTGCCGGGGAGGGGGGCGGCCGCCGCGGCCACGGCGACCCTGCCCACCATGCCCCGTGCGCGCGGGACCGGGGCCCTCAGCCGCGGCGGGGGGCGCTCGCGATCGCCATGGGGCGGCCCCGCACGCGCGGGCCGCGGCCGCCGCCGCCTGTCAGGAGCGAGCCCGGGCGGGCAGAAAGGCGCGCGCGGGACGGGATTCGGACCTCCGCGGCGCAACACGTGACCCGCCCGCGCTGCCCAACGGCCGCTCGCGAGCCCGCGTCACGTGACGGAGGCAAGCGGGCCGCCGACCCGCCCCTTTTCCCCCTCTCCCCCCCTTCACCGGCGGGCCAGGTCACGTGCCTGCGGAGCCACGCCCACCCCCCCGCCTCGCTGTCAGTCCGGTTTTCGCGCCGCGGCGCGGAGGGGGGCGGGGTTAGTGACGTAAGGCGGGCTGGGCACGGGGCGCGAGGAGGCGCTGTGTTTGTCGCGCCGCGCTGAGGCCGCCTGGCGCTTTGTGGTAGCGCGCGCCTCGCTGCACGCCTATGGCACCCTCGGCCCCCTGCGCGCCGGTGCTGCTGCTGCCGCCGCCCGCCCCGGCGGCTCCCCGCTGCCTTTGCAGCTCCGCCCCGCGGGGCACGGCGCCCGGATGTGTGGCCCTTCCGGCGGCGAGGCCCGCCCGCCGTCCCGTCCCGCCCCGCCCCGCGGGGTGCCTCGCCGCCGTGGCTGCCCATGGAGGCCGACGCGGAGGCCGAGGTGCGGTTCCTCTTGCAAGAGGCTCGGGAGAGCATCGAGGCGGCGCGGAGCTACCGGCGGGAGCTGGAGCAGCGGCTGCGGGGGCTGCACCAGGCGCGGAAGCAGGTGGAGAGGCGGGACGGGACGGGGCTGCCCGGGCGAGCGGTGGCCCCGGGGCTCTCCGGCAGTGCTCACCGCCTGCCCCGCGGGGTGTCGGGCCCGAGGGGCGGCAGCGGTCAGTGCGCCTGCCCCGGGCAGCGGCGGGGCCGCTTCTCTCCCGGCGTATTTATCCATGTCTGCAGGGTGCCCGAGCTCGGCTCGGGCGTGTAGGGAAGGAGGAGGGCGGGGGCTGGGGCGGGTGGTGCTGTCTCGGCCCCCGCTTGTCGCCTCAGTGGGTGCTGGTGTAGCGGAGGGAGGACGCGGGGATGGGCAGATACAGAAAGTGTCGGAAAGAAGCGGTGTGTGTGTTGCTGAGCAGAGCCTGGCTTTCTGGGATCATAGGGAGGCGTCCTAGGCAAGAATAAAGGTGCTTAAATGAGCTATGTTTTCTAAGGCAGTTGGGATCCTCGCCTATATTGTAAAGGGAGCACCATGCCTGTCTTCTTCACATCTAAAGGTCACCCGTCTAGGCAAGTTGCTCTAATCGGTCACTATCCTGAACTCTGCCTTGCCCATGCACCAAGCCCCGTGGCTCACGTACTCTGTGGGTCGTGTCTGAGTGTTGCCAGCATTCCAGGTTAGCTGGTTTTTCTGCAGCTGTGCAGTGGAGCCACAGGAGGGTTTTCATTGGGCCTGGTAACCCACCCCCCACCCCCCCCATGCTGGAGATGTGTGGTGAGATAGGCTAATGTAGGTAGGGAGATTGTAGGGAACCAGTGGAGGGCTGGCTTCTCTGCTGAGACATCCTCTAAGGGTTTTAGTTTCTGTGGACTAGAGCCACTGCCTGACTATCTCCGGTTTCAATTCTGCAAGGGGTAAATAAAACCCCCCAAACTAAACTCAGAAGTTGTATTTGTGGTGAGCTGGTGATTTTCTGAAGCAGATTCCATTAGCATAGAGATCTGCTATAAATCTGCCAGGGTAGTGTCCTGCTGCCGAGTGAATGTGTGCGATCGCTACACGTCAAATTAGTCATCTTGCAAACCACAAGCTACTTAAGAAAATGAATTGGTCATGACTGTCTTTAATCCAAACCTTGTCGTCTCCGAGTGTTTCCTGATAAGCAAAATGCACTGGGAGGGAGGGAGCCAGTTTGCCTCCCTGCGGTGGCTGGGAGTGCTTATTTAGCTTACCTTGCTTTCCTTGGTGGAATTGCTTTGCTCGTGTGCATGTTTCTGTTTTCCCTCTTCCCATCCTCATGACCACGTGCTGTTTTGTCTGTGAAGAATCAGCCAGGCAACACATCCAAGAATTCCTGGTGTGCAGAAGTGTTGGATGTCCTTGACTGGGGTTCCGATAGCGGATGCTTTATTATTTGGGGGCTGGTAGGCTGATGTAATAGGAAAGGCGGCAAACTTCACACTGCTCTGTGTGCTCAGGGACTTGCGTTTCCTCTTCTGCGTAGCCAGTGCTGTCTGTAAGCCTGCGGCTGGCTTATTGAGTTTGTATGTGCATGCAGTGGAGGTAATGGGCTCAGAGAAGTGCCTGTTCTGTCTTCTTCCACCGCACCCCTTCATGAAGCGAAATACTTCCTTTTTTTCCTAAGCACTGAAATAACAAGAGAAGGGAAACCGAGCTGTGTGGCAGCTGCGGAGCTTCATGACTATTACTTGAAGAGGAAATTTGTTTTACCTAACCAGAGAGCTTCCTGTGTCGGCTGTCTGTACTTCTGAAGATCTAGAAATTACGTGTAAGGCCATGCGCATGTTGCAGCATTTCCTTGTGTCTGTGACTTAGAAGAGTTGTTCGCTGGGAGATGTTTACTTCTGGCTGTTGCATCTTTAGCTCAGGGGTGTTCAGATGCATTTTCTTCCCTAAAAGTCAGATTCAGCAAGTTTGCAACCATTTTAATAGGCACTTGTAGAAACTTCTGTGGTCTGGCTCTTCCCGAATCAAAGCAGCCTTGCTGTGCACCCTGCCTTGTGACCCTGGAGCACAGACAAATCAAAGGTGGCTATTTGGAAAAGAAAATGTAAAGAAAGCAGATTGCAAGGTCCTGTCCAGTAAAGTGACAGGACCTGGAAAAGTGCCTCTAGGTCTTCTAAAAGCCTGGTATCTTCTTCTTTCCAACGAGGATTACCTGCGTATGATGGCAGAGTGGGGTTTGAACAGGATTGCAGCAGTTTTGGAGGGTGGGAGGGTGAAGACCTACTTGGGACTTTTCTGACAAGAATTCCTTGATTGAGGTACACAGTTTGTGTTTGGCTTCCCCTTATGCTCTTCCCCTTGTCCAGGCTGGTTTCTTTGCCTCCTTCCCTGCTGTATGTGTACTAAAAATGACTACACCGGTTTAACTGCCAGTGGTCCTTTTTCAAAGCTGACTTCACACACAGCTTTTCTCCAGCAGATGCAGATGAGGTTGTTCAGAAAAATGAAAGATGTGCATGGCCTTTGCCTCTATCCTGAATCCTTCTTTCCTGTTAACCTGAATTTAGATCAGAGAAAGTGCAACATTGACCAGAGATGTACTTGAGCAACATTTTAATGACTTGAAAGGGACCCTGAAGAAGCTGTTGGATGAGCGCCTGATGTCACTGCTGCAGGAAGTGGATGCTATAGAACAAGAGAGCATCAAACCCTTGGATGAATGCCAGAAACTAATAGAGCATGGGATCAGTACGGCCGATGATCTGCTCCGGGAAGGTAAGGCAGGACCTGAGACTAAGGCAGGACCTAAGCTGAAGTAAAGCAGTTATGTTCCCTGCTAAGTGTGATTACATTCACTGTTGATGGGAAACATGAAGAATGAAATGGCCATTGTATGGGGAAAAAAAAAATCTCCAAAAAGTCTGAGGATGAGGCAGACAGTAATGGGCACGTGGAATATTACTGTAAAGGCCAGTTTGTGCCTCACTGATGCTAAATACCCAGCCAGAAAAGAATGTCACTCTTGCCTGTTTTCCCCACACTGGAGAACCTACTGGGAGCATGTCTGAGCCATGAGTATGTTGGCAGTTTCCTTGCATTGTTCTCATGTCTCGACTTTAACTTTCTTTCAACATGATCTCAGTTTTGTGAACTAAAGGGCACTGAGCTGTCTCCCACGAGGAGGAAATGTACCAGCTTCCACTCAGACATGGGCTCTGTGCTGGAAGAGCAGGTTGTGGGAGCTCTGTGCTCCTGTCCACTGCAGTAGTGGCAGTATTTAAGAGCTAATCTGGTGGTTTTCCTAGCACCACAACCTCTGGGACGGCTGAGAGTCACCTTGTTCTTGTTTTAAATGTCAAGTTACTGAATCACAGGGTGTTTGTCTGTGTTTTGTATGAGTTTCTGTCGGATCTCATGAGAGCCTGACTAGCTGTGCACTTGCATCTCGTGGGTCACTGTTCTCTCTATAGCATTAGTGTTGCTAAGTCATCAAACTGAGCAGGCGTTGCATCTGAGTCAGAGAGGAGTTAAGCCTCCGTGGTTATTAAGCCTCCTGCTGCCAATTATGATGTGTGCTTTTCTTTAGAGATCTGTAACATTTGTAATCCTCCATTTGGAAAAGGACTGAGCTTGCTTATGTTGTAAATTACCCTAAAGTCATCAGATAGGAGAAGGGACCTTAAATCTCTGTCAGCTGAAGTGTGGGACGCTACTTTATATGGAAAGCTTATGAAAAGATTTATATTTATCTCTACACTTTAATGCATGGATGATGTCCTTCATTCTGACAATAGACACATTTAAATTGTAGCAAACAGAACAATGCTTGAAATGATTTTTTGCTTTTAAGCTCCTGCTGTTGTATTTTGTGTTGGGTGAAGGTGCTTTGCTTTTTTCTTCCCTTAAAGCAGGTGGAGGAGGGGATTAACAATCCTCATTTCTGGCATCTGAGCCCAGTTCTGCTACCGTGTGAGACCTGAGGCAAATTGTTACATCTGTTATGGGTGTGTCTACAGGAAGCTTCGAGAGCTTCAAAAGTTGCTGGATAGGCTTTATATTGTTAACTATAATTGTGTTTGCTAGCTTAGAGTCTAGCAGAAGTGCTGAGAATGCTTCATGTGTAATTGGTTGTTCGTGTCAGAACGGGTTACTCTTTGAAGCAAAAAATGCCTGTCTTGGACGTTGTCTCATCAGAAATATTTGTATTCCAGGAGAGAGTGCAGTCCATGGAGATGTGGGACAGCAGAATGAGAAACTTTGCATCTTTACAAAAAAAGCTTTACATATTCAGCTAGATAGGTAAGATACTGGCACACCGAGGTGGTCCGAGGCAGTGGCACACCTGCCCTTCTTGCATAGGGGATCTTTCCTCCTTTGAAACAAAAGCCTTCTGCTCTGTTGCCTTGAAAGACTCATTTGAGGTGTTACTGTCCTGTTTGTTTCATAGACTTTGATGGGCCTGGCAATCACAGAATGGAGTAGTATTCAACCTCCATATGTTCTGTAGAAATATAGGCTGTTTACTTGTGAACGATGAAACCGCTCCTTGTGGAACAGCCTGTATTTCAGAGTATTTACTGAGAAACAGTCTGGTTAGGGCTGAAACACAATGTTTTCTGAGTGCTTTCAGTTTGAAATGCACATGCCAATTTCTGCAGCTGTTCTCTCCTTGCAAATCTGCACAAACTCAAGTGTATGGATGAAATATGAATTTATAGAGGCAGGCCCCTTCCATTACAACAAACTTTCCTTTCTCAGCTTACCAGAAGTGCCCTCCTTGGTTGATGTGCCTTGTTTATCTGCCCAATTGGATGACTGCCTTCTTACTATATTGAAAAATCAAATATTCAGACATGGAACTGTGGCATCTCGCCCGCCTGTACAGCTGGAGGAATTCGTTGAGAAGCCTGGAGGTATTTTAGTCCGATGGTGTAAGGTGGGTAAAATATCCTCAGTGAAAACCATTTGGAGGTCAGTTTTGTTGAAAGATGCTGAAAAAGCCACTTTGAGTCTGGATTCTCTGCTGCCTTTGAAGGAATAATCAACTCCAGTGTGTAGTTAGAAACTTTAGAAGAGATTTTTATGGTGGTGGCCTCATTTAAAGGCGAGATAATCTAGTGATGTTGTGGTTGGCACTGGGGTTTGTGCCTGCTTGGCAGGAACACTTGTGTGTGAGACTCTTGCTGGGCTCTACCTGCTCCTATCTGTGGGCAGAAAGGGCTGACACACCAGTGCACCTCTCCCTTGCAGTCTGCTTCCTTGAGTGTGGGAAGTCGGGAAGGACAGCTGAAGGCACTGCTACCCCATGCTTAAGCAAGTGCCAGGTGCTGAACAAGCAGGAAACAACTCCTTCATATACCCTTCCCACTAAACAAACACCAGGGTGTGATGATGATGTACAAACAAGGCCAAGAAATCCTGGGGTGTGTGTGTCTGACAGGTGATTCACAAGTAGCCATTTGTGCTGCGGAAGAGAGTGCTTTATCTGTGTGGCAATAGCAGCCAAACACTCTCGGTGAGACTGAACTTCTTTTGCTGGCGTGATGCTTTTGTTCCCTTTGAAGACTCTTTAGCAGACCCAGGATGAGGCTGGGCCTGTTCTGTTATATTTTTACCCCTACACACGTTTGTGTTTTTAGGATGGTGCAGTAGATAGAGAAAATACTTGAATACAGACATTAGCCAGTCAAGTAGCTTTTCTTTTCAACACCCAAAAATTGTTTTTGGGTAGATCACTGCTGTGCTCTGATGTGGTTTAGTTGTTGTTGGACAGCAATATGCTCCTTGGCAGCATTGTACAAACTTGTTCTAGCAACAGCCAGCGGTTGGTCAGCCACCCTTACCTTGTGAAGGATGTGGACTGAGACTGTAAAGCCATAGGCACTATTGTCACATGTGGTCTGATTTTCTGTGCTATAGAGGAGTTCCCTGAAGTTGGTCATGTCCATCGGAGAGTAGAGCTGTGGAGGGTTGGTTTTTTGGGGGTAGGGTATGGGGATGATAATTTCTTTGGACTAAAAGATATCAAAGAATTGGAAATGATTTCTTGGAACAGTTCATGAAGGATAATAGTGGGTTTCCCTTGCTGTCAAAAACTGGCACTGAATTTCTTGTGCAAATTTGTCTTCAGCTTTTGGCTGAAGGATCTTGTTGTATCGCTGCTAGATTGAAAAGCCTTCTGTTAAATGCTACTTCTCTACATACTTTTAAACTGTAATTGAGTAATTCTTACAGTTCTCTTTGTATTAGTTGGTTCAGACTGATCCTATTTTCTGTAAGACATGCTTTCTGCTCTTTAATACCTTATGAACCTGAGTCGCCTTTGATGGCATCCTGCAGCACTAGCCTAATATGTGCCACTTCAGGGGCAAAAGGAAAGAAAAGAGGGGGTCCTTTATTAATGCAATAAATGTTTCTGTAGGTGGATGAGGACTTCATACCGCAAGATTACCGACTGCAGTATCGGAAGGGTACTGCCAGTCACTTCGAAGATGTGTATGTTGGCTTGGAGACAGAGTTCGTGGTGCTGCACATCGACCCCAATGTTGATTATCAGTTCAGAGTCTGTGCCCGAAGAGATGGGCGGCAGGAGTGGAGCCCATGGAGCGTTCCTCAAATCGGCTCTACCACGCTGGTGCCCCATGGTACTATTTCCTTGCTGTCCATCTTCATCTTAAGCCTGTGTCATCAGTGCAGCACTCCTAAAGCTCTGTAGCTGCGTGATTTAAGGAGCTGCTTTTTGTATGGTGGTGTGTGTGTGTAAGGTATGATGAACTGTCCTTTTATCCTACCATTTAGCCTTTGCTTCCTAGTGTAAGGGATATAGTTAGTGAGCCTTTCCAGCAGGTAGCTCATTGCTTAGCCTTGGAAAGCATCAGTGAGCCAGAAGCAAAGCGTTTTCTTTTCTTTCTCCCTACCTTTCGCCCCTACCTAAGCTGTTTTGATGACTGCAGTTCACAACAAGCTTTTGTCTCGGAGAGATAAAAACCTGCATTTTGTCTTCATGCAAATTTGGGCAGTGAGTAATGAAGGTTTTCCTCTGCCTACAATATGGCTTCAGGGAGTGCAGCAAAGAGTGAACTTCTGCTGAACTCTGTGAGCTGGGAAATACTTCTTGTAATTGCAAATCATTTGAAAAAGAAATCTCTCCTTCAGAGGCAGCAAAATCAGCCCCTGTGCTTACCATAGCTTAAGCTTTGTATGAAGTAATTGAGTGGGCATGGTGACTGACTTGATTCTGCACAGACAGTAGGGAGTTGAGTTGAGGTTCATGCTTCTCATGCCTTTATTTCCTTGTTTTCTCCTTTGAAGAATGGACAACTGGTTTGGAGGGATACAGCCTGAGCAGTCGGAGAAACATCGCACTTCGAAATGATGCCCAGTCATGTGGTGTGCTCTACTCCAAAGCTCCTACTTATTTCTGTGGGCAAACATTAACATTCAGGCAAGTACTTTCTGGGGAGCTGTTGTCTGGTGCGTCTCCTGTGAGCTGTTACATCTGAAGTGTATGTAAACCCGAGTCATGATGTGTGTGAGTTTGTATCAGCTCAGCCCCAGTCAAGGTAGTGTGTCTGTGTGAAGTCTGAACTTCCCTCTCTTTCTGATACCTCCTGTCTCTTTAGGAAAACACCTGATGTTTTTGTAGGACCTTCACCCATCTAAAACAGCAACAAGTGAACTCCAGAGGGATGCTAAAATATAGCCCATGCTGAGCAAATCTGTGCAATGTTGAACTTCCTTGAGTTTTGAAGCAGCTGTTACTGGCTGGTCAGATGTCAGTGGAGGTTTGCCACTGGTTCTTCTAAACCTTGTGTCAGTGAGTACTTTCCTTCCCAGACTGTCCACAAGCTCTGAAGACTTTGAACTTAACATTTTATGTGCAGTTGGGACAGATAAGGATGATAGTCTGGCACTGATGTCCTTAACATCGGAGGTAAATAGTGCTGGGCAAACTACTGCTTGAAACTGGTGTTAGAGTATCCTGAGTGGAGAAGGGATCTGGTGAAGTTCAATTTGACACAGAACGTGATTTAAAAACCTCAGCAGCTTTGCTGCCTGTTTAACGGGGTATGAGGAATGTCCTTGTACATATGTTAGTTGTAATTACAGACCTCAGAGCCTCTGAAGCTCTATCCCATCTTTCTCTGGTTAAATAAAACTACTTGCTGTACAGTAGGCAACCCTCAAAGGCAATTTAAGGGGGCTGTTAGTGGTATTTTTGTAACTTATTCCATCGTGGTTTATTTTTCCCTTCCTGGTAATGAATTATCTTAGGATGGTTGTAGTATGAGGGTGTATTCGGTTGCCTGTCTGAGATGGGATAAAAGGATCTAAAGTTTTTATTTGAAATCTGTTGCTGGATTTGACATCTCTTGGCTCAGAAATCCTGTGAAATTAAAGGCAGAGCTTTGAGGTTTCCCTTGGTTCTGTTTCAGACCAATGCCTTTTATCTTTTTTTATTGGTAGCACATGTAAATCTTTTGCCGTACATTTTGGTAACGTGGACTCCTCTCCAAGAGGGGATTGTTTCAGGATGGCAGGGCACTGACAAGCACGTGTCCACGAGAACTATAATGACACAATCTTAAGATTGAAGATGACCTCAAGTATTGGTTGTGTTCCTCGTCCAAGGTCCA
This sequence comes from Psittacula echo, assembly GCF_963264785.1. Classification (NCBI taxonomy): domain Eukaryota; kingdom Metazoa; phylum Chordata; class Aves; order Psittaciformes; family Psittacidae; genus Psittacula; species Psittacula echo. The sequence goes on along the minus strand of NC_137750.1, from coordinate 3,104,386 downwards.
AGAGTAGCTTCTTGTTTGCAAGTGTGAGGTTTTGCACTGCAGGGAGGTGTAGTGCTTGGTGTTTGGCTTTCTCCATCTGTTGAACAAAAGTGTATTCACAGGGGGGTAAGTGGCTTTTCAGAGCAAACCAAGCAAGCAAGGTTCATGTTACAGATGTTTGTAAAGCAGCTTTGTCTTCTTGTGTGTTCAGGACGTGGGCAGCTCATCAGTGAAAAGTGAAGCTGTGGTAAACACAATGCTTTGTATCTGCTTCTTAAAGATAGACTGCTTCAGTTGTCCTCTGAGGGTGAGGCATTTGGACAAGTTGTAGGAAAACATCATTACTTTAAGCCAAGGCTCATCCTGTTTCTTTGCAGCCTTCAGGGAGCTGCCCTTAGGAAAGGGAATGATTCTCCACAGTGACCTGCTCTGCAGCTCTCTCTGAAGCTCTTGCTTGTAGCGGGGAGTCACGCTTATTCTGGCCAGGCTGGTGATTGGGATCATCCAGCAGCAGCCCTTGTGAAGATCACACTGACTTTATCAGTAACCCACCCCAGCTCTACTGAGAGCTAATGCAAAGAAAGTGTGTGTGTGATCACCCGCAGATTTACTTCTCTGTGCCCTGAGACAAATGGAAACTGTGGTCGTTGAACTGGTTCGGTGTCTGTGTGCTGCAATGGCAGAGGCAAGGTTTTTCTCTGCAGCATGGGAAGTGGTGAGGAGGGATTTGAACAGTGTAATGTTCTCCTGAGCATTGTTCTACCTCACATTTTGTGGATACAGATTGACGTGATGGAATTCCTACTGTTTAATGGGTTTATAATTATGCTTTTTTTGGTCATTCTTGTGACTGTACAAACACTTATTTCCACCCCAAAACTCAAGAAAGGCTCCTTTAGGGATGGAATGAATTAATGTTCATGTTAGGCACAAAGTTGACTGCTCAGTAGCTGCTTATGAAGCCTCCCCAATAACTCAGGCAGAGTTTAAAATCTAGAGTAAAGTACCAAAATGGATTTGAAATCGCCTTTAAAGTTGTTTTGGGCAAATGCTGTGGATCACTTCCAAAGGGAAAGCTTCTTGGATTTTCCTTTTTCCCCACTGCTTTTTAGTACAAGGCTTTTGCTATCCCAGGGGACTGAAAAACCTAATGAAGTGCAAAAGTAAAACATGGTTCCAATTTTATCTTCCCTGTTTGCCTTGAAAGAGTTAACCCATTGTGTCCCAGCCTGCTGCCCAGTTTAATTTCCAGCTCTGAAAAGCTTCTGCTGAAGTTATCCTTCCGTAACCACGATCGGTGCTGTTCTCTCTCAAGCTGTAATGAAATAACCAGTTTTACCTTCTAGAAAGGACCATCTGAGTTCCTGAGTCACTCACCTCTCTGCTATGATTTAGCACCTTTCAGAGACAGCAGTACAAGAGAAATGACTCAAACACAGAAGAGCCCTTCAGTGTACAAAGTGCAGCCCCGCTCCGCTGCTAAGGCCCAAAGGGAGCTGCATCCCAGGTCACTTGCACAACTTGTATTCAGAAATTCTTTCCCAGGACCAAATCCGAAGTGCAGCTGAGCAGAAGCCAGGCTTGTAAATGTTCTTCTCAACACTGGCTTTAATACACAGTTGCCCCAAGCTGATTTATTAAGCCCAACCAACAACAAAAACTTCCCAAACTCAGTAACCCACCACCACCAGAACACATCAACCTTCCGCCCTACCCCTTTGCAGTGGGGCTGAAACACCCCTGTTTCAGTCACACTATTAAATACTTGCTGGAACAACAGCTGACTTACCCTAATACGTGATGCTGACCAGCAATCTGGTGTAGATGATGGCAGATTGCAGTTTTGTGCTTACTGGTTGTTTAAGACAAGTGGAAGTTGTTCCAGATGATTCTAAGCTGCGACAGCGGAGAATTTTATTAAATAGCAATGAAGGTTTGCAGGAAGCAGATTGATGTTTTGTACAGGGTAACAGCAAACAGTGTTGCTCAGTGGAGCTGCTGGGAAAGCTGGTAGGACTTCAGTTCCATTGGTAGGACTTCAATAGGGATCTCCCCAAGAGGGTGGGTGAATGCTGAAAGCCCAGGAGCATGCACAGAGGTCTGGTGTGGCAGGGTCTGATTGTCTGCGTTTCATTGTATGTTCTGATTTAAAGTTTCAGGGTTTGACTTGACTTTTTGCTTGGTAGAATTGAAACTGTGGGACAGCCAGACAGACGAGACAGCCTGGGAGTGTGTGTGGAGCAGCAGAACGGCTGCGATTCCCTGCAGCGGGATAAAGCCGTGTGCATTAGCACAAACGGTGAGTGAATTGTGTCATGAAGAATGTGGTACTTTGTATTTCCCAAAACCTGTGGCCCCTGGTTACTTACATCCCTGGATCACATATGAGCGACTTCATCCAGCTCCTATGTACGTATTGCTTGTGCAGTTAAAATCTTTGGTGAGATCTTGGATCAACTTTTCCTGCTTGCAGTTACTGAAACCTGTTTGATGTGGCAAAAAGGAACAGGGCAGGGCTATTTTCCTTTCCTTCTTGCCTGCAAAAACCAGGGAGACACAGTATTACATGTTAGCGTGTGCACAAAGGGAGCAATAATGTTTGCTATCTGGACTGTTTCAGGGGCAGTGTTTGTAAATGGGAAAGAGATGACAAACCAACTGCCTGCTGTTACTTCTGGGTCAACAGTGACGTTTGACATGGAAGTGGTGCACTTGGGGACTTCCAGCAACGAGGGAGGAAACTTCAAGCTCCGGGTAACCATTAGCTCCAACAACAGAGAAGTGGTCTTCGACTGGGTACTTGATCAGTGCTGTGGCTCTTTGTACTTTGGATGTTCATTTTCGTACCCAGGATGGAAAGTTTTGGTGTTCTAGCAGTGAGTAAAGGGATTTTTGTTCTTGCTGTAATGTGTAATGTTAAAGCCTGGTTTCCAGTTGTTTGACATCAACAAGCTGTTAACAAAACCCTGTCCTTATACTACTTGAACTCCGCTATATTGTACTTCCTACTGGATTCATTTAAACAAGTAATTGTGAAACATTGGATTTGTTACTCTGGAAAAAGTTAGAAACAGGCATTTGTGTAGGCAGATTAACTTAAGCAGTCCACCTGCCCTTTCCCTTTTCTCCTCCCGACTTGATTTTTGTCAGTATTTCGTTGTACTCTATTCTCAGGGTACGTGTGTTGTGTAGAATTAACTCTGCTTATTGCTGCTGTTCTGGGAAATAAGCCTGTAAACATTTAGGGGGTGAAGGGGTGGTAATGGACCAAAGTTTTATTTATACCACTCAAAACAAGCACAGTATTTAGGGCAGCAATGTCCTGCTATGCTTCCTTGTGCACAATGCTGCCTTAATTGTATGAAGGGACAGTGGGTTCTGCATGCAACAGCCTTTTCTTCCACGCACGGTACTGTTCATTCCTCCAGAGCAAGGACTTCTGAGCCATAATGTGTGTTTAGGTATGTAGCCAGTCTGTTAATGTCTCACTTAAGTGCCTTATTCCCAGATATTTCTTGAACTGTTGTTCACTTGGAATATATTTTTCTAGAGTAGTTCATGGTGATGCTAACATCAACTTGATGTGGATGCTTGATTCAGACTAGACCAATACCTAGAGCAGGAACGTTATCCTTATCTGCTCTCAATGTCTTCCCTAGTTAAAGCTACCATCAGAGCAAGTCAGCAATTCAGTACTGAGGCATGACGTGCAGATTGGCAGCTGTGATTCCTCACAGATCCCCTCTAAGACTTGGAGCCAACCTTCTTTCTGTTGTCCAACAACAGACACTGTGGAAGTGCTGTTCTGACGTGCAGGATTCCTAGAAATCCCAGACAGTTGCCTGGGAATAAGTCACGTTCGTGTGCAATAGTGCAGGTTGATGATCTGAGCTGCCCCTGCAAGTTGCCGTTCCTGCTGGAGCTCCACCTTGAGAGATAATGGAGATAGGTGGTGGGTATGGGCTTCAGCCAGACCCTGCTGTCACAGATCTAACTTGTGGCAGTCAGAATGGAACAGATGATGATCATTTATTCTCTCCTCTATGTAATAGGATGGAATAAGAAATTATGATTGACTTTGAATTCAGAAGTTACATAAAGTTACCACTATTTCCCCTAAGGAGCAACTAAGATTTAGAATGAGTTTAGCAAAGAGAGCCTATTCCTTGTCAAAAGATTGCAGCACTACTGCATTTAGATCCTGTTTGCAAGTAACACTCACTGGCGGTCATCTTACCTCAAGTTCAGTTAAAATCAAATATATTTTAGTAGGCTAGAATAGTGATATTTTTATACAATCTAGACAATCAGTCTGGCCTTTCAGTGTCACCACACCGCATTAGCTTCCTACACTAGCATAAAAAGCCTGAATTTGCATTGGATGAGTGTGCCCCATACTCCTGTTGTCAGTACAAAAAGATCAATCACCCTGCAGCATTTTTTCCCCAGGGGTACAAGAACTCCAGAATAGGGGTTGGTATTTATACCAGTTACAGGGAAACAAATCGTGAGTAGATCCTGACGGATGCAAAGAGCTCACACAGGACAGAGTGAGGTTGGAATTTCCTTTAAGGCACAAAGTGAGGAAGACTGGACACCTGCAGGTAAGATCATCCAGTGTTAGCAACAAAAAGCCTGCAGTATTAGCAGTTCTTCAAGCTTAACTATTTCACTATTGGGAAGTAGGATATGAGCTGAGCTTGTACTTTCAGGGGGAAGAGTTATCCTGTGAGGAGTATTTTCAACTACTTTTAAAATACAGATCTTTTCCCGTAGCCAGGATCAAACAGTACCAGTCCTGTTCAGAGAGGGTCAGGCTGGCACTCCAGCTTGCAGCCTACCTAAATCTTGCTCCACTTCTTAATGCTGGTAATTTCACTTCCTGCTGGTAATGTTACTTACTTCAGGTGTCAGGTACTAGTTGTAACTTAGTACTTTTACCATATGGAAGCTAAAATAGTGAATATCTACACTTGTAAGGTACCAGCAGGTCAGGTACCTTTTCATCTGCATTTGGAGGAGCATCAGACTTGATTCTGCAGGATATTTACGTGCATATTAGAAAATAAAGCTTAAGCCTTGAATTCAGGTACTTCCAGAGGTGGTAACACTGTGACAGTTCATTCAGAATATACCTATGAAGCAGCCTGAGGTGACTGTGAAGGGCTGGAGGAGGCCCCTGCTGCTCCCCTGGGGAGCCAAGGATAGTTTCTCTGACTTCAGTCTTTAGTTGTTGTGTGTTCACCAAGGGCAGCTGCCAATAAGAGCTGGTTTGGGGTTTGTCTTGGGGTTATTTGTTGTTGTTTAACATAGCACAAGCCTAACTGTCCAAACTGCAGATCAGGTACTGCTCAGCTACCCCTTAGTGCTGCACCTTTTAAACCTGCGAGGGGTGAAGAGTCTCAGGGCAAGAGAGCTGAGTGAGAAAGTACAAAGTACCTAAAGAAGCAGAAGAGGCTTGAATGAGAATGGGTGAGATTCTGTTCTTCCACAGCAGAGTTCAGCTGGGCAGAAAACTTGCCCCTTCCTTTCGTTTTCCACCTCTAGCCCTTGGAGCCTTGCAAGGAGCAGAGTGCTGTGTGTGAAATGCAGTCCTGAAAGGTGTTCTCTTAAGCTGGTGCATTCACTTACCTCAACCAAGGATTCTGTGTCAAGTGAAAGTTGGGTTTTTTAAATAAAGGTTTATCCCTCAGTGGTGTGGAGTCTGGGTCATTATTTATGGGGTATGAACCTGAGCGTTGCTGCATCCTAACAGCATAAGCACATGGATGCTGTAGCACTGCAGCCAGCGTTAAGAGCTTCTGTCTCTCTGGAATCCCACTTACTGTGTTCCAGGTTTTTCACTGTGCACTTCCCTTTACTTCCAGCTGCAGTTCAGCTCATGACTGACAGGTTTTGCAGCACTAACTTGGCTTTTTTAAAATGAACTTTTCCTCAACATTCCATCACAGCTGATTTTTCTCTTATTTTACTGTTCTATTACTTATATACTGTTTTATATGTAAATACACTTTTATTACTGTTCCTGTCTCCTTACTGTTGCATTAAATGGTGCAACTCTCAGAAAATAGCAGGTTTTGGCCACTGTTACTGAGCAAGCAGCAGTTATTCAATCCCCTTTAGATAAAAATCAGTGTTGAACTAAGGCACAGTTCTGCTTTGCCCACAGCCTCTGCCACTTTGGTCTCTCCTAAAAGAAAACCAACTTGTGAAACCAGTAAGGTTTCTCTCATAAAGACACTATTTATATGAAGAACTTTTCTTCATAAGGTGCTTTCTCCTGCACCTTCAGCTCAAATTCAGCAACCTGGGAGCAGCACTTACCAACCTCATCCAGAGCTCTTGTGTCCTCAGTTGTCAACCATACAGCATCAGATTTAGAACCAGCCAGACACCTTCACTCAAGCACTGGTCAACGATGGCACCAAACTGCTCTGTGAACTGAGAAATACTTCACTGTGAAGGCCATTGCATGCTCAGAGGTAGAATCAAACTGCTAGGTTGGGGTGGAGTACTCACAACAGTTCAAGCTATTGGCAGCTGCCAGGCAGTGGATCTTTACCCCACCCTCCACTTAACTCAAGGACTACACTGAGGACACATTCAAAGCAACATACACTTAAGGTTAACAAATCCATCTAACAGTTTTGAATGTTGTATTTAATGCACTGAATTAAATATTCAAGTCAAATGTTAGGTTCCAACCCGGGGTTCACAGACCTGTTGTGTGAAGATGATCACCAAACACAAAACATCATTAAAATCTGCCATGACCATAGTAAAGGATGGATTAGAAGAACCTTGCCAATTTCACAGACAAAAGCATACCTGAGAACTGTGGCCTGAAGTCAAGTTCACAGACTGTCATAGCCTGTATTCCAGTATCTGAATTATTTCTTACATGGAAAAAGGTTTTCAGTGGTTGCTGTTCAACAGTCACCATTTGGCAATGCAGTGCAATTCCCAACTCATTTTGTTCTGTTTGTGTCCATCCTGCACCATCCCAAAGAAGCACCATTTTAAACTGATACCAATTTAAACTTAACCCAGGATCTTGTACATTGTTTGAAACATTACCCACTTGCATGTAAAACACACAAGTCTTAACACATCACAAGTGACACGTTTCATTGTCAGTTACATCAATTACAGCTCTCAACAGCTCGCAGGTAGAGCTCAGGTATTCAGCTCTGCCCCCGAGGAAGGAGAATGAAAGGTTTGATAATCTCACTGAAAACCTGGCAATTTATGGAGACACCTTAAACATAACAAAAAGACTGGACAGAACATTAAGATTGTAACATCTGGCATAGGAAGAACCTGTTTCACATTTTAGAAGGCATGCAGAAGAGAAGGTTAATACAAGGTGCTGCTTGTGGCCTCTCTGCATGCACACACAATGACTGGACAACCATCATGGCAGATTTTATATTACTGAACTTTATGTACAAAAGCCTCTTTCAAATAAAACATTTAATGTAAAAACAATGTTTCATTTCAACAACTGAACTGGTTTTGCTTCTTGGTTTGGGGTTTTCTTTTTACATCTCTTGTACCATTCCAATTCTTTTCAACCAGCTTACATGGCATCTTCAAACTCTTATCAAAGGTACATATAGAAAAGGCATCTTTATAAATAGAAAACAAAGGGACTTTTTCAGCTTTTATTATAAATTGACATGACATACAAAGTTTACTGGACAGAAGTAATTTCATTACTATTTTTGGGGGGATCACCAACTTTTTGTGCAAACAATGCTAGCCTTCTTTTAAGCATTAAGAGCATAACTGCTTAAGAAATGACATAAGCAATAATTCTAGAACTACATCTCCCCTAAAATAATCTATTTTTTTTTTTTTACATATGTGCACAGCTTTAGCAAATTAAAGCCAGAGAGAAATGCTCGATGGACGATCCAGAGGCGTACTTGGAGTTTGCTAAAACTCAGAGAGCTGGCAAATTCAAGAAGGTTGTAATGAAAGCTGCAGTTTCCCTCTTTCTTATTTTGTACACAAAAATCAGTGACTACGAACTTAATACTGGATGACAAATCACATCCACACCATTAGTTAAATAGTCTCACAGTTAAACACATCTTAAGGACCATCAAAATCAGTATTTACATTTTATAAATTTATGAAGACACCATTAGAAAGCTTATTTACCCCTTCAACAACCAGGGAACTGCATCTCATGGTGATGGAATGAAATAAAAAATTAAAAATACCTGTATTTACAGCAGCATTGTTCCTTTATAAATAAAGAATATGAAAAATGCAATATTTTAAAGGATAATAAAAAATTGAGGTGATGTCACTCAACCACAGTGCTTGCTGGAATAAACCCTTCGGTGCTGATACTGTACCAGTAGTGAAACCACTTTCCATTGGAAAAAATCTGTAAACGTATGCATAAAATGTGTTAACAGCAGTGCAAAACTGCTCAAATATAGTTTAGTCAGCATCTTAGTATCTGTATTGAATACAATACATCACAGAATACTTACGTAAGAAGTGCAACACATTTTCTGGTCCAATTTTACAGTGCATTTTTCCCTCAAGAGTGGCATCTCGAAAGCCAAAGCTAAACCTTATGGCCTGGACTTGCAGTCTGTGCTCAGGCAAACAGCAGGCATGAACTTCAGAGGAAGTTAATCCACGTAATGCCTACATACTGACTATGGACTCTGGGCTTTAGCATGGCACGCTATGATGTGGAACCCCGGTCAAAAGGGTTTTACACATCAAATCGTTTGTGTAGCTGTGTAAATGTGTAATAAAAATATAAAGGAGCTAATGTTCAAGTTTAAAATGGTACACTGGGCGATCAATACATCAGAATTATCCACGAAAACCAAACTGCTGGTAACCTCAAAAAGCCAAGGTGGGACTTCACTGTGTCTGTAACAGGAAAAGCCAAGATCTCTCCAAACAGGCACAAGACAAAGGAAGTGCTAAAGTTCACCAACTTTGATAGTTTTAGTGTAAGGAAACATTACTTTGTAATTTATGACCAATTGATAAATGATTTCAAATACAAGGATCAAGGTTAAACTTTAAATAGTGAGACCTTGTTTTCACAAAAAGCTAAGTGGAGAATTTCTAAAGAAGTAAAGCAGAACCTGTATCCCAATCCCCCTTCCCCGCTGTTCCACAACTTCATGGTAGGAAAAACAGCCAGATACAGATGCAAAAATCTTAATATAAAAACGGTTTTACATATATTTAAATTATGTAAATTCCATAAAGTTCTTAAGACACTAATTACTAAAATTACAAAAAGATTTTCATATTGCTCTTCATGCTCAAACTCTTAGAATATTGTCATTACATCACCAAAACCGATATACATGTAGTACTTGCATAATTAACTGAATAGAAACCCTGTTAAAACAATATCCTTGTTGAAATCATTTACTTCCATCCAGCAGTGCCTGTTTGGAATCTCTGTATTTCTGTGTGTAGTTCTTTATCAAGCTCGTACACCCTAGAATGTCACTTCAATGCTTGTCCGTTGAATGGCAATTGACTTCTGACTTCAGAGCTTCTGTTTCTTGCTCTGTTTTGTGACACCTGAGATGCCATCCATTTCCGAAATCCTCTCTCTCAGATTATTTTCACTATATCCATTTGTCGTCCCACTTTGTTCCTCAGAAGATTCCTCATCCGCTGGGGAGGCTGATTCTCCTTTCTCCAACTTCTGCTGCATCTCTCGAAGCCTGGCAACAGCTTTGTCTATGGACATGATGCTGATGAGGTTAAAGTCATGCATGCTGACTAGATGGAGCATAAAGTTTCGACACAAGTTCTTCTTAATTATTTTCTGTCCGTAGTTTTCCACAAACAGCATACAGGCATGATTCATTTGATTGTCAGCAATAAACCTGCCAGACCAGAAAGCCAGCATTACGCAAGTAGAGCACTTTCAGACACAAAAAGATGCCCTATGACATGGTTTATCAATATAACTACACTGACCCTCTACTCCAGTCTCAACATCTGCAGTGTTTTTTCTCTCCGCAGGCACAGGACTATGGGGTACAAGAACAATTAAGAACTTCAAACACTAAATTATCCTTTACTGGCCCTTTCCTAACCAACTGAACTGAACTTTAAGTACTTGGTAAACAGCAGTGCAAAATGGTCCACCAATTCTACATAATTCATCTGTATCAAAACTAAGCACAGTAACATACCCGTGCTTCATAACATGAAGATTCCATAGTTTCATCACTTCTTTCTCGCCTTCGTTAACATCAGAAAATTCTTCAATTTGCTGGAGAAAGGACAAAAGACACAAACACACCCATCAGAACTGCACGTCTGCTGACAAGGAGCCAAAGCACACCTAAAATTCAACTTCTGCCACCTATACATCACAGAACGTACACTTACTTACTTCCATAATCTATGCACACCCCACTGCGTGCTCCTGGGACACCAGCATCTCCTCTGAAGGAGAAAACCAGCCAAAACAATGAGAACCTGTTAGGACACGTGACTGAGCTGACTTTGCAACTACAAACATACTTGAAAGTACCAAGAATTTCTATCATCAGTGGCTCAGCATCACAAAATTCTCTTACTCTTAAAGCTCATTTTCATAATACATCCCTGCTTGTTCCCTACAACTGCAGACCAGCTTTTAAAAACCACAATCCATTTAAAGTAATTAGGTATAAATGGAATAATTACAGTAATGGTTTTCTCCCGCAGCCATTCGGGGTCCTTTTCATCCTCACTGTCTACTTCCATCTCTTGTGGACGCAAAGGTAAACACGTGTCACTGTGGAAATACAGCCGGTTGTGCCCGCTGCTGTACGTTCGCTGCTGCTCTACTTCTCCATCTTCAGACTCAAGGAACTCTGACATACTTGCTTTCGTACGCTTTGGCCTGGCAGAAGGTAGAACAAGTGACTGCTTTCAACCATTACCTAAAGTATGAAATTACTAAGAACTGTAATTGGTTAATACCAGTTCTTTTTCTAAGCTTCAGCTTGCAAAACTGTCATGGGAGAGGAAATTGCCAGCAATGAAAGAAACCCCATTAAAACCCCAACACTCTGCTCCAATCCACACTCCATCTCTTGGGGAAGAGAAGTTTTAGGACAAGGCAGTTAAAAAGAGCTGTACCATTCCGGATAGGTACCTCAACTGAAAAGATGTAGAAAAATCACAAGCAAAGTTATCATCCTTCAATTACAGTTTATTTAGTTGTAAAACACTGCACTTAAGAACAGTGATATTTAACACAGTCCATGTGGACCTACAGGTTCAGAAATCCCTGGGTTTCGCAACTCCAGTCCACATGCTGTATTACACAAATACAGATGGACCTTGATTTCCACCTCCCTACCTGCAAACCAGTATGTGTGTGATAGGAGTTCTTTTGACTGGTCCATTGCGACTGAAGGCAAACCCAGGCTGGCGATGGATATCCTGGGGATTTCCTGCATAGGAGCCATCGTAGCACTCATTGATGGAAACATCTATTCTAGCACCTTTTGGGTGATACTGGAACAGATAATTGCAAAGGTACTTAGTGAACAGGAATGAGAATACATCAGGCAGTTTATTCAAGTAGCCTTTTCAATTCTGAATACCTTAAATGTCACCCTATCAATAACCCAACACGGCTCTATTTTCCTTTTGCAACACTCAAATAACTTTAACCTCTAGAAACAAATTATACTAAAGCTTCCTCGCTCTGTACCATTTTATTGTTTTATATAAACCAATTCAGAACAGAACTAATTATAATATTAAGGAAAATATCAGCAGAAAATTGCTAACCCTAGAAATTAGAGCATTTCTGGATTTCCTAACGCTTCAAGACACTTCCAACCAAATGGAGATGACATGGCCTTCTGCATCACATAAAAGTACATCAATGCACAAGCAGCAGCTATAGTCAGAATTCATCCTCCAGTGATTGGCATTTTTATATATATATATATACACATAAATATAATCAAACCCACAATTTCCCTCCCCCCTGTAGCATGCAAACATCCACAGGATGCTGCATTTAACCTGTAGATACAGTCCTACAACTGAATAGGCTTGAAACAGAATCACTGCATATGTCGTATCTGTGACATACTGCGCAGTGTTTCACACTGCTGAAGTACAAGGTTACTTACAACATAATTAAAGATAAATCTGCTGTGGCAAAGCTTGAGATGCTTCAGTAAACTATAGAGCTTCCGACAGTTCAGTGTGCACCATGGGCAGTGCAAGTCATCCCGGGCTTCAGTCTGCTGCCTCGTGTTGTTGTTATAGAGGAACTGATGCAAACAAAGCAATAGGCAGTTATTAGCATCAAATGCATTTCATTGATTCACTTCCCAACCCCCAAACCAAAGCTGGACTTAATTTCAGGAGACCCCTACAGTAACAGTAAGTTCTTGGGAACACTACACCAGCTCAGTGTACTCAAACTCTGGTATCTCAAGAATTTCTCCCCCATAGGGAGACCACCTGTCCCCCTCCAGATGTCTAACAAGAGATGTCCTTTGTATTTCGGAACAGCAGATGTGCCCCCAGGAAGATTAGTTTTCAAAAACACTTCCTGTAAGAAGTAGTATGTGGAATGGTTCTTAATATGTGAATCTGAGACCCCTGAAGGCATCCACTGAAAAGGCAGATGGAAATTTCCACCCAACTCAGAAGAGAAATGAGCATTTTAATCGCATGAAGTGTTTAGATTCTAGTTTCCCCCTAATGCTTATTTTCAATACCTGGTAAAATATTCTCAACTTTTGTCGAGGTTCATTTAAAACATCTCTCTCTTTTCTTGTTTGAAGGTCTGTTGGCAGCGACTCTTTCACAGCTGAAAACACACAGACACATATGTTTCTTTGGTGAAAAGGGAAAATAAAGAAGTTATTCTACCCAAGTATGGAAGTTCTGAGCAGGGCACACTGCTGCTGAAGGAAATGGGTTACTCCAGTGTACTTTGACCTAAGTAGCTCCTATTAGCAACAAGGAAGTCTTGACACTCAGCTTCCTCCACCAACCTAGAGGCAAACCTGCCACATCTGAACACCAGATGTGGCTCAGTTTTGGAGAACCCTTCAGGTAACTTAAACACTCAGGTAACAAGCAGCATTTTTCTTACCCCATTTATGCAAACAGAGAATTCTTTAGGTACAGCTAAAAGCAGTGGCTGGGAAATAAAAACCCCACTGCTTTCCGATGGCTGCATTGCAAATACAGCTCAAGTTCAACGTCAGAAGTTTGCCAAGTAACACAAGAGATAACAGTCTGAAATGCAAGTATCATACAAAATATGTAACTGAAACTTTAACCCTTAACTCTTACCCCTCAAGCACTTCCTGTTTGTAACGGCAGTGCTCAGTTGCCTCTAAGCCTCTTCCATGTATTTTAATCTCAGTAAGATTGTTTGATCCTATACAATTAACAAAAAACTCCACACATCAAAGGAGGTTTAGAAATCTAACCTCAGGAGAAACCAAATAATGACACCTACTTGCTTCTGAGTGGTGAAAAGCTGGCAAAACAACTATTATCTCTACTGACACAAGACATTTTAGAAGATGCACTTATTTCATATGTAATATTTTGGAGAACAAGAGAAATTTCATCCTTTCTCTGTATGAAAAAGAGAGGAGGCCTCACACTTCAGCCTGCACCACATCAGAGCAATTAGAATTCCACAGCTCAGTTACTTTGAGCACTTTGTAATTACAGTAAAGCTTAAGCTGCCACATTTAGGAAGTCTTTGATGTTTTTATTCCACTGCTCTGCCCTGGGAATAAAATGACAACACCAAATTCATACACCCTTGGGAAAGATGCACTGGATCTTCCTCATTTACTATCAGAACCTCTGATAGAAGTTTCCTACTACTTTCACTCACCTTTTTTCTTGGTATTCAGAGACTGAAAGCACAATCATCAAATACTCCACAACACTGCACAATACATTCCTGTATGCTGCAAGGTGGTTCCTGCTGTAACTTTACCATCTGACTAAAATACTTATCTTCTCTGATTCAAGAAAAAATAGGTTTCAGCAGTACAGCCGTGCCACATCCTCAAAGCCTCCGTATCTATTATGTAGATAACTAACACTTTGTAGAGTCAGTCAACATGTTGCCATTTCTTTTGCAAGTCTGAGCACAAAACCTGCCTAACAAATTACAATATAGGTCTCCAAGAAACTAAAACACAAGGAGGCCTGGAACAAGGAAGTAAAGAGAAAACACAGTAACTTTCACAGTGAAAGTTCAAGTACTTCCCTGCTTCTGTTGCCTTTCTTCTATTGGAAATACTTCCATGTTCGTGTGTTGCCATCCATTCATCCTAAGTACCTGCAATCCCTGAGATTAGGTAAAACACCCCAGGGACTAAGCCTGGAGACACAACCACTGCAGTTTAGATCATTACTTCTGTAATAGGGACCTAGAAGTTTCCTTAATCACGCAGTCCCAGTCTATTGACAAGCCTGGGAATACTGACTACTCTGAAGTGAATCGGGTGCCAGTTGGGCCTAGGTACGTTCATAGGTGATCGAACAGCAGGAGCAGCCTGTTGTCCTCTGTACAATACAAGTTTTCCAGCTGTCCCAGGCCTCACCTGCCAACACAACATTCCAAGCTGAAGTTACAAACAACTGGGAACAAGACAAAAGAAAGACAGTGTCCAGGCCAGCCCTCCCACCATTAACTCAGATTAAATATGACAGGAAACTGCTGTCAAAGAAAAGGACACAATGGTCAAAGGTGCCTTTTCTATCTAGTATCAGAAGTATTCAGTAGCAGCTTTTTTAAGCTAAGCTGTGGAATAACAAGGAAGAAACACAGTAACAAATTTGAAATTAAGCAACTGAACTAAACTGAACAGTAATTAAAGTAAGTAGAGCAAAGCAGGCAATCCTGTAAGTCCTACTCACAGATTCCACCCCCGATTTATTTCACACCGGGATTTATGAGTGTTGTCTATAATCACCTCAATGTTGTCATGACTTCAAACATGTCACATTTTAGCTTTTAAACTCACCTTAAAAACGTTCAAAATATGGAATACAAAGCCCATTCATTTTTGCTTTTTCATATTTAAGATTACCTGAAGTAGCTGCATCTCTGCTTCAGGCTTCCTGACTCACTGAAGTGCTAAACAAATCATTATTGAGCAGTAAACCCAAAGTTTGCTTACCTATAGTCTGAGTAGGTTTAACAGAATTGGGCTTGTTTTCTTGAGGGAGGCTTTCAGAATTCCGTGTTGCAAGAGGCTTGGCTATAGGAGCTGTAGACTTATCATTTGTGTCTCCTGTCCAACGAAGAGTAAACTGAAGTGTAGGTCCCTGAGAAAATGTTTCAAATGGAGGCAATCTCTGAGGGGGAAATCAGAAGTAAAACAGCAGAATTAGTGTCTTCCCATGTACAAACACAAGAATACACAGAATGGGGACATGTAATTAATTTTAATCACCTGAAGTCCTTGTGCTCTCAACATAAGCATACAGACTTAGATATACTAAAAAAAACAAGGAAAGAAAAGCTGAAGACGACGACTGTGCAGTTTCCTGCACCATTACCCACCAGCCTGCTGCCCACGGACTTCTCTTTCTACTCACATCTACTCCTAGTTCCAGGGTCCAGTATTGTATAGTAATACACAAACTTTAAAAACTGTACCACTACCACTGTCTGCTGTAGAAATGCCATTATTATATTCTCCTGTGGTTACATTCTTATATTCCACTCAGTTACCAAGTTAATAGTAATGAAGAAATAGAAGAAACCTGAGTGAAGTCCAAACTCCTATTATCAAATACCACACCCTAAATTTATCAATGAGATTACTGAATTACATCTTAAAAGCTCTTTATTATATTTAAGGTCTCATTAGTTTACAAAAATGCTACTGCAAAGATAGAAAGCCAATGGCAATGTGCTTATTAGATCTCGGTGATAAACACATTGGCCACGGCTATTGTCTCTTCTCTTTGGAGTATGAAAAGCCTCTCTTATTCTCCCAACAACTGACAGCAATCATATCCCTGTCTGAACTGAGCAAAGTTAAAGCAATTTAGATATATGCATTTATTATTACATGTGGAGGATCTCTTCCTAGGATCTTCCTAAAAGCCACTTCTGTTTTTTTCAGTTTCAATTTCTTGCACACAGTTTAACAGAATCAGAAGCAGTATTCCAGGTAAAGGCTGACCAGGACACCAGAGCTTTTAACTGTATGTTTTCTATCCACTTTGGCTCATCTCTTTTTTTGTTTTTCGTAATTATACAATCACATTGATACACAACTACTTTGCAACCACATAGAATTTTCATATTCTTCTCAGTCACTACAACCAATACTCCCCCAGGACATGGGAGCATGTGACTGTGTAAGTGCATTAAATCACCTGCATTCACTACATCACAGTGCTGATGCAGTGTGTAAGGTGTGTACAAGATCACATCTATGAAAGCTCTGGTTTCCTCTTTCTTTCCTTAAAATATTCTGCTTCTGTAATTTGTTCCTTTTAATTTGTCCAACTTGAATTTATTACAGTAATAAACACTGAATTTGCCTGATTTTATAAGACAAATTCACAAGTCATTGAAAGAGGCAGCTGCCACACCTACAGAAGCTAACACTGCTTTTATTAATGATCTAGCATAGCCAAAGCCTTTCTAAACTGAGAGCTAAATTAAAACTTATAGCCATACATCCTGAAGAAGTACAATTTCCTGTTCAATTTGATCCTCTTTCAGAGGAGCAACCACTGACTGCATTTTGAATGGTGTTCCACCTTAATTCAGATCATTTTAAGTGAGACAGGTCTTTCTGTCACTAAAACAATCCATACCTTCCCATCAAGTATTGTTTCCCATGTTGCTCTTTTCTTGCTAATGGGACACTCTTCCATTTCCTGCATGGCCACTTCATATTCCCCATCCAGAAGCTGCAAGCGTCTGTCAAGACAAAGCACATATTATGAGTAAAGCCAGCTCAATTTTATTGTTTGCTTATTAAAATGTAGAATATATTTCATAGTATTAAGTTTCCATGAACCTAAAAAGGCAGATTTTCAGGCAAATTCATTTGGCATTTCAGTGCGAACCTACAGGTGAACACCATCCATAATGAAAAAGCTGGCTAATGTCAAACACTTGACAAAAAAGCCTCCATCCAAGTGATTCCAAGAGATGTAGGAAAGCTATTGTTAATACACAATTAATACTGTGATGGGAATCTTCCTGCGAAAACAATAAATCCCAAACAGAAAGACACCCCCCCCCAAATCATCTCATATTTTTTCCTGCTTTAGCAATAACTGTTCTGTTCTAGCAAACCGACATGATTTTAACTACTTGTTTGATTTCACCATAGTAATGGACAACTGATCTCTTCTTTACATGCTAGCAGGATAATATCTGTGACTGCACCAGCAGGAATCTGGGCACAGAGAAAATGATGCCACCAGACAGAATGTAAGCAGTAGCTTATTTCAGAGACTGTTTATTTTACTTTTTAATTATGCTGCGACTGATCTGCAACAGAACCAGGAATTACATCTGTCAAAAAACTGAGGAGAAAATCTGATGCGTAAGTTCATAAAAGGAAATTATTTACAAGTGTCACTAAACAGGTCTAAGCATAAAATGTGCACTACGAAACCTGTAGAGTTTTTATTTAAGACAACAATCCTAAGCTCTTATTGTAAGTACCAGCTAAAAATGCAGCCAAGGACAGCCAACACTGAAAACAAAGCACAGATTTAAGACTAAACAAATCCCTAACTATTAACAGAAACAATATTTATTTTAGATAATATTACCTGTTTTTATCAAATACAGTCATTTGTGCTACAAATGTCTTTTCCCCATCTTCACGATTTGAAGAGTTTCTTTTTCTTCTAGCTGGAAGCTCCTCATTGACATCTGTACACAACAGATATGGTATTCCATTATTATAGAAACACAAAATCAAAAGATCAAACAGCTCTGTGCAACTGTAGAATACAACTGACTGTTGATAATGTCAGATGTGCCATACAACAGAAAAGGACACAGTATTTAATAAACACCTCAATGGCAACAGAAGGAGCACTTAGCTTAACAGTTATCATATTTTTGGTATGTTCATCTATGTTTAGAGTTTATTCTTACTACTCTGTCAGCATAAATAATTTGGTATTTGATCTTCTCCTCTTGTAGCTATAAACAAGTGAGAAAGTTTTCCATTCTACATGCACTCTCCAAGGCTAGAACACATCATGTCTTGATAAGATTAAGAAAACAACAACAAATTTCTAAAAGCTATTTTCTTTATTGGCTAGTCGTTTAGTTTTGATGAGACACCATGCCAGCACCTACAGCTGAGTCAGTAGCCATCAGTGTTGCTGGAGGTTTAATGATAGTCTCAGCAACCACAGGGCTCTCTTACATTACCCACCCTCCCAACAGTGTCACCTCACACCTTCACCATGAAATATTAGTAAAAATTGGTCTTAAATTTACACAAAAATAGAAGCACAGTTTCTAGCTGCCAACTCTATTTTATCCTCCTCTTGAAAAAGACTGAAAACAGGTGAAAGCCAGCTCAATTCCTCATCTTATTACTGGCCCTTCTCAGAGTATGACCTATGTTGCACATCAAGACAACTGAATACATGCTTGCAAGAGAAACCTTTGTAAAAGCATATTTAAAGACTCAAGTTACCAATGTTTTCATTAGTTTCGCCATTTATCAGTCCATTAAACTCTCTTCTTCCTGGGCGAGTTACTCTGAATAACAATGAGTAAGACTTCACCATATGGCTGTTGCTTGGTTCAAATTCATTGCTGGAAACTGCAAGCGATGGGAAGTTGCCTGGTTTTATTTGGCTGAGGTCTGGGTTTAAAGGCACCTGCTTTTTACCTGTAGGAACCTGTCTTATCGGACAACTGACATCCTGCAGGAAAGAAAGCAAGCTAAGGTTTAGGTTTTTAGAATACAAAGGAGAGAAATTAAGTATTAAAATTTACACCATTTCTGGTTTGTACTCATCCTGCCATCTTTTTGAAAACAAGCCTTGTAACAGATGTAAATTAAAAAATCTGGAGTAACAATCCCAGGTTTTAAATGTAAAACCACAGATTTGAATGTGTAAATAAAACTGGCATTTTATAACCACTTCTGGCAGCAGCCATCTTTCTCTAAGTGATTAAATTAACACTAACATGAGGCACTCAGAAAGATTGCAGAACAGCCATTAATACTAATTTAATTCTGTTTGCCTAAAGAAATTAAATGTTTTGGTTATATATATATTTCAAGGGCTTCCTAGCTTCTCCTTCCAATATTACAAAGTGCACTTTGTAATATCTGGGAGATAAAGAACCACTTACCTAGGATTTATTATATTCAGCATCTCTTAAATAGATCATTGCATACTGTGTAGTATTGGAAAAACAAGGCAAGATGGCCTAAGTATGCAACTTGCAGCAAAGCATTTCAAATAACCATCAGCACCTCCTGCTTTTACCATATATATCCATACCCTAGCAAGTAACAAAATTGGCTAGAAGCAGTATTAACTCTTAAAAATATGTTAAAACAGCTTAACATTCTTGGGTGAAATACACAAAGTTCTGACTGCAAATCTTTCTCTTTTTGGTTAAAAATTACAGCATGTGTTACTGAGCCTCCCATATTCCCCTAGCTGTGAAGATAATTTGCCAACTGGTGTGAAACAAACACAGCTAAAACAGCAAGCAAATTCAAAGACGCCTTGAAAATTGTTTATGATTCACAGAAGCTAAAATCTGCAATAAATGAGATGATCAATGTAAAAAACATAGGTACAGAAAAAGCAAGGAAAGAGGCAGGAATTGGCAGATGACTGAAGAATCCAAACCAACTTATTCCTTTTAATTCAAAAGTGAAAAAGGCATAGAAGACAAGAGACAGACTCTTTGATGATTTTGTGATTGCCTGATTTACTTTCGCCTCTGGACATAGCAACAGAATTAACAGTTTAATGGTTTGATACAAAAAATTGAAGTAAAAATAGAGGCGGCTAAAATTCACAATGAGTGAGTCTGACTTCCAAGCAAACTGCATTCAATGAACAAAGCTGAAACCTTTGTTAAAACTTCCAGGTTTTCCTCACAAAGTAGAGCAACATCCATATACATATATATGTATCTGCTTCTTAAGAATCCTTATCCAGTCAATAGAAAACAACTTTAAGAACTAATCTATTCTAGACTAAATCTGAAGAGAAGCATCATTTCACCATTACCTTGTTGCATGGTAATGTTCACTACATGTTCCAGAATGAGGTAATCGTTTTGCTTTAATGTATATTAGTTGTTTGTCAAATCATCTTTACCTTTCGTTTCTTGTGGCACACTTTCACGAGCAGTACTTCCAGGGTTACAGAATTTTGTTCATTCTCTGAATTTTGTGATGGCTTATCTAAACAGAAAAATATTTTCAGTTTTGAAAAAGGTGAACATCTATTTAGCGGTGTAAATCCATCCGCAAATGGTGTAAATCTACTTTTAAACCATAGGTACCATCAGGCACAAAGACCTCTAGCCAAATTTTAAGTTGTAATTCTCCCCAGTCTTAGTGAAGATTCCCACTTGAGAACATATGCTCCCTAACTATTATAATACTAGCAGATTTAAAAGCATAGTTGATCACCAATGTTTAAGGAATAAGCTTGCTACCTTTGGTATTGCCAAAACTGTTTTATAGCAGAGCAAAAGGGTACTGGTAGATTTAAGGCAAGTCAGAATACACTAGTGACACGAGTCACATTAGTTCCCGTATTTTCTTTCCTTTACGGTTTGCAAACCTAGAATTTGGTTTGCATCAAAACTTAAGATCCAGATGCTATCAGACAGGAAAAAAACCCCAAAATAATAATACCCCTTAAATATTATGCAAGGTTAAGTATATGCAGAATAGCTGTTAAAGGACTCTCGAACCTGAAAAAAAAGGTCTTAGAAAATAAGACTTGCCTTCACAGTCTCAGCAGTAGGATCAGCAATACCAATTAAGAATTGTCTCACAAAATAAATTTCATTGTATTGTAAGAGAACATTTAATCATGTGGATTTATGTTTATCTGAAAATGTGCCCTCATATGGAAGAAATACAAAGATAAAATCCAATTACACATATGGTTAAAGAACAGTTTCTAAAAGAAATTCTGAAACACAATGATTAGCCCAAACTGAATGAGTCAATAAGAAATTATTTTTGCTGTTTTGGAATCTTACAATTGTCAGTGTGGGCTTAATTTAAAAAGCACAATGGCATCACCTTAGTCCATCTCACATGGAGGGAGGGGCAACCAAAACCACACTTCAGTTTCAAGAGTTTCTAGCATAATTTTTATCCAGACAAATAAACATACTAATTGCACTAGCTTAATTTAAATATTTTCTGTATTTTATATTCACTACAGAATACATTGCTTATGTTAGTGATATACTTTGCTATGGTACAAATGAGCATCAGCCTCTATTTGTAGTATTCTCTTGAAGTGAAAGGTACAGAGTCACGCAATTTGGACACTCAAAAACACACAGAAAGCATTAAATACATTAACACCTTGAAAAATCTACTACAGCCCATGTCTGTGTCATATCACAACGTAGTAGAAAAGCAGTAAGAATCCCAGACTGGTTTGGGCTGGAAGGGACCTTAAAGCACATTCAGTTCCAAACCCCTGCCATGGGCAGGGACACCTTCCACTAGAGCAGGTTGCTCAAAGAAAAAGGACTGTTGGCAAAATTGATGGAACAACCATGCTATCCACTGGGTATTTTAAAACACAACAGCTTACCCTTCCCTCCCCCTTTATTCTATACTTCCCTATTCTTAGCATTAGCTGCCCCAAAAATCTTTTCTGGTTTACCAGCTTAAATACTGAGGGCAACATATAACATGAAGCTCTTGAGAGCAGAGACAAGATGAATACTATCCATTCAGACCAGCAATATCCTGAAGATCCAGAAGCAGAAGGTTCCTAATCTACAGATTTTAACATCTTTCTCAGACTAATATTACAGTTTAATACAGAAATGATTCTGAAATCTAGACACTTGCAACTCTAAGTTTCAAATACCTTACTGAATAGATCTGGTTAAGCAGATCTGCTACTTTGAGGGTAGCAGCATCCAGAAAAACGTACAGAACCTGTTACATGAATTGTATTAGCTTGCACATCCAAAGACTAATTTGCCATTAAGAATATTTTTTAACTGAAAAATTAGCAACATTACTTCATTTTAAGAATAATCTATTTTTTCTTAGGGATGCGAGTTTACAGCACAAAACATGTTACTGCTGCTTCTGTTAAAGCAACAGAAGCCATCATTCTCTTCTGTGAAGTCCAACATTCCAGTTTTGAGAGGTAAAGCCTTATGTACAGAAAAGATACAACTAAATGACTGCAAGTAACAACCACACCACTTCCATTGCTTTTATAACCACTGACATGGCCTTTGCCTCATTTCTAGTCTCTACTTAATAAAATTTATTCTCGCACTTCTATTTTAAATTAAAACCACTGAATTTTCTAACTACTTCAAGCCTGGGGTTTGGGGTTTTTTAAAGGTATTCCAAACACCCCAAAGACACACTCCCATGGAATCACTTTCTTCAGGAATTCCTCAAGGCCTATTTCAGTTTGAATGGATGATGACTTCAAGTATTTCTCCATCACTGTTTCAATTAAAACCCCCAAAGTTCATCTGCTTAACATCATAATTACTCTTCAGCATATTTCAGGTGCTACTGAAAGTATTATAACTAATGGGACAGCCTGAGCTTAACTAACTTAAAATCTGTGTCCAAACAGCCAATATTAAAAATATTCAACTATTCCCCTCACAGATCTACACTAATTTCAAAGGTGCTATACAAATTAACAGTACAATGAAGGAATTAGCAAACATACCATTTTTATGGAAGAACCCAGTAAACGTAAGTTGCAAATGAGCAGATAAGCTAAACAGAAAAACAAGAAAGGAAACGTTAGAACAAATAACTATTTTTTTCTCACAGCAGCTGCTCCATTCACTGATGTTCAGGACAGATCTAGAGAAGAGGCAGAATTATAATGATGTGGTCCTTCTTTCTAACTTGCAAATTGACTGGATACAGCAACTGCAATTGATGCAAAGTTGTAGACCAGTTTTCTCTTAAAGACACTGATTGTCTCTGTGTACTCTGTGACTTGATCCATAACTAAAATCAGAGGTTTAAACACCACAGTAGCAGCGCATTGTCAACACGAGCTCTTGCCTTCACAGGCAGACAAAACACATTTCCCAGACATTCTTCAGCAACAGAGAATAATTTTGGTGTAAACTTTCTAGAACTTCACCCTGAACCATGCACTTGATAATGAACTTTTTTCAACAAGTACTTTCAGTTTGGTGAGGAGAATCTTTACAACGGGGAAGCTATTGCCTTAGAAAGAAAGATTATCAGTCACATCAAGTCCACATCATCCATGACATACACAATCAAAATATTAACCGTATCTGGTTTGCTTTGCAGCACTGCAGCTCAGAGCCTGGAGTATTCTCAAGAGTATTCTGCTGACAGCAGACGCATTTCATTTCAAATTGTTAAATTCAGAATACATCACAGCTTAAAGCAAGTATTCATACACCTAGAGTACAATGGGTTTCAAAACCACTTAAGTGTTTCTGAAGTACACAGTATTAAACAAGGTATCGTCTGTTATGCTATAACTCCAGATACAACTTTGATCACCTTCACTGACTTCTCAGAAAGATAAAACCTGAGATTCAACACCTATTTTTAAACACAAACATTTCCAAGAGCAAGGACAGGATTAGTGAAAGCGCCAATAGCTTCAGGACTCAAAAGATTGCGTCTACAGCAACTTGCATCATTCATCCAGATTATTTTTCCAGACCAATTCTAGACTAAAGCAGAATTTTAATAGTTTTAAAAGCAGAAAAACAACACACAAATCAATACTCTGTTTTATTTCAACACAATCCTTATCCTTAAAGATATTTACCTAGCAAGTACCCACGATATATACAACAAAAGATAATTAAGAAAAATAAATGTACAGCTTCTTAGAACACAAAATTTATGTTTGCTTGACACTAAACTGTCAGGCATGGCTGTCTCTGAAGTAGTCTATTTGCAAACACTATGCAAAAAGAACAGCTGCTTAAAACCCAAGCAAACACCACAAAAAAAAAACATTTCAACAGGTCTTCACACATTGCAGCAACTTCGGTTAGTTTTTAAAACATCCAGAATGCTTTACATTTCACCATCTACTCAGTACATTAAAGCGTTTTCGCAAATTTTCTACAGTTTTTGTACCAAAACAGAACACAAAGCCAACCTGCAGGACCAAAATAGATCCCTGACTGAACAGCAGACTAGCTTATCCTGAAAGTCTGAGAACTGATGGGTTAATTTCCATCATATACACTGTCACAACGAGCTTCGGGCTTTAACTCATACAGAAAAGATGCACTTTAAAAAAACCTGTTATGGTTATCATCTATCACACTCATCACAAACGTTTTGTATAGTACATCACTTCTCAGTGAACATGCTTTTCATACCCTTTTATTTCAGCACTAGGAAAAGCTACTCATGGCAAATACCTATTTGAGGCTTCTATACACATTTTAAGCATGACAAATACTGAAAGCTTTTCTTGATGTTGTTTTTCTTGAAGTTTTTAAGTGACCAGTGCACAAACACCCATTTTAAGATTTCGGAAGCAACATTTCAAACAGTAAGTACCTTGCTTCCAATAATTACTCTTATCACTTTATCAAAGACTTTTGATTTAGCACATGCTCATTTGTACATACACAAATACGTATGCAGGACAGTACCTGTGAGATTCTTGTTCTCCCTTCATTTTCTCTACTTTTGATAACATGTCATCTACTTTGAATGTTTTCCTGTGAAGAAAAAGCAGAAAGAATAGTTTCACCCAGCCACTACTCCCATCATATATAACAGGAAAATTCATTTGACTTGGCTTTTAATCTAAAAGTGTCTATACAATGTTAGCTTTCTGTTCAGAAAGTACCCTTTTTATACACAGTAGCACACCCATCTTGTAGGGACACAACTGCAATACAGCTTCTCAAGCAGCATCAAAAGAATACGAAGAATTAAAACCATGACCATGTCTAACCACATTTCACCTTTGGTCAAAGAAAGTCTTCCTGCTGTAGTGACACACCTACTAGGAATTTACGTGTCAGCTCTTCAGTAATTACTATTTTAAACTTGATAATAATGAAAAACGCTTAAATCCTCATCTGACCAAACCACCTAATTATAAGATAAAGCCTTTCTCCACAAAGTTATATTAAATACACATGATACAAAAAACCAACAAATTCTGAAGCTACTTCTAGAGCACACTCACAGGAAACAATGTCACAGAGAAAAATCACTTCAAATTATTTCTCTCCGTAATTCTGACGCCAGTCTGTTCATGCTCATATGTTCAGCCTGTTCTACCATACATACAATTTATTGTTCATTGCTAAATAAAGTTCACTCATGAACAGAAGTTGTTCAGTGGTTTCACAACAGCCTTTTTACTTTAAAGGCAAATAAATACTTCGACCTAGATGGCAAAAAAATTGCACTAGAGTGACAATGGCAGACTGTGAGGGCATCCTTCCTTTATATTTATGCTTTAGAAAAATGAAGAAAGAACATAAACTGTTGCCAAATACTGGATTTCTTGTGAAGGGAACAACGATGACACACTCTGGGGATATGGGAAGCATCATCTACAGAAATATCCTGACTGAAGAAACACTGATGTCATACACTGTCCACATTCAGCATGAAATGCATCTGAATGACTAAGTTACCAATCACATGGTGACTAATAGTAGCACTGGACAAGAAACACAAGTACAGGGCTACAGCCAGATAACAAGGACAAAAATCATTATGATTTGTGTAGTAAACACTGATTCAGAGGTTTACTCAGCCTAAGGTTCACAGAGATGACAGATTCAAGAACTGACTCACCTACACTAACACGTGGGATTATTAAAACGCACATTGCAAGGCTCAGCTTTGAAGCAAGAGATGTTAAAACAGGAATTTCTGGAAAGTTTCAGATTCTAAGGTAAAAGTCTCTGCATTCACTTTGTCCAAGCTCATCAAAACCAGCCACTGTTCTGCAGAACAGTAAGTAGCCTTCTTCAGACTATAGAGAATTGCTTAAAAGAGCTCTACAGCAAACTTATGTCATGACTGGAATATGAGCCAGAAACCAGCTAAGAGACAAACATGTTTCAGGAATGGAGGAAAGTTTAACAATCTTTCATAAGACATACTAGTATCTGACACAGCCTGCATTTAATATTTGTAAGCACTATTGATTCAAAAAGAACGGCACCACCTTTCCTAATTTCAAACTCAGGTTAGTCAACAGAAGAAGAGAGTCCTCCTAAAACAAGATCTCTCAGAAAAAATAAAAATAGCAACAAAAAACCACACTAAATCCAAATTGTTGCCTTTAACGTTAATTTTAAGAAAACTTTAAAATTACAGAAATTCCTCTAAACTAAACTATTATTTTTATGTTCCCAGGTATATCAGATAAAACAAAGTTTTTGTAATAACCATCCCTAACACCCAGGGTTTTCAGCTTTTACTTGTGCTACAAGTACGTGCATCTTGCACATTCCTTTCTCCACCCACTCTTATTCCAGTCAAGCACAGTAATAATTAGCAAAGTATTAAAAGTCACATCCCAGCGTACCATTACCCTGCCAATAAATAAATAAATTATTCATTGCATGGAAATAACTTTTTATTAAGAGTTAGGAACTTATTTCCAGTCCCATCATTTGGCCTAACAATACAGTAACATCTGAACACAGACCTATAGGCTGAAAGCCCATTTCAGTTCTCCATCAAGTATCACTTGACCAAAGCATATCACATCTCCAATGATAAGCAGCAACTTCCAATACTTTTTTAGCCCAAGTTGACACATGCATATTAACTTACTGCCTACCAATGCTTCTCTAAGCATTCTGGTCTTTAGAAACACTTTCTCAGTATTAAACATACAGACCAACATCAATGGATAATTTCTTGGTAAAAATGCAGTTTCACTTCCCTACCCCCACATGATAAAATTTGTCTGACATTTTTCTCAGACTACTGTAGAGATAAGAGATAAAAGATGTGGAGCTATAATTACTCTTGTGATAGGTAAGTTCTATAAAGCTTGGAGGTAAATTTTTTATACTTTACATACGTATGATGCTGGTTACAGAAATGACAATTAAAACAATGATCAGCACTTAAAAATGGCGAAATTAACAAGTTCCAGAGAGAATAAATAAAGGTACATGTATAGTCATGGCCCGCATAAGCAGGCTAACAACGATGCAGTTCCAAAAGATACTTCTTTGCAACGAGAACTCTACTAATACACTTTTACTATATTGAAGCCAGGTAAGTATTTTTTTTTCCTAGTAAAAGCTTATAGAAGGTCCTTCTACTCTAGTTTGTGTATTCAGAGTCCCCTTTTCCACCAGAGTAACACCATCACATACCTTAATTATTTCTATTGAATAAAGAATGACAGTTAAGGTCTTGTACATATCTGAAAGTGTTTACCAGCACAGATCAGCAAACAACTACCCTGCTAACCTCCTCTGCAAGTTCAGTTGAGACTGTTTTGCCACTACATCTAAATAGTCTAAACTAACTTTAAACTCCAACTGTTGTGATTTTAACTAGGCTGAAAGAGAAGGATCACAGTACTGAGAGAGTATGGAAATGTGGGAGAGGGGAACAATATACTTCACAATTATTTTCTGGGGTTTTTAATCCCTCCAATTATGCTACCTCATTTCTGATGCATTAATTTGTTCTTATAAAGGAAACATACTGAAGTGTTTTACTTAAATCTTCCTAGACCTAATTACCAGAATTATTTCAATATTGTCAGAACTAGTGACTGAAATGGCTATTAACATCTGTTATTAGAACACTACCTACCTAGAATCCCAGTTCTAAAACAAAGCGTTAAAGGAACTAGAGAAAAATCAGTATTTTTCAAAGAGAAACTACTCGTGCAGCTGAACCTGAACTGGAATTTGGAACAGCGGACAACACAATGTACATGCGAAAGTACTGTTCCTTGTTTCCCAGCAACTAGAGCAGATATCCAAAGAAACAGATTCAGGTAGAACATACGCATTTCAATCAACTAGAAGTTAATATAAGCTATAAGCAAAAACTTCCTGTTGCACAACTCTAGTTAAGGCAAAACCAAAACAAAACCCAAACCAACCTGAACATTAGTCTTTAAAATTTAGCTCTGAGTTATTTTAAAATAAGCAAAACACTCACTTTGGTAACTCTTGAAAGAAAAAGTAAGCAGCAAGCTCAAGTTTAAAAAAGATAAAGCTTATCATTATCTGTCCTAAGTACACGAAGATGTATATTCTGGATTCAGCTTGAAGGAAAAGTGATATTGGCACTAATAGCTAATGGCAAGAACATTAAATAACATCCAAGAATGCCAAATAAAAGCTACACTGAAATAAGAAAAATGCAAATTCTATCGCTCAACATATCATTCCAAGACTATCTTCCTTAGATACAAAGTTTAAATTAGAATTGTCTGCGTAATCAGATTTTATTACTATTCCTTAAGCATTCATGATTAAGTATTTCAGTCCCACAGCAACTGTTCCCAGGCATTAAGAACTTTAGTGTTAAAACATTATTTTTAAGTAAGTGCTCAGGCTACAAAAAAGTCCAAACTAACAAACGATTTTCAGTGAAGAGGAAGTAACTGAAAGGACTTTGCAATTCTGCTAATAAATAGCACACACTGCACTTTTCACTCTTCAGTATTTATGTATTTTAATACCAAAACCAATAGTTCTGTTTGTTTTTTTTAAATAAACACTTAGGTTACAGTTTAAAACAAAATGTTTCATGTGATTGTGATCAAGCACCATTCATTACAAAAGCTCAGATGTTACATGGGTTGGTTTGTTTTTTAAGAAGTTCTCAATGAAAACAAAAAACAAACAGGACAATTACTAAGGATTCTGTAGGTATTTCTCCACATTTGAGTACTCCCAGCACCAACACGAGTCACAAGCATAAAGTCACACACACCCTTCACATTGCAGAAAAGTTCTTAGGTCTCACAATCAATTGTGAAGTGAGATATATATTTAAGTTCTTCAAAAAGAAAAGGTCATGTCTGATACACCACATGAAACGAGGATGTCGTCCTCCACTATTTTTGGACTCTTTTTTACTGAATTGACATTTCAGGATTACTTTTCAGAAACAATGTTACCTTTTGATATTTGTTCGGGAGTTTCTGTGGGACATGTAAGTGAGGGTCCTGTGCAAAAATATTGGCTGTAGGGGGAAAACAAAGAAAAAGGTTATGCTTTAATTAAGATTTCCTACAAGTCCAAAGTAAAGGAGTGATAAAGACCAATTACTCACTGCTATTAGATTCCGTGTACGTAGAAATCTGTATATCTGTGTTGGTTCTAAGAAAAAGAAATACGTGTTATCCAACATACCTTCTACCTCCAGAAAGAGCCTTACATTGATACAGAAATATCTTCTTTAGCATGTTTTTGCTCTTTAAAATAATTATCATATAAGTCACCTTCTAAATGAAGGACCACAATGTCCAAGTAACTCCAAGTTAACAAGCTAAAGGTTACTCTACCTGCTGTACAACACAAAGCAAGTTCTTGTTTAAGCTACCATAAATCAGTAGTCACAACTCAACTATGACTGCTCTTGCTTTCCACAAAGTATGTTTCTTACAGGCTTTACATCATAAAAGCACAGAAAAAAACTCAATCTATTACAACCTATTGCCAAATAGGTAAATTTTCTTCACAAAGTTAAGGAACATGTGTGATACAATACCAAAGTAGTACACTGGATTTACATAGTCAGACAATTTGGTATCTGATTGTTTTATCCTTCTGGAAAGTACCAAGGTCACTTGCACAAGGTACCAAAACAAGAACAGAGACTGTCAGTTGACTATGACACATTACAGATCATTCTACAAGATGAAATTAATTTCCAAAACCCTTTTACATTCATAGGAACAGAAAAACGTTGATTCTGGTATAGCAACCACTGCTTCAAAGAGCAAACAGAGGAAAGACAATACAGCTGTGTGCAGTACAGACACGAAAGTGCAGCATCATTTGAAATAGGTGAAATAACCAAAGTTCAAAAGACTTGCCTACAGAAAAGAGAAGCTTCAGTTTAGTTTCAACCAATTCAGTTAAATCAGGACAAAAAAAGGTTTTTGTCTGGATCAGGTTATATCTAACGAGAATTCCAATCTAAACTGAAATACACCCTTTTTACACTGAAATAAAGCCTATTTCATTAGGTAATATCAGCAAGAAATTAGGAAATGTCTTGATAAAACACATTAAATGATGAGAAACAGAGAATGAAGAACACCTTGATTCCTGTGCTACGGCTGTTAACACTGCCTCCATTTCCCATATAAAGAAAACCAAACAACTATTTTTTAAGAAATAGAACACTTTTATTTTCAGATGACTGCAAAACATTTATTTCAAATAGCTGGAAACCTTATTTTAGTTTATGGAATTCGGAGATTAAAAGTGAAGGAACACAGAATTTTATATCTTTTATCACTTTTTAAATATACTATTCAGCCTTATGAACACTTACGAATGTTAAGACCCTGAATAATCTATTACTAGAGAGACATATTATTAGAGAACGAAATCTTAGAATTCTCCGTATTTCCTTTCAGAAGCCTGATGAAAACCAGTAAAATTCTGCTTAATGCAAATGATGGTAATGAAATCTGTGTTTTTCGCATCAAGATGAAAGATGGAAAAGAAAAATTAAGCAAGGTGCACTTTGCTAGAAAGTGAAAATGTAAAGTAGTCACAACTTTTAAAGCAGTATCTCGGGGGGTTTTAGTCTCCAAAAAAGCATGACACGATTAAAATTTAGACAGGTATGAAAACATCAAATTACACTCACAAGAATGTAATTTAACTTAAAGACAGCACACCGCTGCTTCAAATTTAGCTTTCCCAAGTAGAAAAGCTCTGAAACACACATTTCATCCTGCAAGCAAACATGTTTCTCAAGTGCTTATTATTCAGCAAAAACTTAAAACGAATCCTTATCTTTTTCTAGCATATGACCTTGAAAAGGGACAAAAACACGAAGGAAGAATGTGATTCGATACTACATTTGTTAGGATTTTTTAATCCACTATGTACTTATTGCAGTTTTCCCATATAATTCACACTGTGGAGTTAACACACCACGATACATTTACACTGGTAACTTACTCCTGATCGCTACCTGCACAGATCTGACAGACTGAGGCATGGGCAAGGGAATTTTTTCCCCTGCATCTTGGACGCGGACACTGAACAAACCTCTTAGAACTCATTTGCCACTTGACCTATTTGCAGTACAGTATTTACTGAACACAGAGCTTTGTTAACAGGGCTAAGATTCAAAGGACTCCACGTTAGTAAGGATTTGAGACACCACCGAAAACTCCAATGCTTTCTGAAACACTGTCACTGTCTATAGCAAGCGAGCATAAGCAGTGACAGCACCAATCCTAAAACAGGATCATGTATTTAATATGGCATTAAAAATGTCCTTCAAATCCTAGCAATTACACAGAAATCTTTCAGTACAACGTAAGTTGATTGCTACACTGTGCTTTCAAAGCAGATTTCCATAAACAACTTTCTGGTGCATCCAAGAGGATTCTCCTCTTATCTGGCACTGCCACAGGGTGATGAGTGGGTCGCAAAGGTCAATTTCCAATATGAAATCTCAACTAAGAGACAATTATGGCCAGACAAAGAAAAACCAAGTACAGTGAAGTCTTAATCACATCCTGCCCCTGAAAGGGGTTCCAATGGCAGTCGCCAAAGGGGGAGAAGAGTCTCCTCGTTCTCAACACCCCCATGCCTCCAAGGGCTGTTAGAGGAGGGAAGGGAACCAGCCACCCCGAAAGCCTGATGGGAGCTGCTACTGAGCAACCAAGTTCATCGGCTGGGCGCAGACACAACCCGCCCTCCGCTCGGCGGGCCCCGGCCCGGGGCGCCTCTCGCCGCCCTGCCCCACACCGGCCCCCAGAACCTCGCGCTTCCGCCCGAGCCCCGGCGGGCCCCCGCCTCCCCGGCCGAGCCCCTTCCTCCCCCAGCCCCACTCCCCTTCGCCCTCCTCCCCGGTCCCAGCTCCCTCCCTCCCCCGACCATGTTTACCCCCGGAAGCCCCTACTCTCCACAGCCCTCCCCTCCTCCTCCCGCCCTTTCTGCGGCGGCCCCAGCCGGTCCCGCCGGCTCGGGCCCCTACTTCCTCCCCCGGCCCGGTACTCACTCTCGAAGGCCTGAAGAAAGAGCTCGTGGTCGGCCTGGATCTGCTCCATCTTCGGCTTCTTGACGGGGGGCAGCGCCGCCGCCGCTGCCGCCGCCGCCGAGGAGGCCGAGGAACCGCCCGAGTAGCCGCTTCCTCCGCCGCCACCGCCGCCGCCTGCGGCACCACCGGATTTGCCGCCGGGAGCCGCCGCCGCCGCCGCGGCGGAGCTCCCGAACCCCCCGCCGCCGCCGCCGCCGCCTCCGCCGCCGCCGCCACCACCTCCTCCTCCTCCGGCGGCGCCGCCAGCGGAGCCCGAGCTGGGCCCCGCACCTCCACCGTGCTTCTGAGGAGCCATGGGCCTGGCCCCCGAGAGGGCCCCGGCAGGACGGAGACGAAGCGGGGAGGGAGGGGGCGGCTGGGGCGGGTGGGGTGAGGCGGGGGGAGGGGAAGAGCCGAGCTCCAACTCCTCCAAGTCTCCTCCGCTCCGCTCTCCTCAGCGCTACGACCAGCCGAACCCGACGACCACGACGTGCCCGCCTCCCCTACTCTCCCATTGGCTCCGAAGATGGCGCCGCACGGCCCCATTGGCCAGCGGGGGTCCCGCCCCCGCGTGACGCACGGATGGTTCTGGAAGAGTTTGGTTGGTCGGTGCGCTCCGCCGCTTGGCGCTTCTCCCCTCCCCCTCCTTTGAACTGAATTCGCGGGAAAGGGCCGCTCGCCCTCTGGCGCAGGGCATGCTGGGTAGAGCGGGCCGCCCCTCACCGCCGCGCCGCGCCGGGTGCTGCCCTCACACCCGTCCGCCGCTTCAACCGCAGCTCCTCGGCTCTGTCCCGCAGCCTCCGCGGCCGCACAGGTTGTTGGTCTCCTGTCGCCTGAGGGAAGTCGCCTCCTGCGCGGCGGGGCAGCCCCGCCGAAGCTGGGGTTTGATCGTTGAAAGAGCCAAAATATTGGAAATAGAAGCATGAATTGGTTTTGTGGTATAAAAATGGTCATATTGGGTCGGACGGGAGGTTCTGTCGGTGTCCCATAGCTTTAACCTTGATGAAGCATGAGGTTTCCTCAGGACAGCACAAGAAACCACCCCTCAGGTGCAGGGAGACCTGAAGGCTGAGGTAAAATGTCTCTGTCCACTCTTATTCCCACCTTTCTCAGCTTAATGAGAACCTCAGAGCCCTCGTGGAAGTGAAAGTTGTGCCACTGTGGCCACCTTCAGCATCCCGACAGCTGCCCTCGTATGGCAGGGCACATGCTCAGGATCAGGCGTTGGAGGTGTGCTCTTGGGCTGCCTCACTGTGTGTGGTAAAACAGAGTTCAAGTGCAATGGGGAAATTCAGCACTGGCTTTAGTTAATCAAGTCCTTAGCAGTGTGACAAGCTCAATCCATAAAAGGCTTTGACAGCCATTCTGTTTGATTTGCTTCCTTTTGTTAAACTTGAAGAGTAATTGTACAACGAAAGGTAAAAATAGTCTATATGTGAAACAGCCTCAAATTATGGTACCAGGTATAACTGTGATGCTAGCACTATACCACCTCCTAATTCCTAGTGTTAACCAAAATTAACTCAATGATAAATATGAAGAGGAAAACCGTATGTCAAAGTCAGCCATGCTGTAAATGTGCCTTACGTTATCAACAGAGGGGGATTCTAATGTGATTTCTCAATTATTTGTTATTAACCTTCTTATATTTTAAGAAAATCTATGTATATACACCCTACATAAGTAAGATATATAAGTAAGATAAGTAAGTCTTTATTGACTACTATTCCCCCCCAATTTGTTTGGGTTTTTACAAATCCTTAATATTTATTATTTTATATCTGAAATGTTAATGTTATTTTCAAGTTACATCCCCTTTTAGTGCTGCACCATTTACCTTTCATGTTTGCTTTGAAAAGATCTTTTCTTTTCTTAAGCTGTTTTTTTCTTTAAATTACTCTCTTTCCTTCCATTTTTATCAGACACTGATGTTTTAGATGCCGCCTTTTCTGTAATTAGTTTCAACCTTAATTTTCTTACATTTTTAGGAATTCATCTTTGTCACAGTTCACCTACATTCTATTTGTTCTTCCCTCCAAACAACAAGTGTTATTTCTAACATATCCTGTTACACATTTGATCCTGTTTATCATAATTCTGTTTATCACAATCCTGCTTGTCATATCCTACTTATCATAATAATGTCTCTGCTTAGTATTCCGGTTTCTTGATCTTCTATCTCCTACTCAATTTCTCTACAGCATCTCATTTATTGTGGCTGAATATTTCTTTAGTGGTTGGCGCACTGTACAGTTCTAAGGACCTTACATGTAGGTTCTTCAGTTATACCCAGGGACTTCCTAGGATGCATTGTAACAATCTTCTGAACTGAGACTAGATAGCAACAGCAGACCAAATAAAGAGCATCTTTAGGTGATCGGGAGTTGATCTTGAGGTCAGTGATAGCCTGTGCCAAGTGACAGAAGGTAAAAAATATCGTATTATGTGTGAGAAAGGCTCCTAAATGTTTTATAGCAGCAATTTTGTCACTGGAAGTTGTTCATTGCCTAAAATCTGTAACTGTTTCCTCAAGCCGCTGCTGCTTCTGGTGGCTCATCCTTCTAAATTTCAAAACCAGGAGGAGGAGCCAGAGGGCAACCTTCCAAGCAGGCGTAAGCAAGATAATTAGGCAATTAATCTCTGGCATTGGAGTGGGATCTGCGTGTGAACAGAGGAACTTCAGGTTGAGATTCTAGCCTTGAATGGGACAGGACAGCGCAACACACACAGTGTGCATATGAGCCCACTGGAAGCATGGGACTGACTGTCAAATAGGGTAGTTTTGACAGTTTGAGCCTGTTTTCCTTATCTGGTAGAGAGACGTGTAATTTTTTAAGCTGTTTGTTTAGATCTGCTGCCCTGGGCTGCTCCTGTGTATTTAAAGAGCGTAGAGTATTGATGAGATATGTTCAGCTGAAAAAGCCTCAACAACTTCGAGATGTCACATTTGGGGCTTCATAGTGTGTACGGCAAAAAAGAGCACAGGGCATAACACAGCAAGTAACTTCTACTTATTTTGCACAGAAGCAACAAAATATATATTCCTTTCTAGAAAGATGGAAATCATTATGGTTTCTTCAGAAGAAATGAGCTGAGGCATGAGAATGTTGTGTCCTTGACCTGCCTGTAATAGAGACCCTACATATTTTACACATGCATTTATTAAAAAATAATAATAATATCTTGTATATATATACACAAGGTAACAGTGATAAGTTTGCCATAGTTAGCAAATGACAGGGTGTATGCAAAGCCAATGAAAATGTGTTTCTAATAAAGTAGCTAAAAAAGACAAGCAGTGAAATACAGTGTACCTGACTGAAATTCCTATCAACTCATAGAATTTATGAAGTAAAAGATGATGACAAGTACTGTATTTTTTTTTTTTTGCTATAAATATAGAAAATCACGTAATGCAAAAACCAGTTTAATATGATAAATGGAAGAAACAACAATTTGCAAACCAGGGCTGCTGCTGGAACAAACCCCTGGCAGGGAAAGCAGAAGTAACTGGCAAAGGTGCCTTTATGATATGTCAGATTTATGTCTCAGGATGGCCAATGAGTTCTTGTTTTCACGTGCTGTTGGTGGGATTTGTGTTTGATATCCAAAAGATCAGATTTGTTTCCTGCAGATTGAAAGCATATGCTACTTCTGGATCTCTTTTTCCTAAGGGATTTTTGCAGCCGGTATGTACCCAGCGTTCCTGTCATCTTGACAGGCTAAACTGCAGCAAGTTTTACCTCTTCAGATATGTATGAAAAAGTGCATAATATGCATGCATAAATAGCACTTTCTGAAATGTTTCTTCACAGTTACATGAATTTCTTGGTTGCCTGTAGTACCTCTATAACCACAACCACTTTCCAGCTTCCAGTCCTCCAAATTACTGTATCTCAGCACAAGAGTATTTACAAAGTAAATCCTTTTTTGTAGAGGGGAAATAAGTATCTCTATACTTGCAGCACAGTCTAAAGGAAAGTTCTATCAGTATTACACTGTTTTCCTCACACCTTTAAACACAGGTCTGGCCATAGAGATTGTTAGTATCTAACTAAAGACCACTACACATCTAGCTTAGCTTCCGAGAACTTAAATATAACTTTGGAAGAAAAAAAGTAATGCTGACTAGCTGAATATGAACTTTTGGTCGTCTTTTTTAAAAGTTGCTTACAGATTGAGGCCACCATGGCAGCCAGTGTCACTGTTTATCAGGGAGTGCTATTGAATCACGTTGGGAAGGAGCTGAAGTGTGCTATTCAGGGTGTTGCTGAGAATAACAACCCCACAGCCGGTGTTCTGGGTAGCTGTGGTTCTTTATTTTGGCCTCGAGCTAGTGAGCACATTCAGTGGGATTCAAGGGCATCTGGCATGGAAGAAACCTGCACTTCTGTGATTACATCCAAACTTTACTTCTTTTTTCATGCTTCCAGGTTCTCCTTTGCAATCTCTGTCCAGCCCACCAAACCCAGGTTTTCCATGAGAGGAGTGAGAATATACAAATGCTGTAGAACCAAGAAAAACAAAACTACTTCATGCATAGATGGGACGGTATGGATCCCACAGCTCTATCACTGTACTCCAAATGCAGATGCAATTTCCTTCGCTTACACAAATAAACTTCACTAGATGCTGCGTTAATTTCATCTGCAAGAGATATTAATTCATTTTTTCAGTTAATATTCTTTACTTTCAGCCTGATTTGATGTCGATCAGCAGTAGCACACAATGGAAATTATTAGATAAGATACTTTTCCCTCCCTACTTGGAAAGCAGAAGTCAACTCCCACTTTGTGTTTTCCCGGTCTCTTACAAACAGAGGCTATATAATATTGCAGCTGGAGAAAGGGAGTAGCTGCAGCTTCCTGGGTAAAGGCACGAGAGAAGGTCGGAAGAGTACTGGGTGTATTTAGGATGGCAGGATCATATTGCTGTTGGGGTGGTAGCTCTCCATTTCCGTTTGGTTTTCTGCATGTTAATATCTAGTGCTGCCCTGTTTTTATAAGCAAGGAACTAAGAAAAGAGAAAATAAACTTTACTGAAGCATGGCAAAGGGAAGAGCTAAGATCTTGCATAGCAATGCAAGCATTTTGATGTATAGCTGTGAATGCAGTATGTGTGGGAGATTGACAGAGTAGCCACTTGTGATTCTCATTCTTGTGTTTGGCTAGGGACTGCTTTTGTACAGAGCTGTTCAAATGTATTCCAGGAGCACAGCACTCAAGGAACTTGGCCCTCAGGGAATCTTAATGCACCCATAATGCTCAGCTTTCAGCCAGAAGGTTGCTTATGTGTCTTGAGTTAGTGTAGATAGTGAAAAGTGAGTGCACAGGATGGTTTGCACCAGAGTCACCTATCTTCTGCATTCACTTGATGAACAACAAGTAATAATTATTAGTCATTATTGCTTAGTAGAAATGCGTGCTCATTAGTTGTTTCCTGGAGTTCTTTTAGTGATGTTTTAATATATTTTTCATGACTCTTCTACAATGAAATTTATTTCCTGATTTTCAGTAATGATTTATTTTTGCTTGGTGGCTTTTTAGCACTAGTATTTGTCTTCAGTGTTTAGGCAGTGGACTGAAAATACCAGAATTGTTTCAAAAGCACTATGAAAAGCCTAGGCCCAATATATTGATTTGGTCTAGAAAGGTGGGACATCTCTTAAAATGATTTAACTGTAAGTCCAGAAATGTACTAACAGTAAAAGCATTTATTACAGAAAAAGACATCTTATACAAGGAACTAAAAATAAGGTTTGTACGGTAAAACCAGTAAGTTCGGGATAACATCCACTTAGTTTTAAAGGCAAAGTTTAAAACAAGATCTTTATTTATATAAGATTAGATGAAAGTCAAAGGAAGTGTCTGCTGAAAGAAAGCAAGGCAGTGTTATTCCCCTTTGTTGAAACCTGAATAAATTCCATGAAGCACCAATGGCTCCATAGGTAGGAAAAGGACTCGTGGAGTCTCTGTGCAGAAGAAGGACTGTTGTTGCTCAGGAAGCTCACACAGCACTTGAAAGAGACCTTATCTTAATGCCTGGTCTGTGCCCTTCATTTTGAATGTCTTCATCACATTTGTAATTGTTTGAAGAAATGAAGATACTTGAGGTGAGCTGTAGAAAAGTTCTTGTCCCTTTTGTCCTCAGAGAAACTGGATCTTTGCCATGATCCCCTTTTTTAAATGTGAGCTTCAGAAAACTCTAGCTTTTAATATGTTAATCCAGAGTTGTTGGACTTTTTTGCAGAAGATCTGTAGACCTCCTATATAATAAACTCACAAAAAACCCACCCACACTACAATGTATTTAGTGTATGACTCCAAACAAAACACACAAAAAGCCATGCCAAATCTTGACATTTAAATGCTTAATACATGGAAATAGAATAGGAATCACACTAGATCATGCTGTAATTTCAGAGACCCAGCATATGTGGTACTTACTGAAAAACTAATAATTCTAAGTGAACTTCCAGGAATTGTGTTCCCTAAACTGAGCTCTGGAAACTGCCACAGATACAGCAACTGAAACACTTTCGATGGAAACTCAATGATTAAACTCAGAAATGCAGAGGTCAAAGAGAAGATGTGGGAAGATGCTGGGAAGATGTGAGAATTAAGTCAGTTGCAGATGTAAATAGACGTTTCTCACCAAAGAGTCTGTTGACAGTATAAGAATAAAAGCTTCAATCAGAAAGAAAAATATGAGGAGGATCAAAGAATATGTCAATAGATAATAAAATGAAACCTCACATTAATTAGCTTGCAGATTAATTTCAACTTTAAGTAAGGGGTAAGTTTTGACAGGGACTGATTCTCTCTTTTGTGGCTAAACCAAGTACAGGTTAACAAGATAAGGAGCTTGAATTTTATCACCAGCAATTACTTAAACGATAAGATCAGGGCAGAGACTGTTTTCCCAGTGTTTTCCATTTAGGTATATAAAAGTCACACACAGGAGAGGTTATCTAAGTGTCATATGCAAGTTAACACATTATCTGTGGGTTTATATGCTAGAGATTGCTTCAGAAGGCTTTTACAAGAGTTTATCTTGTTTTCAGAATGCTGCTTGGGATATATGATTCTGCAAACGATAATCTAAATTATCCTTACTCCCCAAGTAGTTTTACTGGTTGTTGCCATGACTGTGTACTTTTATCATGCTAAACACATCTCCACGGAAGGAGGTAAGAAGCATAGCAGGAAGCAAATAGTGAGCAATCCTAGTCCTACTTTCTGGAAGGAGAAATAAACCTGTATATGACATATTTTATGCTCTTTGGCATGTCAGTTTAATTGATGCTGGAACTGACATCTCTGTGTTTAAAAGATATGAGGCTTTGCTCTGAGGAAGTTCTATCTTTAGCTGCCTTGTTACTTACGGTATTGGTAGGTCACCCAAGGCCATGCCACAATTACACTGCTTTTCAAACCTAGACAGGTTAGTGAGGTTAATAAAGATTAGCAGGACTCTGCTCTCCAGAGCTTTGGCAACAATCCTAAGTACAAATGTACATGCAAGAAATATTAAATTAAAGGTACTTAAGCAATGCATTTGACAATTTAAGAGGATGTAAGAAATGACTGATATAGTTTCAAATTGTTGAAATGTGACTGATATTCCACTGGATTATTAATTGACAACTAGAATATGATGACTGACCAGTTATAACTGCCCTGCTGCATTTAGACAGATTGGCAACTACCTACTAACCAGCCAAATGACAAAATCAAATTAAAAGGCATACTTATAGCCACTACTGTACAAGCCTCTGGAGGCCCTGGATAAACATAGGGATCCTGTACTGAGTACCAGATGTGAATTGGCATGGAAACAATTCCCCCTCAGTGAAAATGCCCTGTGTATAGATGTTGAGATTTTGGGGCAGTTGAAAAGAAACTGAATGTCTCAAAATGACTCATAAATGCCTCAAAATGACTCATAAATGCCTCAAAATCTGATTCATAAAAATTCAAAGTTCAGAGCCAAAGCAAAGAAGAATGTAAAGGTCTTGTCTTTTTAGGAGACTATATGTAAGAATAGATTGTCAGATAATAGTTCTGTTAAGGCATTGAATGGAAATGGTTTTGGATTTTTTAACCAGTAATAGTTGAGGAAAAGGTAAGCGAATGAAATTCCAGGAATCATTCAGTCTAATGCTGCAAGAGTAAAGCAATGCATTGACAAAGACAAGCATCTGTCTACCAGAATGATGAAAATAAAATTGATGTAGGATGGGTGCATGTACCACTGTTAATGTAAGTATGGAGCAGCCCAACTTTTTTTCAAATCAACAGATTGACTGCTGGTTTTGGTAGAGGTGAAATCTTCATGTAAATTGTTTTAATAACAAAACTAGGGAAGTTAATATAGCCCTAAGTTTGGGTTAGGCTATTTTGTAGAGTAAATTCCAAGCTGCTTTATTAACAGTTGTGTTCATATATTTTTAAACCAAAGCCCCACATGCTCAGAAAATGCTTTGAGGGCTTTATTAATAATGTGTCCCTAAGGCTGAACCCCTGGCTTGGCTTACAGGAAGTTTCCCTGTTATTTTCATGAGCTCAGAACAGCACTCTTGTCTAAAAGGCATCTTCATATAGTGCAAGTTAACTGTGAAATACTGTACGTCTGGTGGCATCTTCTAAAGAGCTGTAATTGTTTATGCATTCAGGTAGTAAACCAGCTGAAATAAACAAGATACATCTATATCAATAACTTAAATATTTGCCTTATGCACATTAACCATCATGCATTTTAATATAGATAAGACTTAAAGCAAGAACACTGTTGTTATCATTCCTAATTCACAGTATATCCATTGCTTGCAGACTATAATCTAGAAATATTAAGCTGTGACAGCCTGCCAGAACTTCTCCCGCAAATGATGGAGTTTCTCTAAAGAGGCTTCATAAAAGCAGCAGCAGCGAACAGAGTGACCCTACAGGTGCAAACTGCAGCAGCTCTCCCTCCAGTCTTCTCAATAACGTTTGTTGAAACTCTCTGTATCTCAACGTCTTTATTGGTAATGGATCCCTCCCTTAATTTGCACTGATGCATTTGGAATGTCAGCTTCCAAAACGAGGCACATGGGAGGCATTTAAAGTAGATTTTTTGAAAGGAAAATGAACAAAGAGCATGTCAGGTTCCATTTTGATTTGCATGACAAATCCTGCATGCAGTGTTCTGGTGGGTCGGGCTGGGCTTGCCTGCCACTCACTGCGTTTGTCACTTTGGTTTGAACACTTCTGACAGTCCGTTATGTTAATTGTTCTAAGGATTGTTTTGCTGGGGAGGAAGAAAAGGAAAGGCATTTGTATTTTTGTACTTGTTCCATTTACAGGAAAGGAGAGATTTCTGAGGGAACACACAATGTTTTCAGTCTGTTTGTGATCTATTTGATTTGTAAATAATCCTGTGAAGTCATCAGCAAGTTCAGTACTTTAAATCTTACTGTTACTCACTTTGTGCCTGTGGTTTTGAGTGGGACATACTGGGCCTCTAAACTGGAAACTTGGGGAGTCTATTGTTTTGGTGCACACCATTCTTTCTTCCTTTGAGTCCTGCAGTGATGGGTCCTGCGGAGTGGTTTGTGCTGTGCCTATATGCTTCTATGGGATGATATTGTGGTGCTTTGACAAGTGCTAACAAGGGATTTAATGCCCTCAGAGGCATTGCTGGGCACACATTGTTACCGGGGGGGGGGGGGGGGCAGTTTGTGGACAGCTCTCACATATATCAAAGACCTGTTGGTAGATATGTGCACAGGACTGAATTCTTGCAGCAGCACAACTCAAGGTGGAGGTCGCTGTTGCTCTTTGAGGTACACAGACTTCTTTAATCATCTGTGTTAAAACAGCCATGGCTTGTTTGTTTGGTGGTGGAGTTTGAGTTTCAAAGTTCCCAACTCACTGGGAGCTGATCACAAAACAGTATTTTCATACTGATAGAATGATCAACCAGAACAGTTCAGAAGACTAGTTCACGTTTGTATCTCACAGTTGCTGGTTTTCAGCTGAAGGAGACATCAGTGTTTAAAGAATAAGGAGAGCAAGAAGATAGAAATAGAATTTCCCGGAGGTTTCCAGGTATGACTGATATCAACCTTTTAAGCTTTGAACTCCTACACTGCATGCGGTCTGCTTGTGTAACTGTTGTGATCTAAGTGCACTGTGACAAATAAGCTCTAAATAGAGAATGCTTTTATAGTAGAAAATCATGCAGCCAGATGCAGAAATACCCACATAACTGAAGTTAAGCCATCAACTGTAGTAATTCCAATCACATTCTTGCTTAGTGATTCAGTATGCTAATGTAGCTGTTCAGGCCCAGTGTAGTCCTCCTTAAGTACTATTTTAGTAGTCTGTGAACTTACTCAAGAATCTGTTTGAGCTGGTCAATCTCCAAAAGAAGAAACCAAATATATTTAAGAAGTGTTTCTGATGATGATGAATAACATTCTATACTACCGTTTTGGGAAGGATTACCTGTTGTGCTGCTTTACTGGAAGCTGAACTTAAGGGAGGTGAACTCACTGACATTTAAGCCCCAGCAGGTTGAAGGCTCTGGCTCACACATGGGGCTGGCTTATGTTGGGATGGCTGTCCTGATCCCTGCTCCGGCTGTCCTCACTGTGGGGAGTTCCTCCTTGTGCTGCAGGGATGGCACTAATTGAGTTTTGCCAATTCTAGTGTGGATATTCTAAGTATATAAAGGTGGTAGTAAGTGGATAGTATATGAAGGAGACTGGCTAGCATTGTGATATGCAGACCCATGGATTGTGGCAGTGCAGCATAGGACGTGGGAGCCTCCAGGGTGGATAGTGGCATTGGGAACTGCTGCTGTT
This sequence comes from Psittacula echo, assembly GCF_963264785.1. Classification (NCBI taxonomy): domain Eukaryota; kingdom Metazoa; phylum Chordata; class Aves; order Psittaciformes; family Psittacidae; genus Psittacula; species Psittacula echo. Next base: position 3,061,120 of record NC_137750.1, on the reverse strand, counting down.
CCTGCACAGTGGGTAAGGGGTCCCTCTGCTCCAGGCGGCTGTGGTTCAGACCTGCTCCAGCCATCACACTCTGGACGCAGCAGACTGCAGCTCTTGGTCTCGTGGCTGGATGGTGACTTTCCATTTCCTGTTCAATCACTTCTTGGAAAGCAGTGTCAACTGTTTCCTGTCAGAGTGAAAAGCTGCTAAACCTCTCCCACTAAGAATTCACTTGTGTTTTAATTGGTGCCTAATGTTGACAAGAACCATTATGAATCCAAGTCATGGCAGGTGAAAAAAAATGACCACTATTCTTGGTTGTTCTTATGTTTTGTCTGATGGGTGTTTTTAACAGAAGTCAGTTGCTCAAGTTCTTGCTCTGCCCTCAGTACCATGCTTGAAGCCATTTTACTATCAGAAAAGGGAAGGATCACCCACAGCTTTTTTGGCTCTTAGATGTGAGAAGTGCTGTGCCAGAAGTCCTCTTGCCCTTGTGCTTGCTTTCTAAGAAACAGCACCTGCCTCTTCCTCTGGGAGGGAGCGATCCTCACCAGAGGAACTTCATCCTAATGTCTAATCTCACTCTCCTTCTGTCATTTTAAAGCCATTCCCCCTTGTCCTGTCCCTAGATGTCCTTGTCTAAAGGCCCTCTCCAGCTTTGTTGTCAGCCCCTTTAGGCACTGGAAGCTGCTCTAAGGTCTCCCAGAGCCTTCTCTTCTCAGCCTGTCTCCATACCAGAGGTACTGCAGCCCTCGGATCATCTTTGTGGCCTCCTTTGGACTCAATGTTACTGTTAATCTCAGAATTAAAGTCCCGTGGGAGAGTGGAGGAGCGGTTTATCCCGGTGGGAATCCCACCCAAAGCCATGTGCCCGCCTCAGCTGTGGCCGACACCACACACGCCGCTCACCGCCCGGACCTGGACCCGGCGGAAGGGCGGCGCAGCCAGCAGGGGGCGGCAGAGCGGCGCGGGCCCGCCCCGGAAGGCCGGCAGCAGCGGCGGTCCGGGCGCACGCGTGAGGCCCGTGTGGTTGCCGGAGCCATGGCGGAGCGCGTCGAGCAGCGGCTGGAGGACCGCATCCCGGAGCTGGAGCAGCTGGAGCGGGTCGGGCTCTTCACGCGGAAGGAGGTCAGGTGAGCCGGGAGGCGGCGGCACCGCCTGCACGGAGACTGGGAGCGAGCGTTGGCGGCGCGGCCGGGCTGGGTGCGCTCGCTGATGGCCCCTTCCCGCAGGGCCGTCCTGAGGAAGGCCTCGGCTCTGGAGTACAAGATACAGCGGCGAGCGCTGCGGAAAGAGGACTTCATTAGTTACATTCAGGTAGGCTTTGCTGATAGCAGGACGTGCGAACCCGCGGTGGAGATCCAGCTCAGTTAGAAGCGAAGGGATTTTGTAGTTACCCATGTAGGAAACGGGGCCCTCGTGTTCCCTTGCAAGTGGTTTATTAGCACAGGCTGTTAATCAGGACACGCTAGAGCATGCAGCACAGCTAGGAGCTGGTGCCTGAGTTTGATATGAGGGAGTCTTTTTATTGTGGCTTTTCCCTATAGTTTCTTTTCTCTGCAGGGATGCAGAAATCCCGGTTCCCTGATGTGATGTGCAGATTGCAGTTCAGTGTAATTAATTTCTTGCAGTGTTACAAGTTTGGCTTGTGCATTGTGACTCGAGGAATATGAGGTGCTAATAGCTCAAGTCTGAAATGCCATGCGCAGTACAAGTACTCAGTTTCAGCCAGCCTTAGCAATGTAGTGATCTGGCCAAAAATTATAACTTTAGCTTTCCCGGATGGAATTTTATTGCTCACCTGACTAGCTATAAAATCTTGATCTGTAGTTACTTGCTTATTATGCATTTCCTCATTTGCTTTTAGATGTTTTGGTTTTTTTCCTCCCCATTCTAGTATGAAGTTAATCTGCTGGAACTGATCAAGAAGAGAAGAGCAGTAAGTTTGTCAGTTATTCACTGTGCAAAATACTTTGTCAAATTTGCTATTGCAGTAAAACTAATACTTCCTTTTTGCCTCCTAGCGCATTGGGTATTCATTTAAGAAGGATGAAATTGAGAACTCTATTTTGCACAGAGTCCATTGCCTCTTCAAGCGTGCTACAGGAAAATGGAAAGTAAGTTTGTTTATTTGTATTGATAGATTGAAAAATGCCTTTTTGGTGTGTAAAATTATCACCTTGTTATTGCCACCAATATTTGCAGTAATATAGAATGTAGCAGAAAAACTAAGTGGATGTGGGGTCTTACAGTTCGCAGTGCCCTAGAAGGAGATAATTCGTTTGGGATAAACATTTTTCATGTATAAACAATATTTTATCCTTCCCAAGTCATTAGTTCTCAACTGCCTAGAGCACATACTGCAGTGTGAGTTTGGTCTGTCTGCTTGCAAGGACCAGAAACAGAATGAGGAAAAACTTTGAGCTGCTTCAGGAAAAGCTTGTCTTGATACATGTGTGCCTCAGGAGATGTTACAGTGAGCTCTGTATTGGGTTCAGTGTAACATAGATTTGATTGGAGAGGCTTAGAGGCAGTGTCTTGAGATGAGGATGTTGTTTGCTTGGGATGTTCCAGAGGAATTTGAAGATCTGTGGGGAAAAAAAGGGATTTAACATTCAGAATTCCTTCTATCTGTACGCCAAGTCATCAGACCAAGGGCATATTGTTTCCTTGTCAACGTGCAACTGATTTTGTGCTTGCCTTATTGTAAGGTTGATTCTCTCTGCCTTGCATTTCCAACAGGAAGATATCCAGCTTTGGCTTTCACATGTTGCATTTTGCAAACAGTGGGTGAGTTTTCAAAATGCTGATTTTACCTGAGTGAAAGTGCTGGACTGGTGCTTAATCGGGTGTCTGGAACTTGAATTACATGACAGGGGTACAGACTTTACTGCCACATGCTGTAATACTGAAATAATTTTGACAGTAGTATTGGAGCTGCCTGGGATTTTCACTGGTGTAAGTGTAGAATTTGACTTGGAATGAATTAGTATGAAACTGATGCTTGCAGGTGACAGGGGTGAAGCTGAGTGCATTGAATCTGGAGTACTGTTTGGTTTGGGAGAAGCCGAATATTGGATTTGTATTTGGATATACTTTTAATATTGGATATACCTTTGCTGGAATGACTGGATCACCTGTCCATGAATTGTGATTTTGTTCCAAACATTTCTTATATTTCTTCTATGCTGAAAAGTATAATTCTGGCAAGTCAGTACTTTGTAAACTTACCTGTGCAAGTCTTCAGGTTATGATTAACATTCTGTCATTGTCTGTCCTGTGCTGAAGAAGGTGACCCTGTCAGAGTAATGCCAAGCGGCCAAAGTAAGAAGTGCAGTCTTTACCTCAAAAGTAGTCAGTGAGACTGTATGTTTGTGGCTTAGGGTACATTGGTGTTAGCTATGTAGTTGATAAAGGTTTGAATTAACTGTGCTGATCAAGCCTGGTAATGTTTGAAAGCTGGTCAGTATTGAACAAAAATGAGAAACTTGCTACTGAAGATAAAGTGGCAGAGAAGTGTCTTTTCCAGTACAGTTGCATTACAACTTGTAACCTTTTGTAATGAAACTTTGGTGCTGGTGGTTGGATGGTATTAGAGTGAGTAAAACAAAACTTCTTTTACAGAATGCAAAACATGAGCTTAGTAAGGTGTTCTCTTCCCTGCTGGCCATTCATCCCAATAAACCAGGTAAAATGAAACAAGTGCTGCATAAATGTCTCAGTATAGATGGTATTGTGCTGGCTTAAATTCTTACAGGGCTTAGTTCAAGCTGCTAGGGTAAAAGTTCCTGCTCTGCTTTCTTTGCCTTGCTGCAGCTTCAGAGAAAAGGGCTCTGATGGGTGTTGTACTGAGCAATCAAAAGGGGATGTGAAGTAGGAGGCTTCATGGTCTGAGTGACCATTTCCCAGCTAGACTGAGGTCTAGCTAAATATTTCGGAGGTGGGAGATGTTGAATACTCAAGACTGCTTTTTGGGTTTTGAAGACATCATTATAAATCACTGAATCTGTAGCTATTCAAGAGTAAACTTCCTGTATCTGCCTCGCTGCTTAGATCTGTCCTTTAACTTGGTTTTACATGGGAGATGATCAGTCTTAGTCTGTAGCTGAGCTTATGAATTTTCTTGGGGTGGGTGCATCAGATAAAACCAAGCTGGAGAGCAGCTTCAAAAGAGGTTCTCGTGACCAGCCACTTGCTCTGCCTTAGAATGAATTAATTTGTATTACCTATTCCAGCGCTGTGGATTATGGCAGCAAAATGGGAAATGGAGACACGACTCTCATCAGAAAGTGCAAGGCACTTGTTCCTTCGTGCTCTGCGCTTCCACCCAGAGTGCCCAAAACTTTACCAAGAGGTGAGTTCTGGTTTTCTTCTATGACCAGTTATTTGATCATTCAGAGCAAATGAGTCCAGCACATCTGAGATCAGTCTGAGAAAACTGGAAAAAGCTTGTTCCCTCATCACTTGGGAATGTTGTCAAAAAAAAGATAAACTAAAGCAACTAACCCCAAACTTTGTACTGGTACCAATTTTCAGTTTAGCAAATCCTATGTTTATGTATGCAAAGTGAGGGGGTTACACTGCTTATAGATAAATGTGTCAAAATTCCCTTCTAAAGTACTGTAAGGTCTGCTAAGAGAGAGTTCTTTAGATTAGATCTGCCATCCCCAGCCTTTGCTAGGGAACGTGGGGGTTTTTGAGGGCAAGTTAAGGTTTAAAGAATGACTAAAAAGTGTTAATTTCTGCATGTGGGAAATTTCAGAGTAAATCTATAGGGCAGATACCCAGATGCACAAACCTTCAAAAACTGAGGCTCTCGGACATACGGGGCGGTGTTGGCAAAGTCTGATTTGTAGCTCCTCAGAGTTTGCTTTACCACATTTTTGGGCTCAGATGGTTTATGATTTATCACCACCCCCACAATCATTTGATTTTATTCTCTCTCTTGCAGTATTTCAGAATGGAGCTGATGAATGCTGAAAAACAGAGGAAGGAAAAGAAAGTATTTGAACAAGCAAAGATGAACTTGGTAGGTTCACACATGAATGTGCAGTTCTAAGGAATCCATATTAATGGCTTGTTTGACAACAGCTCAAGGAAAGCTTTTGTTCCTGTATTGTGCCTGTGTTAAGCATTTTAAGTATTTGCTAATGCTCAGCTCAAATACTACATACAGTGATTTTTCTTTACATTTATAAAGTCTTTTGTTACATTCCACAGTTGGAAAGTTATTAATAATTTCTGAAAAAGACTAGTTAAGTGTACTATCTTGTACTTCTTCACAGTTATGCAAATTGGATAAAGAAAAACATTAATATCTTCTTCTGATGTTTTTTCCATGTTTGCAAAAATGGTAACTGAAAGGAAACCAATTTTTTCAATGACGTTATGCTTGATATTACAGGGGGAATTCAGTTATCCTGAAGAGATTCTCAATGGGGAAATGGCTCGCATAATCTACAGGGATGCTGCTCAGAAAATTAAAGGTGATTTAATGTTTCTTTTACTTATTCATTAGGAAAATTGTCACCTTTAACTCAGCTCTCTAGTGGGTAATACAGATAGACCGCTCCATCGTACACACTGAGATACATTTTCAAATATACTGTTTCTTCAGCAGAACCTAGATAATGCCAAAATATAAATTAATAGTGCTGATAGTTCTGATTTTCACAGCTTTTCTGCAGGCTTTTGGGCTGAAGTGACATAGGTGCTGGGCTTACAGCCTCCAAACTTGTATGTTTAAAAACACCAAGGAGAGGGCAGTTCAGAATTACACCTCTTTTGCTTTTGTTGTTTACTGCACATTAGATCACAACTAATCAGCACTTATGACAAAGAAGTAAGAATTCAGACTGAAAATAAACTGGGTTAAATCCCTTTAAATTAACCAGGCTTGGTAAACTTTCATCATTCTATGGAATAATAATAATTTGATACTATTTTTTTGTTGTTCCTCTTGAAATGCAGGTGCTGAGTTCCATCTGGCTGTGCTTTCCATTGCAAAGCTCTTTGATTTTACCCAAGATTTGCAAAAAGAAATCCTGGAAGGGTGAGGTTTGGCTTTGTACTGTGGGTATTTTTATTTCATTTTGCTTGTTTTTTAACAAACACTTCTCATAACTTCGCCAATTGATAGTGGGCTGACAGGTTCACAACTAAAAGCTGTTCCTTTAGAGAAGTAGAATGTTAAGGCCTCTGGGAAATGCTTTAACAAAAACAAAACATGAGGCAAGCATGCTTGTTAGAAAAGGATACTTGTGTATTACTTCAGAAGGGCTTTGAGAAGCTGCTAAGAAAAACTTAGATAAAATATAGTTGTCACTGAATAAATACTGCACTTCTTTTCTGTGAATTGACTGGAGGAACTGTGGATTTTCCTAGCGTGCTTTGTGGTTCTCCTGCATCTTCAGTATCTCCACTTGTTCCTCTTTTGAAAGATCACTCTGAAAAGCTTCCTGTCTAGTTCATTCTATTACTGGAGAATATCCACATTAAATAAAACCCCAAAATAGGCTTATATTTTGTCTGTCTCTTATGGGAAGGTAAAATGTTTTTTTCTCTGGCACTTGGTTACTTAGAAATCAAATACATTTCTATACAAATACAACAGCCCTTCTAAGCAAAAGAAGAATGGTGGTTGAGGGTTGTTACAGACAAGGTGTGTTTAGTTTGCAGACCAGGTATGCTGATGATCCTCTTACATGGGACTACATGGCCCGTCGTGAGCTGGAGATGGAGTCCAAGCAGTCCACAGAACAAACCACAAAGCAGATGAAAATAAGTGAAATGACCCAGAGAGAGGAGCGGTGCTCTGCAGTCTTTGAAGAGGCAGTGGGAGCAGTGCCAACAGGTGAGAAGTTCTGACTGCATTTTAACATATTTTCCTGTTACTTGAGCATACTCTATACTGAATCTGCCCTCCATTCACTTAAAACCATTACCACTTGTCCTGTTGCAACAGGCCCTGCTAAAAAGTCTGTCCCCATCTTTCTTATAAGCTTTAAGTACTGAAAGACTGCAACAGGGTGTCCCCAGAGCCTTCTCTTCTCCAGGCTAACAGCCCCAACCCTCAGCTTCTCCTCACAGGAGAGGGGCTCCATTCCTCTGATAATATTTGTGGCCCTAAAGTCAGGCAGACAAAGAAGGATTTTTCTCAGCTGCCTGTGAATGCCCTCTCTCTTGCAGAGGCACATTGAGAACTACAGGCAAAGAGTGCACTGAGCATCAGTTGTGACAGCATGTGCTGAAGCCTCAGCACTTTAGAAAGAGTTACTGTCTGGAGCTTACACTGGGAAGCCATTAAAAAATGTTCATGTTTTGGATGTGGGGTCTCTGTTTTAAAATGTTGTATTATAAAAGTTGGCATTAAGACTTAAGTGCTTGGATTCTCTGTATTCCTTTTAGACAAATATTTGTGCTTACTCTGTGATTCTGTGAAGTGTGACGTTATGTCTTTGATTCTCCAGAGGACATGTGGAAATGCTACATCACTTTTTGCTTAGAGAGATACAACAGAAAAACCAACAGTCAAGGATTAAAGCAAAAGGTAATAGCTTATTTGGACATCATAGTAACAGATCATCCCTATTTTGACTGACTTCTGTATCTGTCAGACAAAGGAGAGGTATTTTGACATTTTATCAGAAATACCTGTGGCCATCATTAAAAATCATTTAGTCCCCATCTGAGGGGATCACTTCTACTGTCAGGCTCACATGTGGCCTGCCTGAACATGAATAACCTGATATAAACCAGCAGTGTCAGTAAAGTACAGTGACCTCTTTGGGTGAAAGTTAAGAGTGCAAATGTGTCCATGGTCACTGACAGTCCTGCAAATCTGTGTTGTTCAGAGAGGAGGATGAATGGAAAGGACTCTTGCAAGTAAGTCCAAGCTAAGTTAGGTGCTGGCATGTGAGCACCTTAGGTACACATCTGTGCTTGGGTGTGACTCAGTGCATAAACTAATGATCTTGGGCAGTTTGGTTCCCTTTTAATACAGTAAAATAACGTTGCTGTTGTTCTTTCACTCCTTAAGGAAGAGATGTAATTCAAATGCTCAGATATCCCCCTTGTCTTGGAATGTATGCAGATACCTAAAGCATTAGATATATAACTTACTGTATTTCAGTGATGTGTTGATACATGAAATCCGCTGGGCTTCTTGTAATGCTGGGATCTGGTGTATGCAGGAATCATCTATGTTTACTTTTTCTTCTCTGTTGGTTCTAGAGGCTGGAGAGGACACTGAGTGTGTTCAACAAAGCCCATGAGTCCGATTTGCTGTCAGAAGCTCTCTATAAGCAGTGGGTAAGAGCAGACAGAAAGAATAGCTTGTGAGATTGTCCTGTATTGCTTACATCCCTGTCTTTACCATGTTGAGTAGATAGAAGGGTGGGCAGTATTGCATTCAAGACCTCGCTTCTTTAACAAGGTATTGAAAATGTCTTGTGATCAGCTGTATCTGCTGGGTTTTAGGTTCAACTACTGCTCGAGTCCGGCCAGTTTGAGAAAGCCACAGAGGTGGCAGCGGCTGCAACTAAGCGCTTCAGCCAGTCAGTGGAAACTTGGCAGATGAGGCTGCAGGTGCTGATCCAGCTGAAGAGTGATGATGTGACCCAGTGTTTTGAAGAAGCTATTAAGCACATGAAATCTCAGGTCTGTGCTGGTTTTATTGACTTGCATGTATTAGTCTTGGGCCGGAAACCTCTGATATTTGATTCCCCTCCTGCTTACCTTTCAGGGTGCTTTGCCATTATGGACCCTCTGGGTGGAATGGAGTGAAGGCACAAACAGCAAGGAGGACACAGAAGCCCTCTATCAGGTACTTAGCTAATAGAAGTCTACTTTTTATGTCAGTGCGTAAATAATTGGGAACAATGGGTGTGGATGGAACACGTAACAAATGCTTTATACTGCAGTACCTTCATGAATGTGTTGATATTGGAGAATTTCAACTAAAAGCTACGTACGTTACCAAAATCAGTTGGATGTAGGCTTATAAGCCTTTTAATTGTAGCTTTTTTTTTTTTCCTTTTAAACTTGCAGAGATCCTTACAGGCCACAACTCCGGCAGAATCTGCGACTATGAAAGAAATGTATCTTGACTGGACTTACAGAAATGGTGGTTATAAGAAAGTGAAAAAAGCCTTTACGAGGTGATAAATAAAACCTTCAAACCTGAATGTTCTAGTGCAGGTGTTAAAAGGCTTGAATCCTAAAGTTACTTGTGTTTTTACTTCAGTCTGTGTGAAAATCGGCCACTTTCACTTGACTTCTTCAAGAAGATGATCCAAATAGAAAAGGAGCAAGTAAGTAATCAGTAGCTTGTACTTGTAAAATACGCTTCTGATGTTGGATTTAAATAGGAAATAGAGTGCTTATGAGTTGTGTCATTAGTTTGTGATCAGTTCATATTTGTCTTCTGAAGTTGATTCATAGCATTGAACACAAAGCCGAGTTCCATGGTAACTAATCTTTGGCAGTGTGCGTGTGCGCGTGTAATTACCGTGACTCTTTTTCTTTGTACGAGTCTAATCAAGCTGCAGATTCACTTCTGTACAAAATAAATGGCCTTTTAATACCTTCCTTTGTTAGGAATCCTGCAAAATGCTCCATCTGAGAGAATACTATGAACGTGCCTTGAGAGAGTTTGGTTCAACAGGTTCTGGTAAGAGGGTTTTATTTATTTATTCATTCATTCCATGCTGCTGCTTTTATTTCCATCCATTTCAAAAGTTAGCTGTTCTGCCCTTGTGATTGCTGCTGTGCAGAGTGGAGCCAATTTCTTCTGTGCTGTTAAGTGCATGACACTGCAGTGACCCTTCACTTTGAGCCCAGGGTCGTTGTTCACAGTGGGATGGCTTCAGCGGAACTACCAGCAAACAGTTTTGACTCTGGCTGGCAGGGAGATGATACCACCTTGAATTTGGGTTTGCAAACACTATGGGGCTATGTTTTTCTAATCAAGATTTCTGCAGTATTCCTTTTCAGAAAGTAAATAGCTCAATTATTGCAGCGTTATTTTTAAGACACCAGTGTTCCACTGGAAATAGAACCCGGGCTTTGGTTCTCAAGGGCAGGGGGCTGTAGTTTCTCAAAGTAAACCTCATTGCATTAATATCAAGGACACTTACAGAATGTTTCTAGGTCAGGTTTGGTATGTCTGTTCATACCAATCAAAACATAACCAGAACTTCTTTTTCTTTTAAAGATCTCTGGCTGGATTATATCAAAGAGGAGTTAAATCATCCCCAAGGCAAACCGGAAAACTGCGGGAGCATTCACTGGCGAGCTATGAAGATGTTGCAGGGGGACCTGGTGGAAGACTTTGTTTCCAAATACACTTTACTGCAAACTGGACATTTATGAAAATCATGGAAAATTATGAATAGTTACAACATGACTGTGTGCATTTTTTTTAACTTCTTTGTACAAAACTGAGTATGTTCCAGGATCTCATTAAAATGTAACTTTACATTCTTACATGTGTGAAAAAACAGTCTGTCCCATTGCAATTGTTTCTGGTGGTGCTTCTGCCAGGGGCAAGTTCAGGTGCATACTTAGAGGAGAAAACAAAGGTCCCTCTGAGGGTGTTCCTCATTGAGAGTTCTGAGAGCAAACTTCCTCCTGCCTAAACCTTCACATGGAACAGTCACAATGAATCAGCTTTTACATTGCAAAGCTTAATATGCAAAAAAGTCCAACCCAAACCCGCAGAAACTGCGCCTGTGGAAGATCTTTGTATCTTCCTAAGTTGAATAATGGAAAGTGGAACACTGGAGAAGTGATCTCTAAAATCACAGTGGTGTTTCTGAAGTCATCTGTAATCCTCTTTTCAAAAGGCCATCTTCTATCTCCCCACTATTTCTCAGATGCCTCACATCTGGCATCCTACTTTCCCCAACTCCTCCCCCAGTAATCACTGCTTTTATATCCTGTCTGCCCTTTATTATGCTATTCCTTCCCTTGCACCACTTGTCTTCCTTCTTCAGTTGCACAACGATTTTAAGTCCAAAATGTTGGTTTGCAGGAATTTTTTTTGGTTGGTTGTTTTTTTTTTTGTTTGAAATCCAACAAAGCCGATAACCACCGCTTCTGCAAGCGGGCTCTTGACGTGTGCTCGTTCCTTCAGAGCTTTGCCGTTTGCTCCACTACTTGCAGCACCCTTGTTGAGCCATGTCTATTTCCTAAGAGCATGTCTGCCTGACGCCCGTACCTCCGGGTGCTTTCTTTGCGCACACTTCCAGCACGAGGCCTGAAGGAGGGGTTATCTTTTGCCAAGATTAAAAAGGCACAGAGTCTGCAGAGGCATCGATGTTTTACCTACACCTTTGTGAGTGCAAAGGTGCTTTCTTACAGCTCCTGAGTATTTCTCTGCCTTTTTTCTCTGGTTGCTTTGCCCTCTGGTCAGGCTTTTCCTCGCTGCACACCGTCTCCAGTAGCAATGGAGCTCTGCACCGTGTGTCCGAGCAGCACAGGCCGCGGGCTCTGCACTGGAGCTGGGCGCAGAAGGCCGCAGTGCTGCACACCGACCCTGGCGGGATGGGGGTCCCGCGGCGCCTCACTTCAGCCGCCTTCGCGGCCGGCGTCGCGCCGAGCTCCTCGGTCAGCCGGTGCCGAGGCGCAGCCACTCATCCTCGCAGGCCGCCCGCCCGGTCGTGGCCTGGGGCGCAGCTGCTGCTGATGGGACCGACGCGCACCTCACGGCGCTGCCCCGCATAGCGCGGTTGGCTGCGCCGCCGGCTCCGCAGATGTGGTGCGCTGCTGTGGGGCGGGGAGCGGGGCGGGGCGGGCTCGGTTCTCTCGCACGACCCGGGCGGGCAGCGGTACTTGCCGGTGTGGGTTTCCCGACGTACGCGGTGCTCTGCCCTTGTTGGCGGTGGGGACTCCTGTCAGGTACCTCCTGGCAGCGGGTCCGGCCTCTGCTCTGGGAGCCCGGCTTCCTGCGCCCTCGGCAGGGGCTGGCCTCCAGCGAGTCCATCTTTGCTGCGGTGGGGATAACGCACCTTCCCCTGCCTCCCCCTCAGGGACCCCTTGAGGCCTTACCTTGTGCTCTCCAGCTGCGCGGCCGCCATTTTTAGCCCCTCAGGAGGCTGCGGGAGGATCTGTCTCTCTCCCGTCTCCTTGGCACGTTGGCTCCCATAAGGTGGGATTCATAGTCTTTGTTGCTTGTACCCATTCCACTCCTTGTGTCTTATTACCTTTGTAACTTACACAGCCAGCTGCTGTTGGCAAAGGGGCGCATTTTGGGTCAGATTTGGGACCCGCTCCCAAAATGGCAGCGCGGTCATGGCTGTGAGGGAGGAGGCTGCGCCTGAGGTGATTGATGGCAGCAGTGTGAGCCATTTTTCTGCGGGTTTGCTTTCTCATTGGAAAGCCTTTTAAAACCTGGTTTAAAACCTCTGATTCATCAAGGGAACAAACAGCAAGGCTCAAGGGCTCAGAAGCATTTAAATGCAGTAAGTCCACGAGCCTGGAAGGAATCAAAGGTGCTACTGGATTCCTTTCAACTGTCTTGTAGGTGATGGCTGGTGCCATTGAATCTGAAAGCTCTGAGGAGGAACGGCTGCTAAATGAGAGAGAAACTATGGCCTGGAAGCCCAGAAAAGGGAAGCCTAAAATAGTAGGACAAAACAAAGCAGGTGAGTAATTAAACTTATACTGCGCTTGAGGAAATACACGTAAAAGAGCATATGTAAAGCTTTTTGGTGATGCATGGGAAATGCTGCTTCAGTTACTGTACTAAATAATTTACATGTAAATAATCGGTGTATGCCTAGGTGTAAGAGTGATTAATACTGCCAAAAAACCTTTATATACATTAAAAATAAACCCACAACCAAAACAACCACAAAATCCAAACCAAAAGCAGAGCTGTGTTATTTCAGCATACCTGTGTTTGTTTTAACTACCAGAAGGTGAATGTGGTGAAACAAGGCTGCTGGTTCCTTTCCCCTATTTTGAAGAGTTATATTTCAACAAGAGTCTGTGGAAAATCCTGACTTAGGCTACTGTTGATGCAATACCTCCAGTGTTCCCAAGCATCTGAAACAGCACTGTGATGATATTACATGTGTAAGAAACTGCATATGTTACATTAGTCAAAAAGTGCATTTATATACCTGTCTGAATTATTGCACGTTAAGCATTTAATTGTTCCTGTTTAATTCCTCTTTCTGTTGGTTTTAGAATGTTTGCTGAAGAATATTCCAGGTGTTCTTGATAGTGAGTCTGAAGAAAGTGAATTACCTGATACCTCTCACAATGACAGTGATACTGGCGGCTCTCCTGCTCATGTTGTTCATACACGTTCTGACCTGGAAGACTTGGATGGAGAAGTGTCCAGTATGTCCGTGGCTGTAACTTACCCAGAGCTGCCAACTGCTGCTGTACACGAGGTGGAAGACTGGGAGAAAGAGTTGGAGGATTATAATCCTTATGGTAAGTACGAATTTACTGGTGCTTCATTTTGAGTTTTCAATAGTATGTGAATCGGCGGAAGGCTCTTTGCAGGAGAATGGTTTAAATAGCACCACATGCTCTATTTTGGCAAGCAACCTTTCTTCTTGTTGGCCTCATGGATTTGTAATGCAAGATTTTGATGTCAAATACAGGATTTAAAGGCAGTGTTGTGAAATTAGCTTGAAACTTGTTTGAGCATTTGAATTCTTAGGGAGTGGAATGGGAAGAATTAGTTGTATGTGCGTATTGAGTTTCTCTGGAGAACCTAGGTCTCAGTAGGATATCTTTGTTATTCTGAAGTAAAAGAGAAGGGTACATGGAGTGGTTCATGGAGGAATCTAAATTTCTTTTTGTGTGAAAGGAATTCTTCCTTGAAGAAATTCCATCCAGACTCTACACTGTAATGTATCTCTGCAGCATGGCTTTCTGTGGGGGGGAGCAGTACAAGTGCTTAGTCTCTGTGTTTAGCTTCTTGTTGCTTTTGCTGTAGGCTTGAGGAGTTTTTTAGGGTGTTTGTTTGTTTGCTTTTACTGTTTCTTGAAGCCTGATCCTCTTAAGTGGTTGCGCCTGTGACTGGTCCCATGCACAAAGGTGGCATTGGATGGAAGCAGTTTCATCTGTATCTTTAGGGCTGTATTAATCCTCCCATTTGTAAACTGTTTTACAGTGACTCGTGTTGAACTGGGAGTCTCAATCTTCCATTTGCCAGGCTGTGTTTTGGGATAGAGCAAGTGAATGGAGTTTAGCCAGCAGTGGCTGATAACCCGCTGTGGGTTTGTTGGCGCAGAATAGAACCATTTCCATTTTCTTCTCATTAATGTGTATCTTTTGTGATTAATACAAACGCTCTTTTCTTTGTTCAGGAAATATCAATTCTCAGTTTATTTTAAGTCCGTAAATGGCTGTTGTGTTCAAGTTCCATTGTTTGATAACAAGGAAGTGGGAGAGTTTTTGCAGCCTTCCTTTAAAATCATTCTGATTTTAGAATGGAAACAGTAGTAGTTTTTCACACTGGATAATCTGAGAAAAAGACTATTTCTTTTTCAGATATTTCCCTCTCTTCCATCGTGGGCTTTCCTTGTAATTTTTCATCTGCTCAAATTTATGGATTTTTTTTTTTTTTTTTTACTGCAGTTATCACAAGTTCTCTTATTTTCCTTTATTTAACTAACTCATCCCTGCCTGTAGCTTGTGCTCTCAAATTGTTACAAACTAAGGCAGCTGTGATGATAGGATTCAGGTGCTCATGAAGGATAATGAGTACAAGTGCTGAGTTGTTAACTGCCACAAATGAAACTGTCCTTGGTTGGCCATTTTATGGGTTTTTACAAGCTTTTAAAAACTGTTTCCTTTGGTGGCTTGTTTGACAGTGCTGCTGGAAGGCGAGCACATGGATATACTGTGCTGGGGCCTCTGCTGCCCCACACTCGGAGCTCTTCATTTGCTCAGTCCTTTTCAGTGTCTGCTGGCTGGAAATCTTTTGCTTCTGTTGAAGGACTTTACCCTATTTTTGTGCTGAGTTGGTTATTTGGCTTGATTCTAGCTGAGTGGAAATATTATTCACAGCTAGCTTTTACAGAACCCCACTCTTCCATGCTGTCCAGTGACCCAGTTCTTAAAGGGTTTGGAGGGCTCCTAATTGGGATGTGGTGATGGAGACAGCAGGATGGAGGAGGGTAAGTAAAAGTAGTTATTTTTGTGAGCCTTTTATGCCTGGAGAAAATGTAGAACTGCATGCGCTGTAAGAGCTGTGTTGGATGTTCTGAAACCAGGTATAACACTGAGCTTTTGGGAAAACTGTCTCTGTGGAAAGGGCTTTCCTTAAAATGAAGATGTTGCCAAGTTCAGCTGTTTGCTTTGTTTGTAGGTCTAATTCATGAGTGCTGGCAGATCAAATTGAAATGGTTCACTACAAGGTGCTGTAGACCTGCAAAATAATCTGCTGCACTACACCACCAGTTTTCTTCAGTATCTCCCATGCTTTAAATCTTTTCTTTGATCTTCTTTAGATGCTGACGATTTCCACTGTGGAAGCTTTCAGGAAAATAATCCTTTGGCCTCATACTCATGGCAAGAGGATTCGTTTTACATCCCAGGCTGTCACCATGCAGCTTCTCTTGCTTTTACGCCACCATTTAGAATGACTGAGACTGGCCAGTTTGATGATGCTGATGAATGAGGTTGACCTTGGTCAGAACTAAGTTTGACTTCTGAGTTGGATTTTGTTCTTCACTGATTGAGTCATGTCAAGTCCTTTGGCTTGCTTGCAGAGCTCTGCATAAGGCCAGAAATGAACTTGCCATCTCTGAAGTTTTGCTTAGACTGCGTCCGAGCTGTTTATAAATTGACCACACTTGACCTCTGGAAATGAGAGTGTGGGTGCTAGCTGTAAGGAGTCAGTGCATTTCTGGACTTTTGTTTGTTATATATATGTAATATATATATATAATCTTTGTTGTTGCTAATTAATTTCTTGAGAGGAAGCATTTAACTTAAAATCTTCAGTTTCTCTGCCAGGCTTTGTCAGTTTTGACATACTGATCCCTGTGTGTCTATGTAACTTGTAGTTTCCATTTGATGCTGTCAAATGGTTTGGATGGCTGATGGCTTTAAAACCTCTTCCTCATTGCAGTTTCCTTGTGTGTTTCTGTGTTGCAGTTTGTGATTCCCTGTCTACTGCTGGTGTTAACAAACCATGACAAATACAGAATGAGTTGGGTTTATTTTTATGTATTCCAATATAAAGGAATGACATGTATGTGATACATGTGTGTACAAATGGTGGGGACTGCTGCATCCAGTAGGAATGCTGGGTGCTTGAGACTGCCTCTCAGCAAAGATTCTCCACATCAGACCTTCTTCTATATGGGCATATTATCTAATCTTACTGTTGTCTTTATAACATTCTCATGTGACATTAGACACGTAATGAAAAAGAAAATACCTACACTTATGTAGTGTCTTGCAGTATGCAATCTTTGTCCTGCAAGCAGTAGTGCATTAAAGTTCCTGATACTCCCAATGTATTTGTTTTGTTGTTTGTGGCAAATTAAGAGATGGGAACACAAGATGCGTCCATAAAGTCTCTAAGACTGTAGCTGGGACTAGATCTGTGTCCTTTCTGTCTTTGCTCTGGTGTTAAAAGAAACATTCTCAAATGAAATGTGAAAGCGGATTGAGTGGCTGGTCACCTGAGTAACAGTAATGTTCAGCTAATGATCATGTTTCATTACTCACTTCTCTCTCAAGAACTTCTTGATGGCTTTGACACAGGCTGATGCTGGAGAAGAGCACCCATGTTTGTGTAGTCTCAGGCCAGGAGTTAATGTTTACCAGAGTATGAGTCCAAAATAATTTACACGTCAGTTTGGAAGGAGCAAGTGAATGACAGTGATATTTGTTTAATCTTTTCCTAGAGAGCAGAGGAGGGCAAGATCTTGGAAGAGTCTTGTCTTCTGGTATCTTGCAGTTTCTGGTTATGTTTTAGTACCTAACAAAGAGTGGAAGCCTGGTATTGAAGTTGCAGGAAATGTTTATGTGTTCTGTGGGCTACTGGCTCTCAGAGGGTGCAGCTTTTCGAGTCTTGCATTAGTTAAAACATGCACTTGACCGTGGAATAGAAGTGAGAATTGGCTATGCCCAGCTTACCAGGTTTGGGTATGTAGTGGCTTCTTTCTCTATCTGAGAAGACAAACTATGAGCATGACTATAATAGACTTGCCAACTAGAGTAAAATTATTGATTTGCATTTATAAATGCAATATTAATAAATATAGATGGAGTATGGATTACTGTTGGAGTAACAACACACCAGTAAATTCTGGAAGTTCCTCTGGAAAAGCACAGGTTGCTTTCTGAGCCTTCTGGGCTCCAGCTGCAGATGTCAGTGCCCAACGCTACCCTGCAGAGGGCAGCAGAAAATTGTCTACCCTGCTCAGCGTCTTCTCATCTGGCGCTGAGTTTCATCTGCAAGTGTGAGATCCCCGGATTGGATTTCTAATGTTCATAGCAGTTCAGATCCGTGTTCTGCATAGCCCTGTTGTTCCCCAGTGATGCTGATTCATGGCCCTGATTAGTTTCTCATTTTTTTTTTATTTCACTCTGAAGTTATACTTACTGGACTGAAAAATTTCTCCCATGGCTGAGAAAGAACATCACTTGTCTTCAGGCTTAATATGTTTTTTTTACTGTGCTTGTGGGAGATGGCCCACTAATAAAGATGAAACTAAAAGGATTCTGTGGAACCAAACTTGCCTTTTTAGAAATTGTTTTAAAAGGATAACCAAAAAGTCTTTATAACATCAATCAGGATTATTTTCTTCCTGTGTGGTTCCAAAATTTCATCACTACGGAAGTCTTCATGCCATTTTGTTGCACTCTATAAATGAAGTTTGTTTTCTCAGCCTGTAATAGCAATTGAAATCAGCCTTGTCTATCTCCACTGTGGTGTTATTAGAGGAGAAATTGTCTTGAATGGCTGCTCCCTGAGCTGTTTTTATTTTACGTGGTTGTAAACTTCAAAGATTTGTTTATAGTGTCCCTTTAAGGTTAAAACTGACACCACCCCTACCAGCTTTGTTAAAAAACCACGAGGATTTTACAGCAGAGATGCATTGCAATCTGTGGGGATGTGTTGGCAAATGTAACTTTCTTGGTCCTGGCCTTGCTTGTTAGGGAAGTGGCTTAATGTTAAGCTTGATCTGAATACTCTCAAACTTCAGTGGGATTAGAAAACCAGATGCACACTTCTCAGCATTTCCCTGGAAGGATTTGAAACCAAGCTCACAGATTTCAGTGTTTCTGCACTACAGTGTTTCAAATTTCATTGTGAATCTTGCATTGATCCTGTTTTGACACAAGCGTGCCATTCTAGGCAAGAACACGTTGCAATTAAACCCAACAGAAGGTAACACATGAGCCAGCAATTCAAGCCAAGAGTGTCAGCCCTTCAGCCTGCTCAAATTATTGAAGGAAAAGAGTCCTGTTACAGGACCAAGATGGTAGATATTTTACACGTACAAGGAACACATTGGCAATGTATGAATCAGTTGGGAGATTTGTCAGAGGTGTCAGAGATTCCTCAGTTTAAATGCATATACATCTCTAACAGGATTCTCCCTTTCTGTACAATATAGCATCTACGGTACAATATAGCATTCAAAGGACAGAAGGCTCTACTGCATGTTAATGTGCTTGCTGGTTTTATATTTTGGGGGAGGCTTAGTAGTGTGGCATAATACAATGACTTAATGTGGGTACAACTCTGAAGCTGCCCTTACTTGTCTCCTCTCTTCCCCATTTTACAGGTAGAGGTAATCATACAGCCTGTTCATAAAGTACTGCAAATACTCTGAGCAGGAAATCTCTTCTGAATAGTGAGGTGTTAAAAGCCAACAAAACCCCAACAGAGTTTTTGCATTTTCTTTGAACAGGCCAGCAAATAATCAAAAAAATGTTTGGGTGCATCTGTTGTTTCCTTTTAGACCTATAGGGAATGATTTGCAAGAGGAAATAATTGAAGGAAATGTGTTCATATTTCCTGTTGATAAGGTACAGCATTTAATTCATACGTCAGATTGAGACAGTGTTTCTTGCTCTTACATAACCATAAAATCCAGCCCATTTCAGAGCCTTTTAAAGACACTACTGCTTGACTTGTTTTCTTCCATCTTGTAACTAGTGTGCTTTTGCTCTTAAGCTGAGAAAGTGCCTCTGCTGTTCAGGGGACTCTGTGGATAATTTCACAGGCTAAGGGAAAAATGCGAATGGCAGCATCTCATCCTGACCATCTGCTGCTTCCAAGGACACCAGTATAAATCCTATTGTAACAAAGGTCATTTTGTGAAGTTAGTGGCTAAGAATCTGTAGGCACAGGAAAGGAACTTGTGATACTTACCCTCTGTGGTTGTGTGATGTAAACATACATGTTGGAAGTTTGAGCATTAAAGGATAAAATTGTGGTAGAGTTACTAGTCCTGGGAGTACCAGCTGCTCATAGTGCAGCTTCCTGGCTTGGCATAAGAAACCTACTAAAAAAAGCTGCAGAGCACACAGCCCTAATAACTGGTTTAGTAATGGAAACAGCTTCCTTGAAGCATTTGGAATAGTATCTCAGCTGGTATGAACTCTTGCAGCTCACTATGCAAGCAGAAGCTCTGTCCATGTGTATCCCCCTATGCAATGCCTGTGTCATCTCTGAACTGAAGTTCCTGTTCAGTATGTCATTATTGCTGTGGATTTTAGTTCTTAATATAATGGGCCTTCTTTACATTTGTTGTAACTTTACTGACTTTCACGGAGCCAAAACCATGAATGTGGCTCAATATCTATTTCTTTGCAGGTTGTTTCTCTTTCTCCCCCATTGGTGATAGGTAATGTCAGGACATACAGCTGAATTCAGCCTAGGAAAGTTAATATCTTGTAATTAACTCTTCTTACAATTGAAGTCATCTTCAAGTCTTCTTATAACTACTTATAATTCAGCAGCTCTTAGTTCTATGGCCTGAATTACTTTAATCAAACTTTTTCTGATCTGCCTGCAACTTCTGCACTTCGACCTGGAAAATCTTTCCATTGTATGTTGCAGTAATTTAAGACTGAGTTGCGTACACAAGTTGTATGTGTTTGTTATAAGCCTGAGGTCTCAGTATATTGTTTTATTTCTGTCAATGGGAAATGCCAGTTAATTCTGCTCAGTCCTTTTTGAGCTTTTGGTTCCTGGTAAAGTTTACATTGAGTGTCAGTCTGTGAGATGTGGAGTACCAGGCAATCCCAATTCTCATAGTGCTGCTTTGCAGGTATTGCGGACTCGGGTTCTGACAGCAAGTATTTTTATCTCTACCTCAGGAACTACTCCAGAACTTTTATGTTCTCACTGAGAAGTTCCTTCAGTTAGTTAACACATACTAGAAAATATTTTGTTGGGTTTTAATTATTTCATTGCAGATAAAGTCATATCATTTCATCTGTAATTTTTGTCCAGACACAAACATGGGTTTGTGAGTAAATGTGCAGTGTTATAATATAGTACTGACTGGCTACAGCTGGCTGGTAGTTGTGTAACTCCGTCTCCAGTGTTAGATGCTCAAATGCTTCTGGGGAAGTTAATAGGTGTGACAGTGTGATTAAACAGGACCTACACTCAACAGCAGAGAGTACAACCTCCCTTTATGTAACTGGAATTCCAGAGGGTGAGAAAAAGTAGTTCATCTGAGCAGGTCTTCCCAGTGGTGACAGTAATATGGTAGAATTGGAGCAGCAAAGTCAGAGGAGCAGCTGATACTGCCAACAGAAGCATAGGCAACAAATCAATATATTAGGGGTTGTCTTAGTAACATTTAGGAGGAGTGGGGACAGACTGGAACCTTGGTCAGCACTGGGTCTGAATTAACTTCTAGCCTGAGTAGCCTGAAAGCCAATGCTCTTTGAAGCCATTTTGTATTGAGGTATTTGGCAGGAGCTGGTGGTGTCTTATGTGGATTCTCTGTAGGGAATTGGGGACTGAACCAAGTTGCTCCAAAAGCACCCTTTTTGTCAGGAGAGAAGCAGGTTATGTGTTTGGTCTGGTGTCGTGGTTTAAACCCAGTCAGCCATAAATCAGCCATGCAGTCTCTCTCTCACTCCCTCCCTTTTTCTTCCCCCTGCTCCCGGAGGGGTGGGAAGGAGAATCGAAAGAATGTAACTCCCACGGGCTGAGATAAGAACAGTTTAGTAACGAAGGTATAACACAAATCACTACTGCTACCACCAATAATAATAATGATAAAGGAAATAACAAGGGAAGAGAATACAACACCTCACGACCCGCCGACCAATACCTCACCCCCACCGAGCAGTGAACCAGCCCTTCCAGGTAACTCCCAGTTTACATGCTGGGCATGACTTGCTGTGGTATGGAATACCTCTTTGGCTAGTTTGGGTCAGGTGTCCTGTCTCTGCTTCCTCCTTGCTTCCCCTCCTCCCTGGCAGAGCATGAGACTCACAAAGTCCTTGGTCAGACTGAACATTTGAGCAGTAACTAAAAACATTGGTGTTATCAGTGCTGTTCCCAGGCCAAAAGTCAAAAACACAGTACTGCACCAGCTACTAAGAAGGAGAAAAAATGACTGCTACTGCTGAACGCAGGACATCTGGTTTTGGTATACCTCCAAGTGCGCAATGTTGGAAAACTGAGGAACCGCATCTGCTCCATAATAGCATATTTAGTGGAAGTAAAGTATCTGTAGAGGACAAAAACTAGGAATGTTTAGATTTTATGCTGTGCGGAGCTATTAGATTCATCTGCTGAAGCCAGCAAGATTTCTGTAAGTTACTGTAATTACTGCATTTACACTGGGTTTCATATAAAAAACCATCTGATATTGCATTGCAATTCAGAACCCCTCTTAAAATTCCCCTGGGGAGAAGGGGAAGAGTGTAGAGGGGAAATTAATATAGCTGCTATTTTAAACTTTTAATGGGTATGTGTCATAGATCACATTGGTCATGTAGCCTAACTCTCTGTCCTCCAGGATACAGCCAAGGAATTCTTGTGGCAGAAGAAATGCTTCTTCCATATTGGTTTAACACATCTTGTAAGCTCTTGCTTCACAGAAAAAAATAGAGCTCAAAATACAGGTTTCATAATTAAGTATAAGCACATGAGGTGATGTACAAAGTTGTATGTGGAGTGCTGATCTGCTGGAACAAGCCCTTGTCCGTGTGGGGGAACAGGTCTGGTTCAGGAATCTCAGTTGCTGCTTTCTCCTTACGATAGGAGAAGAACATGTAAAGGAAGACTGCAAATTTTGTTTCAGCTGTGGTTAGTTCATGATATCACAAACTGCAGCAGGGCAAGTGGTAATCTGAAATGAATGCACAAAGGTGGAGCCTGTAAATAGCCACAGTGCTAGTTCAGAAGCCACCATTGTTTTGTCTGCTGTCACTACTGTATTTGCCAGAAACTTAGACCCCTTCTTGTTCCCATGTCACTGCCTATCAGTACCTTCAGTTCTGTATTCTTCAAACAGGCCATTATTTTCCCGGTCTGTAACAGCTTTTACCTTCTGTTTTGTTCAGTTTTAGCTTTTCTGCATTGTTCATACTTGATTGATTTGGCCTCTAACTCTGCTGCTTGTACTTTGCCAGAAGTCTGGTCTGTTCAGTGGTATTTGTCAGATGTTATAGATAAAACCACTTGGATAAATGTTTCTGGGGCAGAGACTGCCTGTCTACTAGATAAGAACTGTGTTTAGTTCTTGTGTCTGCACTTGTGTTAATAGGCGTATTGGATTTAATTTGGTCTTATGGAGAGAAGCAGGCAAACTTCTTCAGACAGACGTGGGATTTGGTTTAAGGACAGGCTTTCTTATGTGGTCTGTAAAGTGCATTGTAGCCCTATAGGAATACTTTGCGTGTCTGGTTCCTGCCTGCAATTTTGAATACTAATGATTGTGCTTCTAATTATGTACTGAGGTAAATTCGCAGATGAAAGAATAGGGAGTTTTATCATCTGTCCCATTAAGTGCAGCAGGGTTTCTGCTGTGCAAAGGAGTGACTGTCTAAAACCAGAGCTAACACTGACAGTGAGGGGAAGCCCTTCTCAGATCCACAGGCTGTGCAAGGCACCTTCCATCCCTCTGCACCCTGTAACTGGTTAAAAGGATGTATCAACTTCTTAAATCAGCCATGTCTTTGTCATCTACTTCCAGTGAAGTTACTTCTGAAAAGGAGATTGATGTGGACATCTTGCCAGTGTGTAACAGTGTGGCTGTTTGGTATGATAGGACTGGGGAAACAGGTAACACCCACCCTTTGTGATCCTGACTGCCTGTAAACAAAAGGGCTAAGTTCGCTGTGCTGTTAATGGGCTTAGCTGCTCCATAATTGAGACTCCAGGTACTTGGGAAGCAACCTCTTTTGTTACATATCCTTTCAAATTTGGCTTAGTTATTCTTAGCTTACCTTGGTGTTGGATCTTGCTGAGGCTTTAATGCTTGCTTCTGCCACAATTCAGTCCTCAAGGCTTGACAATAGGATTTTTCTGGTTTCAGGGCTTACCTCTATGGTGTGTGTTTAATTTTCTGCTTGAATTTCCCATTTTCAAAGTATTCTTTTCCTTTTCTGCCTTTTTTTGAACCTAGTGGCTGCTTCTGCCTGGCATTAAATTTTTAGGTTTTGTTTCTACCTGTTGCAGTAGTTCCACCTGTAGCACCAACAATGGGTGCTAGCTAAAGAAGAAATCTGTTCTCTTTTATGGCAGCTTCCACCTTGTGTAATGACTTGAAGATTGTTTCAACAGTGAATGTAGGAAGAGGCTGAAATAGGTCAATATGAGAGAACACAGAGCGTGCAGGAGCTGTGCTCAGTTTTACAATTGGAGCATGCTTCAAGGTTGACTTGATTACTTTGTCTTTAGTTGGAGCCTCACCTAATAGAGCTGAGAGCTTTCCTCTCTCTAGTTTATAGTGCCTTGTATCCTTTTTTGCTGTGCTTGCTATGTTACCACAGACATGACACTGATGTGAGGGGGATATTTATTTTTAGCACTTCTTCCCATGATTAATCCATACAGGTTCTGTTTGACCGTACAATGCTATTTTAATAATGTAGGAACAGCTGTTTTCTCCATGTCTTATCAAATATCCTCCATGTTCTAATAATAACAAGGAGGTTTCTTTATTCCTGGCTATTCCAAATTCCCAACAGAGGGATCTCATTGCATCTCTTCATGGGGCTGCAATCTAGGAATGGGCACTTGTGGCTGGCTAGATAAGATTCTTTGCTGTAAAAATTCAGTCTAATTGAGGATTTAGCATTTATTTTACCTTGAGTCTATTATTACACCTAGGATGACATTTAGGGCTGATTTTTTTTTTTTTTTTTTTTTTAACAGCCCAGTGGTTTTAACTATCTTCTTGTTGCTTTGGTAAAATGACAAGTACATCAATGTGCTTTGCTGTCAGCTGCTGTAGGAATGATTTCATTAGGCTGATTTGTGTTTTCGTTAACACTACCATTGACTGTGTATTAATGCTGTTGTTTACAGATTCTTATTTTGTGATCTTTTTCCTATGTATTTTCTCTCATCCTTTTTGTTGCTGATTTACTGGCACAGAACTGAAACTGTAGCAACTGTCTAATTTAATAGGAGGTCTCTGAATGATAGCTGTCAAAATATGGCATCTGCACCACTGTTAAATGGTGTCTTTTATTTCTTTTTCTGTTGAGTAAGATGCATGTGATTTAACTTGTCCTTCAGGTGGTCTAGTGATGCCATGTTGAGTGAGAGAACCTGACATACTTGACCTCTCAGCTCCATGGTCCCACCGACAAGCAGGGTAGCATGAAGTAGTGCTCTACTAGACAACGAGTACTCCAGGGCAAAATCCTACAGATTGTGACAGTGTTGGCATAGGTTGATAGACCAGAATGAAGAATGTGACATATCCCAAATTCCTTCTGACCTCATATTTTCACTGCTGATATTTTTGACTGTGGGTTTTTTAAGTCATAGCACACTTAAGGTCTGCCAGAGATGTGTGTTTTCAGTGGAAAGTCTCTTCTGTGTAAGAGTTGTCCTAATTATCTTGAGAAAGGTCTGGATTTCTGAAATAGTTGCTTGTTTTCAAGCTTGCTTTCAGTCTGCAGTATACAAGAGAGGAATGCAGGTTATTCTTAGACATGGAAACTTATTCTGCTACTGAAGTGCCTCATCAAATTCACTAGTAGCATGTCTTTTCTTGCTTAGCAATCTTCTCTTCAGAGTGAACTCCAGAAAGCCTTTTGCAAATGGATTTCATTCTGATCTAATGTTCTAATGATCTAATTTCATTCTGATCTAATGTTCATCTAAATGGCTCAGAGCCAGCTTTAGTCATTAACCTATCCATGCAGCTACATACTTTTAAAATAACTTGGCTATTGAACAGCATTTGGGAGACACAGTTTCAGCTACTCTTAACTTAGGAGTTAGTCCCCCCAGAACATTGCCTCTTCTGTCTTCTGAAAACTGAACATTTGCAAACACTTCACTTGGTTTAAAAAAAGAAAAAAGTAGTTGTCAAGGGCAGTAACAGCAGAAGTAGAACCCATTTAGCAAATTTTCTTTGTCAAGGCAGATCTGAAAATTATATTTGGAAGGTAGCTATGTTGTGGGTGCTTCAGAGGCCACTGCTAATAAGCATGACTAGGTTCATGTATTGAAGATACAGGTCTGCTGGAAAAAAATGGCTTGAATGCCAGTCTGTGATTTTTCCAAATTAAATATCTATTAAAATCTATTAAAATTGATAATGAACATTACAAGGTTCCTATGGTTACCAAAGCTTCCTTAGTGCCAGGGCTGCAGTACGTTTCGCTTCAAAGAAGAATCAATTTTTTCCCCATCCTTTCAGTATAATCAAATAGAACTTTCGAAAGTGCTTTTAATTTGCATGCATTAGTTGGTGGAACTTGTTGCCACGAGGATTCGTTAGAGCTGGCAAATATGGCTGTTCCAGATGCTTTTGTTTCATAACATCTTTGAATGAAATCTCATTAAATCACATTCTTCAGCTCTGTACTGTAGGGCGGAGGTGGCCGTCCCTTGGCTGAGAGGACAAGTACAACTCCCGGTGACCTACCGAATGTGGGTAAAGCTCGAATAGATACTACAGTGTGTTACTAAGACAATGTGTAGTCACACAGTTGTGTTTACATGAGTGGCTTGTGCCCACTTGTTCTTGAAACTGGTCTTGCACTTCTGAATACTTCTGCTGTGAAATACAGCCTTGACTAGTAAATGGAAAGGTTAAGAAGGAATGACTCTTATGGTCATGGTACGTCAGTATTGTTTCAGCTAAAGCTGCAGGGGCTGCCACCAGCTGATCAGGGGCTGATTGTTGCAGGATGGAAAATATAACCTGCTACTTGTAACGTGAAGGGACGGACCTAAGCCCCATGGTGAGATCTTATTAGACAATTCCTGTGCAGGTTTCCTCACTGAGCTCAATCAGTGCTGATGTTAGCAAGGTTATAAAAACAACACAGAATGAAGCTGAGGAAATAAACTAAGGGATTTTGCTCTGTCAACCTGGCATCTGGCCTGCGCTAACAGCACATCTGCCTAGCAAAGGTCCAAGATCAAGTGCTCCTGACACTGCTTACTGTTGTTAGGAATTGTTCCCTTTATATCAAGCACAAAAGAGTGTATGTGTATGCATTTCCCAGTGTGTCTTCTAGGGTTATTGTGCAAATTGACCATACATTTTCTGCATACAATCAAAACTTCTTTATCCAATGCAGAGCTTCTGCTTATGGTTTAAACCTGTTTTTAACATGCACATTTGTGACTGTATAAATAACTAATGGAGGGAAAGTATTTGCTGAATTAAGTCTGTTTGCTTTAGAGCTGCAGAGATTTGTCCTTCTGGAAGACAGTCTGACAAGATACGTGATTGCCGGTGACATGATTCTCTGTTCTCTTCCTTGCTGTACTGGCTGATGTAGGTTAGGCTGATACAGGTAGAGGGATGTGCAGTGATGC
The DNA here is from genome assembly GCF_963264785.1 of Psittacula echo. Lineage (NCBI taxonomy): Eukaryota > Metazoa > Chordata > Aves > Psittaciformes > Psittacidae > Psittacula > Psittacula echo. Next base: position 3,034,173 of record NC_137750.1, on the reverse strand, counting down.
GTTCTGCCATGCTGCATCCATGGGGAGGAGGGTCTCTGATGTACCTCTGATGGCCAGATTCATCAATTTGCATGTACTCTGGGAATGCCTGAGGGAAGATGAAAAGCAGGTGTTGGGGTAAGATTGACTGCAAACTTGTGTTGCAGCTTGGCTATGTTTATAAAATCTCCTACTGCATATGAAACTACTTGTTTATTTCAGATGAAATACGTAGGTGGTGACTATACCAACCTTCCTGAGGTTTATGAGGAGTTAATGGAAGACTTTTCTTGTAAGCTTTTGATACCTGTAGGTCCATCTGCTCTGTAAGAGCCTTTATGCACTTTGCATGCTCTTGAGTTGGAGTGAGAAAAATCCATGTAATTTTGTACACAGAAGAAAGGGATTAAAATTGCCACAGTATCCATATCCCATTTTTCATATTAAAAAAACAGGGAACTAGTTATTTAGATCCTGCAAACAGTTCTGAAACAGCTGAAAGCCCTCACAGACCTGCCCATGCAGTCAGGATAGCTCTGTGTGAAAACAAAAAGATTCCGTGTGCACCTTTACAATCATACTTTACAAGAATGTACTTGGGTACATCAGGGCATGTTTCTAGGTGAGCTTGTTCACCAATACTAGCATGTTTCACAGTTCAGTTTCTGGTGCTTTTGAATGTGCTGCCTGCACACATTCTGAGGCTTGGCAGCATGGTGTGGTTGGAACAAATGCACTGCATTGCCAGGGGAGCAGCTGTGCCTGTGCTGTGCAGGTTGGCTCTTTCCTGGCCTTCAGCCTGACAATTTCAGTCAAGTTTTTAATGGGCTCCTGGGGCTTCCCCGGTTTCTGTTCAAGCAGAGTCTGGCACCAGTCTTCCCAAGTCCATAGCAATGAGAAGCTCTATTTTTAGCTTCTGATTGTGCAGAAATGTAGTGACCGGAAAGAAACAAACTGGACAGGTGAGTGCTAAAATAGCAGGAAGGGGCTGTCTTTAGAAAAAGTCTGTAACCTGCCTTTTGTTCTGTCCAATTAGGAGGTGCAAAGTATAGCATCCGTGGCTCAGACTTCTCTGTAATCTGTTCCAGATTTTGACATGGTGACAATTTTAATTGAGAGTGTTTTGTTTAATTCCTTTTGCCTTTGCACCTGCGAGTGTGCACAGGCCTATGCAGGTTTCGACAGCAATCCTGTAGGGGGTTGTTTTGAAATACAATTGTTGGTCATTAAAAAAATGAAGTAAATATTATGAAGGCTTTTAATTTTCATTCCTCTTTGGGAAGTTTCTAGATCCCCTCTTACAGAAGTGGTTTTCAGCAATTTCTTGGGTTTCAAACCCTTCTTCTAGAATATATGATGAAACTGTAACAGTTGTCACTTTGCAGTGATCATGGGCTAGTGGTCTCACCTGTTTGAAGTAAAAGAAGCTGTTGCGAGTGTCTCTCAATGTTAGTTTTTTAACAGCAGCTGTTGGAACAGTTGGTAAAGGTTGAAGCACTGTGATTTAAATGGTACAGATATTGGGTTTTGGTAATGAGAAAGGTAGTCAGTACCTTTCTATGTATCCTTCAAGGAGTTATGAGTATTATTCCTCCATGCAGTAGGTGGAGACAAAGACCTGATGAATTTTATGATGTCTCAGACTGATTTTATTAGGTATGCTTGGTCTCTCCTGGCTTTTGGTATTACTAAATTCCTTTATTAAAATAGCAACTATCAAACAATTCTGTTCCAAAGGCTGTTGATTATGTTTACATCAAGTGTCACAATTCTTTTCCTGGCTATTATTGATAAATTGGTTCTTCCAAACAAGGTCTGATTTGGAGATGGAGGAGATACCTGTGAAACCTTCCTTGTGCAAGTTCAGATCTGTCTTAGGCCCAAAAAATCCAGAGGTCAAAGCACGCCCAGCATCGACTTCAAGTTTGAACGTATCCAGAAATTCCCAGTGGTGTAGGAGTTGGATCTCTGTGCAGGCAGGAGGATTGAGGTGTGTTCTGCCGCTGTTTATAGAGTGAATGTCTGTGTACGGAGTTTTATATAAATCCTATGTGTGTTCACAGGCTGGTGTTTGTGTGCTTACAGCATGTTTGGCAGCACACAGAATGTGGCCTTGACATCCTGCCTCTGCCTGAATTTATCTGAAACCTGGGTGTAATGTGGAATAGTGAGAACACTTTATGGTGTAATCATTGTTTATTAGCTTTTCAGAAGGAGAGATGGTTTATTAGCTTTTCAGAAGGAAGATGGTTTCTCAGATCCATTGGTTGACTGCTTCAAGTAAGAAATAATCTGTAGATACATTTTTGTTCTTCTCTCCTTGATATCGTTTATTCTGGCCTGGTAGATGCTTCTTTGATAGAGGAAGTCTCTGCCATATGCATCATACACATGAACTGGGGTTGATTGAAATAGTCATGCATTTCCAGATATAGAGATGGATTTCCAGACATATAACAGTGCCAGGGTTGCTTCTTCTCTTCTGTTGGATGCAAAGCAGGTTGTCTTTGTAGGGAAGGCTTTGTCACATCTGTCCCTCATGCTCGGCTAAGGTTACACTTAACATTAACCCCTGTGATTTCAGCAGATGATGGAAGGATTCCCTCACGCTCTGATCCCAGACTGATCTGTTGAAACTTTCCATGCTTCTTAAGGAGCAGAGAGTTTAGCTAGTGAGGTGTGTTCATGACGGTGCAGATGCAAGAATGTGAAGTGGAGTTTAACTTAGCAAGGAGGAAGTGGAGAGGAGCCCACATGTTGGGGTGGATCAGATGACCTGAGCTCAGAAGCCATTTAAGCAAACCCTTTAAGAATGGTATTCTTGCTGCTTTGAGGCTTGAGAAGAATTGCTATCAAGTGCCTCTGTTCCTCATCTGCCTGTGAGGAAGAATGTTTGCCTTTTGAATAGTGGTACTTGGGATTAAGTTTAAAGCAGGAGAATAAGCTTTTCTCTGTTTAGTTCCTCGTTATGCCACATAGCTTTGTGCATATGGGACATACCTTTTAATTTCTCTGGACTCCTTAACTGGAATCCTGGCGTCTCCTCTGTCTCATGCAGAGGAGTTGTGTGTGGCCTGATTTTTAACTTGTGGGCAGTATATGCTATAGAGGGTCAAAATGTATGTTGTTATTAAATACAGCTCAAATGAAAAGGCAATGAGCAGAGTAGTTTTCCAGAATCAAGGCAGCACAGGCTTTGGGGGTAGCTGATAAAGATGTGCAGATTCAAAGCCTGCTGCAGTATCATTTCTGTTGTGGTGATGTGGGTGTTTTGCAGGGTATCTATTTGAATAAATCAAAATATCCTCCAGTAAACAGTAGTGGGAAACCTGAGTATGACATGCAAGTGGTGGGTGTATGGTTCTTGCCACTAGTGATGCACAGAGCCCATCTTTACAGTGTCATTCAAGAAAAGGCAGAGGGGAATACTGAATTAGAAAGTCTGAACATCTCAACATTGCTTTAACTCTCAAGGACAGAAGCAGTACTTGGCTCTTCACCAGTTTTGATCTACTGAGCTAATCACAAGGATTGAACAGAAATCCTGACTTGAGCAATAAATGATGACAGTGAGTGAAGATGCAGTCAAGCAACAGTGTTACTGCTTGGTTCAAGGATTACTTTTATTGGTCTCAAAGTTATGGTTCATCAGGGTTTTTTGTATGCTTCTTTAAGAGCATAGTGTAATTTAGAACGTCAAGATCTGTGTAATAAACTGAGTTAGATCATTAACAGACATAAGCTATTATATTCCTGAGTCTTGTGGCACTACTCTGTAAATCCAGCACAATGCATCTGCAACTAGGAATGTTGCCAGGGCTGAGAGCGCTGGAAGAACCGTGCTTTTGATGTACCCATCTGAGCTTTGCTAGACTGAGGAAAGAAGATTTTGAAGAGCCCAGAGCCAAATGAGGATGTTTAAAGCGATGGACCATTCTCTGGCTCTATCTCCCTCCATCTATTCTTTGACCACCAGATGCTAATTGAAAGATGAGCTCTCTAAATGAGTCTGTATAAAAGCACCCATATTCAGTGCTCTTCTGGGCTGTGGCAGTACAGAGGATGTTATATGAAGCAGGGACGTTTGTAACTTCTGGATTGAACATGTGAGACCTCCCTTCCGCTGTACTGCATCTATTTGCTGAGGCTTGCCTTCTGTTTTTCCTTAGCTCTGAAGGAGAATAGGCGGGATCTATAGCACATCTTTGCCTGGAACTGTGATCTTGCACGCCGAAGAGAACTTGTGAATTCTTGCACTGGGTCATACACCAGGGAAGCTGGGTAGAGGGGGGTTTGGTGAGGTGTGAATCTGTTCATAGGCTACGTGGACTTCGCAGACTCCCTGTGATACTCACAGTCCTGCTGAGCGCTGCCAGAGCAGTCAGAGCATTCCCTGGGTACAAAATCTCTTGAACAGGTGAATTTAAAGGGGTGCCTAACTGTACTTTGGACAGATCTTGCCTCTAATCCATTGGTTTGTTTAATTAATGTGAGAGAATAAGCTGCCTTTTGTGTATCCTTTCATTCTGCCTGTTGTCTTTGTGCAGATTCAGTGCTTGGCTGGCTTCTGAGACCCCATACAAAGGTGTAAATCCTGGGGTTTGAATGCCTGTGCACTGGAGAACAGACATTCAGAAGTTATTTAGCTGAATGTACAGCTTTATGTAGGGATTTCCAATTCAAGCTGGTGGCCTGAAAAGACAGTACATCACTGCTTGAAAGGGTCTTAACTAAACTTAAGGAAGAAATCTTTAGCAATACCCTGTTTGAAATGTGTAAGGTAAACCTAATTCATTTATCCCTCCACTTCCAAACACCGTAACACAAGATAAAAAGTTATGTGTTTGCTTTGGTTTGGGTTTGGTTTTTTTTTTGTCCCTTACGGGTGAAGGTAGCTTTTAGAATAAGTTTTCTGGAATCAAGAAAATAATGGAAACCCTGCTCTTTACATGTACTTATTCATGATTCTAAAATTAATTGTTTGAGTCTTAACAGAAATTACAACTAAAAAGTCAAAAAAACAATAGGTGTAATGAAACGCCATTTAGAGAATTTAAATTACATTCTTCCGTGGTGTTAAATATTTCATACAAAAACATAGAAATGGATCAATATAAATGCCATCCAATTTATTGTTTTTCCATATATGAATTTCCCTTATGTTCCTCTAGCAAGGCATGTACATAATTTATACATTGTATTATTCATATTCTGTATCAATAGCAAGCATAACTGCTGAGAAAGAAAGCCTCCAGCAAGTTGGTATATTTGGTTATCTTGTCACTTGTTAAAAAATGCCCTTGGAAGTGGAAGGATGAGGAATGGTGTGCTGCATTCAATTGCGTTTGTAAGGATGGCACGTGGATAATACCTGGTGGACTTGATAAATGAGCTGCCATAGCCACAAATGTTAGGTGCTTATGACTGGGACTGAGAGGTATGACTAGAACACAGCTGAGACACTGGGATGGACACAGCCTTTCATCCCAGTGTGTAGTTAAATATTGCTGTTGGCTTTGCTGTTTCTGTTGGCTTACATTTAAAGGATGCAGACTGCTCTGAAAGAAAGAATGAAGTGTCTCAAGTGGCTGGAGGGAGACTTCTTTGAAAGTTACTGGATTTTTTGAGGCAATAAGTATGTGGGCAAATGCAGTATTAACTTTGAAGGAAGTAAATTTCATTGTGTGCGTTGTTTTATTCCTAAAGGCTCAAATCCTTAGAGATCCTGAGGATTAAGTGATTTTTGATAAAGTGTTCTTTTGCAGATTCAACATGAAGCTGCCTTGGGTTTTCTTCTCCAGATAGGCCTAAGATTTGGCTCTGTCTTCGACAAGTGTAGTTTGGCTCAAATTATTTATCAAGCTGCTTTGTAATGTCTGACTCCGGTGTACATAATGTTTGCCTCAAAAGTGTGTTTTGGTAATGAAAGACCTTGCTTGAGGTCTCTGCTATTAAATCTTTGCTGAAGGGCAGGGAGAGGCTGGGAGGTTTTTGGTGAAGTTAATAAAACGTGTGGATTAGTGAAGTGCTGATGAGTGAGGTTCTATTGTCGGCAGCAGCATTCCTGCCTTAGCCGAAACCCAGATGGAAAGCTGTGCTCTCCAATTGTGGAAAATGGTTTATGTTGCTGGTTTGCTGTAGTATGTTGCTGAGGTTGCAGCAAAGTGAATCTTACCAATGTCTTGAAGTGTAATTAACTCTGTTGTTGGATGTAAATATTTGAATACTGCTCATTCAGTCTCTACAGGGGCCTATTTAAACGACTTCTTGCCAAAGAGCTCGAAGGCCACTAGGAATGTGTGTGCATTAATAAACTCCTCTTTGTCCTGGACTTGATCCAGAGCTTATAGAGGGGAAATGGGAAGATCTCATCCTATCTGATGTATTTACGGTAGAGCTCAGAGCACTTGATCAAGGCTTCATTGTGCCTGGGGTTTAGTTTAGATATGAAACAGAATGCAGGACGTGGACACAACAGGGAAAAGGATCCAGGGCGCTGGAAGGGCTGAGGGAGAAAAAACAAATAATGTTCATTGGAGGAAAAAGTGGACTCTTATGCTCATACGTTGCATAAAAACACTGGCTCTTTTTAAGGTATAGATATTCCATTTTTTGTTCCCAAGCATCAGCTTAAATGCTCAGAAGTAATGTTGATCAAACCAAAACTCTCAGGGAAATAAAGTTATTTTTTGTTGCAATCATAGTCTTTTTTTGGGGTGAAAAAATGTGCTTTCTGCCAAAAAACTGTCTGTTTCTAAAAAGAAAATACTATTTTCTGAGATCTGAAATACTTCTTTCAGAATAGAGTGTGCTTCTGTTAGGAAATGTTAAATTGTTCCCAAGGCGTTTCATGTTGTATTCTCTTGGACTGAGCTCCCTTGTACACCTATTTTCATCCTGTTCCCATGTCTGAAGACTCTGGCCCTTCCTGCTTAAGCAAGTAGAACTGTGGCAGAGTAAGAATGCAGCCATTCAGTAGCAGATTGTCAGCTTCATGGGTTCAGGCTACAGCTCCACTAAGATACACTGGCAGTGTTTCCAAATGAAAATATCTCTTCTGCCAAAGGGGATTTTTGTGTTTGATGGCAGTTTGGATTTTCCCCAGCAATGCCTTTCTGTCTGTCTCCAGCGAACTCTGCTCCTGGGCAGCTTCTGCAGCCATGAACCTGAGCAGGATTCTGCAGTAACTGCACAATGGGGGAAGCAGCAGAGCCCAGACAGTGCCGGGAACTGGGAATCACACTTCCATTGTATTTCTGGCTTGCTCCAGTTATGTTCTTGGTAATTCAGTTTAGCCTGTGTTGATGTTTTCCCCTCTGTAAAACAAGCTGTAATAATGACACTTGGCTCGTGTGGATGTTACCAATTTTATTATTTTCTGTCAAAGTACCTTGAGATCCTTAGATCTTAAACCACAGATTTCCTGTTAATGGTATTATCCACCTCAGTCTTCAGCTCACTGGCAAAGCTGCAGACAGAGGTAAGCAGCATGTTGGAGATGTTTGTAGCTTTGAAACTGCTTATGAATTAACTTTTTGTTTTCTAAGGATGTGTGCTCTCTATCTGCAATGAAAACAAACACTGAGATCAAAGAGTAAATAAATGTTCACTCTGAAGAATTACAGTGTAAAAAGTCAAAGTGGACAAGAGGTGGGAAATAGTCAGTCTTACTCTCCCTTGTAGATTGACAACTAAGGCACAGAGACAGGACTAACTTTCTCAGTGACACAGAGTGAAGATAACTGAGTGCAGTTCCAGGTCATTCATCCCAGCACAGTGGTGTCTTTCCTCTGTAGCCTTGACTAAAACAAAACTTACCTTTAAACTCAGTTTAAACTTAGTTCCATAATAGAGGGCTAAGTGGGGAGAGAGGAGGAAAAGTGAGAATTTTTATTAGCTTTAGTTTAGTGTGTAGGGATAGACTTCTGTGGTGTTCTCCTTCAGATCATTGTGGAGAAGTAGCCAGCTTGGCTGGAGGAGATGAATAGTTGTTACTGTATCATGCCCATGAGGGTCTTTGTGAAAGCAGTTTGAGTGAGTACACTAATCCTTGTGGAAAATCCTAGGATTAGGCTGATGATCTTAACAATGTGCCACTGCCCCTTCCAGTGTGTGTGTGACTGAAGGTGAGAGGGTGCATCTCTTAATTTTGCATATACAGTGTCTGTGAGTTTAAACATTTGGGCAACTTGTCAAATAACTGCTGTTGACGTAAAACATTCCTGTGCATCAGCAGCAAAGAGAATGGGAGAGATCAGTTCATTTTTAGCACTTCATGTCATGTCAAGAAAAGCAGAAATTGCTCATCCCATAAGGGAAGGAAGCTTTGCTTTAATGAGTGGCGGTTGGTTGGTACACTAACAAACATGTCTTTCATCTCCTTCCAAGGTGTCACTGGATGCCAGGTACACAACGTGCTCTTGACTTGCATAACCATACACTCCAACTCAGTAATGATTTATTTTTTGCAGCTAAGCTCCTTCACTCATAACACCTCTGGTGTGAGATAACTTGCTGCCAGAACTTTGAGCACAGATTTAGTCAAGACTCACAAACTGAGGCTTTAAGCACAGCTGGGGTGGTGCATGTGAGTCTTGGATTGTCTGGTCAGCCTTGCAGTGTCTCTAGGAGACTTACCAGTCGAACCACTACATGTTTGGTTGCTCTCTATTATTACTTTGGTGACAGTGAGTTGTCTTTGTTTCCAGTTGAAGGAAAAGTTTTGCTAAACAGACTTGGTTTAAGTCTGATCCACAAAGGTGTTGAGCCCATGGGTGTTGCCCTTAAGAGCCCATTGGGTCATCACCTAATGCAAAGTTTTGACCCTGGTGATTTGGTCTTCGCAATAGATTGTTACCTGTGTCATGGTAAAGCCTAGGAGCTGATGATACAGCTCTGTCAGCCCTGTAGAAATGAAAGTATTAAAGAGCTGACCTTTCTTAAACAGACCAGAGTGATTTAGTCTGGGAGAAAAGCATGTTGCTTGCAACACAGTGAATGCTGCAAGTGTTGGAAATGGTGCCTTAGTGACACTGTTTTGTTTTATAACTCTGTGATGTCTTAAGAAGACAGCAGCTAAGTGGAGCAGTGGTGGAAGAGGGAAGGATGAGTGTAGCTCAGCAGTGTGGGCAAGATGAAAAGATGCTCTAAGGGGAAAAGTATCTGGAGGATAGTCTATGACATGGGAGACCCTGGATACAGATCATGCCTTCTGGGGCACCTGAATGGAAATCTCTCCCTAGGGGATCAGTGCAGGGTAAACTTAGCTGAGAATCTGGTGTGGAGCTACTTCATTTTTGTCTGTCTTACTTATTTTTCACTAGGTGCAAAGCATTACAAATAACGTTTATGGGACTGACATGGAAAGATTGCTTTTTGTATTAAATTATATATCTAACTTTTTCAAGTTCATGCATAAATTCAGCTTCAGACTGAAGATAACTGCTTTTTTCCCATAATAACTTTTTCAGGACAATATGTGCAAAAAGATTAATGCTTTCAGAGGCACTATGAAGAATTCCCATGTGAGGGTTTCTTAAGGTTATTGCTGACTTCTGAGAATGCAACTCCTGGATTAAGAATGAAGATCTCTGAAGTAGGAGTTTTCTATAGGAGTGACTCACAGAGCTTTTTGGAGATGTTTATCCTTGTAGTAAGTGTGGGTCTTCACTATGTACTCTGCCTCTGATCTTGTGTGGCTCCACAGCATGGATGTGTTTGAGATCCCTCTGACAATTTCACCAAATTAACGTAGGTGCAGGCCTGGTAAATACTAAAAAAACCCCAACAAAACCAAACCACAACACTATTGTAGTTCACAATCTTGTGGAGTGTTTTATGGGACTAATGTGGATTACATGGCTACATGCCTTTTTCTTCCTGCTTCTGCTAGTAGAAACTGGACCATTAGACTGTGATCTGAGCCTGATGCGGGGCAACCCAAAGTCCAATATTACCTTAATCCGTCAACAGCTGTTGTCTGGGACACAGTGGCTCACTTCTTGACTGTGGAAATCTGTCCATTTTCTTCTCTGTTCTTAAAATGAAATAAAACAAAGGATACTGGTAACTTTGTGCAGCTGCAGAGGTGGGGGTTGCACTGCCACAACACTCTGTGAAGAGCCCTATGGAAAGCTTTTTGGTATTGAGCGTTGCTTTTCTTGGTGCTAATAAAATCAGGTATTCAGGACCCTGCAAGTTGCAGTGTGATTTGAGTCTAAATTAAGGGGAAGACTGTCTGTACCACCCCAGCAGTCTAACAGGATATTAAAGCAAATGTAAATGTAATGTATTTTTAAGCTCCTTTGCTCAGCTAAATGATGGAAGGGGCTGGTTTGTGTAGAAAGAGCTCTGGCCCTTTGAATTTTCAGCTCTTCCGAGTTTGCAATTTTTCCTTTTCACACGAAATTGCATTTTTTCTGAATGCGCATGAAAAATGGCAGAGGAGCAGACACAGATCCACTTGTGCTGGCAAACTGTTTCTTCTTTAGAATGACATTCTCTAGCCTACTTCTGCAAGGGTGTGAATCTTTTTTCAATCATACTCATCTGGCAGCAGCTTCATCAGAGTAAAGTGTTCATCTGTGGTTTTGGATGGTGAAAACTTGCTCCTTGCTTTGATTAAGGAAGTATTGCCATTTGCTGTTTGACATAAACTTACTATCATGTCTAGAAGAATGGAGGAACACTGATGTCTCTGCCCTGCTTTTGAGGGTCATTGCCATGCTCTGCAGTTCAGGTTCACCCATTCATAAGCAAGAAACTTGGGGAGGCTGCAGAGCCTCAAATGCTGCTTCCTGAAGTTTTGCTTGTGCTTGAGCATGCTCTTGATTCAACACTTGGTGCATGTTTGTGGTAGAGCTGCTGACCTCCAAGCACAGGGTAAGTCACTTGAAAGAGTTCATCACAGCCTTGTCCTGTTTACAGTGAGGTCTTTTTACCAGCAGCTTAGCCATGGCCAGCTGAGGTGATGCTGTTCTCAAATGGCCACAGATGGATCCCAACCTTTTGTCTCCAAGATGGAAGTTTTCATTCTGTTTTCTACCCATAGTTTCAGTACCTCAGGAGACACTTTGGAGAGAGATTTCTGAGGAATCCTTAGATGACCAGGTGGCTGACATTCCTGTTTTCAGTCTGAGCCCTTCACAAAATGCAAATGGGCACTCTCCATTATCTGAATGAGATGAAGTGACTCGTCAGCTTTCAAGAACTTGTGTTCCAAGTTACCTCCCTATTCAGCTGAAGCTCCAGCTTCTTTCTTCTACCTATTTTTAAATTACTCTGCGTTTGTAACTGTGTTTTGATGACTCTCACATCCTGTTGTAAACTGCTGTGAAACTCCCTTTCATAGGAGGTTGCAACTCAGCCTTTTTCAGGTACTGCATAGTTTTAAAAAATGCTTTGGCTGGTGCAGCTGTGTAAACCAGGATTTCTGCCTCTGCATCTTAACAGAGTTCCTTTATTTATTGCTAATTCTGGGCACATAACATAAATATACCGTTGCTTTTAGTGAGATGGGGACTGTGCATTTCAGGTTGACACAGGCTTCTCTCGTGGCCCCTCAAGGTCCTGCCGTTTTGTAAACAACTCCATTTCAGTCTGAACTTCTCTGTAAAATGAAAATAAATGAAAGCAGTTTCCCACCTGGTTTTGTTTATGAGGTTTGTTGAAATTCCCAGGAGACTGCACGTGGCTGGTCAGAAACACACTATCAGGTGGCCCAGGCTTGTCCAGTAAGTTGTTGTTGTTGGTTGTTGTTATTGTTAAATTAATAATAGTAATAATATTTCTTTTTATTATTTTCTTTTAGGGTCACGGGAGGGGGATGGGGAAACTGAAGAGAGATTTAATGCAACTGGCAGGGAGGAGATTTACTTCTCTTCTATGACAGCTCACATTTTCCTCTACGTTCTTCCAAGACTGTGGTCAAAGTTCTGTTTTGGACTAATCAAGATTTGGTAGCTAGAGCAAAGCTCACCCATCATGCGAGATGCCAAATGCTTTCAAATTCATTGATCTCAGTGGAGCAGGAGGGAGCTGAGCCATCAGCACTAGCAGTTCAGTTCAGTTAAACATTTTCAGGCTTTAAAATGGGCTATTAATCTTGGCTCTGGCAGAGCACCTGAGGACGTCAGTGGTGTGTGATATATCCCATAAAGTGCAATTTCTAGGAATCCTTTTTTTTGATGTGCAGGACGCATCAAGGCTCATGTTCTGTTTGCATTTAGTCTAACGATGGCTCAGAATGTGTTCGTTAGAGCACATTTCTTTGCTCACAAAGATTTTGTGAGCACACAGCCAGTTTCTGGGCTAATGTGATTACCTTGAATCAAAATACTGCTGGGCTCTTAGGTACAGAGGAGTTCCAAGATTTTTATAGGAGATACTTGTTTTGAAATTAAAAAAAAGTTTAGAGCAAAGTTTTCATCTTCATAGTTGACACCATGATTTCATCTGGTTTCATATAAAAACTTGCAACCCTTGTCAATCTGCCTGACTTTGAGGTGAGAAGATGGCAGGGATGCAGTGTCCTTTGCTTGCTTTTGTCTGGCAAATCAAAACACCACCAGAGCTTGTGGATCCTGGGCAATACATGACCCTATAATAACAAAGGGCTGTGACATGAAATGTGCACAAGGAGATTGTTTTTCCAATCAGCACACTGTACTTTCTAAGGGTTTCAGCAGTGTTACAACAATGAGAACTCTGCTTTTTAGAGCCCTGCATGTCCCCAGTGCACGTGAAGCACGTTTGCTGTTGTTGGGATGTGCTGCTTTGTAAGAAGTGTAGTTGCTCTACAATTACTTATCTTCAGGCTTGTGCCAAGGATTAACCCATGGGTTAAGGCCAAAGTGTCCTGGTCTGTTGCCCATTAAAGTCAGCAGAGTGACTTGCATTGACTTCAGCAGCTCCTGGATCAGAGCTGAGAATCATGATCTGAATGCAGCTCTTTTGGGTTGGCACTGTGACTTGTAGGAATATCACATGCCTCCCACTTAACTTGACTTTGGGCAAAGCTGTTACTGTCTCAGTGCCTCACCAAGAAAAGGAGGCTTAAAAATTCATTAGTATTTCGAAAGCTCTCATTCTAGAGAGGGGCTGTGGAAGCAGAGCGGTAAATCCTGCTCTATTGGAGCTGTCCAAATATTATTGCTTGTACTGAAAGAAAGCTCTTAACTGAGAGCTGGTATTCGGAAGCCAGGACAGTCCAAGAGCCATCACTACAGCACTCACCTTCTGCTAGAAATGGGGAGCTTCTAATTTAGCTGTTTGTGTCTGGAGGAATAGGTTTATCTCTGATGGGTATTCTTGTCCCTCTTTAAATGATGTTGCATTGCATTCAAAATAGGTCCAGACTACAGAACCCTGGAAAGCCTTTTTTAGATTTAAAAATAGATGTCACAGCCTAGTCCCTGTAATAGTCCCCATTTATCAGTCATTCTGTCACAGTGAAAACACAGTTTATCCTCCCTGCAGATGCATAAAGCTGTGATGTATAAAACTGGGAGCAGTTAAAGCTTTCATTGGCTTGATTCAGAAACTCTTAAAGATGTGCAGATTATTTTTCATCAGTTCCTGTTGGTCTTTGGTTCAAGCCCTTCTCTGGTTAAGTACTTCTCAAGGTAATGTTCTGTGAGAAGATCTTAGTCACATTCATTGCAACATGGATTTTTATTGCAGCTTTTCTGCTACAAATTCGAAACAGAAATGAATAGAAAAATACAGCAGGATGGTGTGTATTTGTTACTACAAAACATTTGTGTCTTTTCTTCTGGAGCTTGTGCACAGCCATATATCCTCCACAGAATGAAAGTGAAGTAGAAACCTTAAGACTTTTTTGGCAAATTTTGGGGGAATTTACTTCTAGTCATAGTTTGGCATCTGAGGCTTGGAGCAGCTGCATTTGCAGCAACTCCCACTGGTGGTTAAGCTTCTTTTTAAGAGTTTTTATTGCTTTCAGGTAACTGTTAAATGATCCAACCTTGTTCTGTTCTTAGTGAATTGGGCCTACCTATAAGACAGTATGCTGGAAGAGACTTGTCTGGTCAGAGTAGCTTCATATTAGCATGCTTGTATGAAGGAAAAAGGCAAAAGAACTTCTTTCCCTTTGAAATCCTCCAGACTTAGTTCTACAGTTCTGCCTTGTGGCCAGATGCATTTTGTCTCAGGTGTTCCCTGCTGCACATCAGGACTCTACGGATCTCATGATCTTTGGAGAAGGAGGATGTTCTTGTTAGCCTATTAGGAGCATTGCGGCACAAAATGAGATCACTGTATGCCAGAAACAGGATGTAGGCAAGAGCCTGAGTTCCTGCAACAGGATCAGTTTCCCCAGACACCCTTTGGTTACTCAACTGCCGTTAAACGAGCCAGGTGTACTCATGGGCGTGCTGACTGGCATGCGCTGGCACTCCTTCGGAGCTTTTGGCAACACCAGATTATCTGAGAAAGCTGCTCAAGAGGATCCAGATTCTTAAAGAATCAACCAAAAAACCCAACCCCCAAACCTACCAACAAACCCAGCAACCCAGCACTGTCAATGAGAGCTCAAATGAGATAAATACTTGGTCAGCTGGATATGCTAAAGACCAGTGTCTCACATGTGCTTACATATGCAGGACTGGCTGCGATATGGAGTGCAGCATTTAGCCAGATGTTTGACCTATGGTTTGTGCATGGAAACATTTAAGCATGTGAGTAAGGTTCATTTTGCACTGGGACCACTTAAACTTGAAATTTCCAATGATAAATTGAAGAATACTTCTTTTTAAGTTGCAGCTCAGTAATGGGAGTTAGGATTTATAAGCCCTGCCAAATTCAATAAACTTGTGTTACAGCCTTTTAAAATTGTTATATCGAACGCTGCTTATAAAGAGCCATCTTCCTTCTATTGTTTCATAATTTATTCAGTGTTATCTTAACTGGCCCATCAGCAGAACAGTAAAAATGCCACTGAGTAAACTTCGTTTAATGGTGATCAGTTTTTGTCTATGTTACAATAATGTCTGTGGGAAGAAACAATTACCTTGCGATTTGCTGTCAAAGCGGTAAGTGCATTTTCTTTCCAGTTCATTTAGAAAGGACATCACTTTCAAGCTTTCTCTTGTTCTCTTTGTGGGGTTGCTTCCTTTTCTGCACATTTGGATTTTTTACGATGCACACCACAAAGTCCTGGTTCAGTCCTGAATCCAGGCTTCATAAACAGAGCCTGTGCTATTCCCTGTGCAGTGGTCCTCAGTGCTGCGTTATCAGTGCAGCTCAGACTCATTGCTCAGATGTTTACTGACCCCCCTGAAAGAGAACAAAGCTTCCAGTGTCAGTGTTAATGCTAATTTTCTACTAGGTTTGCTGTGTGAACCAACTTGGATTGCTGTTCATTTTGTTACATTTCCATCCGCAGTTCCAGTACAGAGACTCTCAAGGATCTGTTAAGATTATTTTAATGACCTGCTTTCTTTTCATACCTGTCTCAGGGATGGAAGCATTTGTGGGTTTTTGGGCACTGCATATTGCAAGAATTTGTCATCATTATTATAATAATGCAAGAAGGCAGTTGGAACTGTTTATTGTGGCCTGAAAGCTCTCAAGTGCCTCACAATTCTTCCTTTTAGGGGGTGATGTTTGTGAGGATGGGAGGGTTCAGAAGGACTCTCAGAATCACTAGTGGAAGTCAAAGATCCTCTTTCCTTAAAGAGGAGAGGAGCACATCTTGCTGCCTAGCACCACATGCAGAGACTGTTGCTGAAGATTCAAATACATTAACAGAAAATAGCTCTCAGAGTTGTTTGGAAGGGGACTGTCAGGATTTTGGTGTGCCACCAAGCTATGGATATCTGTAAGCAACATAGAACCTCTTGATTTGTATTATCTAAGATGCACTTACTGTACTTTCGGCAGAGCTTTCATCCTCAGAAATGCCTCCCAGTCTCAATTCCCCTGTTGTACACTGGAAGGATGGAAATCGAAATTGACCCCAGGGATTCAGGGTGTTTCCAATCTGAAGATTAGGCTGCTGAACATCCTTAGGTTATGAATAGCCTAAAATCTGTCCTTCAGGCTCTAGGCAAAGGGTTGAGGCATAATCGGAGTAGTTGGTTCCATGTATCACATTACTCTGCTTGGATGCCAGAATTCTGTTACAAACCCCATATTTGGAATTCATAAATTTATCTGCACTCTTCTCCAGTGTGCTGGCCATTAACCACTGTAGGGATTAAACAGCTACCATTATGGAAACAGCATCATGTTTATAACAGATTGCTTCCTTATAGCCCACCTGCTGCTCACAGTAATTTGAAAGCACTGTAAGTTACATCTCAAAAGTTGTATTTTGGAAGATGATGGGGGTTTAAATAAAAGGTTTCACATTACCAGGCCTTAAATAGCTACCTAGAGAGGCAGTGTCTAGCATCTGGGCTGTTACTGGATTACTGTAAGTCTTAATCAGCAAGGGAGCCCCAAAACTGAATGGTGGTGGGAGTGAAACCTGACACTAAATGGACAGCAATGTAAGAAAGCTTTGTGAGTAGCTCCCAGAGGAGTAGGATGAATAAATACATCTTTAGGGAAAGAAAACCGAAGTTGCCTTGTAGGATAGAAAAGCACATTCCCTGCAGGAGTTCCTCCTGGTTTTTTTGTTGGGTTTGTTTTTGAATGCCTCCAAACCAGATCTTTTGGTGCTCATAAATTGATGTAGCTCCTTTGGTTTCAATAGGATTATGTTGATTTACTCCAGCTGAAGATGTGCTGTGCGAGTCTATTCTCATACTGCTGGAGTTAGCAAGTTCAAGCCGACATTTTGAGTACTTCATGCATGCACAAGAAATTAATCATGGCAACGATGTGTGCAAAGTATGTGTGAATACTTTTCCATGGGCCATTCTCCAACCCCCTGCCTCTGCTATCTCCATTTAATGCTGACCCTGTCTCTTCTCCCAGTTGTGCAGGTTTCACACTGGCTTAAGTTCACTGACTTCCAACGAGTTTGCTGCTGGTTAACACCTGCCTGTAAAAGTAATGTTAAATCATGCCTGTAATGTTGCATCTTCTGTCTCCATGTAAAGCATCATATCCCCAAGGCTCCTAGTTTGGAATTATCATCCCATTCCATTTAATGTAGTAATGAGTGATGAACTGTACAGCTCCCATCCAACACCTACTAAAGAGCCACATTTCACAGTGACTTCTGTGGACATTGGCTCAAGCTCAGATATCTTCAGGAGCGATTTAGCATTGCCTGTTGCTAACTTTATCTGGCTCTGTGCATTGTTTTGTTCATTGGCTGAGACATGGTGGGCTTGGAAGAGAGGACCTTGCTTAAACATTAGTATTTCTTTTTTATAATGTCCTGAGCTGACAAAGGAGAGAGTTGTATCTAGCAGCTGATACAGGGGGAAAGAAGATGCCATCATCTCCTTTTGCCTGAAGTTAGCAGTGGCCATCTAAGCAGCATCAGAGTCCTGAGGAGAACCTGGCTGGTGTGTTTCGGGGCTAGGTTTATCAAATGCACCTCAGTGCCAGTGCAGACTGGTGGTTAATTCCCTCCACCCTTTCCTATTTCTGTTTAATTCCCAGCATAGTACATCGTAGTTCTGGTCTGCAGTAAGTTGTGGATGTGTTGGAGAAAGGCAAAGAGCCTCTGGCAGCGTGGTGTGGATTGGCCTTTAAAGGGAATGTGTGAGCAAAGGAGGGCTCTTCTTCCACCTGTCCTTACATGACACAGAGAGAGACCTTCAGGAAGTCTGGAGCTTCTTTCCTGTGCTGTATTTCACTTCTGCTTTCTCTGTAGCAAGGCTTGGCAGGGGTTACCTCACCTCATTTAACAGCCTGGCTCCAGGAGGTGCTAATTCCTGGGCAGCATCCTTTGACTTTTGAGTAGAAGAGAAACCTGTGTTCAGATAAAATGCACAAGGAACCTCACAGCCTGGCAGGTGGAAAGGCCCAATGAGAGAAAGTGGAGCTGCCAAATAAATGTTTGGCTTCCTTGAAATGCTCCACAATGAGGTGCTTGGTTCAGTTCTGATACCTGAGGTATTTCAAGCTGACATGGTTGGATTTAAACCTGCCTGCTGTATGCACATTTGCATGTTTGCAATGCACACAGCTGCATGTTTGCACACAGAGCTACCCTGGCCAGGTGCTGAGGCCTCCACAGCTATATTGATTTATTTCTTCTGTTGGCTGCTGAATAATGTGTGCCAAATGCAGAACTTGGATCTGCTTTATGAAAATAATATAAACCAATGTAAGTGCCTTGTAAAAAGGACATGCTTTTCTTTTGGCTAGAGGAAGATTCATGTCCTGTATTTGTGTACTGGTCTGCATAGTGTCATGTCTGAGTTCAAACTGAGGGACCTGTTCATATGAATAAACAGGTTAACATTTTTACTCCAAATGGAATGAAAAGTATAAAATCTTTTTAAATCAAGTAGATATGAGAATAAAGAATAGAAGCATGAAAAGCAGAGGCGTACGTATGGTTTGTAGTCAGAGTCCTCTCTATTCCATCAGTAATGGGAATAACATGAGCTGAAGTCACTGTGATTCCTGAGAAGTGCATTTAGCCTGTGATGTCTATAAAATAGCAAGCTGCACACCTAGTGAAGAATTAAAATAGCAATACTTGACCTACGTTAGATCATTAGTTGAAGATCTGTGTATGCAGGGACTGTGACTGTTCCATCTCTATGCAAACAAGTCTCAGTAACTTCATTCCTGGTGTAGCAAAGTTAAATTCCATTTCCTGCAGTCCTAACCCTAGTGCCATCTTCACTGGCAAGTTCTGTGTGTGCCTTTTCTTTTAACTAAAGCCCATATGATTATGCTTAAGAACAACCCTAATACCATTGTGTAAATAGTCTTTTCTTCCTCTCCTGGGTAAATACTCTTCCTGCCATCTCATTGCCACCTCAGTCATCTGGTTTTGGAATTTCCTAATCCTGGCTATGAGACTGCAGCTGCAGTTCACAGAGTTCAATTTAATTCTCTTTTGGAGACCTCTCCTAAGAACAGAGTTGTGTATTTGTTCCTTCAGCTGTCTGAAATGTATTTAGAAAGGCAAGAGTTTTGATCCCTCTAACCGAAGCTGTTTGAAACTGTGTAAGGGATATCTGGTACTGGAGTTAAACTTAGTATCCTGTGAAAACGTGCTCTTGTCAGATCTCTGGCGTGTGAGCGGCTCTGCCCTCCGGTGGGTAGAAGGAGAACTCGGCTGCATGCCCCATCCCAGCGCCGCCAGTACATCACTAACGTGGTTTTCAGTTCAAGACTGCTTTATGGGGCAGCAGAATCTGAGTCCTGGTTTAGTCTGGAGTTAAACACGTCTTCACTGCAGCATGAAGCATCACGGCAACCTTGTGGTTTGCTACAGCAGTTTCCTTGCTTGAATCTTGATCCTATTTTTTGTTCTTTTTTATTTTCTTTTCTCTTTTTTTGCTTTTCCCCATCTCCTCTGAGGCAGGGCACCGTGCCTGCTCTCACCAACTCGGCCTTACCTCTGTACAGCAGTTTCTCAGAGTCAGTGCCACGCTCACTGGCATACTTAATGCTCTTTGAAAGAGGTGATGTTGCAACATGTGGATGTGCGTCACTGTTGAGGTGCACTGAGCTCAAAGTGATATGTACAGCGTATCAAAGCACACTTCTTTCTGCTCACAGCATCTTAATATGATTTATTTTTAATTCTAATCAGCCACTTAACCAAGTCATTTTAACCTGCCTCCATCTGCCCTTGCTTTTCCCCTGATTAGTAGCAATTTATTTCTTCTCTCATCCCTTATGACTTTTTGAGAGGTGCCAAAGAAACTTTGAATAAATATCTTATTTCCCTGGGAGTAAAACCATGATTAAAACTAGTGTTAGCTGATGTTCTAGCCCAGGTGAGCAGCACCATCCAACTGTACTGGTGCTACTGCTGATGGCCAGAGGGCGAGAGGAGGATTCACCAAGGAGGGATGTATGGTTTTTTCCATCATCCTGCCAAGCTTCCTCCAAAAGAGCCAAGACTGCTGACATGAGCAGAGGCTTGACCGGCAGGCAGCACTGCCAAGTAATGCGGGCAATGTGTTTTACACAGGGGTGTGCTAACCTCTGCATTTTTCCCGAGCTAGATCATTCCCACAAAACCAGCTCTCTCCCCTCTCAAACGCAGAGAGCGCAGGAGAGAGCTTGGTTTGCAGGCTCTGATTTGATCAAACACGCCCAGCAGAAGGCAGAATGGAATTGCAGCTTTGCAGCTTCCCAATGTGTTCATTCCCTTTCCAGCCACATAAATCAGGGCTGGTAGATGACTCTTCCTGCTCAGAGGTGCTCCAGTT
The DNA here is from genome assembly GCF_963264785.1 of Psittacula echo. Classification (NCBI taxonomy): domain Eukaryota; kingdom Metazoa; phylum Chordata; class Aves; order Psittaciformes; family Psittacidae; genus Psittacula; species Psittacula echo. The sequence goes on along the minus strand of NC_137750.1, from coordinate 3,013,879 downwards.
GCCTGTGATAAATCTCGCATGGCAGGAGGAACGCGCTGTGTCAGTGTGTCATTAGAGTTGATAATTCACAGATCAGTCTCAACAGAAATATTTATTGCCTGGATTTACTTGTCATGAAATTGCCTTAAAATATGGATGGAAAAAAAAGCAAGGCAAAAAAAAAAAAAAATATATATATGTAGAAGAAAATGCATTACAGGATTAACAGAATAAAGAGTCTTTTGGAACTGGTATTTTATAACCTTTATTTATGTAGGTAGATGCAGTTTCTTTTAAATGAGTTTATAGTTCATTGATTTATGTATATTCCTTAACCCAGAAGGATGCTCTCAGGAATTCCTCCTCGTGGCAGTGGAAGTGAATGACTCTGAGGAGGAGGAAGAGGAGGAGGGCACTGTTAATGTTTGCACTGTCCCTTCTTATGATGCCAGTGGCTTTTTGTGGGGCTGTATCAAAGTCCAGATTTTGACAGCAAATACATTTTTGAATTTGATAATGCTTTATAATAAAAAGAATGAAGGTAAGAGATTCTGCAGTAATGAAGATGGAAATTGAGAGTCATAAATCCTGATCGTAAGGATTTTTAGTGGCTGGTTTTGAATCTTGAATTTCTTTCTTGAATTAGGTATTCATATTATTATTAATATCTAATTTAGGAAGATCCTATTGGAGAATCAACTGTCAAAGCTTTATTCAGGATATTCCGAAAGATCCATTTATTTACAGTCTTCAATTCAGCTGTTAAGGTGAGATATATCAGAGATGCCATACACTGGGCACAGTTAAATGTGATCACTGGAGTGTATATAAAAATGCATGTAAGGCTTAGCTAACACCAGCAGTACCTTTTCATCTCCAAGGTGTCCTCTCAAGTACACTTTCAGTGTTGTGTGAAGTGCCTGTGAGGAGCTGGAGCTCAGCCCCTTTCTGAGAATAAGCCCTATGTCAAGTACCCCATTGGCACAGGGACCCTGAGTTTGGTTTCGTATCCTGAGGCACAGCTCTTGTGTGACTGTAGGTGAGTTGTTTCATCTTTCTGTGCCTCACATCTGTACCACGGGGTAAAGACACATCATTTTCATAGCTGTGTGATGTGAAGAGGCTGTGAAAACTGAAGAGCCACAGGTGCAGTGAGGAGTAATTTAAAGGGTTTTGGCAGAGAGGTGAGCTAGAGCTCATCCTGAAGGCCACTTCTATTCAACCAGTGCAGGTGAAGGCTAATATATGTCCTGACTCAGTGTCCTGAGCTGTGTGGATGTGGAGAGGCTTGGGGTTTTGTATTTTTTTTTTTGTTGTTAATTCTTTGTTCAAACAAGCAAATAAACCTGCTGGGGTTCAACTCCTCTCTGTGGTTCTCTTTCCTGAAACAGACCTTTTGGTGTATCAGTTCAGCAAAGCCCTTGTTTTAATATATAGCTAGAAAAATAATTAGCTACATTTTTAAGCGTGTAATTTCTAAGCAAATATTGACAACTTTTAATAGCTCAGAAAAGCAGGACTTTTTTTCTTAGTGTTCAATGAAGTACTGTGCAGTCATTTGCTGGTAAGTGGAGGGTGTATTGAGTACACGCATCAGGAAAGTTCAGTCCAATCAAAGCCAGAAAGAGATTCCTCCACAAATGACTGGATTGCACCCAGAGTGGGTGGTTGGTGCTCTCCATCCCAGTCTGGCCTAACAGGGAAGTGGCAGGTTACAAAAACCTGCGCTGCTTCCTTGAGGAGGCAGCCGGCAGTGTCAGGCTGGCACAAGATCGCCTCACCCAACTGCTCCAGCCTCTGTTTGTGGAACTGCGTGTGCTACATCTTGATAGGAAGCCTGGAGGATGTTCATGATTCTCCCTGGCATGGCAGAGTATTTCAAAGTATTCCAGAGTGAACCTGCTGTCAAATTCTTTTCTTGATCTGTGTGATTTATCTTCTGTTCAGTTACATCTCTTACGGTAAATCTGGTGAATAACTAAGATGTTCTTTTCTCTTCAGCCTTTTCCTTCATTCTGTTCAGGATGGAAACAGATGGCCAAGAGAATACTAAAAGGCACAACTTACCTCAGGCCCTTTGGCTGGTATTTTCTCCTGTCAAGCTATTTTCTTATTGTTCTGATGGCTTTTCCTCAGCATCTCCTTGGCCAAAGGGTTTAACTGTGTCAGTCATGCCAGGCTTTTAACATTTAAACATCTAGTTTAAATGGTCTTCTTACACTCCTAGCTTCTCTCCCATTTTCCACTATTTTGTTTGAAACAGCAATGAACTATTTCAGCAGAAATGCTGAGCCAAATTCTTTGCTGATAAAAAACAGAGTTGGGGAACTTTATAATGGCAGAGACCTGGATCATTTGATCTTACCTGTCTGTGCAGAAACCACAGGCTTTTTAAAAATGAACTGGGAAATGAGGTCCAGGAGAGGCTGATGAGTTGTTACAGTCACACACGAAGTTGGTACTATAGGAAGGAGCAAAACCAATGTGTATCTTTGTCCTCTCCTGCCTCCTGTGATGCTTACAAGATGATAACTGAACTCTGCAGTTTCTTCAGCTAAGGAAAGTCTCAAAGACCATTCTAGGTAGAGAAACGCCTCACAGGGCTGTAGCAGAGATTGTTTTCCCTGTTTTATGCAGACACAAGAAGTGAAGGTCTTGATCTGTCCTTTCTCACTTTGATTTTTATTCTTGAACTGGGGTGGCTGATCAGAAATGAGACCAAAGCAGAACCCAGGGGCATGCTGATGTGGTGCAAAGGAGCAGAGTGCATCCTCACCATACATTTCTCATTATCCTGGTTGCACATCTGCAGAGAGTTGACAGTGTAGGAGGGTAGCTCCCTGTGAGCTCACAGTCCTTCAGCCCTGGCAGTCCAGGATCTTGTTCCTGCAGTGCCCCTCCTGGAGAAGCTCTCCAGAGCAGCAAAGGGAACTGGGAGAACAAAGTTGCCAACTACCAGGACTTGAATGCTCAAAACTTGTAGATAGAGGGTTTGCACATCTCTTCCATCTGGTTGAACTGTGGGTTGCTCAGGCGCTGCTCTTGTGTGTCTCATTCTGCTAAGTCAGTCCTCATGTTGTTTTCCAGAAAGCATTACAGAATGGAGTTTACAAGTAGGTTTGCTTTTCTTGTGTGCTGGGTTTTGTCCCTCCCCCCTTCTTCCATCCAGCCATTTACACAATATTATTCATTAGAAACTTGAGCATCTCCATCCTGAGGAAAGGGGGAAAAAAAAGCAGCTTCTATTGAGCCAAAACTTACTCATCCTATCCTGTTTTTCTGCCTTCTTAGAAAAATGTATATGGTCTAATCATAATTCCTTAGTGACCCATAAGCTGGGTCTAGCTGTGGTAATCAGAGCCTTGTGCTGGAGGCTGTCTGTCAGAGAGAGTTCTTAGAACAATTGATGCAGCAGACATCTGTCTCAGCTGAACTCTGCTTGTACCTCTTGGAAGAAAGTGAGCCTTCATTTGTATACATAGCATGGGAACAGGAGGGACTCCACAATTCCGGTGCCATCTTTCTCTAATGAGCTATCATGATATTTCATTAAAATAACATGCACACTTTGAACTGTCACATCTCTGCACAAGGTGCTGCTTTAGCAGCTGGAGGAGAAATTGCTTCATTGCACAGGATGCAGTTCTTGAGCAATTCACGGGTCTGGGGCTGAGTGGCAAGTGGGGATAAATTAGTGAGGGACAGAAAGAGATTTTTTTGCCAGTGTAATTAGGGCTGTTTAAAATTTAAAGCCGTAAAACCGCTGTCTCCTCGTCTTTCAGAGAGATCTTTTATGATGCTTTTGGAAACAAGTCATATTCGAACCCTTGCACAAAGATGATGCGTCTGGCATTACAGCATTTCCAACATATATCAAGCCCTTGAGTCAAACACCCAGAGGCCATCATGAGATTGAAGAGCACACAAACAGAGGATTGTTCAGATTTGCTGATGCTGCTGGCATTGCCAAGGGGGCATCTCGTTGTTCTTTGCTCATGTGATTGAAAGTAATGAGAAAATTCAGAATGAGACAAATTAGGAGGCAGCTCCAATGAAAGGACCTTCCCCAGCGCCGCTGAGCAGAGTTCAGATGTGGCCACAATGGGGCCTGTCACCACATGGGCGAATGCATCCTAAATACTTGATAGGAATAGTAAGGGAATATATGGTGATATTGGAGGAACTGAGGGAGGAGGGAGAAGAAAAGATAATTTTGAAAAAACGGAGCCCCCCAGTTACATTTATGATTTAAATATCAAAGTCCCAATTGTATAAGCATGAATTGCCTCTTTTTCTCACACTCAGCTCACTCATGTGACAGTGAATTGAAAAGTGCATCATCCTGTGCAGCCAGATAATGTTTTCCTCCTCCAAATATATTACACTATTTAAATGAGACTGCATTTTTGTGAACAATGTGTGTATCAATATAAAATGAATCATATTCTCCTGGAGCCTTTATTTAACACCTCCTTTGCTCAGCTTTTGAAGTATATCTTTGCCTATTCTTAGTAGCTGGTCCTTTTATACAAAGAGTCCTTTTACTGTAACAATAAAATAGTTTGAATATCTGTCTAAAACCTTCAGTATATCAGAAAATCAAGTGTATGAAACATCAGATTTCCTTTTTTGAAGACAATAGAACTCTCTTCTGGACTAAAAAGAGAAGGTTGGAAAAAGTGCTAGAAACCATTATGGTTCCATTTCCAAGAGCATATATACCAAAGTACTATTGCTCCCATTCTGTGGGTGAATGACCTGTTATAAATACTTACGTATGAATACAGCAGCTGCTGTGCACTCAGAGGTGACCAACTGGACCTGACACCAAAGATTTTGGGGACTGGAATGTGTTGGGTGCCCCTTGGCCTCGCAGTGTGGTGGAGGTGGCAGGACCTGATGGCAAGGTGGACATTTGTATGCGCTGGAGGGGCTGCTGTGATTCTGAAGTGGAAATGTTGGACTTCGGCTCCTCAGGCACTTGGAAGGGGCAGATGGCTGTGTACTTCTTCCTGCCTAAACCATCTGTGATATGATGCGATGTCTGGGTTGGCATGAAAGTGTTAAATTGATTCTTTTCAGTAGTAAAGTAATAGTGTTCTCTCCTTGGAGTTTCTTTTTGTAATACAAATGTAGTGTTATTCTCTGCCCTTTAAATCCAGGGCTGCTCATGTCCTACTGAGATGGTCTGTGCACTTGAAAACAGATTGAGTCCAAAGTTAGGTGAATGGTTCACACATCTCTGACTCCTTTTCCTTGTTTTGTTTTCAGTGTTGTTTTTTTTCCAGTCTGACTGATTTCAGTGCCCTGTTCCTATCATAACATACATGGTGTGAGGTTTGGGCACAGCAACCTGAATATTTCAAACTTCAGTCTGGTTCCCTTGTTTTGCCCTTCTCAGCCATGGTACTGGAGCCTGGTAGCCATGGCAACTCCCTTATCTGTGTTGAGAAATAAACACTAAAGATTGCTTTTTTTTTTTTTTTTTTTTTTTTTTTACTATTTATATATAAAAATGCAGAAGCAAATAAAACCTGCAGTATATGACTCACTTCATATTTTAAAGTCTCCACTACTTCTGTTAAATGTGGAACCAGGTCATCTGAGAAAATGAAAACAAACTCTGCTCCTTTTCCAGGGATTCCACTGGCAACACGCACAGGAAAGCTTGGGCTGCATTCAGACAGAGAAACCTCTTGGTTTCTGCCCCCCAAAGAGGTGAGAGTGACTCCCAGAGAGCCTCAGCGGGGATGTGGGCTGGGTGTGAGTGACAGACACTCCAAAAGAGCCAGATCTGGCAGAAAGCTTAGACTGAGCTTTGCTGGTTTTCGTGTCCTTGTTAATCAGACTCTATCCCACAGAGGGGCCGGTGTTTCCCATGCCTCTGTATCAGCTCTCTGCTTTAGAATAGGCTGAGCAAGGCACCTGCTCTCAGTTCATTTAACATAAATCTTTCCCAGATAGAATTGCTGCAGGTCTAGAAATCTCTGTTTAATTACTGCACCTCGATATCTTGAGACTAGTGCATAGTTCAGTGATTCCTTGTAAAGCAAATCAATGTTTTCATTTTGATTCTCACGTTAAAGACCCTGCAAATGGCTTATTAAAGGTTTTCTTTACATTCATCATGTGAGATATGGCTGCACAAGTGTATCCAGCTTTTACTGCCTGGGTGCCACGGATGTATTTTAAAGATGATGTGCCATCAGTTCTTCATATTGCCACATACTCTAAAGACCACTGGGATCAGCTACTGGGAAAGTGACTCAGTCTCAAGCAATATCTCCTATAAAATCTACATTTATTTTCCAGTAACTGGGCTCCGGCTGTTGCTAAACTTGTCTGCCTTTTGTACATAAGGATCTTCCTAGCACGTCTTTCAGGCTAATTCATTCTTTCCTCCACCTACCTAGCTAGGGTGGGAGGTGCTGCTGGGAGAGGTAATATCTTTTATTTGACCAGCTGGTATAATTGCTGGGAAAAGACGCAAGTTTTTGGCACTACCACATCTATCTGTTCCTCACTATTTGCTGAGTGTGTTCTTTTAATTCATTAATATCAGCTCCATGAGAAAAATGGAAAGCAAAGGTTTTCATTGATGATATATGAATGGCTGGAGTTGGCAATACTGTATTTTAAATGCAGACAATATGCTGCTTCATTTTACATGTCTGAGGTTGTTTCTCTTTGTGGGTTGGATGAATGCAGCTCCTAGGATTTCAGTGAAAACGCTTTTGCATGTGAATTCTTTGAGTATATGCCAACATAGGATTAAAATGCTCTCGTTTACAACATTCCTACTCAACCTTATTTGCTAGAACAGTCACACAGAGCAAATACAAAAAGAATCATGTGGGCTCAGTAGGAAGAAAATGATGTGAAAATGTTTCTATTCACAGAAATACTTGTTTTGGAGTAGCTCTATTTCAGTCTCGCTTCTGTGTTCTGTACATGATAATGTGTGCATTTATTTTCCAGTAGGGTTCCTCCACGTGCTGTTCATTGCTCACTGTCACTCCTTCTATGTCTCTGATTCACTAGTAAACTATTTTTGCTTCTCCTCTTCCTCTGCCTGCATTTCCAGCCTTGCTGGGTAGTTGCAGCTTTGCCCTCTCTCTGCAGCATGTGTTAGTGAGCAGTGGTTTCTGACGTGATCTTTTTAGGTTTCCTTTTTAGTTGTTGACATTGTTTTGAGTGGCAGAGTGGCTCTGGAGCTCACTCCATGGCCATCCTTCTTCCAACAGGCAGTGCTCCAAATTAGGGACCCTGGCATCCAATTGAGACAATTTCTAGGTGTGATGTTGAAGGATAAATTAGGAGCATCTGTTATGCCAGAAATGGGCTGGCTGTATATAGTCTGATTAGGCAAAGGGGGCTCAAGAACTTGTGGAATTGCCTGGGAATTGCAAGGAAAGGCAGGCAGGAATATCCACATTTATAATGTGTGCATTTAGACACACACACCCCTTTGCAAATATGTGAACTCAATGAGGTGTTTGAATTGGTTTTTGCCTGTTGTGTATGAAGGGAGAAGCGAGCCACAGAAAAGTACCTGTTGGCTTTTGTACTCTTTTAGTAATTGTCTGCTGTTTAAAAAATAATAGGTTTCTGTTTGAGCATTAAGAACTTCCCAGCAAACATGGATTTGATTCTCAGAGCAGTGTCAAGACCTGTTCCACAGGCTGAGACACAGTCCAGGGGATGGGCTGCTCCAGACACTGCCTTTGGCATCAGAGCTCAGGAGTGCAACCCAAGCACTGACCCAGAGCCCAGCACTTGTCCAGTTTGCTCTGTCTGAACGTGACCTTGGCCTCTGAAAACTTCTACTTCAGCTCAAGGTGTTGCTGCTTTATTTGAACTTCTTCCTTCGGGCAGATGGGAGTTTACATTTCTCTGCGGAGATTCCTGATGTGAATGAGAGCTCGGATGAGCTGCAGAAGGCTCAGCACTGCTCACAGCAGTTGTGAGTGTGTTAAAACTGTGCAGAGAGAGGAAAAATTGCCGTGATTCTGTCGAAGCTGCTTTAGCAGTTTTGGAAGAGTCTTTACTCTTCCTGAGCAGCATCTCAGGTCCATTCTCCCAGGGCAGAAGTGCAAAGATGGAAATTCTTGCTTAAATCTCACTCATGAGTACCTTGTCCTTGATATGTGCGATTTCATGCCCTTATGTGGAATCTGCTTGTCACTGATGCTGACGGATGCAGGATAAAGTGCACTTTCCTTTGGCTGTGCCAAGTGGCTGTGCAGCAGTGTGCTGCTGGAAAAGCTAGCGATGGATTCTGTGCAGAGCCAGGATTGTCTGAGGGAGAGCTGTTCTTGGAAGTATCAGTTTAAAGGGTGTGTGTACTGCTGCCTTGGTGTGCCATTAGGGATGTGATAGTGGAGCAATACAGAGCGAGGTGGACATGATGAGCCCGTTCCTCCTGTCTGCTTAGGGTTTTCAAGTCCAGAGTGCTTGTTTAAATGATCCCCATTGTCAAGGGGACTGCACATCTTTAGTTATCCGGTTCAGTGGCTCTCCAGTCAGGTCTGATGTCAGGGCACACAGGTTTTAGCTGTAGCAGCTAATCCTTGCTACTGAATAATGGGTGACTTTACATAGCAAATGTGTTACAAGGTCTGAGGTCAGTGGCTGAGAATGAGGAGCCAGAAGGAAGTTTTGTCACATTTCAGTACTTGCTGTAACAAGCCAAGTAGCAAGAGCCAAATCTGAGCACCCGTTACAGATCATGTACCTCAGCACTCAGTCTGGTGTGAGACTTACTGGTGTCAAAGTTCACAGTAAAAGGACTTCTAGGGAGCAGGCAGATACAGGAATTAGGCCAGTAGATGTTGCCCTTCCATTTCTAGTTGTAAATAATAAGGTGTTCACTTACTTCTGTAGTCTTCTAGTACTGGCTATTCTTTTCCTTTAATAATTTTCCTATTTGCCACAGTGCTGCTGTTTCCAGCCTGAAGACTGCAGACAGATGGGTTCATCCAGTGTGAATTTGCAGGCAGTATTAAACCTTTACCTTGGTTTGAAATGTCATGGGGAAAAATAATCCTTGTTTCTGTGTGCTGGTTTTCACATATGCAGTTGCAGATGCTGGGTGCCAAGAGTGCAAAGGATCTACAGTAACTAACTAGGTTGCTCTTGAAATGTTGTCATATGTTAGGGCTTTGGCCTTTTTCTCTTTGGTGAGGCTGCAGAAAGTTCTTCGGGTGTAAGCTTTGACTGTACTTAAAGCATATTATGAATATCTGCATGCCTGCTTCCTTACTCAGTCTTCTCAATCTTTCTACTTGTACAAAACACTTGTGTGCTTTCATGGGCTGGCAGTTCCAGTGAGCTAATGGATGGAGGAATTGCTTGTGCAGGGCTTTGACAGATGAGGGCTGCCTACCTACTGCAGGGTATCACTCTTGTAACACTGTTGGGGAAACTAAGGCACGTCCAGGCCCTGCTTTACAGCCCTCATCTCCTTGTAAATGCTTCTCTGCCAGTGGTATAGGCTAAAAGACTGAAGGGTGTGTGGTAGGAGTTTAAGATGCAACAACTGAACCTTACAGGCAAGGAGCTGAGGGGGATGGATTGGTGCAGCAGGAAAGGTCTGTACTGCTTTACTTACCTATAATGTTCTGAAACTCCCACAGATTTATTAAAACAGGCAAGGCAAGGTTGTTCCAGGAACCGAGTTATGGGTGTCTTGTGTGGCTTTGTCTTGGCTGCATCTGTCAGGAGTCAGTCAGTGGTGAGAGGCACTGTTATTGTCACTGCAAGATGCTGCGCAACTGCATCTTCAGGAGTTCATGTCCGCAGTCATGACCCGCAGGTCTTCCTGTGGCTCTCTGAGCAGAATAACCTTGAAATTAGAAGGCAGTGGGCAGTAGCGAAGGTAGTTTCAGCTATTGGTTTGGAGAAAAAACATTTTTGAAATGGTTTTCAGCATGGTTCATTCCACCCCAATCAATCACATTTAATTATCTGCCCAGGGCACAGGGTATCCATCAAACTGATCAATTCAATGAACATGCAGATTATATCATCCGTACCGTCTGTTCTTGGCGCTCGTGCTATGGGGCTCGACTGTAGATACGTTGATTAGCAGATACGCTGATCACTCATGAAAATTCATTTCCAAAATGAATTTGGATTTGGAATTAATATGGGTTTTTTCCACTTCAGGCAAAGGGAGCCTGAAATCTTGATTACACATGTTTATTTATACTCGTATTTAGGCCATTTTGTATACCCCCAAGGTGCTGTAAACTGGTATGAGTTTAAATATGAGGTTAGATCTGAAATGTTTAAGCATTTCTCTTACTCATTGGGTACTTTGAAGAGGAGACAGGGTGGGAGTTTGTCTTTCTTTTTAATTAGCTTTAGCGTATAAGCTGATTTAGATGTCCTTTTCTATTTTATTTTCTCTTTGGAGGTCTGACTTCATCTGAATCAGAAATAACCCAGCTGATTCTCCCAAGCTTTTCCTAGAAGGTGCACACTCAATGGTGGTTAAGGAACCCCAACTGAGGGGTGCCTGCTATCCCCAGTTCAAAGTTAATGGGAACTCTGCCTGTTATTTCCCAAAAGTCGGTGGTTGTTCTGTGCTTGAAATCCCAGTGTATGTGAGGCTGCCTTGTGTCTCAGCTTGTGCGGCTGGGAATATCCCCTTCCATGCAGTATGTCAGAGGGAGGCACCTCTCTTGTCTCCAGTTGTACTGTTATGTTGGAGGTAACAAGGGTCCTTGCTATGGCTTTCAAAAGCCTTTGCAACACCAGTCGCTTGGCATGCAAAGGACATTTTTGCAATGCTTAGGAATGTCAGACTGCAGCATGTGCCAGTGCAGCTCAGCCAAAACTCTCGCCTGGTGTTTCTACAACAACATGGCCTGCCCAGAGTTCAGTGTCTGCCATCGAAATGCCTTGGGACTACCGATGGCTCAGTGTTCCTTCAAGTCTCAGTTTTTCCATGTAAACCCAGACAGGCCTGGGTGCTAAACCCAGGTTTCCATTAGTGAAATTTAAGCAATAACAGTGTTTTAAACTATGTCTTGAAAAACAAACAAACAAAATCCTCAAGTACTTGGCTTTCTACCGAGGCCAAATTTGCAGGATTTTACATACCATAGAAGAGAGATTGATTTATTTTTTTTACCCCCTAATGCTTGTCTGGGAACCTCTTTTCCAGAAAATCCTGTTTGAGATTCCTTACATGTGTCTCCAGCTGTCATTCACACTGAATGGCAGCAGGGGCTGGCCTTGCTCTTCAGTTTTTAAGTGCATTTATTGTAGAGACCAGTAAGTATTCAAGGGCGTGTTGGCAACCTGGAAACATGCTGAGGTCCTGGACCTGATGGTAACCCCAGTACAGGTTGACCCAGCTGCAATCTCTTGACGTTTACTGTTTACTGAAACTGACCCTACCTTATGGTCAGTCTCTGCCTCTCCACATACGTGATTCTCAAAGCACTAAAGCTCCAGCCCTGCCTTTAATCTGTGGGGAGCAGTGAAACTTGTTTGGGTGCAGCGGAGGCAGAAGGATCTGGCGGTGTGCTCCATACTGATGATAAGGACCTATTCTCCAATAGTCTGTATTCTTCTTCCCTTTTGAACAGATTAGTGTTTATTTGATCTTCCCTTGGGTGTGTGTTGTCCTCTTTTAATTGCAGTTTTTTGAGTATTCATACCCCTTTGCTTAGCTCTTAGTTTTGCTAATAAGTTCCTGATGTATGCCAAGATAATGAAGATGATTAATGAAATTGTTACACTCCCAGATTCTTGTTCTAACTCGCTGTCTTTAACTAGTTTCACTCTTGGCTTCTGCACTGTTACCTGCACACAGCCCTTAGGTTCTAGCAGGAAAATGGGAACATGCTTTGCTGTCTTCAGAGACTGTCATGCAAGAATCCCACTGGAAAGTTAAGCAGTGAGCAAGCTGGCAGTGAACAGCTGGTGATTCAGTCATGAGCTTTACTGGGTCTCCCAGGGAGGTGACACAGGTACTAAGAGCTCGTTTGCGCATTTGGCAAAAGGCGTGTTCCTTCTGCGCCAGACTGCAGTTATCCCACATGCCATGAAACAGGATGGGCAAAGCTGGTGAAAGAATACATATTAGTACAAAGTGATTCAAGGGGAATTAATAGGTCTCATAATCTGTTATACTGCTTCTTTTTCTAAGTACTAAGACTAAAATACAGCAGTTAAGCTCATTAAAAGCACTTTCAGTGATAAACATTCACCATTTTTCATTTCCTTTGCAAACAGCACTGATCTGATAAGTGTGTTTCCTTTTGCAGAGCTGTGACTATTTCTTTGTAGAAGAAAGTTTGCTCTCATAAAAGCAGGTTTAGTAGCGTGTGTGATTCTCTTCCCTCTGACAAGTATTCTGCTTCTCACTGGTGTTTTCTTTTCCAAAGATCTGCCCTGTACAGGAATTTGAGATGTGGAAAGAAAAGAGCTCTTCACAATGATACCATACCCACTGCGTGCCTTGGAAAGCAATAAATAGTGCTGGGACGATGGTCAGATAGTATGTACTAGGGACCACGTCCAGTTTGCTTCAACTAGCTTTAACAAAAAGTATAGCAATGTAAAGCAGATTCATGTTTTTCTGGAAATTTGCATGGAGTGCAATGAGGTTTTAAAATCCTGCCTGGGTTTGAGTTGGCTCTTTTCTCCTTGGGATCCTTTTTCAGGAATGGTCTGAAACAGTGTGATGCAAAGCTGAGAATCACCAGTTTCACTTCTGTGTTTCCTTTCTGAACCACTCTTTGCATTCTTTCATGCTTGTGTAGATCCTTCCTTGAGAAGAGCAAAAGACATGGTGAGGAGGAAGGGGCACACAGCAGGTGGTTTGGCCGTAGAGCAGTGGTGTCCAGCAGCTCTGGGAGCTGGTTAGTGGTTGTAGGTGTAGCACAGTGCTGTGTGTGCCCCTGCCCACCCAGCCTTGTGCTTTCTGCAGTGTGGAGGCAGTTGCAGAATCTTTTCCTCACTGTTTTTCCCTTGGTTGATGCTTCTAGAAGTCTTCAAGTGTGCTGGAAGTAAAGATATTAAAGCTTATGTCTCACTGTAAAGCTTGACATGTTCCAGCCCCATACAAACTTTTCTTGTGCACTGTTCAGTGACCCCACTTGTTATCTCCTTTGTAACAGACCTGGAGAAGAGTCCAGGCACTCGCAGTGAAGGAGATTTATGTTTCTCTAGCTTCGAAACGTGCTGAGATCCATTTGCCAGCAAGGATGTGTTGGGCTGCTGCCTGATCCAGAGCTGTTCTGGGGCCAGATGCACCCTTAGAAACACCTTGTGTACGAATGATAAAACCAGAGTTATTAGTTCTGCTCTTGTTTGAAGACACTAACTTTTTCTGTAACAAAAACCATGCACTGTAGAGCTAAATGCTACTTTTGCTTTTAACTCTGGAATGCTTGGAGTTTGTGATTGGAAATGCAATAAGCTCACTGTGGTTTATGGGCATATCTTGCGTATGCATCATCCTTCTACAAACAAATCAGTTGTTATGATAACAAGAGGATTTTACAGCCACAGCCAACACGTCTTTCCCAGAGTAGCTCTGAAGTACAAACTCTTGACATTGATCCGAAGTGTGAAAAACTTGTGTTGAGTTCCTGCTATTCTGCAGCTTTCTTCTATGACTTTTGGCAAGTCAATTAATCTCTTGATTCTTCCCTTTAATATCTGTAAAATTGCTATGAATGTATTTTCCACCTTACAACAATATTGTGGAGATCAATGTGTCTGGAGGGTATTGCACCGCACAGCAGTGATTAGATGCTGTGTTAAGCAGGGTCAGGCATGTTGTTCAACTGCAGGCACACAGAGGAGCTCCCTGGGTGCATGATCTGAATTCTGCTGTTTCCTCATGAGAAGGGAGCAGCAGTGTGGGCTCTCTTCATCTGTCTGCACTAAGTTGAACCTCTGTTTCTAGGACGTGTTATTTCTCAACCACTGTGCACTAAGTCTGCATATAAGAGGGTATCCTCTTGCCTAATTGCAAAACTGCTTAAAACCACTCCAGACAGCCGGTTTCTAAACCATCCTGCTGATGTGCTTGCAACATCCTCTTCTCTGTTTCCTCTGGAAACTCACTAACACTCAAATCAAAGAATTAATGCCAGTGATTTACCATTTAGTTATGTAAAGATTATCCATGTCTGCAAGAGTAGCCTGCAGTTCATTAGTTGGGCCAAGTATATTTAGTGCTGCCTCCTATTACTGGTGATGTCACAGCTTAGCCTAACTATGTGCAACTTTTTATTTAGGTTTTTTTTCCTAGCTAACGTTGCTTTTTGTCCAAAATCTGTTGTTACTAACTCAGCACTAGCTTTATGGCTGAAAACCTCCAATGTAGGGAGGGAGGACAAAAGGAGAAAGCCGTTTGTTGGGAAAGGTGGGGGGTGGCTGTTCTGTGGCTTTCCACACAGCTCATGTTCGTGTTAAGTACTGTGGGCAGAAAGAGATTCTGCTGAAAGCCTATAAATCCTGCATTCACAGGTGTTCAGGTGCCTTATCTCCCCTTGAGGATTTAACCACAGGCTGTTGATGGTCTCCTTAAATGCAAACTCAGGTTGAATTTGAGCACTAACAGCAGGGATTTCAGCATGTTAAGAAATGTTCGGTATCTGTGGATCTTGCTTTAGAAATGAAGTTTTGTTCTTCTTGGAGAAATATAAACCTTATCGCTTCTGCAGTCAGAGTATGCTCAGACTGGGGGAAGGGTTGCCTCATTTGGAGCTGATGGAGATGTGTAAATGAAACGTGAATCCAAACAATTTCCAGTCAAATTTGTTGGCTAATCCTGCCCTTTAGGGCTGGGCAGGATGGGTCCCTCTGGTGGGGCTAGTGACTTCCCAAGTGCAGCTCCTACCTGCATTAGGAGAAAGGTGCCTCTGGTTCTTCTAGGTTTCAGCTAGGAAAGAGGACCAGTTTGGAAGTAGAGCAGGAGCCTCTGCAAATCTTGCTTGGCAAATTCTGCTTAGAGCATGTGCTGGATCTCCCTCCAAATACTCCTGCATAAACCTACCGGCTAATTCCCTTCTGCAGCCATATGTAGTCTCTTACTTCTGAATCTAATAATGTATTTACTTTCTCAGTAACAGCTTAGGGATTTGAGAGTTCAAGACTCATTTTCAGAAGAGATTTTTCAGGCCACATTTGGGCCTCCAAAGTGAGTTATTTTCAGTGATGTAGCAGCATTATGGTTGTGTGAACACATTCAAGATGCTCAGGTTGACTGTGACCCTGGGCGATTGGCCATGTTAAATGCTAAATGTGTTTCTGGCTTTCAGCATGAGCCTCCAGGAAGTTATCTGCCTCTTACTGCACTAGGCACTGAATATGCAATCAAGTGAGGAAGTATGTCTTGTCCTGGTGCGAAGGACAGGATAGTTCAGCCATGCAGAGAAGGGCACAGGGTGTATGGGGGTGTTTGGAGTTAATGACAAGACTCTTACAGTTGTGAGATGCTCATGGCTGGGACTGACACATAATAGCAATAATGGTTTCTGCCCACATCTGCTGTTTTCTAGGCAGTGAGAAGGACTTCTTGCCATCCTGCCATGGTAATTTCTGAATCCCTAATAAAATGCTAAAAGGATGAAATTTGTAGCTTTTGCCAATCAGGAAATAATTGGTTCTGATAAATAATAAATAATTTTGCATTTGTGAGTTTGGTTGCCAGCCAGGTAGACACACTCTTTCTCTTGCCTTACAGCCAGTCCCATGCTTGTCCTGCTCCTGAAAGGGCTTGGATTGCTGCAGCTTTCAAGAGTAGCCTCTCCTTTCAGGCTGGGGCAGAGGGCTCTGGCTGGCTCCTTTCTTTGCATCTAACTGCATGTAAGTGCAAAGAGCTGATGTAAACTATCTTGCAGCCAGCCTTTCCCCTGCTCTTACAAATGTTTAAATTGTTCTGTTTCAGTGTTGAGAAAACTATCATACTGTTCCAGGGGCACTCGGGCTTTGCTTTGTGTCCCCTATGGCAGCCAGCTCCAGCTCAGGCTTCAGAAATTTCCTTACTCCAGGGTAAGATTCAACAGTCTTAGAAATTTGTGACCCTGTGTCCAAAGCCAGGAAACTGTAGTTGAGCCAAAACTGTTGGCATCACTGCTGAGAGTTAATAAATACAGTCATTCCTGTAGTACATTTTTATTGGCATGAGCGAGGCTTAATACATACCACCTTGTTTTCCCTATGCCTGAACAAGGAAAGTTGTGCAAGTTGGACTTAGCAGTGATTAAGAGACATAAGTGAGTTGGACTGATAAGATTGTAAATGTTATGACCACCATGTGTCATTATATCATTGTATCCGAGCTCCTGTGCAGCATAGGCTGTAGAGCTTCATTCTTTATCCTACTTAAGCTAATACATTGTGTTAAGAGTGAAACTTTTCTGAAGACTACCAGTCATTCCTCTCTGCATTTGAGTTCTTGCGGGCATGCTGCAGAATCACGAACAGCTGGCCTGTATCAGAGCTTCTAGACAACTTCTGTCTGGTTCCAGAGGTGGGGTTTCTGACACTTCTGCAGAAGAAGTTAAAATTGCCCATGAATTGTCCTGCAGGAGTTCCTTGGAGTGAGCTGCTTGCATATGGAGTGCCTCCTTCCAAGAGCTCATCTCCAGCCCCTTATTTCCTCACCCATCTCTCCCTCTGTGTGCCTCCTCTGCTCTTTCTCAAATACGCCTGAGCTGGGATACTGGGAGCTCTTCTGGGTTGATGCTTTGGGGTATTTTGGGTGTTTCCATCAGTTTCACAGATGGCTGGGCACTGGCTGTGACCAGCACCTGCAGAGGCACCATTGCAGCCCCAGCTACCAAAACATGCCTGGATGCCCAGTGCAGTTCTCAAGGTGGATCAATGAGGTGATCACTCACAAACTGACTGGGGCTCACCCATGGAATATTTGAGTCCTGTAGCATAAATTCCCTGGGCATTCATGCACGTACTGATTGGGTGCTCATGCATAAAACACATCTCTCCAGCGCAAGTTATTTGGGTGCTCATGCATGAGGCACTGGAGTGCTCAAGCATGACCCAATAGGGCATTCCAGCATATACTGGTTAGACAGTCGTGTACAAACTGATCAAGTGCTCATGCATATACCAGTTGGGCACCCATGCATGAACTGATCATGTGCTCATACATGAATTAACTGTGCACATATGAATACATTAATGAGCTGTTCATACACGCCTGATCAGGCGCTTGTGTGTTAATAGGGTGCTCATGCATGATGTACTCGAGTGTTCCTTCATAAACTGCCTGGATGCGCATGGGTGAAGTTATTTGGCACTCATGCATGACCTGATGGGGTGCTCGTGTGTATTTTTCTGGCACTCATGCATGAACTAATTGGGTGCTCTTGTGTAAATACTATAAACCCTGCAGTTTATGCCCGAAACTCCCATTCCTGTGCCTTCCAAAACCTTCAGCAGTTTGGGTGGTTCAGAATGAAGTTTTAATTGCACAATTTAGGCCTAGAGCTGAGTGGGGCGGTAATTATAAACAGATGGCACCAAAGAAAAGCTCCTTCTCTTGCAGAGATTAGTGACCATCAGTTATATATTCTGTGCCATCCTAGAACATCCTCCCAGCTCACACAGTTGCTGTTCTTGTCCTTGCCCTTTGTAAACGCTAAATTCCCTTAGTTCCAGGTCACTCTGCTGTTCTCCCTGAGCCTCTTTGCTTCCTTCATAGCCTGTAGTTTCAGAGCTCACATTCATTGCTTTCTTTACAGAGGGCAACTTCAGTAACTAAGCTGTACCTGTTTCTTTCCCCTTGTGTCCCTGGGTCTTTCCCGGGTAGTGGATGTGCATCTGTGCTGACTGAAAATTGCTTCTTTTAATCATGAACTGATGTTCAGCTGTTGAGGCCTCATCCCCTAAAGGAATAACTCATCTATAAAGGGAATCAACACCCCTGAGACAAATCAACTCAGCACTTATTTTTAGCATGAAACATCAGCAATGAAAAAGTGGTGGAATTAAGTGATGTCCTTAGCAGTGCCCTGCCTCAGGACCACTGCCACAGCTAGGATGAAGTTGAAGTACCGGTTGCAATACAAGCTGTCACACTAAATATGTGCTAAATGTGTCATGTAAGTGCACACATGCAATACGCATGACTATGGCTCAGGCTGCCATCACCAGATGGCACTGTTACACCCACCCCATTCTTCCATCCTTTGTGGTGTTGCTGTAGGGTGGGATGCTCTTTAGGGAGAGCTAAGGAACAGCAAAAGAGCTGCTGTTCCCTTAATTTCTCTAAGTGGATTCAGTTCATGTGATAGAGAGCTCCCTGGGGACAGGCAGTCGCGCTTGAGGTTTTCTGCAGCCTCTTTGTGATCATTTCTCTCCATAGACTGAGTTGTAGTGTAACCAAAATCAAGTTAGACTGAAAACCCAACCAACCCCCCTCCCCAGAGGTGATGGCACCACTTTCTTTCCTAAAGACAAACTGATCTGTGGGTCACTGAGTGTGAAGGGGAGCTGGTTTGTCTGCTTACTCATACAAGGCAGGCATGTGTACGTGCAGGTTGGTTACCAGGTGTATGTTACCTGCACAACCACGTAACTGTAGTTCTGTTGCTGGACTCAAGGTTTTATTTTTGATTTCCAGGGGCTGTAACTCAGGTTTTGCAACCACACATGAATGCAGTTCCTGCTGAAGTCAGTAGGTAGGTTTTGTGTAGAAAATGTTGAAGAAATCAGCTTGGTGGGTGGCATACGTCCAACTTCATATTTTATTGGCTTTAAACAAGCAGCACTGCCCTGTTGGTCGCTATTGCCTATTTCCAAATGGCTGATATTGTGGTTTTGAGGTTTCAGGCAGGAGCTTGATTGGAAGTAAAGCACAAAGAAGATACAACAGCTGTTTACAGCCTCTTGTCCTGAGCTCGTGTGGCACAATTTCAGCAGTCCAGACCTATAAAGCTTTTATAGCAACATAAAGTAGGAAGTAATAGACCAGCTCCACCCAGGACCTTCCACACCAGAAACACAAGGGTTGGATGCTTCAGGCAGGCTTGTTGCTGCATTTTGGAAAGTAGATGTGAAGGTGGCAAGTGCTGTATAACTCTGTGCAGCAACTGGGAGAGCCCTGGAGCCCAGTTTGGCTTCCTGGGGCTAGTGGGCGCTTGATAACACTGCTGGCTGTGAGGGGTAAACTGCAGGGAGGACCTGGCTGCCTTGGTTAGCACAAGGATGGAGCCTTGGCTGTCCCATGTCTGAGATCTTCCGCTCCCTTTGGTTGTTCATTCTTGCCAGCTACTTCAGGAAGGGCAGCGTCCGTGTGCTGGCCTCTTTTATCAGCCGCATGTTCTTCTTCCAGATTCAAGTGACATGTAATCATGGCCTCTTAGTCTGTGTGATTCTCCTTGTAAAGATCAGAGCCCTTGATTGTGGCCAAGGCAAAGCCTTGTTACGGTTCATCTTTTGGATGGATGCTGCACTGCAAGTATCAGTACATGACTTGTGTGTACAGTGAAGTACATGGAGTAAAATGTGTCAGGGCAAAGCTTCCTTGCTTTTTGTAAAGGGAATTCTTGGAGTCCCTTCCAGGCTTCTGCAGTGACTCATTGGGAAACTTCAGGCAAGTGTGTTGGTTTATACAGGTATAAACCAAACATGGAAACATGTATTTATGTGATGGAAAAACTCCCACTAGAGAAGGACCCCGGCTTCTGTTTCTGACTCTGCCGTTGATCACCACGTCATCTCAGCACGTTGGACCTCAGTTTATGTATTGATAAAAGGGAGATAAAAATATTACCCCCCCAGCAGGTGCATTTTGGAATTAATTACTAGTTGTAAAGCACCTTTAGACTCATCACTGTGAGATAAGTTACCCTTTGCAAGTGGGGTGATTCATTCTGGTCCTCTGCAATGCCCTAAACTGTGGCCTGGATTCTGCACTGGGGAAGGGACTGTTGATGGAGCTGCAGTGTGAAGGCGGGCAGATGCCTTCACCTTGACTCTCAGCTTGGAAGGTGCTACCTCCTTCTCCAGCTGCATCGCCTGTTGTGTAGAACCAGACACTTCAGTTATACATGGCATCGTATGGTGGGGCAAAATCCAGCCCAGCCACTTCTGAGTTCAGCTGAGCAGTTGGTACCCCAGTACCAACAGAGGGCATCTGTGTGCTCGGCAGGGCTGGAGCCTCGGTGTCTACCAGTTTGCTGCCAGGTAACTGGAGAAGTAGTTGAGTAAGAAAATCAAGTGTTGCTTTCATTAGGTAAATATAAAATATGGAGCAGCCCTTCCCACGTTTGTTGCTCCCTGCTCAGATTATTCATTTCCACACCATTAAAACACGAATGTAATTCTTGCCCTTTAAACTAATTCATGTAAAAACTTTTTCTCCAGCCACTCTGTAGTCTCTTAATGAAAGCTGGGGCTGAGCAAGCCAAGGATGGAAATTAGAGCATTACCGAAGTGCTCCACTCAGAGCTGCATTCCTGAGGTATCTTATCTGATCCTGTACAATTGCCACAGGCCTTTCGGGCTGGATCCTGCTCTGCTCTGTGCTGAGCTGAGGCAGCAGCTCCCTGAGCAGAGGTAGTGGCTTTCACCACATTAAGGCTGGTGCAAGGGAGGAGAGAGTCGGACCCGCTGCCTCCTTCGTGGCAGGAATGAACTGAACCACTTGAAGAGCAGCTTTAATTGCTGCTGAATCAGTTAGGCCATCTTTAATCAAATCCTCCTCCCCCCAGCTTTGACATGTGATTTTTGTCTTTTTGCCTGTCAACACTATTTAGTTATATTAATGGCTTTCCTGGCATGAGCCAACAAGGTTTTTAATCTGTTTGATTTTTGGTAATTCTTTCTCTTACACTAGGAATAACCCCATTGTATTTGCAAACCAGAGTACCCCAGTTTTGCCCCAGGCTAGCACAGTGAAAAGGAGTTATCCACA
The DNA here is from genome assembly GCF_963264785.1 of Psittacula echo. Lineage (NCBI taxonomy): Eukaryota > Metazoa > Chordata > Aves > Psittaciformes > Psittacidae > Psittacula > Psittacula echo. The sequence continues at coordinate 2,992,989 of NC_137750.1, read as the reverse complement.
CAAGTTATCCCTGGCGTGCCTGCAGGGACTGATGCTAAGCTTCAGCTGACTTACAGCAGTGTGAACTCTGAAAGCTGTGTCCCCAGGACTTGTCCCTGAGAGGATGTCTTATGGCCAGAGGGAAATCAAAAGGGCAAGAACTAGCGGGTGGCCCCACTTCTTTCTTCACCTCTGAGCAGCAGGACAGTGATCATCCTTACTCAGAGCAAAGTGTAAAGTTGCAACCAAGGCCAGAGTAAGTTGTTACTCAGCACTAATAAGCCTATAATGATGTGTCCATCTGCATTTCCAAATAGGAATTTAACATTGAAGCTAAACCAATTAAAGTAACTGGAGCTGCTGTTGAGGAGTGACAGCAATGCTGTGTGGGAGCAGGTGCTCCCAGGACACTTGGGCACGAGTGAGAGCAGACAACAGAAACCAGAAGTGACAAAAGACACTGTGTGGCTGATCCTTCTGCTGATGCAGCGTTGTTTTGCACCGTGTACTTTCTCCTGCTTTATGGAGTTTAATTTTAAGCATCTCAGTAGATGGGACTTCTATCGTTTCCCTCGGGAACTTGTTCCTTAGCCTACCCTAAATTTCCCTTCATCTTTATCTTAGATCTTCCCTTTTTAAATCACACTAATGAAGTGAAATACTCCTTTCCCTTTTCTCTGTCTTTCCTATGATATTAAAATACATTTTTCCACACCTGGGTTGGCAGGGAAGGATTCAAATTCATTCCACAGCCATGCTGGAGCACTGAAGCAATGCTTAACTATGGGAAAGGCTTTGTAATAAAGCCCCTGCAACTGCGGCTGGTTGTAGACTCAGATACGGACTTGCCTTTATAGGTCTCATCTTTGCTGTTTACTTTCCTCTCATCTTTGTGCTCAGTGTATCCTGTGTATAGTAGAACAATAGGAAAATATGTATTCTCCAGAACTTAGAAATATCACAAGAGCACTGAGAGCAGGGAGGCTCTGCCAGGACTGTGCTGATGGTGCACAAACAGATAGGATTTCATAACCAACCGGGGAGGTTGGAGGGAACCTCCAGAAATGGGGCTTAGAAAACAACATGCGAGTGGGTATTAGCCTCTTCTAATGGACATCTGCTTCACTGTTAGATGTTGATTTTACCAGAACTGCACAGAAAAAGGGAGGTTTTCTTCTGATCTGCTGGGCTACCCTAAAAAAATTGAAACAAAAAGAAATCCAATTGATTGAAACCAAAGTGGTTTCTTCTGTGACAACTTCAAGAGACAAAATGTTTCATTTCAAAGCTTTTTAATATTTTTATTAAAAGTGAACCAAGTATTGACCTGGGTATTTTCTTTTGCTATACTTTCTACCTCTCTGGAAATGCTTTATACAAGCATTTGCTGAAAAGTTACACACAATGTTTCAGAATGAGCTGACCAGATTGAAAAAACAAAAAGCCACACTTCATTTGTCCTTCTCTGATTTTAATAAAAACTTAAATTGAGGTTTTTATTTACATAGAGATAAAAGACCCAAAGGAATGTTGGTTTTAACATTGCATTTATGCATCTTTCTTTCAAAACATCTCAGAGTGGAAGGGAAACAATGTAGGGAATAAAAGAGAACAAAGGCTCGATGCAGAAATGAGCATGATGACAGTGCAGTGAGGCACTTTATGACCAGAATTGTTCAAACAGCTGGAGATTGTATTACACTGTTTATCATGTTTAAATCCGTGTCAAAATGACATATATTGTGGAAGTTTTTGTGTGAGATTGTGAAGTAGGTATTATATGAAGAAGTCAACCATATGTTAGAATATCCTTCTGGGGACCAGAAATCTAGCTGAGACTAAAGGGAAGGGTGAGTTCAGTAAAGAAGTCATCTTCTCTTGAGACAGAGGTGGTGATGTGGGCTGCATACAAAATACTTGTGTGGTTTCCAGAGCTCCAGGAATCCTATCCTTTATTTGACTTTTTCCCCCCACTTTTCATCTCTTTGTAGAATATCTTTAGGTTTGAGGTATGTGTTCCCTTAATATTTTATTCGATTTTGGGGCGTGCAAATCAGTTCCTTTTCCCATTTTCTTCAGCCTGTGCCAGTCCTGAATGCACATTACCTGTGGCTGCCTCCCTGGGCCTCACATGTGGTGGTTCAGTTTTCCCTAACTCAGAGAGACTTAGTCTTGTCACCACGTTCTGCTTGTGAATGCTTCTAAAATCTGCAAGTCAGCAGCAGCGCGAGGCCCGGCAGAGCCCCCCGGCCGATGGACAGATTGAGTTTCACCCACTAAATCTGTTTCAAACTGGGAGAATTCAAGCAGCTCACAGTTTCTATGGTCATTTGTGCTAATAAAGTTTGACAGACTGAATGGTAATGGAAAGTAAACAGGAGGGGGGGGTGCTAACAAGGTCATAATGAAGCTCACATTTAAATTGAATTGTAGCAACTATATGAACACTCATGAGAAACGCTTTGTCTTTCTCCTCTAGGCTGTTGTGCAGCATGTGGTAGCAAATGGGCAGTTTGTGAGTGGCAGATAAAAGGAAGCTATAGCTATTCTGCAAGGACAAATTATAGCTAGCTTATAAAGGAAACTGAAGCTAGAAAGGAGGGAAGCAGGGCAGGATGCCTCTTCGCAGGAGGCCACCGGTGACAGCAGCTCACTCTTGCCTTCTCGTTGCTGTGACTCCCAGCTAACCACACTTAACGTCTCCAGTGTAATTCCTGTTGATTTCAATGGCACAAGCCTGAAGGGAAGCGCTGATCCAGGGTCACATTTTACCAGATGTGAACACTCTCAAGTCCTCTTAAATCCGATTTTGAGCTTGGGACTGCTTTGCTTCTTGCAGGAGGGGGCTCAGCCCAGAGCTCGCTGACTCCAGATCCTTTAATGAAGTCTGTGAATTGCCGTGGTGAATCTTTTAATTTACTCTGTTTTAAATAATGGCTGGGTACAGACAAATGAGTTACTCGCGTTCTCTCGCGTGTGCATACAATGACTGTGTCATAGCCGAGGAATTGGGCTGACTTATCCAAAGCTGTTGGCTCTTTCTTTCCAGGCGTGCTTTCCTAATTCCAGATGGATAAGAAAACAGTGATGTGCAAGGAACCATCCCCCTCCTTCCCCTCCTCCCAACTTTGGCATAGTTGTGTTTATTGCCTGTGACTGAGGGAGTTTCAATATCCTTGCAAAGTTCTGTCTGAGGCGAGCAGAGCATTATTGGTGCAAAACCCTCTGTAACCATCAGATGCTTTTCCGTGACTCAAAAACATTTCAGGCTCTTTTGTAATAAATGTAAATGGCAAACCAGAGGTCAGGGATGGTCTCAGGGGCAAAGGCTTGTGTCTAATCTTTGTTTTCTCTTTATGAGCTGCTGTAACAACTTTGAAGGTATGAAAGAAATCAGCAGAAATGTGAGACGAGGCAATCCTATTAGGAAACTGGTACATAGCTCCTCAGGCTGTTCCTTGACCTCCTTTGAAACAGCTATGGGGCCAGGATCCTCAGATGGTGCAGAAGCATAAATGTAGCTGTGGCTTCACTTCAGCAGGGATTTAGTGTTTCTGTTCAATGATAACTTCCTTCCCCCTCCACAAGATGTTGCAGCAGACGTTTTCAGCCATTTTAATCTTGATTTTAATACAGTGCTTCTCTTCACATATTTTTCAAATGCCTGTAGAGATGACAAATTGCTTGAGCTTAGTGTTCCTGGATGTCTTCAGGAAATGGAGCTAGTTTGCAGGACAAAGGGGTTGGTCTTGCAGGGATCTTTAAAGCTGATCTTCCTAAATCTCCTTAGGAATCTGCATAGATAGGGGTAATTTGGGGTTGGACTCTTCGGATTACCTTCTTACCTTTACCGAAACAGGGTCTTCACCATTTAAAGATGTTTTGATGCAAGTGTGGAGGGGTAACAGTGCCAGTTTATTGGTTTGAATGCTCAAGCGGTTTTTAATAGTTTGCATATTTCCCTAATGCCCTCTATACACGTATGACTCTCTGGCTTGAAAGCCAAGAAATGAAAGAAACGAGCCTGAATTCCTTCTTGTCTAACAGGATGTTCCCTTTACCCCTCCATCCCACATAAGATGTTACATTTTGGGGCTGTTACACTTGGGGCAGGAGAAGCAAGATTTGCAAACCTGCCCAAGGCAGAGGAAGTCTTAGTGCTTGCTCTGTTTGTGACGGTCTGGGAGCCCCAGCTTTGATCCCTTCCTGTTTAAAAGGTGTCCTGATCTCCTCCTACCAGACTGGAAGCTCTTTCAAGGTGGGGGACTTGCTTAGGCTCCCTCCAGTGCTCCACTTTGCAAGGATATGAAGAGAAAGGACTCACAGTCTGATGTAATGGCCAGCCAAAGATGACTGCTGTGCTTGGTCCTGGGCAGCAGATTGATCCTGCAGCCAGATACTGTTTCCCAGCAATCAGCGTTATCCAACAAGTTTGCTGTGTACCAGGAAGAGGTGTCATCCATTTCTCGCTGAGGCGCTGCATGCCTGCTATAGTTGATGCTGTTTCCCAAACCATCCCATGCTGTTCAACCACATTAAATATTGTGCTGAAGCTCATTAAGATGGCAGTTTGGGAATGTTTTCATTAACTTTGCTGAATTTCCTTCCCCTTGGGCTCTGGCTCTTGGAACTTTCAAAAACTGATTTAGAGCATTTTTTCCTTTATTATGTTCACACTGGTGTTAGCCTGTAGGTTGATACTGGACTTACTGCATATAAGGGCCATGAGGGTGCTCTGCAGGCTGGAGCACCTCTCCTGTGAAGGCAGGCTGAGAGAGCTGGGCTTGTTCCACCTGGAGAAGAGAAGGCTCCGAGGAGGCCTTATAAATGTCTTCCAATACCTAAAGGAGCTGACAAGAAAGCTGGAGAGGGACTTTTTACAAGGGCCTGTAGGGACAGGACAAGGGGGAATGGCTTTAAACTGACAGAGGGGAGACTGAGATGAGCTCTTAGGCAGAAGCTCTTCCCTGTGAGGGTGCTGAGGCACTGGCCCAGGGTGCCCAGAGAAGCTGTGGCTGCCCCATCCCTGGCAGTGTTCAAGGCCAGGTTGGACACAGGGGCTTGGAGCAAGCGGCTCCAGTGGAAGGTGTCCCTGCCTGTGGCAGGGCTTGGAACTCGATGAGCTTTGAAGTCCCAACAAAAACCAATCCATGATTCTGTGATACTAGCATAAAGGTGAAGCATTTCTTTATTTTAATCCAGAGGGATGTGATTGACAGGCCTTTAGAACACTGAGTATGTGACACATTTAATTCTCCTTTACCTGCAGGTCCATGCAGCGCTTCTGACACTGCTCAGCATCCCCCCTGCTGCGGTGTCAGAACAGCTGTGGTGGTTCCTGCACCCTGCAGCTCAGGCCAGTCCCTGTACAGCACCCAAAGAGCCCCTGTGCGTGGGGTTGCAGTACAAATGTGCAGCCAGGGCAGGTTTTTGACATGATGGTTTCTGACTTGGAATTTTCATTTTTAGGGTTCTTCGTATTTGATTTGTAAAAATTCATTTCAGGAAAAGCGCACTCCTGTCAGGCTGCAGGGCTAAGAATTGAATGCTCAGAAACAAGTTAGAGTTGTTCCATAAATACATCTCGGCGACCTTCACCTCCCTTCAGGCTGGTTCCTAAACCAGGAAGAAAAATTGCTACAGGCCTGAAATCTGATGAAATTCTTCTGTTGCTTCTGTGTGAGAAGTGGTTGAAGTGGCAGAATCTGGTCAGGCTGTTCCAGTTGTTGATGAAGGGCCAATCCTCATGAAATCACTGAGAATTTGCTCTTTTGGGATGATAAATGGTCAGGTCCTTGAAAGAGATATCCCACATTTTAAAAAATGCCCTCTGAGCATCAGAGTGAATGCAAGTGAGGGCACAGTGCTGTGAGTCCCCTGGGAGAGCAAAAAGGAGACAAACACATTGGTGGGGGACGGGAAGGGGATCTAAATATGGCATAGTAAGTCCATTTATTCTCTTGTCCCCCCAGACATATTAAGCACTGGCACCTATAGCTGACAGATAAACAAACTGCGCTGTCTTTTAGGAAATATGTGAACAGGGTTGCTCATTGTCAGTCTTGCAGGCAAAAAAATAATAAACACAGATGTATACTGGAGAGGGATGGAAATGCTCTGAATTCTCCCAGCTGAGATCCAGGCACTGAGAGGAGCCAGAGGAGGGACTCTGGATGTCATCGGTCGTGGCAGCACCTGGGCTGTGCTCCTCTTACGTAAGGGCTTGAGAAAGTCAGGAGGAGGACATGGCTCCTTACTTCATTCATAGGCTTTTCTGTCCCCTAAATGGTACTGATTTCTTTTCCTCTTGCATCTTTCCTGATCTTTCTAGGGCTGTAATAGTAGAGGATGCTGGTGGCATGAGCTGCCAGCGCTGTTTTGCTACCTTCTGTAGTGGTATATAACTGGATTTGATCAGGAAGCTGGTCTGTGAGCTTTGCTGCTGGGAGACTGTGTGGCTGTTGAAGAAGAATATTGGATATAAATTTAAATTTGGTGAATGCTGTAGCTGAAATAATGATTTTCTAAGTGACCATAGTCTACTAATTATGAATTACTTCATTAAGCAGCAGTTTTAAGAGAACCCATAACACCACTTCAATATGTCTAGTAAAGAATGACCTAATTAGCAAAGCCTGCTGTCTGCGTAAACCCATCACTGGGAAATGTTAGGGTGTTTCAAGTTCAGCTGTTAATTTGGGCTGTTTAACTGTGTGTGCTCCATACACAGTTCGTGGTGCCCCATCACAGTAACAGTGGAGGATAAGTTCTGCCCAGCCAACCGGGAAGGGGAGAGAAGCTGGATTTGTCCTGTCGTTTCTGTCTCGCAGTGAGCTGTGTCTAGGATGGCCAACACATTCCTTGGCCGGAGCAGGGCAACTGACCCTAGTGCCCTTCTGGGCATGGCCTCAGCCTCCAGTGCCTGCTTCCCTTGTCTGTGCCAGAACTCTGCCTCCTCACAGCCCAGCTCAAACCTACTTACCCCTTCCTCCTCTAATGCCATCATCAGCTCTCCACCTACTGCACTATGCCAGCAAAGCTCTGTTATCTCATTATTGGGTTAATTGCTCTTGTGCTAATACTGAGAGGTCCCCATCACAAGTTAGATCCTATTTTTTCTCCACTTTTTTTGCCTGAAATGGGGAGAGGCTGTGCAAGAAGAGCCATAAACACCTAGAAAAGGATTTTTGCTTCAAGCGTGGTTTTCTAGCTTGTTGCCTGTTAAATCCCAAATGAGAGCGATTGGTTTTGTTTGATCTGTTTGTTTGCAGTGCAGGAATCTTGTTTTGGCTGTTTGCTGATCAATCTCAAACCTCCAGAAGAAGAAAGTTTTTCCAATAAAAATAATCAAATGTGCACAATAACTCCTTGATAATTCTCATCAGGGGACTTCCACCCAGACACTGTTCCCTGCTCACTGGTATTTCTTGGTTTATGTCAATGTTTAGAAGTTTCCAACAGGTTCACTACCCCCATGTGCCAGATGTTGTATAAACAGCAGGGAAAGATTCAGCCTGAGCAAATTTTCAATTGAAATAGAATCTTAACAAACCGGGATTAAACAAATCTTGGGAGAAGTGAAGGATTCCCATTTACGAGTGGGCAACATGGTCTAGTGTGGGCCATCCCTGCCCATGGCAGGGGGTTGGAGCGAGATGATCTTAAGGTCCTTTGCAGCCCAAACCATTCTGTGGTTCTGTGAGTGACTTTTTTGGGTGAGGTATCCGAAGCCCCACATCTAGTTATAATCCTAGTAATGATTAATGTTGTTGTTGTTTAGCCGGCAAAAATAAAAGGATCAGTTCTCAGGATCTTATCATGGGTGCTGCGTTAATGAGTGTTACTTGGAAAGCCCCAGCACCTAGAATTAAGGTGTTGGTTAAGACTCGGCTGTCATACAAAAAAACCCAGTAAGTTTCTGTGTGGTTTTTGAAGGAGCTTGAAAACATGACTGAGATACTGGAAAAATCTCATGATTTGCGATTTTAAGGAGCCCGACGCACAACTTTTTAAATGTCTAGTGATAGAAATAGTGGTAAAATGCTCATGAGGAATCCAGCCTAGCACAAGGCTCATGAATCCTTGTTGCATAATAAGATTTTCATTGTTCTGCCTTTGCGTTTATTTTGTACAGAGTCATGCAGAAATGGGAGTCTCCCATTTCAAACCTGGACAACACTGAAGTGCCAGCAAACAAAGCTGTACTTCGTTTCAGCTGCTCTGGGTTCTCGAAGCCTTGCTCGTAGAGGAGTGGGACTTCTTGGAGGCGTACGTGTTGAGCTTGGAATCTCCTGAGTTCTGAGCCTGGGGTCTGGGGAGGTCCTGAACATTGAGAGGTGACACCAGAGGGTCAGGCTTTGCTGATCCCGCTGCTCCCGTATGGCTCATCCAGCGCGCAGCAGCCGGGTATGTCCCTGCGGGAGGTTCTGACCCCTGGTCTGGACAGGAAGCTGGCAGACAGCTTGCTGCAAGGTGTTGAGGGGAAAATAGATTAGTCTGAGACAGAGCGAGTCTCAGAGCTGTCATGGGGCTGTAAAAACTAAGGCTTGAGGTAAACAAAGCAACACGCCTGTTTCCACGCAGTCTGTGGGACCGCTGCCACCAGCCTTTCCGAGGGGCTCAGGAATTCCACCTATTTCCTACCCATCTCCACTCTGCCTCCCAGTGTTGACCAAGACTCCCAGGCACATGGGGCATGTTAGCTCCTGCCAAGGAAACAGAGGCACTGGAGCACAAAGGCTGGCAAAGCCTAGAGGAACACCTGCCACTGGGCCTCTGTCCCACAGCAAGGCAGTGGCAGATGGGGACACGGATCACAGTATCATTAGGGTTGGAAGTGATCTCTGGAGATCATCTAGTCCAGTCCCCTGCCAAGGCAGGGCTGCCTTGGTTTCTTGCCTTAATGCTTGACCATTAATCCTTGGTTTATGCATTTTTAATACTATATGTTCTGTATTTCCAGTCCTTAAATTCAAATTAATCGAACACCAGATCACTTAATACTTGAGATAACCAAATGGCTTTTGTCTGTTTTGTTGGTGCTGAGACGCTGCCCTAGGTAGTACTCTGCTGCTGAGGAACTGGAAACAGCCACAGCTGCAAAAGACTGAGAAACTTCAGCATATGTATGACAAAAGGGAAGGAAAATGCCAAAGCTCCAGGGGAGCACCGGTGTGATCGCATCAGTGCTTAGTCAGAGACTTCCACGCATGATCATTTCCAACGACAATCTTTTTCACTTTGCCTTTTGAATTAATATATAATGGGCACCCCTGGTGTGGGGCATGCGTGCGACTGGCAGCGGGACTGCCCTGCCTGCCCCTCGGAGGTACTGCAAGGAAAGGAGGGTTTGCTGCCTGCTACTCCGGTTGTGCAGTTCTCCATGAATTGGATTTGACTCAAATGAGATGAAATTGGAGCTGGCCTGCCACTCATCTCCCCGCTAAGCTCTCCAAACAAGGCAGACATGATAGGGATCTAATTTTTTTTGCTTCTTTCTTGTTAAAAGGATGGATTTCACGCTGTGTGGCACCCCAAGGCTAATAAAAACCAACCCTCAAACCTAGTCCTCCCAACAAGCTTTTTGGTTTGTGCCCTGTGCCTGTTGCAGGAGGGTGTTCTATCCAGTGCTCACTTCCTCAGGTGGAGGAGAAGCAATTTCTGCCACAAGAACTGTACAAAATAGCATCCTTTTTAATCCCTGGCTCTGATTTCCATCACAAGAGACCGTTGGCCATGAAAATACCAGTAAACTTCACTGGTAGTAAAAAAAATATGTATATTATTTGAAAACCAAAAAAGGCAAGAAAACAATGTTATGGGACCATTAAAGGTCCATGAGGAATCCTCATTTCATGTTTGCTTTGGGAGTTTCAGCTGCTCTGATATGAATGCTGTCTTACTGAATGCCTTGCATGACTTTTTATAGAAGATGAAGCAGTTGCTTCTGGAAAAGTTATTCCTAGAGTCTCTTAAAATACTGTCATTTGGGTGACAGCAGCAATTCAGTAATCATTTTTGCCTTAAAATGGTCATATTCGTTTGGTGCTTCTGTTAAAATGATAGGACTTTCTTGCTGGATTTAAGCAGTTCATTAGAAGTTGCAGAGCTCCATAGCTAAGGTTATGTTTAAGGGTGAATTTCCTGTCTTTAAGATCACCACTATAAATTAGATTGGCTGGAGAACTTGAGATAAATTGATGAGAGTTTATAAAGGGGAGAGGGTCCATTTCCTGTCCAAACTTCTTTTTCCTTCGTTCCTTCTGCTCGTTTCCAAAGTGGTTTTTAAAAGTTTGAAGGCATAACACACAAAATAGACTTAATAATGTATTTGTTTATATATACACATTTCTATAATATACCTATTAAAAGGAGCAAAGACAAACTGAAAAATCCATCCATTTCATCCACTGGACAACTTTGACAATTTTGATTAAATAGTCTTAGGGTTTTGCCCATCCTGACTGTGATACATCCTGAGGCAGTTTAGGGAAAATCAGAACATAAGTATGTAACAGAGCTCTCCTTGTTTTGTTAGTTTAGCTCCAAAAAGATGTAGAGTACTTCTGAATTCTTGTTTTTAATTAGTTCACGCTGAGGCCTGGTTACTAGGAAAATAAATGACCCAAGCTCTTGGCTGCTTCATTTATGTAGCCAGATTCTTCCTTTGATCCTGAAGCTTTGCTCCAATCACGTGTCACCTGCCCGTGTAACCAGAGAGGTAACTTAATACTTCATATTATGCTGTGATGAATCATAAGATGATTCAAAGATCTATTTTGTTAGTACGTACTATGTTTAAGAAGCTCAATTCAGTGCCTGTTTTCCACTCTCATCACCAGTTGATGGGGATTACATTCATTTCTCTTTGTTTCTTTCTTTTAGTACTGACTTGAGACCTGTGTGGGTCATTTTGGTCTTCCCTGTTGCACCCGCTGACGTTGCAGGGGTTTACATGGGGCACCTCTCTTTGTTTTCAGATGAGAATTCATCCTGGGGGCAAAGCCCAGGGCTGGGGGTGGTGAGAGGTAGTTAATTTGCAGGTGGGCCACCACTCCATGTTGGAACTTTGGCAGGGAACAGTTGCCATCCTCATCTTGAATACTTGTATTTTGTAGCAGCCTGCATCAATTGTCCTTTGAATTTCCTGTGTGATCACTTTGTCTGATGGGAAGACAGCTGTCTAGACATCCATTGAAAAAAAATGTCTCTATCCTGCAGTCTGAGAGAGCCCAGAGCACAAGTGCAGATGGGTAAATATAGGGTGTATGAGATTGATCTGAAACCAATAACTGGGAACGTAAGTACTTGCACTCGACTCTGAAAGAGCTGCAGCTGTGTGGCAGAGTCCTGCATAGCTTTTAGACCTCACTCCTACTCACCTGCTCAGTTTTGATGAGACTGGAGTGTTCCATTTCTCCAGAGCCTTAATGGATTTGTTTTCTGTAAACAGGCAGCAGTTCCTGGGAGGGGTGCAATATTTTGTTGATTTTATTTTCTTTTGTACTCATATGAAAATATCATCTTAGCGTCCTACAATTCATTGCAATCAGCTTATGGAGGAAAGTAGAGTGTGTATTGAGCTGGCTGTTTGCTTGATTATTTACAGTGTGCCTGGTTTTAGTGTTTCCCCCCAAACTTTATGCTCTTTTCTTCTAGCTTCACATTTCTTCTGCTGTCCTGCAGGGCAGTAAATACTGACTTTCATATCCATGTGTGCAAGAGCTTGTTTTGTCCCTGGAACTTGGTTAGTGTACAGCTGAATTTCCCATGCTTCTCATGCAGCCCTCCCGTGATGAGAGTTTATTCTTCAAGGTCTCCATCTCCTCTGAAATATTATTCTCTAGCTCAGCAATGGAAAGTAATTTACAGGCAGCTTTTCCCTCTTGTTTTGGACTGAATCAAAAGAGCCCCAGCCTAATGCTCTGACAGAATATTAAGAGAATGTTAAAAACCTAAAGAGGGCTGGGACAGGGGAGAGGTGATGGCTGGCTGTGTTACAGGTGGGTAGTGCGCAGGGGGAGGCAGCTTGCCCAAACTCACATGGGAAGTCTGCAGGAATATTGGGAAATGAACCCAGATCTGGCGCAGTCCCAAACCACCCTTCCTCTTGGTTATAATTTAGATTCCCCAGTTTCCTACAGTTCTCTTAAATTGAGTTTCAAAAGGACTTTGCCCCTCGAGGAGAGGATGGGCATTGTGTAGACATTTCAGCACGGAAATATTTTGGTCTTCTTTTCACTGAAAACTCACTATTTTCTTCAAGTGGATGCTGTTTTAAAACCCCTGAACTTTGAATAAACAAGTTGTTGAGTATTTTAGGTAGGTAGGAGAAAGCCTGTTGACCTTTCGAATGGTGATCATGGTTTAGAATTGAGTAGTTCCTGATGAAAATATCTGCTGTTGACTTATTAACCCTTTTGAGGAGCAGGTTTTGGAATTTTTCCGTTTGGCTTCAGTGAGTCTTAGGTCGTGGCTCTGGCAGTGTGCTTTCCAACTGAAGTGGCTGCAGCCTTTTGAAAACCAGCTTACATTAGCAAAAGGATTTTTCACGTTAAAGGCGTAGTCAGAAGAGTGAAATCCGTGTTTTTCTATTGCTTGGCCTGCAGCTTTGAGAAGAATGAATAAGGTGGAATCAGGGTTTAGATTAACATAAAACGTTTTGCTGGAATTGCAGGTATTTTTCAGGTACAACAGGAAAAATAATGTCTAAAAAAAGAGGTTAGAATGAGTAATTGTTTCCATTAAAGGGACTTTGGTGTGTCTGTTGGGTAATTCTGAGCTCCTTCCCATTAATGGTAATTTGCCAGAAAAGAAAGGTACATTACATAAATATTTCAAAGTAACCTGGGCAGCAATTTGAGGATATTAAGCTTTCAACTTGACAGCCCCAAGCACCTTGATTCATCTTAACATCCAGTAAGATCTTAAATGCAAACAAACATTTCACTTGAATGGAACTGACTTTAGAACCGAAATGAGCTTAATTCTATGGGACTGAATGAGTATTAGTGACCAGTCGATATTTCCTCAAGAATATGAATTATCTCAATTGGAAGAAGAGCACATAGGGATGGCCACATGAAGTAAACCAGAGTTGTTTTTCTGGATGCAGAGTCTGCACACAGCAAACCTGCATTTCATCTGGGCTGATCTCAGAGCAGCGCTGTTTGGATCTGATTCTGCTACCCCAGGAGCTGATGCAGCAGCAGGACTGCGCTGTGCAAGAGGAAGGGTAGCGCTGTGGATGTACAAGCAGCAGCTCAAATAGGTGTCATAAATCATTAGGGCAAAGAGCTGCTTTTCTGTGGCCTGAACCAAAGCCTCAAAAAGGAAATGAAAGCTTTTTTGGTGACTCCATTGGCCTTTGGATAAGCAGTGGATGGCCGGATGTGCTGAAGGACTTGACAGCCATAACCATGGGATGGTTCCTGAGGAGAGGTCAGCTAGTGGCTATGAGGAACCAGACTTCTTTAAAAACAGGGCTTGCAGTGTCCACAATGCTATTTCTCCTGGAGAACGTACAGGGTGGGAACTTCTCGAGCCAGGGTTTTGCTGGTTAGAAAACACCTGTAACTACAGAATTCAGTTATTAATACAGCTCTAGGACTACACTAAAGTAATCTGTAGCAGATGAGGGTCTGGGTTTGCCTGGGCTGGGAGATGGTTCGCTGCTCATTTCCTCTCCTCTGTATCCATTGGCACTTCTTTTTGATGCTGCTGCTCAGAAATGAAAAGCAAATGGAAGATGCAGCTCTGGGTTTAACAGATGTCAATCAGCAAGTCCCTCCCACTCCTGGCACCTTGTTCTTTTCCTCTTGCCTTTCCTCCTATCATTTAAAGTCATCAGCCCAGCTTTGGAGTTCCTACTTGTACTTCAAAGCTCCCAGTTACAAGAGGGTTCTGTCTTAGTTCCTCTGGAGTGCTGTTGAATTTCTCTCTGTTTCTAGTTGCGGGGGTTTTTTGTTTAGTTTTGGGATTTTTGGGTTTGGTTGGGGTTTATTGTTTTGTTTTTAATAGGGTAAAAGGAGAAGTGACTTCTCCTAATTCTCTGTCAAGTGTGAGTCTGCTGGAGGAAAGACACAGAGTTCCCAGTCACACAAAGGCTCATTTGCCAGGTCCTCTAGAAAGTAGGTTAAAGCCAAGAATACAGGGATTTGATTCCTAGCTGCATATACTGTACAGAAGCTGGCATGGGGAAATAGTGTGGTGTGTGTCACATACCTTGTAATTAGGAGCTCTTTTTGAATGCCTATTTGACATGCATGTCCTTAGAGGATTCATAAAACAGGGGTTCGCAGTGATTTGTGGTCCTTAAAGATTATTCTAATCATTGCAGTAATCCCTAGGACTGATACATAAACTCTGGATAAACAAATACCAAGAGACTGTCTCTGTCTTTAAGAACTTACAATCTAAGTAGGGAAAAAAGGCAAACAAAGGATTATTATCACCAGGGTTGGGTGGAGCCAGGAATAATGCCCAAATCTCTTGCATTGCCTTTGCAACGTGTTCCTTCTTGTTCTCTCAGATCATCTTGACTTTTTTTCCCCCCAGGTAAAAGGGATTTCATGCCAGAGGTCTGGCTGGATTCCAGGTTGGATAACTCTGGGTGTTTGCACTCTGCATTGGAGTAGTGCTTCCTGAGCCATCAGAGGTTACAGCCAGTAAGTCCAGAGGGCACAAACCAGCATTGCTCAGGCCTCCCAGCTCATGCCCAGGAGGCATCTGGCTACTCTGGCTTTTCGACCACACTGCTACAAAGGGCAGCATAGCTGCTTCCAGGCTCAGCTCCACTCACCTCTGCCCAGCACAGTGTAGCAGTTGCAGCACACCACATAGGTGCTGTTGCATTATGCTTCCACTTTCCAGGCTATGTAGGAAGACTGTGCTTTAAGCTGCAGGTACCCACCAGCGTAAGACATGCCCTGCGTTTCCTGGAGTGGGCTCCTATCCTCTATTTCCTAGGCTAAAATATAAGAAAATACTGCTGTTTGATGTTACGTGCTTCAGCTCGGAAGTGACTGCAGTCACTGGTGAGCGTAGTGAGCCTTTGCAGAGGCTGGGTGTCACTTTGTGTATGAAGCAAAGGGTTTGGGACGTTACAAAATAACAAGTTTGGCTGTTACATTGTACTGTGATTATTCCTGAAACATGGAAACCTTCTCCAGTCCATTGTTATGGGGATAGCAGGCTGTAGGAAGCCATCTGCTTTCCAAGGCATGCACGGAACTGATGCTGGTGTCTCTCACACCAGGCAAAGGCTTGAGCAGTCACACTGGCTCAGCTCCAGCATGGCTGTTCAATGGGAGGGCATGTAGCAAAGCTCCAACAGAGAGCATGGGAGGAGGGAAAAGAGGGGGGTTTGCCTTGTAGGCAAAGGCTCCGTGGGGTCTGTATTTCCTGCATCCTTCATGCTGTGGTGGAGCTAGACCCTAGTCATCAATCTGTCTTTTAAACCTGTCTCTGCTAGAACAGGTGCAGGAGTTGGTAACTCCTCATTTGGTGATGTTGAGCTCACTAGTTGTGTTTGTAAGATGTTGCAGGAAGGCTAGGTGGAACTCTTGAGCTGAATTTTGCCAGTGCTTACCCAAGGTGAAAAGTGCTGTGGCAATCAGTAGGGGTGCTTGCTCTTCAGAGCCAAGTACTCCTATGCATGCTGGGAGGTGGCAGAAGGAGCTCTGTTGGCCCTCAGACTGCGGTCCAGACTCAATCAGGAAAACACTGAAGCACATGGTTAATTTGAGGCCTGCCTTATTAGTCTTACTGCCATTCAGTACTTGTGTGTTTGCTTTGCTGAGTGAGGACAAACCAAACTGTGTGGTGGGCTGACCCCAGAGCTGGGCGAGAGCAGGTCCTGAATTCATGATGTCTGCTCTGGATAAGGCATAAGGGCATTTGATGAAAGGGTTTTCTGTCTCAGGCTGAGCATCTTGTGCATCAGTACAACCAGCATTTTTACAGTGTGGGTCAGGGGGGCTGCAGAGTGCACAGCATCACCTGCATCATTGCAAAGGACAAAACCACCTCTAACCCTTGTAGGCAAAGCCCCAGACACCGTACTTCCCCTCTGGGGCCTTTCACACCACTGACACTGGTGGTGTCCACAGTCCTCTCAGTTATTCCTTCTTTTAAAAGTAACTTCATAAACAGTCAAAACCAGTTTAGTTTAGTAAATTTTACTGAGCAGTGGTTGGAAAGCAACCGATGGCCTATAGCTGGGACATCAGGGTTGGCAAGCATCTAGTGATGATGAGACTCCACAGCACACGGCTCACCTGTAAATGTCCATAGCAGCTGACAAACATGTATAAACTCTGTTAGCTGTTTATTAGATATCTTTTATTAAAGATAGGACCCTAAGGGAGAGAAAGAGGTTGGCAGATGAGATTCTGGCAGCCCATTTCAAAAGGACTTTGGACCATTGAAGCCCAGCACCAGCCAATGCTGGGAAGCAGAGCTGTGGCACTGAGTGCATGTATTGGACTGGAGCTGTTTCAGAGGTCTCTGTGCCCTCCTCTCTCAGGCAGTGTAAACACAGTCTTTGGTTTGTGGCAGTCGGGGTTTGATGGGTATATAGCCATGTAGGTTAAAAACAGGAACTGCTCTAAATTTTAGATGCCAATGCAGCTTTGCAATCTGACCCTAAGTTATTGTTGGGAATGGGATTTAAGCTTCTGTGTCCTCAAAGTGTCCTTAAAAGGTTTACTCCTGGACAAGTTTATGTTCAAATTTAGCAAGTTTGCCGTTCATCGTTTATTTGACCATACTAGGTATTTCACCAAGAAGGAATTAACGTAGGGAACAATGGGAGATGATTTTGAGGAGAAACGGCAAATAACATTGTTCAGAGAACAAACTTGTATAAAGTTAAACTGTGAATTTCTAGGAAGATGCTGTGTGTCACAGTGAAACAGAATGTTATAACAATTAAAAGGTATAGCCGAACCGTGCATTTTGCCTTTAATTCCCTTGACTCAGGAAGTATGGGAGCTTTCTTTCCAGATATTGAAGCTGTGTATATTGTGCTGTAAGCTCCTATGGTCGCTATTGTAGCTATTCCCAGTACTGCTGTGGCATGGTGTGTACAGTGCCACAGACACGTCAGTCTAATGTCCTGTGAAAAGCATCACAGATCACTGATAATAGGATTCAGGTATCTGAGCACTTAATTCTGTGTTCATGTGTTTTCAAGTTGTTCCTAAATAGAAGAAAATTTCAATGTAAGAAAGAATATACTTGAAAGAGTGAACTTCTCAACCCAGCATCAAGAGGGATAAACTGTATTTAAACAATATGTTTAAATAAAGGCTGAATTGATGCTGATTCATTCCAGATGAGACTTTGGGATGTGTAAGATGTGTGGGCTTGCTGTGCTATACTCTAAACGTATTATGAGAAAGAGTCACCCTCTGCACTAAAACGCATATCTGAAGACTTTGACACATGATCTCGATCACAGCAAACAGTGGAGTCCCTGGCTCTGGCTCCTTATCGGCTTCAGTGACCTGGGTGTTGGCTTGGAAACAATTCCTCCTGCCGGTGTCGGTGCAGAGATCAGTGAGTCAGCCCCACAGGGCACCTTCCTGGAGCTGATACAGCATTTTGCAAGTCATGTTAGCTGTTCTGTGCCTCAGTTTCTCTCTCTGAGAGGTGAGGATCCCAGTTTCTCACTGCATATTGGAGTGAGAAATGCAGACAGAAGCAGTGTTACCTTCCTTTGTACTTACTAGACTATCGAGTATCCCTTTTGTACCTCGTTTCAGCACAGAGTTTTGTAAATCTCCATGCTCCACAGTCTTCTATCCGTGTGTTTTTTTAGTTTATGTTCACAGCATGACATTACTATTTAATGATGTCTGGGGTTTTTCGGTCTTCCTTTAAAAGACCTGGCAGGAGGACAAGCATATCCCTTTTCTCTTTGGCTCCACAGTATATTTCCAAGTACCCAGCATAAGAAAGCTCTTAAGTATGTGCTTAAGACCTTCATTATTCAGGGTGGCATATAAACACAGGGTAATTTTAAGCATGTTTCTGAGTGCTTTTATGAACAGAGACATTTCCCCAAATCAGAACAATACTTTATGGGCTGCTGAGCAAAGCTTAATTTCTTTGTTCACTGGGAGTAATGCCCCATTCTGGTTTGAATTGCTGGCTTGAGTAATTCAGCTGATAGAATTCCTTGCTAGTAACCTCTGGAAGAGTCTGGAAGAAGGGATGCAGAGTGCTCCTGGAGTCCTGGGTCTCAGTTTACTTGAATGGCAGTTTGTCTTTAGTTGTTCTGTGTCTGTGAAGCTGAAGCTCTGACTTGACCATCACCACAGAGCATGGCATCAGTAGGTAACTGTGCCATGGTACAGCTGCAAATGCTCCCTGAGATCTTCTTTATCTCTCTGATCCCTTTTCTCTTGTTTTGCTCCGTGGTGTCACACAAAAGGGACATACGGATACATGTGTGTATGTATATTTGTGTTGCACATATACATCAGACTCTGCTCTATCTTCATGCTCAGGGTTGCCAAGCAGAACTTCAGAGTAAGAGGTGACCAGCTGCACACAGACTTTCAGCAAAGGAAACCAAAAGTCGTCTCCAATTGTGAGAGTGTTTAATTGCTCTCCTCACAGTTCACTGATTTCAAGGCCCAAAGGGACCCCTGTGATTCTTTTGCCTGAACACCTGCACATTACAGCCTGTGGCATTTCATCCAGTGTTTCTGCATTACAGCCATTAACATGGGGCTGAACAGGAACATATCTCCGGGAACACCATCCAGTCTCAATTTAAGCTTCTTGTATCAAAAGGGACCTCATAGAGTTAGGAGGAAATGAATTTCTAGTATTCCAGATATGCACAGGACCCTTGGAGTACTTCAGCTTGAAAGACTCCAGGTGAGGGACCAGCCGCCACATCCCACAGCATGCATACTCAATTGGTCATTAGTGTGAAGAGCTGCTGCATTATTCCATGTCTCAATAGTTTTTGATTCAGTTTGTAGTCACTGAACTTTTCAATGCCTGTTTCTACTCAACTGAAGTAGCAGATTAAGGCACTGTGTAGCTTGTTCCATTTTGGGCCCCTGAATGGTGAACCCTTTCAGCATCATTCCAGCTGGGAGATGATCAGGTCGTGGGATGCAGAGCTACTTATGGCTTTCTCTGTGTGTGCATGGGGTGGAGGGTGTTGCTTTTCAGTCCTGTTGTCAAACTTGCAGGCAGCATCCATGTAGACATCTTGCCTGGTTCTTTCAGATCTGGTTTCGTAGTCCTTCCTCTTGTATCTGGCATCATTCCCAAAAAGCTTATTTGCTGTCTGCATCAGCTGAGAAACTTTTGTATAGAATCTTGGCTGTCCTTGCAGTTGAGTGAAGTCCAGGATTGCTGTTGTCTGCTCATGAGCATTGTTCCTGTAATGAGGATCTCAGGTAATGCTGGCATTCATGTGGGCTTTCTTTTGACTACTTTTCCAAGGATTTGCAAGCAAGACATTTCTTGTTTGCCTTTTTTATTTATCATGTAAGGCTTTGTATTCTTGTAATCCTCATGTAAAAGTTGTACAAGTTTCAGTCAATTCCAGCACCTGAGGTTCCATCCACAGGTTTCCACGGTTCAATCATAGTTTCTGATAACATGCTGTCTTGCTTTTTGCTTCCATTTTGTCCTGTAGAACAAGTTGCTTGCAAGGTCCTGATCCTGCCAAGGGCCAAGTGCTCTGGCTAGAGCCCCTCAGATGGACAAAAGATCTGTGGACGTGGGAGTAGGGAGGGAACATCAGGGCTGTCTCTTGTATTCGACGTGTGTTATGTGTAGTGCGCAGGGGTAGCAGCAACCATCAGGAGCTTGGTTTTAGTGGGATGGGTGTGTGCACTATGAGTGCTTGTAATGCACGCGTTTGGAAACATGAAAATCCTGTTAACTAGTAAATAGAAACTATTCGGAACAGCAAAACCCTCCCTTGACTGGGAGGCAGGAGCTTGGGAACTGTGGGCTCGGGGAGCCCTTCAGGGAGAGAGCGCACTGTCAGCACGAGTTTCTGGAGGCAGAAGATGGAGAAGAACAGAGACCATCTGCTACCGGAGGTACCCGGTCAAGCTGTCTTAGCTTAAATGACCTTTCATGGTAGCTGGAGCAAGACATCTCTATCATGTATTTTTGTCTGTATGTGTTTACAACAGCACTGGTGCCCATTTGTAACTGAACTCATTCCTGTGCTCTCCTGGAATACATTTATTTCCTTCTGTGTTCATGTCTCCTGTAAGAAAGTCCTTGGCTTACTGTGACAAGCAAAAGAGTCATTACTTCTCCAGAAATATGAGGCCTTTTCGGAGTACCACAACCTGTGGCTGTTTTGTGAACAGTAGGATTTACATTGTGCTTCCCAATACAGTGAAGGACCACAGAAGGAGAGAAGTTTGTTAGAGACAAATGGCTGAGAGGCAACTCACAGACTTAAAAGCCCCGTGTTTTCACAGAGAGAAGAACCAGCTCAATGTCTTTGCTTCTAGGGTACTATTAGGTCAAATCTTGAAACCTTGGTACCTTTGAGGCAGGTACATTTTGGGAGGTAACATCCTTGCATGCCCATCTCACAGAGGACCAGATCAAACCCAAGTAATTGCAGTATAAGGGCTTGTGAAATCTCCGCTTTCCTTTGCAAGCTAAGCAACCTGCCATGCCTCCAGACCTTGCAAATAGTGCATGGACCTGTACTGACTATGTAATATTAGTCTGCTCCTTTGATCTTGCAGCACACTGCAAGCCTCCAAGCCTCAACAAGCCCTGCTGAAGCAGGGGGAATGTTCATATTCCTACACTGGCAGGTTTGGAAACTGAGGCATGGAGGTTTGCCTGCACTGTAGCCACAGAGCAGTCAATGGCAAGCAGAGGAATTCCAGCGACCTCATGCATGATGCCAGGATTTCAGAGCAAATCCTTTGACTCCCAGTAATGAAACTCAGTCACTTTGCTGCCTATGTCTTTGTCACTGGAATTTAGTGTTGGCCTCCCCACCTCTCTCACTCCTTCATTTTCTTCCATGTCAGAGCAGTAGGTGTTGCAAAGCAGATTTGTTTCTAATCTACAGTTGTGTGCAGCATGGGGTAGGATGCTTGTGGTCCTCCTCTCATTTCCTCTTCCTGCTGCACACCATAGCCACCCTCCTTGGACAGGTCCTTGGTTTATTTTTATGAAGGGAACAGGGAATTCCTGATAACCAAACAGAACAGACACATGAAACCTGGATAAAGAAGAGGATATGGGCAAGGACACTTGACACTTTCCACTTTCCTGGTCTAGTGGAAGCTGTCCGTGCCCATGGCAGGGGGTTGGAACTGGATGAACTTTAAGGTCTCTTCCAACCCAAACCACTCTGTCATGATATATTTTTAATCCCTCCCTCGTCTTCCCAATTTCTGGAGTGCCATCCTCCACTCCAGCCCATGTTGTGCTGTGTCTGTCCCCATGGGCTGACAGGAGCACTGCAGTGCTGTCCTTTGGGCCAGGAGGGGGATAAGACACTTGTTGGGTGGTTGAAGGAGAATTTGTCTCCTGCCTGTTCTGTGTGATAACTGTGTTTTGGTGTGTTGTGACCGGGTGTGTAACATCACCCCGCACAGTAACCTGGCTGCAGAGCCATGCTGAAACAGGCTGTTCCTCCTGTGCATGTGTTCACAGTGGTTGTGAGAATGAAGCAGATTTATGTGTGCATCACTGGCAGTGAGTGTAGAAAGCTTTGACAGGATTAGCGCATGATTTCAGCAGCCCTTGGGAAGCATTAACAAAGGCTGGGTGGGATTTTGCCCTCCCTGTGCAGAGGGTCTCTTGCAGTGAGGGTCTTCTGACAAAACTCATCACATTCTGCCTTTGGGAAGGTGTTTGCTGGTAGTGGAGCTGCTGCCCTGGCTGCAAGTGCTGTTGTGCTGTGCCAGCAGCGCCTGGCTTTGTGGTATCCTATCAGACACTGCTGCCAGGTGCCCTCACTCATGTCCTGTGCTAATGTGACACCTTTACAATGTGCTCTGAGCCCTGCATTGTCCTCCGGAAGAGGAGGATTGCTCTTAAAAACTGGAGCAAGGGCCCTTCCACAGGCTAGTGGGTTGTCTTACTGATTTCTTTATTTGATCCCTCAGGTTATACTGGTCTTGGGACAGAGCTGCAGCATGTCACCCAGTCCCCATAACTAGGCAGTGATGCTGGGTAGGTGGCAGGAGTCCCTGAGGAGTTTTCAGAGCCCTCTCTATGAAATGAAGATAGTCACCAGATGATTTTCATAGGGCTGGATGTAAAGGTTGTGCTGAATCTTTGTTGTATAATAGTGACTGGGTCAACTTTTAATGTAATGACAGTGGCAGCTTTGATCTGCAGATGAAGTATGTTCACTGCGCAGCTTGGAAATCCTGTTTCAGAAGATGCTACAGAAGAACTTTGGTATTATTAGATATGAATCTATAGATTACAAAGATGTAACTGCAGGAACTATAGATGCCATTTAAAGGGAGGAGACAAAGGACTTGGTAGTTCACTGCTGCTTTTCATGGGACAGGAGGGAAAGAGGACAGAGTGCAATGGGAAGTGTCTCTGTCTGAGACCTGAGCTATATAGCCTAGTAGGGGAAGAGGATGTAGAAAATATGTTTTAGGATATTCCCTGTCTTCCTCAGCTTTTTGCCCTTCATTCTGTTTAGCAGAAACAAAGTTTGTTTTAGATTGGAAAAGCGCTTGGATTTTTGGAGATGGCCTCGTAGTTTGGTTCTGTGCTATTATTATGATAGATTTAAGAAACTACTTATGGGACCTGGCTCCACATTGATGTGCAAAAGCTTGGGAGCTGCCAGAACTGGCACTGGGGCTGAGCTCAGCCCAGGATACAAATCCAGCTCAAAGTGGAGTCAGCAGCCCTGGCAGAGTGCTCGGCAGCACTGCCTCCTTCATGTCATATACACCCTTCAAAAGGGGGATTGTCGCTGCACTGGGGTATCAGAGCTGCCTTCTGTAGCTGGACTATCAAGTCCATTGCTACATGGCAATGGCCATGTCCTCTTGTAGTTGCTATGTTTGTTTGAGGTGGCTTAGGGAAGGGTTTCACACTTACGGAGCAATTGCCTCCCATTTGCGTTTCAGCTATTTCTAGGAGGTAGGAGGCAAATTGCATCGAGACTGAAACCTTTTTTTTGTCTGGACATTGCCTGCTACAAGTTCACATTCATATGTGTGATCCCAGAAACTTTGACTGGAAGTCTGGAGCTCATTGGAGTAGGAACTTCCAGGATTAGACCCTAAAAATGTATGTCATTACACCAAATAATGCATAGTACAGCTTAAAATAGCATAGCTATAAAGCAGTGGCTGGCATCCAAAGCTTGACATCCAGATTTCTGTTGCCAGAATATTTTCCCACTAAAATGAATTAAAAGCATAAAAATCAATGTCTATTTAGACGGTTCATTATTATTGCTTGGTTAAGTATAAACAACTTGTCAACACATAACAGCCACTTGGAGAGGATATTTCCTTGCAATAACACCAATGTGAAGCTCTCCTGGCTGTTCCCTATCCTGGCACTCGCAACCTTGGATCCAACTGCACAGCTTAGAAGTTTTGAAACTAGCTTTCTGAGCTGGGCTTTGGGTAAGGTTTCTCAGCAGTATGTAATTATTCCCATTATACCTGTCATTAGTGATTCACTGACCGCTGAGGCATACATACATACGAGCTATTTTTCTCTTTATGACTTTTCAGGGGGATGATTCACTGGTTATAAGTGTACATTTTCATATGACTACAGGAGGAAAAAGAAAAGGCAAGTGGAGTGAAGTGCCACTGAGATTTTCCATATTAAAACAAAAAAGAGTTTGGTCAATAAAATAGTGATGCTTCTCCCCCTAAGGACAGCAAACATCTGTAAAGCTTCAAACCAGCTAGAATCCATACAGCTTTACTTTGGTTTTACACTTGTAGAATTCTATACACTGAAATCAGTGGAGCACAAGAAAGTAAATACAGCTGGGGAAAGACAGGGGTGTTTTAGCTTTTCTTCTGAATGGCTTCACCATTCTCTGCTCACATGTTGGTCCTGAGAAGATGCTCTTTCCCCAGCTATGCAAAAGGGAGAGCAGGATGAGTTGTTCCACGTAGTCCTGGTGGTGGAGATGCCACAGCTCATCTGTTCTGCTGGATTTGACTATAGGAGATGGGAAAGATCCTGGTCACTGACTCCAGGTGAATGACTTAACTGGGGCAGCTCTTGGCGATGAAATAATCAGTGTCAGTGGCAGGTGAAAACCCTAAGCAGTCACAGCACGACCTTGATTCGGTAGCTTCAAGTGAGTTTTGTAGCCTGCAGGTCAACATGAAGATGGGCAGCAAGTACCATTTAAGTTGCTGACTTAGAAAAAACTCTTCCACTGCAAAAGCTGGTCAGCAGTGAGATGGTCTATTGAGCAACAGGGAAAAATAGATTTATGTGTCACTTAGCTTCTGCAAACAAGCCAGATTGTTCTGGCACAAAGCACACAATATTTATTCACAAAAATGTGGAATTAATTGCTGTCATCCACATTTTTAATGGGAACATGTTTTGTTTTTTGGTTACAATGGTCCTGACCTCAGTCATTGTGAGCAGTGGGACGGCCCTGCCGTGTGAAGGGCTCGGCAGGAAGCGGTGGTGGGTCCGGTGGGGCAGGCAGGGAGTGCCATCATAATGTCCATCCTACCCAGCTTGTCAATGAAGGGAGTTCACTCACATATTTGTGGAAGTCACATTTATGTCCTAACACAAGGGTCTACTTCCATTAGCTTGTTACCAAGAAAATAGCCTCACGGCTATTTTACTTGTTTCACTGTCATTACATTCAGTTGATTTTCCTCTTCTCTGGCTTCTCTTTTAAAAGCAAAGGCGGTGAATTCTCCTCTGGGGTAGCAGGAGACATTCCTGCTCTCCACCTGAACTGGGACTTGGGTTTTTTTACAGTGCTTATTCACACTGTTTGTACACCACCAGCGTGAGCTGTAGTTATCCATAGACAGATTATCCCCATTGTAATTAACTGCTGGAGACATTGAGCTGGGCTCACTGTGCCATATCCACATGTGCCGTGCTGCTTGGTGTAGACCTGCCAGTTTATGTTGATACATGGTCTCTAGTCAGCAGCAGCACTAAACTCTTCCCATTTCTGTATTCTTATTGTACATTTTAGGGCATAATTTACCCATGCTTTGCACTCTTGACAGTTCTGGGTTATCTGCTCCCTCCATTTCCCTGATTAAAGAAGAATTGACTCTGTCCTCACAGTGCTTTCATACATGTGCAGGAGAAAGAGATTTTTATCTACAGAGACACAGATCGCAGATATATGAATTATGCGAGGGGTGAGCAGGTCATCCTGATGCAGTTCCATGGAAACAAGCAATTACAGTTATAGGCACAGTTGAGTAAGGTAATTTGGAGCACAGCTGGCCAGTAGCAGGGCTTTTCTACTCTCTAATCATTGCCGTGGACCCACAGGCTGGAGGAAAGCCCAGGTTGAAAGGGTCACTCGCAGGCCAATAAAGGAATATCTGTTGGCTGGGAGCACCAGACTCAACAGTTTCAAAAACACGTTTTTCTTCATCTTGTTGAAACACAAGATTACACTTAGTCATCGCTTATATGGTTGGACTCTTATGATCTCACAACTACAAACCTTTTCCTTTCTCCCTGCCTCCCCTTCTTTATTTTCTGTTGTTTTTCTTCCCCTGAAGAGCCATTTATGAAACATATGCTTCATTCCTGGCTGGGGATTTCCACTCAGCTTTCTGTGGTTGATATCCCAGTGCCTAGAAAGTTCTCAGAGTAGGGTTGGGGAGATCTTAGTCAACACAACCGGAAAGAAGTCCTGCCTATTCCCTTGCATTAAATAGGTGGGTCAGATTTCCAGCTGGTGTAAATTATCCTGCCCAGAGATCTGTTTAAATGGTGTTTGAAGCTTCTTTTGGAGATGTGGAGGAGGAAAGCTTTGATAATAGAGATGCTGAGGGAAGTGTTCAGTACTTGTGAGGATGTGTTCACGTTGCCAGAGCCATCTCTTGATGTTGTCTCTGGATCGGCTCTGTTGGAAGGGATGGTGCTACAGTGCCTTGTCCATTCAAATGAGTGCTGTATGAAAGTTTGTCACAAATCTGGATGTGTCTGTCTGTGCTTTCCAGACCTTTTTCACCATCTCCTGGAGCTTTGACTCTTGACTACAGTATCACTGAGCTTTGTACTGCAGCGATTCACTGACTGGGTCAAGCTGTCCTACATTGCTGCCGTTGTTTCTGGAGGATTTCCGTCAGTTTATCACAGTGATCCACTTTTCCTCGTCCCTTTCGAGGCAGAAACTCTGTCAGCTTCTCTCTACTTCCCTGCTGAAATACTGCTACAAGTCACAGCTTCACCCTCTCGCCCCAAACTCATTATTTCAACCCATCTTCATTATGCAATGTTATTATAACATTAACTATAGCATCTGAAAGGCTTAAAATGAAGACGCACAAAACAAAGTAAAACAATTTGTTCTGCCCCAGTGATCATCTTGGTTGCTAGAGACTACTTTAGCAACCTCCAGCTCCATTTGCTCACCAATTAAACCAAATCCTGTCATTTAATAGCACTATATAAATACTTGTTTGGAAGAAGTTTTGCTATCTGATACCATACTGTGTTCTACAACTTTAATTGATACAGCTAAAATGCAGCCAAGCTTTGAATGATTTTTCTTGTGACATGTGCTGTGCTAGGATGTTCAAATTGCTATTGTATAATGATGACTAATTCCTTGACTAAAGTCCATCAGTAAAATCTCAGCTTCATAAAAGCTATAAATATCATTATTTCATCTCCATAATGCTGTCTTTTGTCTCTGCTCAATCCTCCTGTACAATTATTTACCAGCGTCTGTAGTATCATGATTTTTTAGTGTATATTTAACCAGAACTGAGCCTTAAGTATTGTAGTTGAATTTGAGATGTCAGCCTGTGGCTTGCCTGGTTACTGCGTCCTCAGCATAGTGCTGGTATAATGTTAAGGAAGAAGTTTTTCTTGATTTCTGGTGGAGAATCTCCCTGCTCTCAAGCTTCATGAACTTGAGAAGGTGGCCAGCAGCTGGCTCAGAGGTGTAGTGGTTGTCTCCCTGCTGTGATTTACACCTATTTACACTCCGTGAAGAGCCTGAATGTCTGCAATGGTCATTCTTCCATGAAGCTATTCTGACCGCATCCTTGTAGCCCTTATAAGTATCCAGTTTTAAAAGTTACCAGTGACAGCTTTTGCATCACGAAAGTGGAAAGGGCTGCAGAGGATGTATTAGCTGTACCCAGCACGTGCGCCCGAAGGTGGAACCATGCCCACATCAAATGAGACCACTGCAGCAGGGAGCATGTCCCCTCCCCTCTCACATAACTACACCTGGTTCCAGTGATGATTTGGAGCAAGGAAAACCATTGCACTTACAGGAATACTGCTGTGTTCCTGAGGCATTTTTCTAGGCTTGGTTCTCTTCCATTGTTGTTCTTTAGGTGTGACTTTAGCCTTTTGTTTCAGGTCAGCTCAGAAGCAAGCTGGATTCTCTATTTTCAGCTTGTTCTCTGGCTGGAATAATCCTTGTATTTGGTTTTGGCTTTTCATGTGACAGTCTTTACAATTGCTTTTCTCATTTATAATTCAACATACCACAGCACTGCTTCACCTCTGTCTATTGTAGAAGCCTTTTGTTTTTGTTGTCTCTCTGGCCTGAGTTATGCTCTGTGATGTTCACATACAAGATGCTCATTAAAGAGGTACCTTAGAAAAGCTGAACTGCACCTCTGAAGTTGTATATTCAGTCTGCCTTTTTACACTTTGCATCACAACAGGTGAATCCGTTAGGCTGCTTTGTTTCATTTCACTGGGATTAATTACAGAGTGAGGAGGTATGTGTTATGGCAGGGAAATGGAAGGGAAAAATCTTTGCTTTTAAACTCCCTGGTCTCGTGCTCTATAGGGAGAGCTCCATCAGGAGAAACAGAGCCTCCTTTAACTGGGAGTGCATTAATTAGAACTTTTAAACTGGGGTCTGACACTTCAAAGGTTATTCAGTAAACAGAGCCTGTGCTGAAGGGAAACCCCAGGCTAGAACAGACCCTGCTTAAGAAGACCGGTACCCCAGATTCCTCCTGGCTAGGACAGCTCATCTCATTAAAAACATAGCTTGGACAGTGTCAGGAAGTATACAGCCTGGGCAGGAAAGTCAGTAAAAGTAGGGTGTGTTTAATAACTTATTATTGATATTCAATGTATAGAAAAGAGCTAAACCATTGTAGCTGCTTCACCAAAGCAGATCATGCCTGAATGATGTGGAAATGGCAGATGCACTTGGTTTCCAGTGTCACCACTGAGTACTGGACAGTGTAATACGGACTGTGAAATTGGCACAGATGTGAAACAACAGGGTTCAGATCAGAAGATGAGGGTAACAAGGATGGGATAACAATATCCGAGAGTGCGATTTAGGAAATAAAGCAGAGAAATTGATAAAGCAAACTTCAGAAGCATACAACAGTGGTTACAGTGCCTGCAGGAAGCACCATAAAGGGCAGTTGCTGTGATGTACGGACTTGCGAGCAGGACCTTGTTCAGTGCTGCCTCATTCCTCTGTGCCTCTTGATCCCTTAATCTTGTAATGTCTCTATTGTTCATCTGCAAAGCAAGGATCCAGTATCACCTTTAGAAGGATGTGGATTGTCTTAAATTATTAATGTCTGTAAAGCACTTTAAAATCTTTGGCTGGCTCTTGTTTCAGCAGTACAAGGTATTATCTACACTATCGTTGCTGTGTTTGCTCAGGAAGTGTACAATGGGGTTTATTTGCAGCTGTGGTCCCAGTGGAACTCTGCAGTTGGATTCTGGGGAATAGGTGTTCCATTAAAACTGCATGTGGAGAGCTTGGCTGCCTCTAAATATGATCACTGCAGGAGTAATGAGAAAGAAGGCTGCAGGGCAGATAGATAAATGCTAGCTGCAGCTTTTGTTTTATTCTTGCCTTTTTCTTTGTCATTAATCTGGCCAACTAGGAGTAAGAATTTATGTCTGTATCTATTAGAGAAGCATGGCTGGAATGTGAGATTTATTGGCACCAATATGAAGGAGCAATTTCAGAAAGAGCTCTGGAAATAAATTCATGTATTGGGGTTTAACTTACTCTGAACTTTTCCTCTACAAGAACTAATGAGCAGAACTGTGCCAATTCATCATCAACCTTTGCCCTTCTGTGCCACCTTTAGCAAAGATTCTTAAACCCTCTTGAAGGTTGGCACTTGGTGCCAGCTTGGCAGGAATCTTAATACTCTGTTCCGAGCTGGACTGGAGGAATGGAGTGATTGATTCCAAACCTCACAAAGTCACTGAGAGCTTCAGTAAGACACAGGCATGAGTGACAACTCTGCCCACATGGCTAGGGCTGAGATCCTACAACATGCAGTGCTGTGGAAAGGAGGAGTGGAGGGGTTCCAGGACAACTCAGGCTGATGCCCAGGGGTGAAACAGGGAATATCAGTGTGTTTCACTTCACTGTGCAGTGGGAGCACACAGGAAGAGCACTCTGAGGTGAGCCTTTCTGTATCACACAAGGGCAAGTGTATGTTGGCCTCTGTGACACCTTCAAGTACTGGATGAAGACCAAAACTCAGGTGATCTATCTGTGGTTGAGGAGTACCACATAGACAATGCCTTTGTTGTAGTATCTGCATTGTGGAATCATCCCATGGGATCAGATACAACTGTGCTGTTGCATCTGGGAGAAGGCTGAGCAGTCTCATCACACATGTGTGTTTCAGCCAGCTGGGGGACAGTCCTTGAACCTGGGTAGTGAAGGCAAGGTCTGCAAACACCCTTCTTCTTTCTATGCTTTGCTCATACCAGTTCTGTGAGTACCCTTATGGGTTGTCAAGATAGGATGTGGCAGGCAAAATGACCTGAAATGAGGAGAGAAGCAGCAGGAATTAGCATGGTTTTCACAGTAACTACACACCTCGTGCTGTAAATTCACATTCCGATGTGTGGATTGAGCTTTCTGATCACATTATCAAAATGTGATCTGTAGTGATGAGCAGTGATTTAACCAGGTTGTGAACGGAGGTGATTTTTTACCTCATTTGCTTTTCTTGATCCTCTGGATTTAGCAAACAGCCTGGCAGATGCTGTCCAAAGTTTCTTGCTCCCCACAGAGCTGAGCTGCAGCCAGCAAGGCTCAGTCCTTTGTGTGTGAGGAGCCTTTGAGGCTGGATACCTTCTTCCCTTAAACCTCCAGGATGCCCAGGAAGTCACAACTTGGAAGTCATTATGAATGGATCATTAGATAAACCATGTTGATGTGTGAGATAGTCAGCTTGGCACTGGCTTCTAATTCATGCACAGCTGAGGCTTAACACAGCTCCAAGAGATCAGTGTGTAATGATGCTTTTTCACTTCAGTCCAAGGAATGTTTCTTCTGCCACTCCTGTTCCCTTGCCTGTTTTAGCTCTGGTTAACTGCGGTGGAGAACGTTCACCCACAGAGCTTATTCTGCATTCATGCAGCTTTGCAGTTGGTTGCCCAAGGAAAGGCAACTCGCTCTGGTTTTCAAAGCATTTTTGTAGGCCTGAGTGGAGTGTGAAGCTTAATGGGGTATGTACAGTATTACACAGAATGCAGCTCTCGTGCTGTGCACTGAAGATTTACAATTACTTTAATTTAACCCAAATGAAAATCCTGTGAGCCAAGTTATTTTGCAGACATCTTTTCTGGATGGTTATTTGACTCCTTACACTTCATATGGAAGATTTAAGTTGAGGTTTGGCTGCTGTATTCATGTGTCCAAATGTATTTTGGGGTTGGTTTTTCAAAGCAGGCCTCCTCAGCTTTTTGTTTTTTGCAGGTGCAGTTTTTTGTCCTTGCAGCTAACTTTTGCCTACAAAGTGGCATTTAGAGGGGGTAAAGTGGGACTCTGCAACATGCAGAATGGTGCCTAGAAATGTGGGGTGGGTTTGAAGTGCTGCTGGAGGTCTGTTTTCAGGGATGAGAAGAATCAGGCGAGTTGTGTTCCCTGGCTGAAGGTTTCAGTGTCAGGCATTGTGGATTGAAGCAGGGAGTGTAGTGACATGGGCCTGAGCTGTAAGGTGGAAACCTGTCTGTGCCACACCTCATCCTTGGCAGCTGGGGACGCCAGAGCTGGTCGTGTGAAAGGCTGCCTTGGGACCACAGGGTGCTCTGGACACAAAAGCAAAGCTCATTTTGTCATCCATGGAGAGAAATAGTTGTTGCTTGGTCCCCCTGAATGCCTGTGTGAGAGCTAACTGAAATGACCTCTAGAAAGCAAATCCTGAGGCTGTTCAGTGCACACAACATGAAGAAAGGGCTGTCATGTCCTTGGTAGCTCTGCACTGGCTTCTGCATGGAGTGGCCGTAAAGTCAGTTGTGATCCTGGGTCTGTGTTACAAAGGTGATTACTAAGATACAGGAGAGGAAGAAATGCCCAGTGGAGATTTTCTGTGTATTTGGTTTGTATTTGGTGTTTGTGTTGGCATTTGCTTGGCCTTATATGGAAAGTCTGCGGGATTGTTTGAATGGCCACGTCTGCAGAAAGGGAAGGTTTCCAGTAGGCAAATGGGAGACACTTATCCTCCCTTCATTTCTGATGTTAATTGGGAGTTTGGAGCAAGTCACTAATGATTGAGCCAGGCACATTCTTGCTTGGACATGCCTCATTTTCTGTCCCACTCACGCGAGCACTCAGGATTAGCACCAGAGAATAAAAGATCTAAAGAGGAGATCACCCCAGTGTGCTGAGGCTCGGAGCTGGACTGGCTGGCTCTAATTCCTGCTTACCTGAAGGGGAGCCTGAAATAGGGACCTTTGCACAGCAGTTACGGAGCTGTGGCTGGCATGGTATGGGTCAAAGCCATATGGCTGCTGTATCAGGGCAGTGGGAGAGGAGAGAGCCTGGGCTGGACAGAGAAATCCTGTTTGTTAGGTAACTTCCAGAAGTATTCTCTCTTCATATTTTATATTCCAGCATCCTTTTGTGGCAATTAACAATGACTTGGAGATGGTCTAACTGCGTAGAGCTTTGGTTGAACTAGGATCAACATTTCCTTAACCTTTATTAAACCCAACATAAAGGGTTTGGTGGTTTTTTTGAGGTCATATTGTTAGCATAATGTGCTTGGCTTCACCTCCTATGGAAGTGCTCAAAAGATACTAACACACACAGAATTGAAGGAAAGAATGAAGATGATGATACAAAGCCCAAGAATTTTAAGCCTGTTTAACTGTAAAGCC
Source organism: Psittacula echo (assembly GCF_963264785.1). Lineage (NCBI taxonomy): Eukaryota > Metazoa > Chordata > Aves > Psittaciformes > Psittacidae > Psittacula > Psittacula echo. The sequence continues at coordinate 2,960,706 of NC_137750.1, read as the reverse complement.
TTGGTTGCTGAACCATCTGCTTTTAATCTTCCTATTGCTGTGCAGTCTTCTGGGGACTTGACTTGGCAACAGATTTCCAAATCACTAAATTAATCTTGTCAGCTTCAGGAAGCACCAGAAAACTCTTGGGAGTATCCAGACACATTGATCTGGAAACTGAAATCTACCTGGGTTACTTGTCCAAAGCCTTTTACGATAGGCGGTCCTGCAGTATTCAGAACAATGCGCATGATCATCAGGCAATCTCAGCTATTCATGTGGATAGTGAATAAAGATGCTCAGCAGCATTGTGATAGGAAGTCTCTTAAAGCAGTATTTTTCTGGTTGAGCCATTGGTTTATGTGTGGATGAGGTGTCCTCACGGCAGCTCCATTTCCTCAACAAGGGCTGTCACTATGAACGTGGCCTGAGCAAAATAGCCACAGCAAAGCACAGAGTCTTTTAAAACCCCCAAAAGTTAAACCTGCTTGAAGTTCCTTGCATTCGAATGGGAAGCAGAGCTGGAAGCTGCCTTTGGACACCTGTTAGCTTCAGGAAATAACCATGTAGAAACTATAATTTCTTAATGTGCATGTCCAACAGCATGACAAGTGCTCAGCAACTAGTGCAGTGGAGACGGCTGTTGCTGCCAGAGGCTTTGCTGGTATTGCGCTGTAACAAAAGGTGCCACCTCCACTTCTCTTTTAAAGGCCACACTCAGTGGATAGCACGGAGCACTGGGAGGAAGCAGTGGTAAAGGTTCAGGGGCCTTTGTGCCTGAGCAGCCGCCTGCTCTGCATCTGTGCTTTGTTTTGCTGCAGAGCATCTCCCCAGAGCATTGTCAGGCTCCGTGTGTCTCATTAGATGCAGCAGACCTGCACGTCTCCCTTGTGGTGGGCATCTCCTGATGCTTGCTGCGGGGCTGGGTCCCTTTGGAGCTTTGCTCTGGAGTAGCTGTGATGGAGCCCCGGCAGCACAAAGGAGGAAGCAGAATATCCACGTTGTTTTTAATTCTCAGTGAAAAGCCTTTAGAAAATTCCTGTCAGTCTTGGTTGTGAAATCTGACGTACAGCCTAAAAATAGCATTTTGGTGAGAGCTGAGAGCATCTACAGTGAATTGACGGGAGGAACAGAAGTTGGCAAATCCACACAGCTCAACATTTCCAAAACTAATTTTCCACATCAAGTCTCCTTTTCCTTTTCCCTGTGCTGTTTAAACAGGAATGTAAAAAGAAACTGTTAAGGAAACCCACACATGTAATTGTTAGGGGAGGAAAAAAGTTTTGTGGCTGAGAAACAGGAGAAAAGCCAGATGATCCTGTTACTTCTCCTGCCACAGACTTATGTGACCTTGGCAAGCAGCATTTCCCCGATCGTTGACTAATGTTGGCTGGTTGTTGCTTGGACACTCGGTGTGGGACAGCTCGGGTGGGTGTTTGCAGAAGTGTTGAGCAGCCGGATTTCCACTAGGTTGCTCCAAATCAGAAGATTCATTTTTCCACTCTGCTCCTCAACTTTCCATTCCTGTATCTAAAGTGATGAAAGTCACTTCTTCCGAGGAGGGAGGGACCAGGAGCTGGGACTGCAGTTGGGCACTGGCCGTGGAGCTGTGATCTTTCATACCAGCTGGGCATCTGTCCTTGTTGTCCCACATTTCCTCATCTGTAGGATATTCATTCCTGAAGAGTCAACAGTGAGTTCCTGTCTTAAAGGAACCTGTGTGCCCTGAGGAGTGGGGAATAATGAGGCTCCTGGCCTGTACAGTCCCCTTGTGATACTCCTGTTTCTCAAGTTCTATTTCTCAAGCGCTGTTTGCTGTCTGGTGTTTGTGTCTGGTTTCTACACGAGTAGATGGAGCCCAGTGCGGAACAACAAGGAAATCTCTGCTTGGTAAAGACAAGCAATACAGGCACCGTTCCCTCGACGGGCAAAGAAGAGGTTGTTTGTATCCTGCACTTTCCCAAATTACGAGGAAAGACTTTGAAGTACAAAAATAGTTGCTGTATTATACACATATTGTAGGATGTTTACCACTGGAGACTAATGCCTAAACAATGAATTTCCAAGGCACTCCGAGTGTGATCCAGCTTTAATCTAAACAGTCATGAAAAAAAGTCCTGATTACAACAAATGAAACGCTGCTATTTGTTTTCTTTTCACAGTTGGAGATTCTGTACACACAGAGAAGTTGCTTTGGGGTCTGAAAGTGTTTATCCTGCCAGAAATAAATGTTCTAAAAATGGTCACTTAGCATTCCCTGCATCCCTGCATATTTATTTACCATGAAGAATCTGCTTACAGAGCTTATATTGTATTTTCTTTACATTTCGACTTCAGTGAAACAACCCGAGCGTGCTTCTTCACCAACACCCATTTCTGCTCAGAGTCGTAAAACTGTTTGGTAACTATTTTCTGCAGGCTGTGGTTCATCTCCAGGCAAGTTTATTTAGCAACCAAAGGTGATTCTGAGAGCCAGATTTTCAAAGCAGCCTTCTAAATACAGCGCAATGTTTGAAATGGCTTCTGTTTGGATGTGCGGGGGGTTGGGGACTTGCAGGTTTTCGTGAATACAGATGGGTTTGTATCCAGTCGATTTAGAAATAAGAGTATTAGGCTGTTGAACAGCATCCACATTACAAGAGCAGTGTGTGTATCCGAACAGCCCATTCGCAGGAAACTGCAGGGTTACTGGGGGAGGCTTCAAATTGGGGATGTTCTCAGCCTCACCCGTGGTTTCTCCTCTCCTACAGAGACTGGTTTATTTGTGGATTTGCGTATTTACAGAGAACCTTTGCTGTTGTATTTGAATGAATTGAGGCTCCCGTGAAGATTTAGCGCCACTTAACAGGGAGGGAAACTGGGAAAGAGAAGTGACTCACCTGAGATCTGAGGGGCTTTGGGAAACGCACAGCTCAGCCTTGGGAGATGCCGGCTTTTACCTGTGACCATCTTCACCCCCTATGGCTGTGCCAGCTTTGGGGACTGGAGTGGGCTATTGACCCTAATGCTCTGGGCTTAGTGCTCGTCTCTTGGGGAAGTTTCTGCAGTTCCTACACTCCATCTCTCCAAATGTTAAAGGCTTGTCTGCCTGTTCCCTGTCAGACCTGTAGAAACCACTCCATGAATTGCTAATGTGCAGTGGGAGGAAAAAGCCTCCAGAAGCCTTGCAAGTGCAAGATCACAGAGCACTTAGAAAAGCAGAAAGCACAGTCTCCCATTCGGCAAGGGGCTTGGAAACCTGGCTGTCTGCCGAAGGCTTATTTGGTGTTGGCAATCCTTTCCCATCTAACTCAGCTGAGCAGGAAGAGCAGAGGACAGGAGCTTCCTCACAGGGGGCAGAGAACACTCTGCAGGTACTGCATTCTGTAGGCAAAAGATGAGAGCAGCCCAGATGTCCTCTTCTGCCCTGCAAGCAGATTATGGTCTCTCAGTGTGGGCTATAGCCTCATGCGTGCCTGTTCGGGCTAGCATCTGTGCTCAGTGGCACGCTGGAGCGCTCCCTTCGATCAGTGGGAGATGGTTTTGCCATGAAGTGTAATGCTCTCATTGCTGCTCACTGTTCCCCTGTGTGCAGGCTCCTACCCCTCTGTGCCTGTGGGTGAGGCTACCCTGAATGACATTACAGGTACTGTGGGGTCATACCGTGTGTTTAGCATTTGTTCTGGTGCTGATAACCTGCTCACAGAGCAGAAGAGCAGTCACGCTGCTCAGGTGTGAGATGGAGCTGTCTGACAAGGAGTCTCTGTGGCTGGGTAGCACATGCTCTTCCCCCAGGCAGCAGAAGCTTTCTGATGATGCTAATGTCTGCAGAGGCTCCTCGCTGGAGCTGCTACTGTGGGTTTTTCTTAAAGTAATTTGGAAACAGTTGGATAACTTTCAATCCACTTTCCATAAAGCTCTAAGAACTCTTTTTTCATTTCTCTTCTGATTGCAGGAGAATGCAGATTGCATCCCTTAGTAAGAGAGAGAGATGGGGATATTTCATCTCTTGCTAGCTTGGTGCTAGGCCGTGAGATTTCAGAAACCATCCAAACTGCTGCTGTGAGGGCCAGGATACATGGAGAACAACCTGATTTCCTCTCTGTCCAGTCTGTACAGATGCTGCCATTGGGAGGGATGTGAATCAGAGATCAGAGTGTGTCGTGCTGCTGGCTGTACAGCCTGTTGTTAGTTATGTTAAACTGTGATGGTCTAGCACATGCTAGCTCTGGCATTACCTTGTTGGTTTAGAGTGGAGGGCACAAGGACAGTGAGAGGCCACTGTGGAAACAGACAGGGGAAGAACTATTGTTTTTGCAGTAGGGTTCATGTGAGCAGGTTTGCTGAAGACAGCCAGAGAGCTTGGTACCAGTGCTTGAGAAGAGCAGATTGTCCAAAGCAGCATTTCAGAGACCCTGCTCCTTAAAATGGTGCTTAAAATATGCATGAGAAGTGAGCACCAATGATGTCAGAACAGAAAAATAGATGGCAACACTCCCCAAAGTAGCAGCTCCCCTGTCCTGCTGTGGCTTGCCTGCCTCCATGCAACAGAGCCTCTTAACCCCTATAGCTGTCAGTCAGGGATGAGCTGTCGAGAGGGTGAAGGCACTGTGGCCCTGAGCAGGACCAAGCAGAGGCCTGACCTTGCACAATACCTGTAGTTACTACTACCAGTGTGTGCCCGCATGTGTTGTGGACACAGGTGCTCAGCAGTGTTACATTTTGCCTTTGAATGATGCAGCACATTCGCATTCCTCTGAGGACACTGTAACCCATGCCACGACAAACTTTAAGGACACTTTAATTTGCATTACTTCCAAAGGGTTTGGCATCTTCCCAGCTGAGCAGGTTCATCTCTATTGCTGCAACTCTCTAGCATGAAGACCAGGGTCTCCCTTTATATGTGCAGGGCATGCTGTTTAGTGGCAGTTAAATACATAAATATATTTTATTAGCTTGACCATCTCAAAGGGTATATATTATTAAGCTAGTGTCGTTTTATCCACTGTTCAATATAGATGACATGATCAACCATAAAGGTGAGGAAAAGCTCTCTGTGCTTGCAATGAACACCAGTCTAGCAGCTAAACTCTTTACTGTGCCATTGTCAGATGTCTCTGTCCCCATGGAAGGATGTAGTGCAGTAAAGTGCTTCTGTTATCATGGCACTGACTGAGTGGAGCACATCTAAATAGAAGTCACTTGTCACTTAACATGACTGACAGTTGCTATGTCATAGCTCACACAGATACCTGATGTTGGAGTGTTTAGCAGTTCTCCTGACCCAGTTATTTTCCAGGCTCTCTGGAGACCACAGCTCCATGTGTTACACATGGCTTGGCATGAGCTGTGACTCCATTAAGGGTGCCCTTGTCTGTTGTCACTGTAACTTGTCTTCTGACAGCTTGTGTTTGAATCAGTGGCTTGGTACAAATGGTCTCACATGCAACAGCCGTTTCACCTCCTGCAGCAGGGATGTTTGTTGCAGTTTGGATGCCATTACAGTTCCATGACCTCAGGAGACGGCTCTGCATTCACACTGCCAGGCTGAGAATAGTTGGCATTGAGCAGAAATTGCTATTGTGTCAAGGATTTGGCCTGGCTCCCTACATGATGGGAAATAGGCACAGAGCCCAGGCAGAATAATGCAGTTGGTTTCTTGCTGATTTTTACCTGCCAAATCCGGAACAGAATAAGCAGTTATGGCTGATGTCATTCTTTTTTAGGTTCTTACTTATTTTTACAGGCATCTGACTGGCTAGATTAGTGAGATCTAAACTCATCCTCCATAACTCTGTGCAAATACCTGACATGACTGTTTTAACATTTCAGGTTCAGGGAATAAAGTACAGCCTGACCTGCTTGCCTTATAAAATGCCTGTGGTCTAATTGAAGAGCTTATAACTTTTAAATAAGTAGTTGAGATTTTTCTGTTTCCACTGCAAAGCAGCTTTTTCCAGCTTTTTTCACTATTCAGCTAAAATGAACAACGCAAATGCATCCAGAACTTGCTTTTCATGTGGTCCTGGCACCACTGCACACTAGGTTCAGTACTGAAGGCAGGGCAAAGTAATCCACATCCCATTTTGTAATAAAAGAAGGATTTCCCAGTGCTGGAAATACAATGAATTTCCCACGTATCGATATGCTTCTGAGCTCACATGAATGCTGGGTGACATCTTGCCATTTCTTAGGATAAGAAATACTCTGTGCTTCAGCCACAGAAGTAAAATTGAACAGCATTTGCTCCCTCCCTCAGTCTCTTCCCTTCATCCTCAACAGCAGAGCTCATCTGTGCCCTCCTCCACCACAGCGAATGTGCTTCAGCTGACGAGCAGAAAGGCTGGTTATTTTGGCATGGAAAGCTCTGTTTCAAGGCAAGGCTGCCTGTACAGGACCATTTCCCTGCTGGCCCCCAGCCTTCCAAGGAAAACAGCACTGCTGGGCTTGCGTGCTCCTTTGGGTTGCAGTGGCACCGGGGCGGCAGGCAGAGCTGAACGAGACTGGATCAGTCCCTTTGGTGTTTTGGAGCCCTAGAGACCAGATCCTGAAAGGAGACCTTGATGAGAAACCTCTGAGCTCATGCAGATCAGTTTGCAGGACTGAGCCTTGAGAACCACAGTAATTAATAACAACTTGGCAAGACCGTCCTGGATTTCAATGGGAGTTTTGCACTAGCGCAGGATGAGAATACAGCATTAAAATAAGGCAGACAGTTCACAGCAGGCTGAGGAGGGAGGCCAAGATCAACAGGATAAAACTCTCCTTTTACAAAAACTGCCCTAAACCTTTTTGTCCACACACAGGGCTTTAATTCAAGGCTCGTTGAAGTCAATGGGGAAAAAAACCTCATTAATTTCAATGGGTTTGAATCAGTTTGAACCCCAGTTCTGGCCAGAACACAAGTATTTATAAACTAGCCATGGATGAGTATAAGCTGGAAACTAGAGGACATTCTCCAAGTACAGAACAGAGGGGTTCTGGAGCCACCTTCAGCGAAAGGGGAGATGGCAGGAATGTCTTAATAATTAGATAGATGGAGCTTGATAGAGCTAAAAAGGAGACGAGGTAATGCAGAGGGTGAGTGACAGCAGAGAAGAGGTCTCCGGTCCCTTCCCACCCAGTAGCCCCGCACTGTCCTGTCACATTCCTTCTTTTCCTGTAAGTGCTGTGCAAAAAACCCTATTTTAGGCAACTGCTGTGTTATGCTTCCAGCATAGCTTCATTTCAGGGAGATGGTATTTGTCCAAATTATTGAGTATTGGGGTGATATTCTGTGACAACTGCTGCTGAGGGGTTTCACACAAGCACCACGCTGTCTGGTATTCCATCTAATGTGCTTTACTTGTTACTGTACTGACGATGTGATTTCTAGTCATGCTACTCTTTGTTACAGAACAAATGCTTAAAACATCTTTTTCTTAAGCCCCTTATGTTTTAGCTGAGCTCTTGTTCCCTCCCCAACATGTGCTCTTCTTCCTGAAAGCCACAGTAATATGAGTTTGTAGTGGGTGAGCTTCTGTGTTTGGTGTTTCTCAGAGTTTGTGACTGCCTTGCAAATGGCTTTAATGTGGCTGGGCTGGCACCCTCAATGCTTTCCCACATTGTTGTCTTCTTCCTCAAAGTTTCTGCTTCTTTTCTGTGTTTTACTTCACTCTTAAAGTAGGGGTATGTCTGTGTACTACCATGAAGCTGGATAGGATTCACTATGGGCTCTGCAGAGCACTGCAGCATGCCGGATTGGCAAACCCTCTGCCTCCATCCCTGCAAAGGATGCTCAGTTCTTGCATCTGAAGTGGACACAGTTTGCAGCAAGTGTATTATTTGAAAGCATCTAAAGTATAGAACATCCATTTCCTAAATGTTAGCGCAGTTAGTAGGAAACACGTAATTAGACATTTTTAGGAGGTGCGTGTTGTTGGATGTTATCGTGAGGCTGTAGCTGTTCTCTGTTCAGAGTTCCTCCTACTGTGTAGTGCTGTCACTTACTGGCTTGTGTAAAAGTGTAGTATTAGGCCTTTAATATTATATTCAATAAAATATGTGTGACTCAAATAGCATCCAGTCCTCACTAGTGAAATGAATCAGACTCTAAATAAAATTAAACCTACTTACTGTTTATTGAAGTTAGCCCACTTTAATGGAAGAATGATAAATTGCCGACTCTAAACGTGCCACAGTACTGAACAGAGCTTTGATCCAGGCTTGATTTGTCTTAAAATCCCTTACAGAACAAAATTACTTTGTACTGTCAGATACTTAACTTCTTTTCTTTTATCTGACACTGCAAAATATAACCAGTGAATTTCCAGTCTCTCTCTCTCCTTATAAAGCATAACCCATGTTTAAGACAGTGACGGCTTTTCACACATAGTGACTAATATTAAAAGAAAATGAATAAAAAATGAAAAACCCCAAACCACAAATCAAAAAGTAACCCTGGTCCTTGGATGTAAAGTAGAAAATTATCTCAAAGTTAAACCAGATCATGTTCGTTCTTGCTTGTCTTTCCTTAATCCGGAGCGGAGCATTGCCAGCAGCTGATGAACTTTTAAAGCAAGATTGTTAAAAAGTTCTGATACAGAGTTTAGCAAAATCAATAACCCTGCCTAAAAAGTTAATTTGTATGAATAAGATTTTGGTGCTGATGACATGGCAAAACCCCCTTATCTCGCCTAATTTAATCATCCCTTCGGTCAAATGGAGAGCCGCGTTGGGATCAGATACAGACCAGCATAACCCTGGGAGAATCACAGCCAGTAGCGTTACTCTGGGTTTGCACCACAGTAAATCAGAGCAGAATCTGTCTCTGCCCTCTTTTATTTTTTCCAAAACCCAAACAGAAATGTGAGTGCTCTGAAGCACGTTCATGATACAGATTTGTTTTTCTTAACAACTGTGAAACGAACTGGCTTAGAGCTTGTGCCAAATTGGGCTGAACTCCTGCCAAGTCTAGTGTGCTGATTTGTATGGCAACATTGGCAGCCGAAGCGAAGGTTTACATTGACTGCTGCGTTACACATTTATACAAGAGCGGGGAAGTGGTTCCAAATTACCTCCTGTTCTGCTGTGTGACCACAGCCACTCCGAGGGAACAGTCATCTTTTAATGAGCTCCTAATGAAATGCTTAAGCTGAGATTTAAAAGCCATTTACGGGACATACGGTGTATTACGGCCCTTTATCAATGCTACTGTGAGCGGGACATGTCAGAGACCGTTTTGGTGGTGGGAATTAAGCTATTTGTTTTATGGATAAGTATAGTCCCAGCTATTTCCTGTGCATTCCAGGGATGGAGAAGTCGCCTTGCCAATTCACTCTTGACATATTTACAGACAGAGAAGCCACCTTTGGACTAGTTTTAGCAAACATTGTGTTCCATTATGAAAACGTTCCCAAGGCTGAGGGTGAAGAGTCTGGCTCAGAATATCTCCAGCCCCAGACACTGTGAGCCAGTGTCTGATCTCAGCCATGCTGGGGAACGTCTGAAGTAATTCCATTAACGTTTTAGCATGTGTTGTAGACAAGCAGTAGAGCAGCTGAGGTTAGAGCCTGACCTTCAGTCTTCAATAGGTCTAAAGTGGATTAAATTGCTGAATTTTGATTTTGTCTATTTTCTAAGCAGGAAATAGCCCCACCGAGTCCTTTTATGGGTTCTGCTCTCTCAACAGTGAGAGTCTGGAAACTGCAGGGACATCCACATTCCACTGTTAATGATGCATTCGCAGAGTGGAGGGAGATTGCTGTAGTGGAGCCATGAATAATGAACAGAATGGATGCTGTTGATGGGACTAAAGCTCATGCACTGCACTGAGCAGAGCTGGCCTGCTAAGTTTAAGCTTAATTTAGGTAAAATCATGCTTAGCAAAAGAAAGTAAGGAAGTGAAAATTGGGCAGGGAGCTCTGCTTTGAGAGGGTCCTGGAAAGTGACGGGAAAATTCCCACTGGCCTTCAGTGAGCCTTAAATGAGGCCGTTGTTCCTACATGGACCTGTGTCTGGTAGAGCAGATGAGAAGGCACAGAACCTCTCTGGGAACACGGTTACACTGGTATCACAGTCTGGCCACGTCAGTGTGTGAATGCAGGGTTTTTCAGTTTGCTAGCAAAAGGTGTTTGCATTTGAGCCAAGACAGTGTCTGCTGCATGCTGTTCCAGAGCAAAATTGTCATGGCCGAGTTCTAATCTCTTGGAAGAAGGCAGTGTAAGAGAGGTGCTGAACTGCTCACATGGGCCTAAATACAGACCACATTGCTTTACTGAAATAGAACTTGGGGAGGTTTTATTAGACGTAGTCATGAGTAGGCAGTGCAGGTGTTACAACAACGATGTGGTGTTTAGGTTGCGTTTTGCAACAGGTAGATTTCCTGGCACTGGAGCTTGCCAGCCTGGATTGCAGAATTCCAAAGGTTCTGCCTGCTCTTACATGTCCGTGACCACTGCTGGAATCACAGAATGGTTTGAGTTGGAAGGGACCTTAAGATGATCCCGTTCCAACCCCCTGTCACAGGCAGGGACACCTTCCACTGGAGGAAGTTGCTCCAAGCCTTGTCCAGCCTGGCCTTGAACACTGCCAGGGATGAGGCAGCCACAGCTTCTCTGGGCACCCTGTGCCAGTGTCTCATAGCCTGATGTCTGTAGTCCAGTTAGCACTGTGATAAGCTTGCTGAAACACATCTACTGAAATTGTTGGATGTTTGCCACTGGCTTTGTGACAAGCCAGAATGGGTCCGGAATTAGGTTATCCTGGAAAAGGAAAGGTTTTTAAACAGACCGCAGCCAAAGCCTGTGGAAACTGTGGACTTTATTGTGGTTTGGATGAAGCCTTCTCGCAGAGTAACACTGGCAAGAATGTCCTCAGTGCGCATGGACTAGGTGTCTTCTCCAGGGTTTGTTATCTTCCATCACTGGTGGTCAGGGGTGGGATTCTGGAGCATCTTCTGTCCTTGTTGGAACACACCAACAGTATGGGTAGTGCTTGGAGGCAGAGGAGCTGCTTGCTGGGTCCCGGTGCCAGGATGGAGCTGCCTGGCTCCCCAGGAGGAGGCAACAGCAGCTCAACCTGCCCTGTCAAACAGCGTCCTTCCTGCAGCCCTCAGCTTTGAAGCCAGGAAGCAATGGGATATTGCCAGCCCTGGGAATGGCTTGTGATCTAGGTGGTCAGAGCTGGCTTCCTTCTAACACCGAGTGCCAGGTGGGAGGGTTATGTTCCCATAGGTCAGAGATAGAGGAACAAATGTGGAACGAATGGACTGTTAAGTGTTGAATGCATCAGTCCCCTATAAGGAGATTTTTAGTAATAGGCATTTTGATCCGAATGGGTCTGTGCTGTCACCTGATGGAGCCAAATATTTGAAATGCAGCAAAGCACCTAATTGTGGGATAGGAAACATGGGAACGGATTCATGACATCTTGTGATTGCAATGAATGGCAATCTGCATATCATCACCTAAGTGTATTGCACGGGGATTCCTCAGGGATCTTGAGCCTCTTGTTCCTCCAGCTTATGGGTGACTTTCTCAAGCTCTATAGTATCATCTTGCTGGCTTCTGGAAGTTGATGAGTGAAAAGCAGGAAGGCTGGAGATGTGACTCAGGTCATGAGTCAAAGAATCCTTGGGATTTTTAATTCAATCTCTTTTTCTTTAAGGCTGACAGTTCATCTGAGAACTTGACATTTATTTATGAATGCATTCCAGATTTGCACACTGCATATCAAAACCCAGGACAAGCCTAGGGAAGGGTTAGGTACCGTGGCTAGATACTGTATCTGACTTGCCCTCCTGCCTGCAAGTGAGATTCTTTCCATCTGAATCCTCGTGAGGTGGATCAGGGTGAAATGGAGCCCTTGGCAGGAGATGGTCTTGTCCCTGCTCTGGTTCCTGAGTCACTGAGAAGGTTCACTTTGTTTTCATCCTCTTCTGCCTCCTCTCTGGCATCCCTTCTGCCTCTGAGGGTGGTGCCTTCCCATCTCCTGTTCTCACCAGGGTGGGGACCTTGTCATCTTGCCTGCCTGCTTTTTCTTTCCACTTGTGCTGTTGGAACAGGCCTCTGGGGTTAAATGGGACTCCTCTACTTCCCAGGTGGCCCAGAGCCACAGTGTGTCCTGACACAACTCCTCTGCTTCCCAAGTGCATCTCTGTGATGTTCTCAGGGACAGCAGGGCAGGGAGGCAGTCCCTGCTCACAGCCTCCTGGGGCTCCCACTCCCCAGGCTCAGTGTACTACATCATGCAGGTACAACAGTGGCATCTCAAGGCAGAGCTGATGCATAAGTGTTGCTGATGCATAAGCAGAAAGAAGGGATGACTCTCTTCTCCCCAGGGCTGCGCTGACTCTGCGAGCTAACAGGAGTGGCAAGCAGTAAATTCGTCCATGTGGTTACTGCAGCTAGGGGCTTTGAGCCCTGCACTCATGTGGTGATCAGGTCTAGCGAGTAAGTAGGCAGTGTTTAAAGATGGCAATCACTTTGATGGAATTATCTGCTCTTTGAAGCCAAGGAGCCCCTCCCTGCCCTGTACACACGTGATAAGCTCCATCAGATTCTGCTGTATCTTGTCAGCAAAACTAAGGGGCTGAGTTGACTCAGCTGGGATGGAGCCCGTGGCTCTGGGTGTGGGAGTGCTGTGGTTTTCCCACATACATGCCGAGTGGCACAGAGTGACAGGGCTGGCATCTGCGCCAGGAGCTGCCCAGCACACACAGGCTGAGTTAAATGCCCAAAGAAGCAGCATCTTCCCCTCACAGCTGCTGCTGCCCCTTCCTGGCAGTGCAAAAACTGATGCCAGGTCCTCGGTGATCTCCATTCAGACCCAGAAGTGGTCAGTAAATCAGGAGCATGTTTGATCAAGGTGGCTCCAGGTATCATGCATGGCTTTCAGGAGTCCACCACTGTGGTAGGGCTCGGGACTGCCAGAACTAGCCCAAGGTGACTCAACATTATCCATTGCTCATGGTGTTCCTGTGGGGAAGAGATCCAAAGGTGGGCTGCACGCAGGCAGACAGAGACATCAGGGGCTATAAAGCAAAGTTACTTACAAAGCAATTGAATATTTTTCCTCCCTCCCCCTTACATTTTAAACAAGCTTCTCTAACTACTTAAAGCTTCATCCTAGAGAAAATGGGTAAATGTCTGACAGTCAGATGTACACCTCCACCACATTGTTTAACAACAGCGTTCTGATAACAGCAGATATCTTTTTCTGACCCAAAGAATGTACGTTCCACCTTGAGGCAAAAAAGAAGATGATGGAGGGGTGTGGGGGGAAAGGTTTTAAGGTTTTGTGTTTGTAAATGCTGATTTGAAGCCAAAGGATTTCATGTCAGAATTTTCTCAGATCCCCACAGTAAGTGCAAGCAGCACATAGAAGATCTGAACTCAAATAGCTCCCAGTGTTGAAATTCAACCCATTTCAGGTCAAGAAGCCAGTGGGGAAATGTCGTCTTTGTCAGAAGACAGTTGAAGCTAGTTTAGAGCAGATACAGAAAATGACTTGAAGCTACAAAGTGGAGCTGTCAGAAGCGCGATTCACTTCCCAGGCTCCAATGCAATTAGGGCCTGATTCAGCTCTTAGAAAAATTGCTGGAGGCGCTTCCATCGATTTCCGTGGGTGCTGAGTCACCAGCAGCTGCTGAGTCACCAGCCTCGGGTGCCAGTCAGGACTGTCAGAGCCCTGCTTTGAAGGCAGCTCTGATTCAGCTGGGAATAAGATAAATAAGCTTATTTTGCTGTACAGTAGGATACTGGTTGGTGTTCTCACCTTCCCTGCAGCAGCGCTGTGCGTAACAGAATTGCCTGACAACTGAAGTGAATATATCTTAAAAATAGCTTCTGAAATGACAACTGCTTTTTGTCCCTAAAGTCTGTAGGAATTTTACAATGTTTCCTCTTTGGCTTCCTCTCCTACCTTCTGTGGCAAAAACGGGAAAAGAAAGTAAAAGGAAAAATGTGGCTTTGTAAGAACTAGAAGTGACCTTACTCCCATTTGCTTTTATCAATACATAATCAAGTATTTCAGGACCTGAAAATTACAATATTTTGCGCATAACGAAATAAAAGGAAACAAATTGTGCATAGGAAAGACATTCCTATGAACGTGAGTCTATCAACAGCAGCTGCTCTGTGGAGGCTAATGCAGGTGGCATGAAAATAAGGAGGGGTCTGAAGCACCTCTGTGTGGTACCCACAGTGGCCATACCCAGGTGGGTGAAGCGGTGTGAAACGTTAAGAAACGGGAATCGTTTTGGCTGAGGTTGGGTGGCAGCGCAGGGTGAACAGCAGTGCAGAGCGATGGCTCAGGTTTTGTGTGCTTTAATGACTCTTCCATGGGTCAGGGGTTTGCAGTGCTTCCTCCTTATCCCTGTCAAAGCTTTTGGGGTATCTTTCAGCCGGTTGCTGGCTGAGGTGCTGTGGAGAGTGTGATGGTGGCTTCCCAGAGGTGGTCGGTGCCAGGAGAGCACTCAGACTCCTTCCTTCTTCCCCCAAGCTGCTCCGCTTCTGCTGTGATTGCTCTCAGCAGCTCTGGGGGATATAGTGAGGCTTCCATGACAGTCCTTATCTCCCAGTCCTGTGTTTGTGCTTTGTCCCTGCAGAGCTTTGATGCTGGCTTAAAAAGCAGGCAGCCCCTGCCCCAGCTGGGTGCCGGAGGTAGAGCATACTTCTCTATCTCCCAGTAAATGCACGAAGTTCATAGCACATCTAACGCCTTCCCTTTACCTGTTGAACTTCGTCAGCCAGGAGCCGGAGATCTCGTGGTGGGGCGGGTTAGGGACAGGCTCCCAGTCACTTCCAGTCTCTGTCGGAAGCTCCTAACCTCAGGGCAGCTCCAGAGGACCAGCCTCTGCGTGGTCAGTCGTAGAGGAAGTGCCAAGGAAAACAAATAGTACTTGAGGTTAAAGAGCTCGAAGTGTGTTAATATCACAAAACCCAGTCTCTGCGTCTGCTTCTGCCTTTCCAGAATCATGACAGAGAGCAGCAAGTACCAGGAGGTCATGGAGATAAGTAGGACCTGGCTGATGCAATGCTGTGTCTGGTGGAGAAGGTGCCAAGGGGACGTGCTTCCCTTCCACTTTACTCGTGCTGCTCCAGACAAAGTTGCTCAACAGCCTACTGACAGTGAAAGAATTTTAATAGTAAAACCAATAGACCAGGACCCGGAGCAGCCTGTGACACCCTAACATTGGATGTTGATATTAGGTAGGTTGATATTAGCACACGCTGTGAATGGCATGGCCTTGGGTCCCTATGGCAGACATGGGAAGAGCCCCTGCTGCCTATGGTAAGAGATGTGTGACACGTACACAGGCAGAAGGAAGCAGAAGGCAATGCTGGCAATCACAAGGTCAAGCAGTTACTGGGGGCTGACAATAAGCTCAGTTTGAATTGCAAAGATGTATCTGATGTTCACCTACAAGGGCATGAAGTACACATGGCGGGGCTGGGACTGAGCTGCAGATCTGTCTCACTTGAAGGGGTGGAAGGGGGGCAGAAAAGCATGTTTACACTCTCTGCTCTGGTACTTCTGGCTACTTGATGGTATTTTCAGTTGCTGTGGTACTTGTAGGTGTAAATGACAGGTTCTACATGAAATTGGGGACCTTTTCCAAATGACGACATCAGCCCAGGTGCAGACAGTGCCTCGCACAGCTGGAACATGCAGTAGTTGGTAATAGTAGATTTTGATCTATAACTCCTCAATTTGTCCTTTTCCACCTGTAGCACTTGTGCAGCTCATCCCTGGCATGCCCCAGGTTCTGGTATTCACAAGTACGTACACTGATCTTACCTGGAAATCGCACCTTAACATCTGATGTGTTTTATCTCCATTCAGCTGATGCCTATCTTGTAATAAAATTTCCCATGGCTTATCAGCACTTGACAATTAGATGCTTGACATCCCACTTAATGCAAAACAGATTACATCCTGGGAATTAACAAAACAATCAAATGCCTTAAGGGGTAATGGAAGATTTTATATAGAGGTGTATATGTATGTTTTTATATATATATATATATACGTTTATACATCCACGTACATGCATGCCTAGTTGTGGAACCTGGAGATGCTGATCGGCCTTCACTGTGTGATTGGTTTTCATGACTCATTTCTGTGCCTGTTCTATATTCGTGACACCTTTTTTTTTGTAGAAACTGTGTTGCCTGCTGGAAATGCAGCGTGAGGAACTATTGGAGGTGTGATGAGAGGCTGGAGGGTGGCGGGGGGTCCCCATCCCGGCAGTCCTCATCCCGGGGGTCCCCATTCCGGGGGCTGAGCTCTCCCACCGTGCTCAGCCGGCAGCTTTGCTCCCTCTTGTGGCAAGCCAGCTTGGTCTCTTCCCAAGCAGGAGATGGCTTCTCCCACCTCGCAAGTGTCTGTGGAAGTGATCAGTGATGGAGGATGCAGGAGAGGGCGGGCTGCAGGGATGAACAGCGTGGCCAGCCCCACGCCAGGGCTGTGGGTCCAGGCCCAGGTGCTGATCCTGGGCCAGCCGTGGCAGAGCCCCTGCCCACTGAGTTTAGATACAGCCATTTGTGGTCATTTTAACCCCAATTCTTGTACATTGCTGAGGCTGGAGCGGTTGGGAATAGCTGTGCTGCTGGACAAAGCTGGGGAGTCATTTCCTTCCTGCTGCCAGGATTTCCCTGAGCACAGTGTTTTGCATGTGTTCTCCAGTCCTGCCATCAGATCATAAAATCCGAGATTGGTTTGGGTTGGAAGAGACCTTAAAGCTCATCCTGTTCCAATCCCCTGCCATGGGCAGGGACACCTTCCACTAGAGCAGGTCGCTGCAAGCTCCATCCAACCTGGCCTTGAGCACTGCCAGGGATGGGGCTGCCACAGCTTCTCTGGGCAATCTGTGCCAGTGTCACAGTAGCCTGATGTCTGTACCCTTCCAGTTAGCACTGTGATAAGCTTTGGACACTCTTACAAGGAATGGGACCAAATCCTGGCCTCAGCGATTCCAGTGTGATCTCTGCAGCTCTGTGCCTCTGAGTGACCTGCATGGGCCCGTCCTGGCCTGTCTGCGCTCTGCGTGGTGCTGTGCTTGCCCCAGCGCACACAGGCCGGAGCAGAGGCAAATGCTTCCCAGGAGGAATGCTTGGGATGCCCTGCCTGTGTGGTTTGGTAAAGGTTGATCTTTTGGCTGCCTGCCCTCAAAGAGGAAGACGTTTCAGTTGCAGTCTGATCATCCTTCAGTAACTGAGCAATGCAGTGAGTTGGTCCGAATGCACACAATGTTTATTCATTTAACTGGTGATTTTTGTTACAGGGGTGCTCTGCAGAGCACAGGCATACAGAAAAGAACATTCGTGCTCTAAAGCATGTAAATAAATGCCAGGCATAGCACTGTTACCTCTCCTGAAATACGGGAATGTCTCTGTCTGATAGAGCTTTACAAGGGTCAGTACCATTAGCCCCATTTTACCGAGGGGGAAACTGAGGAATCAAGCTTTTACCCATGATCATCCAGCAGGCCAGGAATAAAAACCAGGTCCTGTGAGTCCTGGCCCTGCTCATCATGTCCCACATCTCAGATCAGTAACTTGTCCTGTCCACTGTCTTCCACCACAGAGGAACCTTTGTCAAGTCAGTGAGTGATCACCAGTGTTCCCAAGGCTGCTTCAGGCTGGGAAGAGGTGAGAAGCCCAGACCCATCCTGGCCTTAGCTCCACAAGACACAAGCACTTGGGCCACAAGGTAACCTCTCATGTGGTCCATGCTGCAGGAGAAAGCTCAAGTCCTGGTGCTCCAGCTTCGCGCTGCGTTTCATTTGTAGTTTTTGAGTAGTAAGTGGATTCTTAGAGCCAAATGCCTGGCATTTGGCTATGCCTGTGTGTTCCTGTGGCCAGGATGACCTTTATGAACACTAGAGTCACAGCTATGACAGGCAGCTTACTTCTGGGACCTGGGAGGGTTTTGTAATTGCTGGAAGAGCCAAGAAGTCTTTCTTCAGACCCTGATTTTTCCTTAGCAACCAACTTTCCTCCTTGATTTCTCTTCTCTTCACCTTTCCCTTCCATGTAACACACAGCTGATACTTGTTCTTGAAACAATCCTTTTGTTGATGCTGACGCAATCAGCAAAAATGCCAAGCAGTGGCAGAGTTCAGCCCAAGTCTACGAAATCACTCATAGATGTGCTTAACTTCACTAAAGCTCTTCTTGTGCTCAGTCTTAAGCATGTGCTTAAGACTTTTGCAAGTCCTTGGCCCTCTCACAGTCACAACTGGGTCATGCTGATTACCCAAGTAATCGCAGGATGAGGAAGAGGCTCTCACTGGGATCTCTGTGAAAGCATTTTCCTGAGCCTATGGTCAGTGGTCTGCTCTGATGGCAAATGAGTGTGATTTGTGGCTGTCCAATGAAGGAATAGAGCATGAAATCCCCTATTAAGGTCCTCTTAGGTATGTCTGCAATGTCCTGAGTAGTGAGTAAAGTGCTCGGGGCATGGCTGCTGTGTGTTGTGCTGTCCTCATCACTTGCAGTTACTTATCTGTCTCTTATCAACTGTTTTCTCTAACTTGCTCAGGGTCTTAGCAAGTTTCCATATTGCCCAGATGTTCAAAGAAAGAAAGAAACAAACCCCCCAAAGGTAGCATCATAAGGTCATGACACAGGGGTTTTAATTTCAGTCTCTATTAGGGGTTTGCTGTCTTTACTTTGGAGTGTGCTCAAGATATTTGCACTTTGCCTTGAAACCATAAGCGCTAAGATGCCACGTTCTTTTGCAGTGGATACAGGATGCTCGCCTAATGGGTTAACTTGAGACATAAAACCAGAATTATATATTCTAGTACTGCCATGTAGTAAAGTCCTACAGAAGCTGTGGTTAACGTATGTGTTGCTAAGTGACTGAGAAGCACGTAGATCCATGTTTTAAAACTGTGACTTGACACATACTGCTCACTTCAGTTGTGTGTATTCTTTGTGGTACGACTGTTCCTTGCCTGTCCTGGTTGGCACCTAACACTTGTGGTGTGGTTCTCAGCACCTGCTGAAAGCAAATAATGATAATTAGTCCTAATAGCTGCTGTGTTTCACACCTCTCCTAGCTAGCCAAGACAGATCCCAGGGAGATGTCACCAAAGCAAATACTTAATGCCAAACAGCTTAGCACCTTTTCAGTACTTAGCAGGAGGGTTTGCCTGTGTGATCCATGCAGAAGTGCTGAGGTTTTCTAGCTTTGCCTGCTCAATATTACATATTTCCGTTCCCAGCCTATGACCTGCGTTGGCCCTGGGTCTTGCCTGTGCTGAAGGCTCTCACGTACAGGCAAGTTACCACAATGGAACAAGCTCCTGCATGTCAAGTTCTTCACCACAATTGCCTTGTTCGTGCCCTTACCCAGTAACGGCAACGCAGCTATCCCCTTTTTGTGGAAGGGGAAAACTACTTTGGTTTATTTTGTATTTGCCGGGGGGGAGAGCAAGCACAAAGATAATTATTACAGAATAGCTGATGCATGTGAACTTATTACTCTTGTTCCTAAAGTCACTTTATATGTTGGGGTCATGCTCATCATCTAAGTTATAAACTTGGTACCAAGCAGGCAAACACTTTCATGGATCTCCTCATTACCTTCGAACCATAAGGAGCTGCCTCCATTGGATGAGTGTAATAGATGCGCCTGGGGCTGTTCAAGCTAGGGCAAGATATCACAGGCAGAAAAGAATCAACATAGGAATATTAACAATACATTATTTTGCTGGTGCAGTTTTCCCATATGATTACAAGTGATGAGTGCTCCGTGGGAGTGAAGGAAAAAAAAAGATCAGGCCAGTACCGATAGGCTGCTCTCAGTTGTTCGGAGTCATAGGCTGTTCTTTACTGTTAGTTCATTTGTTTGCTCTTATGCTGCTGTATTCTATCCTGAAGGCTAACCACATATCATATATATTTAAAAGAACAGTAGTGTATAACTGGTATAGATCTTAGGGTTTCTTTCCCAAAACATTATGATATTCCTGCTGAGAATATGAAGATAAAGGCTTTAATCCTTGGGAACAAAAGGGTGTGAGTAATTCCTTTTCATTGTGTGACCTGGAATCTCCACCCATATAAATACATCAAAGAGTAGCTATGATTTCACTCTTTGACACCCATGGGTTGAGGTTCTCACCCTGGGAAGCAAACAGCTCCTGTGGTTGGGCTGGAGAGTGCCCATAGGGTGGGTAACATGGATGTTTTCAGTGTTCTTTGATCTTCCTACTGGACCAGAATTTTTCACATCTCCCCAGTGTTGCGGAAAACTTATCCAAGCACTCAAGGCAATTATTTTTAAATGTATGTGTGTTTTGGGCCAAGTCCATGAATCCTGACTCACGACTGACTCAGCCCTTACTTAAGCAAAACTCCACTTGATTTCCTTACAGATGGAGGCAGGAGTTGGTGAGTTAGTCCCCTGCCAATGGGAGCTGGCTGCAGGAGCTCAGCACCAGCTCTGGGGCCGATGCTGCCTCAGGCTGCCAGTGCACTGAAGCTCTCTGCACCTCTCAGCATCACTGTCACACAAGATTGAGTCTACTAGGCAAAAAGACCCATTCTGCTTGACCCACTGCCCATGTGGGTGCTGGGGAATCGCGCTGTGTTGACTAATAGCTCAGAGCTAGTCCTACCAACTAGCTGTAGGAAATTGTGACCCATGTTAATCAGGCCGTCAGACTAGATGGTTGTGGTAGCCTGACCACCTGGCTGAAAACTTGCGCTGCAGATTGGGTGTAACTCATCAGAGGATTTTAACTTTGTTATAAATTAATTGCAAGCACAGCTCACCATTGGGTAAGCCCAGGGTAGTTAAGGTAAAGAAAGAAACTAGATAATGTGAGTACTGGGAAGAGCCGTGTAAAATACTCAGGTGTGACTTCAAAAGTCCCTTCCAACCCAGACTATTCTGTGGTTTTATGACAGAAGTCTGGCTGGCGCTGATAACCTCTGCTGGATCCGAGCTGCTCTCTGTGCCGTGATTCCCAGTGCTCCTGGCTCACGGCGAGGGTAGTGCTGTGGTGCAGCGCTGGACCTGACCTGGCTCACTGCACTCCCAACCGCAGGAGTCAGCTCAGGTCTCACCAGCCTTATTAGCTCTGGCTCAGCGCCGGCAATTCCTATTCAGGCAGGCTCCACACAACGTGCCTGGATGTCTGTGCCCTGCACATCCCGGCATGGGAGTGGTGTCCTGGTGTCAGGAATGTGGGACGGAGACGCTGCGGCTGCCTGCTGAGAGCAGCACGGTCACATTCACACAAACCAGGAGGCTCTGGTGAAGCAAGCTGGCCTGCCTGGAGGCAGCCCAAGTGTCTCTGTGCTGACATGGCTAATCCAGAAGCCACCCAGGGGACTCTGAGAGTGAGAAAATAGTACTAAAGAGTACTAAACTGTCCTGAAGTGTCCCTGCTGTCCAGCACTCCCAGGAGAGCCTATTAAAAACCATCCGTTCTCTCTTAGCAAATGTGACTGACAGGATGTGGCTAAAGCAAGCAAAAATCTGTAATGGAGATGCTATTTATGTACGTGTCATTAGGATAATGCCATTGTGCTTTGCATGGCTGCACCTTGACAAACGGCCTGATGGGTTTTATTCGTAACGAGCTAGAAATAACAGAGCTGCTGTGTTTATTGCTATCATTTGTGCTATTTAGGTTTTTGGCCTCAGAAGAGGAAGCTTTGGCAGGATTGGGCTCAGTGCATTGGCCTGTCAGCTGTTGCTGCACCTTTTGTTGCCCTTAACCATTTCTTTCATCAAAGTAGACAGGTTTGATCTCCAGTTTGGGTAACTTACTGTTCTGTCTTTTGTAATGCTGCATTAATAGGCTTTGGAGAGATACATTTTCTGCCAACGTAAACACTTCGTTGAATGTAACAGAAATAAGTCCTTGCTTGCATTAGTTTGCTGTGAACGTTATGAAGTCTATAAAAGAATTGGAAGTAGATGTCCTAGTCTGAATCTCCTTTAGACTAATCCACAGGGCTTCCACAACACTGACTAAATGAGGGTCTCCTTTCTGCAGGCAGGGTTTCTGTCTTGTTTCTTCATTTTTTCTCTGTCTTTTTGGAAAAGAGGACAACTAGAAGCTGCCTGGCCAGGAATGTTCCCTGTCCCTCTGTCTCCCCATCCCACCCCAGACTTCTTGGGAGGACACATGAAAAGCAGTTGTGCCCAACTCCATGTTCTGTGCAACACTTTGCATCTCGGATGTTCTTGAGAGATCAGTGAGTTGCTCAGAGGGTTTGGTTCGTTGTCCTTGGCCATCTCTGACTGAAGTCACAGCTCTGACTTACACTGCCACAGTACCTGCTTCATTGCATAGACTTGAGATCTAAAACCCAATGTAGCCAAAAATGCTTCCTACTGACCCCACAGGTGTTAGGTCAGCCCTTTATTTTCTTAAAATATAGACAGAATATGTTGAACTGTTGTTAATATCTTGAGCACATTCCCCTCAAACATGATTTTGGCTCTCCGTGAAAAGATACACAAATTAGCAGAGTCACTAAGATCTAAGTCAAGTCTAAGGAAAGCTGGTGAGTAAGGAAGTTCTTCAACATTAGCTCTTTTGTTTTCACGTTCTTATAACTTGAATTCAAATCTGCCCCACACTGAAGAGCCTGGAAACAAGATCTTCAGGTCTTTCCTAGTTGTAATGAGAACACACCCAGACAGAGAACATGAGAATTAAAGGAAGGAGATTTGCAAAACCTCTTCAAACAGCAAACGTCTTCATTTTGCCTCAATTCAAAGGAGCCCGGCAGCCAAAAATATGTAAGGGCTGAAGCAGCTAAGCCCCAGCGGAGTGCAAGGCTGGCTTGGTTTGCTCAGGCTTATCTGAATTTTGTCCTGTAAAAGCGTGAATTATTGACTCTTTTCTCTGCTTTACAGTCCTC
The DNA here is from genome assembly GCF_963264785.1 of Psittacula echo. NCBI lineage: Eukaryota > Metazoa > Chordata > Aves > Psittaciformes > Psittacidae > Psittacula > Psittacula echo. The sequence goes on along the minus strand of NC_137750.1, from coordinate 2,937,874 downwards.
AGGTACCTGGAGGGCATCCCAGAAAAACAGGAGGTTGAGCCAGCCCTCCTAAACACTGGTGTTTTCTAAGTGCTTTGTGAATCTGACTGGCTAAGCCCAAGTTTGAATATTTAAAGGTCTTCAGAATTCCCATGTAACACCCCAAAATTAAACCCAGCCAAGAGCAATGCTCCCCTGTAAGCCTAGACCGGGGTAGGGACTGGCACAGCCATTGCCTTGATGGTGCTGAGAGCCAGAAACTGCTGCAAAGACACACTATTACTGCAGCCTGGTGGTTTCCAGAAGCTGGGCTTTTATTGCTGTGGGTGAAGCAGCAAGGCTGACAGTGCAGTGGGGCTGAATAATGCAGAGACCTTTGCTAGTCCTGTTGCATAGGAATGATTCCCACGTCCTTCAGTCAGAGCAGAGTGAATTGGTTTTGAAGAGCCTCCGCAGCACTACTGCAGCAAATTAGAGAAAGTATTGCAAAGTGTAAAAGACCTTTGGTGAGATCTTTTCTTTTGGTTGGTCACCTGGCTATTTCCATGCCTGAAGTTGTGTATTTGTCCTTGCAGCAGCTGGAGTTAACATGCAGCACTCTCTGTCACAAGCTGAGTCCTGCACCATGCAGGACTTGGTGTGTGTTCCACAGGGTCCTCTGCTCTCCAGCCCTACACCATTTGCTGCTGTGTGCAGGACAGGGTTTAACACTCTCCCTTGTAAAACCTTGAATTAAAAAGCGGTGTCTTAGAAGGTTTAGATGGGATTAAGCAGCGCAAACCTCTTACACACAGAGCTAATGTGAAAGAAGCTGTTCTAAGTTACCAATACGTGATGTATTAAGATCTCCTATCACTCCCCATCTTTGCTGGGCTCTTTCAAAGGGTATAATGCAAACTGAGCTTATTGACTTCCACCAGGACATGGGCATTTAATGCCTTTTTGGTCTTCTGGTGTTCTGGCCATTATTTCTAAAAGCATTTGCCACCTTCCAAGGCCGGAACCAGAACCGGTGTGGTCAGATGTAGTTTCAGTTGCTTCAGCAGATCTGTGCCAAACTACAGCAATTGCAAATCTGGAGGCAGCCTTTGTTGGCAGGTTTTTACCTGCAGAGGACCTTGGCTAATTCTAGCCCTGTCACTGACTTACTATGGGACTTTATCTGCAGCTCTGCTATCCCCTCAACCCTGTTTTTACATATTTAGAAGATAAGACCTCTGGATAAGGATTCCTTTATTACTCCTTTATGCAGAAGTTAATCTAAGGGGTTGCAGTCATGCGCCACTTAAATAATGGACCCATAGTATCACTTGCATTGCACAATTCAACATGTGAAAAGCCTTTCTGTCCCATGGAGAAGCAACTTGGAGATGAGAGGAAAGCACCTCTGTCTTTTGCTTCCTTGATGCCTTTCCCTCCCCCACAAACTCCCATTTGGAAGATATTTATTAGGTGGGGAAAGTACAGTAAAGTAGATCTTGGGTATCTGAAGCCGCATTGCTCTGTGAAGCAGCACCTTCTTTTCACACACACACACAGGGTTCTCATTACATCTTTAAAGACTCACAACAAAGGAGCTGACACAATGAATTTTGGTCTGGAAAATGAAATCTGACACAACCAGTAGTTACATTTTTCTTATTCGCTGGTACTTTGCCTAAAGGCAGCTTTTAAATAATTCCTGCTTTTCACCTCCTGAGAAATAATCTGTTTGCTTCTGAATTAATTAGGCAGCATCATAAAAACCTTCCAGACACTTTGAAAGCTGCTGATCTAACTTTTATAATATATAGTGGGCCTGATCCTTAGGCCAGCTGGTGGGAATTCTGCCCTTAGCTTTGATGGGAACAGGAGCAGGCATTTTATGTGTGATGTGACTGAAAAAATAGGGTTCCCAGTAAATAGGAATAGATGTTGCTTTTCTTAACTGCTTTACTGGCATCTCTTTCTATGACATCTTGAGTCTCACAGTATTGAGAGAGTTTGTTCTTTCTTGTTTCATCCTCCTTTGGACAATGTTGGTATTGTTGGTATTTCCATTGTTTGCTGCCCTGATGAGCAGACGTCTACAGGATCATTAAATTCTCTCCCTCCACTTGCGATGTCCAGAACGTGACTGATACACAGGAGCTGGGTGGTTGTGCAAGGCCAGGAAAATCAGTGGAGCTCTTATGGACATAATAGATCATTTCAAACTTGGCTTTGAGACACCAGCTATGCTGGCACTTGCTAACTTAAATCAGCATCGATCTCTTAAAGTAATTCTTTAGCAATAACTTAGCTTTCTGTTAATCTGAAAGATGAAAATACATTGATTTTTGTTTCATTGATATTATTTATTTTTTCTTTAACTGAAAAACCCCCTCCAAATGGACTTTCATTGACCAAATGGAAAATGTCTGCACCAGTCTTGTTTACATGGTAATGTGAAAGCTTATTTGACAAGGTAGAAGAAGCAGATAAGTTTTTCCAGGCTCATGAGTTGTTCATGAAGTCGGGCTTTATGGCCTTGATGGTCTCTCTCTGTTCTGTGTTTCTTTGTTCTTACATTCCTGACTTTGCCTGTTGCCAGTGGCAATATCATCAATACAAGTCAGGACAAGGATTAGATCAAAAGATGTGTGAGGAACCAAAGATGGCTCTGAGTGAGATTTGGAGCTCAGATTAGGAGATCTAAACACCTGTATGTCTTTCAGGTGTAGGTTTGTGTACTGCTGGCAGTATGCTGAGGGGTTTGCTCACATAGCTCAAGGTCAGCATGACATCTGCTAAACTTGTCTCATGAAACCATCTCCTGAGTGACACAGGTTAGAGATGCAGGATTTAGTATGGCCAAGAGAAGAAAAGCTCGTTTCAGGGATCACCATTTCAAATCCCATTATTCTGCAGGACTTTCTGCTAGCTTGTAGAAATGTCAATACAATGTCCTTCCTAACATTCATGTTGTTTAAAACATGAAACTTCCCTAAACAGAAATGCTGGACCTGTTCTTCTCTTTTTTACCTGACTTGGGAGTGCAGTGATGACTTTCACCGTCCCTTCCCCAGGTCAGCAGCCAGGCTTGGCCTCAGCCAGCTGCTGGGCTGCTCTTTGGGAAATGAAACAAGAGAAGAATTTGTCCCAGGAAAGCCCAGAATGTGAGTGAGAGCAGGAAGGTAGAGCCAGCTTTGTAATTATCAGCTGAGCATCCTCAGCTCTCCCTTGCAAAGCAGATGTGGTGCTGTCTCTGTGAAGGTGTTGGGCATTTGGAAGGTTTCTGGAAAGTCCATCAATGTGGGAGGTGTGGGCTCAGGAGCCAACTCTAAAACCAAGTCAGCTCATCTCTAGCAAGATCTCTATGGAAAGCAATGAAAAGCTCTAGGCCCAGGGAGCTGTTGTTACTTGGCATGTTCTTTTTACCAGCTTATGTCAGAAATTGTACTTCTTTGTTGGGTTTGTGTTGATTTGTGTTTTCTGGAGGCTTTTTTTTCTGATCTGCTCATACACATTTTATACACGGGAGCTTTGCAGAGACAAAGATGGAGAGATCTGTTCTTCTAAGATGGAGAGATCAGTTACTTGTGTTCCTGGCATCAGCTTGGTCTTCCATGTCAGGATGCCCTGGGAGATTTTAAAAGTCAGTGTGTTCTCCCTGCTCTGTATCAAGCCTGAGTTTCTAGTCAGAACAAACATTGTTGTGGGCAAAGTCCAAAGAGTTACAGCTTTATTTACAGTTTAGTTGCCACCTACAGCAACGTGGCTCATCACTGGCAGTGCCTTGGGCATGTTTCCACTTCATGACTTAGTGAGGAGGCTCTTTACAGTGTTGTCAGCACAAGATATAAAGGACCAGGGTGGAACTATTGTCCCAGTAAAATCAATGGCAAAACTCCCATGGACTCCAAGGGACCAGCATTTCCCTTAGTGCTGGATGTGAGAAGCACAGATTTTATTGTCACCTTGATGTTCACTTGTTCAGCTGCTTTTCTCAAAGCATATTCAGTTTGTGAGCAGCCTCATGGACCCTGACAGTACCTGAGGTACCTTTTCTGTGCTGATAAATTGCAGGTTGTGTTTTTCTGTCACATCCATCACTTCCTTTTCTGTCTTCTGATCACGGCTCTTTCCCTCTGGCTCTTGGAAATTATTTTGTTTCCTTTTCTGTCATAGCTCTAGATCTGAATCTGTGTAATATGGGGAAGAGAGAGCAGGAAGGATGTTTATGGACTTTCCCATGGCTACAGAAGATGATCAGGAGTTGAATACGTGGGTTGTGTCAGTAGGTCACCACTCAGGTAGGGCAAGCACATCAGTGAGAATTCCCTAGATTAACAAATCATCTGGTTTGTAGAAGAAAGGGATAAAGGGATAAAACATCCTTCTGTTGCCTCCCCACAGCCACCTGTGCCCTCCACCCAGTTCATTTAAGTTGTGAAATTCCAGGCAGATTGTATGTACATACAGCCAGCAAGCCTGCTTATGTGAAGATACACACATAGGCACACGTAAACCCCCTACGCAAGTATGCACTTTGCATGCTATGCAGGTTTGGTGATATTATTTCCAGCTATTAATCTCTCTGTTTCTGAGTTTGAATGGATTCCTGTCTAATCTCCAGAAAGATAATTTCTTTCTGTATCCTGAGTGCCAGTGATATGCAAAGGGCAAACTGCACTGCACAGTGCCCTTTGGGAAGAGACTCCTGCTTAAAAGCCTTCCAGACCTCGGCTGTCACAGAAGACTATATTTGGAAGGATGTGAAAGCAACCTGAGAGGCACATGGAGCAAAAGCTGTGAGCATCAGCAGTTTACTACAAGTAAACAGTTTCACTTCTCTAGTTGTTGTGTTCATCAGTCTTGTAAACAGGATCTGACTACAGTTTGATAACGAAGCTGTCCGCCTAAACCTGTCCCCTTCCTTTGCAGTTTGAGCTATAAACTGCTAGCACTCACGTCAGTCATTCATCCCTCTGTGCCTCCACCATTGCAGCGTTTAAGTCCATCATTGCACTATTTAATTCCACCATTGCAATGTTTAACTTGTCCCTGCAGAATCCTTTGCTTTGCTGGAAGCAAAAAATCACCCAACTTTGCTCCCTACACTTGCAGGGATTTACAAAAGGATACAGTTAAGTATCTGGGATCAGGCAGCTCCCTGAATCACTCCAAAACTGTCCTCTGCAGTTTGGAGAATAGGATTTTCCTGTCCATTTTTTATCTGGCCAGGCAGTGCTGGCAGCTGTTTCTGCTGTCCTCTTCAGAAGAGATCTGTGTGATCTGGAAGCTGATGATGCAGTCTTGTCTGATAGCATCTGCTTTCCCTGAATAATTGTGGACATTCCCACCTCTCCAGTCATCCCTCCAAGCACCTTGGAGTCATAAATTGCAATGCTAGAGCAAATGGAGTAATGCTTAGGGAATGATCTTCCCGCTCAAGGTGAATCCTGATACCTGATGTATGAGAAGACCAGGAACATGCTACAAATTCCTTGCTAATTTGGGTTGCTAGTTCATCAAAAACATCCTCCCAAACACGCACAGGATGTATTAAGTTATGGTATAGTAAGGGATCAGCTTGTCATACTGACATTTCTGCTCCTTGCCAGTGAGTTCTGGGCTTGGTTCTCTCTCTGAAGAAATCAGATCTGTTAGTGTCACCCTGCAATAAATTTGTGTAACTGGAAACCTCTCTGCAGGCACACAGACACAGAGGACAACTGAACATTGCTCTTCTCTGAAGACTGATATATAAATACATACTGGGCTGACTAACGCCAGGTCCAGTGGAGTCTTAGCCTCCAGATCTTTAGCTTGCTGTTAGAGTTCAGTAGCACTTGGGCACAGGTACATAGCATGTTCTAAGGGTGGGGCTTAGCTTTTAGGGCTAAATGAGGGGATTTACTTACGTGTAAGTTACTTTTTGGAGTTACCTTCCCATTTACCATTCTACTTGGAAATGCCACCTGTGCTGCAGTGCACGGAAGTTGGCAGGAGTGAGGACACAGCCCCTGTGCATGCTGTCACCTTGGTGACTTACAGACCAGAAAGAAGGGGTACTTCTAAATGAACTTCCCCAGTGTCCTAATCCTGTGGGTAATGTAGTAGATGGCCAGAAAATCTGGAATCCTCAAGCCCTGTGCATGATCTCTGACCTCTTCTGTTCATTGAGCTCTGCCTCAGTTTCCTTATCTGAGAGGAGCTGAGAGATGGGAGCATTTCCCCTGCTTCTGTAAGAAGAGCTCCATGTTAAATACTGTTTGTTTCTTCTCAAAAATAATCATTGTCATGTCTAAGAAGAAAGCAGAAAGCCTGTTTTCCTTTAGAAATCCTGAAATGACACATTTTATCTTCACTCCGCTTTGTAAACACGCTGTCCCTTTCACCAGCTGTTGTCAAGGTGGTGGTTGAATGGTTTGAATTAATGAAAATCTAGGTTTCAATTAACAAAAGATTTCTATTATATAATGAAGTAAAAATTGCCCTTTTATAATAAAGTGTTGAGACAGCTGTTTAAAAAAAGCTGCAGCAGAAGCACAGAGGACTATTTTTTGCTCTGTCAATGTAGTATTTGAACCAAGAGAGAAGAACTGAGTATAGGCTGGAGCCTGCACAGCAGTTACAAAAGCACCAGTTTCCCAACTGGTATAAGTAGTTACGAGTATTATTATTATTGAGAATCACCATTAAATGCAAGTGATGGTAAAACTCTCATACTCTTTAAAGCACGTCCTCAAGTTCCTGTGGGCTGGGAGTGCCTTTAGTCTGTGTCTGTGTTGCAGCTGAGTCCACCACTGCAGCTCCATGGTGCAGTGTCAGTAGAAATGAGGAGCAGCGTTAGACCATGGGCGTGTGGTTGGGAATCATTCCAGTGGGGGTAGGAAGGAGCATCCAGGCTGATCTCTGGCCAATGATTTCTTGCAGATGATGAAACTAGTAGTAAGGACTCTCATGGTGTAATAATTTTCCACGTTAGCTTTCAAATGCAGTGCGGCAGGTGATAGTTTACCAGGCGCTCTTTGACTTCCTTATTTTTGGGATACTTTCTCAATTTCAACATTTCTTATTGCTGTTCTTAAGGAGAATCACTGTAAACAGCCTGCTGTGTTCCGAGAGATCGTGCCAGTCCATATTCTGTTTTATCTGGTTCTGTACCAGGGCACAAACCCACACGATTATCTTTTCTTCGCAATCTTGGCTCATTAAGGTGATAACTCGATAAAGCAGGTTGTTGTCTTTACCTTGGGGGATCTCTTCTGGGTTGATGTATTGGTACCGTGGACAGACCTGTCAATACGCTCCTCTTTGTTCTCAGCAAGTGCCGCACACGTCCCGCACAGTGATTTATGGGCCCCCGCCTCGTGCATCCTGCCAGCCCCAGCACAGAGCCTGCACTTGGCAGAGGCCTCCAGGGTGTGTCTTGGGAAAAAACTGGAGATGGAGCATGGGGAAAGGCTGGGGGAGGTTTCTGAGGAGATGTTACATGGCTGTGTCTCTCCCTGACTGCTGTTAGGTGCTGATAGGACCTCAGGGAGGAGTTCATTCAGCTCCTCAGAGGGACAGCCCATTTCTTCAGTCAGATGTTGCAGCGGGTTGAGGTGGACACAAAGGTCCGTGAGGATGTCCCAGATAAGTTTCCCTCAGGGAGAAGTCAAGACAACACACAGTGGAGAGGGGTTATTTCACCCAAGCAGCAGGGTAGGGGCTTTGCTGCCACCAACCTGCTGCTTCAAGTCTCAGTTTATCACTCAGGTGCCTTGAAGGGTGGAAAAGGCTTCATCCCAGCAGCCCTGTGCAGGGTTGAGTCCTTGCATGGACAAGACAAGTGTCAGAGACATCCCGAAGGGAGTGGATGAGGATGGTAAAGCTGGTCCTGTGCACGTGGTGATGATGCAAAGTGCACAGGACTGAGCTCTTTGGGAGCACCTGCAGGGGAGCTCCTGTCCCATCATGTTCTCTTGCCTGCTTGAGAAACACGCATATAATCCTGCTCAGCACCCAGAGCAGCCGTTTCCACACAGGGCCGGCTTGGAGATTAGTTATTAGCATGAGGTGTATATTATTATATATTACTGTTACAAGTATTTTTGGTGTGCTGATGAAAAGCTATTTTGGGGGAGAGGAGCAGACATTCGGCATTATCACAGTGCACCAGGTCTGGAGCCTGCCCACCTGTGGGAAAAGGCAAAAATACACCAACACAGCCCATTGCTTTTCCTTGTACTGAAACTTGTTGCCAAAACATTGCCCGTTTCCTCCCCGATGATAAAAGGACAAGTTAAATAATAATAATCCGAGTCTCAATGTGACTATTAAATAAATTTCAGTTAGACATTATGTAAATTTGAAGTAATTTCTTTCCTGGTCATGCATAATAAAATAAGTGCGGTGATTAATTTTTCACCCCCAGAGTTTAATTAAAATCATTCAGGAGGTTTGGACTGATACATCATGTTATAAATCACAGTCCAAGCCACTGAAAAATAACTGCCTAGCTTTCAGAGTAGATAATGGTATTTTGGGGGTGGAAATCTTGCTGACAGATAATCACCCAGGTTGTCCTAATCAGCAGGGCCATTTGGTCTTCTGAGCACTGAAATGATACATGCTAGTTATTAATATATGTAATTCAATGTGTGCTTTTCTGGGTTTAATGTTAAGGATGGACTCATTTCATCACCTGTACTCCTGCATAACTCATTGCAGAACAGATAGTGTTGTCCTATGTCGGCCTAATTAGCTTTTAAAGCCAGTGCAACTAAACTACCCAAAGAGATAAAGTGGATAGTTATCAAGTCACATCTTAGCCCAGAATAAATGTGTACAGGTGTGGCTTTTTGTAGGAGCAGCCGCTGTGCTTTGAATGCACAACCTGAGTTTGAATCACTGCTCAGGCTTCAACAAGCCTGTGTTTCCCAGTCTCAGCAGGAGCCTTGTGAGATCCATAGGGCAGTATTGATGATGGTTATTATAACTGCAGCCTCTGCAGACACATCAGAGCTCCTCCACAATGTCCCCAGTCCAACACCAAGGAGCTGCTTTCTAGCACCGTGCAGGTTTCATGGTGTGAGCGGCATGCTGATATCCTGCAAAACAAATTCCTGGGAAGCTGTGTCCTGTCTGCAGCTCCTGGGACTCAGTTTCCTTTCCAGTTTCTCTGAGTGTCTTCCATGCGACTGGGCTGTGCGCACCTACGGCTTTGCCCCACAAGTTCATGCAAGTCTGCAGGACGTGTCAGTGCACAGGATGGACCCTGACTCACGGGGAAAGCACGTATGGAAAACATTGCCATACTCCTTCCTACGAGTGCCTGGGTTTCTTCTCTGGGTGATTTTTTCTTTCTTCCATTTAAATAAATCAGTTCAGCAATAAAATCTAATGCTGCAAGAAGTGGTGCAGGTGAGTCTTGTGGGGTTTCACGCTGTGCTGGTGAACAGAAACTCTTCTCAGGAGAGACAACTGGCTTTGAGAAGAAATAAGGTGGAGGGTGGTTTCTCTGATGCCCAGAAGAGAAAGCATAAGTGTCCGTCTTGCTAAACCTTCACTGCTATACTTGTTGTTCCAGTGTTACGAAATAACAAGAAGATACTACTGTGGAGTACCTATTTCTAAATTCTACTGTTTTGTTCCAGAACGAAGGGTATCTTTGTTCTAATTCAGCTGCGCTCTGAGGAGCAATTCAGTAATAACTATTGTGCTTTAAATTCCCACCCTGTATTACTCCTACTTAATTCTCAAGCATAGGCAAATTCTAACTTTCCTTTTAGTTTCACTGCTGTAAATCCAGAATAACCCTGTTGAAATAAGCCAAGGGTTTTCAGTCGTACCTATGAAACGTGTCATTTCAAAGGAATGACTCCGGGTTTTACCACACAGATCTGGCCCATGGTGTGTGAAAAGAGACCGTCTGTGTTAATCACCCCAGACCCCTCCCTCGACTGAAGCGGCTTCAAGCAGCACCGCAGTAATGCAACAGGCAGCAGTTCTCACTGCGGCATCAGGAAGAGCAGAACATCAAGGGAGTAATTAACATCTCATTTAGCAGTTAGACCGGGATCTAGGTGGGTTCCTGCATTAAGTAGTTGCCTCCAGAAGCGGGCAAGGTTGGGGCTGCTCACTCTGCTCTGCCCCACAAGGCTGCCAGGCACCCATCCATCTCTCTCCAGCTCCTCCACAGCTGGGGGAGAGTGGCTCCCATAATGATGCGTTTGAGGCTTATATCTGTGAATGTTAAAAGGAGCCAATCTGTTCTTCAACATTAAAGGAAATGCAGGGGTAGAAGCACACGCTTACGCTCAGGCATCTTGCTTAAACTTAGGCAGTGTAAATGGCTTTAGGCATGTCTTAATTTTCCTTGAAGCTGAGGCTTTCAGTGTATTCCTCCTTAAATATCTGTCAAAGGCTTGTGGTTTGTGTTGGAGACAATGGCCAACTTGTGGCAGGTCTCATCTGGAGAAATGTGATTTGCTCTGTTATATTCTTGGTGACTAATTTCTGCATTCTGAAAGTTTGGGTATCGGTGCATAACGGAGCACTGGCACCTTCCCTGCCCAGGAGCTGCCTTCAGCGTTCCCATCACTGCCTATCAGCTTGTGGTGACGTAGCCAGATCTTAGGAGAGGTTCAGGATTTTACATCCCCACCCTGTAGCTCTGTGGGATTAAATCAGGTTGGGATGGTTGAACCACAGGTAGAATAAAGTCTGCATCCTTCTGTTTGTTTGGAAAGATCTGTGATGAAGCTATGTAACCTTTCCTGTTCCCAAGGGCGGGGACAGGCAGCGGCTCAAGCTCCCTCCTGTGCTCCCTGGTGTCGTCATAGCCACCTTTTGTCCGAGGTCCTCTTTGTGCTTCTCTTCTGCTCAGACCCCAACAGCTTCAGCTTTCTGTGGCGTTTGGCTCCTCCCCAAGGAGAATGCAGAGCTTCAGCACTTCTCTCTTTGAATCCTAGGTGCAGATTCAGACTTTTATCATTTATTGCTGTTTGAAACATCTTAAGTCCTGCAGCCTCTTGCTGCTCCTCTTTCCTCAGCACCAGGCAGGTGAAGCTGGCTGGCCGGGAACACAGAGGGTGCACAGCCTCTGCTGCCTGCTTGCAGGCTGCTGTTTCTGAGAGTTCAATTTTGCCACTGACTTTCCAGTCTCTTTGTTCAGCCTTTTAAATTTCCCTTTATTGTTTTAGCCTGTCTGCAAATCTACTTGTTTTTCTTCCAGAAAAGCCTCTGCTTGCTCAATTAGCAAGAGAGCTCTTTGTAGAGAGTGCCATAGCTCTATTTCTACCACGGCTAAGTGCTTCTGGAGCATCTGGCTCCTCCCGAGAGAGGATTTACCTCTGCCACCCTCACACTGGGTACTGCTTGACGTCTTACTGCACATATTGCTGTATGGTGCCTGCAGAGAATGAGCTTTTGTGACAGAGGAGTTTGAATGTGTTGCTGCAGATCAGGCCAGTCCGTGCTGTCCCAAGCATGATTTTAACTGCAATTTCTGCTCCCTGCCCTATTGGGTCCATCCTGGCTCCACACGTGGGCTCTTTCACCATCCAGATTTTTATACTTGCTTTTGTCTTACTTAATGGTTTTGCCACTTTATTTAGAGCAGAGGTTATGAGGGTACAAGCAGAACCTCTCACATATTGGGAGAGGAAGGCGAGTGCTGGCTGGTGTAGTGCTGGAAATACCTTTGGAGGTTTGTGTCTTGTCCACCCTGATCCTGGCCTGAGACATCCCCTGGACATGTCCCTAGCAGCTCAAGAGGGGCTTCTATAAGCAAGCCTTGGTGTGGAAGGCACCCTCCTGCCTGTCCCCACGGCAGATCCAGAGGCTGTCCCCAGCCCCATCCCAGCAGGACAGGCTCTCATGGAGGGCTGACCTCCTGCCGCCAGGGAACCTGGTGGCAAACCTTGCAGAAGAGGCTGGAGAAGCCTCTGCCATTCCATGTGCCCTCAGTGTTTGCCCGGACACAGGATGAAGAATTTCTCCCCTTAGGGGGTTTGTGGCACTTTTTGTTGCTGTTTTCCCTGGTTTTGCAGTCTGTCTGAATTGTGGGTTTGCCTTTGCAAGCTGGGGGTTAAAGCCTCATAGGAAACTGTTTACAGTGCTGCTTACACAATCTTCATAGAGTTCAGGGGCTATTTCAGCAAGACATTCCTAAACAGTTCTTCACTTCATACTGGCCCCAGTCTGTTTCCCACTTTACATGCTGTAGCAGGAGAGCTCAGACTATGCCAGCACACCCACAGGCTTCTCAGGCTCTTTAGGCACCACATACAAGTTAATGTCGTGACTTTCTGAGTGCCCTGTGAGCACAGGTAAACACTGGGACAGCTTCTGGAGCTTTGCAACCTCGCCATGGACATCAGAGCTGCTTTGGTCTGAAACTGTGGCAGAATTTAGTTTGCTTTTTTCAGAACAGAAATCATTCTTGCTTAGGACACCTGCTGTCTGGGGACATGGCATTGGGATGATGTGCACCAGGCCCATCTCATAGGATCCTGTGATCCCTTTGAAGACCCTGCCCCATGTGAGTGGGAAGGCTCTGAGCTCACCGCTGGCACAGAGGTGACATTTGCCCTTGCTGGAACCAAGTAGTTGTTGGAGCTGGTTATTTGCTTTGTGTGATTGATGACATCTGTATGGCACATAACATTGCTTTGCGAAATGGCCCTTTTATGTGTCAAACTGACTCACAGTGTGACCTGATGGAGATGGAAGGGGATATTTAGGGAACAACTGAAATTCAGTTGATTTTTTTCTTCTATGTTTTCGTTCCCCTGGAGCAAAATGCCTTTGTCTGCGGATGGGAACAGGGCACGGTGCCCTGCAGGACCCACCAGGTCCCTTGTGATGGCCATGTGGGATGTGGGAGCTGTGCTGCTACCTGCTGCAACTCTCCACCTCAACCTCTGCCTCGCCAAGGGGAGCCTCTGCAGCTCGGTGTAATCTATCTGATGTAGAGGGTGAGGGAGCAGACCTGTGTTTCCCTGCTGTGCTGCACCACGCTGTGTGATCTCAGGTTAGCGTGAGCCACTCCACAAAGGCATTGAGGCCCTGAGTTCGCAGTGAGTCATAGAATCATAGAATAGTTAGGGTTGGAAAGGACCTTAAGATCATCCAGTTCCAACCCCCCGCCATGGGGGTTGGAATATGCATCTGAAGGAAATCCGGGTGGTTTGTCAGTGGGAATTGGGCATCTAAGATGGATCTGACCTTGCATCTCTTGCCCCAACTGCTTTTTGCTGGTTAGCTTGCACATAAGGTATGCCTTTTACTTTATGAACAGCACCCAGCATACAGTGAGGTCTTGGCAGTCCCACTGTGGTCTTTAGTTACTTGCTTCTTGTTAATGCTGGGACTGTGGAACAGAGAAAACTAATGCCTGGCTGGCTCACAGCCTGCTATGATTACAGAGATGGAGCTACTGGAAGGGTGGGCTTTGTCCCATCAACACCTTCCTATCACTGCTGAAGCGATGCTACCCATACATGTCAACACTGAAAGCATATCTCTGCTGCACAGAGTTTGTCTACTGGCAATGACTGCTGCAGTGAAAGATGCCCTTTAATTAATGTACTTCCTAACGAGTCACCTGAAAATGGATCTGTGCTTGGAGCCAGGTGCTCCTGCATGTGCTGCAGGGCTGCCTGTGTGAGGAAGGGCTCCCCGTGTGCACGACTGGGTCTTGAGCATTTGACACGTGCCTGAGTGTGTGGGTGCCGTGATGGACATGCCAGGCCATGTGAAGGTGCACCCCTGGCTGCATCCCTGTGCACAGCAGGAAAACCAACAACAGCAACATACTGAAGTGAAAGGGATAGAGAGGCCTGAAATGAGTTCAGAGCTGGCCCTTTTGTGTGAATTAGGATAAATGTACAGACCTGCCTTCCCTTCCTCTTCAGAAAGCCTTTCCAAAACCCAGCACCAAAGGGTGGAAGGACTGCAGGTTTGATCTCCCCATCCCTTTCCTTTGTGTTGGCCCTGGAAATGACGAGACAGTGAGATGTACCAGAGTGCATTTCCTATCCCTGGTAAATCATGAAAGAGAGAAGGGAAAAACGATTTGGTGCTGAAAACTTGGTGTTAAACTGAATTCACAAGTGTCTGAGAAAACTGAAACCAGACTTGCCTGGCGTGAGCAATGTGCTTTGCACATGTAGTGTTTCTGCTGGTGCCTGTGAGAACTGACTGCAGGTATCTTGGGCAGAGCCAAGGACGGGTACTTGGCACCAGGAGTTGTTACTTTAAGTCCTGCCTGAGGTTGGGCTGAACAAGACATCATTTAATGCTTGTTTGTCTGTCTTACTGAGTACAATGAAATGCTTTTGTTTTACCAGGGAAGCCCGAACACTGCATACGCAAGCCCATCCCATGAACTTTAAGGATTTGGGCACAGATGGCAGATGGGAATCCAGCCCAGGCCTTCACAAGCTGCTGTCCCTGCAGGAGCCTGTGCTGTGCCGCTGCAGAAGGGTATGTTGCCTATTTCTACCCTTTAACAAACACAATCAGAAGTCTCCTGTAGAGGTGTGGTAACTCCATGTGACTCTTGTACATAAACCCACAACAGCACAAAATCCCCTTGTGCAGCCCTTGGTGCATCCCAGCCATGCAGCGTGGCTTAGTTGAGCACTCACTGACATCAGGCCATTGCCTTTCCTTTATGCAAGTGATATCTGTCCATGCGAGCTGAACCAGCACATGGATCTGCAGGGTGAGGCTTGCTATCAGGCACTCGAAGCACCACAGAGCAGTGAGAACAGCACCTTTCAGAGTAAGAGTTGTGCAGAAAAGCTGGGGGGGAGCAGTGCTGCTTTGGACTGTTCAATAATGCCTGGTTTTCAGTGCTTCCTGGAAAATCAAAACCACATCCAAAACTGCTAAAGGAAATTATATTTTAGGTTGAAGCAACCTAAATACTCTTTTCAGCCTGGGGATGCAGTTCAGTTTAGCAGGAGAAAACCTGTCAAGAAGTGAGCTGAAAAGTTGGCATTTTCAAAGGGAAGTAGAGACAAGCAACTGCTGCACATGTTCACATAAGTTCCTGCTTATTTCTCAGGGTTAATAGGGATGAGGATGCGTCAGCCCTGTGCCAGGTAGTGGATTTCGGCCTGCAGCAGCACCAGCTTTTGCAATTTTACCACAAATTCTGTTACAGATCTTTTTCAAAGCTCTGGCTCCTCCTATCCTGTAATGATGTGAGAGTTTCCGTGTTCTCTAAAGCTGAAGGTAAATTGATAACTTTGGTGATTGTAGAGAGCAGCTTGAAAACAGGCAGGAAGTTTTCAAAGGAAGAAGGGCAAATAGAGGAAACCCAAAATTACATTTCTTTGAAATCTCAAGATTTGTAAGGCAAGCGCATGATTTTGTGGCCTAGGACAGGACTGCTAAGTGCTGGCTGTTGGCAGTGCGGTGTTTATTTTCCGTGCTTGGATTTCTGCATGGCTTTAGAGACGTTATGAAAAATGCAGTATTTCATGTTATTTTTTCAGAGGAAGCAGAACACTTGGTTGGATGATCTCCAAACCAGACTGTAACATACAATAAAAGCTCTATAGTGCACTGTAACAAGCTGCAAAAGGCTGAGATGTTACTTCACCAGCACAAAACCCAGGCACATTATGGAGGAAGAGAATTGTAAGGTATATCACTTGTATTTATGGCCAAAAGAGAAAGAAAAAATGCACACTGTGTGTGTATAGTGCATATTGAAATTACAGAACAAAATCCGATTAGATCTTTATAAATAAAACACACATATGCTGATTTATGATATATTTATTTCTCAGCCTTTGAAATGATGGCTGCCCTCACTTTGGAAACCAGTCATTTGCAGACATCAGGTCTGTAATTCACAAACTGGCACGACCAGAAGTTTGTGGATTTGAGTCTGGCAAATGCCAGTCCTGGTGTATCTGTTTCAGGGGCACATGTTGGGGTTCCCAGTGAGGGAAGCAGGGGAAGCAGTGCTGCAAAAGGCATCTCTAACAGGGTGTTTACTTCCAAATGTGTGGTTATAAAGATTAAGTTGTTAGTTTTGGTCATTAAAAACAGCACTAATGTGATACATAATTATAACCGAAGAGAAAATGTAGGATCCTTGTAGGCTGCATCTAAATCTCCCCTTCCCTAGTGGGAATACTTCTTGCAGTATTTGCAAAAAGCATGGGACTAGTACCCAAGTCGTGAGTGAGAACTGCAAGCACATGGAACACAGGCCTTGCTCGTGTGAGACGGAGCACTAGGACTAGATCAAGATCTCTTTAAATGTGCATGTGAAAGGCTAGACTGAGAGGCCTTTACTGCAACTGGCTAAGTGTCAGTTTTCCTGAATCCAGTTCCCATGCCACGGACTTCCACTTCTTTGCTTCCAGTGCTGAGGGCAAGTTAGACACCTGGTTTCCTCTCCACCCCGAGCAGGTTTGGTGGTTAGTGCCTAAATGACTCCTGAGAACAGCAATTCAAGTGTGATTTCTTGATGTGGTTTGAACCATACTGTAGTTTGCTGCTCCTGGAAGATGGAGATTGTGTTCTTCCATTTGCCTCCCAGCTTCTGGCCACATATTCCTGCTAGTTGAGCTCTGTCACTTAAAGCGGTGAATGGGCACAGGGTCCCAGTGTGGAGTCCTCAGCTTCTGCATGGACCCCTTGGCTGCCAAGCACACACTTTCCCAAGTCCCACTGCTTCCTTTTGCACAGTCCCACAGTTGCCTCCAGCTGCCCCAGAGGTCTGCAGGGAATAAATGTGTAAGGACTTGCCACCAGCTAACCAGGAGTGTTACCTGGAAGGTTTTGATCAAAGCCCTGGAGAAAGGTGGTGGCTCAGGGTAAGCCTGAGTGTCAGGCTCCGCTTTCAGCCCTCTAAAACTGCATTAACTTCAAAAGAAGACATCTGTTGCAGTTGTAGAAAGAGGAGCTCAGCTGGAGACAAAACAAGAGCCACTTCTAACTGAAGGTAAAATTCTATTTAAAACTTCAAAGTAGAATCCGTAAGGGACTGAGCTGGGCAGCAGGAGACTCACTGGAGGGTGCATTTTGCTGCTGACCGCAAGGAGCCTGCGGCAACTGATTCTGACTTCAGAGAAAGAAACCCGTGGCTGTAACCACTTTAGCCTCTGCTACAGGGGATGTAAGAGGCTCTGATGGGTCAGTTGTCTAGTTTTACCTCCAGTCCTAAAGGCAGGTTTATTTCATCTCTTGTGGAGATTGGTTTGTGTCTTTTACCATGGAGCCGTCATGTCATGGGGCCCAGGTTTCCTCTCTGAGTGAATAAGTAGAGGTTGAATGAGGCTGCTCTCCAAAAGTGGGACTGTCAGTAGATGATGGCTCTGTCTCTGCGATATTGGAAACAGACATGAAGGCACCTTTCACTAACACATTCCATCAATGCTAGAGACTTGTCACACAGGGAGCAAACACGGAGTGAAGCAAAGGAAGCATTTACAATTTGCTGCCATGAAAGGAGACAAGATAAATCAATAGGAACTAAATTAGCACAGCCAGCGGCCCTCACACCTACTTTGGAAACTCTATTAAAATCCATGGCCTAGAATTCACAAGAGGGATTATATGCGTGAGTCAAGATTTGAGAGTGAGCTAATGTAAGTGACACCCACTTCTCAAACTGCCTAAAACACTGACTGCCAGGATGCACTGCCAAAGACAAGAGTTCTAGTAGGTATTTGCTGGCTGTCATTGGCCTCAGATAACTATGTTGGGAGGGGAATAGTGGAGGAGTCAATCAAAAGATAACACTGAGAAAGGCTCAGTTGCATAACACAACAAGAAGTCAAATCTAACCGAAGCTGAACATATGTCTGAGTACCAAGGGCATAGTGAGGACTGTGTTGCCCAATCAGAATCCGGAGAGGCTCAGATTTGAGAACAACACACAGGAACAAGATCTGGCAAATAGCTCATGTGATTGAGCTGGTTGTGCTCTTGTGCTGCTCTTGGGTGACCTTTTTAATTCAACTAAAACGGTATCTGTCCTAGGCGTTTGCAGAAGCTTGTAGATGGATGACAGCATCCCACTGACACCCTGAGGCACAAGAAGACTTGCTGAAAGTCAACCTGAGGTAAATATTTTCTTGCAGAAATCTGATTATTGTCACAGTGAATGTGGCATTTGCAGGAAGTGTCCGGTGTGTGTGATCTGTGCAGTTGATCTGTACATGCATGGTAATACCAGACACTGGAATTATTGCAGAAGCACAGAGCAGGCTCAGATCTCCAGGGCCTCATGTGTGTTATAGAGCTGATCCCTGTGTATGTGAGAAATCAGGGATTGCCAGAAGTCCCGCAATTGCTACCCCTAACCTGGCTGCTGGGTATCTAGGAATCCTAGGCCAATGTTTAAGTCACTGCTTCTGCCAGGCAGGGTTTGTATGAGGAGTAAAAGTATCCAGGAAATACCAGCGCATGGTAGCTCTGTGCAAAGAAAAGATCATTGTCAGCACGCTCAGTCCTGCCTCCCAGCCTCTTACTGTTTCACAGCACCTTGAGGAGAATTTCCTTTCCCTCTGGTACTGACAGTAGTGTGCTGGTAAAGCCCTTTGGACTTGCAGGGAAGAAGAACTGGATTGGGGCTGGCTGCACAGCTGGATTTTTCAGCTCTGCCTCTTTCCAGAGCTTCCCAAGGAAACTGATACATTCAGGCCGTGGCTCTGTGTTGTGAAAAGGGTAGAAACCTCAGAGTCACTTACCCTGTGCTTGCCAGAGGAACTGAAGGGATAAACTAATCCTGTCCTGCACCGGTTTGGCAGCCTTTTGCGGAAGAGCACGGGCTTCATGCAAGAGCAGAAAGGGACTGAGTACTCAGTAGTTACAAGACAACTTAAAGTTGTCCAAGTAGTTACAGAATGGAGGTTCTGCCAGTCTTGATTTTGCAGCTTCATTTACATTTCCAATGTGCATTGAGCCCTTCACCTGGGAGATGCTATAGAAACACAAGGCATTAATAGCATGGAATAGACAGTAAAAAATCAACAATGTAAAACACATGCAGTATAACTGGGAAGAGAATTCTCTGCATGCTCTGCCTGGATTTTAAGCATGAATTATATTGCAGCAACTAAAGGCTATGGAATATGAATCATAAACTTGAATTCCACTGCAAAACTGACAGGACAGAGATCTGACCAACATTATGAAGTATGAGAAGTGATTTTAGGAGCCTCTGTTTTGATGAGAAGGATTCTGGAATTGCTTTTCAAAGGTTGGCTGCACAGCGTTGTCGGAACATCAGGCACCAGGACTGCTCTTCTCTTTTATAAACCCCCTGATGTGTCTTGTGCATTGGCACTGCACCTCGCTGGGGGAGACTTTGTTTCACAATGGGATATTTGGGCACTGTGGTAATGGGAACTAGGAGAAACTCGGAAGGACTTTCATGCTGAATAACAGCTTATCTTCTGCATAGCAGAAGGGAGAATTCCAAATCTTTTCTTCTGCTTTTTACCTTTAAGAGATTTATAGCAAACATCTTTTAAAAAGATCACAGGGAAAGAAATGTCCATCTTCCCTGTCTTCTCTGTCTTTCCTACCACAAACCACTGGGTGATAATTCACTTCTAAGTGGTCAGGTTAGCTGTGCTGGCTTTGGTGGTGTGTGCACACTGGTGATGAGACTGTTCTGATGTGCAAAGTCCCTCTCATCCATTTTGGGGGACCTTGGGGCTGCATGGGACGTGAAGATGAGGGAGGCAGCTCAGGCAAAGCCTCTGCAGTTGTGTTTAAAGGTGATTGATAGATGCATTTAGTGTGAAGCAGATTGTCCCTTTTGCCCCTGTGCAGTTTGGTGGGGCCAGGAGAGCCCGTGGTGCTGGCACTCTGCTTTGGATGAGTGGAAAGGACCTTGTGGGGCTTCACTCAATGGCTCAGCGTCCTACAGGCTTGGACCTTATTCCCACTCCAGCACACTTCTACACCACATCTGGTTCAGTGATAGTGCCTGCAGGTCTCTCATGGACCAGACACTGCATAAACTGAGAGCAGCTGATTTCCCATCCCAGCAGAAAAATGCTTTTGGGGAGGTGTGAGCTGTAACAGGACCAGGGGGCACTGCAGAGGAATGCCCAGGAGGGAGGCAGGGCAGAAGGTATGGGAATGTCCAGGTGAGATGCTGGTGGTCGTGAGAAGTGCCCAGATGCCTGGCCCTGAGCCCAACCCTGGGGAGCGCTGGGGCTGGTGTCTGTGGGCTCCAGGGCGGGAGGTGCCAGGGAGCTCCATTGCAGAGCCAGCGCGGGCAGCTCTGCAGCACTCGGCTTCCTCCTGCGCATCTTGGGTGCTGAGCACAGCCCAGAGGTGGAGAAGGACTTTAGTGTGGGCTTGTAGAAATGCATGTGGTGCCCTTGCTGAGGAAAAGGTGGTCTGAGGAGCATCAGCCTCGTGCCTTGTTTCATCCAGGACACAAACCAACCAAAAGGGAGGGGACTTCACTAGGGCTGGAAAACACGTATTTAGGAAATCTTGGATTTCCAGGGGTATCTGCTGGCTTTTCACATGGATCCAGCACAGGCTTACAGGCATTCAGAGAGGAAGGACCTGGGAGGGGAGGTGAGGCAGATCTCTGAGCTCCTGTTCCTGCAGGTGACCCAGTGAATGGAAGCACAGGCTCTGCTCTGTCCTGCTGCACACAGACATGGCACAGCTCCAGCGCTCCGAGCTTCTCCTTGGCATCCGAGCTAGGTCATTCCTGCAGCTCCCCTGCATCCCCAGTTGTTATTAATGGCACACCTGGTGCCAAATAGGATCTTTTCCGTTCCTATCTGTGAGTAACAAGGTTGTTAAAGTCACTCTCAGCTCTGCTGAAACCGAACAGAATTTTATATGACATACTGGGCAAAGGCTCTGTTTGAAGTAGTCTTTAATCTTAGTTCTAGGATTAAATCATATGTAAACAGTCACATTTTATCAGCTCAGCTACAATGTAATTTATTTGTTGGTCTAATTTTAGTAACTTGTAGGTAATTCAATATTATTTGAAAGGTTATATAGTAAGCTGATCTAATTCTCCACCAATAGAGCAAGTAGAGGAGTCCCCTGATCCTGCAGAAGGCAGATAGCTTCCCTGGTTTTAGGAAAGCTGTTCCAAATGTGTGGAAATGCGGAGTGACTGGATGTGGGGCTTTGCAGGGCCAAGGCCTGCCACTGTGGGTTTTTGGCAGTGTTGTTTGACGTTGCAGTGCAGTTTTTGTCAGTGTTGCATCTATTTTTACTGTGTTGTGCAATTAGGCTTTCAAGACACAGCTATAACTATTGAGCATTTTGCTGTATGTTACTGTATCCCAATGGAAAAGATAAGCTGTATTTTCCTTAGAACTAGAGGAGGGTATGACTGTGGTATCCCAGTCTCTGTGGCAAAGAGTTTTAGTGCCATTGCTGTCTGTCAGCTCCTTCATGCAGTTAGACTGTATAATCTTTTATCAGCCTTATTTATTTAAGGAGCATTCAAAGGTGGGGAGTGATCCTTGTGAACTTCAGTATTAGATTAGATTAACCTTTACTATAGGACTTGATTTTTTCCTATTGGAAAAATCATCCTACACTGGCAATCTGAAGGATGTTCCCATGTGAAATCTGATGTGCAGGATGTGAAACTATTTCCCTTTGCATAAAGGCATTTCAGAGAATCACAGAATCATTAGGGTTGGAAGGGACCTCTGGAGATCATCTGGTCCAACCCCCCTGCCAAGGCAGGGCCACCCAGAACAGGTTACACAGGCACCATGTCCAGCCATTAATATTAATGAATTCATTCACCATTGCCAATAGAACTCACTGTAAATGCTCAGAGATGCTACTAAACGAACTCAATAAAAGGATTTTCAGAATCTTCCAAGAGCTAAACCTGGTCAAAATTTTTTCAGCATTTGTTTTCCTGTGGAAATGTACCAATTTATTTTAGAACTTTGCACGCAATTGAATGTAGTTTGGCATTTACCTTCAAAAATTAAGTAATTCTATTTAAGTGATCCTGGAAGACAGATTTGCATCATCCTTTCGTACAGCGACACCACTATGTTTTCATCAGTGACATTGTTAGGACTGCCCTCAGATTCCTGCTGGAAAAGCAGAGCATTTCAAGATGATTTCTGAGTGAACATGGATATAGTTTTATTGCTGCTTGGCACTAACAGCTGGAGCAGGTTGCAGGAGTTGATAGGCAGTGATCTCAAGTAAAACTGAACTCTGTCCAGGAATATTTTACACATTGAGACTCTCCCCTCTGTACAGCACCTGGGATTTCCAGGTGATTTTGATGGGGACTCTCAGCAGCCTCCTGTGAAGGAGCAGGGCTCTATTTCCTATCCCTGCTTCTAGCTAGGCTTTGTAGAGTCTACTTCCAAATGGCCTGACTGTGCGTGTCGTAACTCCTATTTAACAGGCAAGCCTCATTGTGTCATGGGGGAATTTCACCCCTAAGTGCTGATCTTTTGTTTTCCTGTTGGGAAATTCAGGCTGAATAAATGCCAAAGAAAGCTTAAGATTTTCCCCTGATTTTCTGCCCAGCGTCTTGCATGCTTGAGTATTGGTCGTATCCAGATCAGTATTAACACACACTGGTAACTGAAATTCCCCCTGAAGGCATCAAAGTTGTGTGATCTAAAGTGGGAATGCCTTAATTTGGGGAAAATTGATCTAATCCTGGATTCTGCAGCATTTATAGCAGCTGGCCTGAGTTCTTGGCCATACACATCCCAGTCCTTTACAGAGGCAACATTTACAGACATTTCCCCCCTTTTTTGCATTTCAGCTAACTACAGCCGTTCCATTTTCTCCCTGACTTGTGTGTCTGTATTTGGGGAGGATTTGAGTTTAAAACACTTTAAAGAATACTCTGAAATCATAAACTGCAGGGCTCCCACTTGGTTCATGTGGTTGGGAAATCTGGATACCAGGGCAGGAAAAGCCAATATGAAAAGAATAATGTGACTCAATTGACTGTGAAATTCTTCTAGGAACAGGTGTAATTGTGATCGTAAACATTTGTGAGACATTTTACTACCAGCTTTAATCCCTGCAGAGGGGATATTTAGGAGTAGGAGAATAAATGTGAAAGTGACTTCAAAGACTGAGTTAAAAGATCAGGAACACGAACCTCAGGTCTGGCCAGGGAGCAGCTGGGCTTTCTTTGATCCATCATTTTCCTCCAGGTCAGTGCATGTGTGGCTCTAGGAGACCCAGTGGGGATCTTTTGGGTGGTGGTCACCCAGCCAGAGTCCTCTCCATCATGACCTGGCCTTTTTCCATTAGTCCCATTTCTTTAATGGGGTAACACAAACTGTAACAGATTGATCACAAACACCAGGAGGGGAAAACATGAAGAGCAAAGTCTTGCAGTTGTGGCACTGTCTCTGGAGAAAGTGGTGCTGGGTTGGGGTAGCTCTTTGTGGAGGCAGGCACTGAGAAAATAGGTGAAAAAGTTCGTATTTCCTCATGGCTTGTGGAGGGCACAAAGCTTTCCTTTAGTGAATGCACAGGAAACGTAAAAGCAGGGAAGGGTCTGAGAACTGCGTAAGGAAGTTTGATAGGGGTTGAAAGTCCTTCCTGTGCTTAGGGCCAGCGTCAGAAGCAAAATGCCATTTGCGTTCCACTGGAGCTCAGGTTTGCACAGTTCCTTGCAAAGGCCTCTCTCCCACTGCCATTAAGGAAACACAACTCATTGGTGATTTCAAAGAGGGAAAATGAGAAGCTATAAAGACAAACATGTAGGAAGTGCTATAGAGTGATAAGGAAGCCAGGATGGTAAATCAAAGCCTAAGGAGGAAGGATATGGAGGAGCACACAAGTATAAATCTTTCTAAACTGATCAAGGAGTTGGTGGGGCCTTTAGAGGGATGTGAATGGAGAGTCAGTGGTTGGAGCTGCTGAGAAGCTGAATGAATTCCTTGACTCGATAAGAGCAGCTAAAGGTCACATACTGTAAGGGGGACAGGGAAACACAGTGGTTTTCTATGTGGGGAGAGAGAGAAGGCATATTATTTAGAAATTTTATGTGTGTAACCCAAGCAGACAGTTGGGGAATTAAAAGCTATTAAAATTGACAAGTCACCAATTTTAGATTCACTGCAATCTACAATTCCTGGACTTGGTTTCTGGTGTTGGTGTTTGAGAGGTCCCTGAGAGAGCGGTGGTGTCTGAGGAAGGAGACACAGAAAGCATTGTCTCCTGACTTTGTTTTGGGGGAAAAAAAGGAATATAACAACAATTGGAAAAAAAAAAGAGAATAGGCAAGTTGTAGATAAAATAGAGCAGATATTACTAAAGAGCAAGCAGCAGGCAGTGTTTGAGAGCCATTTTGGCAGACAGTGAAGTGGCCTCAGCACCCAGCGGTCTTACATGTCTGAAATCAGTACCTTAAATAAGGCTGAACGTGCAGTAGAAGTACTCTGTGCCTGTAGAGCATTAGCTACCACAAAGGTCTCATTTTGGAGAGAGGTGTTGCTGCAGTACAAACTAATCACAGAGTAATGCAGTGCCTGGGGCTGCACAGGTCACTGAGAGCAGCTCACACACCAACATCTTCCTGATTCCCCATTCAGCTCCAATGAAAATGGCAAACACGTTCCCATCTTAGTGTCATGGTTTTTTAAAGCCCTGTGAGTCTGAGCGCAGTAACCTGCAGTGTTTTACATCTGCTCTGCGCTACTTATCACCAGCCATAGCAGTGGCACATGACAAGTTTGGTCAAATCAGTGCTTCTAGCTGCTCTCACCTCTTGAGGCTAATGCTCCCACCACTCAGATCATGGGGTGTAGTCAGGGAGCATCTCTGTGCTCACATGTCTCGTTATGGTCAGAACCACTGCACCATGGATTTGATTGAATTATGGGTCTGAGCCGTCAGACAGACACGCTTTCTGCCACATTTCATCCTGTAGATGCCATGCTGATGGCAGAGGACCTTTGACTGGTTAAGCCAGTGTTTCCCAACCTTATTTTCAGTTTATGGAGCTCTAAACATTTGACACTTCAGGTTTGAACCCTTTTACAGCAAACCTAAGCCTATTTGCTGTCTCCTTGCTCATGTGAATTAGGAGCTTTTCAAAGGCTTATAGAAATAAATAGCCTGTGTGCCTGAAGGGACCACAGCTCAACCCCTCTGGTTTAATGAAGCTGTTGCTGCTCAGAGCCTTTTATTTTCATAACTGTGTGAAGATGGAGAGAAACAAAGAGAGAAGGATGCAGGACCACAAGCTCTTCTCACCTTCAGGAAATTAGGAATACTCTTTATTTAGAGGATGATTTCAATAGAGTTCCCAAGACTCATGTCCCACTAAAGAGAGGAAGCACAAGGCTCCGCTTGTGAGGTGTGAAGTTACCCAGGAGACAGACTGAGCAACTGAGAAATGCTGCAAGTTTTTGGAAGAGGGATTTATATATAAATGTGTTACGGGAAGAAATACCTCTGCTCATACACATGGTAATTCTTCTGCCTTCCTTTGTTTGGTATCGTTCTTTCTTTATTGTTGTCAAAGATTTAAAGGAATTTAATTAAAAAGGCAGTTTAACTACCCTTTTCTTTCCAGATAACAAACACTAAAATAAAATGAAGTGAAATACTGGAGAGGCTGCTTTATACCCCTTGTAAAACTTCCCACAAAAGCCAAATGAGATCATAGGGTTTATCGGGCAAGACATTGCCAGAAAAGATGAAGAAGTGCTCCTGCCACTGCACAGGGAATGGCCAAACCTTTATCTGGAAAGCCATGGTCAGTTCTTATCATCATCTTTGGAAGGATAAATCCAAAGTGGGACTCAGAAGGTGGCTGGGACAACAGGTGATACTTACAAGGACTAACCAAAGGAGCATGGGTTGTTCAGCATGAGCTGAAGTGAGGGCACTGCTTCTTGTGGATGCAACAGAAGGAAGAACGTTATGTAAATGCAAGGAAATCCTTAGTCGACAGAATGACTGTAAGTTATCATGGAATACCCTTATATTGTAAATGAGGAGGACTCTGGGCCTTAGAGCAACTGGATTCTGCAAGAGCTTGCATTGGGACAGCAGGACCAGGGTCCCATTGTGGAACCCACAGACAAAAGGGATTGCATGTGAAGCTGTGAAAGGGGAGTCTGGCTGCAGTGATCATCTCCAGTCCTCTGTGCTGCCAGCATACCATTAATTTCTTCCATTAGGCTGGTATTCCATAGGCAACTGTCTAGCTGTGATCTTCCAGAGAGCAAAAAGTAGGCTCTATTATTTAGGTTTTAGCTCAGCTGTAATACATCATTTAGAAAAGATCCTGCTGTGTTCAGATGCATCCAGTAATGTGGCAACGTCCAGCGTATACATTAGTCTGCACTCTGCTTTGTCAGCTTCCACGTCAGCAGGTGAGTGATCAGCAGGGCTGAGACCTGCCCGTGGTGGTGCTGAAGGTCTGTCTGGGTTTCACATCTTTTGTAAGCCTGGTGCTGCCACATTCCTCACCAGCACCCGCACACCGGTGCCAATGCATCCCTGCTGGAATGAGCAGAGACTGCTTTGCTCCTGACCAAGCGTGTCTGTGTTCCCTCCTTTTCCTCTGTGGCTGTTTGGGCTCCTCTCCTCAAACCACAGCTCCCCCCACCCCTGCACACCCTTCCCTTTCCAAAATGCATTTTGAGGCTTTGGCTGTAGTAATCAGGGGTTGGAAATATCCTGGCCCCACACCCTGTAATGGAGCTCTCAGAGCTGGCTTGGTGATGGGCTCCTTTAGCTGCAGCGGTGGTGCTTAATGGCCAGTAGTGACAGGTTTATAAAACAACATCCATTGCCTCCAATACAGCTTGAAGCCTGGCTTTTCTCCTGGTGGCTGTTGTAGCAATAATCATGTGTCTGCAGCTTTCTTCAGTGTACACTGCCATCCCTTCCTCTTGAGCAGTTGCATACCTGATCCTCAGCACTCTGCCACTGCTGTGGGAGCACTTACAGCACCTCCTGGGCTTGTGGTGGCTGCAGTTCATCCCTCTTGTTAGCAACAGCTGCAGGAGGAGACTGGAAATGGGGATGCAGGAAGGGAAGGGACCTGTGAGGCTGCTTTCATCCTCTCATTTACTCTGCCCATCGGTACCAAGAGAGGTATGGAGCAGGGCTTTGCCCATTGTGGGTGTTGACCGACACACAAGGTCTCTGCTGGTCCCTCCCTGGGCAGAAGGCAGACGCCAGAGACAGAGCAGCACCCAGGTGTCAGCTCTGTGTCAGCCTCTGATCAGCAGGAAGGTCTCCATCTAAATCAACAAGAGCTCTCTAGACTTCGAACCATGGCGGGTGGGTATTTTTAGAAGCCAATCAATCAGTGGTGACTGTTCAAGTTCAGACAAGTCAAACACAGCCTGCAAAGTTACACAGAAGCACTGTGTGTCGTGGAAAGGTTGGTGGGGCGGCTCATTCCACAAGTTGTGCCAAATCCGTGAGCTACCAGAGCTGAGCTCTTTGTAGAGAGATAGCTGTAAGAAGCAGAAGTGTACACAGACTGTGGACTGTAAAACATACGCTTTTCTAATTGAAGCAATAAATTACAGTTTGGGCTTCCACAGAAACCTTCTTTCAAGGTGCTAAAAGTGTTTCCCAAACCTGAACACAGCCCTCGGTTGAGGGGTTTTCATCTTGGCCTTTTTTGCAGGTGAGGAAATTGAAGCAGAGAAGCATTTAGGCGCTACCAAGGTACCACAGAGTCTCTGAAGAATCCAGCTTGTCTCCAGAAGTGCTGCACTGCAGCAGTGCTGGAAGATGAGGAAAACAAATGCCCTGGCATTCCCCTTCACAGTCTGAGAGCTGAAATAGCAGTGATGGGGTTAGGTCGTCCTCGGGGCTCTGAGTGCGGTGGTGGTTCTGCTACAAGGTAGGAGCATCTGAAGCCCTTGTAGATCCTTCCTCAGAAACATGAGCTGGAGTTTGCTAACACTGAGCACAGAGAAGAACTGATTCTTGCAGGAGCCTCCAGATGCTGTTCTAGTGTGTAGGGATGAAAGAGGTTAATGAATCATCTCACTCCATGAAAAATGCCAGCACAGCCTGGGCTCAGACTGGACCTCTCAACTCAGACACCAGCAGGTCAGTAGCCAGCTCAGAAAGCATTAGTGCTCTGATTTCCAGAACCTCAGCTTGAAAATGGGCCCGATGCTTCCCATTGTTGTTAACCATTGAGGGAAGAACCTGTGGCTACTCCTGCCTGCTTCCCTGCTACTTCTTGTCCTTCCTCAGACACCACAAGGCATCTGCACCAGAGCTCCTCGCCGGAGTCTTGGCACAGCTGCACAAAATGTAGTGCATGATCTGATTCTCAAATTGGGCTTAACTCCTATGTTCAGTGCCAGCTGGAGGGGCCTGCTGAGTTCTGCTGATGCACCAGAAATGTATTTTTAGGAAGGTTTCTCTATAATTATTACATTATAGCTACTGCAGGATTGCTCAGAGGCTGGTAAACAATTGCTATACTTGTTAGAGGTCATGAATACAGAAAAACAGTCCTCTGTGTGAGGTCTGCTGTTAAATAATAACTTGTCGTCTCATGGTGTAGGGGGAGTGAATGCCCTCAAAAGGACGTGCTGACATTGTTGAAGCCAGTGATCCAGTTCCTGTAATTTACACCACTTTCTTGAAGCTGCTTCTCTGAACAGGAACAATGGATGCACCGAGGGACAGCGGTCGCCCACTACAGCTCTCGTCACCCTGCGCCTTGATCCTCTCGTTGTTCTCTCTATTACTGATTTTGTGGTAGCACTTGGGGACCCTCATGGCCAGAGGTTGAGGCCTCAGGGTGATGGGCAGGTTGAGAGGAAGCCTGTTAGTGTAATAGGAGTGCAGGGTCCAGCTGCAGACAGGAGCAGCGGCAGAAGGTGATGAGGCACACAGAGATTATTAACGAGTAATTTCATGATCCGCGGGTCTCATGAGCAGTGCTCACCCTTGTGGCGTCTCTGCTGTCTGATGTGGAGGGAGCATTCCCTGCTGCCTTCTCCTTGGGGGATACTAATGGTGTCTGTATCCTCCATCTGTCTTCTCCAGTGCACCTCTGGGAGCTTCCGAGCTTTGAGAAATCCTCTGTCTCACTCAGATTGTCTGACATGTTCAGGAACTACTCACACACGCTGTGATCCCATGTAAAGCTTTGTTTCCTTAGGAAGTCCAGGCTTCCCAATAATCACCTTGCCTTTTGCCCAGACATAGCGTGCAGTTGTGGTTTCCGTGGTGCAGAAGAAACACAAGGATACAGCTGTTGCTCAAGTCAGTTACAAAACGGGCAAATTAATGATCCTGCGGCCTCAGGAGTCCTCTCTGGAGGCCAGAGCAGAGACCAAGAAATGTGACTGAGCTGCAAAAGCTGGGGTAGAGCAGTAAGCACCGGCCTGAGCAGGTGATAGATGTCTCATTCTCAGTCCCTCCCTGTGGTGGTGGGGATCTGCTCCTTATTCTGTGGTCAAAACAAAAGGATGTCTTGGCAAAAGCGTGGCAAGTGAAGGATTCGGTGTGGAAGGAGCTCAGCGGGCTTGTGTAGGAGCTGAGCTGCTGTCAGTCTGCACAGTGGGCGGGTGGCTGCTGGGGCATGTCATTGTCCAGGGTGTGATGAGCTGCAAATGGAGGAAAGGCCCTTGTGTGGAACAAGCCTTGAGGTTTGCAGAGGACTGCAGAGATGATCAAGAAGCCATACGTAAGCAGTGGAAGAGCTGAAATGTATCTAATGAGCCATAGCAGTGGATGAATATGTGTTGCTGAGCTGAATTAGGATTTGAAGATGATGAATTAAGTTCAACATCTGTGACAATCCAGTCAGTACTTGCAGTCTAACACAGGTTGCATACAGCACACAATCCACAGACCTGGGGACGAAGAACACTTTAGGTGAGCAGCAGAGCACAGACTTGTCTTAATGATGGTTTACATAGATTGAAGGGATAAATGGCTGAGGATGGACACGTGTTTCTCTGGGGAGATTGCACTAAAGCAAAAATCTGACAGAGCCTTCAGTTTTGGGAACTCAGTACTTTGGAATTGTCAGCTTGCATCAGAGCTAGATAATGCCCCCACTTTGGACCTCAGCAGCCACGCTGGCACTGGGGGAAGGAGCCAACCTCGGATACAGATCTGACACTGCCCAGCCATGCGGTGACCACCAGCCGTCCACCCCTCCAGAGTAACACTCTCCATATTCATGTAGAGGAGGATGATTGAAGGAGGGAATGGCAGTCTCCATACTCAGCCCCCTTGCTTTTCTTGGTTTGCACTGCATGCTCTATGTTGTTTTAATGTAGTTTCCTAGTATTTAATGCGTTCTTATTGCTTTCTCTCATAACACTGACTGAGCACTAAGAGCCAAATCAAACAAGCTATGCCAATAAGCCAAACATTTCACTTCAACCAGCAAAGCGGATGCCTCTTACCCAACTCAAGCTTAGATATGTAAATCAAGGAGCTCCGTGCTCATCAGGGGGCACAAAGCCAAAGCCAGTCCAATGCCAGCAGAGCTGGGCAGTGCCTATTGGCACAGGGGCTGCCGTGTGCCTCCTCCCCATGTGCTGGTGTTACCAAGCCACGTCTCGAGGTGGAAGTCAGACAGGGTAGCAGGCTGGTTGTTCTCAAGGTTGTAATGTGCCATCTTGTCTCGTGGGCTTTACCAAGCTGGGTCTTGTTTTTCTGTGGCTGTAAGCACCTCTAAAGCCCTTTGACTTCAGTGGAAGCTGGAGTTATGTTCTGTGTTGCTGAAAGCCTTTTCATGCAATTAGAAAACAGCCCCAGACCTTCTCCCCTGGTGCTGATCATTGGCGTGGTGTTGACTGAAGTGCCATGGAGTTTCACTTACAGCAGCTGGGTAGCTGGCACTTTTGTAGGGCTTTTTCTTATTATTCTCTGTCTTTTACACAATATTCCTGAAGTTTTTTTCTCTTTGCTTTTTTCCCAAAAAGCCCCAGCCTTCATCTCTGTCCCCTTAGCACTGCTTCCTGTTGTTCTCTGTGATCTCCCTTGTTCCATCTTTCTTCTCTTCTCTGGTTTCCTCCCTTTCATTGTAGCCCATTTTTGTTCAGACTGGCTCAGCCCATCCTCCCAAAGGGGAAGCATATCTGTTTCATTCCCCTGTCTCCATTTCCCTCCCAGCCCCACAGCTGTTCCTTCTCTTTCCCGTTCCTACAGGCCTCTCTCCTGCTTACAGCACCATCCACTGCCTGCTCTTTTTCCTCTCCACCTCCAGCCCCTTTCCTCCATCACTGGGGGTCAGCAACAGAGAAAACAGAAAACAAACCAGGAGGAGGATGTTGCAGTAAAGAATGATTGTGCCTGTGAGATGCCAAGTATTGTCTCACCAGCGTTGGTCTGGACTGCTTTCATCTGGCTGGATGAGTTGGACCCACCAGCTCGAGCACTGACATCCAGTTTTCAATGTTTCATGCCACACAATCTGTCTTTACACCTGGGAAATTTCAGCCTTTGGCTCTGCCCAAGCCTGCAAGCCACAAGCTCCGCAGCAGGGATGCAGTGGGGTGAGAATGTACACTTCATTCCTAACTTCTTCCCGTCCCATGTGCTGCACTTCACCAGGTGAGCACCAGGCAGCTGTAGCTGCAGATCTCTCTGCTCTGGCCCATGTACTTATGTGTTTTCTAGTTGTGCTCAGTCAAGGGTCTCACCTGGGACTGAAAACACTCTACAAATCGGCTTGTGTGTGACTACACAAGATACATTCTGCCACTGATTTATTCTGTCACTGTTTCACCCTCCTGTATGAAACCCAACAAATGAACAGGGTCACTTGTGTTACAGGTCTGTTGCCCTGGGGTGAATTAAGCATAGAGCTTAAAGGTGCAAAGAACTTTTCACTCTGGAGGGATTGGACTGCATTTGGGCTGCTCTGTGTGTGCCTCAGAAACCATCTGACCCTGCCTTGGCATCTTTTAGTAGATTTAGGGAATATCAAATCTGGGAGGAGAACCTGCATAGGCTGATCTGTCAGCAAGTAAGCAAATGCCTAATGCAGCCCACAAAGTGGACCGAGACCCCAGAGCTGCTGTTTCACTCCTTCCTGCTGCGACTGCGTCTCCTTCCCCTTTCCCCTCGCTTCTCCCTGTGATCCCAAACTCAGGCTGTGCCTCCTGCAGCAACAAAGAGAATGTCGTCAAAACCCTCCTTACGCTGCTGCAGCAGGAGGCTGTGATGGATACAATCATAGCTAGGGAATGAGCACAGAGCGGTGCCGAGCTCTCTGTGCCATTATTGTTCTCTGCTGCAAACTGGAAGCAACTGAGAGAAGGACAACGCAGTCAGCCCATCTGTAACAACCCCCTGGGACCCGAACGAACCTTCCGTGGTGCAGGAACAACAGCCAGGCCTGGCCATGTGTTGTGTGAGGATTGACAAACCCCCTCACCTGAATTTAGTCTCAGTACCTAGTGCTTCCATAGTGATCTCTCAACAGTGATTGACATTTAAACTGAGCTTTAAAAACACAAGTGAAGAAATGAAAGAGGGGAATACGTGAACTTGCAGGGGAAAGGGGGGGATGTGCTGAAAGGGAAAACAGTGGCTCCCAGGTCAGTCTTGGTAAGTCTGACCCTCATGGGGGTAGTTAAACAGCTTCTTAAAGGGCTCTTCTTGTTAGGGTTTGTTGCAGCGAGGCAGGGCTTCCTCTGCGAGCAGTGATCTGCTCACAGGTTCCCTCTCTCTGATCCCCATTCAGAGCAGCAGCCTGGTACCTCAGAGCAGATGGTGCAGGTGATGACTTTGAAATGACCATCAGCATTTTTAGGGGCGAGTATATATGGAAGAAGAACTCTAAGAATACTGTTAGCTTGCATGACCCCTTGCTAATGTAGGTGATGGAATGAAAGAAAAAGTGGAGTTACACCATGCAAACAGTCCATTTCTGAATATATCATAACAGCCTCTGGCAAGCTTCTCAGCCCATAAAAATGTCCACTCTGCTTATAGTATTTAATTGTTTTAGCTTTTGATAAATCATCAGTTACAGCCTGTTGAACATTTTAAAGCATTTCTTGCTAATGGATTTTCACAATGTGGTTTAAGGGATGTTGTTATTAATAAATGTAACTGCATTGAAGAGTAATTTGATAAAGATGAAAGAGGCATTTATGAATTCCACTTCCCTTTCAACTGTTGCTAGGAATTTTCACTCCTTCAGAACATACTGAATTGAATCTTGATTTCTTATTGTTAAAACTGGGCTATTATATTCTGATGCTATAAAGAGAATATTAGTGGAGTTGGACCAGTTGTGAAGTCCCACGCGGTGGTGAAACCCAGTTCGTGCATGTCAGAGAGGTTTCCTTGCTGTGAGGGAACGCAAGGAAGGGTGGCCCAGTTATCCCGTGTAGTACAAGTGGAAAAGCGTAAAGGCAGTTTGTGATCAGGGTAGGGGTTTTTAAAAGATGATTAATGGATCTTAATACTGATGGAAACATGAAAAGAAAATCATTTGTCCATGTTAGATATAGCCAGTTTTTGCTAATGGGCTGTTCTCCATTACATTATCATTGCAATGACTGAAGTACTTCGCTGTGTATAAATTAATCAGGGACTTGCATTTCAGTACTGAGCCGTGTGTGATAGGCTCCAGTGAAACAGGAAATGTGGAATGTCTAAAGGCTGGTACCTACCACAAAAATGGCTCTGTAAACACTTGTGGCACACAATAATGGGAAGTACTGTGAGTTATGTTGGGACTGCATCATAAAATTATCATAGGGCTAAACAAGGGCAATTGTGAGGAGGAATGCTAGCAGGAGAAATGGAAAACATGTTCTGTTCTAAGAAGAGAGCTTTGCTTTATTAGGATTTGATCCATGAGAGATGGATGTCTTCAGCACAGGAGACAGGTACTAATCACGGGAAAGAATTTGTTGGCAGAACTAACAGAAAGCTGCTGCTCTTGACAAATAAGAAAAGAAATACTTAACTGAGCTGCTGGCTAAGGTGCATCATATCCACATGCAGAAACAGGAAGGACCAAAAGGTAACATGGAGCTGGAGAGGGCTGAGAGACAGGGATCTGCTCCTGCCCCTGCTACGTGATGTTATACAGCTACTTCTCTTTTCTGTGGCTCTTCCTTACCTCCCACCCTCTGTGTATTATTTCCTTTGTTAGCTTTTGCAAGAGCTCATACTTGTGTTAGTACTGCATGTAACTTCTCCAGGTGCTCTGGTAATATAATGAAGACTAACAGCTACCCTGCCACTCAGCTCATTCTCTCAAGTCATTCTTTTGCCAAGCTGCACATCCTCATGAATAGGCAGCTGAGATTTATATATAAAGCAGGAATATGGATCTGTCTCTGAGCTTAAGTATAAATCTGGTAACTTCAGTGCAATTCAGCAGGAATAAAATGGCTATTTGCTGCTGAGGACTGAGACGTTCTGTACAAAATACACAAACAGGACTTACAATGGGGTTTATAATTCAAGACAAGAAAATGGTGTGAGATCTTGGCTGCCTGCACCTTGCACTAGACTTCTTGGAATGACTGTATTACATTCTAATTATTCAGCTTTTCTGGATGCTCTCCTTGCATAGTAGGCTATAAATACTCATTATTGGTATTGCAGGGACGCTGTGGGTTCCTCAACAACCCTGACTGAATTCTTAATTTGTCAGTTACTGATACAATGCATCTGGTTTTCTAATTATTTTAACGATGTTTTATATGCAAAGGAAATAATACAAAATCCTTTTTTCTCTCTCTTTCTAGATTCATGGGCTATTTGGAGGACGTGCTACATGTTTGTGTCTCTGTGCTTGCAAATCCTGGGTCTGGACTGTGATATTCAGGGGTAAGTGTTTAGCATATACAGTTTAGCAGTGTAAGATCCTCGCCCCTTGCTGCTCTCTGCAGACACTACCAGGCTGTTACCAGCATCCCATGGGGCACATCTTATTACTGGAGGAAGAGTTCAGCAATGAAAATGCAGTTTCATCCTTCTCAAAGTGCCCCTTGCCAAAGTCAGCCAAGCATCCAGAGGCTCTTACTCTGAGTGGTGAATCATTAATATTCTGCTAACTTGCTATATGTGCACGGCAGACCCAGACCTTCCCAAGGTTTCAGTTTCTATCATGTCCAAGTGTTGCTGCTCCATTTCTTTTGACCCAGCCATGGCCTCATGGACATCCAAGACCTGAAAGCTCTAATTTCGTGGTAGCCAATAGACCTAAAAGATAGGTATTGATGAAGGAGGGAGAGGAATCAAGCCTGTGGCCGGAGTCCCATTGACTTCAGTGAACAGGGCTGTGGTTGCCGTCACTAGGTCTTGAGAGCAGGGTGGTTTAATAACTTTGTTCTCAGGTGCCCAACTCAGTCACTGTGTTATAGGAAGGGAGCACAGCTACCTGGCATGGGATGCTAAATGCTGATGGGTGGCCCAAAATGCAGTTGTTGCTAAAGTGAGCTTGTTTCCTCTTGCAGATCCAGTCCAAAGAGCTCCTGATGCAGTCCAGCTCTCCTCCTCTGCCTCTCCCCAAAGGAATGCAGGTCTTGACCACACACACTGTCAGCACAGGACCTCTGCCTTGAACTTTATGCCTCAGACTTCAGCTTCATGAACCCCTCGATGGCCCCTCTGCAGCTGCACTGGGCCACACACAGTTGCAGTTCTCTGCTGGAGGTGACAGGCATGGAGCTGGCACTGGGTCTGTGAGCACCTCTCCTCTGCAAAGTCAAACAGGTGAGGGGTAATCCACTGGTAGCCTAAGTGCTTTTGTCTGGCTTAGCCCTAGCCTTGAGCAGGGCAGGAGTGTGTGCACAGCTGGCACTGGTCTCAGGAGGCAGCCATCACCTGCAGCCCCTCCTAAGGTCTTTCCCACAGCGTAAGAAGCCTTGTCCTCTCTCCAGTAGCCAAAAGGGCTGCTGGATCAGTGTAGAGGGGCTCAAAAGGGTTTCTTTCTGATTTGCTGTCATTGATAGGTGATGTTGTAAAGCCTGGGATTGCCAAATTGTTAGACCCACCACAGAGTGTGACATTATGGAACATGCTGTCTTGCTCCCCTGAGCAATCCCAGCTGGAAGGGCTTTCCAGTACATGTGGAAATGTGGCCCATGGACTTGTTACTGTGAGCACAGAAAAGCCTCAGGCATGCAGGCTTTGGCCTGTTTGACCAGTTGCTCTGAAGATGCTCTGCTGCCTTCTCACTAGAAAGCAAAGGCAGTTTTGTGCCCAACAGGCAATAGATTTTTCTCTTGTGTTTTCTGTTGGTCTCCTCCATTGCCTTCCACTGCAAAGGGGGTGGTGCAGCCTGTGGGTTTAACTGGACACCATCCCTTTAATGTGGAGTTGGGTTTTTCTTTCAGGGCCAAAAATAAATGCTAGTGAAGGAATAAACAGACGTGAAAAGGAGGCTTGGACACTTGGAAGACAAGCCTGCTTTGTGCTTCCCAAAGCAAAGAGCCTGTTCACAAGGAGGTTACTCTTCTAGAAAATCATGAGTCCTGTGACACTGTCAAGGTCAGTGGGTGCCCAGCAGAGCAGTGGGTGTTCAAGGCAGACATGCTTTGGGAGAGGGGCACATTTTTCTCCCACTCCAAGGTACTTTCAAGTATATTAATGGAGCTGAGAGGAGACGAATGTGCTTTGCTCTTCCTTCACAGGGTTTGAGCATGCACCAGTTTGCCAGTGGAAGGTAGCTTCTACCTGCCTGGGATGGCAGCATGGCCTTAGTGCTGTGGGAATGTCACACTGGTTTGGAAGGCAAGGGCCATGCAGCTGAGGAAGCAGGTGAGGCACGGATATGTTCTGGGCAGGATACCAGAGTGATTCTAACGGAGTGGGGAAAACTTGTGAGTCCATTGGTGGCCCACTGCTGAGGTTCAGATCCTACTTTGAATACAGACACCCTGAGTGACAGTAAGTGCTGGGGCTTTGGGGTTTTAAGTGGGCTTAGGTGAGTAGTATGTTTTAGCAAAGTGTTTTGAGGGCACAGCTCCTCTTGTCTGATGTTGGCCTTGTACAGCCCCAGCTGAGCCTCTGCTGCCTGTCTGGGCTGTGTGTCTGGGATAGGGCGATCGGCAGCCTGGATGTGCTTTGCTTTCTTCAAGAGGTAGACAGAATTCAAAGCAAATAGCTTGGCACCGACACCTACTTTTCAAGTGAGCAAGGTTGGACTGCTGCAGTGATCTCAGTGGGGTTAGGAAGCTTTGTACTTCACCTTAGGCACTTGGCTAATTCCTTGTACAATGCAGTTATCTTCTGAATTGTGATCTTCAAGCTCTTTATGTCTCAGTTGTCTATAAAATGAAAATGCTGGTTAATACTGAGAAGTGTTGTGGTCATATGGAGTCTCACACACACAGAAAGGCAAGTGCAGTTCTTTTATTGTCTCTAAAGCACCAAGCTGTGAGTCAACCAGTGCCTCTGAAGACTCTGGTAAAGGAAACAGAAGCTTTTAAAGGTACCTCATTAGGGCTGAATCTCCAGCACTGTCTGTAGTCACACAGCAAATATATTCATCTTAAAAAGGGCAAATGTTGAGAAATTAAGGGAACTAATTAATGGAATCAACTGCACTGAAGGGCTGAGGAGTTGAACGTGTTGGAAACTGGATTCCAAAACTAGCTGGAACATGCAAGAAGTGTTTTCCTGAAAGGAAACACTCCAAGACTGGTGGGGTAAATAACCAGCCCCAAAGCCATGGGGGGAGTTAACTGAGAGCAGGCAAGGAATGGGCAGAAGATCTGATCAGCAAGAGGATGTTCAGTTCACAGGG
Source organism: Psittacula echo (assembly GCF_963264785.1). Classification (NCBI taxonomy): domain Eukaryota; kingdom Metazoa; phylum Chordata; class Aves; order Psittaciformes; family Psittacidae; genus Psittacula; species Psittacula echo. The sequence goes on along the minus strand of NC_137750.1, from coordinate 2,900,241 downwards.
GTTGAAATCAGATGTCTGGAGGGGAACCACTGCAGGGAACCACCACCTGCTTTGCTCTCTGCTGGAGCCCATCACCCTGACACAGGGCTGACTAAGCAGCTTGGGCTGCAGGTCCTGAGCACTGCAGTGATGTGTTCAGCCCAGCAGTTCTGGACCTGCTTTATGAGCTCTTCTGTCATCTTTGCCACAAGAGCAGCATCAGGGAAGAGTGGTGGGGCACAAGACTGGAGGCAGTTATTTGCCTCAGTCATACAGCTTCAGTTTGCTGAGGTCAGGAGATGCAGGGGTACAATGAGAAATGTCAAAGTTGTGAATCAGACTTTGAAAAGGAAATTAAACAGATGGCAGAAGGTTCAGGTAGATAAATACTACAGAGAAAAAAGAAGAAATGTGGTCATTATGTAGTGAGAATGGGGTTGAGCTTAGACCATTCTACATATGGTCTAGAAATGAGTTAAAACCACTTTGCCTGCATTTTCAATAGAACTGATCATATTGAACAGCGGGGCAAAGGCAGGATTTCTAGTAGGAACATACATAAGGGAATAAAAATTATCACATGTAAGATGGAAAGAAAAGCTTAAAGAATTCAGTGTGCTCAGATCAAGGTGCACTGGCAGATTTCCATCCCGGGATTTGGAGAGAACTGGCACATTAAAGGAGCTCAGCTTAACCTCATATTTCTCTTTGATGACTGATTTTTTTTCCTAGACAAATGAAATACAGGTGATTTACTCTATCCAGACTTGAGTCAAGAATCTGATATTACACCACATGGGAAATTACTAGCTGAAGTTGAGAAGATGGGGATTAGTGTGGATGGCAAATGCAGAACTGAAAGCAAATGACAATGAGCTCTGTGGAAAGGAGAAAAGCCGGACAGAGGCAGTTACTAAGTGGAACTCCTCAAGGGTCAGTCTTGAGCCAGGCTTACTTGTTTCGTTAATGACTCTGGCTCAGCAGTAGGAATGTAGTGAAGAACCTTGCTGAGGACACAGGCTTTGTTAATGCAGAGGAGGATCAGAACATCAATCAGCAGTAACTGAAGGACAGAATTTGTCTGAGGTTGAATAGACAAAGTAGAAAGACGTGCAGTTAGAAATGAATAACCAGAGTATCACATTACTCACTTGAGAATGACAAAAGCAGGGTGGTGGAAAAAAACCAGAGATTACTTGCTCCGAGGGATAACTGTGAGCCACTGATCTGATATGGAAAGGCAAACACAATCCTAGAAGATACAGGTTCACTCATGTTCAAGGAAGATTAGCAGGTACAGAGAAGGGCACTGAGGATGATCAGAGGGTTTAGAACAAGAGGAGACTAGAAGAGCTTCATTTGTTTAGTTTCTCAAAACAAAGACTAGAGGAGATAGATAGGGTTGTTTTCAGTAAATACATCTGATAGGTAAAGATCAGAGAAAAAAGAGAATTGTTTAAACTAAATTATGATGCTGGCACAAGAACAAATGATATTAAGGCTGGAAATTTAAAATGAAGTGCTAGAATAGCCTGCCAAAAAGTGTGATATGATGTAATGGACTGTAATAGTGAGGGACTGGATCAGTAATCCAGAGCCATGTGTTCCTAGATAACTTCTTTACGGGTAGGGTGTCAGCCATGGTGATGGTTACATGCAGGGTCGTGTCACCAGGTTTGGAAATGGGGGGAAAAAGGATGCCGATACCAAGGCTTTTATTTCCACAGCTGAAGTGAGGTCCTTCCCTCCTCCTCCCCTTATGGGAACTGGCAAACTCAGCTCTTTAATGGTACAAGCTCATCTCAGCCTTGCCTATAAATAGATAAATGAGATTCCTCCTGTCCCAATGAGTAATTCTGACATCCTCCCGCTGCCTCGCAGAGAGCTGAGTCACAGGCACTCTGCACTCCAGTCCCTGCATTACTTACACGGTCTCAAAGGAAATTTTAACACATCCAATGAATCATCAGGGATTGGATCATGTTTAAAGTTATTCCATTGGCATTTCCCTTCTATTGTAGCAAGTCTGCCAACACCTAAAACTTCGGCTAATCTGGACTCAAAATGCATTGAGGAAATAGCATGTTGACATCCACAGCTTCTAATAAAAATAATAGAAAAGGTCGTTTTAAATCTGTGTCAATAAAGAAGTGACCCGTGGTGGATTCCTTTAGCATTTGGACCTGCTAATTTTGTCAGACTCCCTCCTTGTTTTGTAGCTGCTTATTTAAAGGAACTCAGAGTTTGAAATGTTTTAATATTCAGTCACTAGGCCCCTAATTTAATCTCCTGCAGGTTTCCTGCCAAAATATTATTTGCAGTGAGATGAAGCCTGCAGCCCCATGCTCATTCTCTCACAGACACACACATTCCTGCTCTTACCCATGATAAAAATAAAATGCCTGCAAAGCAGAGACAAAACCAGAGCAGTGTTAAGTATAGAACCCAGGGCAGTAATACACTGCTGTACAAGGCGTTGAGCTCCAGCCCAAGGCAATGTCTCCTGGTGGGGCATTTTCACTTATTACCTTCCCTTCTCCCAGATGGTGCAGTGTGGTCTGATCAGCTTAGAAGCAGCACAGCATTTGAAATCACAGCATCTCTTGCCCTCTTCCCCAGAAAACATCTGGAAGAGTGGAAAATTTTCCAGCAGAATTTGGGAGCTGTGAAACCAATATAAAACCAGTTCTCTCTGTTGGCTTTCTGGCTTGCCTTTCCTATCTTAGAACTGGTTGGGACATTTCACTCATTATTACCAGACTCTCCGTTTCAATGAGCGAGAAATGCTCATTGAGAAATGCTGCTTTGCTGCTGCAGTTTAGTATTCATAGACATAAACCCTGGCTTGTTCTTTTGATAACCCGAGGAAATCTGTGTCTTATTTAAATGCCATTTTTCCAGCACCTTTTCATCAAGCAATTCTCTGCCTGTGCAGAGATTGTTAACAAGCGTTTGTTCAACACATTCCAGCATGAGCTGCAGTTGCTCCATGAGATACTGTGCCTTCTGCTCCGAGGCTCATGGGGTTATTCATCCAGCACAGCCTCAGTTGCCAGTTTTCTGCCAGCTGCTAACTATACAATAGTATTGGGAAAGAATCAGTTCTGGCTCTGCCAGCACAATTGGATGGAATTCAGCTACCTGTTGACAAATGATGATTTGTTTAACAGCATAAGCTATAATATTTTTATAGCTGACAATTTTCACCCTCCTCTGCAGCTGGAAAAACCTGAGGAATTCCCAGAGGTTCCTCACTTGTGTCATTTTCAAGTTTTCTTATAGTAATGCCTTGTACTGTTTATGCAGGAAAAGAAACACCATTAATGGGCACATCAGTGGTGTTGGCACGATGCTGGAGCAGGGCAGCTGCATTGATGGTGCCACTCAGCTTCTCAGTTGGCCTCCTTCCTGCAGTGAAACCCCACTGGCCTGGCAGACCATAGAATGCTCGAGGACAAGGCAGAGGTACTGAAAACCAGCCAGTGTGTCTGTAAGGCATTAATCACCCTGCACAGGGCCAGGAGCAGGGCTGGTGAGAGGGTGCGCTCTCAGCACACACGTATTTTCTGTCTAAGCTTTGTTTCAGCGGGCTCTTTCCCGCTAACGCATCCTTCTTTAACACCTTGTACTCATTTATGGTGAGGCTGTTTAGCAGCACAAATCAATTAAGAGCTGCAGAAGCCCACTGGGCCAGATGGAGGCTCCTCTCTCTAGTGCAGCTGGGGTGGGAGGCACACAGAGGTAAAGCTTGGACATTTTTTGCCACACAGTGAGCATGGGTAGAGTGTGAAGCAGCCCCCAGCTCACCTCCTCTTGAGTTTCAGCCTTCCCCAGCACCCACAGGGCCCTGTGGAGCTTTCTCTGGCAGCAGATCATCAGGCAGCCAGAGTGCCAGCCGTGCTGCAGTGCTGCAGGCTCTGCTTACCCTGCCGAGACTGGCCTGCGGGGAGTGGGGTTAAGGAATAACCCCCACTTGCAAGATTCTCTGTCAGGAGAGTGCCCTGCTCCTGCTGAGGAAAGGTACTGCTCAGTGGCCACTGGCCAGAGGGACAGGCAGGGGGTTAGGAAGTAGCAGAAGTAGCACAGTTACAGAATGTGGGCAAGAACAGTCACAAAAACTGGACGGGTTTAAAATCATTGTTGGGCTGGTTTTGTCCCAGCTGCAGCACCAGGGTTAGTGTCTGGTGCGAGTGCTCACTGCAGTGTCTTCGGGCTGCCGGCTGTGGGGATACAGCACTGATACACCACTGTCAGGCTGGGTGAGAGCTACTCGTGTACATCACACACTATGGAAACAGGAGCTAACAATTCAAGACGCATGACATAGCTGATCCACAATGTAAAGGAAAATAACCAACCAGCTTGTGCCTTTAAAATGTGCTGGGCCAAACTGTACTTCAGGAGGGCCAGATTCTGTAGGACGTGTCCTCAGCTCACAGAAAGAGACCATTAATCATTAGTGTGCCTTAGTCTCTTGCTATTTTAATCCCTTTTGAAATACACATGCAGTCCCCACTCCTAAAAATGGTATTTGACTCCTATGCACATGATTTCCTTTGGCTCCCTTTCCCCAGTTAGGAGCAAGCTGTAACTACTTGGAACTCCACATGCCAGAATCCATAGACTTGCTTCTCATCTTGGAGCAAAACACTTGCTACTACATGTACCATAGATCTGTGCTGCTAGACATAAATACCAGACTATACTGTAACCTGTAGCGTGGTATGAATGTGTAATAGCTGTGACCAAAACCTGTCCTATGTACTGGAGCACTGGAGATGTCATTAGACCCTACTTACTTATCATTAGTCCTTTTCTGTTCCACTTTGTTATGTAATGATTAGAAATGCTTCTTGTATATGCTGGCACTATTGGGGGATGTCAGCCTGTTGTGGGAGAATGAATCAGCAGTGGATCAGCTAGGAACTGGGAGTATATTTGTAAACCATAGGCTATAGAAACCATAAATCTGTCTTTAATTTTTCCTTTAAAGCACTGAACAAAAGTCTCAGGAAGTTGAAGGAGAAAACCAATGGCTCATGCACAGATTGAGGAGCACAGTGAAGCCTTGTACTGCTCAGCTTCTCTCATGAGGCACATGAACAGCCTGAGGAGTCTGGGGGTGTGCAGAGGAAATTTCTTTGCCATCTCTTAATTGCAGACTAATACAGAAATCAATCAATCAGTCATGGCCCTCAATGGGCTTACTGGTACCCTGCTTTACAAACTGGGTTGCCACAACGCTGAATCTCTGTTTTCATTCTTTGTTTAGCAATGTGCTGCTACTGCACTTAAAAGAACCAGCCTGGGCTTACACACAGACACAGTAAGTGACCTTTACAGGAATATGAACTTAGAAAGTAGGGAATGTTTTGCAGGTACACGAATCATCAAGGATCCCTCCTGTGTTTGTCACACAGGTGATTGATGGGCACCATGACAAACAGGCAAGGTGACTGACAATTATAAGGTGGGATTTAACTCGTTACACCTGACATTAGTTACCTGGAGTACCACAATGTTTTCTGTTACTGGGCGGAAAGGAGCATGGTTTGGGGTTTTGTTTTTAAAAAACAAATAGCTGCACATAAGCAGCATCAGCCTCCGTGACAAGAGGCCTTTGTGTCTGCCAGGCTCTAGGTCAGGAATAGCAGTACTGCTCCAGGGACAGAACAAAGTTTCCAGACTTGATGTTGCAGAGAAAGGCACACATCAGCTCTCCTAAATCAGCTGATGAGTTTGTGTGCTTAAGGTGAGGCTCAGGGAGGTCTCTGCTCACTGTGCAGGGGAGGTGTCTGTGTGTGTTTTGGTTTTCCTTTTCAAAAAGTACCAAATATCAAGCTCTGAACCCCAGGCAATACAGGCAGAACAGGGCCCAGCTCTTGTGAAGGCTGGCCCAGCCATGCCACTGGAGAAGGGCTGCGTCTTTCCTGCAAATGTTCCCTTAGTTAAATAGGGCGATTCTGGTCAAACTAGAAAGATGAAGCCCAACAAGGACCTGCTAAAGCTGAAGGTTCCTTGAGCTTGGATTTCTTCACTTGCTGTAAATGAAATGTTTAAATTATGATCAAACTTTGCCTAAATAACTGTATTTCCTCTGTGAAGCAGCTATTCATCAGGAATACAGCTCAGTGCCAACGGGCTTCAGTAAAAGAAAGCAACAAATTTGTCTCCAAAATGTATTTCCTGCACTGGCTTTATTCCATTTATGTGGCTGACACACAATTTCTCTTTGATTGAGTGTACCCCATTAAACTGTTCTGGACAGGAGTTGTGCACTGAAAGCAGCTGACAGTATTACCAGGCAGGTCAGAAAGTGTCCCCTGCAGTGAGAGGCTCCTTGCAGCCCAAAACACTGCTGCTTGAAGTGACATTCATAGAACTGCTTGTACTTGAAGGGAAGTTGGACTTTTTTACTTTTCCCTGTTGGGATCTCACCCTAAACCCCTTGCTCTTTGCTGCTTCAGGTCTGTTCTTTGTGGCTCTTGTTAACACTATTGCCAGGCTAAATGCTGTGCGCCTTCAAAGGATGTGCGAAGTAACACGAATGGTGGCTCAAGTTTAGTTCATCTGCTGTTACCCATTTTTCAGGGAAAGAATTCTGTGCATGTGAGTACCAGGGTGTTTTATTTCAGTAGGGTCTATTTTAATGTTCATACTGCTTAGCCTAGACTAGGGATGGCAACATCATGGAAGGCTGGGTCAGAGGTTGACTGCAGTAGAAGCTGATGGCATCACCTGAGACCGAGTCTGAAAAATACCATGAATGCCTGTGTGTACTTTTCAAAACACCTTTATTTTAGATATTCCTGCATTTTTCCAGGCCAAATTGGAGGTATTAATTGACACTGAACTTATAAAAACCAAACCTTAACTTGTTCTTGCAGTCTTAGTGCAAGGCTTAGCCTGGGCACTGAGAAACACATCATGGGTCTGCTGGAAACGTCCTGAAGTGTTAAAGAGCTACACTGTGTTATCCCACAGTGTGTACCTGTGGGATATGCATGAGGGATCCTGCAGATCAGCCCCTGGCCACGCCCCAGTGTCTTGCAGAGCTCGGCTCACCCACCCTCTGCTCTGACAGGCAGTGTGGCAACTGGAGGGGGTGCGTGTGACCTGCCTGGCTGGGAGAGCTGTTTTGGGAACAGCTGGGATAAAAATAGCACCACCCCCCTGTGCTGTGCTCTCCTGTTCACCACACGCGGTCACATACATGAAGGGTTCGATCCACAAGCTGTACAAGGAACAACCGGAAACTTGCAGCTTGCTGTGAGGTGCGGGGCACAAGGATACAAAGCACTGCAACAGCCTGTCAGACATTTGTACAGGCAGACTTCCCATAGCACGTAAGGAAAAGATCCATTCATCAGGGCCTTCGCTTCAAGATGAGCTGCGGGAGTTATTCTGTGCGCATCCAGTGGTAGAGGTTCAGACTCATCCTTCTGGTTTTAAAATCCATGAGCGGGTTCTCTTGCAGGGGCAGAGCTGAGACAGGAAGAAGCTGGGGAGGAGTATTCCAGTATTTCAAAGCAAAAACGTGTTTATTTTTACATATATTCTTATTTTGAATAAGGTGGTGATACTAAAGATAAAAATTGAACCGTAGAAACACATCCAAAAAAGTTACAAACCCTCATTCGCGATCTTCCTGTTTTCAGCACAGAATATTCCACTGTAGTAGTAGGTTGTTGCTCTGCAGCCCATTAGCAGTTGAGGTGATTGGCAGATATCAGGATCAGAACAGAATGAATTAATTCCATCCACCCATCTTGCCAAGCTCTCCAATCTCATTTCAGTAGCAGACGGACATGAGAGTTGCTAGATGAAGGAATCCTTGTGGAGAAGAGCGGAGGGTCTGGGGCTTCCTGTAATAGGGCAGCCTCAGAAATCAAAGGTCTCAAGGCAGTCATTCCAGAAAGAAACAATTCCAAAAGTTCCAAAATGTTCCTGGAATCAGCCACAGGGAAGAGCACTCCAGGGCAGTCCTGTGAGGCCTTGAGCAGCCCAAGTTTCTTTGTTCCCAGCTGGTTGATCAGTACCCATCCTCAGCTGATAGTAATGTGCCTTTCTTGCGCCCATTGTCTCGTCTTATCTAGTCACAGTCACTGAGACAAGGATTGTCCCTTTAGGGCTTGCTTACACAGGGGAGCTGGGGATTCTGCAACAGCTATGGCAGGATGACTTCATGTGAGCACGTTGCACAGCAGCTTGTACAGCTCCTGGTTCATACCATACCTTAACTGGAGCAGTGTCACTATGGCAGCATCCTCACAATGTTCAGCGAGACCTGGAACTCACTGCAGGGTTTCTCATCACTTCTCCTTTACAAAGAATTCAGCTTTAAGGAAAGCTCCTGAGAATAACAAAGAACAAATGAGTAACTCTTGCTCCAGAGCCATACAACCCAATTGAAAATAGGCAAGTGGTATGTAAAAGCAAGTCTATGTAGTCACTGCAGACAAAACCATGCATTTCCAATCTATTGGCATAGGTTTATAAAGCAGAATTAATTGATAAACATATTGATTAATTTATAAACTTGATAAAAGTCTTAAACAAAACCTTTCCAAAAAAGTAACAAGTAATCCAACCAGGCTGTTGGTGTTGTGAGGCCAGATTGACTATGGATAGATAACTCCAGGTGGAGTCCCTAAAAGAGAAAAGCTTTGAACATGGTTGCAGAGTTCAGTGAAAATAAGAACTTTTAGTCAACATATAGAAGCTCTCAGAAATAAAAGCATTAAGAGTGCATAAAGATGGCAAATAATTTAGTATTATGGTTCTATTTAACAAATTGCTTCTTTGTAGGCAATTACTGCATTCTGGGCTGATCTGGAAAATTAAGAGTAGAAAATAAAGCTCAGAGAGGGGTGCTATGGATGAGCAAAGACCTACAGCAGTTAGCTGAAAGAGGAGTACAACTGTGATGGGAGGTAGGGGTGGTTCGGGCTCTCTCTGGGGTTGGGCTGTGCATCTCTCCAGTTGCATTTCATGCAGCTGGGACAGGGATTGCAAGACAGAGTAGGGAGGAAAGCACTTGGCTTGTTTCATTTCTGCCACTTTGTGTTGCAGCTCCCGTGCCCTGAGCTTCATACACAGTACACGCTCCATAACCACAACTCACAACAATGCATCTTTCCAGCTCCACTCCAGCAGAACCTCTTCCTCCAGCCTGAAACACTGCTCCCACTTGCCATCACGCCTTCCCGAGGGCAGACCTGCCCAGCCACGCTTGCCCTGCCCCAGGTGCTTTCCTTTGCAGGCCTCCAAGCACTGAAGGGCACAGTTGACCATTGCAAGAACAATAAGGATTTTTAGGGGCATTATGACTGGGTTAGTAAAACACAGCTGCCCCTGAAAGTCCCTCATTTTTCTTGCTGCTACTCAGTCCATCCCTAGGAGGGCAGAGTCTCACAGGGTCCCTTCTCTGCAGCATGGCTGTGCCGGCTCATGCTGGCACACATGGCTGCTGATGTGCCCAGTGCCAGCCCCGGTGCCAGCCGTGACACAGTGGAACTGCTTTGTCATCCCCGCAGGCTCCTCCTAAGCAAACGCCACGCTCTGTTTGAGTGCAACGCCAGCTGGTTCGTCTGCCACTGCAGAGATGCCATCCAACACAGCCTGGCACAGCTCACTGCAGGCAGCCCTGAAATACCCCAGAGCAGGGGCAGAAGGCAGCAGCACCGCCTCGACCTGCAAATCCACGTGGTCCTGGCAATCAGGTGAGCACTGGCGAAGGAGAATGTCCAGGGGAAGCAGAGATCCCAGGGCTGACCAGCTCAATGCAAAGGCAGCACTGTGCATCCTGCTCTTCCACGTCATAACCTGCAACGCCCAGGGTGCTCAGAGCAGCACCTGGCTCAAGCAGGTCACACACATCTGCCCAGTCTTGCAGCAACTGTTGCTTTTAATTTAGTAAGCAAGCTGGTTTGTTCATTAGGGAATTACTGCTGACTTCACAACTTGAACCTGAAGTAGTATCTAAAAAAGATCTGTAAGTTCCCTGCTACAAGGTGCCAAGAAGTTGGCTGGGAATTTTCAACCCTCATTCACACATCTTCCTGGAGAGCCCAGCCCTGCCTAGCACATCCTTAGGCAGGGAGCAATACTTTCCTATTAATTCATCAATACTTTGGATTTTAATGGAGGTGGACTCAACAGAAACCACAAGCAGATTCCCACCGTTCTGCTCTGTTTCTTCCCGTAAACTCCCTGTAGGATGCTGGGATGGACCCAGTCTCACCGGTCCTAATGGGGTGACCCTCTGCAGCAGCAGGCAAAATGGCATCCAGAAACCCTCGAGAGCCTGTCCTTACTGTACAAAGCCACACCTTACCTCCATTTAGAATTTCTTCTAAGGCTTGCAAGTCAAATGAAAGCAAACCCTATGCCCTGATTTGGTAATAAAACATGAGCCCTGATTCTGATCCAAATATTATTTGCATCTTTGAAAAAAATTACAACAGCACTATAATAATAATAAGGAAAAGCAGCAGCCCTCTGAATGCTAATGACGTTGGTGCCCCAAATGAAGCATAAAAGCCAGAGCCTGAAAGAAGCAAAGCATGACTCAGAGCGTCAGCAGTCCCACACTGAACGCAGCACTCATGACTGCTTCATTCATTTAAGGAATCAATTCCTTTGTAGTGAGCATCAAGTAGTTTTTAGGACTTGGATTAAAATGAGATACATGCTGGTATTATTTTCATAAGTTCTTTTTTTCTCCCCTCCTTTTCCTTAGATTGACATTAAACAACTCTTTGTAGTTGGAAGGAGCCCCAGGCAAGGACCAGATCCCCTCGGCGCTTGCTGTTGTACCAACGCCCCAGGGAGGCCACAAGCTCCAGCAGACCCCACCGCAGCAGAGCACACCCAGCGTACAGCAAAGCAGGTAATCGGAGTCGCTGCAGGTTTCAGCCTGGGGAGGGTATTTCACCCCGATTTTACTTTACCAGCATCGTGTCCTTAGCAAATCCAGCAAGGATGGGAATGTGCTGCTCCAGGGAATCCCCTTCATGGAAGTTTTATATGTTCTATGTGTTCCTTCTCAGACTGCGGGTGCTACAAGACGGGATTCCTGCCCAAGCTGCTCTCAGCTCCCTGCTGCCCCAACTCCACTGCTAGATAAAGCACAACCAGATTATAATCATCAGAGCGCAGATCTATCTCTAAGTTCACACCAATGCTATTGGGGTGATTTGGGATTGAAGTCTTTTGGTGCCTTGAATTTGAAACTCAGAAGATGCAAGAACAGCACAAAACTGAACTGAAGGTAGAAAATGATTGCAGTTTCTAGAATTCTTCCAGCTTTAGTCATGGAAGGGGATTGTTAGAAACAGACAAAGGGCTGCTTCCCTTCATTTTTTTAAGTGTGAATTTTGTCTTGACAGTTTCCTTTCAGAAACAAAAATTGAAAACAAATTGTCCTGTACACAAAACAAAGGGACGGATCCTCGGCTGGAATGGACTGGTATTACCAAATGAATAACACCCACTCACAGGAGAGACTCTGGCACATCTTACAGCAGCTGCCATCCAGCTCTGCCCGGACAAGAGCTTCAGCCTCTGGTTTTAGATGGCAGCAGCGTTTGCTCTTGGTAGCTCTAAAAAGATGAAGGGCTGCCTTCAGAGCAGCCCAGACCACACCACAGCTCTATGGACTCTGCACTGCACACTTCCCAGAGCTGCAGCTGACTCCAGGACATGATGGCAAGACAATAACTGATACCAGCGTGGCCCTGAAATTAATGAGCTGCTGTGGAGAAATGCTGGCAAAGGCAGCTTCCAGAGACCACTTACATGGGGGTTGCCTTCTTAAAGAAGGTTGTTTCAGTTTCTTTCTCTCAAAACCAAGATCAGGCTGATCACCAGCTTGAAAATTACAGATGTCCTTAAGAAAGTATTAACTGTGAAGTACAGGAGAACAAATTCATGACTGTCAGGATCCATCCCAGCCATCCTGCCCACGAGAGACACCATGCCATAGCACAGCTGCACCCAGCCTTAGGGAGATGCCATCAGCCATGAACAGGTTGGGAAGAACGGCAGTTCCTGGCTTTACATTTCCACTTTGTTTGCAATCCTCAGCTGAGAGCCATCACTTCACCTCCCCTCCCACCCCCAACACCAGCAGAGGAGCTGGTAAGACAGAGTTATTTTTAGGAGATGGTACATTCAAGTCCTGTTCATCTTTACTGGGTCCCTTTGAAAATTACAAGGTTTTATAAGCAAACACATTATGTAGACTTTCCACGGAGGCTGCTTTGAAAATGAGCCTCCCACCATTCAGAGAGCTAATAGTAGCTCAGTAGTTGGAGTAGTAATGTTTGATGCTGCACTGACTTGCCTCATTATGGTGACCTCACTAGCATTTATATGCAGAGGCCTTGGAGAACAAGGAAATTAAAGCAGCTAACTGACTTTAAGTATATAAAATAAAACAATCAGTCATGAAAAAGTCTTCTAGAGGCTGCCACATCTCACCCATCTCGAGTGGCAAGAGACCATTCCCTGGCTCAGGCTGGCAGTGAGGAGGATGGCAGCGCTGCCTGGTCAAATGACACAGCCAGACAAGCACATTGGGAAAACACCCCAGAGCAACCCAGAAGGGAGCTGGCTGCTGTGACAACTAACAGTAACCTGGTTGGCACAAGGAAGGGAGAACACCAGGAGAAAAACACCGGGGGCGGGGCTCTGCCTAGAGGAGACTACATGGCTCCTAGTAATGAACCATAGCATGGCCAACCAGGCTGTCTGGCCACAGCTGTCCCATTGAAAGTCTCTTAGCCACCAAAAGAAGGGGGCTTGCACCCAAACAGCCTATTGATAATGGTCTCCTGCTCATGCTGACTTTCAGATCATAGCCAGGAAGAGTCCCAGAGCAGTTCTGCTCAGGAACCCACCATCACCTGTTGGGTTTGTTACTGCAGCTTAGCCCAAGGGGATGGCCTCCAGCATAGAGGGCTGGAGAAACCGGAGCATTTGGTGGGTGCAGTGATAGGGAGCAGCAGCACCAAGGGACCAGCAGTCCTGAGCAGCGTGTTACCACAGCACTGTGCCCAGACCGATCCCAGACAGGAAAAGCAGCAGCCGTGCTGCTGGCATCAACCCACCAATGCTGCCTCCAGTTCTGCACGTACCTAAACTTCCACCAGCAAGTTAGGAGAGAAGCTGCCAGCCAGAAGCTGCTTGGCTTAGGCTTTCCTGGGACGGAATCTGGTCTGTCTGGCACGAAGGGAAGCAGAGCTATAGGAGAGCAGCAGGAAATTGCCAAGCAAAGGGATTTTAAAATCATTTCACTTTAAACAGAACTACGGCATTCCCATAAGGTAAATGGCCACACCTTGCTCCTTACGCAGTTCTGCTAACAAGACCAGCTTTTCCATAGCTATTCAAATCTAATGAGTCCTGGGTGCCTAACGAACTCTTTTAAGCTCATTTCCAAACTCCAGCCAAAAATCACTTTCTGATTCACCACTTTCTCAGGCACACCAGTATTTAGAGAACGCCTGCAGGCTGGTACAGCGCTGTACAAAGTACATAGGCACATGTTTAATTACTCCATGGACCAGGGATGTGATTAATCATATGCTCCAAGTTAAGCATGTGCTTAAGCATGCTACTGACCTGAAGCTTTAAGTAGATCTGTCAGGTGTTCTGGTGCTCCTCGTTTTCCAGTTCTTTGAGGCTCAGTAAGTACAAAGAATATAAGAATACTCCTGTGCTCACACACTCCAAAGGATTCACCCGAAGGCTGGTTTTACTAATTTTTCTAATCACAACTTTTGTACCTATTCTTCCCATATTTCACACCAAAACTGATAACGGGTATTAATATAGCGTGTATAGTATAGGAATACATTAGCATTAAAACATCAGCTAATTATTATCATTCAGAAGCTTTTTAAAAAGCTTTGGGTTTAGTTTTCACTTTGCCTGAATATAGCTTCAGGTAAGAACTTACTTCATTTGCACACTTTGGGATTAGGTCCCTTATGTCTGAGAAGTGTACAAAGTCCTAACAAAAATATGAAGCATGTTACTAAAACTGTTGCCGCTGCTAGCAGTGGACTCATCACATGGAAGCACTCAAGCATGAAATGTGCATCAGCTACGGGTGGTCACGTAAATTCACATTTCATTAGCCACAGTGTGCATGATCCGGGCATTTTTTCACTGCGCTTTTCCACCTTTCCAGCAATGGCTTGTTCCCAGTTCATAATAATTTCAGGAAAGCCAGACTGCATCCATGCCCCAGGGAGAAGCAAGCGGAGGAGACTGGGACCTGAAAGCTCCGTTTCTTGTTTTAAGACACAGCTGCCTCTGATGACTGAGGAGATCCCTGCTCGGGGAGCCTGGATGGTCGGGAGAAGAGCCACTCCTCAGGGCAGGCGTATGACCCATGTGCACTGCCAGCCCGAGCATCGCCATCAGGGATCACCCATGGCCAAGCTCACCCACTGGAATCACTGAGTATTGACAAGCCGAGACCCTTCAGTTAGAGCAAAGCATATGCAAATCGTCAGCAACCAACTGAGGGTGCACAGGATTTGATTACAGGAGGAGGCACACGTCTCTGAAGGAAGCCGCCTTCGAGGAAGAAAACAGATACAATAATTGATAAATGTTTTGGCTGCACCTCCCAACTAATCCCATCACATGCTGTTTATTGCCAGTACGTTAATGAAAAGCACCTATTTTGGATACCAGGATGCAACAGAGAAGAGATAAAACCACAGTCCCCACGGAGAGGTTGGCCAAGTCTGGGTGCCCTCACGCTTCTCACAGAACTAATATGAGGACCTTGAGCTTTTAAACTATGTCTGTCTGTGCTTAAGATGTTGGTCTTTTGTTGTAAGTTTATACACTTCCTATTTTATAAAATGTAGTAAAATACCCTACAGAAAATGAAGTCTGTATTAGCAGGGAGCCTGGCATTAATGCTGTAGGTTTGGGAGAGTTTCCATGCTTTTTTCTCTGCTGACAGTATTACTTCACAGTGGTAACTCTGAAATGTTTTTCTAAAGGGACCAGATTGCCAGATACAGGTTCTGTAACCACTGGAAAAGCCACTGGTTTTGGGTCCAACCCAATAGATCCAAAAGCTTCCTATAGCAGTAAAAGTCACAGGACCACCCCCCTCATTTGCTGAATGTAATTAATGAACTAAAAGTTGATTGTTCAAACTTCCTCTGATGAGCACTCCGAAAGCTGCACTTCAGAGGGTGCTGCCTCCTACCCTTATGGGTCTGACCCTGGAGCCATCTCCCATTCCCTCTGCCTTGAGAGGGAGCCCAGACCAAGGAGCCACTTTAGGCTGATGAAGTTAACTCCATCGTAGATGATTTAGGAATCATTTTGCCAGATACTCTTAATGACACACTTTAATTAGAATGAGGTGTTGTCAGTTAAAGCTCTACCAGTGTCCAGGTTTGTGATTGCAATTCAATACTGCATAGGGTGCACAAGAAATTCTTAGGAAAGGGGGAAATCTCTCTGAAAGTGCTGTTAATGAACAAGAGGCTGTGCTCCTACCCCTGCTGTGGTCAGTAAGGTTTCAGTTCATCAGAGCACTTTCTGTGAGTATATGCAGGTCACTTTCCTTTGGTCTAACAGACTACAGACATCACAGACCAGAAGCAGCAGGACTGGCCAGCAAGAGTGTGCAGTGTGCAAACCCATTTCTGCCCACTCCCTGGTACTCTTGTTCACTTGACTTCAGGGCTGCCACCACCATCAGTGTACTCAGTTTCACTGTTATTTTCAGCTCTTTACCTTCCTGGCTGCCAGGTAACCCCAGCACAGCTCAGCACTGCTGTTACATTCAAAGCCATGGAATAGCGAAGCTGTAGCAAATTTCATTTAAGGGGAAAAATGTATTTGGCCATATTTTTAGTTGCTGTGGAAATGATTCTTGTGGGCGATGATTTCTGGAAGCTGTATTGGGATGTACTGCCTTTTCGCACCTGGACTAACCTGTTTCCTTCCAGGTATGGACTAACTCAAAGGCAAAAGCAGAGGGGAGAGGAAGATCTCAGTCACAACATCAGTCCTGTTCATCTCCTGCACAGGCCACATGAAAGAGGCACAGGAACTCTGATGGAATCCTTGGTGAGATCCTGGCTGCACCAGCAGGGTCCCTAAAGAAACACTGCTGACATTTGGAGCCATCAGGTCAGGCCTTCAGGGGAATAAATCAGTGCAACTCCATTGCAGTCAACACCAGCTTACAGCACAACTACTGTGCTTTGCAACAGCCTCATTAGATACATTTTTAAGCACTTAAACCTGTGCTTGCTGCCTGCAAACAGCTGACCATCATTCAGCATTAATGTAACACTGCTAGCAAGCTAGTTACAAAATATTTCCACTTGGAAAACATTTCAATGTTAGAAAAGGATTGAAAGTTTCAGAATTCCACACATTTCTGAATGTACCGCTCCAAAATAATAGACATGCTCATGGCTGTTCATCCAAAACCATCACCAGTCCCCAAAATCAGAGTTCAGGACAAATCCCGAGCTCTGATGCAGATCGGGGTATCTCCACTGGCTTACAGGAGCTGTTTTATTTAGCAGCAGGCACACCTGCTGTTTCTTTGGAGAGCTGTAAATTCACTCCCTGATGCAGACAATCTACAAGCCCAGTTTATATTCTAAGATTAAATTCGTATCAGATGTTTTGAAATTAAAGTACAGTTTGTGTTCTTTTTGAAGGCAAGAATCTCTTAAAAGTATAGAGACATCCAAAACTTTATATAACCAGTATTACATAACACCTCAAACTGGCTCATAAGCGTTTTCCTTACTCTGGATTTATTACATTTTTATTTGGGGCATGTGAAACAACTCTCTACACAAGTGCAGTTTCTCACATGGGGCTGGGCTGGGAGCAGAGGAAGAGTTCACTTCAGTGGAAATCGTAAAGTGAGAAGCTTGTTAGTGTGTTTGCAAAGATGTCTGCAAAGAAACACCGTCAGGAAAATGCTGTTTCATTGTGTCTCACTGCCCTTAATGGCCACCAATACAGACATCAAATAAAGCCCTGGCAGCAAGGTAGAGATAGTGTTAGTTTAAAGGCTGAATGCCCGCAGAACCTCCGACTGCACACGGCATTAATGTCATAAATGTGTGTGAATGTTCTCATTCAGGCTGTAATTTATTCCCCAGGGAGATGCAAAACTAGCTCAAATATGCTACAAGCAAACCAAACTCTTCCAGTGAAGCGAGTGCAGTATGTGAATCCTGGAGCTAAATTTAGGCTGGGGCTTGGAGTAATTCTAATCTCAGTGTAGCACTTTGAGTTGCAGCTAACAAATACTGTGAAATGACTCAGTGAAGTTCTGCTCCTTTGCTACAAGCTAGTTTGGATGAGGTTGTGGAAGCTCTTTATTAACTCAGATTTAAAGGAATTCAGCTTAAGTTACTCAGTTGAATTTTGCTGTTCAGTGCAGTTGTTTAAAACAATATCATTTGGTTTTGAAATGTCAATTAAGCTGGTTTTGGGGGGTGTGTGATAGTTTATGTGAAACATACACTCTTAATGTACTGAAACCTCTTTATAAACCACCATTAACGGTGCTGCGGAATAATGCACAACATTGGAAAATAAAGAATGCTGTAAATATCTGCATTTTTTCACAAATTACATTACCGGGGTTTATGGTCCAAGGTAAATTAAAATGGGCCAAAGCTCACTTGTGATTATGCCCCTTCCTGTTTCTTGTTCTGTACAACTGTTGTATTTGCATGGAATGCTGTCCTCCTCCAGAAGTATTTCCTTCAAACTTAACAGATGAAGTCACAATTATCCAAAATATCTTTGTAGTCAAAGCAGATTTTGTAATAAAAAACTTTCTAAATGCAGCTGAGACTTCAGGATGACTTTTGTGGTGTGTAAAAAGCACCCGTAATGCTGGAACTGAGGAAACTTTTATCTTTCATAGACTACCAAAATGGCCTTTACAGTTTTAAATCAGGCACATTTTAACAGAACTACATTCAAATTCTTCTTTAGGAAACAATCTCTCTTTTCATACAAGATTTTTCATGCATATTCTGGCTCCCAAGCTCCAGATCAGTTTGCCACGACTTGTTTCACTGGAATTCATCGGAAGACTCAAAAGCCAAGCACCAAGGAGCTGAGCTCCTGGCCCCGGCAGAAACTGTCCCACCAATCCCTGCAGCCTGGAAAGTCCCAGTTCTCTGCATTAGCCACTGCTTTAAACAAGAGATCCTAATCAAAATCATGGTTCCTGACACAGTTTCACTGTTTCACGCTATAAACTCTTGATTCATTTTCCAGCACTGGTAGGTTGCTGTTAGCTCCTCCCGCTCGAGTATCAGCGATCGCTGCTGCCCTTCAAGAGAATTCCGCTTTGGGAAAATGGGATATTATTCCAGATGTTTCAGCACGCAGCAGTTCTGCCTATCCCAACCTGAGCATGGCTCTGCAACGAAGCTGAGCGATACACAGCTTCTGGAATTTATTCCTTAAACTACAGCACTTGCATAGTTGAATTTAACCCTGTTGACAGCATTGTGCTCAAAAGCCCTGTTCTCTGTGTAACAACAGAGCGCCTCCCAGAGAGGGGTTTTCTTCCCCAAAACATAAAACCATGACTAATTTTAGCAGCCCTTTGGGCACTTGTATATCAGTTCCTACAGGGTGCTGACTGAATTAAATCGAAGTGGTTTAAATGGTGTTACCATATTTTAAAAGCTCTCAATCACACAAAGCCATCTCGCTGAGTGAAATCTGCTTTCTAATTTTACAGTGTGAGGAAATTCCATACTTTAAATCTGAAAAAAAAAGGCATTTCTAGAGATTCAAACCAGCTGTAAGCACTGGAATGTCACTATTCCATTTCATCAAGAGGTCACCAGGAAAAGGATGGGAAGAATTCCTGCCCTGCCTCTGGCTGGACAGGACTGACCATTCCATCAGATCGGACAGCTTGGGATAACATTTACTCCTTAACGTAACACCTGAAGCAGAATGCATTCCGCATGGGCTGTCATCTGCACTGCAACTCTCCAAGTGCTGCACTGCAACTGGCAGAGCAAGGCTCCAAAGCTGTGGTCAGATGGGATGCTTTGTAATTAGAATAGTACTAATGAATGACAACAGTAGCAGGCACAATCTCAGAGTCCAGAGTCCAGGCCTGGACCTATAAATGGTGTCACTAACAAATCTGTATTGGGAAGATCCTGAAATCCTGCATGATGCCATGGAATGTGGGCACATCATCCACCCACATGGGCGTTCAGGACACCGTGAAGGAATTTCTGCCAAAGGAGAGGAAAAACAAAGGCCCATTGCCTGCTGCCACAAAAGGGAAAAACCCAACAGCCTAACCCTGCTAAACCAATAGGCCACTAAGATCCAGATAAAATCCACACAAAATCACATCTACCAAGCAATGCCTTGGAAAAGTTTTGATTATTCAGCGCTAAAGAAATATGCCCTGAATCCGCAGTCCATCAGGCAGGGAAGAGGAAGCTGCCTCCAGACCAGCATCACCCTGGCTCATTTCCTTCAGTCTGCAGCCACATGATTTCTTTTCCACACTGTTGCTGGCTCACACTAAGGTTTGTGTGAATGGACAGGCTGGTGACGGGATTTAAAAGACCGATTCTGCCCTCAGCAAGGAAGGGTTTCCCCACCCCAGCATCAGACACTCCCCTCTTTGGGATCCTAGCAGTTGTAATCCTGCTGTTAGTACCACCACATGCACACACACCTCTTCTCAATTGCTTCCCCAAAGCACATGAACCCAAGCAGAAAGCAGAAATCCCTCTGCTAAGGGATTTCTGCCTTACTAAGCAAAGCTCATACCTGGCACAGGGCACAGCACTGTGCCTTGTGAAAGCCACACAGATGCCACCAATCTGTCTCATTTTATGGGGATGTCACTGACCTGCAGGAAGGGGCTGAGGCCTCAGAGGCAGCCTCCTGTAGGTTCTCCAGCCCTCCTCCTCTCCCCTCTGGGATCCACCACTTCTGGGTCCTCAGGAAGGGAAGTGATGAAATCAGCAGGAGCTGGAAGGATTTCCTCAAGCAGGCCCACAGTGGGAAGGGAAAAGCATGTTCTCCTCCATGCCTGGTTTGCCTTTGTGTGTTTAAGAGCTGGCCTGCAGCGAGAGCTGGCACAGCTGCGGATGGGCCCAGGAATGGTGGGGAAAGTGTCCCAAGCTGGGTGCACGGTGGATGTTTCACTCTTAGGGAATTCAGTCCTCACACTAAGGGTGCAAGGCTCTACCACACACATGTCCAGGCTCCTGTGAAAGTTGTATATGAACAACAGAGCTGACACCAGGCATGGTCTCAGTCTAACCTACCCCTCATTACATGGGTTTGTAACCCACCTACTGCAGCCACTGTGCTCTGTGCCCTCCTGCAACTTAAAATACAACCCTGGCTTGAAGGTCTCGATCTGCAAACATAGAGGAACAGCGGTTCCTAAACTGCAGGCAAACATTTGACTTCACTCAGTGCAATTCAAAGAATATCCTGCACAAACCCCACCCTTCTGCCCAACAGCTCAAGCCCTTCATGCCCAGATCGTTTTCCTTCAGGCCTTATCACCGATAAAATACAGCCTTTTTTTTTTGTTGAAGGAGCAGAACCTACCAAATATTTACCAGCTCTTTCGGGAGGCTGCAAATGTCACTGCCACAGTGTAATAAACTGCCCGGAAAGGCGCTGATAAACAGAGAGCCTTGCTGTACTGCCCAGAACTAGTTCAGTGTGGCCTAAGCATTGCCAAGTCTGACTGATGAAGAAAGCATATTTGTACACACAGAAAGATTAGCAAGAGGCATAAAGTTTAGAAGTGAAAATAAAACAAAGCCTCATTATTAACTTGGGGGGGGGGGGGGAGAGGAATAACTGAGTCTGCATCCCAGAGAGCAAAGGGCATTATGAAACCTTCAGAGCTAAACCAGTAATTTAACAGCTTGTCCACAACTTGCAGCAGAAGCTTGAACCCTCTTCTTTAGCAGCATTTGGCAAGTGCTAAACCACGGCCTCCCCCCAAACCAGCCTTCAGAGCAATATTAGTTCAAAATAAAACAAAATAGTTTTACTTTGTAATCTGACCCCAAAAAAAGTCATTTGGGGCATGAGGGAATGTTCCCTTCCAGCCTGAGCTGTAATTCAGAGAGAATGTTTAAACTCAGCAGTGTAAAACAGATGCCGGGGAACACATCTGCACTGCACTGGATGTTCTATGATACTGTGATTCTTTGGGGCACCAGCAGAAGTGGGAAAGCTCCCATCAATGCAGTGCATGGGGCAACCATCTAAATAATCCCTAGTAATGTAGGTGAATGGAGAAAACAAAGTACATTCCTAGTATCAGAAAGCCTGTCAATTCCAGCAGCTATAAACTGGATCCAGCTAGTTCAAACAGATAAATGTTGCTTGGAAATTTGTATCCTTTCTCTCATAGCAAATGCCATTAAGAAAAACAACTCCTAAAACTGACTGGGGAGCTGGAAGCTCAAGTGTACACGTTTAACAGGTCCTGATGACCACAAAATGCTGAGCACTCTCTCCCCAGGGAAGCCAGGTTTCGACTGAATCTCAAATGATGCACTCAAATCACGACAGGAACTGAAGCTATGCAAGGCAGCGCTCCAAAATAGATTTGGGGGGGCAAAAACTTGCCAGAGTTACTTAAAAGGCAGGAAGAAACCAATTATTGCTGGGAAAAAATGTCCAGATTATGTTTGACCTGACAGCAGCTAAACCCAGCAGTGCACTCAGCTTCACCAGGCAAACCACAATTAAGAAGATCTATGAAAGAGAAAACTCCAGCTTAGGCTACCAGCTAATCCAAGAGCCTGAAGAGCACCACAAACAACCTCAGCGCGATCTGCTGCTCACCAGCGATACCTCGGGAGTTCTACAAGAAGCTGGAAGGCTCCTGCTAAAGAGGCACAGAAACCTACCCCTCGTCCCCCCTTTCACACCATCAGGTTTTAATGTTAATGATAGGGCCCCGCGTGCCTCGAGTATTTTTACTCTCTGCTCATCTTCTTGCAGCTCCGTCTCGTTCCAGGGCGGATGATGAGAATCAGATTTCTGTGATTTCACTGCAGATTAATTTCGTTCAGAGCCACGGATCTGCGGGGAGAAGAGGGCTGCAAACAGGCAGCAGAACGGTCCCCAACGGCCGCCTCGCCTCAAAGGCAACACAAGTTTTGCCCTTACTCCTTACTTTCACATACTTTCCCTTTCTGTGGCCACCAGACAGTTCTGTGGGAGAACAGGCACATGGGGAAAACAAACAGGCACCAACTTTCCTTTAAATCTGGGTTTCTAAGGAAGCTCCCAGCCAGTTCTTACGAAGAGGTTTATAAAGAGAACAGGCCCAAGCAGACTGGAGTGTGCCTGCTGTCCCAGAGCCAAACAGGCAACACAAGGGGCACGGTCTGTGTGCCCCAACATACATCAGAGGAATAGCTGGTAATGTACATTCAGCATGCTGTGCACAAGTGTCTGGATATAGAGGGCTGAAGAAAAAAGTGCACAGAGGTCTGCACTACTGCGCGCAATTCTCTCCTAACATACTGCTGTTTTTATGGGCAAATGCTACAGATTATAGTACTGAAAACAGGGTTTGTTTGCAAAAATCTCCCAAGATCAGAGCATGACGTTGCACCGAGTGTGTAAATACCTGTGTGCACACGTGCAGAAGGGCAGACTCCTGCAATGCTACACGAGGGAGAGAATTAAATTCTAAGTGGCATAAAAAAAACCCACACAGGAAGATTTTAATTTTCCATTTGCCTTTATAGAGCTCAGCCAGCAGAACACTGTGGCCTCTTGGCCTTTTCCATTGTTCTAGGCCAGTACCACTGACTTTACAAGGCAGAAGGAGAAACATCTCTCTATAAATCAGACGAATTGTGAGGATCCTCAAAATAATTCAAATCTAAGAACTTAAAATGTAACATAACACAGAGGGGCACAGAAGTTATAAATACCATGCTATGTAAGTGAAGAGTTATATCCAGAGTTGCACATACACTGCGCCCAAAGGAGCACAGACCAGTGTCTCCAGCAGTACAGTGTGCCGAATCGAAATCAAAGACAAATAGTAAGGTACATCGGCAGGAAGGGGGTAAAAGCACTTGGGTGAAGAGGATGAGAATTACCGGGTGCCAAACCACTTATTATGTGACTTGAGTTGTTAATAATAATTGTTTGAAAAGGTAAGAAAAACTAGACGTGTTTTCTGAAAGCGAAAGGGGTGAGAAGGATGCACATGGCCTTGTGGGAGCGAAACCGGGCACTCGCTCCCTGCCAAGGCCGGGCCCGGGCACAGCGTCCCCCGAGCCCGGCACGTCGGGGCCCGGAGCGGAGCCGCGGGGACGGCCGCGGGCACCGGTCAGCCGCGCCAGGTTCAGGCCCTTTTGGTGGTGGAAGAAGTCAAATCGCACTTACGGTTCGCGGAGAACCAGCTCCGTCCGGTCCCTACGGCACCCACCGGCCCCAGCGCCGGGAAAGCGGCGGCTCCGGGCACGGCGGCACGGCCCGACCGAGCGATGCCCGCGCCGGGGTGGGCCGGATCCCCGCGGCTCCGGGCAGCAGCGCCGCCGCGCTCCGTCTTCGCCCGTTGCGAACCCGGCAGGTCCTGGGAGCCGAGAACTGGGACTTTGTAGGCCAGTTGAAGACACGAACCTCTCATCTCGCCCGCAAAGACCCAGCCCTCAACTCGCCCATCAAGCGCGGGCTGCGATTTCTTATTACTGCATTGAATCGAACTCCTCGCTCCGGCCGGTGCCCGCTGTCAGCGCCGAGCCCCCCGCACCGGGGTCACCCCCTGGGCAGCAGCCACCGCCCCGGCCGGGGGGCAGCGACCCGCGCCGCCCCTTCCCGAACTTGCGAGGGGTCCCGGAGCCAGTCCCACACCTCGGGCTGGGCCCGCAGCCCCCGCGCCGGGCCCCGACGCGCATCGTGACTCGGCAACGCCGATCCCGATCCCGCTCCTGCGGGAACTTCGTACGCGGGGAGGGGGAGAAACGAAAACACCCCGAACGGTTCGAACGGCCCCTCCGTTACCTGCTCTGATGGAGGAGGGAGCAAGGGAAAAGGGCTCGGGGGGGCCTGCGGCCGCCACCCTGCCCGGGCCCGCAGGTCCCCGCGGCTCCGCACGGAAGGACCCGGGCTGAACTATCACGGAGTGGGGAGAAGCAGCGGGCGACAGCGGTCCCCGCTCCTGCCCCCCGCAGCCCAGCTGGGTATTGAAACCGGCACCGACCATTCTGAGATTTCTTCCACCCTTTCTCTTTGCCTTTGCAAAAGACACAATTAAAAAACAGAGGAAAAAAGCAAAACCCGAAACCCGCTGCCACAAGAGACATGGCAACGTTTCTCTCGGCTTTTCAAACGCTGCCTTC
Source organism: Psittacula echo (assembly GCF_963264785.1). Lineage (NCBI taxonomy): Eukaryota > Metazoa > Chordata > Aves > Psittaciformes > Psittacidae > Psittacula > Psittacula echo. The sequence continues at coordinate 2,875,855 of NC_137750.1, read as the reverse complement.
GCCCAGCGAGCTTCAAAAGTCCCGACCGACAGAGAAGTAGGAACAGAGGAAAAAACCCTCAGTCCCCAAAAGCAGAAATCAAGGGGAAAAAAAAAAAAAAAAGGAAGAAAACAAGTAGGGGGGAAAAAAAAAAAGAAAAACAACCCCAAAAAGCAGCCGCCCCCACCCCCGGAGCCCTCAAACCGGCAGAGTCGAGCTGCTCCCAGCAGCGTGGGGCGCAGTCCCGGAGCGGCGGACTTTCTGTCCGGCGGCAGGCACGCATCCCTCGAAAGTTTGCTCCACGTGTTGCGGCCGCGTCCCGGGAGGGTCGGCGCGGCCCAGCGCACCGGGGCGGTGCGGGCCGGCTCCGCCGCTCCCGCGCCGTTTAAGGAAGCGGCCAGTCCCCACCCCTGCGCCGGGCAGCTCCCGCTGCAGCCCCGGCTCGGCTCGGGTTTGGAGGCTCTCCCAGGCTGCCCCCCCCCGCCCCCGGCCCTCCCCGCCGCTGCCGCCGGCCCGTCCGGCCCCGCACCACGCAGGAAATGCGCTCCGCGGTCCCCGCCGCCGTCCCGCCGCCGCCGCCCGCCCTTCCCCGCGCTCCTCCCGCCGGCGCCTCCGCCGGGGCAGCCCCGCCGCGCCGGCCCGCGCGCCCCGCGGACACCGAGGGCGGACGGCGCCCCCTGGCGGCCGCTCATCGCCGCTGGCGCCGGGCGGGGACCGCACCGGGCCGGGGGTACCCGGGGGTTCCCGGGGCAGCGCGGCGGAGCGGGGCCGGATGGAGCCGCCGAAGGAGCCGCGGCTGCGGAGCTGCCCGGGCCGGCCTTCTCGTGCGCCAGTCCGAACGCCGGGTACCCTCTGCCGCTCTGCGAGCCACGCGCATCCATTCATTCATCCCTCCGGAGACCACCCGGTGGCGGCGGCGGCACCCCCCCCGCACGCCCCGCAGGCCTGACCTGCTCCTCATCTCTCTAGACATCTCCCTGTACGTGGCTCTTTCTGTCCAGCCTCCTGCATGGCTCCAAGTAGCCGTGTAGAGCCCTTGTCCCTGTCACAGGGGACACGCTCTCCCCTCTGCGTCCTCCCTGTTTTCATTTACACATCCGCTGAGACTGGGTGAAATGTCTGTAGGACCAAGAAACCCCAAGTACAAAGTACAGCAATACAGGGTACACAATCTATAGAGGTATATGCTCAGTTTAAAAAGTGCTTTGAGAAAATACAACAAGAGGATTTTCCTTCTTCCTGCTTTTTGGTCTGGCATTATTCCTCTGCACATCCACACCTGGACGTTCTGGAATGAAACTTTTAATGTGCTCTGGGTACCAATCCAGCATGTGTGGGCTGGGCCCACAGGTCGTAAGGGCTGGACACTTACTGCACCTTCCTTTAATCTTTGCTACAGAAGAGGGGACAGAGCATACACACATACACACACTCACCACAGAGAGCTTCAGTTCTTTGCACATCCATACCCTGGGCAGCTGTGGTACAGTATCCAGTATGTATGTATGTGGTACAGTATCCAGTGTGATACAAAGTAATGACCCATCCAACAGCATGCTGAAGCCATCAGAAACATAAGGACTGGCTTCAAGGTTTTGTCCTACAAAGATAGGGGACATCACTCCCTATTCCTGCAAGATGTTGGCAATCAAGGTGATGTTCACTGAAGATAGCAGCAGAAGCACAGCTCCATGGAGCTGAGCAGCAGGCCTACAAGAGATGCAGACTACAGTGAGCTGATGCGATGGGATTACCAACACACTGGAATGTCTCAGTCATATCTTTTGTACCCAGTAGAAAAACCCCACCTAATCAAGCAGCTCCTAACTGGGCATCAAGAGCTAAAGCCAACAAAAATCAAGCCAGCATCCAGAGGACTCATCTTTTAAGTATCTGGGTTCAGCAGAACACATGCACATCTCTGCTGTCTACGCTAGATTTTTGCCCTGTGTCTATACAGAAGCCACATAAGATAGTCACGTGTATGCAGGTTGTACTAGAAGATTTTGCATGTTCAAAGCTTTATGATACCAGCATCACTGTGGATGTGGCAAAGGACTCTACCTGTCTTGTGTGGACAGAACACAACAGAGAGAACTTGAACTGATCGGTCAAGTAACTGGTCTCAATCACCCCATAATCATCCTCTACACAGAACATGCTCCTAGGCTGGAAGCCTGATGCATATTTAGAGCCAAGGAACATGGTGTTTAAAACCTATAGCAGAATGCAAAGTGAATCATGGACCATGGGCAAAAATGTTTGAAAGAGGAAAGAAGTTGTATGAGCAATTTGGAAATAAGATGTAATGATGGAAGGTACAGAAATGAATGGTGATACATAATAACATGTTCTGCAGTGATGATGCCCATTGAGTACTGATAGAAATTAAGATTTCCACATGAAATCACTTGGGTTGAATGAGGAAAGGCCTCAGCTTTTAGAAATTAGGAGACTGTTACACAGACTGCACATCACATTCACCAACCTCTTCTACTCATTCTTTTCTAACACTGTTTTTGCCCTTTATCTATATCAAAGAGCTGCTCAGAACACCACAGGCTAATGCTGAGCACAACACATTCATAGCAAGTGATGTACCTATGCGCATGGAAGGAAGCACGTGAGCCAGGGAATGGAGAAGTTTCTTCCTAATTAAGCCGATGGCATCCTGCTTAGTGATCTCCTGACCAACTGTTTCAGTTGCTGCTTTCAGCAGCCTCATACACGTTGCCTCTTGCCCCCACTGGTACTGACGTGCAGCGCCTCTTAATTTCCATGCGAACAGGGCAAGACTTTCACACAACACTTTTGCCCAGCAGGAGCTCTTAGGCAGGGAACCCAATCCCATGGGATATGCTCAGCTGCTGGCAGCTCGTACCCACTTCCACTGGCAGCACTTGCAGCCCTTTGGTGGTAACTGGATATGGCATATTTCAGGCAAGGCTTCCCTTGGCAGGGGGTACTTCTGTACCTGAGAAGGTCAGGTCTTAGGACTTCACCTCCTCCCTCAAATACCTGCTGGCTGCTCTCCATGGTGTGCAGAACCCGTGTGCTGGGGATGCATGACTACAGCCCCTGCCTGGATGGGAGCTGGGAAGAGGATTAGCTCTGCATTCAGCTCAGATGCAATCACAAGCATATCAAGTTGTAAAGCACCACAACTTTCACAATTCTAAAAATAAGCACATGTAGTTCGTTTCAAGCAGTTTGGCAGCCAAAGGGCTAACACATTAATAACATTAGGCCAACAATAGCCCAGAACAATAAGTGCGGAACAATAGATTCTACCACTTCTGAAAATAGCCCTGCTTGGAAAAGAAGAAAACATTTTTACAAGAGCCATGAACAAGATGCAGCAGCTTCTTTATAAGTCTCCATAAAGGCTTCACAAAGTGGAACTTTGGTGTGATACCTTCAAAGTCAGGAGGGAGGGTGACCAGGACACCCTTAGATCTTGTGGATGCAGTGTGGGCTAATTGCATGCATGCGTTAATCTGAGTTTTTCTTTCTCAACCCTGCCTATGCTTATGCAACACTCTCTCTGCAAGCAGATCCACTGATTCGTTAACTCTCCAGCGTGTGGTACTAAGCAGTTTGTAAGCAAGCATGGCTTGTAGCCAAGAGCTTGGTATTTCGGCATCAGGCCTTGTTGACAAAGAGACTAGGTTGTCAAAGAAGTTAAACTTGAACACGATGTAGCAAGAAAAGTAACTGAAACTCCGTGATGGCACAGGATGAAATTCCCTGGTCTTCACCTGAAGATATGGATCCACGCTGGAGACTCAGAGTCTGATTTTTGTTTAAATCAGAACAATATGAATAACAAGTTTATGTTTAAAAGTTTCAAAATGTGCAAGTATGACGTACTGGAAGGAGCTGGCCTGCCCCCACGTACCTCTGCAGCAACAATGAGCAGCCGTGTCTACTAAAGACTTACCAAAACTGCAGTCCCTCCAGGATCTTTACTACAACCTGGTTGTTCAGCTCTGAGCACCCACGTAACACCAGTGAGCTCCAGCATCTGGTCACCACTCGGACATGGTCTGGTTCTCTGCTCACTGGCCAAGGCTCTGCCCATTCAAAGAACTTCGGGCACACTGTCAATACAAGATGAATGCCCCACCATAATGGGACCTTCACATTTAAAGCATGTGTGCTTGTGCATGTATGGGGGAGAGGAGAAAAATCACAGGACTAAAAAGCAATGATTAAGCTCAGAAATAATGGCTTCCTGTTCAAACACAGAGCTATGTCTCTTCTTAGTACAACTACCTCATCCCCAATTGTGTCTATTAAAGACAATTACTGGGGGAGACAGATATGTGTAACCAGATGTGGAATCAACGGTCACGTTATGCACAGGGCCATATGCAGCTGAAATTCTTTAGGGCTGAATGAGTTACAGATAAAAAAAATGGTGTGTGTGTTTGTGCACAGAGGAGCAGCTGTCGATGGGGAAATCCCCTTAGCCCACTTTAATCCTATGTTCCACAATCTTCAGGGATTAAACAAATACACTAACATTATTTACTGTAATGCTCCCTCCCTGGGGGGCTTCAGTCCACAAAATCCACTCCAGCATTTGCAAGTTCCAGTTGTGAAATTGTGTGCACTCTATATTTGGTAGCTCACAAGTACTCTTTTAGTTGGGCCTGGAGTGATGAAAGGACAGGGGTGAGGAATTCAGCTCAAGCAAAGGCTCACAGACAGCAGGCTCAGGCTTGGAGTGAGAGCTCATTTCTCATTGCATAGGTCCTACATGGGCACCAAAGCACTACAGTGACTGCTGAGAGGGGACCCTGTCCATAGGACTATACAAGATGCTGTCTTAAAGATGCTGCCACAGTATTACTCTTCCCATTTACACCCTGAGAGTATGAAACAAGGCTTTAAACTCAGTTATGCCTCATGTGCCTTCTGCTTTCCTTTGCCTATGATGAAATACATGTTTGAACTTGGGTACAATCCTTGTGAAATTAGTGACAAGGATTCCACGGACCATGCACAATCCTCACAGTCCCATCAGACTCTCGTGACTGTCTGGGTTCAATGAAGGCCACAGTGCCCGGCAGTAAGATGTAAAAGTTGCAGGCTGGGGCTCCCAAGAACGCTCTAACATACTTGCAATGCTGGCTGATTGCTCCATCTCTTGCTTAAGCTTAAGCTCCCCATCTAGGCTTATTATAGCTTCTTCGAAGACAGTGAACATTAAATTCTGTATTAGGCTGTCCTTGCCTTGAATTCATCCACAGTTTAACTTCTTTAACTTAGATGATTGTACCAACTCAGCACCAGAGTTTGAATTACTGCTGCCACAAATGAGGTGGCGAGCCACAGGCAGAGACAGCACACCCTGAAGAAGCCACTGCTGTTAGTACAGGAACAGGTCTGGCCTCAGGTCTTTCAGGCAGCAGCAAACAGAACAGACTTTAAAGGCAGAGGAGTTTAACAGAATCGCCGAGGGCTGAGGTTGGAAGGGTGCTCTGCAGGTCACCTGGTCCACTCCCTGCTTAAACATGGTCACCTAAAGAAGGCTGCCTAGAACTGTGTCTAGATGGCTTCTGAATGTCTGCAAGGATGGAGACTCCACAACCTCTGTTCCTTTCATGTAGTTTACAGTTAGGAATGTGAATAAGCACCTGAAAGAGGGAGAGGAGCAGGACTTCTGTGGGCAGCAGGCCCTGTGGTGCTGAGGTTAAAGAGACAGGAGATGAGATTAGAAATCTCCCATCCATTCCCCTTGCTCCTTCTTCCCTGAATAACTGAAGTTCATTTCAGACACACTGCCTGGAGTATCAGCTGGCACCTTCTGGGCCTCACAGAACCACTTGCTGCCATTCAGTACCCCTTTTTCCATTTAAATTCTGTTTTCAGGGGTTCCCTGGGGAATCCAAGGCATGGAGCATTGCTCTGCACTACACACATGACAGTCAGGATTCCTGCTTCCTCTCCTGGGTGCCTACAGAGCTCAGTCACAGTCTCACTGCTGCCACTCATGATGTTACTACACCTTGCTCTCAGAGGAGCAGCACCAGCAAGCTGTGCTGACCCCTTCATTCATCCAGTCTCCCTGGACCTTGTCATAAGTATCTAATTAGAGATGACAGCAGCAGCCTCGGGAATGGCTGCTGTAAGAGTTGCTACTCCTGTACCAAAGCAAACCTACAAGTGGGATCCTCACAGAGGAACTTAACCAATGCTCCCTTCCTCATGTTTCTAGAGAAGGGGCCACCAGTAACTTTCCCTTGCACACAGAATGAAGGGACTCACTTTGCCTCTTCTACAGTTGCCGTAAATAGAGTTTTCAATGGAGGGGGAAGAAGTCACATTTCCTATCTCACTGTCATTTTTTTACATTACTGGATACTGCAGCATCCAGTGGGTTACTATTCACAAACACATACCTGCTCCTCCGGCACAACAAATGGAGTAATTTCTGTTTCTGCTCGAGCCTTCGGCATGCAGACAAAACCGTTTTTTATTCATCAGTGGTAAAAGGCTACAGCCATTTGACTTTAAACACAGACATGCTTCTGGGCGCTCTTCCAGGAAGTCTGTGTCACCCAGGCTGTAGATCGATATGTTTGTCTGCAAAGTCACCCTTTTGATCTGTAATTTTTCATTTTGACACAAGAAATGCCTTTTGGTCAAACTTTAGCAGTCCATTAAGTTCCAGGCATAACAGAAATGGGAATCACACTGCTGTAGCCATGTGAAGATTTCCATAGTGTGGGGTTTATTTACTCATGGGTTAATTTGCTCAGCCATATAGTTGGATTCAGATGATACTGTAAATCCTGTTCTCCTGCCTCATATAAGCTCATGTCTCCTCCCCAGCTGTTTGGTGGTGGGCTCACTGCAGTCATGGCTTTATAAAACACTTTGTACATCTACTGTCTAACCTGCAGGAACTGTTAGTGCAGTTTTGCGCTGCAGGGGCTGAGCATCCTTCCAGCTTGGCCCTATCCTTTACCATGTACAAAGGCAGGGCTCTGGCCAGCACATGGCTCAGGCAGCCCGCTCACCCCTGGCACACCACGCTCTGTTTGCACAACTCAGCACATGCCTTCTCTTTCGAAGTTCAAGGTCTCAGGGCTTGGAATGTGTGCGTGTGGGGGGTCCTCCCCCCGTTTTTCTGTTAACCCCCAAAGCCATGCCGTGGCAGGATACCCCAAAAGCAAAGAGGTGGGAAGAAAATCCAACACGTTATTAATAGGACAAGCAGGTCTGAGCAGCGTTTGGGAAAATCCCCCTGCCCGGCTCCACACAGCAAGGGCTGAGCAAGGCTTTCGCATGATCTCACCACTCTGAACCAGACACACAGCTCCTCCTGTGTTGCCAACACACTGGTTTTCAGTTGCTGAAGTTTGACCCTAGGGAGGACGTGACAGACACGCTGGAGAGTTGCAAAGCACTGGAAACGCTATTCTAATCTGAACAAAGAACATCATGCTTTCAGTCCCCATTCACATGTTACCTTTCAAAAGCAAGCGTTTTGAGTCAGCCTCTCACGAATACACGTAATGCACAATTCAGAAACACTGCTGTTATAATTGATTCATTTTTACTCTTATTTTAAAGGGGTCACAAAGCTGTTTAGATTCTGAATAACTGGTTTGTCAAACCAGAATGGTCAGGACGAGCTGTATCTAAATATGGCCAAGATTTCCAGCACAACATATCTTTTAAGTACATTAATTGTAATGTGTTTTTACTAGGTAATTAAAAGGGTTTCACTTTAATCCTCATTTAATAACACCTCATTTAACAGAGGTGTCATATCCAGAGGGAGGCTGCTCAGTGTCTTCTGGAATAAAATCAAAGACCTTAAAGCAACTCAAATGGGGCACCTAAAAATCTGCATGGTTTTGGTCAAGACTTGTGTCCAAAATAAACAACTCTCCCTCACCCCCCAGAAAAAGACCCAAACCAAAACCATCTCCAGCACAGCTATGACCAGAGCATAAGCATCTTGATTAAAGCTCACTGGTGCTTCAGGACTGTAACTACTCAACTACAACCAAAATCAAACTTATCACCAGAGTGAGCGTTTCCAGCTTTGTTAACACACTGCGCAGCGCTCCTGCCCCAGGTAAGGCAGACCAAGCACAGCACACGCGCTTGGTGACAGACACACATGTGGGGCCAGACTTTCACATCCCGAGCTCCTGCTGCAAGAAGTCTCTCACCTTAAGTAACCACAGCTTCTATTGAGTCAGGGCTGTAGCAGTTTGTCCAGAGCACCTTGCCCTAGTGTAAACTTGACACATGAGCCCAGAGGGACGGCTCCCATCCTTCTGAGCCAATTAGAGCTTTTCAGAGGGGACAAAGTGCTCTGAAAGCTTTACCTGTTGAAATGTGGTATTTATAGCAAGGCCTCCACCCAGTCTTTGCCATACAGGAACACCTCTGGAATTTCTTGACTACTACAACCAACACATCATTTTTCACATTACAGGGGCCTGTATCACACACCAGGAGTGTGCTGAGCAAAAGCAACAGCCCTAAAAGATGGGTCCTGAAGACTGATTCCAGGGCATGGGTATTTTTTTCCAGTCTGTCTGTGAAGAGCTGGGGAGGCCTGAAGACAACAATGGAAGCAGGATGGCACACACAGAACTGTGTGTTACTAACCACAAAGGATTCGGGCAGGTGAGCTTGTTCCAAGAGTGAAGATTCACACCAGCAGCTCTGGTACAAAGCTTTCCTGTGGGCCCCTCCCCAAGGAGCTGGGCAAAGAGCCTGCAAAGGACCCTTCTGACAAGACACCCAGAAGTTAAAAGTGAATATTCCAGTTCTGCAGAGACTGAAGTGAAGCAATCGGTAAGCTGCCTGGATGCGTTATGGCCACAGAGAACAGCAATGCCAGAGCTTTATTGAAATACCAGGTTCTTAGTCCTGGGTTCATGGCACACGTTTGGGCAAGACTCAACTGCTCGGGTTTATAGGGTGGCAAGCCTGTTTCAGGGAGGATCTCTGTTTCACAATTGGTTTCAGCTAGAAACAAGCCCACAGAATCCTGAAGTTCTCTGCAAAAGGGCTTTTGAATCATGAGAAACAGTTTGTTTTGACATTCTGATGTGAGACAATATAGAATAAAGAGAAAAAAGTCAAAGCAGGGGGTTTCAAAGCTGGAACTTTCATCCTCAAAAGCTTCCAAATGAGTTGACAGGATTTTGACAGCACTGTAAAGTGCAAGTAAAACTGCAACTAAAACTGTATCTGTATTTTTCTAAACAAGTTCTAAACTGCATCTCCTTTTCTTCCATCAAAATGTACTATGGGGTTTTTTTGTGGCTTACTAATAACATACTGCACAACCATTTTGTACCAACCTCCCCAGGCACCTTACACACTTCTAGTAGCTACAGAGAGAGGCAGTCTCCTACCCAGTCAGTCCCAGGCTAAGTGTAACACATTAAACAGCAAACAACAGCTTTTTCAAAGCATCAAAGGAAGCAGCTAGTTTTTTGGAAGGGGCTCCTCAGCTCTTCCCAGTTATCAGCTATTGTGATTTTGCAGTGAAATTATTCTATTCTTTACATATTTTAAGCTGTCTGAAAGCAGCAATAATCAAAGTGATGTTATACAGAGCCAACAGAAATGCCCTTGCACATGTGTAAAGCTTCACACAGCTTTATGCATTAAAAATCGAGCAATCAAGGTCAATTCTTGTGTAAACAGTGTACAACTGCACTAAGCTTTTCAGAGCTGTATTTGTTTAGTCCAGGAATCATCCTCCATCTACCATTTAAGGACTCTATGTGGGAGCATTACACCAAACCCAGCACCTACAGAGAAAGTAACAGCAAGACAGATTCATCACTTCCAAGCTCACTCACCACTTGGCCACAACAGCTCAGCGCAAACATCATCTTTATTTTAACTACTATTCATCGCATTCAAGACAACTGTCCCAAAGCAAACCACAGAGAAATCCCTCCTGCGAGGAAGCCTTTGCCATGCTTCCTCAGCACAGGAATGATGCACAGGGGAGCACGTCCAGCACCAGGGCGGTCCCAGGGTGCAGGGCTCTGCCCCTCCCCGCAGCCAGGCTGGTGGCAGCTGCCAACTCACGGACGGCACTGAAGACACGCGTGAGCTCACCACAGCACCCACAACCTCCGCATCAGCGCTGTGGCAAAGACCCACGGGGACTGCGGACACCGCACTAGGTCTACCGTGCAGTTCCAGGGGGTATTGCGGCCGCCCACAGCATCTGTTTGCCCCGGGCCTCGGGATCCACGGCCTCCCCGCTGCGCTGAGCGCCGGAGCGGACCTCCCGACATCCGCGATCGAAAGCAAAAAGGGGCCGTAAACGAGGCGGCGTCCGCGGCCTCCCCGCGGCGGGGCTGCCAGCGTAGCGCACTGCCTCGGCAGGCACGGACGGGGTTCGAACCCGCGATCTTCGGTTTACGAGACCGACGCCTTACCACTTGGCCACCGCGCCCGACGGGCTAGCAGCACCGGCGCGCCGCCAGTGGAACGCAGCGAGCCGCCCGCCCCGGGGAGCTGCCGCCGGCGGGGCGGAGCGGGGCCCCCGCCAGCACCGGGAGCGGCAGCGGCACCGCGGGATGGCGAGCGCCGCCCGCCCGGTGCGCGGGGGCTCCTGCAGGCGCGGGGCGGGGCACCTGGAACGGGCGTGACCGCCCCGAGGAACCGCCCCGGGCGGCGGAACGGGAGCCCCGCCTGCAGAGCTCGGCTGCCAGCGGCCCCTGCAGGAGATGCCTCAGGACGCCTTTCCTGCTCCAGCCACCCTTCCCGCCGGCCACCAGCAGCGAGGGCCGCACCGGTGCTCAAAGACCACGAAATTACCGGCGAACATTTGTACTTCTTCCTCCCGACTGACACCTCCCGATGTCTCTCCTGACAGCAAAGGTGCGCATCGCTACACTCACGGAGTCCCCTGGGGAAACAGCAGCTCTTCTAGACGAAGACAGCCAAGCGCCGAGCTCACAGAACCCTGTTGCTGTCCCGTGTCGGGCACCTGCTAAGGAGGGAGAGCGCTGGCCCCAGCTCCCGGGTTCGGGACGTGGGGACGCTTCCCGCAAAGCAGGAGCAGTAGGAGCCAGCCCCGCTCACGCCGCACACGGGCCCAGGCTGATGCCCCCCCCGCGCACCAGGAGCCCGGCAACAGTGTTTCCACCGCTTCCCTTGGGACGGTATCAGGCAGTCTAACGTGGGTTTGTGTCAGGAAGTGTTTCCTGATATTCAGACTCTGTTCTCACATTTTACTTCAATCCCATTATCTTCTGTTTACATAGTAAAATCATAATAGCATAAATCATAAATACAATACTACATTATTAATATTTCCTCCTTTGGGTTTCCAGCTACCAAATATTTAGTCTTATGGCTAATGCTTGGTTAAAATCCAAGAAATGAATCAGCTCTCGTTTTTATCACCAGTGGCTGTAGGGCAGGAGGCTGTGGTTCTGAACCATTATTTAGCTTTGCACTGAAATGTTTCTTTCTGGTGTCTAGTTTTCAAACATCACTGGGTGGCAGAAAGTGATTCAGTATTTTGGGGTTTGTAAGCAAAAAACCCACAAACCAAACAAAAAGAAAATAAGAAAATCCAGGCACAGTTAGAACCCGCTACCAATCTGACATAATACAAGCCCTATTTTTACTTTATACCTAGGAATTTGTAACTTGGCACCATCACCTGTCTGATCAGATCTGAGTCACACAATCCCTACTACAAGAACACGTATTGCACTTGCAACATGCTCCTTTCACAAACCAGTAACACACGTGGGGGCTGAATGGCCCATTTCAAAGAGAAAGGATTGCTCTCCCAAGAGTAAGTCCCACTTTTAGGTGCTAATACATTGTGCCAAGCGTTTCCAGGCCGGCCCGTGATGCCTAGGTTGGGGTTTCATATCGCAGCATCCCAAGGCTGCCGGAGCCGGGCCGCAGGAGTTGGCAGGGTTGCGGGACTCGCGGCTGGTTTTCAGCCATGTCCTGGAGCCTCGGCGGCCCCGGGCTTTGCGGTTCAGGTGGCCGGTGCTGAAGCGCTTCCCCCCGCACAGGCAGCCCGGACGCGCTCCTCCTCCTCCCCGCTCTGGCAGCGGCGATGCGGAGAGCCCGGCCGTCCTCTGCTGAGGGAAAGCTCCGCGCACCCACCGCCCGGCTTCGGGCCTGCACCTTCAATCCCCACAGTATCAAACAGCGTTTCTGCGAATGAAGGGAAACTCCTCAGCTGCTGCTTTTCTGCAGGGCACCCCCCCAGTTCTGCTTTGCACAGAGCTCGGATAGATCCCACAGGCTGAAGGCTGGGGGCGATTTCTCTGTCATGCAGACGGAAGGATTACTGAGGGCCAGGAGCAATCCTGCTGGTGACCATCCAGGTTTTAAATAAGACCCTGAGCACATCAAGGAAAGCCACACAGTGGCCAAGAGAGACTGTGAGGCAACACCTGCAATTTGCTCGTGTTACAGTACAAGTCTTACACCATACAGCCTAAGCACAGCCTTTCAACAGTAAAGTTCCATCTACCTCACTTGGTGCCACAGCCCAGCTTTTCTTTCCTTATAGAAAGTCTGCTCTATGAGTTGCAAGCCTTACGTTACATGCTATTGCATCAAACTATTAACTACCTTGTCTGTTAGCAATCTAAGGCACAAAGATTGTGGTGTGAGAGAATAAGGATTTAAGCACTATGCCGAAAGACAAATCATCACTGCAAAATTGTATTAAAATCACCATTAACCCAAGCAGTTATACATCTGGGAGAACCTTCAATTTACTAGTCATATGTTCTAACTAACCCCTATTTTGCATCCAAAAAGCAGCTGGCTCCAAGGACAGAACTAACCCTGAGTTATGCAAGCTAGGAGAGTCTCTGCTGCATTACATGTGTCAAAAGACATTTAGAGTGGAGTGACACATTCCAGACCCCCATCTGCCATCAGCGATTTGGGAAAACACTGAAACATGGGCCATCAAGAACAGCAAACAGAACAAGGGAAAGCACCAAAGTCACAGCTTTGAGACTTCTATGTGAACAAAACACGTCTGCCAAGACAACATGAGATCACAGCCTGCTGCCAGACTATAGGAGTTGGCCAGCGCACTCGGTGCTCACACGAGATGCGTTTCCTCTCTGTAACGGCTTGCCTTGCCACCATCCAAGTGTTCAGGAGTCAAAGCTCCTGCAATCTATTTCCTACTCTGCTACTGCCTCATTTAACCTCTGCCCAGCTTCAAACCCTCCTTCCCTCCCTCCAAAAGATATGAGCCTGATAACAATCACCTCCCAGGAGTTCTGAGCTTTAATTCCTTATTGCAAAGTGACCCAAAGCTCTCCCCAGCACAGTAAGAACAGGCATGAATTGTCAGCAACTATTGATGTACACTATCCCCAGAGTAACAGCTGATTTACTTTCCCAGTGTGTCTTTTTTGCATACCAGTGAGTAACTGATGTGGAAGTAGGTCAGTAGTACAGCATGTCAGCCTGGGCTAACAGGGGTTAGCCTGAGATTTGGGAACACTGCTCCTTGCCTCTCCGGTGAAGTGGTTTAGCATACACTGCAGGCAGTTTTCTTTGAGCCTGCTATTATAAATCTGACTATCCAGCACTCCATTGCCATGAGGAACATGGGAATGGGGAAGCCTGGGAAAGTAACACGCAGGTAGGCTGCCCCATGGATTATCTATACACTTTGCTCCAATTCCCCAAATACCTGTACCTACCGGGCAGAAAAGCTGCCCAGCAACCACATGGGATGATATTGTAAAAGACGTATACCAGGTTCAGAAGCTACTGACAGCCAAATCAAAGCAGTTGGCACACTATAATCAATTCAAGATCATCAAAATGCTTTTTAAAGGAAAACATTTGTCCTGCAAAGCTTGAACTCAACACCGAAGTCTCTTCAAAATCCCCTTTCCCCCCGCTTTGAGCCCAGCTTACCACCTTAGACTCCACTTCAGACATTAAACACAGGCCTAGCTCTCTGGCTTTACACCCTTCATCATCATTCACACAGGTGAAAACGGTCACATTTTTCCTCATCAAGGACACTAACAGCACCTGCTGAAGCAGGCTGGGTGTGGGAGCAGCAGCTCTTCAGAAAGCAAACTTCAACTCCATTAAACCCACCTGTGGAAGCACAGCCCTGCGGCCATGGCAGGGTGGTATTTGCATCCGCACTCTAATGGTTTCCCTCCAGCACGCTGTCGGGCAGAGCTGCTTGAGGAGATGCTTCACCCCAGGAGCCACCCTGTTACATCACAAAGGCCCCGTTTTCCCCTGTAAGCAGCACCCAGCACCTCTGTGATCTGACCGCGGCTGCCCCTCGACCACCAGCACTTCCCCAAAATTAAGGGCCCCTCTTTTCAATAGCGGTGCCCACAGAGACCCCTGAGGTGCCCATGGCGTCCTCCCCTCACTCCCTTACAGAAAGTAGCCTTGAACCAAAACAGCCAGTCACTTCATCGGTCATTTTTTACTCTAGCAGTTAAAATAACCCCCGCAGAAGGTGCCTGCGGGGCTGGCCCCTCAAACAGGAGGCTATTAAACAAAACGTACCTCAGAGTGCTGGTCGAGGAGGCCCCGCGGGCACTGCTGTGTCCTCCGCCGTCCTGCCGCGGTGGTGACTCGACGTCCGAGGGTCTCCCTTTGTCCGCGCTGCCCTGGCGATGTGCCGCAGCTCCCCGCTGCTGCCCGAGGCTTCCCACAGCCCCCCGGCCCCTTCCGGGCACTCTCTCATCCGGGCACACCTGGGAGCCGCAGCTGGGCCCGGCCATGGCAGAGCTCCCCCTCAGGCCTCAACCCAGCACAGCGGGGCAGGGGAACGCCGCTGCCTTCAGCCTCTGAAGTGAAAAATAAAACCACCCCCTTGCTTCTGAGGCAGCTTTATAATGTCAAGCAGGTGCCAAACTCAGTCAAAAAAAATCTGCTCCATGAGAATGGAACATAGTATTTTATAGTTCCAAACGTCGTGTTTTGGGACATTTAGGGGATACTGATGATTTCTTTCTTGTGACTCACCACAATTTATTACCTCTTTGTGCCCAGGGGCTGGTGAGCGGGGTGTTGATAAACCACAAGATGCAGGAGAGGGAACAATTCAAGCATCTCACCAGATGAGGGGGTCAACACTCAAGAAATGAAAGCAGCAGCTCACAAAGAGGTTGATGGATGGGAAGAACGCTTCTAGAATGGGTCCCTGGTTGGCAGAGTTACAGATGGCCCAGTCTCACAACCCATCTATTTAGCTTCCCAAATGCATCAGGAGAGTGCTGGGCTACAAACCCCAATGGAAGTATATTCCCCAGGAGCCGAAATGTGGAAAGTGACACACTCAGTTTCTCACATCTGCAAGAGGAAGATCTCCAGTCATGCAGATCCAGGGTTAGGCCTTACAAAAAGCTGCCACAGAAGCCATGAACGGAACAGGAGAAATAATCTAAAGCATTTGCCCTCTCTAAGAAAGAGTCTCCATGAATTGGTAATACTATTTCTCTTTCCATTTCAATAGGCAAAGTAAATCACTTGTCCATTCCCACAAAAATAATCCCAGACTGAAGGTAAACTGAAATGGGCAATGTATTCAAATGAGGTTTTGGTTTGGTGTCCATTCAAGTATAAAACCAAGCAAATTTGCTTTAGTGTGAATAAAAACTATAACTGCCAAGTCAGGACCATAACATTGATTTAAGTGTTTTATTATTTTGAATTAACTAAAACCAACAAGTGGATAGAATGGATCTCATAATGATACCACAACAATAAATCTGGGGAGTGCGTATGAGACGCTGCCTTACGAAAGAGACCAGCCATCTGACACAACATTTCTCAAAGACAGAGAACTGCTAATTATGTTGAATTTCATTTGCTACATAATCTCAACCATGACCTAGTGCTTCTAAAAAAACCTGTACAAAATGAGTTTTTACATCTCAGAGGCACATGAATACAAATCTTATCTATTTTATGTATACACATGTACATTACATGGAAACCAGAGATGAGGATCAAATTAAAAAGTGTATACCAAAAGTGCCCAAAACAGGAAACAAAATGTGAAAATGCAGCTTCACAACAGAGAAGTAAAAGGCACAAGTACTAAAATACGTAACCATGCAAAAAATGTCAGTACAGTCTGTGCACCAAAGCAAACCAAATGACTCTCACAACTGATACTACAGTAATTCCCAAAATATCTCAGTATTTAAACATATCATCAGTGCAACATTTGCTGCCCTGTAGTGTATTACAGTGTTCACATGATATGAAATTCTTAGGTCCTCTTCTGACTTCCTTTCTCCAAAGCCAGAATAAATTAGCTGTGGATAAAGTATTAAACAAAACAGGGCTGATGCTGAGCAGTGCAAGATCATCCCTGCTCCAACTTACTAGGTGGAAGAGTAACCACAGCCCTCCTGCACCCGTCATTGTCTATGTATTGACTGTGTGTCTGACAGAACTATCACATCTGCACCCTTTGCCAGGGTGAATGTGGCTCTGCTGAGTGATGTGAGAGCTGATAGCTCAGATGTCACACTTGCACCACTAAAAAGATATTCTTGGAGTAGGTTCCAAACTATACTATAGAAATCCATGTTTGTTAATATATGTTTTCATCAGGTTTAAAGTTTAAGTAAATAGTAATCTCTCCCCAATTATATGTTTGAATAGGTACTACTCTCGCAGCTGAACAAAACTTTGAGTAAGCACAGAGAAGAGTTCTCAGGAACACAATGTAGCCCTGTCAGCTGGCTCCACACTGTGGCAAATGATGGTAGTGACCTGAGTTGCAGGTATTTCTACAACAATATTTTGAATTGAAAAATACTGAGAAAACCACCCCAAGGATGCTGCAAGGGGACAAGATGCCAGCAGCTATTGAACTATCTCCTTTAAAATCAGCTGTGCTACATCACCTGTCATGCCTTCTTGACAATGTTTCTTGAGTAACAAATGAAATAACTGGAATATGAGCACTGCTACTTACACCAGAACCAATCCAGGAACTGCTCAGTCAAAGTTTGAGTCAAGTTTTCACTTGAATCAGTATAAGCCAAGCCACTGATTTGGCAAGTGTTTGATCAGCTGCTACTTCCTTCCTTCCTCAGAAAACATCCCTCAGACCACACCATGCAGTACTTGTTTGAAGAGAAAACAATTTTATATTCACTGCCATTAAAGAAGAGAAAAAAGTATTCGTTTATTTGTAAATTCTACTTCTTAGATTCATCAGTAGCACTAGGATGCAGAGACTGCTGAGCAGTGACCGATGGAGCAGGCCATGGTGTGTGTTTATGTATTAGCTTCCAAGCCCTCAATTACTAACCAGACCAGGGAGCCTACATACTGTAGGCCAAGATCCTGCTGGAGAGTAATGCAGTTCTGCTGAAATGAACTGGGCATTGCTGCATTCAGGCAGCAAAGTATTTGATCCACACATCTTTGAGAATTAATAACGCTGTGTTCAACTCCCTCCAGAGCTGGCTGAGAAACATTCTGAATTTCTCCCAAGACTAACAGGAAAGTTGGCAGCAAAAGGGTACTGGAGGTTTTTTTCCTTTTTGAGACTTGCTGCAAATTAGAATATTAAAGACTCCTTAAAAATAGATGGGATGGTTACAGTTTGTCACTGCTGCGCTTCAAAACATGAGAAATTCTCAAACAGTTTGCATCTTTAATAGAAGTTATTCAGAAAGCTGAAAAATACTCTTTTATGTCAAGGTAATTTTGAACCAGTATCACACTTCAAAACCAGAGCTAGGCAGCAGCCTAAGAGTGATGTCTGGAGGGAAGCAGCCAGTATGAGAAAAATCTTGAGGGACATTTCAGGTACTCCTAGGTGCAAGTTTTGAAACAGATTTTTTATGCAGTAGCTTGTGTGTGGGATCAGCTTAACAAAGGACAGCTGCTGGTGAGAAGCAGTCATTTTTTTCACTGTACAAAAATACCTGCAGTGGTTTGCAACTGGTTTGACCAGAATATCACTTAGCTTTTCTGAATCTATACCAGACTGAACTAAGAAGCAGATCAAGATCCAAGCACCTTGGATTGTGTTTGCATCCCCAAGGGTTAAGTGAAAAGCACAGATCTGACACAAGAACGTTTACTGCACTTGAGCAGTGCTAGAATGAAATGATACCACATTTCTGTATCTGAAGTTATTTACCCAGGGAGGTGAAGCCATTGTTCCACCCACAGTGACACTGTGGCAGACTGTACTTCCCCAGCTGGGCTGTGAGTACAAAGGAAGCCCACAATAAGGAATTTACCAGAGAACAGACACTGAAACCAGTGCTTCACTATCTCCCACATCTCCTGTCTGTTCTGCCATTGTGGCTGTCTGACACTTAACCAAAATATGCACTCTGCCACATCAGTATCTGATTACTCTCTGCTCCCATGACTCATCAAGACGTCCCCTATTATCAAGTTACCTGCATGCCATAAAACATGATGATTTCTTTTCTGGGATAGAAGGGTTCTCCCAAGGCTTGGGCTGCAAAACAAGTTGGTTTAATATGTGTAGTTACTGTAGCTACTCAGTCTAAGAATGCAATTGCTAACTGGCATTTTTAGAGGTGGATGTCTTAGAGGAAAGTGTATCTGTCAGTGAAACACCTCTCCCACCTCCAAATCACATTAGTTGTCAAACATATCAAGCATCTGGATATGTATTTGAACATAACAGAAAGCAGTAGCACACTGAGGGCCCCACAGGAGCAAAAGCATAACTTTTATGCAATAAAACAAAGCTACGACCACCACCAACATAGTGGTAAGGCAACTCTTCAAATGCAAACACAGGAGTAAAAGCTTCTAAATGCTAAAGCAGTTGGGTACAGAGCTGCACAAGAAGTCCTGCCAGCCTTTAGAAAACCCACTGCTGAGTACCCTTGGCTATATACCACTTTCAGGATTTCAGCCAGATTTAGTGACTATTGTCACTATTAGTGGCTATTCATTTACATATAATTACCTGCAAACACCTTGGCTATCAACTACAGTCATGTCTTCTTCTGTTCATGTCCGTGGGTCTGTGTCTCAGTGAAGTAAGCCAGGCTCCCCAAGTGCTCAGCACCACTTTCAGTCAAATAGTCCTCAACATTTGCTGATGTTCTACCCTAATGGGAATGGGTTTTAGATCATTAAAATTTTGAAGCTAAGTCCAGTTTACTCTAAAAATATTTAGGGGGAAACATTCAGTCATCACTCTGACCTGCCACAGCTTCATTCATACTTAAATCCACTGCATGAGAGCAGGACAGAAGTGTAACTTACCAAACACAGCTCCAGTAGCAGCGATGCTGGCTCACCCAGCCCTGCTCATCACAGCAGGTTAGCAAAAGCCACCTGACAACTTGAAATAGTTCTCTGTGGACTATAAAAAGAGCAAAGTCCTTGGCACAACCCACAGACGGCATCACTTAGAGGGAAATGCCGTCACTAAAGTGCAAGTGAAGAGTTCTGGCTTAAATGTTCCTCTCCTGCCTTCCGGGAAGGGCACAAGTGTGTGCTGTCCATGACAGAACCTTTCGCAATGTAGCACATCGGAGGTCATTTTACATCATCTCCAGGCAGCAAAGGAGTAGTCTTTAAATCCCTTCTTCCCCCTAGAAGCCTCAGGAAACCTGCCCTGAGACATCACTGTTTAAACAAGACTGCACAATTTCTTCCAGAGCACTGAAGTCTTACATGCTTTGTGCACTGCGGTGTTGTCCCATGGTTATTCCTCTGGTCCCTTTCACTTCCCAGTTACTTTACACCTGCCTGATTCAGGTATATAGAAACAAGTTGGTTTTATTGTCTTGCCTTCAAGAAAGCCTGATTTCAGTACTTCCCCCGCTTCCCATCACTCCAGTAACACATCACTGAAGGCAAGAGCACAGAGATTGCAGAAAAATATATATATATTTACATCCATAACTGAATACAGTCTTATGTATTCAAATTCAGGAAAAATGCATCACATATACACACCAAGATACATCAAGAGAATACTAGGGGCAAGACACTGCCAACAGCAAGAAATACACAGAAAAGCACAGTCATTGCTACTGTAACATTCTTCTGGGGAGTGTATTCAACAGAGGAAACATCTCTATGCACTGGGGAAAGCCAGATATTTGGGCCTGTTTTTCTGCACCAGTTGGTGTGAATCAAAAATGTGGTATTTTTACTTTTAAAAAAGTGCATGGTATAGTTTTCTTTTCAGCATTCAACTATCCAAGAAATTCCATAAGCTCCTTCCATAAGCTACATTATTCATTAAAAAGGTCCTAGCCCTACAGTACACAGATTCAGCTCAGGAGAACACAGGCACATGTTGAAGTCCATCCTATTTAAGGCAGCATTTCAGCATACACTCAACTTTAAAGATTTAGTGCTCTGTCCAACTGACTTCTATGAGCAGCCACAGTACACATTTAAAGTTAAGCACCTGCACCACTGCTCTTTTAAATCAGGATGCATTCGCTATTCAGAGCTTTAAATACGCATGTGTGTACCCAGCCTGGATTGGCAACTGCTGCAACACCAAGCTCTTTCCCTTTTTACTGCCCTAATGATAAAAGCCATTCCATGTTAGACTTCCCTCCACCACTGTGTTAGGACCCAGCCAGTCCTCTTCACAGCTTGCCCACAGAATGTCGGTCTCAAAGGAGTGAGGTGTACCTGGGGTGGGAAAGCAAGTCAACCGATAATTTCCAGGGCTGCTCCTCCTCCCTCTAATGTGAGCTATTTCACGCAATTTTTCTTTCTTTTTTTTTTTTTTTTTTTCCCTTTTGGTAAGAACTAGAATGTGCTCCTTCTTAAGGCTGAAGGGGCAGGATCCTAGAACTCATCTTAATGGCCCATGATAAACCCCTGAAAATAGAGGAATAGATTTGAAGTGCTTCTTTGCCTCAATGCTACACAGGGACCCTGGCATAAAAATACACACGTTCACACACACTGAAGAGCAGGCTGGCTCGGAGCACCCCAAAGCAGGCTCCTAAGTGAACTTACATAAAAAGCACTTCGTGCTGACAGTGGCAAACAAGTGGATGGTGATTTTTTCACAAAAAGCAACAATTCTGCAGTATCTTCCTCTTCTTCCCTTTTACTTTGAGTCCTTCCTTTTCCTCAAAGTGTTTTTTTATTTTTTTTGTCCTGTGTGTGGTTTAAGTACTAAAACTAAATCAAATAGGAAATACACAGTCAGCACCAGTCAGGAACTGAACCTGGGTATGTTAATTGGTTTGTGGTACCCAAATTCCTGGAAGAACGAAAGAACAATTCTTGCTCCTAAAGTTAGGGCCACATCCATGTGTTTCCATTGTCTTTTTTACCTTTACAACTAGAGGTAGAGTAATTTTGTCCAGTATCTAAAACAGCATGATCCAGTTATATTGTTATTACATTAATATACAGTATTCATCTTACCACAGGTATTGAAAGTGCATGGAAAAAGTCTAACCAAGCCAATTCAATGACAAATAACAGTGTACCAAACATCATATAAACACACCCGCGCACCCACACTCACACATAGTGTATATATATATTTATAGATTAATTTACAGTATCAGAGTGTTGTTTAGATCCAGTGGCATGTGCAGAAATATCAGGCAGTTGCTGCTTTGCCTTCTCTCATTCTCTTCAATTCTTTATCTCCAAGATAGATGGATTATGGTCTAGGATTGCCAAAATGATCTTGTCCATATACTGTCGCAATCTGTAATTGATTTCTTCCTGTTCTTTAAGGGCTTCCATGAGCTGAAACACAACATTTCAAAGTTACTCTTGAAATAGTTTCACTAGTTTACATAATAGCATGAAGTTCAGGCAGGTGACAGACTAGTACCTACTCAGTGTCACCTTTTGTGATAGGTATTCTACCTCTAGCTCCTCCCTGTTTCTGTATGCGAAACAATCTGGATGTTAAAGATCTTTACTATTAAGAAAGGTGGTGAACAGTCACCACGAGAGATCTTTTGGCAGATTATTTGACACAAATTCCCTATTTAAAACACCAATCCATCCTGCATCCACACCATGGGTGAGCCTCCCGATACTCCACTGGCCCCTCAAACTCTCCGAAGATGAAGACTGCTGGCTTTTTATACTCTGCGTGTTTAATGCCAAACTGACAAAGCCGTCCAGGAGCATTAGAGCCCTAGATCCACCCTAATGTGATTTGGCATCCATTTTCATTAGCCTTGATAAAAGTCCCACCCTGAGTCTGCAGTTTCTTACCTTCATTTGATTATACAGGAAAAAAATGGCACATTGAGTAAAGTTTATGTAAGATTTAGGAAGCCTGGGCCACAGTTGGCACTTTCCTCCTTTACAAAGGTAGTGCTGGGTATTCTTTGCATGAGCCAGAGGCATGAGATAAACAATGAGAAATAATTAGGTAAAAGCAAATTGGACTTCTGCTATTGTCAAGAAAAAAAAAATCATTAGAGTTCAACAATTAAACATCCTTCACAGAGCTCTGGTTCAGCAAGAAACTCAAGTAAGTTCTTCACTTCAAGGCACTGCTCAGGAGCTAAGGCTAACAGGGTCATTCCAATACAGATTAGGTAAAAAAAGTCTGTCACAGGACACCTCTTGAAAAAGAAATGGGAAGTTCTGTCCAGAACATATGAAGCATAAAAAGCAAACAACTCCTTTCAATCAACTTTCATCACTAACCTGTCTTTTTCCCTGGGAGCTCTTAGATACTCACTAGCCTGATTTCACGATCTGTCCTTGCACACTACCTACTTTCTTCAAGAATTCAGCTCTGCTACAAGAAATACATAGCTCAAACATAGATCTAAGTGAGAGCTTGTTACCGAACTGAGAACTGAATCTAGAAGAGAAAGTGAAAATTCAAGTAACTATGGTAATTTGTGTGAAATTAATGTCATAATATCACAATACCCTGTAAAGTAGCAGATGTTAAATTGTTAAAATCCATTGTAAAACTTCTCATGGAGATTCTAATAATTCCAATATTGTGAGAGACAAATGGAAGAGTAACATTAAAAGGAGCATCCAAACCTCTGTTAGATTCAAGGCAATCTTCTAACAATCCTGAACTCCTAGAAAAAGCTGATTGTTTTCTGCTGTTCATTTGTCAGCTTCAAATAGTTTAACCTTGACAGCTAATTACATTGAAACCCGCGTATTTTTGGATGTAGTACTTGATAAAAAAAAGCACATTACCTCATCTCTTGATGCAGAATCAATTTCAGCAGCCAGTGACTGGGCTTTTGTTTGTGTTGCAAAGAGATTTTTAGCTTCATAAAGACTAAGACTTAGGATCTGTCCATTGAGATCATCATTTTGGTCACGAAGTTTCTGATTCTCCTATTTAAGGATAAAAAGACACTGATTTAAGTTCTTCCCATAAGGCCTCATTGAACAATAAATCTTTTGAATCATAGGTAGCTTGGATGACACAAGGTAAGGCTGCAAGCTAGCAGCAACACTCTTGCCACCAGACAAGGCTACCCTGACTGCATCACAGGCATTTCGTATGTGCACAATTTACACTGCCTGTGCAAAGAAGTCCTAGACAGATGCAACATGGTTCTTGTGCTTGTGTGAGAAAGGGGACACAAAATCTAAAGGCAGTATGTTATGAGCGGCATTTTTCAAAGCAGTGCTGTGTATTTCACATGGATTGAGAGGCCCATCCCTGCTCACCTGCTTCAGCCTTTTTATTTCATGCTCCATTTCCACCTCTCTGGTTTTGGCATTGAATTCACTCACACTGGATGAAGAGCTTCTCCCACGTCCAGGACGCTCACATTCCAGCTTGTACAGCTGCAGGTGCTCTAGTTCCTTCCGCAGGTCTTCAATGAGCTGTGGGCATGCAAGCAGGCCATGTCTCTTCAGTCCCTCCACAACCAGCCCTCCCCATAAGCAGCCAGCTCTGTGCTGCACCTTCATACTCCAACAACAGCACTCTGTGAACCTGGCTGAGGTCAGACAGCCCTACAATAGAGCCACTTGCTCTTCTATGGAAGAACAAGGTCACTTAAACCTCTTCAGAGCTAGAAGTGTCTCAATCTCTAACCTTTATGTCTGAGAGGCATAATTCCCCTTGCAAACATAATAAAGGAAATCTTAGGGCACACATTTGAGGGTTCAAGTTCTCAAGAAGTTGGCAATCCTTGACCCAAAGTGGCTACATTTATTCTTGCAGCATTCATCACTCTATGGGTACCCTTCCTGCAGAAACACAACCCAGTAACACATTCACTGGATGCTGCATTTTCACTATTCATTCTGTCTGTGCATTCTTTGCTCAGATGGGCTTCTATGCAGATGAGATGTGATTGCCTGGTCTTACATCCCTCTTCACACCTACCTCCTGTGTGGCTTCCCTCTCCTTGTTAAACTCCAGCCTGTTCTGCCGCAGCTTGTCCATCATTCTCTTGTACAAATCCATCTCGTCCTTCAGTCGCAGACTAGTGTCTTCCAACCTATCTGACATGCGCTGCCTTTCCTAGAACAAATGGGCAACTTCACAGCTAGTTTGCAAGTGCACGAACCATCTTCAGTTTTACCACACAACTCTAGACACACTTTGCCATAAGCTGGCATGTGTCTCAGGGCATTCCTGACACTAAAGGTGACCAATGTTCCAATTCCATTAATAGTCTTTTTTAGGGAAGGCAAACTAACGAAGCTGGGCCAACCACTACATGAAGTTTGCTCTTACACAAATCAAGCTGCTGTTAAATTGCTCAAGCACTTGGGTTTTGTTACCTCATCTAATTTCTCCGTTTGTGATTTCAGTCGTGTGACAGTGCATTTCAGCTCACCATTTTCTTCTTCCAGTTGCTGAACCCTGTGTCAATAACAAAAATCTTACAGCAAGTACCTCAAGAATGCAGACATGCAAAATAGCATGTTCTAAAAAGCCATTTGATAGAAAGACCAAACAATATTTCTAATATTACAGTTTTTTTAGCAAGAGCTATTGAGCACCATTTGTTTGGTTTTGGGGCCAAAAATGCTACACTGCCCCTCAGATTCTTATGCTCCTAACAACAAGCATCAAAAAAAGAATTAAGTAGGAAGAAACAAATGCAGGCACAAGTGTATGCTACAGCTGGTCACAATTCCCTCCTTGAACCCATGCCAAATATCCAGCTAAGCTGCCTACATGGGCCATGTGGATTAAAGCATTAATGTAAAGCATCCTCTGTGCACTGTCTGGTTGTGAACAGCCTACGTTTACATGCAAAGTAAAAAATGAATAAAAGGAACCTGTCCTGTGTTCTGAGTGGCACCAGGATGTTTGTTACCTTGTATTCAGCAGTTCAATTTCAGTGCCTTTCTCTTTCTCATACTTGATATATGCTTCTCTATGTCTCTTTATCTCTTCTTCCAGGGTCTGTTCTGCTGATGTTTCTTGGTCTTTCAATAGTTCTTCTAGCTCATGAACTCTAAGGAAACCAGAGTGCATTTCAGTAACAGTTTCAACAAGTACTTTAAAAAACCCAACAGTGTGCAACTTCATTGCCTTTCTTTTTCCTTCCGATTCCTTTATTTAACTCTACTTTGGGCACTGGAAGCTGCTCTAAGGTTTCCCTGAAGCCTTCTCTTCTCCCAACAACCCCAACTCTCTCAGCCTGGCTTCATCGGAAAGGTAGTATCAGTTCATCTATTACTCTTTCATTCTCAGTTTTGAGAAGATGGGACTATGACCCAGCCTTTTGCTCTTGCTATATGCAAGAACAAACAATGGTAACCTCTGCCACAACAAAGGAGCTTGCTCTATACAAGTCAGTAACATCTCTGTACTAAGAAACTTGCTTGGAAGGCCTCTGCTTACTGAAAATTCAGCAAGGCAGCCCTATTCCAGCTGGACTTCTCAGTTGAAGCCTTATCTGTTAGCATTAAGGCAGATGACTTGGTCATATTTTACAGGTAGAGATTTTCCTTCCCTACAACTCTATTCCAGCTTTGCTCTGACATAAGAGAACTGGCTCTGTACTTTATTACCTGTGAACTAGCTGAGTGTTCTCTTGTTTCAGTTTGCTCTTCAGGTCACCATTTGTCAGGCTGTCATTCTCCAGTTCTGTCACCTTTTTTTCTAGGTACGTTACCTGGAAGGGGAAGTGGAAATGGAAAAGAAGTGAGAGTTGGAATCTCTCTTTGTACATCCCTTCACTGTCCCTAAGCGGCGTTTAGCTATGCTACCTTTCTAAAGGGATCATACTTCCCTGCAAAGCCAGCAGCAAAATTAAGTTCTGAAATTCTGAGTTTCCCAGACCCTGCATCTTCTTTGAAGGTGATCAATGCAAGCACACAGTAAAGAAGTACTAACACAATGCCTAGATCTGTACTGACAGTTCTTGCGTTTTCATGAAGCAAAAATCATAGTATTAATGGAATAGAAAGGACATTTTGAATAAGCTACTTCAGATCATTGATAACCATGATCTGAGAACTCGAGAACTTTGTCAGTTTGATGCATGCCTCCAGCAGGATTTTGTTGGGTACATTAACTGCAATGTACTCAGCTTCTCACCTTTTCAGTGATATCATTATCACAGGAGTCTATACTGTCTCTGAACAGGTCTTCTGTGCTGCCATTACTGCTGCTGAAGTTACTGTGGTGGAAGAGCTGTCTGAAAGACCAGAAGGATAATTATTTTGCTTGGTAAGGATGGAGGAGAGAGTCTGGGTACTGCCCTATAGCCTGGATTTGCACTCTGAACATCTGATGCTAAAATCAGTGCAACCATTTCAGTGACAATTCCAACTGTTTAAGCACAAGTCTTACAAGAGACTGGCAGCTAAATGAAGTCAGTGAGCACAATCAATGGCACTGGTTCTTGGGTGAGAGTTCTTTGTTGCTTTTGATAGCATCTGCCACCATTATTAACATAAGCTAAAAATTGCCTTATTCACACTGTGTGTTGAGTTGTATATGCCTTATTAGAAATTAATGCTAAGGTCACCATCGTGCACTGGTTGGTACAGTTAATCTAGAACATTTCGTGCTGTACGAACTTCCATAAGAAGCAGAAGAAGAGAATCTCAAGCAGTTCCCACTACAGAATAGAGAGCATTGGAGATTACCTAAAATATTCTTGAAGCTTACAACCCTCCCCAGCTCAGGGCTGGTTCATTCAGTCAAAGGAAGATCACAATTCCATATGACCTTTTTAAAGGATGTTCTTGCTTTCCTTTGCATTTCAGCAACAACCACAAATCCTCATTGCATAAAGGTGAAAGCAGCAACAGCTGCACTGCTGCAACAGCAGTATAAAGGGAGAGAGCTGGCAGACAAGAAAGCAACTACATTCTTAACAGAGCTCCTTCCAGTTCATGGGCCTGCTCCAAGACTAGCAGTGGCTTCTAAGATTCTGTAACATCCCTATCCAAACATAGGCCCCTTCCCTTGAAAACTTGGCTTGGCACATTTCTGTTTTCCTAAACTTATTCCTTCTCTCTCCTCCCACCCCCACATATGGAATTGTTACAGCTGATTCCACATGTATTCATGAGAAAGTTGAAGACTCTTACCTCCCAAAAGCTGTGCTTGATATTTTCCTGTTAGGGCTACATGGATACGGAAGGAATGATACAGGTATTAAACATTTATTTGATCAATGTTGAATTCAATCTTAACTTAAACTCCAGGTAAATTGCACAATGAAACATAATATTGACTTTCCTAGTGAAGTAAAACAAAAAAATCTGTGCACAATATTCTTGGACAACTTCATCAAAAGCTGCAGTCACCAACAATGAGAAGATGAATGGAGCCATGAATTACTGTGATTATTAATAAGTCAATTTGTAAATACTGCTATATTTAGTAGATATTTGTCAGCGTAAATCAGAAACTAGCATTAGAAACATCACAAAAGGACACTGAGTTAGTGATGGACATTTATTCTGGATCTCCAGTTTTTAGATGATTTTATAAACAGTTAGTTTAATCCTTCCCCATAATGCTTTCCAGCTCAGCACAGGAACTGAATTACTTTCTGTTTTCACAGTTCCATTTTGCAGCCAGAGACTAGTATTATCTAAATGAAGGACCAGACTCCAGACAACAGCACCAGAACCAAATCCAAATACCCAGCTGCATCGTTTGATAACGGGATGTTGTATCTCTGTGTGCAGAGACACACAGATCTCTATCAGAGTACCACTCTCTTTGAGCCCAGTATGTACAGCCTCACTCACACCATTACCAAAGCCCATGCCAGCCATGGGCTGGGTATCAGAAAACTCCTTGCTAGGACAGGAACATTGTTCCTATCAAATACTATGCTGCTGTGTCAGCAAGAGAAGCAGCAGTACAGTGCACTGTGCCAAGAGTTAGGCGGACAGGCAGGATTTACATTCAGTGTCTAGGGGGAGCTAGAAGCCCACCAAATCATTTCCCTTCAAAACCCCTAAGATGACTGTTGGAAGCACTGTATTCTTTCCAAGTGCTCAGTATAGTTTAGAAGTGGATGGAGTGGCAGAGACAAAATTGCAAGGAGAAAGCTGAAATTGCAAAGAACCCCACAAGTAGCTTCTGCCACAGGATTAATCATTTTTTCCCTAGAGAACAAAGGGAAAAAAAAATATCCCACAGGAAAGAAGTACCTCTGTTGACCAATAGCTTTAGGAGAGGTGTATGTAAGGTTATAGCCATTAGATAAGCATCTGCCAGATCATTCTTCCCCACTTGGGGAAAACAGAAGCTCACTATAGATCTGCACTAAGCAGCACAGCAGACCCCATTTCATGGGAAAAAATCCTGGAAATACCACTCTCCTCTGCAATCAAAGAGTTCATTGGTTAAAATATTTGAGTTTCCTGATGCTGTCTGCACCTTAAGTCAGAAAAATACTTATTATCTAATGAAAACAGCATTTTCCTTCAGGCTAGATGCCAAGGTCTGAATCTCTTAACTGATTTGCAAAAGCAAAAGATGTGTAAGACAGAATTGGCTATAGGCATGGAGAAGGCCCTTTCTTCCTCTCCTCCTGCTACTAGCTAGTCCCATTTGAAGGGTGCATTGCTAAATGCAGTGCAATAGGCTGCTTACCTGTTTGCTTTCAAGTTTTTCAGCCTGGCTTCCAAATCGTTGAGTAGATTTATCTTTTTGCAGCACTGTGAGCAGTAAACATCCAGTAACTCGCTGTTATAAACATGCCTCATTTTTCGGGGTGTTTGGCCAGCACTGTTTGCAGGAAAGGAGAGATGTTACTAGCTATAGGAACCAACTCACAACAGGTTTTCTTCTTGACTGTATCTGTATGTCAGAATCACAGGCAAGGGGCTTCGGGTTATCACCTCTAACCACAGCTCATCTAACTTAGAGCTGATGATGGAGGATACTGGTCTTAGGGGAAATCTACATCTCTGAGTTGAGGCTTTACAGAAGACATGTTCTGGGTGTCACTGCAAAGAATCAGTTTGGGTGATTGGAAGAACAGCAAAAGATAAAGAGAATCCATGTAACGCACGTAGCAAAAGCAGCTACAGTATGTTCCATTTTAGCAGTGCCCCTCTTTCATCTTGCCCATCTTCTCACTATAACCTGGCATGCAACCTGAAGAGTCTTTCCTCCAAGAGAAAGACAGGAAGATGAAAAACAGAGTGGTCTGGCAAGGACGCATCAGACAAACCCCCTCAGATGGTAGGACGGAAGGAACCCTGGAATGAGGAGAGAGGGGGAAGTGGACATAGGTCTAAAGAGGAAATAAGAGTAACTCTTGGCATGAAAAAGAGAAAATTAACCCAAATAAATGAGAGCAATCATGGTATGAAGTGCACAGAGCCCCAGGAATGAGAATGGAACCTGATAAACCTCAGGAAATAGGGGATGAAAGACATAAGCCATCACCATGTAGAGGCAGCAGAGAAAGGTGCTGGCTCTGCATGCATGACAGAGGTGGCAAGGTTGGATTGCAGAAGTGCTTGAAACAGAGGGTAGCTCATGGGGGTTGCATGCAGAACAGAGGTATGCAGTGAGCTTGTCCTGTGTTAGCAATGAAGCTCAAGACCTTCATGTGCTATTAATCCAAGAGGACAAATCCTAGAGCATCTCCCTTCTTTTGTTCAACTAAACCCCTGTCCATATACAGCACTTGACCGATCAGGTTGGTGGCAAGGATTTGTAGTATCAGAACACTAAAGAGAAACAGCTCTCTTGCAGGTCTTCTTCCACTGTATCAGGGCTGATGCACAGCAATAAGCTGGTTTCCAGCTTGCAGCAGATAACTTCCAATACTAGCTCTTAACTGTGAAATCTATTGTCTGCAATAGAGAGAAATCTCTACATGCAAAACCACACAGTTATTTCAACAGAGCCCAGCAGAGGTTATCAGAAACAACGTATTTGCTATAGCTCTTATTAAATACAGGAGGGCAGAAAATGAACTGATAACATTTTGCTTTTCAGGTGAGTCTATGTAACCAGTGTAAACTCTGGTATGCTCACCCATGCCCAGAGAAGAACAAAATGGAAAAATTGTTTGTTAATGAATAAGGAGCAACCTGGAAGATACAGATGAGCCAAGGTCAGAGTAGGCGTTGGTTCTGGTCTCATCATCAGGGCATGGGCTACTGGGAGTAAAATCCACATCATCTCCTTCCCCATAGTCTTCAAACTGTTCTTCATTACTGATCAGAGAGGCAGTGGAATAAGTTGAGAGGTCAGATGCAGCAGAAGGGTTGTGAGGACTTGACCTGAAACAAGAGGTCAAAATGTCTCGAGGGCCAACTTTGACAGCATCTCACCTCACATGGTATCTTCCACCTTTACAGCTTGTCTCCTCATTTGAAGTTGTGACCCACTTTGTGCTAAAAGCCTAAAGTGCTAAATACATCTGATGTGCATTTGATATGGTGCCTTGAAAGACAAGAGCATGAGAATCTACAAACAAGCTACCTATGAGAAAGGTTTGGATCAACACAAACCACTTCATTTTACACAGCACACCTCAACAATCTTTAGTCATCATTTCTACATAGTGGTGAAAGCCACTAATCATAGGACTTCTGTTCTGGACACAGGATCTGTGCAGACAACTCCAAAATGCACGGGATAGTGAGAGGAAGATGTACAAGACAGAGGCTGTCACTCTTCTCCACATTCAGTTTCCCAGTAGTTCCCATAAGCTCTCTTCCACACCACATGAATTCCAGCCACTCTCTTCTGTGTGGTCAGAAACCAACTTAGCTTGCCACACGCCGGAGAGTCACCAATAGTACTGTTGGCATCTAACTGAGGCTGGGTTCTTGCCATTCCTCCTATCATGACACAACATGTCTTTCAGAAGAGAAATGGACCACAAAAAAAGGCTGCTTTATGACCAAAGAAGTACCTAAGATAATGCCAAACAGCTAGGGACCTCTGACCTCAGACAGAAAGGGCATATAAATAAATAGATCGGCAGAGGCAGGCACTACAGGAAAGCAGCTGGCAGAGTTCTGAGCACATCACATCTAATACAACAGAGCAAGTTTGCTATAAAGGGTGCACGGTGATTCTGCTGCCCAGAGCACAGACTACCCTGCAAACATGCAGTCTGCCATCTTGCAGAGGCAGATGTTTAACACAGGTTTGCTCAGCTCCCATCTCAGGCATTCAAAAAAACAAGCCAGTAAGTTCACACACAAGTTCTTACCAACAAACTTATCCTACAGAAAATGCTCATCTTAGGCTCAAACCACACATTTTACTTGATAAGCCGAGGAGTTGCCCAACACGTTACTGTTCCTACTACAGGCAGAATCCAGCGCTGACAGGGCCCTGATTTCATCTGATGACACTTTGTGCAGACTGGGTTAACTTTTCCACTTCCTCTGTTTCAGTGCACAGCACTTGCATCTTCAACTCCACTAGCTGAGCTATGGGGCAGTAGCTCCCAGTTGTTTTCCAGGAACTCCGCAATATTGAGTCTATCTTAAGCCTCTTAACCATGCCCAGCACTTTCAGAGACAGGGAGATTGCTCTTCCTGTAATACTACACTTGTGAGCTGTAACCAAGAGATGCAACAGTGTTCCTTTGGCGGATGGTAAAAGCATTATTTGCATATCCCTTCCCTCCAAAAGCAATTAGTAGAAGAGGAAGCCTGCCAACCTTTCAGATGGATGCTCTTTTGTTTCTCCTGTTTTGATGAGATCCATTTATAACCTGCAATTCATTTATCTAATTCACATTAACAGAAATTAGGGCAAGTCAAGCCTGGCACACCATTAAAGGATGAAGATCATGAAGACAGAAATACTCAAAATAGATCAAACTTATCTAACAAGGCTCCTTGGCTGGAAGGCGGATTAGTGTGAAGCTCAACATATCACACTAACATCTATTCATAAAGAGCTGCTGTGCCACAGACATACTATATAGTGGTAAGCTTTTGCGTGGCTTTGATCTGTGTAACTGCAGCTGCTGCTTGAATCTCAATGTTGTTACATCAAGTCAGTTTAGGAGAAAGTTCCTCGTAACACTTCCACCAGGCATGGAGGTAAATGAACAGTCCTCAGCTGGGATGATAACATATACTTGTCCATAAAAACCACTCACCAGCATAACAGCCCTGGAACATCACCACTTGCCAACACACTGGAGCCTAGTGCCGCATTATCCCTCATGCATTGCCTGGCCAAGTTTCTCTTCTGGCAGCTCTGCAGTCACTGCTGCTGAACCCACCTGGTGATGTTGCTTAGAACTTTTAATTTGCAGTTATTTGTAAACATCACCAAACTTTCAACTGCTTGGGTTGAAACAGTCCATGCCCAGGGTAGATCATGAGCTCCTAACCAGCAACAGGCTGCAGACAGGAAACTCTCTCCTCAGCTGGAAGGAAAGATCCATTTCAAACACACTATGGATAAAAGTCAGTCATCACAAGGATGGGTGTTTTGGAGAACCGAGAATTGCAAGGCAAGGAGACAAGTTTGATAAAGAGCTGATAAAATCTCTGGGATTGCTTGGGCAACCGGGAGAAGGACAGATCTCAGATCCTGATACATTCAGGAGGAGGGTAGAAATGAGGCTGCACAGAGAGCATCCAAGGAGGCCCAGGAGAAAGAACTGCATTAGCAATGAGAGAAGCTTAAGAGGCACATATCAAGCTGACAAGCCAAAAATAGGGAAGACAGGGCAGAGGCTTACAGAGCAAGCCCAGCTGAGCTCTGTCCTGCGGTTCTGCATTAACTCAGTTCAAAGCTGGAGTAAGTCAAGTTGGGTCCTTTCCTCCCCCGAAGTCAGCTTTTACCAATACCCCCAGGTACAACACACCTGGGGAGAGTCAAGTTAGGATTACAGAGACACTCTTGTGTTAAAAGTAAACTATGGTTACACACGCACATGCTAGGACACCCTCTGTTAAACACAATTGACTGTTGCACACCAAAAGCTATGGAAAATTAGAAACACATAGAATTAACTTGGTACATGGAGTAGCAACGCGAATCTGCAGAGCCCACATCTTCAGGTAACTGGATGTGCAAAAGACTAAAGCAGAATTCCTCATATTGCACCACTTTGCAGGGAGCATTGCTTTTAATTCCAGCATATGAAGGTTATGGGAACACAAAAGATCCTAAGTTTTGCAGGATGCTAATGGAGTGATCCACTCTGGAGAGACCAAACACTTTAATTCACCACACAACATGCAAGTCCCATGAGTGCTCACAGAAAATGCCAGAAGGACCCAGGGCTGAGACTGTCTAAGCCACTTAGAGGATGGGGACATCCATCTCCCTTACTGTAAAAGGCTATTTAGTTTCTAAATCCTTCAGGCATCCTCAGCCTCCCACAGTAGGGATTAGTCACATAAAGGCTCCTTCCTCGCTGGTCCTTTTGCACATGCCTCAGAACAGAGCTGCCATGAGGCACAACCATCACTCACTTGTCACCGGGCAGAAAGAGGCTACCAAGCACAGCATCCTTCTCCTCGCTCCGGCACACATCGGAGGCCTCCGAGCTCTGGGCACTCTCAATAGCACTGTCCATGTCAGACTCATGGTGAAGCTCCTGCTGTGCTAGAGTCATCACGTCCTCATCGGGAAAGAGCTCCAACTCACTGTAGGTGCTTTCGCTGTCCAAGTAGGCACAGTCCTGGATTTCACCACCCTGGCAAGAGAAAGATTGGGAGTCAATTCAGCTCATCCTTTGAGGCAGTTAAGAGGACACGAAAAGCAACAATCTGCTCTCTGGATGCCCTGGTAAGCAAGAGTGATACTGAATAAAAGCCATAAAACAAAAAGGCTGACCTGCTTTACCAAACCGGTTCCTGCAAGCCCCTAAGGTAGCTTGCACCTTCCAAAAGGCTCAAATACAGTCTCTTAACTCTTCTATAGGTGAAGGGGACACAACACCCAGGTATAAAACGCAGTCAGTTTTGCCCTAATTTACTATCAAAATGCACTGAGAGTAATAAATATTCTCAAAGTTTTTACTACAAAAAGAGGCATCCTTTGAATAATACATGAAGTCACAGAGTTAGGCCTGTAATTAATATTATTAAAGAAAAGCACACCAGGCAAGTCTAACAGTTTACTCTGTCTTTGAGGATAGTTAAAATACATAACATTAAAAAGAATTAGCAGGTGTTAAAACATTTATGGGAAGTTTTGGTGATAATCAAAGATATAACAGACCGGGGGGGAAAAAAAAAAAAAAATAATCCAAAGCCATCTGTTCCTGCCTCCTGGAACCTTGTCTTGATTAAGCAGCATCTAAAATAAGGGAGTAATGCTCATTACTGCAACACTTTGCTCTTGCTGTTCATCCCCTCCCTTCCCTTCTTGCCCCATGAACACTCACAATAGCCAAGATAAGCTGTTCTCTTTGTGCTTGTCCCTGACAGACAAATAGAAATTCTTAATTAAATAAATAAAGCCTAAGATTTTACCCTGTTCTTTGATAGCGAGCAACACAATACTGCTTAGACAATTCCCACTCAGCATGGCACAACTCATGACTCCAGTGTGAGTCCTGCAAATGCTCTGACCCGGAGCTCCACTCCAAAGCTCACCTGCAAGCTCCACAGGCAGCTTTACCGCTGAACCATTGCCAGCAAGTTAAGACAATCATGCATTTAAAGCTTAACTTACTGGCACAAGTAATGAAGTGTTTCATTCACAGATACACGCCCTATTTAGGTTCAACTGTCATCCTGCCCCACTCCTTCCCCAGTAATCCCAAGGCAATCCTGGCACCAGCACCAGCTGCCCTTCTGGCAAGCATGTTCACAGGGATGCTGCTACATGGCACTGCTTGCAGCAGCACAGCTTCAAGGATACCCCCACAGCATCTGGACACTCCCACACTAGAGCCAGAGGCTTAAATCCCCTTTTGCAGAACCAGTGATGTTCTGTGCTGATGACACCGACTTTTCTCAGTGCCTTTTTCACTTCAACATGAGAGGAGTCAGCCAGAAGCTGCAGCTTCTCAAGATTTGCAAAAATTGCTACTAGAAATGCAGGTCTTGCTTTCCATTTCTTCCTGAAATACCAGTTTCCACAAAAACTCCCAACATATAGAGCTTTAAGAAATTCAAAAAGACCCCATCTGCTCAAATGTAGCTAACTAATGCACACCTAAGCAGGCAAAGGACAGCTCTACCTGCAGTGTTTGAACCTCTACGTACATACTCAGAGAAGGTATCTGGATGCTTCTGTAGCTGAGCTTTCAACAAGTCTTCCAGACACACAAGTAACATCAGTAGGACACTTCAGCATTATACAACAATAAACACATGTGTATGTGTCTTCTCCCACTTTTCCATGCCAGCCTTATTAAACCTGAAACTTTCCCTAGGTACTCCTCCAAGACATGTCCAAAAGAATTCATTCTTGGTCCATGCTGTGTAGTATTTGTTGAAGCCACCTTCCTCATGCAATCACATTTATAGCCCTGAGCCACAGCATCTTCAGCATGACCACCTCTCATCCACAGGGAGCTGGAGACACCAGCCCTGGAGTCTGCCCTGACCCCGCTAAAGCCCCAGGCTCTTCAGCACATCTTCTGACCTGCTTCCTCACAAGTAAGCAGGGACAAAGACACTGTTGCTCTTTGTAAAGTACACTGGGATCTACAAATATGCAGCACAAGCAGTAAGACCTTTATTAGTAGGCATTGAAAAGGTAAAGATTGCTAAGAGCAATTGAAACGTTTCAGAAGTATGGAGGAGTCTACATTTTCCTAAAGTTTGCTCCTGCATGCTTAGTCCCACAGGCACAGAGCCCCTGTTTCTCTTAAAAAGTTTAATGCAATAAAGCCCTGACTGATGTTATGGAATTGCATCAGCTGCTAAAAGTCTGATCCAGGAGAAAAAGATAGGCATGGGACACACAGTGGATCCCTGAAATAGGAGTTTCAGGGAGTAAAGGAAGAAACACCTCCTGCCCAGCACTACCTCCCAATCAGCGTATCTTTTTCAGAGGTATTGGAGAAGTCTCTGCTTCAGCAAGTTTTTATATCAGGAAAATCTCACTGGTATCAAAAAAAATTAACACAACAAAGTAAAAGTCAAGATTCTCATGAAAAACTCCCTTTTTATTCCCTGTCGATAACACCACACATTTGCTTTTTCTAATAATAGCAGCCTAAATGCTCCTTAAAAAAAAGTCCATTAGCAATTAAATGTGCAGTGTCATCTCTAAAGGCTGAAGGCTCACTCTTCTTTCCTGTCACTTTCTGGCAACATAACCATCACACATTTACTTGCATTAGAGCATTGACTTACAGCTACAGCACAGACTGCACTTTACCATGCTGGTCAGTACCATGTATTCATTTTTAAAGTTTAATTGCTCTGCTTCTAAACTTTCACTTCTAAGCCCCATTGTACGAAAAAGAAATGAGCTTTTGGAGGCAATGACCCACCATAAGCCTGAACACCTGCTTTACAGCTTCTGAAATGTTTCACTGCAAGACTTGGAGCCCCTCCTGCAAGCTGGTCCTCCCTTCTGCTGGTCCCATCCTCAAGCTGTGGGGAGCTCAGGACTGATAGGGACAGGAGAATCAAGAACATGGGTCTTTCAAGCTCCTTTGAGGAGCTCCCTCTCCCTCAGCTGCCATCTGCTGCTTCTTCACAGCAGGAAAAGCAGGGGCCACACAGCACACCCAATCCCAGGCTGCCAGCCCTGATCTACAGGTATCTGGCACCTCCTCACAGATCTGTGCAAGTGGACCTTTAGGAAGCACATCTCAGCTGCATCCACCGCTTATTGATGCTTTTAAGTGCTACAGGTCTCCCTGCAATGAGTGCTAATGATCACTGTCTCAGCAAGATGTACAGAAACCAGGCCCAATGATCATCCTGTGCTGACGCCTGCATGACTGTTCTCTGTGAGTAGGAACTGCATGCTTAGCTATTAAGTTTCAAGAGCTTAGGGGTGGGGAATCACTACACCCCTAATAATGCAGTGTTTCCAAGGACAAGAACACCTATGATGGGCAGCACAGAAATCCTGCAAAGCATGCAACTTGGATAGCACCTCTTCAGCCTTCAGTGCAACTGTCACAATTACACACTTCAAGTTTTCCTTCTGTAGCTTGAATTACCAGTAGAAAACAGACAAAGCATCTTTGAAACAACTTAAGGAAGCTACTACAAGAAGTCAGAATTGGGGCATGTCATTAGCAAACACTATATAGGCACCCACACCTTACTGACTAAAGCAGCAAGATACTTAAAGCTCAGCAACCAGTTTCTTACAGGACCATACTTTCAATGGTGCCATCCCACACAGGGTGCTTACAGACCACACCTAAGGAAATTAAACTCTTAGAAAAATAAAGAAAAATGAAAGGCTGATTGCACAGCCTAACGTCTCAAATTATTCCTTCACAGTTCAGGTATCTTACAGTACTTCATGTACCAAATTCGAGGTTGGCAAGAACAAATATTATTCAGGTAGCCTTTAAAGAGACAACTTGATTTTAAATAGTACGTTAAAGATTAGGAGACACTTCTATCCTGAGTCATTTGTTTCCAATATACATGCTATCAGTTGAAACCTCTAAAAGAACGAAGTTCTGACGACATGAATATGAATCACTGTTCTCATTCTGGTAGGCAGTTCCCGCCTTTGTTGGCTGACTTAAAAGAGATGAAGTTGCTGCTTATGATCTTGGAAGATTCACGTTAAAAAAAACCCCAAAACACCAAAACCAATGAATGATAAAACGGCACCACCACAACATAGCTACAGTAGCTTTAAAGCAGCAAGTACTTTGCACTTTATCTAATCGGATGCTCAAGATAACTCCAAGTGCTTCACAGGCAGTCAGCCAGACGCTTGTATAGCAACTGTTGAATATTCAGCAACAGTTTGCTCTATAGAAGCACCTGCTGCCTAAAGATCCAAGGCCACTTCACACAAACTAATGAATTCCCTTCCTCAAAAGAGGCAATTGTGTGGCTGCATTGAAGCCAGATGAGTAAGCAGAGCCTGCCTTTGCCCAGCCACCCTAAACAGAAGCAGGAGCCAGAAGACAGCGATTCCCATGGATTCCTTCTGATCCTTATGGAGCAAGAAAGCAGAGTCAGCATTAGGTGGGTATGGGAATACAGCTCTGCCTTGCCCTGCAGTGACCTGGCTGGGCTTTCCCAGGTTGGAAGCAATCTCTAAAATACCCACACATAAAGCAGCTGAAAGCTAGCAACTTGGTAGACGGACAGGCTACATGACATGCCTACATCAATACATTCATACTGAAGAGCAAGCCCAGTTAAAATTTGCTCCTATCACAGCCAAATCATTAGCACCTCTGACATTTAGACAACCTTCCAGTATTCCAGAAGAGACAGGGAATTAAAACCAGGATCCAAGTCTCCCACCACCCAGCAATTTGATTACTAAGAGCTGGAACAATCACACATGATCAGAAACAAGAAATGCCACATGCACATCAGCCATGGCACTTCCCTCACCAGGATCATGCCTCTAAACTGCACTCATCCAACAAGCTCAATCTGCTAGCTGTGGGACAGACGCAGTTCCGTCCATCCACCCTCCCTATCTAGTCTCCTCCCAGCAAAAGCGCAGGAAACATCATCTCACCACAACTGGAAGGGAAGGGGTGCCATGTGGAGGCATGCCAGGCTTGGCAGTCTCAGATGAAATGTTACTTACTTTTGCACATCCATCACAGAGAAAACCCAGGCACTCTCATCTTCATTTATGCAGCCACTGCATTGGAAGGCAAGTATTCTTGTAATTACTGGGTAATAAAGAAGGGTGTGAAGCATTTCTCACCAATGTGTTTTAGAAACATGCCACTCCTCTACAAAGATTGCGTATTTACATCAAGTAGGCGATGGTTAAAGCACATTCTCCCCCACCATGTTTCCATTCTTTTTCAGTTGTCAGGCAGAAGTGGGGAGATGCTGATCTACCCTTTGATCTGACTGAGAATGGGAGAAACTCTGTAAGAGGAAAATGTAGAAGCATCAAGTGAGACCACACCTCTGCATCTGTATCCGTAAGGAGGCTGAGCAAGCTCTGCTGAGCTCAAGGCAGAGCAGTGGCTGCTGCACACAGCAATGCAGCTGGCAGGTAGGTTGATGGGAGAGGGAGGAAGTCATAGAAACTGCTTCCAGCTCCTACTGCAGCATGTAAGACCAAGTCTCCTCGCACAGCTGAGAGTTTAAAGTCTCACCGAGTTCAAAATGAGTGTGCAGAGCATGGTTATTTCACTAAGCTGTCTGTCGTGGTTTAAGCCCAGGCCGTAAATCAGAACCACGAAGTCCACTTCCCCCCCCACCTTTCTTCCCTCCGCTCCTGGAGGGACGGGGAGGAGAATCAAAAGAATGCAGCTCCCACGGGTTGAGATAAGAACAGTTTAATAACTAAGGTATAACACAAATCACTACTGCTACCACTAATAGTAATAATGATAAAGGAAATAACAAGCAAGAGAATACAACCGCTCACCAACCGGTACCTCACCCCCACCCCGCAGCATTCCACCCTTCTGGGGACTCTCCGTTCTACCTCCTGGGCATGATGTGCTATGGTATGGAATACCTCTTTGGCTAGTTTGGGTCAGGTGTCCTGTCCCTGCTTCCTCCTGGCTTCTCCTCCTCCCTGGCAGAGCATGAGACTCACAAAGTCCTTGGTCAGGGTAAACATTCTGACCAGCAACTGAAAACATCAGCTTTATCAGTATTATTCCCAGGCCAAAAGTCAAAACACAGCACTGCACCAGTAGAAAAAATGACTGCTACTGCTAAACCAGGACACTGTCCAAATAAGAAGCTGGTTTAGGGCCATAAGTTAGTTTGCTCAATGCAATAGCTTCTTCTGGCTAATTACTCAAATCTCATATCCGAAGCTCAGTTTTTGCCAATGCTTCACACACTGCTGCTGCGGGTATTGGAAGGGACTTCTAGGGGCAAGTTTAATCCTAAGATCCATGGCTACAATCAAGTGCCAGACAACATCCTGGAAAGCTGGTGAGGAGCCTCCAGACAGAGGGTGAGCTATACCTGTGCTGCAGTGCACTGCCAGTCACATTTCCTTCCCCAAAGACAACATTTGTATCTGACACAATTGTGCAATTCAAGGACAACAGGTCTTGACTGAAAGACAAAGCTTCAGCTTCTGGGCTGTTCACACTGAACCACAGGAGCAGAGGGCACAGAGGTCCTGAAAGGCTGCTTTGTGCTCTGGATAGGAAGTTCAAAGTGACGTGCCTTTTTCACGGCAGGGGAGAAAGGCAGTGTGCAGTCTGGAGCCAGCCAGGGAGCGGCAGGAGTCAGGAGTGTTTACACTCTACCTGTCACTCTAATTGGCCATAATAGACATGCCAGACCTCATCATGCACAGGGGCTAGATCCAAGCACTCCTTTTCACAGGTCATTGTTTATGCTCTGAAAGTTTTAACACTAAAAGACTTTAGCAGGCTGCTAATTTGATCCTCTGAAGACAGTGGAAAGAAGAGGGGAAAAAAGAAAGATTCTTTCCAATTACTTTGAAGTTGTGTGCTGTCACTCCCTGCTGCTTCCCACTACTATCACATACATACATGGCTATGACGGGCTATCATATCCATCACTGGAGGCTCAAAGCAAGGAGCAGCAGAAGAAAACATCCTAACCTGCAGCATTAGTAACAAGTACATTCCCTTCACCTTCAACATGGACAGGCCCAGCACATCAACCACTTGAATTCAGAGTAAAACCCACCAGATTGTTTGGTACCTTGCTCCAACACTCAGCTACAAGACAGTTTTCATTCTCTTTCACATAACCCAGAAGAAGAGGTACGAAGTGGCACCATGCTGGTATACCATGAGGTGTCACAAATGTCACTCCCAAGGCATCCACTCCAGCAAGAGCAGGAACTAATTACATGAAAAAGTCTCTGCTAACAGTGCAAAATGCTCTTGACTGTGCAAGCTGCTAGACCTCTGCAGAGTGGTACCACAGCCCTTCCCATACAGTGAACTGCCCACAGCAGGTACCTGCCACCCCCTTTTCAGGGCAGGGCACCCACGTTAGGCAGCTGCATGTTGAAAGAAGCTGTGGTCAGCTCAGCATCACCTTTGTGGTATGCAAAGGGGTGCTGCAGCTCTTGGTTTAAAAAAGCTGGTATACAACCACGGAAAATGATTTGCCTAAAAAGATCTGCACAGCAGATAACAAATATGTCATAATTGACCCTCTTGAGAAGCCTTTGCCTTGAGATGAGACAACCTTTTTCTATTTTTAAAGACAGAACAGCAGTGACAGGGAAGAAACTAGAAAATGGCAAACTCTCACCAGGGATCCTTTCCTGGGACTGCCCCTGTTAAACCAGCCCCTTTGGGCAATGGGGCCAGTGAAGGCAGTGCTGGTACCCCACAAGCAGCAGCATTTACTGTCATATTGGCGTGGCTGGTAACAAATTATTAAGACTGCTGGACACCATAGAACCAACCACAGGCCAGATGTCACCATGTTCCTCACACAAAGGAAACACAGCTGCAGTTCATAGTCACAGGCACTCCAAAGACACCCCGGAATGGACCAGCCTTAGGACCAAGATGAGGTCAGATTATTTTGAAGCAACACTACAACCTGGTCTAGTGGAAGGTGTCCCTGCCTGTGGCAAGGCAGCTGGAACTAGCTGATCTTTAAGGTCCCTTCCAACCCAAACCATTCTGTGATTCTATACCATGTCAAAAAGAGCTGGAGGCTGCTTGCAAAGAAATGTCTTTAAGCCTAAAGCATAGTCCACTATGCTGCTCAGTCCACCTCCTTAATTAAGCAAGTCTGTAGGTTACAGGATGCTCTTTGCAACTGGTGCTTGCTGCTCAGGAGACAGCTGAGCTCACATACTAACTTGTTTTCTTTGACAAGCTTCAAGGTCACTCAGGCAGGTACTCAGTAAATAGCAAAAACTTGCTTCATTCTTGCTCATGGGTGCAGCAGGCACATAGGTGAACAGCTCCCTGAGCAGACTTAGAGCTGCTCTAGCCTGAGGCTGGGTGAAGAGGAAGGTACTCCTGGTACTTCCAGAGTAACACTAGGCACAAACAGCGTGAAGGACAAGCTGCTCCAGGGAGGAACAGTTCTAAGCTAATTGCTTACAGGAACCCTGGTCAAACTCCATTTCCCCTAAGAATTTGGAAGCTATAATATTTGCATTTCTTCTCTATACTACTGCAAGTGAGGCCTCCACTAAACACAAGGAAATAAAAGACATTTAAAGAAAGGCAAAGAAAGTAAGATTTTTGCCTCACAAATCATACTTGTGTCTTCCCACCCACCCAGGTTAGATTACACTGCAGCCTCCAGAGGGGAGGCATGATTGGAGAATGGAAGCAATTTCAGACCCTAAGAGGCACAGAAACATCTCGAGTTTCCCCAGCACAGTAAGAAATCCAGCCATGCTTGATGAGCAGTTTATGTTGGCAAGCAGAGGAAAAGTATTAAGGATGTGGCTTTGCTCTAGTTTATATGGAAACACTTCCAAGAGCTCATTGGTCACACTGAATGCAGACAAGCCTATAAACTAATTTACTTTATGTTTAAGAAATACTGAAGTAGCTCTGAAGAGCTCTTCATTAGGAGGAGGAAGGAGCTCCAGGACCTTGGCTGCTCTTCAGCTGGTGGTGGGGCAAACCACAGGTTAAGGCGTCTCTGCTGCAGGAATAACTGGAATTGCAGCCTTTAGCCAGCAAAGTTCGTAAGCACTAATTTTTAGACATTTTCACTGTCCCTATCTATTTATAAAAGGCATTTGATCTATTTTTTTAAAGAAAGGCTCTCACATACCTGCTCTTTTATTTTCTTACAATGAAGTGAAAGCACTTAATTGTAGAAGGGCTGCCAAGCACATCATAGTGCTTGACACATGACAAACATAGATTACTAACCCCAGTGATCATAAACTCTGGCACAGCCAACAAACCATGTTTTTCACTTACATGGTAAAATACAAAGCATGGCTTATTTTAGAGTTTACAGCTATGTGTAGGCAGGAGATATTTCTACCCTTAACACGTGCACAGACAAAACAGATAAGAACCAAGCAGAAATCACTTACAACAACGTTAGGGTGCACACTGAAAACAAGAATCAAACGGAGCC
Organism: Psittacula echo; assembly: GCF_963264785.1. Taxonomy (NCBI): domain Eukaryota; kingdom Metazoa; phylum Chordata; class Aves; order Psittaciformes; family Psittacidae; genus Psittacula; species Psittacula echo. The sequence goes on along the minus strand of NC_137750.1, from coordinate 2,832,361 downwards.
ATATCCAGAGACCCCCTACTAACAACCAGCGGTATTAGCTATAACACAGAGCCCAAAGCACTGTTTTATGTTGTCAGGAAGCACTTACAGAGCCTGTCTTATGGTCAGTGCAGCAATCAACCTAAATGACTATAGAAAGAACAAAAGGAATTACATTATTACACTGCAATTCAGAATTTAAGGGGTCAACCACCAAAAAATGGCAAGCATTTGAGATTATTAATGTTTGGATAATGGTTAATCCAGCAGCAACCCATGATTAGTTTTATAGGCATTAAAAATATTGCACTAGGACACTTACTCAAAAGACTTAAAGAGTTAAGACCAAGGTATGCTCAACACATGTAACATGACTGGTTAATCAATAACTGAAGCAAAGCTATTCCATTCTCCTTGCTATTTTGGCATAGTGGTTTTTTTTGCAGCCTTTGCCCATGGCAGATTCCCCAATCACCATGGAGGTGAGAGCCCTGACAAGGCAACCACAGCTGAGAAACATCTGCACATCAGGTGGCTTCTGGGACACTCACTGCTGTGTGCAGTAATTCTTCAGATAACAAAGTTAAATGAAACCTATTAAAAGAGGTCTTAAAACCGCACAAAGGCTACCACATCTAGCATTGGGAACAGCTCAGGCTCCTCATCAGGTCCTCATCTTATACAGATGCTGCCAAACAGCCAATACAAACTGCACTGTTTTCTTCTGTACCCAGTTGTGTGAATAATATATCCCCTTCCCCTAATATCAGAAGGGCCATATGCAGAAAAATCACTCATCTCGCCAGCAAGTTCACATTTCACTTCTTACTGAGAACAGGGAAATGATTAGGGAATGGCAATCAAATCCCATCACTGGGGTGCAACCCCACAATTCAGCACACCATCTGACTGAAATAAGGCTATTTTGAACATGAGCAGCCATAAGAGCACATCAAAAGGGATCGAAAAAATCACAGATTATGTTGGCATAAGGGCTTGAATACAGGTACCATGAAGTCCATGTTCAGGAAGCCTAATCAGAACCTATTTCAGAAGCATTCGCTCATCTGTCCCTCCTCAGCATGAGCAGTTAAATCAGACAAGTAACACAAGGATAAATAATTATCTGTGCCCCCAAAGCCACTAACCTTATAAATCTGCCAGAAATAATGAAGATTATTGCTATTATCCACGCAGCAATGTTAAACTGCCACCCAGAAATCAGCACTAGCACGGCACAGAGCAAAGACGGCATTTGCATGCCGCGGGATCTCTGCCACAGGTCACTTCTATGTAACAGAACAGCACAAGTTGTGTCCATTTCAGGGACACGACAAACAACTCCAGACCAGGAGCCGTTAATAGCTCTACTACTGAAAGCTTCAGAGGAAGATCTCTTCTATAAATTGCCTTTTGCTGCTGCCAAGCACATATTACACAGGCCCATCAGAACCCAATACACCAGAGGCAGGACCACTTCACTGATCACATTAGGGTGACACGGGTCCCACACAAGGGCTGCTGTTACAGAACACACTGTGTGACAGCAAATCATTTCTTCCTGGCTATGTCACCAGCACCCCAGAGCCAGCAAATGCATTCACAACCCCAGCTGGGTATTAAAAGCACACAACAATAAGTAATAGCAATCCCAACACATCACCAGTGCCACAGAAGATAATTGCTGAACACACCCCTTGCTTGCATTCGACCTTAAAAAGTAGTCTTTGCTCCTCTGAGCCTATTAAAGATTTAAAGCCCAGACACTCGGGCATCTCCATGTGCTGCAGGAGGCTCGGCTAGGCAAGAAGACTCCCTCTTTCCTCCCCAACACCCCCATAGAAGCCGAATTCGCCTTTCCCCCATGCAAAAGCGTTACCAGAGCCCTCCAAGCAACACCAAGCCCAACCCCTCAGCCTACACAACCCCGGCGCGAACAACCCCTCCCTCGGCAAACAAGAAACAGCAAACCCGGAGCAATAGGAAGGTTTCAGCGACGCTTTTCACCCGCCCCGCACCGGGGGAGCGGCCCCACGAATCCCACTTCCCTCACGTCGCAGCCCCGGCGCGGGGATCCCGAACGGGGCAGAGCGGGATCCCCGCGCCGGGGCTGCGACGTGGAAGACCCCAGCACCGGTGCAAAGCTTCCTTCCTCACGACACACGAAGGTTCCGACACGCTCCCGCCTTCTGCTCCCGTACCTGCCCCGGCGCCGTGTCCCCACAGCGCGGCCCTGCCCCTCATGCAGGGGGCGGTGGGCGGAGCCACGCCGCCGTTGGGCGGGAACGGCTGGCGGCGCGCGCGTGTGCCGCCCCGCGGTTGCTACGCGACGCTATGGCGGGGGGGGGGGCGGTGTTAGGCCCTGAGTAGGGGGGTTCAGCGGGATGAACCGAAATGTGGATTAAACGACGAATAATTATATATATGGATAATATATATATCAATATGAGGGTAGGTTTTCACTGTGAGAAAGATCCAGGGAGACCTTAGAGCAGCTTCAAGTGCCTAAAGAAGCTACAAGAAACCTGGAGACGGGCTTTTGACAAGGGCCTGTAAGGACAGGACAAGGGGAATGGCTTTAAGATGACGGGAGATTGAGATGAGCTCTTAGGCAGAAGTTCTTCCCTGTGAGGGTGGCAGAGAAGCTGTGGCTGCCCCATCCCTGGCAGTGTTCAAGGCCAGGTTGGACACAGGGGCTTGGAGCAACCTGCTCTAGTGGAAGGTGTCCCTACCCATGGCAAGGGGGTGAAACTGGATGAGCTTTAAGGTCCCTTCAACACAAACCATGAAAGATATGAAATTAAATGAAATTAATGAAATGGAAGGAAAAGTGGTGGGAGGCAACAAGAAAGTAGAGATCGAAGTGGGGTGGGAGGGCCTTGAGAGCAGCAGGAGTATCAGGTCCCAGACGGGGACAGTCTCTGGGGACACCAGGGTTCACTCTCATTCCTACAGCTGAGTGATGATAACCGCATGTACAGCCTCCCCACGCTGATGGTGCCGGTTTAAAACACCCTCAATATGCTATAGAGCAAAGCAGAAGGATTCTGTTAGGAAGCAATGTCTGGTTTGTCCTTGATTTTAATCCCTTTAGTTACAAGATAAAGGAAAGCAAAACAAAAAGGCTCAGAACACTCACGCTGCCTTCGTTAATTTCAATTCACTTCACTTCTTAGAAGTTGTGTAACTTCCCTTCTTGCAACACCTCATAAGGCTCGTGTTTACGGTGCTGTCTGTTCTAATAAAGAAAAGATTAAAGAAATGAAATCTGCTTCTGTGGCCCTGCAGTAGGGGAGTCAAAGGCAGAGGGGGGCATTCAAACAAATGCTTTCTGCAGAACTCCTGCCCTTACAGACTATCAGTCTTCTCTGCAGTGTTACGCAGGGAAGGACACACCAGAGGATAAGGAAATTGTAAGAAAACAGACCAAAGTGAGCAGTGACAAGCCCACCAGCTCACACTTCACTCAAAGCAGCTCAACATCGCATGTCCCAGGTCTTGCCTGAGCCTGTTCTCATTTTCATCACAGCCAGAGACTTCTACGTGTAAAATATTGTTATTCAAAAAGCAAAATAAAATAAAAATTATTTCATAAGCCTCAATTCTTCTGTGCAAAGCTTAAAGCAATTCATTGAACCTGACCCTTTGCCCAGTTAATTGAAAGAAAAGGAAAAGAATCCTGTCTCTACTGAACAGAGAAGCATGGGAAGGGTGAGGGGTGCCTTAGGTTTAGTGTAACAAAGTGCAAGAGCAGCAGATGAAAGCGATGTGCACCTGCAGCCAACACCCCCTGCTCTTCTCATGTATGTGAGGGGTCCCCTGGACTCGGTGGGGCAGGTCTCTGCAGATCCTGGGCTCCCTGCGGTGGCACCAGGGCTCCGGAGCCTTCATGTTCAGGAGCTCTGCCAGGAAGCTGAGCAGAAGCTGATACTGAACAGTGTAAGAGATCAAACCCACCTCCCAGACATCCTCCTATTCACTAACCTGAATTCACGGGAAAGCCATTTTTACTACACAGATGTGGGGACAAACAGCTTCACTGCTCATTGAATAGGACACTTCTAAAACCTGAGTTTCCTTTCAGTAGTCATTTTGAAAGAGACAGTTGTATATCAGGGGTTCATTACAGAGGAAATAACAGTATACATAGAATAATTACTTGCACAGTACATTTTTTAATGGTTTCCTGAAAGATGCAAGCAGGAAGAGTTTGTATTGTTACACAGAGCAGGCAGTATTACGGCACATTGTAAATGGTTCCTGATACTTGCAGGATGATTAGCCAACAACTTTCAATGGCTTGTGGTGAGCAAAGTGTAAAATAGATGTTTGACAGATAAAGCAGAAACAGCCAAAATGGATATTATAATAGAGATGTTAAGAACAAGCATAACTGTTTGCTTCACTTGATGAATGTATTACTGAGTATGTCACTCAGGACTGTGCCATTTATTACACAGTAATAATTGAGAACGCATAAATGTCTCATTGATAGAAGTGTCCCTCAATAAAGGTCCTAGAAAACGTACAGGTTTCAGGCAATCACTTCTGATTAAGAAATGACTGCATAAAAAAATGTATTAAATAATAATCATAGCTATAATAGAAGTCTACTTCTCACTTCATTAAAGCTAAGCCTTAAGTGGAGATTGTTATGGGCTGGCTTTGATCTCCATTGAGACCAAACCCTTATTTTTTACATATTTCATGGTAAAGTGATAATCTCCTGTGTAATATGAGTTATGATTTGTTTCCTACAAAGGGAAAAGCTGTGCACGCTGTCATCGTAGCAGGTGGCCGTCACTGCCTTCTGGAGGAATAGAACTGTATCTGGAGTGACACAGACCTTTAGCTGCTTCATGTGTAAGAGCAGCGGGATGAGGAGGAAGGGCTGCATGATAAGTGTTTCCCAGGTGAGATTGGAGGGCTTTCCTCTCATCATGACTGCAGGCAGCTGAGGAATCTGTGCAGGTCAGTAATAGCTCAGATGACCACAGAGACTGAAATATGCTCCAGGCTTCACGCACAGTTTGCATGAATGGGATCTGCACACTGAGAGCCTCATGAGCATGATGTTTTCTGCCTCCATTGATAGAAGACTTCCTGCTTTCCAAAGGAATGCTGAACAATGGCAGGTGGGTTCTACAGTACTCTAACAGCTGGCCCCTGGAAATGGCAGGGCATTCCCACACAAGCAGTTTCCATCTTAATTCATTTTGGTTTTTCCTATCCTGTCTGCCATACACCTACTTGTACATAGTTTTATTTGTAAAGTACGTGTAAGCTTAAGTCCTATCCAGAGTTTAAGGCTAGGATAGAGACAACTAGCTTTCTGTTAATGAAGAGTAGACTTTTAACTGAATTACCACAGGAAAGAAAAGAGATGGCTACACTGGCAAAATGATGCTTGGTACTGCCAGATCCCACAGAAGAATGATGCTAAATGTCCTGAAAAAGGTGCTTACAGAAGCATGCCAGAGGATATGTGGGCCAAATATTCATATTTGGGTGCTTAGAGGAAGAACACTAAGTACAGAGCTGAGTGCCTACATCACAATCACTGCTGACTTCTTCCCTCTGAGAGTGGTGAGACACTGGCACAGGGTGCCCAGAGAAGCTGTGGCTGCCCCATCCCTGGCAGTGTTTGAGGCCAGGTTGCATGGGGCTTGGAGCAACCTGCTCTAGTGGAAGGTGTCCCTGCCCATGGCAGGAGGCTGGAACTGGATGAGCTTTAAGGTCCTTTCCAACCCAAACCAAATCGTGATTCTATGATTTGCAGTAGCAGCCAGAGTGCCTGCCGAAACCAGGGCAATGGCAGGCAGGGTATGTTGTTAAAAGGGTTTTTGGCAGAACAACCTGCTGATCTTGTACAAAGCACTGCAGTTTCTTCTGCAGCAATTCTGAACAAAGGCTGGTACCTCCTCTGCTGTTCCAGAGGCAGAATCCTTCCTCTGAATCTCACTAAAGCATCGCTCACAGGCTAGTCACCCTAATGACAAGAAACTGGAGCTGAAATGTGAAGAACACAGACTAATTAATAATGAAGATAATGAGATCACCAGAATGTATATACCAAACCCGCATCTTCATTATCTCATGAAAACTGGCAACTCCAATCACGCTTCAAAGGCCTTTAATCATGCTCTCTCTGATGAATATTGGTGGCTACTTTGCACAGATACTTATGTAGAAATACCTTTTGTGTGGGTTTTCCCCCTACAATAATAGCTGGCCAAGTTTCTACTGCACGTTACTGCTCTGCTTCAAAATGAGATAGTGCAGACTACTAATTACAGCTGGTCTGATCTTCATCTCATCTACTCTCATCTTACTTTGGAGTGCCTCCTTTGAAGCAAATGCAGTGAGACTGGTGTGAATTACTTACTGCAGTATTATTATGAATCCCTTTTATTATGACAGAACAAACCAAGAATGATCCCTAATTAAACTAGTTTCTGCCGAAACACAGGGAGCACATAGTCCCTGCCCCAAAGATCTTACAATCAGAACAGACTGAGGTAGGGCAAAGAGGATAGAGGGAATGCAGAATGAATTCTCAGACTACAATTTGTTCCCATGACTTGTCTGAAGGGGAGGTCAGGAGAAGGCTAAGATAGGATGAACACAGGAAAAGTGTGGAGCTGCTGCGGGAAGCAGCAGGCTGCATTTACAGCTGATAGAGCCTTTTCAGAGTATTCTGCAGTTTCTTCCCTGCCCTCCCCATCCCTGCATCCCTAGACAGGGTGAGGAGGTCAGCTCCAAACTACAGCTGCACGGGAACATTGCTGTAGGTGGAGTAGGCTCAGCTCAAACACTGCTCTCACTCCCAAAAACTGGACCCAAAGTGTCTGCAGAGAGGAAATTTTAGCAAGTAAGGAAGCAGCTCTTTCACCTCTCCACCATAGGGTAGACCATGAGGGCTTGCTCTCCCCATGATCCCCTTTAACATTAATCAGAGCAGAATGCTTGCTTATGTACTGTCCTCAGGAATACAGCAGGCAGCCCGGTAGATCAAAAAGCATGGGTCAGATGAAGGGTTCACAACAGAAGGTCTGACTGCTGAGGGCAGGATGGGGCTGGCTGGGAGCCCATTAGCATCAACTCCTTGGACCTATAATGAAGTTGGACCCAACTCTATGATGTGCAATTATAGCATAAAGACATTTCAGGGAACTTACCCATTGCCCTCTCTACAGATGAGCTACTTGCAACCTCTTTGCCATCAGGAGGTTACCCTTTGGTTGCTTAATGAGGCTGCATTTGGAAAGACTTTCTGTTTTTCTCTCCAAAAGCCTCAGGGACAGTAAGTCAAGAACTGTGAATCCAAAGGCCAGTTAATGGAGCAGGATATGGACCCCACTCAGAAAAGCAGTTTATTTTTCGCTCATCACTGCAATGGTACCATTAGGTTTTCCATATCATGCTCTGCAGGTGTCTCATAATCATAGCTGTGAATCCACAATTAAAGCATCTTTGTCAAAAACATGCCAGGCACAAAATCTGTTCTATTTGGTCTTTGTCAATATAGCCAATAATAAAAAATTAAACAACAGGTTATATGAGCAAATTCAAGTGAAAAATATGTAACCTGTCCTATAGAGATGGGCTGGGAGGACCGTGCAGACAGGACACATCCACTCTGCAGGTAAGTGCACAGAAGACAGCAAAGAAAGTGTGAGCATCCCTCCACCACCTCAGAGCTTCAACCAAGGTGGAGGCAAGCAACTCCACGTTGCACCAAAAAGATGCAAATGCATTTCCTCAGCTCTGTGCTGTGACACATGAACTGAGCTCCTCTGCAGCTGCAGGGCCAGTTTGCTTTATTGGTGGGTTTACTGGCCAAGAGTTAGGTAAGCCTGGAGATGTGGATGGAGCAAGGGGTTCTGACAGCCTCTCTTACGGATGTGAAGCTCTACTGGATTTGGCTTTGCATGGTCTGTAAAAGACAGGCTGCTGCCTGCAGAACACACCTTTTGGTACTTTCAACTCTAAGCATGCTTGCGTGACATGGTTTAAAGCTTTTAGCCCCTACCCTGTATAACATCACTTGTTACCACAGGAAAGGAAAAGAATCAGCTGTCCAGTACAAGAATAATTCATGCTCACCAGTGGCTAATATTTCTCACATGGCTAAGAGCAAGGTTGCTGAACAGAGCATCCTAAAGCCTGTGCTGAGCTCACAGGTGCAATTTCACATCGGTCCTATTGCTCGTTTGCATTAATACGTCTCTTTAATCACACACTCACACGGTATTTCCCACTGGTCTAGATTTGTCCAGGACACAGGCTGGATGGTGCTCAGTTTATCAGCAAGCATTCAATATCTGCTTTAGTCTCCTTGATCAAAGTGTAGCTTCACGTCTTATTTACAGCTACTACTACAGCCTCAATAGACAGAACTATTTTCCCCCGAGCTTTGTGCTCATCACACAGACATCTGAGTGCCTTGCAAAGATTAATTTATCTTCATAAAGCCTCTTCAAAATGAGAGAAGATGGTATTCCAATGATTTTACACATCAGGAGCTGCTGCAGAGACAGATTGAGGTCAAATGTTTCCATTCATGATAGGTCCTAATAGGAAACGTCTCAGATCTAATTTTTTTTAGATATCTTCAAATACAATGCCAAAACAAAGATCTGCTGGTTTGTGTGTTAAATAGAGCTCTGACTGCCTCCTTATGAAGTCAGGTATTACAAGAACAGGAGAGGAGTAGGAACTGTAAATATTGGTCACTGGAAATACAGGAGGAAAGCTTTCTGACTGCAACACTAAAACCCAATACAGATAACCCATGTCAGTATAAAACACATTATGAGCCTGCAATGAAGCAGCAAAATATACCTTGAGAAAGTATGGGATTTTTCTCTGCAGTTTACAACACAGGACCAAATCCTGAGAGCACAGCTGGAGGTGGGAGCAGGTTCTCTCCACTTCTTGGGGTCTGGCCCATTAAGCATGGACAAACCTAGAAAGCTTTGTAGCATAGAGGACTACCCTGAGAAGGAAGGCTTTTGTTTTATTAGTGTGTTAAAAGCATCTGTGGCTCAAATGTGCCAGTATCACTTTACAGCAGGAAAATGCCGCCCAGGGGACTCTCAAGACTCATCTTTTCAAACGCTGATACCTCTTTGTCAGTTTTAATAAAAGACAGCTACAAAAACAAAGTGGGCCATGTGGTCTCAATGAAGCAGAGACTGTGGCAATCAATAACAGAAACAATCTGCACTTACTTGCTGGGAGAATTTGCTTTTAGCAGCAACATCTATATAGCAAGACATCACTCAAGACCTCCCTTTGATTTTTTTCGGGACAATAAGCCCACTGTGCCCAAAACATATCTGTGCTTGTGGAGATTTGCAAATCCCGGTCAGTGTTTAGACTGATAACATGACCATGCAACATATGATGATGGATCGGAGCTTACAGGATGTTTGATCCTCCCTCTTCTCTCCCAAAATGGACACCTTTCTGTCTCAAAAGAAAACCCATCTGATAAAAATCTTGATATTTTAATACAACATATGTAGAAATTCTTTACTGTTAGGGTGGTGAGGCACTGGAATGGGTTGCCCAGGGAGGCTGTGAATGCTCCATCCTTGGCGGTGTTCAAGGCCAGATTGGATGAGGCCTTGGGTGCCATGGTTTAGTGTGGGGTGTCCCTGCCCATGGCAGGGGGGTTGGAACTGGATGATCTTAAGGTCCTTTCCAACCCTAACTGTTCTATGATTCTATGATCTCTTTCATAGAAGTATCCCCCCAGCTCTGCACATGAGTGCCTAATACAAGCTCCTGTTTCCAGCCATGGCCTTTAGCAGTTGATTGAGGTAGGTGTAGAGTTAGGAAAGGCAACAAAACATGGGGAGAGGAGAGACAAGGAAGCTAACAAAAAGTCTTTCTCATTTGTTATGCTGAAAGACACCAAACTGTGCCACAGCAAAGGCTTTTTAGATGAGACTCCAGATACATTCTGTCCCTGCCCGCCTGTATGTAATTTACATGAACCAGTCCATTTCCTGTGACACTGCACTTAGGTGACACGGTGGCACTCAGCTGCTGGGCTCCTTCTCTTTCACTTTTGGGCACACTCCTGGCTCTTTCCTTCACCAAACAAGGAACCAGATGTTTTCAGTTCCTTCTGACTGAGACACTGCAGCACTGGGGAGCAGGGGAACTGGCTTGTTGGGTTCAGCATGCTTCAGTAACTAACATTAATAAAATCATTTTAAGTTGCAGCTGCTGCAAATTTGTATGTGCCTTGTTCAGGATTACTTTTGGTTTAGGATGGTGGGTCATACAGAAAGTCAGGAATGGGCTCAACCATCAGTTCTATCCAGAAACAGAATTTTAATTCTTGGATATGCAAGTGGATACAAAATACTAACATATGGATGGGAAAACCTCACTACTTTCTATAAGTAATTCCTACACAGCATTTCAGAGGCATGGCTGGATATTACAGAGGAGACTCCAATCTCAGTAAGAAACCTACAGATTTTAATTTACAAGTCACACACAGTCTTATCAGCTGAGACATGAATCACATTCCAGCCTAATGACTTGGTATAGACATCAGAAAGATCTGATTTCCACCTGGACCATCCCTAGGACATTCCTTTACCTCTGTGATTTGTGGTTCCCATTCACCACCCGTTTGCATTCATATTGCAATCTAGCAAGCCAGGTACATCCATCAGCTCTGCACCGCAGCAGGAATATACAGCAAGTCAATTTCCTATGGCACCAGAGAATGACAACTCAATACTTTCATGACATTTCATTTGGGAAGACTTTAATCTTGTCCCTAAGAGACAGCAGCTGCTTTGCCACTGCTGGATTGGGTTTTTTTTTTGCATCTCACAGATAATAAGGAGCCAGTGGAAAGAGAGGAAGAAAACAAGATCTTTGCTTGGGGAAAGCAGTGCTTTTGGGAAATAACCTTCCACACCTCCAGCAAGGCAAAACCAGAGAATAAAAGATAAAAGATACACACAGAAAGCCTCTTTGCCAAACCTTGCAACCAGAATTCTGCCCTTTCCCTCCACAGCACCCTTGTCGACTCATCAAACCCCTTTCTCAGTATTTTGTTCTGGTATAAGCCAAGACCCAAATCCAAGGCTCCCCGGGGGCATTGCACTGTACCGTGGTAAGCTAGCAACATGAAAGCCAGAGCTAAGTCAGCAGAGTTCAGTGAACACTGAGAGGGTGAGCAGCAAAGGGGATTTACTTAGAAATGGAGCACCTATGAACAACTAGGAGTTTAAGGACTAATGCACTTTTTTGCTCCCCAGGTATTTTCACTGCAAAGGTGTATAAAGAGGCTTAGAAAATTCTCGTCTTGCTACTACAGTGAACAAGAGCTATTGCCAACTAACCACCTAATGCAGAGAAAGCAACAGGGATTTTTCTTGTGCACTCATTTCATGTTCTGCCCTTTGCTCTGGCCCAGCCAACTACAGACAGAGCCTCTCAGGACACAAAAAGCCCAAGATCCCAGACCACAAGACATAAAAACATTTCTGTGCACCGACTGCCTCCTCACAATAACCTCATTATCACAGCTGTCAATCAACAGCACAAACCAGTCACTAGCATGGGAACTACTGATAAGAGATGCTCACCCTCAAATGCATTCATTTGCTGCCTGGAACAACACAACTGATAGCAGCTTTAACACAGCAACAGACTCCTCAAAGCCAGTGTCAATACCCTGTCTGATCACCGCAAGAGACTGGATGGGTCACACGAAGAGATCCCCTTTGGCTCTGTGTCACACTGCTGGAGCCACAGTGTACAGCCCCTTCAATTCCATACCAAACTATCACTCGTATGGAGATAATTGTTTAATAACCAGATGCACACACTGTCATTCAGATTTATGTCCCACAGCCATGATGTGCTGTGATCAGGTTGAAAAATCTAAGGGTCTTCTTCCTTACAGATTTCCCAGCACATATATCTTGTATCCACTTGCTATCGCTCATCATAAGTGGCTCTTCAAAATCTGAGTATTATCAATCGTTCACCTGGTACAATATCCCTCTGTCATTTCTGCAAGCCCTTGATTTACTGATAAAGGGTGGTTACATTCCTCACCATGCCAATACAAGGCAGGATTCCACGCTCGTGTCCAGTTCTGATCTGAGTGCTCCTCAGCCACCGTTCAAGACAGTGGCATAACAGTGAGAACCTGGTCCTGATTCGGTTTTAACGAATTCCAGAAAAATTCTGTCATCATTTTAAAATCAGCTAAAAATAATCTCTCCCAAGGCAGAGATGTTCCAAAACCCCACCAAATACCCTGAACATTCAGCTCCTGAATCAGAAACTGTAGCAGATGGGCTCAGAAGTCTTTTTTAATATTGGCTATTAATAAGTGCAAACGTTCACAATGACAAACGCAATGTATTTTTAGTCTGTACTGGGATATTAGCCTGGTTTCGTCAGCACTTTTGACAAACTTCCTGCTTTGACTCAAACCCACAATATTCTGGCTGTGAGGCTGGTGTTTGCTTAAATACACACATTCACAAGCTCTTTCCAGCCTCATGTTCTTGTTTCAGAGTAAAGTCTGCAAGCATCTGCACCAGTCTGACTACCTGCAAGGTGTGTCTATCCACGTATCTTCCCTTCTCTCCCAGCACCCAGGAGTATTATTATAACTGGGACTGTTCAATCCCTGCAGCTTAGTTAACCTGGAATTACCCCAGCGGAAATCAGCTCAGAATCAGGCTTTGATATTGAAATGAATGGATTAACTCACGATACAGCTAACTAGGAAGACCTGGCTCTTGTACTATAAACATCATAAATGTCTTTATTCAAGTCAAGTCTTTCATTGTTATTTTTCAGAGAGTAAAAACTAGGCAGAAGGGAGGAGGGAAGACATGTAGCAAATGTACAGGGTCTCAGTCACTTTCTGTCTCTGCCTTGTCTTTACTTCCCAGCTCAATACCTGTAGCACAGCCACATCAACACCTCCCAAAGCCCAACACAGTGAAACAACCTTGCACTGCTGTGAACCTTGGCTGTAAGCAATGCAAATATTTTGACATTGATTTCTGTAGCAATTCCCCTAGGTTACACATCCAATCCTACTGGTTCCCAAAGGAACACTGTGGTAAACATAAACTGTGATAACGGTTTGACAAATGCCAGCTGACGTAAAATGGACCCTATTGTTTGTGTTTATCTGGGAGCAGCCAGGATTTCATGGCTGCACTTTGTGGTTTCTTCTGGGATCACTGCAGTAGTTTCTACATATGACAGGTTTATTCCAGTAGGAGCTCACTGTTAGATGGAAAGACCAGAAAGGACATGGGGAAAGCGGGGGTGATTGCACAGGGAGCCTGCACAGGAGGCTCTGTGCTGCTCACCTGCAATGTTGCTGCTTTGTGAACAGACTGATCTCCCCAGGAGAAGCTTTGCTCGGTAAGCAGCCCTTTGGAGGTTCTGTCTGGATCTGCAGGGCAAATGCAGAACAACAAAGAAGGATGTTCCAGGGCAACACAGCCTGGATAGTATCATCATAATACTTGAATGAAAAGAAGGAGTGGCTACTGCCATTTCACTGCCAAGAAACCTGACATGGAGATGGTGTGGCTTTTAAAGGTGTTCAGACACCTACTTCTCACCCTTTAATCGCTTCTGTTCCATATTCATGTGATAAAAGCTCAAAGAAACACTGCAAGGCTTTGCTAAACAGCAGGAATACAGCCAAGGTGGTCTCCAGCCCTAAAACTACTTTCAAGTGACTTCTCCAAGCTCAGACAAGAAAACCATGGCAGAGTTAGGACTTCGGACACTCATTTCCCTATTCTTGAGATGCCACCCTCAGGGCTCTGATGAAGAACCTCGCTAGGATGGACGCTGCACAGGACTAAGGTTTCTCTTCCTCACAAATTTGGCTCCAGTCCTTCCCTCCTCCCTGAGCAATGGGCAGCTATGGGGAAGGAGTATTTCACATGATTCATTTTCTGCTATGGCAGAGGATGCGTTCCCTTCTGCATCTGTGTTTTTGTTCAGATAAATGACTAAGCCGTGGGCAGCGCTCTGGAGCGACAGCAGTGCCCAGGCTCCCCAGCTCAGCAGTTATCTGTGAGGGTGGCTGACTGCACCAATTGTCTTTCCTTCCCAAGTGATATTAGCATTTCATCATTAAATCAGAGTTAACATCAAAACTGGAAGCCTCCCCAAGGCCTGAATGAAGCAGATCACAGAGTTCCTCAGCTGAAACCAATTTTTCATCTCCTGCTCCTGGGAAAATCGATGATTTTTTGACATCCACATATGCTAAAGCAAGCTGGCCACCAGATACAGGCAGTGCACACTGAACTACTGAGCACAAGCACTTCTGCCAAAGCCTGGTCTAAAAGCTACTGACATCCTGAAGACACAACTGCTCTGCCTGGAAACAACATGGAAACTGCAAGCCTGGTGTAAGACCTCATGAAAGTCTTAGGGGCATAATGCCCTTCACTCCAGAGATAAACCTGCCCTCCCTCTTCAAGCTGGCTCTGAGGACGCTCAGACCAGCCTCACATGTCTGTCTAATGCACCCTTCCACTTCTTCCAAGTTTTAATTGCTTCTAGTTTACATTTGGGTGACCAAAGCTCAAAAGAAACAAGTTCAAAGGCTTTCCCAAATTGCAGCGTAACAGTAGGTGGTCCCCCCTATGGCAATTACACATCTTACAATTAGACAAAAGGAAAATGAAGGAAATAATTGCAGTGTCCATATAGGGCCTCTGCTGTCAATTATCCCGAATGTGGTGTGTCTGCTCTCTGTTGCCTTACTGGTGGCTCAGCCCCAGGGACGCAGAGAGAGCACTGACAGCCCAAGGATGGAACAGCATCATCAGTCACCCCTATCTTATGTCCAGCATGACTGAAGAGTGGCTTCAGCTGTCTGAACACAGACATTTAATGCCACTCTGTAGCCCTCAGATATTCAAGGCATTCACACAGATGCGGCAGGAGACAGAGGCCACAGATGAGAAGAGACACAGCCCCCATGGGTGCTGCATGCTGCACGGACAGGGTCCTGATGGGCACTGGGCTCCACAGGATCACAACTCACCACCCTACTGCAGCTTGCTGGGCTTGTTCAGACGTCTATGTGGCTGGTGCTGAAGGTACCCCCCAGTGACAGCCATCACTCTTTAATAACCTATGCATGCTCTCAGCTGTGTGCTATTTAAGTGCAGCAGCAACAAGTGAATTCCTGAAACCCAGAGGAATGCAGGAGACTCTCCTTGGAGGTTGCAGACACTGCCATCACCTGGGAACTCCCCCCATGGCTACCCAGCTCTGCATAAGACAGTTATTGGATTACCACTTCAGGCTCAGCGCTTTATGCTTCAGGCTCTGCCAGACCTGTTTAATCAGCTGTAATGTGATACTTACTTCTATAAGGACCTATAAGATCTTCCCTGGCAGCATGCCTTTTCCTCCAGGAGGTCAGCCTGGATCCCCGATTCCTGATGTGCTGCTGCTGGCAGCAGGGACATGAAGCAATAAAATACAAAATGAAGAAAAAAGAAATAAAAGTCTGGATGGTGGAAATTTCTTATTTCCACCTAAGTCTGAGAGGCCATCCTGCTCGAAAAGGATACTTCAGTGAGGTTCTGCAGCTGATCCATTGCAGTCCCAGAAAGCAGGAGGGGCTGAGCTCAAAACCTCAACTTCCTCCAAATTCCCACTGGGTTTAAGTGCTTGAGGTGATCAAAGAATGAGAAGTGAATCTCCAAGAAATCAGAGGTGGCACAACAAACCTGGGATACAAATTTGAGCAAAAATGCACCACGAAAGAGACATTATCTACTAGTGCAGGGAGGTTACTAAATAATGTACCTTGCAATCCTTGAGACAGGAGTAGCATTCAGCTCTGGGACACCCTAACTGCACTGAAGAACTGCTCCCCAACTCTTATCTCCTTTACATGTAGTTTGTCTCCCTCGTTAATTTCCCATCTTCCAGTATCTTTCTACTCTTTTGCTAAGCCACACTCGGCAAGCAATGTGAAAAATGTCACAGGAAAAAGCCAGCCAAGGTGGTCCCTCCACAGCCATATGTGACCTTCAGTGTCATGAAACATCCCAGGTGAAATATCCACACCAAGGCTAAGAACTCAGATACCATCATTTCGCCTGGATGCACTGGCACCTTGCTTGGTGAAGAAGCTGGAAGCACCTCCTGCCCTTCATTTATACAGCAGACCTCAGGATGAAAATTCAGGACAGTTTCTTATGCAGCAGGTACCAGGCAAAGCCAATTTCCAGCATACAAACTCCATTGCCACTGGCTGCTATGAAAAAACAGCTTTAGTTGGGCAGGAATGAAAGGCAATGACTAGCACATCATATATTAAATTGATGTATTAAAGTTCAATGATTGAAACAGGAAAGATTTCCCTTAACAATTTGTTACAGGCCAGATTCAGCCACTGCAACCAGCTCTGCTGCCAGCCTAATTGAAACCATAATTCACAACCATAACTTGGGACCATGTATTAAACTGTGTGTTTCAAAGCTAGGGTTAGAGAACAGAAGACAATTAGTATTTTGTTCCAAGGGAAGCAGGTAGGAATCTCCTACAAATACCTAGCGCAAGGTCTAGTCCCAGCCCATCCTGTCAGAGACTTGTGGCTGCAGATTGAATTGGATGTATCTGGCATTTCCCAGGTTTTGGTTACAGACACAAAAAATCAAATTCTGCCATTCTTACTTTTGCAAGTATAAACTGACCATCTCCTCCTTAGGAATTACTCCTTATGGCTTAACTGAACTTGTTTATAGGGAAAAATAACACCTCATGGTAGCTAAATGAGACCTTTGAGTCTGGATACACTAAAGTTCAGGGCCAGACAGAGCTTGGATTAGGTCTGGTTTATATGATCTAAAGGTCACATTCCCAAATCTGAACACGAGCTGCTGACCCCTCGCTTGGCTGGTATTGCCCTGAAAGCAGCAATGTGTGTGTCCTTACCCAAATTTGGTCCCCAACAGCCTGTGCAAACAAGAGGCAGCGCTTGGGCTCAGGGAGAAGCAGCTGAAGCTGCAGAAGGCTTCATGTGAGAATCTTCTCATGAAAACAGCCCTATTAATAAAACAGGAGGGAAGGCAGAAAAGCAGATTTATCTCAGAGTAAAATGTTTCTTCGGGAGCTCCCCGAGGAGTCAGTAGCAGCTTGTTATGGAGCTAACATGTCTTTTACTGCCGCAGTCACATGAGCAAGAAATACTTCAGTGTTAGGAGCAGTTGAGAGAGGCACAAAGCAGGAAAGCTGGGCAAGCAGAACAAGTGCCTTTGAGTAACAAAGCCCACAGCTACTGGAAAACCTCCTGAAAGGTTCTGAGTTTGAAACAATCCATGACCTAATTAGATGGCACTGTTACTGGAGAGCAGGGGAAGGAGCAGAAAGAAAGGAGAGGGAAGACGAAGGCGGGAGAGACTGAGGCCTAAATACCCAGCAGATGAGTCCAAGCCAGAGGTGACCACGGCTGATGTTTTATTTAACACAAAGGATCACCCTCTGTGAGAGACAAGGGAGGTGCAGATGAAAACTTGCTCCATGCTTATGGATAGTCTCCTCGTGGAGCACGTTTTACACACTGAGATGAATGAGGGAAACAGACAGGAAACATCACAGTTTGTGGGGATCTGGAATGAACAATACCCACGCTAGTTTCTGATACTAAAATATCACATTTTTCTCTAAGGGTAAAAAATGGGTTAGGAATCCCTAAGCAGCCTTGTAGGAAACATGTATTACACAAATTGGGCCAAGACACGGTAAGGACGTGATCTGCTCCCCATCTTTCCCAGAATGATTCCCTGTCACAGCAGAAGCACTATTCAGAGGCAACGGACCCCTCTGAGCCAGAAAGAGCATGGCTTACATGCACAGGTTACTTGGGCGACATGCAGCAGGTCTTTGAAGGAACAGGCCCAGCAACTCAAAATCAAGCAATACTATGCTCTTGAGGTCATCTTGAGGCTGCAAGGGAGTAATCATGAATATCCACATGAATACTACCATGGAATGCACAGACACAGCCCAAACCATCTAATCAGCAACAGACTACATGCAAGGAGTTCCCCATTCATGACCTGAACCACCCTCTGCCCGAGGAGCAAAGGGACACACCTCTTATTTGCCAAGGCTGTTATATTCTTTCTTAAACAACAACAGGCCAGACTCTTAACTAGGATGTGCTATCCCAGTGCTGGCTTCAGTTAGCTCTGCTGATTTAAACGGAAGATTCTGGTCAGGTATCTCCCAAATGACAGTGGAAGCTAAGAAGAGCCAGGCCAGCCAAATGCTTGTCACTTGTCAGGCAGAGAGGTTACAGACTGAGGCACAGCTGGCTTCCAGCAGACACCCTGCTGTGCGCAGTGCCGGACAGCAAGAGAGCTGATGAGGTGCAGCAGCCTCATCTGGCCGTTACTCAAGTACGACAGCCCTTACTTGGACTACACGTTCATTCAAACAAGGAACCACAGCTACAGGGATCCGGCCTGATGATCAGATGTGTGAAGCCTTTGAACTGAGTTTCTTTAAACTCACAGTCCTCCCCACAAAAAGCATGTGTATGATCACCCGATCAAAGAGCATTGATAAATCGAGTTCTGACTTCTCTTCCTCCCACTGCAGCGTTCACTGTTCTCAAAGGAGCAGATCTGAATTCTTCACTCACTGTACTCTGTGACTAATCTCCTTCATCCCCACAAAAGCAGCTGCTGAGAAGTGCAGCCGTTTCAGGATGGGTGGCACAGCCCCATGAATGACAACCAGGCAGAGTCATCTCAAGGCAGCAGCATGAGTCACAGCACACAGGGGCTCTTCTCCGCATTGCTGCAAGCTGTCTTCCTGAGGATATAGTTTTAGGTAACTGAGCTGTGAAGGAACTGCAGATGAGGGAGCCACGCCGCTGCCCTGGCCTTTCTTTGGAGCACCACAGCCTGCATGGAGCAAGACCAGCCCAGCCCAACGCTGTGCCTGCAAACCCCCAGCTCTATGCTAACAGGTACTTCATGTAAACATACTCCTTTACAGGATGCACCACTGCCTGTGCACATCTCTGCCCTGGGATGTTTAAACCAGGAGCACAGACACTCCCGCAGTGATTGCAGTTTGCATCACAGGTATGGGAAGAGGTAGCCATGAGCACGGAGCCAGCCATACCCACCCACCCCACACAGGTACAACACGTCAGCGAGTGAAGGCTGCAATGGGCCCACGTTAATGTGGAACCAGGATTACCTCTTTCCCTGAGGTCACACTGTGAAGCTAGTAATTCACACACCCCTATCCTGAGCCGGCCATGCAGTCACAATCGTGCCTCTCCTCTGGTTTTAGATACCTCTCCAGGGCCTGTGTTTCCACAATCACTTTTTACTCCATTAAAAGCAAACACGAACACTTCAGAAAGAGGAAAAGCTCAAAGGGAAAAAGAGCTCACTGCACATCCTAGTTCTGTGTCAGAAAACAGACATCTTAGAGAACAGAGTTCGGCCCAGTTGAAGTTCTCATCTTCAGAACAACAGAACTGCTTTACCACAGTGCCTGTCTCTGGTGCATGACTGGAAACAGCTCGCTGCCTGCCGCAGTGCCAGGCTCCCTGTTGCATCAGCAGTGCAGGAAGAGATCTGCAGAGCCCACAACAGGCCCTAGGACTCCCCCACACAGACAGCTTTGCTGTAGGTAGCACTGCACACACAATGAACCAGCTCGCTCCTGAAAAGAACAAGCTGACAGAGGGGGAAGGGTCAGGCTCAGCTTTCCCAATCTGTAAGGTTTTTTAAGGCTCATCTCCTTCACCTCACACCATTCGGTTAATGGTGACTTAGAGCAGTTCACAGTAATTGAAAGCAGACTTCTGTGCATTTTAACTGTGGCTTTTAGCCTGATTTACATCCCTGATCTACAGCACACTTAACAAAAGATGACTTCTGGGGAGAGAAAATTTATCATTCCTTAAACTTGTACTTACTGAGAATGGCGGTGGAAGCCTCTGTAGGGAACTGCAGGGTCTTTAAACCTGTCTTGGTAGCAGCTAAGTTTTCTCTCTTGCCTTTGCACAAGTGGGATGTGAAGGCAGACCTGGGACACACTGTGTGTGTGCTGATGAGGGCTCTCAACTGTGCATCGTTGCCAAGACACCCGGGGCAGACTCCAAAGCTTCCAGAACTCACCCTGGCTAAGGCATTCCTAATCAAATCCTCCTTTCAACAGGAGGTTCCAGCACAGGCATCACACAGAGCTGCAAACAGCATCATTTTCTTTGGGTCAGGTAAAGCTAAACTTCAATGCAGTGATTTCACCAGTTCATAACACTGCTTATTAAACAAAACATTTCTATCTGGAATTGTTCACAAGCTCTCTGTGTTCATCGTAGTTTCAAAACAAATGAATGGCAGGACTGAAGTCTGCCTTCAGGTTTGATGCTGAAGTCTGCAGTGGCATCAGTCACTGCTGAACAGCTACAAGAACCTGCTATACCAAAATTTTATGACCTGCAGTTACAAGATGCTTGACTCTGGAAACACAGGGAATTCAGAAAGTCAGCTGCTGTGGTAACACATGATTGCACTTCTGCATTACAGCAACAGATCTGAGCAGTCAGGTCTCATGATGCCAGATGCTGGTACAAATTGACAAAGCCTACCTCAAAGATCTCCAAGTCCAAATGCGAGATGAATGAAGCTGCAGAGAGCAAGACAGAGGCAGATGAAAGGAAAACAGAAGTCTGAAATGCAGACAAAGCCAAACTGCCTGCCTGAAAAAATACCATCTCTTTGCTGCCTCTCACACCAGTACTATAGGTGTCAGTTTGGGCTCCTACCCTTTTGAATTTGTTGTCCCTTCCATAACATGTTAATAGTGTTAATGGCTATCCCGTATCTTAGCTATGTTAAGATGGAAAAGGTTCACAGAGCTCATGGAAGACTGATGAACAGGCATTTAAGAATCCCAGTTTTCATTGCTCCTATGTTACAGCTAATCCTAAATTCACTCCAGCTTTCCCATTCAACATGGATCTCTGTTTCTACAGGTACCTTACAATAAGAATGCTGACACTATCAAAGTCAGATCAAAGCATTTAAAAAGTATCAGTGTGACTGCAATGACAGCATTTTTTTTCTCCTATGGATCACAAACATCTGAAAATGAACTCTTGTCTTGAGTTAGGATGGGTGGTTTTCAGTATCTTTCAATCTTAAAGGGTATAGAAAAGGCATTTCCTGCCCTTTCCTATTAGTCAATCATAACCCAGGTGAACTAACACAGATTTTTGCAGCAATGGAAATTCTGAACCCTTAATTTTGCTGATGAGGGTTACTCAAAGCGGGAAGGGTCAAACATTTAAAGATCAGAGTTTTCAGGAGGATACACTTTAACCCTCTTCTTTCCTCCTGCAGTTACCATTATGTGTAACTAACTTAAAATTAACTCTCTGTACAAGACCACGTGTAGTGTGGCTAAAGTAAACAAGTTAAATACACTTTTCCAGTAAAAGCTCAGCTCCTGATGTCATATAACAGTGTTGTAAAGCAGGGTAGGAAGCAAAAGGAGGCAATAAAGTCAAGGAAGCACGAAGGAAGATAACTCTGGTTTTGCATATGAGTTTTCACACTTCTTTATACTCCCAGAGACATGTTTTGAAAGGAAAAGAACAAACTGCTCTTCTGCCTGCTCCTGGCACTGCATTTGCACTGAGCCCTGCGGTGTGCAGCCTTCAACCAGCTTCATCATTCAGCCCAAAAGAGATTAAGCATTAAATGTTCTGCAAAAAGGATGTTAATCCCTTAATAACACTAGTTATGGACACGCCAGGGAGTGAGACACCTGAGACAGTTCATGCTTTTTACACACAGATAGACACTCACTACAGACAGAAGACACTCACTCTCCAGCAGTCAAGGCTTAGCTTCTAGGTCAAATCACTGCATAGCTGGGCCTGATGTAGCACCCTCTCCATAAAATTTAGGAATCCAGTAAGTCTGTATAGCTTTTGAATTCAGTGGTTCTCCATTGGGAGCTTGCCTGGTGATATCCCAACATAAAGAAATGTTACTCATTTGGAAGCCCCACTGCAGGCTGAGCTGAGGATGGGTTTGATCAGCTCCTCAGCAACGCCAGCATCGGAGAATCCCCACAACTCAGCTAGAGGGCAGGGGATGAAGCCAGTTCTCCCTCAGAGTTAGGATGTACCTGGGGTGTGCAGTATGAACCGAGAGGGAAGGGCTCCACACTCCACAGCAAAGACTGGCAAAGCTCACGATGAAACAAGCTGAGCATAAGTAAAAATGTACCTCCCCCATTCACAATTCCCATGAACCTTTCAGGGGGTCTCAATCTGAGAAGGTAAATTAACTCCTTGTGTGTTCACACTTGAAGCTTTTTAAACAGCAGGCCTGAAGCCTGGAATAAATCCAGCAGGCAGCAATCTTTTTAGCCTTACATGGGAAAATTTGCCTAATAAACCACTATGATTTTATCAGACTGTTTCCTTCTGTTTCCTCTCTGGTGGGTAATGGAAGTTACACCCACTACTTAGTTTTGACATGTGTAACCCAGAAAAGCCTCGGTTTGCTGTAGAAATGCCAAGGGATACCTTGCTTTGTTAGGAGATGCCTTAGGGCTCTTGTCGCATTCTTCTAATCACATCAGGAAAAACTAGCTGCATTGTTAACAGCCAGTAGACAAGCAGCTTGCATTAGCCATTCTCCTGAATGGAAAAGAACAATTTCTGATGGAATATAGTTCCTGTTACATTCCTAGATGGCTTCACTGGATACCCACCCTGGCCTTCACCAGCCTCAGGCTGAAAATGGGAATTCTGAAAGCCAGATTCTGATCCTCTTGAAAACAATTAAAGAAAAATATGATTGTGACTGAAAGATCTTTTTTAAAACTGAGGCAAATCAGTTTCTTAAAAATTTTCTTAAATGTTTATGCAATTAAACAGATTCATTAAAAATCCAGTCAAAATGGAATTGAAATCCCCTACTCTGAAAGACATCAAAATGAGATGCTCTGAAGTTTAGACATAATTTCCTATCTCCTGAGCCAAAATGTTGTCAAAAATTAGTATTTTATTGACATTTCAACTTGGACAGGAAACCGATTTACCATTGGACGTGGCACTTTACCCAGTGTCTCAGCTAGAAATGCCATCACAAGAGAGAGAAGCTGAAAGATACCCAGACTAAAGACACTCCAGGCTGGAATGCAGAGGCATTCCAGCAGTGTCTGAAGGATGAGGCTTCTTCCCGCAGCCGTGCCACAGGTCAGTACCTGCTTCTGGCACAGCAGTGCAGCCGTGGGACCTCATCTGCTCCTGTTGCTCCTTGGAGCAGCCATGCATGGTGTGCGCTGCTCTGGAAAGCCAAGGCTGCCCCGCACGCTATGGGATGCATCTGCGATCAGCTACTCCCGCCTTGCAAGGGCTGCTCGCTGTAATGCTGCTTTTGTAACCCAACATTGTATAGCAGAAAGGCTTCACTCTGTCTCCTCAATGCCTGTCAGAACACACTATAGCTGCACTATAGCTGAAGTTTCTTCTGGTGCTACAGCAAAACTACAGCTATTGATAAGCTATCTTATTTCCAGATCACACTTCTTCCTAGTAGGAGATGCAAAGACACGTATAAATGGTGAGTAAATAAACCACAATAGACTGTGTTAACTATTGGTAACTAACAAGCCACCTAGATCCCTTTCTGCATCTAAGATATTCACCACATGACACTGAGGCCCCAGCTCACAATGACTTTTCAATTTCGGATTAAGCATGTTGCACTGGAAATAGCTCTGGTAACCCACAGCAGCAGATTATGGCTGTCAAAGAGAGATGAATGAATGAATGGCATGGGGAAGGCAGAAGGGGATGAGCATTTGCACTGGGAGAAGGGATGCAAAGGGAAAACACTCCTTTAAAAGAAGTTTTACCACCCTGCCATGTTCCTGAGCCCTGGGAATTGCCTGACCATGGAGCAAGAGAGAAATTCCATGGGCTGGCTGCTCTCACTAAGCCTGATTCCACTCGCTGGAGCTCCAGTTTTTGAAACATGATCAAAATCCCATCCTGAGAGAGACTTCACTGCAAACTGCACCAGTAAGAATGAGACTGAGCCCCAGCACAACTGGACAAGGCAGATCTGGGGAAGGATATGAAGTCTCCTCCACAGCGTATGTTGGAGGTGGCAGTTTTTCATAGGAAGGCTTTATTTGCTTCCAGCTTGCATGACTGCTTCTGAAAACATGGCTTCTTCCTTCTGGGATTTTCTTGGAGAAACTTTAGCTCGTTACTCTCCAGATGATTCACATTTAGTCTTAGAGACTATTTTTAGCTACTTTTATTTCAGCACATGTTCCCGGA
Source organism: Psittacula echo (assembly GCF_963264785.1). Lineage (NCBI taxonomy): Eukaryota > Metazoa > Chordata > Aves > Psittaciformes > Psittacidae > Psittacula > Psittacula echo. The sequence goes on along the minus strand of NC_137750.1, from coordinate 2,807,997 downwards.
GAGTCCCAGCTATTAATGTGGTCTCTATTCCCCTCCTCTTGGCTTCTCTGGGGAGAAGCTCCATGAGGCCAGCTATTGAGAACAGAGCTTGCACATCATTCCTCCTTGTGCATCTTCCACACAGCAAAGCCCAGTCAGAGCTCTGAGGTCAACAGCAGCAATCTTTATCACCATAAAGACAGATAATGGAAAGAAAACAAGCCAAGGAAAATCAAAACACACTCCAGTTCCTCCGAGTGTTTTCAAGGCCATCCTGAGGTTGGGCTGAGCAAAGGTCTGACAATCTGCACACATGAACAGAGATGCAAAACTGAAGGTATAATCATGAGCAAATACATGCAGAGGTACCTGAGTACACCTGAGCACTAAAAGGCATGAGAAAATTGCTGCAATTTGTCTGGGACAAATCTGCCGCCAAGACATGAAGTCACATCTTCGTTAGGGTCACATAGCTTTAAAGTAGCAGGAGATCCTAAGTCACCAGCGTGGCCATGGCCAGCATCATGGTAGGTGTAGGTATGCTGTTTGAGTGGGACTCTGCTGTCTTAGGGCTCAGTTTTATAACAAATACTGTGGCACACAGCTAACAACAACCCAAACCACACGCACCTAAATGATGTTACCAGCCCAAGGGACACCTCCCCAAGTGGGGAAGTGTCTTGTATCAGGCTCCATTTTCTTTCACAGATGGCAATACTGATGTATTAAATAATTTTTACATTGGTGAAGTCACAGGAACGAAGGCCTGTCTGTATTTAACTGTACCCATACAAAAGCCTATTTTTATGAAGCATAAGAGTTTAATATTGTTGAGGTTCCTGCCTTTCTTCCAAATGTGGTTGGAATTTTTGAATGAGTCTATAGTTTTTGATGAACAGAAGTGGGATTCGTGTGCGTGCATGCACACACTCAAGACATCACAAATATTGGGAAACCTAAGATAGAAGTGAATCAGCTGGAGGCAGAGGTGAAAACACTCTCAAGGTGTGAATGTTCAGTAAGCTTCGACTGGAGATTGCAATTTTTATCTTTGTGGTCTTCCCCGGCTTACAAGTAAATTTCTCCTCTACCATGGAGGCATTCAGCACACTCTAATACATAACCTCACCTTTTAAGAGCATCTTGTATATTGATCCCCAAAGTATGGCTCTAGCTCATTAGTTTGCTAGGTAAGCAAGAGCTCAAGGCGAGCCAACATATGGATGTACTTCTGAGCACATTACCAGCTGCAGATTAGCAGCTAAGTCCATTACACTGAGCAACGGAGTTGGTCATAGTCTTTCTCGTTGCCAATATGGCAATAAATAGGGCTGCTTTGTGGTTCAGTAGGCTAAAAGAACTGGAGGACCAAATTAATCGCAGGAGTAATTCAAGGAAAACAGAGGAGTTACACCAGGAGTCACAAACCCACTGTGTTCCTCTCCTTAGAACCCTTCCTTGAAAGTATTCCTTACCTGCAGGCTGAAGTCTGGGCTACTAAATGGTGATTAGACAGTTACATAGGAAATAATTACCTGGTTATGAGATGATTAATTAGGATGCTGTCAAGATACAATTATCCTGGCATCTAGGGAATACCCTGCATTTCTTCTTTGCTCCTTACAAGCTGATGATGGCAGCATGAAGCACTTGTGGCCTAAATCCCTACAGAAATGAGCAGCAACAGAGCACAGACAGTAACACTCAGTACCCAGGGGCTTAATGAAGCTAGAAATATGCAGTGCAGACTGACACAGAAGAGACAAGGAAACGGCTTCACAAAGAGCAAGAACCAAGAAAGATCCTACCTGCATCATCCCTCAAATATACTGAACATACCCCTCCTGACAAGTGTGCAGCCTTACAGTGTGAGAGCAGCAGTTTCTGCCACCTGTGTATGGCAGTGTAGGCACCACACTTCGTGGCCATCACCTCCAAATCAAGCCTTGCAAACTTTTACAGATGCCTGAAGGGATTGAAGGGTAACGGCACACATACCTCTGGCCCCTGAGACACCAGGAAAAGGCAGGAAAGCTGATACAAAAGGGAGAGAAGATTTCCAACACTAGCTCCTTCTAGCAGAATACAGCCTGACCCAATTAGAACATGCCTGTTTGTACAAGGGTGCAGCAAACTTGTAATGCCATCCTTGCCTCTTTTTATAAAGTAGATTTGACACCTGCTAATCTTGCTAGACTTCATAACTAGTGTAGAAAGACATATGCCTGCAGCACCATCATCACCAGAGCTTTGATCTGTTCCCCAGTTGAGGCAAGGGAGCCCTGGTTTGTTCTCTGCCTTTCTTTTGGGCAGGCTCTGCAGACAGAGGAACAAGGAAAAGCATTCTGGAAAATTATTAGTCCATGAAATTTAGTATCCGATTCCATCTACATGTACAAGAGTACTGCTGAATGTTATATATGCTCAGATACAAAAGCTGGACCAGCAGACAGGGCACCAGTTGAGATATAGGTACAGGTTCCCACTCAGTGATGGTCACCTTCCAAGACCCCAGTGGTACGTAGTCACCTGGCTCTTCTAGAAACCAGTCTGTCTCTGCCACCTACCTGAGCCTTATCACTGAACAGCTCCATTTATCTTCTTCAAACTCCAGGTGAATAGCAATATTCTAGCTCCCAGAGAAGCTGTGACATGAATTCATTATAGCCTCTGAAGCACTTTAATAGCATAATAATGGAATAAGTATTGTAGATTGTTTTAATGCTAATTCCTTCATCTACATATCTGTGTCCACCTCCAGGAATTTCACAGGTATATGGTATGCAGAATACATCTATCAGAAGCAACAAGCCTCTGCACCAAGTTTGCAGATCATCTCCACACCCTGCCACCAGTGCAGGGCCACCCTACACTCGTCCCTCCAGGACAACTGAGAGCAGCCTACCGTGAGATGATGGTGAGTGACAGCCTGTGAACTGTGCTGCTGTTTTGCCTTAGGGGGAAGCAACCAGGGTGGCAACCCCTTTAAAAATGCACTAAAGACAAAGGCCATGCTCACCAGCTCTCTGTGATAGAGATGTGCGGGCACTCTTTCCCTGCCTGGTCCATTGTTCCAGCTAGTGCTTTCCTCCCCCTGTATGTAAATCCCATTAGCATTTCTCACATTGAAACCCTTCTGCTGGGCCAGATCCTGTCAAATCCTTAATTTCAGATAAACCAAAGTGCCCATGTGATCAGTCCCTTTGGGAGCAGCAGGAAGCAAGTCCCTGTGCATACTGGTGACACAAGGTCTCCCGGGCAGGCCTCCTGGCCATCACCCCATTGGGAATGTTCAACACTGCAGCCAGGGGCTGAGCACATTGAACTTTGCCTCTGTGCTACCCCTTAGCTAGACAGCTCCCAATTAACAACTTGGTGTGAGCCCAACCAGCTCTAGACAGTGGTTTCAAATGTGACCACTGTAAAAAGCAAAAACAAATAGGTCAAGAGGATTATGCAGGGTGAGTAATGATTGCTGCATGCTGGGCTGAGATGTGAAGTCTGGCTGGGTTGTCAAAGGTGCATAATAATATGTCCTTGTGTGACCTGTGGTGCTGTTGACACTTCTGAGTTGATGCCTTCTCACAAACCCCCATTAGGCTGGAAGCTTGAAAGCCCACCGGGAATGATGCCAGCACGCTGGAAGGGCTACCAAACTTTGCAGAATTCCCATTTAAGTTTCACTTCATTTCTTAAAAGCCAGGTAGCAACTATTTAACTGTCAGACCCTTCTGGAGTAGTTTGCTGAGGGATGTGGCCGCTGTTCTCAGGCTGTGGGGCACAAAATGTTAATGCGCTGACAGTTCTCTGGAGCTGGTCAGCAGGGGAAGGAGCTACTCTGCTCAGCAGCCAGCACATATAGTGAGGGAAACATGCTCTGCCAGCCAGCTTGCCATCCAGAGAGCCAGAACTAATGGTTTTATCTCTACTTTACTGATAGGGAGGACAGCATCGTATGATGGAGGGCAGGTTCCAGCTGCCCTGCCCAAACATCACAGAAGGTTTATAGCAATAGGAAAACTAATTCAGCTATTTTGCCTCCTGGTCCTGTGCTTAGCACTAGAATCCCTCCAAGTACATCTTCTGTTAACAGTGAAGCTAGAGTTGATTTTTCTTGTCTGACAAACGTTCATTAGCCAACTATTTGTATCAGTCTGCCCACAGAAGTATGTCCCTTTCTAGCTACAGAAATTGGAAGAGAGGGTAACTCAGCTATAGCTGAGCCAAACCTATAGGAACTCCAGAGCAACAAGTGATGCAGCAGCCTCAGAGAGACACAGAAAACAGCCTTTTGTTTCTGTTACAGTGCCTCCAGGGATTAGAGTATAAATATAACCATAGAAAAGTTTCCTCAACACAGACATACCAGGAAAAACATAACCTCTGGTTCAGCTGAACTGTGAGGAAGATCTGAGAGACATCTAATCTCAGACAGCAGGGACCAGCCCTTGCATATGGGCTGTTGGCAGCCTGGCAAAAGCCGGGTGTGCTGATGCTAGACTGGGTGATGCTAGGCCCGAGACGTGGAGCAGGGAACAGCAGGTGCAGATCTGTGGTAGGAGGCAAGATACCTTCAACTCGTGTAATGATTCTGTTTCAGAATGCCGCAGGGAAAACTCCAGCTTTAGGGGAAGCACAGAGCAGTGCCATAAAGCTCCTGAGTGTGGGCAAAGCTGTGACAGGATCAGCACTACCGAGATCTTTCAGAGGCACCATCACATTGATTTTCTGTAGCTCTGGGGCAATGTTCACATTTACACAAGGATGGGGGAGAGCAGCACACACATACATCCCACAGTTGCTTTTGAAATAAGATCAGTTTTAATTCCCAAGCAATTCCACACTGGCAAAAGAACAGAAACTCCTTGCTACAGTAACAGCCGTGCTCTGTGACCGAAGAGGTGCAGAGCCCAGGCCAGGCCTTTCAATACAAGTCCCAGTAAGGCATTGAAAACTCCAGGCTCTCAGAGGGCCTGGCCTCCCTCCCTGAGGTACCACTCTGAATTTAACAGGGGATGATTTCTGCCCCCCATCAGGTCTCTGCAATCACAGCCTGAACAGATTTTGCACAACCTCCTTGATTGAGATCAACCCCAAAGTGACAAGAATATTCCTCTTGCTTTCTAAAGAACAGCCTGCCAGAGCCAACGGATTGATTGGGCCATAAATCAGCTTCTTTCCCAAGTGTAAAATCTCCAGTTGCTCATCCCCTGTCTTCCATCCTAATTAAATAGCGATGTGAAGCCATCAGCAGTATTGTCAGTGGCCCTGGTGCTGGACAGACACTTCTGAATGTACAGCAGTAGAAGAAAATGAAGCCGATGATGAAGAATCCAGCCCAGCAGCTGCACCAAGAGTGGCAATGCAGGCTGGAAACATCCATGGAAAATCGAGGCACGCTGTGACTGCAGGGCAAGCCCAGCTAAGGGCCTGCAGTGCCCCGTGCCCTGTAAGAACAGGCCATGGAAGGGCCCCTGCATGTGCTAAACATGATGTGGCTTTCTCTACCATTTCAGAAGGGAGTAAACTACTCCTGGTTACCTTTCACATTCTATTTCCATAATATGGTCAAATTAAAATACTGAACTACTCCTAAACACTGATCCCTGCCCTTGACACTCACCTCTCCCTTCTAATAAAGCATGTTCAATGTGGAAGTGTTTAGATGTCATGAGAAAAGCGGCCCTGTGAGGCAGTGAGCTGTCGGCAGGGGGGAAGCTTAGGGACCCCACGTCGTCTAAGAAGCAGTTACAGATGGTGGATTACCTCAGGAAACAAACCGTGTGGTCCATGTGGTTCTGGTTACCCACTGGCCCTTGTGGAAGCAGCAGGAGTGCAATGGCAGCCCCTGCAAAGCAGGAGCTGGGAAAGGATGTTGTGCCTCCCTAAGAGGACCTGCACAAGCCAGTCCCAGGGAGCTGTGCTAACAGAGGTGGGACAGGAGCATGGAAGGGAGGATGTTCTAAAGCAGTTTGAGCTCCTGGGGGCTGATTCAGGAGTCTTTCCACTCTAGAATACCAGCTTCCTCATAAGAAGAAGACATCGTACATAAAGGTGAGTCTATACACAGGCAGGTATCTAAGTCAAGCTAAATACGAACATTTGGTACAGTAAATATTTATATACTCCTAATAGTGCTGATTTCTTCCCTTTCCCATCTCTCTGAAGTGGTCCTGTCCTCCCAGGGGAGAGGCAAAGAAATAGCCCCCACATGACAGGACGTATAAAAATACAATCAAGAGAGACTGTCTCTTCCTGTATGGGTTTTTGATCTAATAAGACTACATACAAGCTAGAGGAAAAGCATGTTACTCAGCAGCACAGCAAGTAATGCCCTGGCTATAAGTCAAGAAACATCTGAACTTTGTTCATAGGGAAAAAATAGTAATCTTCAATAACTGCAGAGAAAGTGCTCCAAGACTTTCCCCAGCCCTAGGATTTTGCTTCATAAAGCACCGGGGTCAGTGTTACTCATTACATTTCACTGCTAAAGCTTTTCTTTGTAGACCAGCAGGGTATCAGTCACCCTTGGCAGGGCACCTGCAGTATCTGAGTACAAACTCTTTCTCCTTTGATTCCAGTACCACACCATGACACAGGATGTCTCCTGAAAGCAAAGTTTTGTCACGATGCAGTAATCTGAGAAGTCTTACTCAGACTTTCTTTATAGACAAGGCATCGTGTTAGCAACAGGTGACAGCTCTGGCTTTACTGCACAAAACTCCCTTTCATCATTCCCCTGTAATATCCTACCGTTAGCTTGGCACTGAGACAAACAGAGAGATTTTTAGTGCAGTTTCAAAATGTGGCAGAAATAGAAAGCCAGTGATTTACTCTTTCACTTAACTGACAGCTTCCCAGCTGAGACACCTGCGGCAGCTCCTGCAGCCAAGTAACCCTGCAGAGTGACTCGTAAAGGGATGGCTGCTGATCTCTGCGATGAAGAGTTCAGAGGTAAGCAGATATTAAGGAAAGGCAATATTTACCTGTTAGCCCCACCAAATACTGTGCATTACTGATTTCCATAAAAATCAGATCTGAGATGCAGTGAAATACTGACTTCATTCATTATTTAGGTCTCTCTCCTCACTTTTCCACAGAGTTAATAGCAAATTCTGACTCTTTCCTTGGAAACATCTGTGCAAGCTCATTTAGAAAGGCAAGAATTTAACAAGGCAAAGACTGTTGGTTTAAGGTAAGATTTTCACACACTCTTAAAGCCCAAATCCCATGCTGATTGGGGTACACTGGTTACCAGTCTTGATCCCCCAAGGCTTTTGCAGTACATATACGTATAGCAAATGTCCTGCTGGAAAGGGAGGGAGAACACTAACAAGGCTGTATGGTGCATGGGATCCTTTAGGATGACTGGGAGTACTAGATAAACATTTGCAGAATATCCATTCTCCAGAAGTAGCAAGTGAACAAGAGGAACCATCCTAATTACAGTTCAGACTTCTTCCAATTGGCTTTGGTTTAATCTCCTCTGTTGAACCTGACCAACAGTTCTTAGTGGTTCCTCAGTACCCTTCTGGTGTTCAGGAACCATTCTGGACCAGTTCCCATCTTCCACGCACCAGACTTTTCCACAAGCGTGCCTTAGGGCACTGTAACCATGTGGTCCATCTCCTGATGAAAGCCACATGCCCCAGTTACCCCAACAAATCTTCCTCACTGACATTAGCCTTCAAGGACACAGTAATGAAAAATTCATTGCAGCAACAAACAGCAATATTGTTTTTCAGCATACCCACAGGCCAGTAATAAATGCAGAACAGTTACTAATACAGGTAACTTCTTGTGGAGAATACATAAAAATACTTGAGGTTCTGTCTATCGCTCTGTCTGTGGCCAAAACAAGTCAAACAAATCCCCTCTGCTGCTGGAAGAAGGTGGCAGCATATCCAGTTTGTGTAAGTTGAGAATTTCCCCCCATTTTAAGCGAGGTCAGGCACTGTATGCAGCATTAGGAATGAATTTCTACCATGGGCAAGAAAGTTTACCTCAGTATTGCACTATTCTACAGAAATGGCTGGCCAAAGCCCTACAATACCTTTACACCATATTTATGTATTTGGGATATATCTATCAAAGGGTGCAGAGTTCACACCCAAAATACTCATCAGCATTTGCGTCAACTCTGTATCAATGCTACCATGGTTACATTATTATTCCAACTTAACCTTCCTCATAGCTTATCATAATGCTGAGTACCAAAACGAGCCTGAGATCCAGTGAACACATCCAGCCAAACAGGCTACTCTATCTCATGGCCTATTCCCCAACTGATATTAGAGTCAACTGGGTAACCACAATAACAGTCTGGGTAAAAAGATGAAGCCAAATAGCAAAACTCCTCAGCAACAAGGCCTCTCAGGGGCCTACATAATCTTGCCTGGATTTCCGTACACTTAGAAAATGTAACAATTGACGGTTTCTTTCCAAATCTCATCTCTTCAGCTGAGACGGTCGCTTTTGGAGCAAGAACTGTTCCACAGCTCAGCAGCAGTCCCTGTACCTGGTAGCACTGGTACACACAGCTCCAAAACCTGTCCAGGCTCTGCAAGGACCACATGGAACAGAAAGAAACGATCTCTGTGTTCCACTGAGCTTAGGATGAACTGCAGCAGCTTCTTCATGGCATGCCACCGCTCGACAGAAGCTGCATTTCTCTGCATCCTTATTCCAGACAGGGCCTCTGTTGCTGACAGACAGAAGGTCAAATAGCCCATATCTCTTCTGAATTTTTAATCTCTATTTCATGCTGTTATTGCAGCTGCTGGAGACAGTGTAGCATAAATCCCTCCGGAGTAATTCCTAGATACTCTCTTGTAGGCTGGCCTACTTTTTCACTCTGTTCAGTTACAAATTGGTTATTGCAGCCCAGATGTGTGACAGCACTGCAAAAGCCTGCCTCCACCCAGACAAATACATTCTCCACTGCAGCATGTAAAAAGCCCCAAAACCCACATTGATTCTTCTCCAGCTTCTAAGAATAGACAAGATGATCAAGATGTAATTTTTAGCTCTCTGAGCCCAGCTGAGTAAGATGGTTTAATTTTAAATAGCTCCATTGCCTCTGATAGAGGACAGTGCCACAGTCCCCACCATGCAGCACCTCGCTGTGGTAGCATCCCACAGCGGGAGGCAGGTCTCAGTGCTGCAAGGAAAACCAAATTCCACGTAGTTTTGAAGGATTTTGGACAGTGCAAGGGCTGGGTGTGAAATGCAAGAAGGAGGAAGTGGGGAAGGTGTCCTTGAGCTTTCACAACCAGGAAAAGAACTGGGCAATTCCATGAACTGCATGGGTCATTTTGGTGGCAGTTCTTGAGGCTACTAAAATAATGTATTTGAACCCCAAAATATCGTGGGCACCATAGCGGCAAAATGATTCCTGTAAGATTTCACCTGTGGAGGAATTTATGTAAGTGGGAAAACTGCTCACAGTATGTGCAGCTCTTTTGTTCTGAACAACTGCTTCCAAAAATCCACTGCTCTCAGCTTGGTCAGAGAGGCTGAAGGTGGAAAAGAAACAGTCAAATCCTTTTTGCTTGCTTGTGCAATGAAGGGTTTTGCTGGTGGTGTTTAGCTGGAACATCTCTTTGTGGTTCAATTTCTCTCTGGAGTTTCATAACCCGGACTCTTGGCTTTATCAACCAGCTTTTACAGGTCTACACAGAACTTTCTTCTGATGGAAAAAGCCTTCACCAGATAAACCTATTTAAACCAATGCTTTTTATCCAAAAAAAGATTCCCATATTTCAATTTTACAGCCTTCCCACTGAAAATATTCCAAGAAGAACAATCTATGTCCAAAAATCTCCCATAAATGCAGCACAAATTTCCCGAAGCAACAAGAAAAAAAGATATGAAGCAGAGCAGGAAATAAAGAAGTAAGAACAAAGAAAGAGGCAGGGTGAACTGGAGGGCACAGATACCCTTCTTGTCACACAAGCGTCAAGAAATGTGCCAAATACTACGTGCACTGCTGCTTTTGTAGATGCTGTCATTATGGATATTCTGGTATTCCCCAAAGGCCACAGATCAGAGTGAAGTTCACCACCCTCCAACAGAGCAGTTGTGTTTCTTTCATGGGAGTACAGCACAGTGAGTCCTGTCATAACATTTCTTTTGCTTTTGTTGTTAAGAATGCTGTATTGAAGACACACCACAAATTAAAGGGGACAGCAAACAAAAGGCAAAAAGGACTAAACCACAGTCATGCTTTACCTGAGGGATTAAATCCATAGGGATGTGACTTCCTCGATAGAAAGAGATCAACTTTCAGCCTTCAGTCATTTCACAGCCTCTACCCAAAGACTGAGCCACAGCCTAAATTGGTTTATCCATGGAGAGACAAGGATGGGAGGAATATTTTGCCATGGCAACTGACAATTCCAGAAAAAACACCCCCAAAACTGTGCTCAGCCACAAAATCAGCAGATAAAAAGCTTGAAGACAATGCCTCAGGAAGAAAGAATAGGGATAAGGCAGAAAATGTCTGTTAAACAGAGGTTCTGACAAAGAGGTTGGTGACAGACTTTAAAATGGTAAAGCTTTTGAATGCCTCACAAAACCCTACCTGGGCCACACAGCAGAAATAAATACTCAAAGAAGAGTCACAGATAAGTGCATGAGGTGACTTTCCTACAGACGCCTGGAAGGACACTACAGTTGGAACTTCATCTCAGAGTCACAGCAAGGACGCTGAACCAGGCAGTGACCTTCCACCACTTTAAACCACCCAATACAGCCCTAAGAAATGGTAAGTTTCGACTCAGACAAGTCCCTGTGGAAAGTGAATAATGTTTTGCCCTTCATTGACTCAAGCTTCTATTACAGGAGGCCAGGAGTTCACCTGCAAGAGCAGGTGCTTAAATTTAAACCAGCTAACTGGCAGCATTTGTCCAAACTCACTGACATACACAAGTTCAACTCAGCTTCCTAACCCCTGAAAGACAGCACCATCTGAATAGGCATCACTGCACTGGGATACTCCATTCTGAGGGCTCTAGAAACTCAAGGAACATCTCTATCAGGATACTCCCAGGCTTGGGCAGTCTGCTGCTGGCCTCTGACAGTGGGAATGCACTTGGGGTGCTGTGGCAAGAAATGGGTGGGAAAACCTTTCTCCCAGCCTGGGAGCTCTTGGATTCCAACACTTTCTTGGCCCAGCTTAGGATGAGAAGATCAAAACCTTGGATTTTTCTGAAAAGAAAATCCAATCCACATTTTCAGAAGGGCATCGTGACACAAAGCAGTATTTTTTGACTGTGTTTCACTTCTTTTGTATTATTTTATGCATGTTTTCTACAACAACTGAGCAAAAACAAGTGAGGGAAAAGGTTCTTTCCCCTTTAAAAATGTCAGGTGTGATGGGCCCCCAAATCAAAAATTCAAACTGGTTTTGAAAAAGGAAATAATACTTCTCAATCTCTTTTTTGGCTGGTTTGGAGGAGTCGGCATTCGCTTTGTTGGAAGATGCCTATCTCACCCCAAGTGCAAAACTGCCCATTCTCTGCAGAGCAGCTCTTCAGGGCAGCATCTCCTAATCAGCTCGAGCAGCCCGAGAGGAAGGTTATTTTTATGCAGGTGTTTTGTACCAAGGACACTTATTTTTGCATGCATGCACAAACGTAAAAACTAGAATTCAGAATATTGCCAGGCAATTTCCATGTAAATTAGTCCCAAACAGGAGCACGCTGAGCTCTTCATTGCTCTGGGTAATTGTTCACTGGGGGATTCTCAGCAGTTGTAGTTAATGTTGCTTTCTGATGCTTGGAAAAAATGAATTGCTGAGAGTGTTGCCCTTAGAGGCTCCAATAAACTTCTCATCAGTGCAGACATTGTGTTGCCTGTGTATAATCCTGTCTCGTCCTACCAAGGAACATGGGCTTGTTTGTCTCTGTAACTGCATGGCTGTGCTTTTCTTTCCTGTGCTGTGAGGGATTTGGGCAACAACCACTTAAGGAACAACCCAAAGTGCTGCCCAACTCCTGCCAGGGTTTAAGAAGTCTTCCTACTGATTTTAGCAGGAACCGGGATCAATTCTTAGGCTGGGCCTCCCAAAAGGCCATCCCTGGAGATGCCAAGCATCCTCATTTCCCAGGGGATGTAGCAGAATCTGAGAAGGTGAATCTGGCAGATTTAGGAGCACCAAATATAAACCAGACTTTTAGATTAGACCAGGGAAACCAGGTAAGCTTCTGCTTCCCCTAGCATAACCAAGGGGGAGGCTTGAGCCAGAACGTTCCCCAGTTGGAGTACTGAGGGACACACATGTCCCATGTTTCAACTGTAGCAGGAATGAAGATGCAGCAGCTTTCCCAGCTTCTTCAGGGGAGACATGAAATGAGCTGCCCATAATCCCAGTGTGGGTGCCACAATGACAGCAAGACGCAAGAGCCCACGAGCAGCTCGGTAAAGGAAGCAATCTGCAAACATGCACTGTGTTGATTGCTGTGTAACATAAACACCCCCAGAGCCTAAAGCTCAGGGAGAGAATTCTTCACATGCAAAGCAGACACTGAGCATCTGCAGGGCTGAAAACACAATGGGAGCCAAGAATGACTGCGAGAGTGTGGGTGGTGGGGAAAACTGAAGGCTGATAAGAAACAGGGAAAATAAACCCTTTAATTTGTTGTGCTTAATATGGTTTCTCTTTACTGCAAAACCTACCTTTTTTCCAAACTACCTGTTTTGCCTCTGCTAAGATAGGAGTGTTGCTGCGAATGCTACTACAAAAGGCAGGAGGAAAGATGTATTTTTCATTAACAGTTAGGCAACACCTGGGTTTAATGTTATGTATAGTACCAAGAAAACCCTCCTGACAAATGAGGTCAAGCATTCTGCCCAAGAACACTGGCAATACATGTACAAGATGAAAGATACAAGCCATTCTAGTTACAGACTCTCCAAAGTCTTCCCACTTGATCTGACATCCACAACTCACACTTTGCTTCACCTTCACTGCTGGCATGCCTGCTGAAAGGGATGTTCTCAGTGAAAAAGAGAACTTTGTTTAAGATGGGATATAGGAATAACAAGAAAAGAACTGCAAGTTTGCATTCAATAAAATATTCAATGCTTTCCTGAGCTTTGTTTTTTAACACATAGCAAGATACAGCACAATCAGAGATAACAACTGCAATTCCAGGCTGACAAAGACCTGTGCAAATGGCCCTTCACCTTTCCTCAGTCTCAGGCTTCTTCCACAGCCTAATGAAAACCCCATTTCCCAGCGCAGAAAGCCCCTCTGTTCAGACACAGGTATTAGCTGATATCCTCAAGCAACTAGTGGGAAAAAAACCCCTTTCTTCAGAAGCCAGTGGGGGTCTCCTAATTGCTACTGAAATCTTTTCAGAGCAGCAGCTCAGCCCCAGCTCCATCCCAGAGGCAAACATCATGTATTTGTCATGTCTCAACAATTTTTCTGCTGTTCATACAGTGTAATTAATCTCTTGGCAGGCAAACACAGGACTGAAAAGGAAGCTCGTTTTCTGAAATGCAGCAATCCTGTACCTTGGTAAGAGGCAGATTTACTCTCCAAGTTACAGGTGAGAGCAGCAAATAAACACAAAGCAGCAACTCAATACAGCAACAATTAGTAAGAAACAAAACAGCCTTGTTTAAAACAAAGACCCTGCTATTATTGTATCTTACAGCACGCTCTTCCACTGGGTTTGCATGTATGGCATTTGGTGAACAATTTCAGATGAAAAGGCAATTACTCACATGTAAATACACAGTCTGTCACTTCACAAGCAGCTACTCAAATAGGTCCCCTGCTACCTGGCAGTGAGAGGCTCCATCTGTCATTCAACCTCCTTTTCTGTTATCTCCCCAGGTGATCTAGATTCAGGTTCCCTTCAAATCTGAACATCCAAAACACACCAGGTGAAGAGCTGAAAACCCAGCTCTTACACTTAGATGCTCAGACAGAAGAGCACCTAGACCCAGGTCACTGCTTCTCAGGGCCTGCAATGCAAATCTTGGCCAGGGAGCTGCACATGCAGCCAGCCTAAATCCTTCTGAGCCCTGTGGCTAGTGCTCCCAGCTGGATAGGTGTCCGGGAAGGCCCAGAGCCAGCCATTTGAAATGCTAAACACAGGCACTTTGCTTTGTTCAAGCAGGCTGTATCTGGATCTGGGTTTTCATACACATACTTCAGCTGTGGACTTTCTGTTGGTTACTATCTCCAAAAGGCCATCAAAGGGCTCTGAAGTGCTACCAGATGCTAGCCACAAAGCAAATCCTGCATGCTGGACTAGGGAGACTTGCGTCTTCCTTCGAACAGGAGCAAAAACAAGAGTTGAGGCCATAGCAGGAAACACTGTGAAAGGAATTCAGGATTCATAAATTGGCTTCTGGCAAATTCAGAGCTTTTCTGTTATCTCTCTATAGGCTGCAAGAGACAGAAATTATACTAATAAACAGCACTTGACTGAAGCAGTGCCTCAAATGCAGCACAATACAGACCTTAACCAGATCAGCACACTCTGAATTCACAGAGGCAGCAGGTCCTAGAGCTGAGATGCTCTACAGCTGCTAACTGCAATCCCATGCTCCTTAGTCTCCCTGGACCAGCTTTCTCTGATCTAAGAGAAAACATACCCTTGCAGCTTGAAGTCAGTGGGAGACTTCCCACTGATCTCAGAGTCCTGTAGTAACCAAGTGCTGCTCTTTGCTTTCTGTGTATCACACCATAACAGATTTGAGCTCAAAGGAATAGGCTCTGCATCCACCCAAAATATCACTGACACAGCCTCTCATTACAGACCATTAGAAACCTCCCATGGAATTGTCTTTGCATTTTAATTTGCATAAACAATAGGATTTTTTCCTCCTTCTTACACATTACCAGATTACCAGCTTTTGTTCTTGTTTATATTGAAGGACAATAAAAAGTAAAAGCAGACCATTTAGAAAATGTCAAATGAAATGCCCCAAGCTCCTGGTACCAGGGGATTTTATGGATCAATTTAAATTAATTGCATCCAGTTGATTGCAATTAAATGCTGGAGGCTTGGCATGTTTTTCTTCCCCATTTGACTCAACATACTTAAACAGCTGATTCAGTTCAGTACCTTACCGTGGCTCCTGTCACTTCATCCCACTTCTTGGCATTCCCTTCATCTCTTTAGGTTGGGCTTTGGAAAGCTACAATACAGGGAGTAGGCACTGGGGAGGGGAAGTAAAAGTGAAAGCAGGGGACAGGGGAAATAACACGTGACAAGGATAAATCTCCTCTTCCTCTTCCTCTCCAAATCACATTGTGAATACAAAGACAGTGGCAGCACAACGAACCAGCTCAGTACCTGCCTTTGTGTAAGTCCATCCCCTTGGGTGGAATCAAAAAGATGCATTCCCGTTAAAAATACCTATTTGTGCCATCACAGCAGACGGATCCTGCTGCTGCCTGAGACTTTGACTGCAACTGAGAACTGGAGAGACACATAAAAGATATACTGGGATGAAAATCAGATTAGACAGGCAACTACCATCCGTGCCATTGGGAGCTACCCATAAACTTGACTACATCACCAGGGATTCACACTCACTAAGGCCAGGGAGATGCAAGGAGAGCTCATATGTTTTCCATACGTGTTTCCTCGGGAACAGGGAACAAATCTCATCAATGGTAATAACCCAAACCCACTTGGGCCTCAGTTCTCCGTTTCATCACATTGCAAATTCCAACTTTCTGCCATAGCAGAGCATCCTTAAAGCAAGCGCAGCACTTGTTCACAGCCTTTTCCCAGTCTTTAACTGACATCTAGCGAACAGTTTCTAAACTGCACCTGAAAGACCTGGAGATTGTAGAGAAAACGATCCCCTCTGGAAGCCAGAGGAGCTCTGGGGTGTGTAGTGGACAACAGTGAGCACCGTTTCCTGTCCTCTCCCCACCATAAGAACTCATTTCCCTGTGGGCAGGTGGGGAAGAACCTGGTTCTGCTCAAAGGCTGTACAAATGCTGTGTTGGCCCAATTAAAGTGAGCTGGACATGACTGCAATGGTGCTGCCCACTGCCTATACAGGGGGGGCTGGTGAACATCACAAGCCCTACCAAGAAGTGATCAGCAAGGCTTCCACCAAAGCCCTGCCAGATCGACTCCTTCTGAACAGGGTCACCCTCTGCCCTCTTCCTCTTCCAGAGGCACAAATCTAGAACTCAAACACTGCTATCAGGATTAGCAACTACAACTCCCTCACGCCCAGGCTCTCCTTGTGGATAGGTGTCAGGAGTGGTACAGTTTGCAGCTGCCTCCCAGTTTGCCTTCAACCACTCTCCACAGCACATCCTTGGATGAAAGCAGATGTGAAATCCCTGAGGAATAAAGACCCAATGACCATGTTGCCTGCCTCCAAAAGACTGCCAGAACCTGCCTGCCATGTCCGCATAGTAACAGGGGAACATCTAGTGTCTGCAGAGGCTGCTTGCCATCTTACAGCCTCTATCATCTTATTGCAAAACTGGGAATTTGGTTTATGACATCTATTAAGGTAACCAAGCAACAGCATGGTGGGTATCTATGTCATCAGTTACAACAAAAATAAGGTTTTAAAAACAAAGCAGGGTGATGCTGGTGCCAGCTTGCCACAGCCCAGGTACTGACACCAGCCTGTCATTTTCAGCAAGCAAAAGGAGCCAATAAACCCAGACAACTCTTCCTTATTGAGGAAGTTGATGACCAAATTCTGTGCTCCTGTTTGTAGTCATAGAGGGCTCCTTCCATCTTCTGCAGAGAGGAGAAGGAAATGTCGCTGCACTTTCGGTATGAACAGTGGAAACCATTTTGTGTAACACAATGATGTGCTGCAACACCAGTATGCTTATCACATGTCTTTCCTCAAGACACAAGTATTGTTCTCACACTTCATCACCTTTCATCACTTGCTTTCCCTACTGATTTCAGGATCACTTGCAGTCTCATAACTGCACTGGCAGGCAATCTTTTCTGAACTGTACCTTTAACCGTAGGAATTTACATGGGTGGAGGTGATTAAAACCAACGTAAAATGAACGAGAAATAGATGCTTATAGGAAAACTTAACATTCTCCTGCTTGTTAGACTGCACAGACACCGTCAAATTAAGGATACAGATGAAGAAAATATGGTTTGAAAATACGCTATTCCCAACAGTCAAAATACTATCAAGGTACCAAAGGTGCATTGCTTCTGCTTCCAAACAGCTGTTGCGTCTCTGTTCATTATCTGTAGAAGGTCTCTGAGGACCTGTTCACCTACAAAGTTTGACTGATTTAATTAGATACAAATCAGTGTTTTCCACAAGTGTGGTGCCAGCAAGCCTGTATGCAACATCTCCCTTCACAGCCAAGTGAATGCTGAGGCTTGTAAGAGGAATGCTATCCAAATCCTAAATACTCTCATAACAGCTGACAGCTACCTGGTGTTTAATGCAGCTTATACCAGTATATAGAAGGCTTGATAACAGTCACAAATCTAGAAAGGAAGAGTCAATAGGACAAGTACAACAGCAGCATTTACAAAGACCCAGCTACACATCACACCAAAGGCCTCCTCAGCTTGCTTAACATAAGACAGAATAAGTACTTCTCTTACCTGGTAGTAGTAATCATCATAGTGTGGTTCGTAGTGTTGAGGCTCAGAGTTTTCAGGAGACAGGACATCTTTCAGTAACTCTTCACAGCCTAGCAAAGAGAAATGAGAGCAAATGGTCAGGTCTTCCCAGAGACTGTATGGACTTGCAGCCTTGGCATGAGCTGGTGTCTAATGCACATTAGTGTCTGTGAAGCTGCTTCAAATTTTCTCTGGTCTGAGTGACAAAGGGGCAATACCTAAATGTCACAAATTCCCCTTCCAAAAGAGCTCTGTCACAGAGCGTACGTCTCTGGCAAAGCAAATATCTATGCACTGCAAGTGCAGATTTTCAGCCTCTGTGTTCACTTTTGTTAACAACCACATTAACAGCTCGAAAAATCAATGTCTCTGTTTCCCTTAGTCTTTCTCTCATCTGAGAGAACAAATATAGAAACACTGAATTCACCAAATGCCTCATTCCCCATTAATTACCAGTGACTGCACTTGGCATATTGGGCTGCAGAAGGCAGTAATATCAGGCCAGGTTAGTTTAGAACAACCAGCTTACAGCCTTGAGCCTACACTGTGTGAAACCTTCTGAGCATGTGCTATACACTATCCTACTTGGAAGCTGCAATTATCCAGCAGTATTTCTCGTTTCCATTCCATCACTAATGCAATGGATTTGGCTGTGACATTACACACTGACAGTCATGAGGCAGGTGAGCAGAAGAAACAGAGTAATGTAAGCAAGTGTGAACTGCACAGGTTTATGCTGGTAGTTGATCTTCTCTCCTGGTTTTAAAATAAAGGCATAACATCTGTAGGGTGAAGATACCTTGTGCTTATGGAGCAAGTCTCTTACAAAGGAAAGGAAGAGTAAGAAGAACAGAAAAGGTGACCAGATGGAGGAAGCCGAACATGGGGGATGAATATGTTGTCCCTGTCTCCCCACACAGGCATGCATTAGAGAGAGCACATGGTGAATGAAACAACACTTAAGATCTCAGGAGTGCCTGTTCTGCAAAGGTGACTTTCTGACGAGAAGATGTTTGAGTGTGCAGCAACCAGTGTGCCCTGTGGGAGAGGTTTGCTTAGCATGCAAGCTGGTGTAACAGCTCGGATCTCTTCGTCCTGCAGGGAAGATTTGCATGTTGTTATATTCCCATAAAAAAAGGGAAGAAGAGGAGGAAATGTGGAGAGTCCATTTGCCTCTGAGATTATTACTACACATCATTGCTACCTTGCGGACAGCTGAACCTGCTCCAACATCAATGAAATCAATGGAAAGATGGCCGCTGGCTTCAAGAATCTTCGGACAGTGCACTGGTTTTATTCCCGTTAAGAACTGTGTTTAAAGAATAAATTCTCTGTTGCTCTTCTTCTCTGTGAAGGCACAAATCAGAATCTCTTGACTCTGGAGGACTGTGGTGTTGGTCTCTTTTCTTTGGGCCACCCCTAACCACCAGGAGGATGAGTTTTAGCACCCCGCTGGGAAATGCATCAGCTTTCTTACTTGGTGTTTTTCTGCAACAGTGCTAATATATCTGACCTTTCAATCCTCTTATCTAAATGATAACTTGAATTTTCTAATTACTCCAAGAGGTTTACAAAAAGGGCATAATATGAAGAAGGAACATTGGAGTGTCTCAAATACTGTTCCCATCTCTTATTACCAGAAGATATTTTGGCTTGCAGCATGGGAAATGCCAGTGAGATGAATGAGTGTGTAATAGTCCAGACAGAAAACAATGAAAGATCAAGGTTTACTTTGGCAAATCTCAGTATGGAAATGTTATGGTTTGTACAGGGAGCAGCCTAGTCTGGCACACATGGTGCTCTCTGCTACCAGTACCGCTCTTGAGAAGAACTGTGCTTGCCTAGGCCTGCAGAACTGCCACGGTGAATATTTCAAGCTGCACAGCAGTATGTACCCGAGGCTAGAATCTGCCCATAAATAACCTATCGCAAATAAGCAAAGGAATACTTCCCGGCTTCTTTAAGGACCTCCTGCACTAAGATGTCTCATTATTGCTATAACTTCATTTTCCAGGAAACTGTAAAACTGAAAGCCACTTACATGCCTGATTAGATATTTCATTTGATGTCCGCTTGCATCATAAGATACTAATGTGCTCGACGTTCTCTCTGCCTTGCTATGGTTGGGAACATTTTCTCATCTACATTTTTAGGCAGCACTTGGCAAGGAGATCAGGGTGCACCGCAGTGGTAGTGAGGCAGAGGGTAGAGGCAAAGAGCTAATCCAGGAAGAGTTTCAAGTCCTTGTGTATTTAGCGCTGCAGCTGCACAAAAGGATGCCCCTTATGGAGAAGCACTCTGCTAAAAGGCTGATTTATATAATGTGCATTATATAAATCACTGTGCAGGGTGACACAGGTCAGGAGCAACCTTATGGCTGGAGAAAGAACTTAACTATCAGATCACAAAATGTGATCACAAAATGAGAGTGGCCAGAAGCTGCTGAATTTCCTTCTGTCCCTGGTCACAAGTCATCTGCTGCAGAACAAGGATTCTAAGTAACACCAAAACCATCAGGTCACTAGTACTGTCTTTTTGTGAAAATAGCCAGTTAAGATACTTCCTTTCTTGAAAATACCTGCCCAAGACTTGTAAAGAAGCAGGACAGAACCATCTCAAGTCTAAGCAAAGAAGAAAGTGTTTTACAAGTCACTGAAAGGGAAGGTATGAACCTTTAGCTTTTTCAGTCCCCTCAGGATGTCAGACCCGGCTTCTCCTAGGAGATGATTCTACAGCTTTCCCTTCAGTTTCATGTAAGAAAACCACCCTCACTCCCTAACAAACAGTCAATTTGCAGTCATTGTGGCCACAAATAAACACAACTGTAGCAAAGCCATTTCCTGCAAATGCTCCAAGAGGCAGACTTAACCCATAGTGCATCAGGCAATTTTCACAGGCAATTAAGTGATTTTAATACTGTAGGAAATCAAATCTGGTTAGCTAATTGAATGGAGTTGGTTCCTGGCATTTTTCCTAAGAGCAATAGCTTTTCACTTTATCTACCCTTGGATCTTTAATGGTGTATTAAGACGCATTTATGGCTTCGGGCTGTATTTAGTAAAATTTAGTTGAGTCTTAGAAAACTCTGAAGCACTTTTAAGAGTAACCAACTTCAGTTCATTAAACAGCTATAGTGTAATTTACAACAGGAGAGCTCAGCTCTTCACATTTACCTGCCAGTCCTTCTCCTTGGAGCCATCCCAAGTACCACACCTATCAGAAAGCTATTCTTAAAAGAAAAGATAGATGCATCAAATCACCTCCAGTTCTGGCGTGCTGTGAAGTTTGAGATCTACAGCTACGAGCTTAGATCATTAAGACTTTGAGGTTTTGTGTAGTGCTTGACAGAAGTTCTCATGTCTTAAGTGTTGGTGTATATTACAAATACTGGTGTATGGCAAATAAGATTCTTATATGACTGTAACATCCACCTCCTACCCCATACGGGATCTTCAGGGCAAAGCTGGTACAATACTATCCTCAGCTAGGGGACTGCAAATCAGATTTTAAAGTTAGTTAAAATACATGGCCAAAACTCAGCACTGGTTTTGTGAGAAATATGTTTGTTTGGAGCCTCTGAATGAATCCATGACGGCAAATTCAAATTAAATCTCCAGTTTCCATTTCCT
Organism: Psittacula echo; assembly: GCF_963264785.1. Taxonomy (NCBI): domain Eukaryota; kingdom Metazoa; phylum Chordata; class Aves; order Psittaciformes; family Psittacidae; genus Psittacula; species Psittacula echo. The sequence goes on along the minus strand of NC_137750.1, from coordinate 2,786,786 downwards.
GCTTTGGAAAACTTGGGCTTCAAAAGAAACCCCATCAAATTTCATCCTGTATTATTTTCATATCCTTTCACAGTGTGAGCTTCCACAACAGCCAACTTCCCTTTCTGAACATTTCTTTAAAGCTTGGGGCAAATCTGCATTCTTGGAATTTCCATCAAAATTGCTTGGAACTCACAGAGAAATGTATCTACTTTTCAACTTTTATCTGGTCACATAAAGACTGCTTCTAGAAGCTTTCCAGCCAGCTGCAGTGATTAGATGCCTAAAGATCCACAGAGAGAGAATATGAAGGCACAGAACAGTCTGTTACTGTTTTGAAGATTCAAAGGCTGCTATTGCTGCAGGTGGGAGAGTGTGTAACAACTGTTCTTCTTTCACAGCACTAATGAATATGAAGGAGCTCCTACAACTCTCCATTTTCAAATATGGTAACAGAGCATAACTTCAATTGCCTTATAACTTCTACAAGATGAGGAAAAGACTCTCTTGCTCCAGGAGGAGAACAGCTATATAAAGCACCAAGATTCATTATTGCAGAAATGCTCTGTGCTCGTGTGGCTCAGGCTCTCTCATCATGAAACCCATTACCCTCCAATTAGTACACAGTGCTCCGTTTTCATGCTTAAAATAAGCTATAAAGTCATAACATATTTGCCTTTATGTGTAATTCTATATTGACTTTGTTTGTGCTGCATCACCAAGGTCAGTAGGGGGAGCTCACCCTTTACCTGTCAGGGTTTGGTTTGCTTTTAAGTGAGTATCAAAGCAGAGAGATTATCAAAAAGACAACAGAAATCTTAAAATAGAAGGAACAGGTCAGACTTAATTAGATCCTGATAACCATACCAAGAGCCTGGCCTGCAAACACGTCTGACTGTGGAACAGCCTGCACAGCACATTAGAAACAACAGTTCCACTCAAGCCTTTTAAGTATTACAAGTGCCAGAAAGTATTTACTGGATCAGTACAATACATTCAGTACCGCAAAAATAGTCATTGACTCCACTGAGCAAACAGTAATAGATCCCACACTGACCCTGCTGAAATCAATTGGAATTAAGCTTTTAAGTGGTGATGTGGCTGTTCTCAAAGTCTCTGAGCAGTGTCACTTCTTGGGCTATACTGGCACTGACTAGGTAAGAGGGTACAGGTGTTATTTCAAGGCAATTGCTCTCCAGACAGATGCAGTTATTAGAAATAAAGCCATGCAGTGAGCAGATAGAGAGGGCAGCTTCAGCAGGAGTAAAACCTTCATATACTGGCACTCCAATGAAATTGCTGCAAAGCTTTAACTTTGATGGCAGAGCCTGTCCCTGGCTCTGGCAGAGCCTAATTGCGTGGGGAAAGCAGGCTAGACAGCAGGACTCAGCACACATGCTGAGGCAAAGTTCTTTAATCCACAAAGGATCAGCAAAAAGAAGCAAAGCTTTGCATAATTAGAAAGCACCCTGCCTATCCAGTATTCCACCCCCCAGACACAGTGGGAGTGTGTTCCTCCAATACACTTCTCTCCTCTAGCATAGATATCTCTGCTTACTGAAGTCCTCTCCAACCCCTTCCAAAGGTCCCCACTGATAGTGAGACTCCTCAGCACATCCTTCCCCACAGCTCCTGCTACTCAGCAGCTGAAGAAGATTAATTGGCTTTTCCACCTGACAGTCCCAGGAGCTGTTGTGGAGGTACATGACTCATACATCATGAGGTTTATGCGGCTCAGCAGCACTGTGGAGGAGACAAGACTTGATGTCCATTTGTGAAGGAACACAACGCTTTTCATTTGTACCATACAGGACTGAACAATGCCCTGCTCTACGGAGGAGAAAGGCTAAGCTGCAGATTTCACATCCAGGACTTGGGGTTTCTCCTTGCAGTGAGAGCTGCTACCAACCAGTTACAGAGCAGACACTGAACACTCCAATGCTTGTGATTTTTTAAGGTTCAGACATTTAGGTTTTCACTAAGATCCATACTTAGATCTGAAATGCTCAAGTGACATCATGAGAGGTCAATTCTTCACCACTGAGATTTGAATCGACTGTTCTAGAGGCTTCAAACCTCATGCTTTAAAGAAATTCAAGGCACTGAACTACCAAAACCCCCATGATACTATATCACATCTGTACAGCAAAGAATCTCTTCAGCATATTATAAAGGCAAGCATCTATGAGACAAATTAATTTGAAGTCTCATAAATGAGAAATATGGTGAGGCATTAGGATAGTAAAGCATGAGTTTGAACAATTGGCTTCTAGTACTATGAATAACACAGCTTCATATTCCATTACTGGAAAAAAAACACTGGATTTATAGTAGACCTCATTTTGCTCTATTAATCTGATTGCCCCAAGCAACTGCAATAGGCTGAGATGTCAAAGAATCATATTTACAATCTGTTGCTGCCAAGACAAATTGCTTTTGTTTGATAATAAGCCTGTTGCTACCCCTGGGACGTGGCTGCACTGTAAAGTGAGAGGTACCAACACGGTGGAAGCTTTCCATTGTGAAAGGTAGCCATATCCTTCCTGAACTTTAATGCAACCAACTTCATTTTAGCTGGCAGCTAAAAACCAATAAAACTGGCATGCAGAGAGGTAAGCACAGAACCAGCTTTTCTAAAGGGGTGCTCTGAAAGCATGCCTAACAGTGTCTTATCAGAAATAGATACAACTGTTCCTGTGATGACACACGCTTGGCACTGACACTGTGTAAGTGTTGACAATGCTAATGATGTGCTAAGAGAGCTCTAGGTGATGATGCAGAACTGGATGATTTCTCTCTTATCCAATTACATATACGTACTAATAATCATCAAGCATTTGATACCTATATACACATAAGGGCTTTAAGCTATTCATAATCTTGGGGTACAAGGTATTGCAGAGAGTTTGATCCAGTCACACCTTTGCAGGACTGGACTTTAGGATATGACTACATGAATCAGTTCCCACAAGGTGAGAAAGGATGAAGACTCTCAAGGCTCCTTCACTGGGGATATTGGCACAGCACAGAGATGTTCTTCTGGGTCACATCTATCCCTTCCTGATCATATTTTGTGCACTTGTGCAGGCTGTGAATCACAGAGGATTACCAGATGATTTACAGAGCTAGTGTTTTATTTAACCCAGAACCCAGTTTGCTACATGAGTAGGAAGTGTCTAACAGCAACATATAAACTTTCCTTCTGGGCTTTCTATTGCCTTCTCCTCCAACACATCAGTGTCACCTTGGAAGTTGTCTCCATGAACATGGACTGAGAGCAGCTTCTCACTGTCATTTTACATAATTATACACTCAGTCCTTGGCTGCCATAAACTTTAATTAAAATTGCTGTGGTGTTATGTTCCTGCATTATTATGGCTTCATAATCATCTCACATTGTAGATAACTTTCCAGAGGCTTCCCCTGGAATCAGAGTATCATCACTGTGACATTCTCCCTGTTCCTGAAGTAAAGGCTCTGGGCTGTGACGGCACTCCGGCATTTTACTGAGGACATACTACGTGTCTGGAAAAGGACAGGCTGCATTGTTTTGCTCTGGGAAACTAGAAAAATAATCAGCAGAAAAACAGCTAAAGTCCCTCTTCACTGCTTGCTTCATTACGCTTTGGGCTAAGCTGTAAAGCATAATAATGTCCATGTCTTCTGTCAAGGACTGTGTTTCCTTTCAAAGGAGATGATTTGATCCACCTCATCTCTATCTGCAGGGCTTGCAGAGCCAACCTGTAATTAACCTACTTCACTCCAATACAAGCAAGTACTTCAAAAACATGACTCAACTACACCTTGCAGATACCTCAAGAAGAGTATAATAATCTTCAATTTCCTATTAGAGAAACTAAAGCCTAAGGGCTCTGGAACTTCCTTTGGTAAATCAACAGCAGAATCAAGTGAAAACCTGGACCTACCAGACTTTGGCACTAGCTGCTAACCAAAAAGCTTCTCTTTCTTCAGATACATTTAAATCGCATTTGCTCTGAAGAAACAAAATGGTAAACCAAGACTCAACAATGAAACAATGCTTCAAGAACTCCAGTGTTGCTCACCAATGATACATGAGATATACCGAAAGAAAAATACACTGGCTTTGTTCCCAGAATTACCCTACAAATAACCACAGTCAAAGGAGAGGACGTCTTTGATCATCACATTTTCTGCAACCAGAGAAACATGACTGGAACTGAAGTGGATTATTTTGAAGAAATATGCACATACCTTTGATAGCAAAAACTCCGTGACAGAAGTCCTTGAAATTGATTCTTCCCAAATCATTTGGGTCCAAGTACTTTGCCAGTTTTTCCACCTAAAAGAAAAGATCATAAAATATGTGTTGAGCTTGGTGTATTATCTGGTGCTCAGTTGGTCTGTACCTCCTACAGGAGTCCCCAAATGGAAGAATACCTGTAACATTCACTTGAATCAGCCAACAAATCCTTCCGCAAAGAGAAATCACGATTTATCGTTGCATCACCTGATGCTGAATAAGGTGAATGCTCTGACCAAAACTTCTGCAGCTGGGACATGTTAATACTTTTTTTGTGGATCTCAAGAACTTAATAGGGAGGGAATCTGTGACCCAGCCTCTCCTCTTAAAGCACAGAATCTCCTTCCCTAGGAGCCCTTTCTGTGTATGCAGCTCGTAGGAACTTGAAACCATAGTGATCTCCATCCCCCTTATTAGAAGTTACTGGGAAAGGAGAAAGAACAAAAATGTGCACAACTCATAGGAGCCTCATTCCCTGAAGAATCCAGACTACAGAACACTCACTGGGCACTTGGGATCAAACAAACCTTCCTTGCCGCGGCACAGAATACAAGGTTTATATAGGGAAATAGAAATTAACAGCACAAAAAGATTCATGTGATAAGACAGAGAACGGTTCTGTTCAGTACATTATGCAAACAAGCAATGTACTTATTGCTTATAATTTCAGCTTCACAGTTTAGCCTTTCTGATCAACTACTTACCATAAATGAGATTACACTGAATTTAAACACAGGCACCAAACTAGCATTTGCCCTGAAGAAGGTCTGGCAGATTTTTTGGGGGAGTTTTGGGGAAGGGAGAGTAAAGCAGTCTCGACTGGAGCGGCTGTTGTGTGTTGTGCTGTCTAGAATAAAGGGATAGAGAAACAAGCAGCTGAAGAAGAGAGGCGGAACAGTCGAGGGAGGTGAGCACAGTGCGGGTGCGCTCCAGCTGGCTGCTCTCTGTGATACACTGCATGACACTGTGTAAGTCCCCTTGTGTCCCTGTGCCTTTGCCTGCTGCATGTAGCAGGTACCCTCACTGAGGCAGAGGCAGCCTCTTGCTCCTCATAAGCTACAGCACAACTCTGATCTTGATCTGGGCCCTCCAGACACCCCGGAGTATAAACAAGATGACTGCAGGAGGCAGGCACGTAGGATGCTGCACAATCCTGGTGACTACAATATGAGCTCAGATCTGTCAGTCTGAGCAGCAACAAAAGCCCAGCTGGAAAGATATGCCGCAAATGAATCCAGATGACCCAGTTTCTCAATTTTCTGGTGTGGTTTTTTTACACTCTAGCAAACCCCCAGCAGTTTCTTAAAGCCCTGCAGATAATGCACTAATGTCTGCACGTGACACTTCTTCCCACAGATTCTCTCAGTGCTTATAAATTCCCTCTGTGCCAATAAAATGCCATGATCAGCCAAAGGCCTCATTCGGAATGAGCAAATCTGGATGACAAAATGACAGGATTTTTACTCACACGCACAATTCTGTGTTGAAAGAGGGAGGAATAATTTGATCCTTATATTGAATCCTTTCTCCTCTCCTTTTCTTAGGAACAACAAAACCAGCTCGTGTACAGAGGGCAAATCAGGAGCTGTGGGGTGAGTGCAGAGCCCATGACAAGTTAGAAATATGGAAACTTTCTTACTGCAGAAGGCTTCAACAGCTCAAGTCCTGCAAGCCGGGCAGCAAAGCCCAGATGTCAGCTATTGTGCGACTCAGGATGAAATTCTACATCTGGTATCACAAGGGATTACTGTAGCCCCACTAATTTATAGCAGCAGAAGCCATGTTTCTGTTTCACAAAACACAGCCACTCTACCATAGACTGCAGTGTGCATTTAATGCACACAGACTAGCTGAAAATCCTTACTGAAACCAATTAGAGACACGCTTGATACGGAAAAGCTGGGTCAGTGTTATCCCTCCTCACCTTCACTAACAACAGAGATGTTACAGGAAGATGAAGCAGAGGTGGCAGAAATGCCTTTGTTCAAACTGGTTTTGGGTGTATTTAAAGCCATATAATCAAGCTGGCCACTGCGGCTGGAAGCAGCAAGATTTTACAGCTGAAAGACTTCCTTACTAGGAATGCAGTAGTAGCTTAAAAACATGGCAGATGTGTCACCTCGTGTAACTCAGCCTGGCTCCAGAGGCTTTGATGAAGACCTTGGTGTGGCCACTAGCTGAGCATCCATCCCCTCATGGATACAGCAATAAACTGTAATCAGGCACCAGTCTTCTCTGTTACAAGATCAGCCTGTAACTCTTTGACAATCGGCAAGCTCTCATCATTGTCATGTAAGTAAATACTATTTCAGATGCTTGCAGGGTTGTCTTAAAGAACCCCATTTCCTGTAGGTCTTTTGCTAAAAGGCAACAAATTGTGTTTCAAGTGTCAATGCACAGATTCCTGCAGTCAGCTGGGAAGCCTCTACACTATTTAATATTGTGCTCTAACACAGTAGTGTCACTGCGTGTTCCCAGTGAATCTGGCACATTGAGTTTATTTCTCAAAGGTGGTGCAATGATTACATTAAAAAACCCCAAATTAAATAAGATGTTATATGCCTGAGGGTGTGTATTATGGAGGAAGAGAGAATATGTTCACATTGAGGTGTAAGCAATGTCTTAACAGTAAATGAAATTATCACCTGAGCAAAGTGCTTCAGCCTCCAGTTTCCTCTAAATCTAATTTTGCAGGTTTTCAATTAGATTTTAGAATGCAAATAACTGACATCAGTGCAGAAGATGAGGAAGGATTTACAGAACCATCTGATGCAATTAATGACATTAGTGCTCACATCTTCAGCCAGTGCTCCCAGCACAGGTCAGGGGTTACGATGATTTTGATCAACTGCATAGATTTAGGTGGACACTTGCACAGAGTTGTGCATTGATATACACACACGTATTGTAAATAAATCTCTGCATATTGCACAGAGTTTCAAGCCTGTAGTGCACTTGGTTATGCATTTTTACCAGGCAAGAAGCTCTTCCAGACGGAAGACATTACTTAAAATTAAGCTCAATTTCAAGCTGTGGCCAAATAAACTATGTCATCACAGCTACCCCTAAATCTTCTCTCCTGTCTATACTGTCAACCATCCTTCTGCTTCACTTTGTAATGTCCTATCCTCCTCCTTCTCAGAAAGGGTTGACTCCCGGCAATAAATCAGAAGTTGTAACATTTATTTGTTGCCTTGGGGAACGTCAAGGGCTCCTCAGCCTCACTGCCAGACAGTCAGCAACACTGGGTTTGCAGCTCTGGCAGCCTGCTAGCACAGGAGGAAGCAACAGCCTTTCAGCCCCATCAATGTATATAAGAGCTCAATATCATAAGCCATCACGATGAGCTAGAGACAGTATTTTGGGCTGGGGATAAACACTTTTCCCTGCATTGGTGCGCAGAGCGGTCCCCCACCATGTGGGACAGCACAAACAGGGTCTGGATTACACACAAGTTCTTCATTGTAGGACAGAAAAAATTAGCTGCAGGCTCAATAATCTAGGTGGTTCTTTTGGCAGCTGCAAGGATCTCTCCTGAATCCTTCAATAAACGTCCAATCGTCTCAGAGAGAAGACATAAATCATTTTTGCTTTGGGAAACAATCAGAGAAAACCAAACCCTGTCTCTATTGTTTAACTTGCTTGGATGAACGGATGATTATCCTTTCAATGGAAGCATATTTCTCCACTGTAATAACAGGTCACTTCAGCCAAAGTATCTGCCTTCTCTCTGTTGGGCTTCCCAGCTATAAGGCTGCACTGCAAAGAGGTGTTTCAGACACACAGGAGTAGGCTAGGAACACTTTAAAGAGTCTCTACAATGAAAAGAAAGAGACAAAGTTCAGTGTGAAGAAATAATTTTGAAATCAAAACTGACCAACGCAGACATGCATATGAATGAGCAGGAATTAGGAGTACAAAACAGTGGACGACAAAGTGGGGCAGTGTGAAAGGTCCCCTCCTATCTCCTCCATCCACATGACAGCATCAGCTGTGCCCTGTGAAGAATCCTCTGTAGCCACACTGCCTGGGATAGAAACACATCTGAACTGAAGCATCTGCCTCCCTGCGAAGGATGCACACTAGGAGCCTGTGACTAACTCAGGCCCTGCTCAAAACAGAGCAAGGAGCTGGTCAGAGGCACACACCAAGGTGTGCATGGGAGTGAAGTCACTGCAAGCTGCTGCTCTGACTAGAGGGAACATTTACTAGCCTTTGCTCAAGCTAATTCTCTTCCCAATATTCCTGAGCACAACTGCTGTCCCAGGACTCGCAGTACCTCGGAGCATGACCTTATGCTCTACATGACCAGGCATCTGAATGACTGTTAAAAGAGGAGAAGGGAAAGGACTTTTTGTGGCAGAGGGAGTGCAGGAAAAGGAGGGAAGAGGGTGGGTGACTGGCAAACCTTGGAAGAGATTTATTGAAACTGATCTTTTCTTGCAAGTGAGTTCAATCCAGGGGCACCTCTCAGCCAAGTAACCCTCTCAGGATCCTGGTCATCGCTTGTGCTGATGCTGCCAAAAGAATCAGGTATTTTTCAATAGTAAAGATTTTCTGACTGGACCTGAATCCTGCTCCCATTTCCAGGCAAGGAGAAACGCAGATTTCTACTGACCTCACTTAATTTTCTTCAAAAACTGACCAGCACTGAAGAGATCTTGTCAACAAGAAGATCTGTTAGATCTGGATGTAGTTGAGTTCTGAGGGACCCCACACTGGCTCCTCATGCTGCAATCTTACAGCAGGATCCATGTCATAGCCAGAAGATGCCATTTGAAATGAACGACTCATCTCAGCAGTTCATCTTCATACTGCAGGAGTCCGTGAGCACGTCTCACTCTGAAGTGCAAGCAGGGAACATCTAGGATCTGTGAGGATGGCAAGACAAGCACTTGCAGGAAAGGTGCTGGTGTGCTGCAGAAGCAATGTTTGGGCAGGATCTCCTGAAGCAGAAGCATTTGTGAGAAACCTCAAGAAACAGCAAGAGGAGATTAAATACGTTAATGCTGCAGGGTGGAATTAGAGATGTGCCATATCAGAGATGCACAGCCTAATGGGTGCTCAGGAGACCTATTAGTGTGGGATACTAGTGTCTCTGTTGGAATTTGGTAGGATTAGTCCTTCTCTGAAGCTATTTGGTGTTTCCATCCACAGACTGGAAGCAAATATAAAACCATGATGATGACATTTGCAGATGACAGGTTGATAAATAACAACAATGCCAACAGCCTCACAGTCCTCTGAATAGCTTCCCAAGTGAAGCCCATACAGACAGAATATGTTTTAAGCACAGCCAGGCAATGTCACAAACCAGAAAAGAATACAAAAAAGAAGGAAAAGAAGTAGCAGATTTACTGAGACGAGGGCTGTCTTTTAATGAGCTGGGATTTATAGATTCAGGGGAGAGGAATAAGGCTTCTCTGTAACATTCTGGCAACTCTGGGAAGCAGAGCAAGATGAGGGGATTTATTTTACATTGCATTAGAGAAACCAATGCTAACACAGTTGTGGTACCCACTTCCATAAGAGATGCTTAAGACCCAGACAGGTTGCAGAGAACTGACATAACATTCACGTGCTATGGAAACACCTTATGCAGCCAGACTTAGTTTTCTCTGTTTGATTTGGCAAGAGGGACACCATGCGGCAATTTGCATCTTCTTTCAAATATGAACTGAGTCCATGGAGCCCCGATCCAATGGGAGAAAGATATCCACCAGTTACCCAGATGAAGAAAAAACATCCATGACACAGCATTTTGCTGAGTGTGTGAAATTGCATCAGTGAATTGTAAAGCCACAGAAGGGAAGAGGTGGTTTCAGAGGCACTGCAGGTGGCTGAGTGCATTCACAGGAAAAAGGGAAGCTTCTAGTGTTCATGTGTTATTAATGCCCTGCACAAGCACTACCTTGACTCAGGTGGGTGACAGATGGTGAATGCACTGAACTACTGAAGCAGGAATGGCAGAGGACTGCAGATCTGCAGCACACATGAGGTCAGCTCATGTCCCTGCTGTCCTTTAGGAATGCAAGGGCAGCAAGTGTTCCACATCTGCTGGGACACACCTGCCTGTTCCTGGCCGAGAAGCTTTGCAGCACTTCATAGAAGTGACAAACAGGGTACGAGGACAGTTATTGCCTCTTCCAAGCTCATGGGAGTGATGAGGGCAGGAGCTATGGGATTCATATCACAGCCTCTGGGGCAGAATGGTTTAATTGTCTAGACAGAGATCCATACTGCTGGGGAAAGAGATGGTATTCACTGACCATGGGACTGTGTCATGAGGGTCAGAGCTGCAAGTTTACCTGTGGCATGCTGCTACCAGCAAATGACTTCATCTGTTTTGGCTTCTCCTTTTTTAAAATGGCTATGGCAATACTTAAACCGCATCCGAAGGGCACTGTAACGTTGAAGATACCACAGAAAACAATGAAGTCTGCACCAAGCTGTTCCATGCTGTAGGCTATTGGTTTTTTACCTTGTCTCACGTGCCCTCCATAGTCTGCCTTCTAATTTTTCAGCACAATGGAGAGGTGTCTGTCACCTCTTCATACATCTGCTTGACTCTACATGGAACACCAGACACACAAATGATTTGGTCTGATAAAATACACAGGTATTACTAAACTCTATTGTAATGAAACTTGCCCCACTGGGCAGACCCTTACCATCATCTTGTTTGCTTATTCTGTCAAATAGCATTTTATTATCTTCTGACAGTAAAAGACTGAGCCATACAGTACTGCACAGAGAAAACAGAACACATTAGGGACAGATTTCTTTCAAGCACTCTAATATGTGAAATAAGCTATTAAGAGAACATAATGCTCCATGATCCTCAATGAACGCAAATGTAACAAGCAGTGCCAGGAAAATTGATGCTACGATTTCTGTTCTCCATTGAGAAATCACTTGCAGTCTTTAATACACATGATGACACAAGCCTAGTTTGGGATAACAACAAATACAATTCTTGCCATATTACATACCCAGGTGTTGAAGTTAACAACCTTACAGTTAGGATTTCTAACCACAGCTGAGACCCAGAAGTTACTACACCTAAGGAACTCCTTCTCTTACAGCATACAGCTCCCTGGTTAACCTCTCTATTATAGAACAAAACATTTTATGACCACAGAGAATCACCAAAAAATTTGGAAATTAACAATGTGAACAGCTCCCCATCTGACCATTGCCTGGGATTCAGAAGGTTCCAGAACTTCCTCAGGGCACACATCCCAAAGACTGTTCACAGTGACAGAAACTACTTTGCCCCATCCTAGCTGCAAGCCAGAGACCACCAAATTCCCTGAGTTTCATCTCTGCAATCTACACCTTTGGATACATCAATTGCTTATACAGACAATACCACTAGAACAGTGTTTCTCATTTATTTTGTCCCTCCTAATGTAAAGTAGCAGCTGACAATGAGCAAGCACCAAAATCATAAGACCAGCATCTCTCTACAGACTCCCCCACCACCCGCTATGTGAGAGTCTTCCATTTAAAGTTACTTAAACAAGCTAATTTGAAAATGATTCCATTTCCCTCCTTCCGTCTGATGCTGTGTTGCAAAACAAGACATTTGGCTGGGCCCACCAATCTTACAACAGTCTATGGGGAATCCCACACAGTCTGGAATACCATGGGAACAGAGAGAAAGGTTAAAAATATGCCAAAGCCATCTGTTCACTCTACAGTGATTTGCGTGTGTTGCTCTGCAAACCATGGGTTAATGTGTAGAACTGTTTTCCTAAAACCACTGATTCACTCACTTGCTAAAATAAGCAGGGCTGCATTAACACCTTCTCCTCCATTGCCACCAGAACTGAAACCAAGGCTTCTTGGGAAACAAGGCTGTTAGCAAAAGCTGTGACAAGCTGAAATGAAGCACAGCCCATTATCGTCTCATTCATTAGCATAAGTCAAATATGGCATTAAATAGCCCAGATCTCAAGAGACGCAGCTGGCAGTTGGTCATGTGGGTGCAGCATGCTTTGCCTTTAAACAACGAGGAGGAAAATATTTGGGTAACATCAGGCTTATCTGAAAGTGATGAAGTATGGATACGTTTTCAGGCAAAATAGTCTTCCTCTTGGCAGCTTGCGGTGTGTGAGACCTACGTGATTGTTCTCATTCACACAACATGAACTTACACAGAATAAAGCTCTTCATGGCTTTTGGTTGTGAGATGTCAGCCAAATGAGATCTGCTCTAGAAATAATTATCATTTTCGAGGTAAAACTGGGGGGAGAGGTGGGTACACAGGGCCATTCATTAGCCAGCACCTTCTCAGCGCCTTCCTTGCTGACACATCTGCAGTCACGTTTTAATTGGGGTGTTATCACATGCAAAGAACAAACAAAATACTGAAGACCAGCAGCAAGAGGCTGGAGAGGGTGGGGAGAACAAAGAAAGTCTGAACCATGACTGGTAGGTAGGTCACAGCATGCAGCTCAGACATCCCCTATACCAGTGAAAACGCAGTGCCTAAAGCCAAAGGGAAGATGCAAAAAGAAAACCACCAAAGCAGAGCCTAAAGCTCGTGCCACTGCCATAAGCGTGCTCCAGGCTTGTGCTGAAATCCAGGCAGTGGGTGAACAGTTTGGCTTAAGTAAAATCAGCATCAGACGCTTTTCTGCCAGCCATATGATGCCACTTCATTTGTTCATCTCTCATCCACAGGTCAAAACCATGGCTAAGTGCAATGGCAGACTCCTGAGACGTGGTATCACTCAGTTCTGTCAGCATCAATCTTACAGGTTGGAGTCCACGCCTCAAAGATAGGAAGCAAGTGTTTCACTTAGTCACTTCTCTTGACTGTGTGCTTTCATTGTTACTTTCTCTCCTCAATGTGTAAAACTAACCAAGCAATAGCAACCAGAACACAGCCCAGTGTTTCACACACAACATCTACATTCAAATACAATTTAGATTGTGGTCTGAGAGGCAGCCAGACACCAGCACAATTTGGGCATCCACAGCTCTAACCCTGTCTCCTGATACCAGTTTTGAACCCAGCTGCCACAAGGGAATGTGCTCAGCTTTTGCCATGCTCACAGATACAGAGAATGAAATGCAGGTCTTGAGATCCAATCTCAAATGCAAACACCTGAGAAGGAGTCCTGAAATTAAAATGAATGAAAGATATTTCATGGCAAATTAATGCTTTGACACAAATCCTGAGAGGAATGAGTACTGGATGCATTCAGCAAAGGGAGACACGCATTAGTTAAGATGACAAACATCAGGCAGAAAGGTATAATTAAAGGAAAAATTAGTTGAAAAATTTAGTTGAAGAGAAAGATGCTTAACCTTTCAGAAGAGTGTGGCTGCGACATAACGTCCGTCCTCAAAGAAACAGAGGAAGTAATGTGCAGTACCACTTGCTATGGTGGGATAATTATCAAGCCTGGAATGAGGCTGACAGTTCTGAGCAGCAGCTGGCTCCTCTGACGTCAGGATAAGGGAAGCACAGAGAAGCAGGCTGTGGCAGCGGTGGCACAGCAGGAGTCGGGTCTGCTAATGCTGAGAGAGAATAGAAATGAGCCCCACCAAGAGCTACCAGGGGCTGAAGGAAGGAGGGAGTCCTTGTTGCATCAGCTTGCACAAGCAGACAGATTCCTGACCAGGGCACTCACAGCCAGCAGTTAATCTAATTCCTCTGTGCCTTGTAGGAACTGCCAGCTCCAGGCAATGTAATAGCCCAGAAGCCTCCTCATTCCTCCTGTTCCTGTGTCCTGAACAATTTCCCCATACAGAAATGGATCGTTCAAACTGCAAAGAGGAAATCTTCACTGCACAAAATCATACAGAGAAACCCACATTGCTCTTTGATCTACACTGGGAAAGACATTAGAAGGAATGATAATTAGCCAGCATTTTTGTGTGGAAAGGGATAGATGAGATACAAAGCCAGTGTGCATAGAAAATGCATGTTCTTACCATCCTTAGAAGCCGTACAAGGGTGCTTCATTTACAGTTCTTCCTATATTTTGCATCCTCATTAGCTATTACAGCCTGGTTGATATTAGTAGTTAATGGTTAGAAGGCCGGATGGAAGAAAGATCCAAAGCCTGACACAAAGAGAAAGGAAATAAAGGTGCACAGCTCTGATGGAATTGTACTTTTGTGTTTTAGAAGTATGCCCAATTCAACTGTTATCAATTAGTGTTGGTATTCTAAGAATCTCAGTGAGGGACTGGACCCAGTATTCTCAGCTCACTGTACACACTATTGAAAAGATATCTGATGCAAAGGTAATTTTCTCTGCTGGCATGTGATTTTACTTTCTCTTTCATTCAGAAACAGATGGTCTGTAAAGAGTGCTGGGCCCAGGGACTAAGAACGGCAGATTCTGAAACAGATTTAGCTGATGGAAAATCCCTACTCTCCTGAGCAGAAATATGAGGTGAGCTGTGGCATCACTGCATATGGAATCTGGGTATTTGTGTGCATGTGTGCCCCTTGGTTAGTGTGCACTGGGTGTGCATCATCCCACAGAGGACACCAGCTGGCTACAGCACCTTGCTTTTTAGCTGAACAGACACACCACCCTATCCAACGTTCCTGTGTACACAAGAGACCAAGCCCCACACCAGCACCAATAACAAGCAGTAACAATACAGCACTCCACAAGACAAAGATTCGTCTGCTCCTCACAAGTCCTGTACTCCCACTACCCTTTGGTCCACACCAGGAAAGCTGAGTGGTTCTGTGATGACTTCCATCAGCTGAACAATTGCATCTCACAGGCTCAGGTAAGCAGGTCACTGTTTCTAGTCCAGCTGTCAAGCAAGATAACAGTCATTACAGAGTCCAAGTGTACACAGGACTGTGACTGTTCGTGCCTGTAGCACAGCACAGAAGCCCTCAGGGCTGTTCCTGTTGTATCAAACATTTTCCACCTAAAGCCTTTTCAGAAGCTACTGGTTTGGTCTTGCTCATTTCTACTGCTGCCTTTTCCAACCAGTTTTTAATAGGGACATAAGCTTTCATTATCTATCAATGTGCATTTATTAGCTTTCAGTGGTATATGTTGGTGTATTTTTTATATCTGTTGATGCTTTGTCTATCAATACGTGAATCCATTTTCCCTCACAAACAGCTTGTCCAAAAAGAAGTCATTTTTATTTTTCCAGCTACATTCCCTGTAGATATCATGACAACACATCACCACAGGGCTCCAGACAGTGAAAGTTAATTGCTTGGAAAGCAAAACCAACTAACCCTTTCATTGGAAAAACAGTTTACAGTGAATCAGGAGAGCTTCTCCTGAGATGGACCCCCAGAAATAAGGTAAGAATTGGTCAGTGGAGCTCAAATTATTACCTCCAGTACAGAACATCTCCCACCCACTGCCAGTCAGACTCTTTGCAGTTCTGCTTTGGAGCATCTATACAAGAGGAGAGAGGACTAGTTTATCCTTTTCACCACACCTCACCCCAACTCCAGGTATAATACACAGAGTAAAACATTATTTCTGAACTAGCTGAGTCCCTTTAAAAATCAGAGGAGGTGCTCACACACCCTTCTTGGCCTTTCAGTTCACCAGCTCTTCTTCACTTCACAGCTACCAGTTGAAGTGTTCTTGACAATTTATTGATCCCCTGTGAGATCCCTAAATAGGCAAAAACTGGTTTCTGTGTATTTGCCAGACCCTCCACACTGCAATTTCTCTCACTCAGAGCTGCTGCTGCTGCTTTCTCTCAACCTGCCATAACTGTGCTTGTATCTATTCTCCTCCAAATAACGATGTCTTGTTGGAGTGACAATCAAGAAGATCTGAGAAGCCAGTCCACTGCTAATACCCGTGTATGTACCAGCACAAGAAACCACAGGTTACTCCTCATGCGTTTCCAGGGGCACAGTTTCTGATGTGTGTTATCTGCAAGTGCGCAGAAGATATTTGTTACAGTAACATGAATGCAATTTACCCTTCAGTGGTAAGGCTCAGCAAAGCCCTGTAGCAAAGGTAGATGTATGAAACATGAGGTGGGATGCTGATAGTCTGAAAGAACAAAAGGAGCCTTCTCAGAACACCTTTCACTTGGACCAGGTCAATAAAGGAATTCTCACTGTGCAGTGTATAGTCGGTTTCCTCACCACGAAGTAGATAGTTTCCTAATTTGTAACATCTGAGTTAAACAGCCAGATGTTTTACATCTGCGTAGCAAAGACAGTGTCTATCTGACACTGTTGACTGTGGCGTACCTCACCTGCAGACTGACCTGCTCGGCAGCCAGCAGCTGCTGTATCTTTACTGGTTTGGACAGGATCCAGGCACTTCTTGTAAGAGTAGTCATAACAACCTTGTGGCAAGGTGTACAGGAATGACAGAGATGGGTATCCTGCTGACGCTGGCTCTTGGATGGATCAGAGACAAACACAATATCCTGGACAAATTGCACTGTGTGTCTCACCAACAGGACAGCTCTCTGCACTTCTCTATGTAACTGTGGTGAGCTGGAGCTGCCAATATTCCAGGGACAAAATGAGTCCTGAGACAAACTGAGAGCAAACAGCCAGGACGGAAGCACAGGAACACAAGTGTACCTGCACAGGCCAGCTGTGGCATGGGACAAAGCTCAAAGAAGTGAATAGGAACCTTTCCACTGACCCAAATACCTTCTGGTCAGTGTGCAGAATCAGCAGTGAGGATAAGCCCTTTCCACCCTTGGTGAAGCTTCTAACAAGCAGCAGCACTCAGCAGGAGAACTGAGACCTACCAGGGATGTGTCAGAGATCAACAGCTTCATGGGCCTCTGCCAGAAGCTTCACCATGTATCAGGAAGAAGCTGCAAATTGCAGACTCACTTTTTCAGTGTCAGACTCCTGAAAAACTGCTTATCTGTTCATGATCTTCTGTTGTTTCTCATGGCTCCAGCAAAAACTTTCCCTGTAACATGGGATACTCCATTGCTAGGATATTTCCTTCCAGCACTAACTCTCTAAGTAAACTTCATGTTCTTGTATACTTCACCTTTCAGAGAATGCTCTAGTTTTTCTCTTTTGCTTTTCAAGAATTTTCCTGTGCCTGTAATTCCAGGATCAATTGCTCAGCTGATTCAAACAACAAAGCCTATACTTGCTTCAAGACACTTGCTATGTGGGCTATTAATAGCTCAATGGACATATAATATAGATATATATTTAGTGCTACTACAGCACGCTGAATTAAAAGCCTTGCAAACCAAAGCTTAAGAGCATCTGTGAATCAGGTGCAGACAGCAGCCTTTCAAGGTTTCTCACTCTGGCCATCGAGTCCTAAAACAGCACCTCCAAGATGCTGTCTGATGGCTCATTTTATGCTTGGATACACCACATATTGATAGCAAAGGGAATCTGTGGCAACCACCAAGTCTCAGGCTAGTGCCTCAGACAGACTAGACAATCTGTCACCCCTTGAATAAATTATCTGCTCAGAGAAGAATATAATACGATGCTGATCTCCAAAACAGTGCTCTGTCTTCCTGTTGTCCCTTCATGGTAGTTTAAGCTGCATACACTGACTGCTCATCTGTGGAAGTCTGCAAATACAGCTGAGGTATTTACTGCCTTAGGGTCTTCCTTCTTTATAATTCAAAACCACAGCAACATCAGTGACTTCTTTCAGAAGAGACAAGAAGCAGCACTCAAGGAAGCTGCCCCTGGAGGGAAGGTGAGACTGAAGCTTTAAGAGCAAAGGGATGGGAAATAAAAGTGGGAAGAGGAGAGGCATTTCTGTTCCTAAAAGACAGCAACTTGAAGTGTGGTCAGATCTCATCTCCATTGACGTTGACTATCTGTGACAAGCAAGCATCCTTACCACAGGGTGCTCCAAGCTTCCTGAATCCGTGACACTAGGAAAACATCTCCAAAGAATAAGAGGTTTTCATACAATTCCTGATGTGTTTTTCTCTAGTGCCCACTGAACTTAACAACAAACCTCTGTCATTTACAGAAATTGACTTCTTTTTTTTCCCAGGATGCTGCTGTTGTCCTCAGTGAAGCAAAACTCACAAAGTGCATAAAAACCATCTAATGGTAGGGATGGGAAAAGTCTGCACCTTGTCTAAAAGGCCATGGTTTAGCCTGGGTAGGAGCTGCTGGCCCTGATCCAGAGTGAGCATAACCGGTATAAAGGGAATTCTGCCTGAATAAAGAGCTGCAGACTGAACTTCTAGGAAAAGCCACCTCAGTCTGAGCACATTAAAGGAGGTCAAATGTTAAGTAAATACTCAGTTAAGGAAAGAGAACAAGTAATGAGTATGGCTAATTCTAGGCTGAAATGGTCCAGATGGTACACACTCATCCCATAACCTGCTTCCATAAGTCTCAGTTCTTTAAGGAATACCTCAGCTTTCAGCAGACCTGTGTTTGCTACAGGCTACAGTGTTTTCATCACGGACAGGTCCACTCCCCAATCCCTCAGAATAGCGAAAATAAACACGCACCAACTGAGACACTTATACACTACAGCAGTCAATCCAAACCTGTGTCCATATGTAGGGTTTTATACATTAAAGTAACTACTTGTGGCAATTACAGCACTCCAAGAACTTCTAAGTCAGGCAAATCCTCTGTCCCTAGATCCAGCCTTTTAATAGTACCTGTGTGAAGGAGTCTCATTACTGGAAAATAAAGTATTATTCCACTTTAGGAACAATACTACAGTGGGTAGCTCACAGGTATCATGGACATATGAAAAGAAGCAAATGCCTTACACAGTGTTATATACAACCCATCAGAAACTCCAAGCCTGGCTGGTTTCAATCTGTTTGGCCTGTACTCGCATCTACTGCAACGCAGCTCTCACATCCAACATGCAGAGGTGGAGAGGTTCTAAAAATAACCAGTGCAGGGAGAGGGGGATGAGGAAGAAGATGTTCCTTTGGTTTGACTGACAGATCGGGCAGCAGCTCACAATGCCCAGGGAACGCCTTGTTCCAGTCCTGCTCTGCCAGCAGCCCTGCACTCCCAAATGTCTCCCAAAGGTTTTTCATGGAATGTTAATGTGGCCTCAGTACATACAAGACACAAAAGAAGGGATTTTCTTCAGTCTGAGGACAGGCCAGAAATTGTTATGAATCAGCCAAAAGAGAGCTCTAAGACAAAATGCAGCTGCCAGTGAAGTGATGTAGGATGTAACCCTGATGCTAAGTTGAATGTGCGTATCTGCTAATTCAGTAACAGGATCAGGTCCCCAGTCCAAGCTATCTTCTATGAGCTGTAAAACTGGATTGTAAAACAAATAGAAGTCACACTCACGTGTTGCCCTCTGCTTCCAGAACAATCCACTCTGGGGAAGCCAATGCAAAAGCATATTCCTGTGTTCAAGATTTCCTCCTCTGCTGCACTGTTATCCCAGGGCTCAGACTGGAGTCACAGGAGCCTGTCACAAGTTTATGGTAAGCTGGGAGAAATATCCTTCTTCCCTCCCATTCCCAATCCCACTCTCATTTAACTATAGCATATTCCAATTCATGCCCAGTTGGTGCTGCATAAATGAAAAAGGCTTCCAGAAACTAATAGGCAAAGTGATGAAGGTAATGTAGTTGGTCTATGTAGATTAATGGTCCCAGCACATATAGCACAGTTTATACTAAATCACAGAGCTTAGATTAAACAGTACCTGGGAACAATTTGCAAGCAGACCTAACACCCAGATTTCATCTAACACCTTCAACTACCTTGTATTTTATCCCTGACGCTGACTTCAGGTTACTGTTGAGAGATGGGCAGATATGGTGAGAACAGGAGATTAGGCAGGAGATACCACTGAAGCCAGCACAGATGTACTGCATCCCAAATGCTGCCCTTGGAAACCGATTGTGCCCTGATGGAGCAAAAACCACAGTCCCTGTGAGCTTTGATCACCAGCAGCTCCCCGGAGTATCACACTGCATGGCAGATTAATGCCCCATACTAATCCAAAACATTAGAACAACATCCACAGGCAGCACTGGACTGTCCAGTGCAAGCTATATGCCCTGTGTATGGGCTCAGCACTGATGTGGATTTTGCCCTTTACAGCTCTGGGAAATAAGACAGGGAAGCAGAGGCACAAGATATTGCAAAGTCATGGCCTGTTTGGAGCAAATAATGAAGAATGAATTGTAAGAACCGAGGAGAATGGAATATTCAGAGGGTCAGGTGGCAGCAATAAAACATCACGTTTCACATTACTATTGAACAGAATAATTTATCAGATACTCTTAGTAGATTGTAATACTGGTTCCACTTCCCCACCCCAGAAATAAACTTGTGTTACATACCAATTCCTGAGCAGATAGGGATCTACAGCCACAGGAGCCCAGTGACAAAGCTACCATACATCAACTACACTTAGTCTTCAAAAGGGCAAAATTTACACAATAGCAATGTCAAAATAATGCACTAACTCAATAAAAGTGATGGCAACTGCAAATTCTGCTTAGCATTTTTCACTTCACTTCATAAAGAGAATGGAACAAACTCAAGACCTGCCAACAAAAGAAAGGAAATTTGCCAAAGAAATCACCACCTAGCACATAGCATACAGCCTGCAAGTTCAGATTCTGAGAGCAGGAAAAAAAGCAGCAGCAAATCCTGTGCAAATAACTCACCAGTACAGATTTGGAATAAGGGAAAAGACCTTGAGCATAGGCCACTGAAGCTGAGCACAAACAAGGACCAGTGATACTAAAATCACAGAACTAAATATTTACTCTCAGAAGTGGAAAAATATGACATAGAGCTTTAAAAGTGCGTGGAGCTCACAAAGAATGGGAGGATGCACTCCGGGCATACCTGGGAAGATGTTCCTGGAGCGGCCTCCTTTGGCTCTGCTACTTCCATGGATAGACCAAAAAGCAAAAGTGTGAATGAAGTGAAGCTCAGGACCCACAGTTATGGAAAAAGTAGAGTAGGATGTGACCAAAATGATACTGATTACTGCAGGTTTCCAAAGGATGGCTGACACACCCTGCTTCCTCCTATGCAAGGCTGTGAGGCTGCAGTTCGCTGCTTAAGGACTTGGGCTCAGGACAGCAGCTCTCAGCCGGGCTGACGTCCACCCTTTTCCTGTCTCCTGTGCACAAAAAGCAGGAAATTCCTGGGCAGACTGAGAGCCTGGCCAGTTTTTCCACACCAGCTTTTCGTATCTGCATCACTGAGAAGCAAGATAGAGACCTGTAAATATTTTAAACAGTATTTATTAATAATTTCATTGTTTCTTCTGTGTAAGTGTTACATAACTGCTTTGGGAATAGGGCTCCTGAGTTTTAAGCATAAACTGGTACAGCTACTTTTACAGGGTATATTCCAATCTCAGAGTGGCATCAATGAGAATCTCATTAAAGCTCAGTTACACCGATGCCAGAGTTAATGGAGAACAGAGTTAGAGCCTTGAAGTGTCCTTCAGTCTAAGGGAATAAAAATCCTAAGCAGAATTTGCTCATCTAATAACATGAAAAGAGAAACTCTTAAGTTTTTCCAGGTGGTTTTCTACAAGGTCTCTAAAGGCTGTGTTTTCTTTTGTTCACATTCCACTGTTTTCAAGAGCGTCAGAGGATAGACAGGTTCTCCCTCTTGTTATCTCTTTTATGCCAATAAAAAAACAGAATACGAAGCTTCTGGGATTTTCAGCAGTAAAGACCAAAGACAGTCAGCCTAAGATGAAACATCTTTGCTTGTGTTTGAAAAGATCAGTGAAATCTTCCCACAAGGACAAAGACTGAAAAGATTTAAACAAGTGCTCAGTTTGCATTTAAAACTTTTAATTTAGAGCTCACAGGCCTTTTGGTCCAGGCTTGGCTGAGCCCAGTTCAGGCAATATCTTGCACAGAATCAGAGCTGTTATCTTCCTTCACTGCCACAGACACAGCTATTCTTCCATAAAGATGCAGACTTGAGATATGAGTAAGATTTTGTTCTTCCTGAGCAAGAAATTAGAGCAGGAATGAGAAAAACTGTGTTTCAGCAGTCAGTAGAGGTTACAAATCACAGTTGATACTGGTAAGAAATAGCGAACACTGTAGAAAAACATCTACAGTAAATGCAGTGGTCACATGTGTGTTCAGCCACTGCTCATTAGTCTCTTGCATTTAGTACTGCAGAGAAATCTGCTGATACCTTTCAGACAGTATTTCCACCCTTCTCCCTTCTGCGTTCACTACAACTCACATATTAGCATTTCTCCTGAGTGCCCTTTAGCTGATTTGAAAGTATCAGGAGGGATTGTTTGCTGATTCTGTCCCACAATTTTAAAATCCAAGTTGATTTTAACCATGAGGAGCAGACACCAGGAAGCATACCTTGTTCTCTTTCACTCTAGCCCAGTGATTCTGAGGATTAGTAGTTTTCTTGGCACTGATTTTTGGCTCTGTTCTAACCACCATGGCCCTTGATAAACGATGCTCTTCTAAATACATGGCTTACCCTCTTCTCTTCAAGGTACTTACTAATTAGGCTTTGATCTAGCCATCCTCTTTGAACACAGGGAGCCCTCCTCAAGTCAATGGAGCTCCACAAAGGTGCAGAACAATGCAAGGTTTTGCAATTCCCATTTGTTTGAAGGAATTTCCTACTGCCAATCTCAACAGACTAGTAGATGTTTCAAGCAGATGTTTCCTCTCATTCAGAGAACAGCCCATGCAGAACAAGCCAACACTTAGGAACATCATAACTTTACCACCTGACTTACATGTGTTGATGGACTGGACTGTGTCATACTCAGCCACATTTGTACACGCTCAATCTTTCCATGGAAAGCAAGCACAAACCTGACCCTGAACTGCAGTGCAGGACATGACCCCACATAATGGTTGGTTTGCTTCCTCTAGCAGGAGCAACACCCTCATCAAGAGCAACAGCATAGACTGCAGCAGATAATCACTTCATCATTTTCTAAGGTTACAGGCTGGTTTCCAGACTCTGGTGTGCTCAAGCTCTGTTCACAAACACAGCCAGACAGTGAAATGGGAAAGCAACTTTACGTCCACAACAGGAGAAAATGGGATGCCATGGCTCAGGCTCTAGCTTGTGACAATACCCCATCTTTGATTGAGGAAGATGGGATGGGGAAAATGCATATAAGTGAAAGCTGTTTAAAAGCAGCAGGAGTCATGAGAGTTACAGGTAACCTGTCAGATACAGATATGACACTTTCACATAACGTGCTGACTAATGCATCACTGCAACAAACTGTCAAAATATGCTGACAGACCTACACATAGTGAATAGAAACCTGTTTATTTTACTGTTAATCCTCCTACTGTAATTCAGCTTGATGGAACTGCATATCTCCTTTTGTTCCCAATGCACAGATTATCCAACATGTGGATAAAGTCTCAGTTCAATGATGCTGTCTAGATGGTGGAGATGGTTTTCTAGGTCTGGATAAACAAAGCTGTTCATACATTTGAACTCCAGAGTCTGACTCCCTCCACAATCCCCCAGAAGACAGGAACTTCACTAGGAGTTCTGAACCTACACTAGCTAGGAAAGATTTAAGAGCAGAAAGGTGTATTATGACAATAGTCACTAGAAAGAGTGTTGCCCCTGAAAGAAAGACAGAACACAAACCCTGCCAAGGACCTCCAAGTAGGGCTATAGGTAGCAAAAGAAAACGAAGAGACTGACACAGAAATAGAAAACAGGAGAGGAAACAACATGAAGGAAAAAATCAGCAACAAGTTTAGCATGTGCTGTACACTAAGTGTGTGAAGCTGTACACACAACAGTAAGATTGCTCAGTGCCTTAGGTCTCTGCCCTTGGAGTCTGAAGGACTTCCCTACAAAAGCATTGCATTCAGTCTTGGATGAGCCAGTGGAGAATTTCCTGCATATAATTTCCTTTTTCTCAGCTATTTTGATTAACCTGATTGCTCTTTACTGCAAAAAGCAGAGCTCTCAGGAAACCAGGAAGTATAGATGAAGCTCATCTTGAGTGTGATGGATTCAAGCACCGTTTCTGCACTTGGCTTATTTTAAAAGGTCAGATCTAATTGCAAACCGTAGATGGAGGGTACCTGCATCAAAATTCTCCTCTTACGTATTTTCTTTTGTGGCATGTATATTTGAGCTTCCTCACTGCTGTCTGTGATTCAGGTGGATCTCAGAGATCCTTAATAAAACTACAGAGCAGTTCACCTTTCCAGATAAAAAGATATTTCACTTGAATGTATTTAATCTAAATATTTGAGTGTTTTATGCCAAACAAGAGGAGTCAGTGGCTTGAGTCACAGTGGCAACTAGCACTGGCAACTCCAGCACCCAGTTTAATCAGAAATCACTGCCAAGGAACAGACAGCATTTGTTTCCAGACCAAGTAGGCTGTCAGAATATTCTGTGTTATCATTTAGTCTGACAGCACCATCAGTGTTGACTCAGACCTGCCCTGAAGATATACTGTGGAACATCTTGATCAGTGAGCACATTTCCTTCCCAATGCTGCTCTGCTATTCAGAATCTCACCTTGCAGGAATGCTGAGCAGTTTAGCTCCAATGCAGCACAACTGCAGAGCGTGTGCTTCAAGGGAAGAGTTTTCTGAGCAGCTTTCTGAAACAGGCTACAGATATTCCAGTTGAAGCCAGGGCTGCTCATGCACACAGCCAAGCCTGCATTGAAGTGCCAGGTGAGAATTCTGCAGGTTCAAATCCACTGTCTGTCAACACAAGTTTGTGGTTCTCTACTTTCTTTTTCCCAACCTTATTCACTTACAGTTCTCTCTTGAAGGGGCAGCCCCTGGCTCATCAGAAATATTATGCTGTAGCTTGGGGAGACTGATTTAACATCTAAATATTCCTGACACATGCCCAGTCTAGCCTTATATATCTTAAACATTTTACACGTACTGTCAGCAGCTTCCTCTACTGCTCAGCTCTCCTTACAGATAATGAACCAGAATCAAACAATAAACTAACCTGACTTCTGGAAATGATGGATTTCTACTCTACTTGTAGAATTTAATAATGAAATGTATTTTTGCTGTGGAATTCTATAGCCTGGTTAAAACCTTAGAAAGCTGTCAGTTTTTACAACCTTTGTGCTTTCAGATTAATTTCCAGAGAATCATGTTAAAATGGGTGCCCCCAACCATACAGACTTCTTGAAGCTTAACTTCAACAAATCACTGCTATAGCATTCAACTTGAACTTTTATTCAACTCCATCCCCGTTCAATGGAAACTATCAATGCTTTTATCTTCATTTACCTAGACCCTACTAACATCACTGGGGTTTGAGCACATACCTAGTGCTTGGCACAACTGAAGCCTATGGTTTTTCCTCTCTTTGACTGCCTTTATCAATGGTATAAATTCCATCACACACGAGGCTATCCATCAGCATCTGGCTATACTTCGCAGAGGATGAGCAGTTGTGCAGGCTGTACTGGACTTTGCACCAATGCTGCTGTCAGATATCTTCCCCTGCCTTTTAGAAACGTAATTTTTTTCCCCCCTTTTATTTTGTATTGACAAATTTTCAGCATAAGTAATGGAGCTTCTTATCAAGCTGCTCAGCATCACAAACTCTGGTACTGCAGCAATGCACTATCCGTGAAACAGCAGATGTTCCTGGTTGCACGTGGATCATCAGCTCAGCTTTCATACCAAATGCGTTTCTCATTTTTCCTCTTTTCAGGAAGTGCTGCCCATCAGCAGCATTCCTGGGCCTGGCCATCTACAGAGTTGCTGTGGCAGGCTGCTGTATGTGACACCTAAACCAGACATATTCCAGCTCAGCCCTGTCACCTCTTTGACTTCATTATCAGCTATGATTCAGTCTTGGCACATGCCAGGCACTGAGAGGCTGTACCAAGCAGAACTCTGCTGAGGTGCTGTATAGACCCCTTTTGATTAAAGGACCTATATAGCACTGCCAAATCCTTTTTCCTTAGCCAGCTACCTTGAACTCAGATTTTCAATCTAATTCCACAGAGCTTTGGCAAGAAATCTCTATTGCAAGCAAAAATATCAAATGTAAACCACTTCACAGCCCATTGGAGGCTATTTTTGACTTGGGTAACTTTGCACCAGCATCTTTATTTCCCTTTTCCACTGATACTGTGAACAATATTTCAAAAAAGTAACAAATTAGGAATTTTTACAGGATGCTGAGACTCAACAGAGCCCAGGGAAGTCCAATGCATTTCTTGGCTGCTTTCTGCATGATCATGGGCTCCTCTGTACAAATCAATGTCATAACTCTCACTGATACAGGCATTTACCACCATGAAGCTTGTACATGATCATAAGAACCCACGGGAGCTGTCTTCTTTGGCATAAGCTTCGTCATAAAGTGTTCTGCTAAATCCTTCTTGTTGGTGCCCAGACCTCAGGATTGCAGACCCACCTTGCAACTGATCAGAAGTAAGCTTTGGCAAGAAAGCAAAAAAGTATCTGTAGGAGATAGCTTCCCCAGAAACAACGTGGGCTTATTGTTTACTACTTGCCCTGTGTTTGTGCTAAGAGGTTCTAGAATTCAGTCCACCCCAGGCTGTACAAATGCAGTTCCTTGCACTCTGAAGAACCCATAACCCAGCTCGTATTCAAGAATATTACAACCAAGAGGAGACAAAATCCTGAGTTTATTGGATTTCTCAGGAGTCATTTGCAATTTTGCATGTGCTGAACAAGACACTAAAGAGAACCGAGTTTCAGGATTGCCGAGCACTGGAAACAGAGGAAAAGAGAGTCTGGTGCTGCCTCTGCCCACAGGGCTGGGGTGAGTAATTGCTCCCAGATTTTTTTACAAGCCAGAGGGAGATTTCAAATGCCCTTCTCTGACAGCTGTGCAATGCCATTTGATGTCTACAAATAGTGCTAAGAGGACAACACACTCTGAGCATTTATCATCATGATAAAACCTGTCTTGCAGAGCCACCAGTTAGCGTATTGCACTGTTGCATTACTATTAGCAACAGCAAAAAGGACAAAGAAGAGGGATCAGAGCAGCTCTGCTATCTACCACTTCAAGACACTCTTTTGTAACAACACTTGCTGAGTGAGAGCCAAGGCTGCAGGAATCTAAGCCGTTGCTTTAGATCCCCTACCATGTGCCAGACCCTGAATATTCATAACCTATTAAAAGCTTTCAAAGTGTAAATTCATCTCACAATCAAGTGAGCTGATTTATTCACACAGCTGAGTCACACTCATTTACAGACTGTGACCTAAATCTACTAATCTGCCACCAAAAAGAGATCTTTTTTATTTCGATAGTTAGTTGAACAAAGGGGATTATTTCAAAGGTGTGTGTGGCATTTCCTTCAAGCAGTGGCTGATACACAGTTCAGGATGGTACAAACCCTTCCATCTCTGCTGGTCCCAAGAAGGGATGCAGATACTGCTTACGTTATCTGGCATGTGGTGACCCATTTAACAGACTTCACAAAATCTTCCTGGGAATCACATCAACTCTTTAGTAAGTCTCTCAAGTGCCAAACAGCAAGTATCATGGAAACCTCACCTAAAGAGAGCAATAACTCCCTCCTTAATAACAGAAAGCACAACAGCCAGTTCCAAAAGTAGGGAAAATTGCTCTGCTGAGAACAATGTGTTACTTGGTCCAGCATCTCCTGCGTCTATTTAGGGCCAAGGTAGAATTTTGCTAAACCTCTGCTGTACTTGGGGAAATAAAATCACATTTTCAAAAACTCCTGGAGTATTTTGGAGTCACTGACTTCCAGCAGAATTAGAGAAGCATTAAATACAGTTTGGGGGATTGCATTTAAAATGCCATCAAAATACCATCTTTTGATAGCTTCTCTTTTCCTCCCCATCTGACAGCCGATGACATTCCCAGAGTTCATTGTTGGTATCATAATTAGACTCATGAGCTCCTGAAGAAAGAGTGAGTTTTTGAAAGGTTAAAGTTCAGCCCTGCACAGAAATTGCCATCACAATCTAATTACAGCGTGCACTGAGCACACACCTTGGGTCTTAAAATCAAGTTCCATTTCAGGCTGGCAGTTTACTTCCAGAAATCAGTTCCTGCATGTAGATATTAAGATATACACACACATATACTCAAACAGCACTAACACTGATATGTTCCATTTCACCTGTATTCCCTTTGTATTCATTCCCTGCTGTCCATCTGTTTGCAATCTGTCCGTTTGAAGAGAACATCTTTCTTCCCCCTTCCCACTGGGATCCTTCTGCCCAATTTGTTTAGAGAAACCACAGGTCAATGTGGATGACAGCACACAATCAGCATTATTGACAGCAGGTTTACCAAAATTAAGCAGGCATAATGGCTAACAGACTGACTGTAACATGGGTTTCTACCAGTAGCAAGAATGGGAAAAAAATACAGAAAGGAACAAGAGAGAAATTAAAGTTAGTATTTGATTATTTAGAGAAATACCTTCTATGACTGGCACGCCTACTATCCAGTGAATGACAAAAGCTCCTAAGACAGTGAGCTCTCAAGTAGTTATAAAGTGTGAAAAGGGAAAGAAAGGAATCAGTGTAGCCATTCAGTAAGGTCAGATCACACAGGCACCTCCAGTTACTCTGAGAACACTCTTCTGGAGTCTCACTTCTTCACACAAAATTCCCAAAATAAAGGACCAGTTCTGCATCTTTGCCTCTGCAGAAGGTGCTCCAGAGAATGCACTGCCTGGTGGCCTTGTAGGCTCAGGAACCACCTCTGGTGAAGGCAACAACAACGAATGCAAGTGTCCCTTCAGCCATCCTGTGCCATACAGCATTCTCGAAGATGAACCTGATGCTCATATCCCATGACAACAAAGTAAAGGGGGTGGAATGGGGAATCAGACCCCATGTTTCACAGCTGTTACCCATGGCAACCCTCCCTCCTGTAAAAAAGGTATTTGAAATGTGTCTCTTCACACTTCTTCCCCAAAATAGAGACACCAACAATTTCTTGCTGTGAGAGGAGAGTCTACACTCCTACTCTCTTCACCCTGCACTGTAAATCCAGGGAGTCAGCGTTACAGATTAGTGCAACATCTACAAAATGCAAGCGATAGCAAGCACTGAATTAGAAGAAGTGCCA
Organism: Psittacula echo; assembly: GCF_963264785.1. Classification (NCBI taxonomy): domain Eukaryota; kingdom Metazoa; phylum Chordata; class Aves; order Psittaciformes; family Psittacidae; genus Psittacula; species Psittacula echo. Next base: position 2,757,535 of record NC_137750.1, on the reverse strand, counting down.
TTGAACAGAATGTATGGCTAAAGAGCCTCTGCAGCAGCCAACTGCAACAAACCCAAAGGTAATTTAGAACCACATTACTGCACCAACTCAATCAACCAAGTTTTTCACCTGAAATGTTGTATAAATCATTTGTGTTTAGAACCACTTTAACTCCTCCAAAACTCCATTCCCTTCCAAACAGGTGCTAATTTGCTTTAACATAGCCAGTGCTGCCTGACCAGCATTATTTAAACAGGAGCCACCCACCAAACAGCACAAGCAATAATGAGTCCAAAACTTGAGCTTTCCCTAACAAGGAAGGAATAAACTGGGAAAATAACATAATGAGGCCATCGTGCATTACTTCAAGTAGTCTCCAGCAAAAACCAGCACCCAGAGCTGTGATGCTGTGGACCGACAGTGGTGATTACAGTCTGTTCATGATGTGCCCCTTGAGGCATCACTGAATCTTATGCATTAAATCTCCTTGTAGCATGGTGCCCTCCTTCTCATAGCATTCTGTGGCCCCAGGCAACAACTGAAAGCAGCAATTTGGCCCAGCGTGTGCCAGTGCACTGAATATTTGGTGCCTACCCCAAAGAATGAGCTGATAGAGAAGATGACCAACCTGTACCAGAATCATGCAGGGAGCAGCATGGTTCATATGCACCAAGCACAAGAAGTACCAAGAGGATGCTTCCACACACCAGGACTGTCAAGTTTCTGAAAATCTATTTAGAATGCCATGGGGAAATAAAACTATTGCTGGGGGAAAATACTGTAGTTCACAATAGTCATACCAGGTTTTACAAGAAAAATTCAGTAAGAGAATCACAAGGGCCTACGCACAAAGGAAAGACAATCTGTGCCTTGTACTTCTGGCAAAAGCAAAGTGGTTTGTGAATATTCTGCCTTTTTCTGAGGTTACCTGGGTGACTACATAAATCAAGAACAAATGACCTGCCAGCGTTTGCACCAGGACAGTAAACTGACCTATGCCAAATTTGCTGTACATAGCAAACCATCTTTTCACCCATTGGAAAGACATCATGTGCTTGGTTAGAGCCAAAGCTTCCAATCTGGCTTACAGATATCCAGAAATTCTCTGTATGACCAGTAGAGTCATCTGGCAAGGTGACTATAAGGACAGTTGTGAGGTGGTATGTTATTGATAAAGATACTAGCCTGTCACCCCAAAGTAGCACTGGCAGTTCTAAATGTATTCACCTCCAAATTTAGACTTTCCCAAATGAGAGCTGTCAACAGCAGACTGTTCAAACCAATTTCATTCTCTAAACAAGACATATTGGACTGTCTGATTGGGAGCAAATATCACAGCACTTCCCAGTAACTGCATCCAACTGTGCAGAAGAGGTTGCATTTGGCAAAGGGCACGCAATTCTCAGGTGAGAAGGCAAGATGCAGTTTTTCTCAGTGGAAACTTCCATGCCTGGTAATCACTCAGTAAGGAAAGTAAAACTGACATTACCAAAGCTCCTTTGAAGATGTGTCCCAAACCACTTCTCAATTCTTTATTTTCAAACAATCCCAAAGAGAACTGAGGAATGAAACATACAATTCACTTTTCATATCAGAGGTTTGAACTACAGTTCAGAGGTTTCACCAGTTTTCACCAGTGTCTGTGTGCAGTAAATGAAATCAGATCATCCGGAAATGATGACACAACTGTGAACTGTGAAAACCAATAGCCAAAGAAACAAATACTCGTGAGCCCAAATCCTATATCCTCTTGCACCACTTTAAAGCTGTTCCTGCTTCCTACCAAGCTCACTGTTTCCCCCTTCCCCCCCCCCCCAACGATTACATGCTTCTAGTCTGTTAAAACGATTGGCATTGTCCATGGTTTTGCTTTACCGATTGCTTTATTTTCCCCACAGCTCTGGGTAACTGCAAGCTGAACATAACTTCAATTAGGCAGCGGAGAGGTGTACTGAATAGCATATTTCCTCTTTCTCCTACCTCCACAGTCTCTGCTTTTGCTCGATACATAACTTGCTAAAAAATGGATTTTTTCAGCTTTCTCACCAAGTAAAGGAAATCAAACCAATTATTTTCTTTTTCATGTTTCTCAGAAGAAAACTGAAACACAAATGTTTTGTGTTGAGCAAAATCTTCTGTTTTGGAGCATTGTCACTTATTGTTTGCCAAATATTTCAATTTTGTCAACAGAAAGCTTCAAATGGAAACAACCAAGATAGCCTACTTCAAACAAACCAAACAAACCCAGAACCCCCAAAGGTGAAGTTAACCACATTCTTACTTTTTTAAGGCAAAAAAACCTTGTCAAACTCATCTAAAATTTTAGGATTGCCACACCACACACACAACCAGACTTGAGGTCTATACATTACTTGCCAAAAGAAGACAGGAAGAAAATGAGCTTCAGCTGAGATACTGCTATGCTGTTCTGTACTGCTGAGATGCTGCCACACTGCAGATAAGCCAACACCTGGAGTTTCTCAGCATTGAATAAACACATTAATTGTCCACATTCTACAGAATCAATTTTATGTTGTCAACAGCTCTGTCTGTTGTCAGGTATGTCTGACCACAGGAGGAAACACACAGGTTTGAAGTGAGTTGCCAACCACTGTAGAGTATGCCTGTGGCAGAATTGGGATACTCTGATTTGGAACAGCTTAGTCTACAATGTTTTGTTCCTTATGAAAATGGGTTACCTGATGGAAAAAAATTCCCAAAGCACCCTTTCAGAAAAGAGGAAACACTATTCAACACTGCAGCTCTTTTTGGACCAAAGCAAGTCCACTGCTTCAGAGCACACTCATCAACATGTTATCTTTAGCCTTCCCAGCAGTGTTAGATTCCCCAATAAAATCAGTAGGCTGCTACAGTAATTCTTCAGCATCTTTTTTTCCCAGAGATTCCTCTTTAACAACTAATGCAGAGCACTTTTTCTTCTGTTCTACAAAGCTATCCAAGCTGCTGACTCTGCTAACAAACATTCATCATGAGAATATCTGTATTTAAAGTTGCTGTGCACGCACCTGAAAAACGGTTAAGTTCAGGATCCAGCTGCTATTACACACATGCCTCAGACTGAATCCTCAAATCAATGCCCCTGCTCTGTTCAATTAGCCTCTGAAAGTGAAGGTCCTGTCTCAAAGCTGCTGTTCAGGACTGTCTCTCCCCTCACAGAGAACACAGCTCTCCTGTGGGCACAATCAGTCTATGGAATTAGCACTCTTTGCTCAGGCACAACTGGACCTGGTGGTGCACGGATCCTGAAGACAGCACAAGGTTATACAGCAATTGTTATGGAGGCTGCATAAAGCCTGAAATAGTGCTGTAAAAAATTACACTCCCATTAAATACATTTTTATGGGATACAAAGTGGCTTTGCTCCCATTCCAACACATCTGCTGTGATGACCCTCACAGTTCAAATAGGCTGGCCAATACCATCCCAGCTTGACAAGGCTGTCAGCCAGCTCATGGCCACATTACATGCCCACATGCACCACTGAACACAGTAACTGCCATGCTGGCCACTCAACCCAGCAAGTGAACTAAGGCCCTCAAGAGCAAAATGTTCTTAAAACCTGAATGAAAGCAGCCATAACAGCTAGATAGGGCAACTGCAGCTGGATGCAAGAGGGCTCTGTTCCATACCACTGGCCACAAGCTCGTGCTTGGTCTGTAGCATGATCAAAACCAAATAAAGAACCAGCAAGAGAAACAGCAACACAGCTGGTCTTTACTACGAGGCTGTAAATCCTGTGGTCAATACTTAATCCTTTACACACAATGGTCACACCACTGAATGGAATGGGACCAGGATTCCTTGGGTCAAAATGCTCTCATTGATGCTGTTGGTAGTCCCAGTGAGAAATAACAGCAGAATCCTTCTCTTACATCCCTTTTCTTTCCATTGGCACCCTGCACCCCTAACAGCCTTCCATGGCTGCCTTTAACCTTCTTCCAAGCAGACTTTGTTGTATTTTGACACCATACCACACCAACCCAGCACACAAAAGACTTCTGCAACAAAATTCTTCTAATCAGAGTCCTTATTAGAGCTTTTTTCTGTTCTCAGTAGCTAATACCACCAAGAAAGGTGGCCTTAGCACCATTACCAGAGGATTCTGTACTACTTTATGGTGACAGAAAGTCCAATTGCACAGGGACAAAAGGCTAAGTGCCAACAATTACAAATGGTATCTGTGCTGACATCTTTGTGGCATTTCACTTTCTGAATTGCTCTTCGTTACTGCATCCTAACATACACATCATATGGTTTAATAGGTTAAAATATGTTCAACTGATTGTACAGTCATTCACTACAAAAACAGTGAAATCACCAATATTTTAGGACAGTTTCTCAAATCTATTAATACCATGCAAACATATGGACAAAGCTGTTTATATCTGCACATTTGTTTGGTTTTTTTATTTTAACGACAAAAGCGTCATTGGGAAAGAACATCCCATGTTCCAAAAGCCATCTGGATCCCACTGGGGAGGGTCAGTTCATCAGAGATGATTGAACAACGCCAGGATGTCTTCACTGTCCCATTGCAAATCTTCACAACAAACTGGTCCCCAAGGATGTCCAGAATGACCCACACATAGAGGAAATGTAACACATGCTTCATCAGCAAACTTGCAGCAGGTGTACCAGAAATGTGCCCCTGTTTGGAACACCAAAAAGCACTGCTGCAGGCTGAAGATCCCCTATAGCGAAGGGCCCCCTCCAAGTTTCCTATCCAAGGGCTGCTTGCAGGAGTCTGTACCATGACCCTGCTTCTCTGCTGAAGGCGACACACAGCCTGCTCTGCGGCAGCAGGGAATGGCTCCACTCTCCAAAGAGCAGCCCTGAAGTGAGAGGGGAAAAAAAGTTTGACAATGCAGGTGTATGTGTGATGTTATGGAACACTTTAGAACACACTTATTTGAGCATCGAAATATAGGTAATTTTAAAACTGACACCACTCTAGAAACTGGTTTGGTTGACATCCCTCATTCCACCAGGCCAAGAGACTCCACTCCAGAACAGACAATTCCAGTACCTTTTCTTCCAATATCAGGAAATTAGAAAAGTCTCTATCATTTCTAAGCTTTTCACTCGACACCCTAAATCCGTAACACTACACCCGAACTAAGTAGTCAGAGCAGCTCTAAAATCTGAAGAGTACATTGCAATTTCTCCAGGTCCGTGCCTGTACACACTAAACCTGTCTCTCCTGCAGGATTTTGACCCCAGAGTTCACTCCTGCCACTCTGAGGCCAAACACTCTGCAGAGCTAAACCAGATACAAGGCTTAGGAAGGAGCTCTACTATTTTTAACTGCATATAAAATGTGAAAATAGCATTCATACTCCTATAGAAACACTTACATTGCAAGTGAGGCCCTTCAATTATACCTTGAGTAAAAAGGAACTGAGATGTATTATACAGTGCTTTGTTTACACTCGCACTGCTGTGTAAAACCATATGTTACAGTACTAGTGACTCTGATGCTCTTTTTTATCATTCAGGTACTTAATCACACCCTACACTGAGTTAACTATGTTCAGAGCACGTATGGGTATTTATTCAGCAGCCTGTGCAAGTATCTAGGTCTGAGATCACATGTGTCTCCCAAAATACTGCACATTTTAAGAACTGTTAGACCTTCATCTCTAGTTCTTGAGCAGCCTCATTGAAAAATCAGAGCAGGGGTTTTAAATTGTTTGTGAACATTAGCATTAAAATCAGATACAATTAATAGGAAACTCAGCTGCACAGAGAATAAAAGCAATCACATTTACTCATGGAAACATTAAAAGGCAATTGATTTTTTCTACTTTGTTGCTATAAAAGCACTGCTGCCGAGCACGAGTCGATTGTGCTAAATTGTAGGTAACAATGCAATTTAGAAACCAAAGATAGTTCTGCATTGGGGATCACCCACACAAATACTACATGGCAGCGGCTTGTTCCTCCTCCAAGACTTACCCTTCCTTGCAGCAATTCTGTATAAGTTACTTTTCAAAGATTAATCATATTAGAGGAATAAAATCAGTATGTGCTAGAATTTGCAAAAGCAAATTTCTAGAGAACAGACAGACATGTCACAGCACCAAAGTCACAACTTAACAGCATGGACTGAATCAGGCATGCAGAGGGGGGAAGAGGGAGAAAAATTTACATAGACAACACCTGGTCTTGCTAGGCAGCTGAATGTTTTAACATCACCAGTTACCTATGCTACGGTCCATACTGTACACAAAAGATGAAGTCATGTCATCTGTGCTTGATCCATATGCTTTGTCCTTTACTTTCCATATGCTTTTACATTTACAGTCACTTAAATATCAAGAATTGCTATCAAAATTGTTTGCCTTTCCTTTGGGCATTAAGAATTTACTATTTCAGATCACTGACTTGCATGGCAAAATGCAGCAACAATCAATTCTTAACTATACATGCAACCCCCTTAGAGCTCTCACCTTTGAAATGCAAACATATTACACAACGAATTAAACTCATGAGTGCACAGCAAACTAGAGCTTCTCTCTCCACATCAGTGCTTCAGAAAATGTTTCATTAACAGTAAGTACTAAGCTTGCTTTATGTCAGCTGTTTAGAAAATACATGCTTAGTTTCAGGGTATACCAAAAGGCTATTTTAAACACATTCAGTGCTGATTTATATAGAATTAGAAAGGCTACAGTAACGGTACCTTGACTAATCCACAAACTAAATACCCCACTCTGCCATTTCAGAACTGCATTTTCTCCCAAGTCACTGTCAATGATATGAATATTTGGGTCATTAGCAAATATAGTTTTAAGGAGTTTAAACAAGTGGCAGCCTTGCTGCTCTCTAGGGAACACCATCACACAGAAGTGTTCTTTGCACTCTCATTACATCTAGGCAAATACTTTCTTTTTTCTTTCAGTAATTATTTCCAGGGAAAGCAGAGAAGAAAGAAGTCATAACTCTTTTCTGCCGTCACTATGAGGATAGCAGTATCGCTTCGTAACACCCTAATACTTTTATTTCAATGCCTCAGTGTCAAAGTCTCCTTTTTCTCATGGCTGCAGGTAAGTCCAGAGCATACTGCTATTATCAAGAAGGTATGAACTCATGTCTGTCATCATGTACACTGATGTAAATTTGCAGTAATTCCATTAATTTCTGGGTGCAATTCTGAAATGGAACATTATGGCTGAGATTCACCCAGATCATTCAGAAACGCTCCATATATTGTCATGCAGTTGAAATTACAATCCTGCTCTTTACAGAACAAGCTACTTATAGAGTAGTTACAATAGGATGGCTGTGTTTAGAGCACGACTGTCAGGTGTCTCTGGGAGACACCTGACAGAAGGTCAAAATGCAGCATGAGGACTGTCATCAATCTCAGTCAGCAGCCACAATCTACTACCTGAGCAGCACTTGATACTGATGTCTTTAATTTCAGCCGAGAAAAGGGATGAATGAAAGCAACTAAAATTAACAACAAGCATCTCCCTATTTCAATAGTTTCTTTTGACCATAAAGTTTAATTTGTTCACATGAAATATGGAAGCTTCTTTTCAGCTACTTCTGTTCTACCCCACTAGTAAACCATTGACTTAAAGTGAATTACTATCCATTCACAAGAATAATTGCTATTGGCCTATAGATATTATTAACTGCTGAAGTTCCCTCTCAGGTGTGACACTGCTTCAAATTGGTGAGTGTCTGTTGATCATGACAAATATTACTGTCTAAGCATCTGTATGGTTCGCACACCTCCAAAAGGTGCCTACACAAAAGTCATCAACATGTTCAGCATGTTTCACCTGTTGCTCGAAACAGAATGTAAAGTTTAAATAGAATCCGGCATAATGAAACATCAACTGGCACTACCCTGAAATACACATTCACACAATCCACTGCCAGAACTGGGGCTTGCTGAACATGTCACTCACAATGCTCCTAGACACTTGGCTGCTAGTGCAACTATCTTCCCAATGAAAGGGAACCAGATGGTGAGCAACTCTTGGCATTTTTCAATGTTATGTGAAGTGTTTCTTCAGTTAGTGAGCACATGCCATCCCGTCAAGTCGCTTTGGAAACAGCCCTTCACATCTTTCTTCAGATTCCTCCACAAACTGCAAACAGCCCATTCAAGAGGAAGGCAAGGCCCAAGCCTATTTTTAAGCACTGAACCAGAAATCTCTGCTAGGAGTTTCTGTTGTCAGTGGAGATAAAGGAGCACCTCTAAAGATTTATTTCATCCTTGGGTCCTGTTATACCCTTTGAATGTTTAATTGCTCATCAGTGACCACAGGGGAAGATAAATATAGCCAACTCAGTTAAATGCCTAAAGTCAGATGGGATGAACAGAGGCCAAAATGCCAAACTGCTTAAAAGCATAAGTTCCACAACTATTTGTGTGGGCAAGCAGTGCTTGACAGCTAGCCTGGTCTGCTATTAATTCAGGCAACACAGCAGCGATTCAAAGACATGACTCTGCTCCTGGCTCTGTCGAATTAAGATGACCAAGTCACTTCTTCATCTAGATGAGCCACACACTCTGTAGGGCAAAGCAAAATTTTGCAAACAATATTGCTTGAAGTGATTCCACAGCCAGAACACCTAAACAGCTGCTCTGAGGCAACTCTGCTGCTGTGGATTTGCAACGACTGCATGGCAATAAGAGGATTTCAGTGTGCATGGGAAAGGCAGAATTGACTGAGGTACAGTCATGATGGTGTGGTCTTAAAGAAGAAAAGCAAAGCATCAAGTTTTTAGAAGCAGAGACTTCAAAAGCCTGCTAAAAGTAAAATAGTAAAGAAATTGATCAGAAATGTTAAAGTTTATTATTTTGACTGTGCAGGTAAGGACTGCTTTGCTTGAATAGTAAGATGTTGCCCTGCTGCAACATTTTGCCTTGGGGCAGTTTTCAGGGTTATCTTTCAGGAATGATAAATTTCAGCAGTGTGACTGACTACCTGCACACCCACACACACGCACACACAAAGAAGAAAGAAAAAGGAATTTGAAAGGAAATGAAAAACCAGAAAAGGCTAAACACCCTGCAGAGTCCAACCACAGCCCGATTGAAGTTACTATTAAGGATTTATAGACTCAAAAGTTTGGATGGAGGTGGCTCCGAGGAGGTAGAGAAGAGGTCGAAAGCTGTGTATTGGGCTGGCACAACTGAAGGGGCAGATACTCCATTTCATTTTGTGACCCAGGGCTACTGTTGGTAGGAATCAGAATTATTCAGGCCACAATGCTACAAATTTGGATCCCTCCTGTGGCCAGATGAATTACATAAATAGAAGCAGCAAGTAATTTACACATGAGGGCAAGTCTGTCTTCCACTGATGCCAGTGAAAAGATTTCTTTTGAATGTAAAGGAACCTAAGGCGGATCAGGTCCAAGAAGCGTAGCATGTTCCAATGAATACTTAATTTTCAAAGACAGTAAATGTTCTACTGTATTAAAGGGAGCTGCTCTCTAGCAGTGTTCTCCTCAGTTTAATTTCATGAGATGGATTTCTGCACAGAGCTTATTAGGTTCCTGCAGATGCAAGGCTGAAAGCACTATGCTAGGTGGAAGAATAGATTCTCATCGTCTCCAAACATCAACTGTGATTCATCACACATCAAGTTCATTTTTAACAAGACTTAGAACCATACCAGCTCACCTACCGTGATTGTTCTACAGTAAATCTGCACTTGGAAAACTGACGCTGTATTTCCCTAGCAAGCCTCTTTTGGTGATTTACAAATCCCGTTTACTCAGCTGACACATGCTTCTTTGAAGTCAAGGGACTGCTAGCCAATGACTACAACAGGCAGAGGGAAGCAAACCAGAACAAGTTACATTATAACCCTGATAGATAAGACTTCTCTGACCCAGTTTTTCAACTATCTTATTGAACACTGAACAAAATACGAACACATTTCTGATCACTGGAGATCTCTGTGTGTGCCAGTAAGCCAGCCCATCCTGAAACCTAGACACTACCACTGGCAACTGGTGCTTTTCTACTGGCATCATGGTTGAGATTTCCAGTTTTCTTTCTCATTCTATTTAAATATTTTCCAACTAACATACTTCTAAGCTCATGAGATCACCACCTGAATCCTCCTTTGCATCTTACAGAACATGCTCCCTTCTCACAACCTGAGAGATTTCTAAGACCAAAAAGGATTGTTAAGCAAATCAACGCCATCCTGCTGCAAAACAGGCAGTGGAATTTGACCAGTCTCCCTCAGCGCTGCAAGAGAAAGCCACTGATCTGCCGCCAAATAAATGCAGTAGTGCAGAAAGCAATTCTGATGCCGTGTATCTGGCGGGAAGGATTTAAAGACTTCTATTAGTTTATAAGAAACGATACCAATAAATAAATAAACCCAGAAATCAATAAAGCTCTCTACTATTACTCTTTTCTCCTCGTTTCGCTGGTTAAAACAAGAAGCTCTATCTTTTCATTAAGAAAATGTTTAACAGACCTGTGACTATCTGCAAGCAATAAGCCTTCTGTCTTCTGCTCTTCCGATTTCATTCACAAGCTGTGTTTCATTAGCAGTGGTAAGCCAAAAATAAGTCATTTGCTCCAACAATTACTGTGAATTCACTCTGGTTTTGCTGCCTCTTTAGCATCCCTTTATAAACTACCATTTAATTGGCTCCTCGCATTAATTTGCTTTATTGTACTTTAAAAGGCTGGCAGATACTGGTTTTCTGAATATATCCTAGTCCCAACTCCACTCTCTTTCCCCAGCACCCGAAATTGCCGGGACATATTGTGAAGCATTAAACAGTCCAGTGCAATATCCCGAGAGTTCTCCTAGGGAAAGAAGTGTTTCTTGCTAGTTAATTTGTTGGAACTGCAGCCCTTGATTGAATCACTTAAGGGAACTGTTTCAAACCAAAGGCACATCATTACCCTTGCAGACACTGGCCTGAATCTCACTCTCATTTACACTGATGTCACGGGCTTACAGTGGTCCCACTGACGCAGGGGCCCCACCGAGACCAGTGGTGTGACTCCAGATTTACGCTGTGTCACTGAAGGGCTGGATGGAGCCCTCACTTCCATCCCATCACCTGGAGGCTTTAGGGTGCACCTGAGCTGGTGCTTCCCTGACTGTTCAGACACTGCTGCGCTTCATCTGCCCGCCTTCAGCTTCCTCAGACCCAAGCTTTGCTCCCAGCAGAGCCTGGGATACCGGTGAGGACGCAGCTCAGCCAGGACGCAATAACCCCACTGTCACCACAATAAATACACCTTCCCGAAGGGCGCAGCACCGGGACGGCCCGGGGAAGGGGGCCTGACAGGGACCTGTCCCCCACACCAGGGAACCGGGAGACAGATGAGCCTGGGCGGTTGGGCCGCCCTGAGGGAAGGGGGAGGCTCCGGGACCCCCTGAGACAAGGAGAGATTTGGGCTGTCTTTAGGGACGATTTTGAGGGAAAGGAGGAGAGAGGCTGGGTGGCCCTGAGGGAAGGGGCTCCAGAGACCGCCATGGGGAGGGCTCTGGGACCCCGAGGGACTGGGGAAGGTCCGAGCCGCCCTGAAAGGAACGGGTCTGTGCCGCTTGAGGGCCGGAGTCGGGAGGTCCCTAAGGGACGGGGTGAATACGGACCGCGATGAAGGCAGGTGGGTAACGGGGGGTCCCGGTGGGGTCTGGCCGGGCACAGCCGCGGCCCGCTCGCCGCGCAGCGGGAACAGCAGGTGAAAGTTGCCTGGCTGCTGGGGGCCGGGCGGGACCGGGGGTCGCCTCACTCACCTCATCCCCTTGGCCGAACTGCAGCCCCAGGGCGACGAAGTGCTCCACCCGGATGAAGCCGTCCGCATCCTCGTCGCACACGTCGAAAACCTCCTTGAGCTTCCGCAGGAACCGCAGCAGGCTCGCCGGCTCCATCGCGGGCATTAGCTGGAGGCCGGCGGCACGGCCCCGGCCGCAGCAGCCATGATCGCCCGCGCCTTCAGCGGGTGCGTGACATCAGCTCGGGCGGGAGGGACAGCGAGAAGGAGGAGGGAAGGATGGAGGAGAGCGGAGAGAGGACGCGAGCCCCGGGCGGAGGGAGGGAGCGAGGGAAGGGAGAACAATAGGACAGAGCTGGAGGATGCAGGCGGCGGTGGGAATCCGCGCCCGGCAGGGGCGGGGCCGGCGCCAGGGGGCGCTGCGCTGAGGGGAGAGGCGCCGCCGGGGCTGGGCGGGAAGCGGGGCGTGAGGGGAGAGGCCCGAGAGCGACGATAATCGCGACAGGGGCAGCGAGGGGAGGTTCCGTGGGGTGGCAAATCGGCACGGGGAAGAGCAATGGGGCAGGGGAGCCCCACTGCCGGGCGCTTCACAGCCACACACCCCGCTCCTCCTCCCACCACCACAAGTTAGAACGGGAGCCAGACTGCAATTCTTCATGGGGAAAACACATTGATCCCGGTCTGAACAGGGCCAGGCTGAGGGGAGAAAAAGCAGAATGTAGTTAAGGGGGAGGAAAGTAGGGAAAGGAGGACAAGCAGAGCTTCCCGTGCTCCACTGTGCTCAAGCGACCAGGCAGAGCCATGCAGCAGCATTCCTTATGCCTGGGATTGGCTTAGAACAGATACTGTTCACCCAGACGTTAATGAGACATGGCTGGTAATGAAGGGATGTCCTTCCATTGCAGGATTCCTCATTAAAGCCTCCTGTGACTGCTGTGCTCCACAGCTGGGTTTTAATTCCATCTCTCTCCTTTTTCTTTCTCAGGTTTTTAGCCCATTTTTTAAGCCCACAGCCATGAGGTACCAGAGGGAAGACCAGGAATGGTGCTGGTTCCTGCCTTGTGCCTCAGACCAGGAATGACGGGGCAGCACCTTGGGCAGGAAGGAGCAGCTGGCTGAGTCAGGCTCAGGTGCTCACTGCCTCAGCCAGCACCTTCCCACTGCAGTTGCTAAGAGCAGGTGAACCATCCATCACCGAGTGATGTTCTTTCTTAGGTGACTGATAAAGCTGTCCCTCTAAAATGGCCATGTAATGCAGGTTCTGAATTGAAACAGTCTCCATTCATTTGCTTCTTGCAGTTAAGACAGGTCAATATGGCCCTTAGCAACCCTGAAAATCCCATTATTAGAGCAAGCTGGTAAAATTCATCTCTGTTCTAGGAATAAATAGGAGTGTTCTCCTCAGGAAGTTTTGCTTCTTTGAGCACAAGTCTCATCCCTTTTACTTGCAAATTGAATTCAGGAAGAGGTTGACCTGACAGCCCTGTACGCTGTAACCCAGCTGTCAATCAACACCACTGACATTGCACTAGGAATACAGCTCCCCACATACCCCCCCCTTTGACAGAGAGATAGGGAGCTGCTTCCAGAGCCTCTGCCACCTTGACCTTCCTTTAGTTTTAGAGCAAATACAGAAGAGCTCTCCTGGGGAGGGGGGAATAACCCAAAGAAATTCAAAGTGCAGAGATCAGATATGAGCCTTTAGGAAAAGTTGTGAGGAGAGCTGAAAGGAGAGCAAAATATTTGATCAGCAAACTCCTCTGAAGTTAGAGCAGGGTTCTTAAGCTGTTATCTCGGGACCCTTGAGCTCATTTTCAGGTTACATGCGGATTGAGCTTAGCACACGCTCAGGGGCATCTACCCAAAGTACTCAAAACATCCGTGAGCTGGTACTCTTCAGAGCTGTGGAAAGCACACCCCTGTGGAATCAGCAACTGTCAGACTGACTGCTCCCAAGTGGAGTTCAGCCTCTTCAAAGCTTCAGAGCACACGTGTGTGTCATTGTCCCACCTTGCTTTCCCAGATTGCTTTGGAGTGCCTCCTTGCACCACCTCTGACTCGCCCCTCTCTGTGCAGTCCTGGACACCAAAGTGGAGTCACAGCAAGTACTGTTGGGGGGACAAAAAAAGAAAGGAATATTTCTTCCTGTCAGCCAGGACCAGAGGAGGAATTCCCACACCTCAGGGGGAGTCACGCTCTGTCTCATGGAATCCAGTTAATCTCCACTGACTCTCCTTTACCTTCTGCTGGAAGAAAAAAAGAACTTATTCTAGATATGCAAATAAATGCAAACATAGATTTAGACCAAAACTGTCAGCATTACAATCTGTGTCATTCTTGCATTAATTTGTAAGGGGTGGGGGGAAGTGGGAGGGGAAGATAAAAAAGCTCCAGCTATAGACACTACAGTTTGGGGAGTTAATATTGAAGTCTGGAACTGCCACAGACAGCTTGAGTACTGGAATCAAACTGATAAGGAGAAATGAAGAGGCTGTGGAAGATGTCACTGAGACAGCTGAGTACTGTGAGCAAAGATCTGACAGCTGGGAGATGATTTGACAGCACTGAACTGGGATGTGGGATGCTGTCAATAAAGGTCCAAGATCTGAAAGCTGGGGGTACCCCTAGCGTGCTGAAGACAAGATACTGAGCTGAACATGTGCCGCATGCTTACTGGGCAACTGCACTGGCAACGCACAGTTTGTAAGGCTGAATTGAAGAGGAGGTAGGTGTTTATTGCTAGTGGATGCAGCTGGCAGTACTCTTCGCTGATCTCTGCTTCTCCAGTTCCAGGGTAGAACATGTCTGCTAGTACCAATGGGCTCTCTTTCCTTACTGGTTTATCAAAATATTTGTGTAATCAAAGATGTTTGGCAACTTCTTCACTTAACTCATGCTCTATGTGGAATAAATATTTTACATGCTGCAAATAGAGTTTTCTGCACTTGAAAGATTGTGGTGCTGCTACCATATTTATCTGTTCAGAATAAAGAGTTCAAGTGGAAACATTTCATTCAATACCACAGGCCATGGCTGTCATTTGCAGGCTTTCTTTACAATCAGCTGCTTTTCCATCAACGTCACTTCGACTTACATAGAAAATTGTAATCTAGTGTCAGAAAGAGCATCCAAGAAGTGCGTTCCCCAAGGCTGATGACCTTTATCTACAATTCTGGTTGTGTTCCAGCACATAGCAGCAACATCTTGAGACCCAGCCTCTCAGAACAGCCTCAGAGTGCAATTTCTTTTTATAGTATATACAAATATAACCCTCATTGAGCATTTGGCTTCTACAAATCTTACTGTATTTTGAATCAAACCCCGTTTCCCACTGGCTGCTGTAGCTCTGCTTAGCAACAGAGCAGATGTGCTTTATCAGTTGAATATTTTCTTTGATTTTAAGAGTCATGTAACAGGCAGCAAGAACTGGCTCATTAATACTCTTGCCCCGCTTGAAAACTTTGAAGTATTATTTAAGCACTAACAGTTTTCTCAGGCTAACTTACTAAGGTATGGCACAGAAGCAAGATGCTTGACTTTTTAACTGCCATTTTCTCTAATCTTTTTTCTATTATACAAAAGTTAAACGAGAACAAAACAGCCTTTAGGAATTTTGGGGAAATGTTTCAACAAACAAGGATCTTCCTTTGAACTTTTCTAGTTGTTAAAGTACCACACCTTGCAAAAGTTTGTGTGGTTTAATTTTGTATAGTGTGAATGCTCTTGATCGATTTCAACAGTGTTTTTACCAGATTATGAATTAGGTATGTGCAAAACTCTGCTAGATCAGCCTAGCTAGATGGTTAAGTGCACTTACCTCAGCAAACACACCGCTGTCTTGTTTCCTCATACAACACATATACTCACCCTCAGAGACATTGACCAAAGTTTTGAGGACAGCCAGGGAATACACCATGTGACAAAGAGCACGCCCAAGCACAAATCACAAGCTGGAATGCTATGTTCTGGTTAAAGTTGGCCAATTTAGCTGTTACTTGCAACCATAATGCCTTGTTGTAATTGGGGTTGTGCTCACAAAGACCGAAGTACCTACTCTTATTAAGTTATTGCTAAAATTAAATAATCCTCCATATCGGTTCACATAAAACCGTTTCCACCGTGAATTCACAGCATCAAACGCGTGTTTCCAAGCGCTGACCAGGAATTTCCAGGGCTGGCACCAGAGGTGTAGCTGCTAACGCCGGCGTCGTCCCATGGTATTTGGAGGTCTCCTTACTCCACCAAGTGGCCACCCATTTCACTGCACCAGCCAAGAGAATTCATTGCTGGCCACCTTGCGTAGGGCTGCAAGATGAGCCCATCAGCTTTTCCCTGACTAGCTCTAAGCAGTGGGGTAGACTTGCATTTGCCTCAGATTATAGCGCGCAATCGCATCTGGTGACCTCCTGAAAGCATTAATGGTGTTAGAAAGCATCTGACCGCTGCCAGGCCACTAGGTCATTTCTGAACCTAAGTGCTTCAGGAAGAGATCTTCATTCACTCACAGGAGATTCTGGGTACAATGAAAGGTTTAAGACGCCAGGACAACCATGTAAAAAGGAGACCTGGTGTAGCAGCTACAGTAAAGTTATTTTCAACTTCTACTAAAGACCTGTCAAAAACCAAATATTCCTGTCTCTAAGCAGCAAACATTAACAGAACTAAACCCCAGATTCTTGAAGACTTTTTTTCCCCTTCCCTCGATTTATTAAAAATCATCTAGCAAATCATGCAGCAGCTATTAAAGACTGAGGATGCACCAGCCAGTGTATTTTCTTTAGGCTAACTGACCCATAACACAGTACATGAACTGTTCAGTGAGTTATCATTTATTCCTTCAAATAGTTTCCAAAACCTTGCTTATTTTGTCCTATCCATGACGGACTACACAACATCTGAATAAACATGTTCCATCTGCAATCCTATTACAGCTGTCTGCAGGAATGTAATTCCCAGATACTGCTGTATTTAGCAATGCGATCTGGGACAGAATAATAAAATTAGAACATGATATACCATCGTGAGGCTAAAGCCAAACAGTGATTACTTGTTGTGTCTCCAAACAGATTGTGTGAGACGGGTCCGCGTTGTCTGGCTAATAGGAGAGAAAGGACAGAACACAAATATTTATGCAAGAAAATAAGTAGGTGCAGCAGCATCACTGCTGTGACCACCAATGGTGCCAATGGGCTGAGGGGCTAAGAGCACAGTCTGACTGTTTCAAAGACAAACGGCCACCGGCTTGCTTGTAAGGCGACAGTCCTGAAAAGCCTGGTTTAGGAACAGAGAGGCAATTAGAAAAGCAGCTTAACCAGGCTGGTTCTAGCAGCCTTGTAATTGCCTTTTGAAAATGATTGTGGTAGGCATTATCAAATCTACTGAGTGCAGCTTGCAGATGGAATTATTCCAGCTGTCTCTCATGCTTAGATGATTCACTGATACAGCCAGATTCACCACAGTATCTACCTATACATTTTGGTATTGAGACTGAGGATAAAAATTAGGGGAGAACAGAAGTGAGCTGCTTGATTTAAACTGGTGTCAGCAAAAGTATGATTTTTGTCTCCCTGCTGTACACTCATTCTGGCCTTATTTGTTCAAGTCCCCTGTGAATCTGTGGTTGCTTTTGCCTACGTGATATCCAAGTAAATGTTCTGGATGAGCAACTTCTACATCCTAAACCCCTGCCTTACCACAAGAGTACTTTGGAGTCAGATCTGCACAATACATCAGATGGAAATACTGAACAGCAGAGCCACAGTGAGACATTTGCTGGATCTGGATATTATTTGGATGTTTTTTGACACCTCAACCTCCTCCCTGCAGTACTGGAGCCACAGAATAAACAGAAAACCACAGCTCTGGACCACAAAGGCCCCCTTTGTGAGCTGAGACCTGATATACTAATCTCAAAGTAGATTGTTTGCAGTGCCTGCCCAGTCCCTGGGACAGCAAAGAGGAGTTCCTGTCTGTCCCACTGTTCCAGAGGTCCCTGTAAGAGGAGAAATCTTCATAGTCCACCTCTTGCTTTCCAGCTTGTGGGAGCACCCAACACCACCAGCTGGCTATGATACATGACCACAATGCCATGGCCTTTTAGTGCTTTGGTTTTCAACCTCTAGTAGGTTAAGAGGAGGGAAAACAAAAAAAAGGCATTAAAGTATGCTTTAGAGTATGTCTGCCAGTGACCAGACCAGTACCTTTGTTCCTCCCCAAGAGCTAAAGCTACTCTTTAACTATCAAATCTATTGTATAGTAAAGGCCACAAACAACTTGTGAGGGTGAACTGTGCTCTACTCAGATTCTCACTGTTCCCTCATCACTGTCTGTGGGTCAGATAAATTAGTACTCCCTTCCTGAATCCCTTCTGGAGAAACATGAACATAGCCCAGACCTCAGAAGTAACACACACAAATCGTCCTGCCTTACAGCAGGGTAGACATAACATGACAATGAAGAAGTGCTCCAAGATTTCCCTTTTGCCTCAGTACAGATGTTCTTTTGTTATGGCTTTGAATCCCGAGATAAGGAGATGCTGCAATGTTTCAAAATGTTCACCAACAAGCCCCAAACCAAACCCACAGCTACGTGCCCACTGTTAAGCCTCAAAGACATAAAATTGATGAGCATTGCCAAATTCCCTTTGGAAATAGCTTGTGATATTCACTCTTCCTACAGCAAAAATATTGGACACCAGCTTAGTTACATTAGACACAACCACTGTGCCTGCACAGACACGTCTATGGTGGCAAATGGGCACATCTTGTATCCTGCATTCATCTGCCCACACTAGTCTCAACTGCTACTGCATAGGAACAGCAGTGAAAGCCAGACCAAAGATCCATCTGTCCCGTATCCTCTGTGTACCAATGATCACGAGGCACAGGTACATACTGGTTTAAGGCACAGCAGGTACTTCAAGTGACCCTTTCCCCTTGTGTCAGCCCAGATCCAGCAAAATAGAAGGAAAAATACATCTATCACACAGAGGATACCTTTCAGGCTTTCTCCTTTGGCTTAGGAAACACAGAGTATAAAAAGCTCAAATTGTCCATGCTGAAGAGATAGTGCTCAATTTTTGGTTTTTAACACATATTTGTTTCTCTGAGGATTATCCTCAATTGATGGTGAGCAAAATAAGTCAGTAGCTCTCAGGCTACCTATGCAATCGAAGCCTGCAACTGCAGAGGATGAAATGCAAACATGGGGCTGGTTTGAGTTGTCCAGCATCTGTAAAAAACGTTATTAATATTTAGAACTATTCATTCAAATAGATTTGCCAAGCAACAGCCCTTATCTGCACAGAACATACTGCATGAAATCAAAATGGACAAAGTATGTCACTGCTAATCAGATACACAGTGGGACTTGAACTCCTTTCAAAGCAACCAATTTCTTACAGCATCTGCTGGACAGGTGACCTACCTTGTGATGAGCCAGAGCTCTGACACACAAGTAATTACAAAGCCTTTGCTTTTTTGCTGCTTTTTTGACATTTGCATTTAAATGAACACTATTTAAAAGCTCATCTCCTCAGGTATTTTTATTCTAACATGCTTAGATTTGGCCTAGCCCCTAAAACCAACAAATCATTACCTCCAGCCTTCTTGAAACCATCTTTTTTTCCTTATAAGCCATCTCTCTGCCAACAGCAAAACCTGCAGAAGCTAAAACAAAGCAGCACAAGAAACAGATGTCTCAGGCCCATCACTGAGCACAAGCTCTAGGCAATGCAAATCCATATCCTATTTAATAAAGAAGCGAAGAACAGCAGCAGATGCTGCTTTCTGGAGATACCATCTTCTCAATTCTTTCCCTCTATCGAGCCCTATAGAATTAGCTGTTTGGGCATAATGCAAAGTATCTCATACAACAGGTTTCAGGACTTCAAGCCAACTCAAACTGCTGTTGTAGTTTAAATGGAAGAAAACTTGTGGGCTGAGATGGACAGTGTAATAGGTAAAGCAAAAGCCACACCTACAAGCAAAGCAAAATGAGGAATTCATTCACTATTTCCCATGGGCAGGAAGGTGTTCAGCCATCTCCAGGACAGCAGAGCTCCATCACATTTAACCATGACTTGGGAAGACAAACACCATCGCTCCCAACATCCCTCCCTTCCTTCTTCCAGAGCTTTATAAGCTGAGTGTGATGTGTTATGACCTGGAATATCCCTTGGGTCAGTTGTCCTGGCTGTGTCCCCTTCCAAATCACTGTGCATCCCAGCCTCCTTGTTGGTGGGGTGAGAGGCTGAAGAAGCCTTGACACTGCCTAAGCAGTAGTAGCACTTTGCTCAGCAGTAACTAGAACATCCCTCTGTTATCAACACTGTTTCCAGGACAAATCCAAACCATCACCTATACACTATGAAAAAAATGAACTCTATCCCAACCAAAACCAGGCTCATACTTACTTGCTTGGTGAGCTATTTTGAAATACTCCTAGCATGCAGACATGCAGATTTACACCTCTCCCCTTCCTGTTGTTCATCTAATGTTCAACAAGAGCATACAAACAATTGCTGGTTTGATTCTGCCTGGCCATCCTGGGTGCCGTTCATGCTCTGAAGGGGTGCATTCTGTGCATAGGACAGGAGGGCTTCAGTCCCCAGTGCATGTGCTCCTCCTCATGCAATGCAGTCATGGGGAGAGCACACATCTGTACCCTTTCCTCTCAAGTGTGTCTGTGTCTGGTCCCATTGGCAGGGGCTTTACACTGAAAAGCCAGAACAGAAGAGATGTGATTTTCAAGCAGTGAAATCCATGTGATGCCACAGAGAGATGAATTAGACCTATTTATTGAAAAACATTTTAAAAAAAGATAACCTGGATTTGCTCAAGGCCTCAAGAACACAGTTCAAGCAGAGAACACAAAGAAGGAAAGCAATTATTAGTTGCCAGTACTCCAGCTGCTGGGTTATTGCGTATGTGTTTACACTGCAGTATGGCTCAGTCCTGGCTAAGCCAACACGATCTGACACTTCCTGACAGTTTCAGTTGCTGGAGTAATTGAGGGGTTTAGGATTGATTTAGGATTCTGACAGCTGGAACAAGCTGTTGTGCCTCCTATCAGACACCAACAAACATGTCACTTTGTGCTCCACAGCTGAAGTCAAATGATGTCTCAAGTCTCCTCTTGACTGCACACTATATAAAAATAAATGTTTAAAAATAATAGGTCTGTGCAAGATTTAAAGTTATAGAAAAACATGGATCAAGATATTGGTTCTAGCTTCTATAGCCTTCTTTTAAACACTGATACTCTCTTTCAGAATTATGCTGTTATTGCTCAAGTAGCGCTCTCCTTTCCGCTCTCCAGGCTTAGCTTTGGTTTTAAGAAGCTTCTGTCCATTAGGACTCTCTTCTGTGCAAAATGGGAATATTAACAGGGCTCCTGCTTCAGCATACAGGAAAGCAGGAATTCCTGCTGGATGTGCTTTAGGTGTTAAGGTAAAGTCTGTGTAACTGCTGTTAGAGAGAACGAAAACAAAACCTAAAAGGTCAGATTAAAAAGGTCAAATCCTTCTCTGGGTGTGTGTGTGGGGGGTGTTTTTCCTCTCTCCATAGCACAGGAAGCCTGAAGATTCTTGGATCCTAAGTCAGACACCTCAGCAAGATGAGATGGACTGTGATTCCTCTTGGGCAGGTCCTCTACCCTGGCATCTCAACGTCTTCAGCTTGTAATCCAGCCAGGTGATTGAAGCAAAGGTCTCAGGACAAAGGAAGGAACATTCCACAGCTTCACAACACAGGTTAGCTCTCAGATAGGAATAAACAGCAAGTCTGTCAGGACTCAAATCAGTTTTAGTCTTGGTGTGTGAACAAAGAAGAGAGCATTCAGGAAAGTGCAGCTTTTTACAAAAGCACAAAATACTTCCAAATCAAAGGCAAAGGCTTAGAGCTAGTTATGACAGTGGATTTCCCTCTGGAAAAGTCATGATGAACAGTGTGAAGGCAGCAAATCACAGCTTACAAATTCAAAAGCAACAACTCATTCAAGGAATAAAAACGCTTT
This sequence comes from Psittacula echo, assembly GCF_963264785.1. Taxonomy (NCBI): domain Eukaryota; kingdom Metazoa; phylum Chordata; class Aves; order Psittaciformes; family Psittacidae; genus Psittacula; species Psittacula echo. The sequence continues at coordinate 2,735,805 of NC_137750.1, read as the reverse complement.
TCCATCAGTACTTGCACACACTATCGGCAAGATCAGAGAGGCTGTGTCCAAACAGCCACTGCTCCTCCTGCACCTTATCGTTCTGGATTCATGCCTGCAGGAGCACTGACGCTCGGCAGGAAGCCATTCCAGCTGGGCTCCTCTTCCCTAGGGCTCCTGCTGGGTCACCATTCTGACCATTTTCAGGGCCATCTCTCCTTGATCAGACGGTACCTGTCACAGAGAGGAGAGCACACAGTAAGCAGCTGCTATAAGGAAGCAGACAGCAAGCACATATTCATCTTCAGTTTTCTTGCTGGTAATGTATATTATTTACCATGTGCCCAGCCTTAAGAATCCAGAAGAAAGCTAAATTCTCATAGGCCTTGTGGAAAGCAGCTGTCTCAGTGGATTCTGGAGACACATAGAGCGCCTTCCACCTCTGCTGGCTGAACTGCTTCAGATTAGGCCATTTCAGTTTCCGGATCCATGCCTCCTGGCCTGTTAGAAGTAAGAGATAGACTTGATTACAGATACTGTCACAGCAAGTTGGCAGTCCCAGTTCAGCTGATGCCCACTAGATACCAGTACAGCAGAGTCAGCAGAAAGTCTGTGTGTGCTCAAATTCTAAACCCAATTTTGCTGTGCCTGAGGAAATGACCAAGGCTGTGTTCAGAACTAGCTGCAACAAACCAATGGAGGGAGAAGGCTAAAAAGCAAACAGTGAAGATGTAAGCGATATGGACTTATGATGGCACAAGTTGAGCATGTGCTTCTTGAAGGCTCTGCACAGCCCTAGCAATTCTGCTTTACTCCTCAAACACCTTGAATGTCCTGCCACAGAGAAGGATCAGTGACACCAAGTTCCCTGTCTGGGAATCAGAAAAGACACTGCTTCTTTGTTTGCTGCAGTCACTCATTAAGAAGAGCCTGCTAGAGAAGGCGGAGGTCAAGAGACCAAAAAGATCAGTTCCAGGACACCACTGGAGACAAAGCTTTAGCCTATCTCTGAGCTACTGGGAAAATTTACATGTTAACTGCAGCTCAGTTTTAGCTCAAAATGTGATAAATTGGAGTACCACTAACTGCTAATCTATTCTGACAGCCTAAATACTCTGGTTTCTGATTTATTGATTGCTACATCATTCGTGAAGGGCATCTGAATATCTAAGTTGAATATCAGACACAAAGGATGCAGCCTTTCACAACACAGAAACATGTGTGTGCAGATTATTTAAATCAATAAGAAAAGGTGAATGGAAGAGAACACAGCAGTCTTGCAGCAGGAGGCATTTCAGCAACACCTGGGCTGGCTCCAAACTGCCACTTGATCAAGCCTGCAATCTACAAGCAGCAAGGGACAACAAAGGCCTTGCGTGGCCAAGACCTGCAGGAGCCTACACACGTTACTGCAGGTGTGACCCCTCTTCAACTGCACCCTCCCTGATTAGTTGCCAACACCCTTGTTCCATCTCACCTGGCACCGTGCCCTCTGCTACAGGCCACTCAGTGAGGGCTGACCTGGATTGTGCTCAGATCTGTAGCAAGATTTATGACCTTCGCCCCAGGAGAACAGGATTGTCAAGCCACAGCAGACGAGAGGATAATCTCCATGTGACTAGTCATCTATCCTCATTCTTCATTTATGAATGAGCATACACATACACATATACATGTGTCTATCCAGAAGAATTAACTGAATTATGGGCTACCTCCATGCTTACAGACTTGACTGAAACGAGCAATTATTGATGTTACAGATCCAATTCCAAACTGTATAATGGAGGTGAAGGAATTGCCTCCCTCAGAGGGAGGTAAACAAAACATAGTAAGAGCTGCTCATTTATTACTGTAGTATTTGAAGTTTAGCCAGTTGAATAGGACATTTACACAGAAGACTGGAGAAATCCAGGCACCAATATTACTGCAACTGTATATTCTGTTTGTCACATGTTCTATTCCAAATCTCAGTCAAGAAGTAACTCACCCATGGTGTCAACAATGAGATCCAGCTGCCCATTATAGACCGTAACATTGACATTGGCTGCCAAAAGCTGATCAACGAGATCGATGACAGGTCTCATGAAGTCCTCAGCCATGTTCTCGAAGACCTCTCTGGACTGACCTGGTTAGAACCAGAAAGAAGACAAACTTTAACTGATGAATAATGTCATCCCCTCGCTGGGACAGAAGCAATTGGCGAAGAGTCCTAAACTGCAGTTCATGGCTGCATCAAACAGTCCTAGCCCAAAGTGGCAGCCAGTGTTTATCAATGTGAGGAACTGAAGAGAACCAGAAAGCAGCCATGCTCCCACTGGAGCTCAGACAGCAGTGTAGCTTCTGGCTGCTACTATACACATGCAGCATTCTGGCATCAATCTTTTAAGCCTCCTTTCTGTTTTACACCCTTCCCTCCACACCATGCAGCATTACATGATGCCAGATTTCTGGCAGAGAAAAACTGATAAAAATTGCATGAAAGACAGAAAACAGCTGCTGAGATACTGAGGATCTTCTTTCTTCCCCTGAATTTTTAGCTGCTTGGCTAAAGACAGATACAAGCAGCAGAATCAGAACCACATCTGCTCCCACAGGCCTGCCCCATCACATGTTCATTTCTGAGAGTAAATCCTCTTCTTAGGCCCAGGGATAATGACAATTGAATGTGACTGCTTACTACAATGAAGCATCTTCCTACAGACTGTGATACTGTAAACAGCAATAACGAACTCATTAGATGCACACAGCAGACAGGAAAGTACCTCCCCATTTCACACAGTCAGGTATAATTTTTAGCTTCTTTCTGATGGGTCCATTCATCAGCTCATTTAGGCTGTCCTTGTGCATATTTCTGACGTGGCGCTGGTAAAGTCCCGCTGAAGAAGAGAGAACACACTTGGATTAGTGGCACATTTAAGCCAGTCAACCTGCACAGATAACAACTTTCAGTGCTACAGTCATGGCCAAAGTCTTTTCTAATGAAAACACAACACCAGAGAGAAAGATTTGCTTACTTTTACTAGAAGCCATTGATGTCAACCTTTACTTATGTCAGGGCATGATATGGAAGAACCTAATCATCCATTTCTACTTCTAGCTAACACAGCACTTTTCAGGGGACCAGCTTTAGCCTCTTGGGACAGACACAATTTTCCTCGCCTCAAGAGACCAGTTACTTTTAAGCTGCAATGCTTTTAACTGTGCTATTCACCTTCCCAGCTGAAGCCAACAGAAAGAGATAAAGACCTTGAAAGAAATTATGTGTTTTCACATTGATGCCTAAGCATCATGGAGCAAGAGAGTCTAATGAGACTATTTATATTGAGACATTTTATGTCCTAGGTTGAAGACAGAAATGAAAGACATTAAGAGGAAGTAACTTCAAGGTCATAAAACTATGTTACAATTATTCTGACTAATTCCTTGGTGTCATTTGTGTAGGATGTATAGGTGGAGCTGTAATCTATAGGAGAGTTGTTCCACATTCCTATTTATGTAAAGGCAAACAAGTTCTGCTCAGGAGAGTACCAATATCCTTTGGAACAGAAAGCCCCTTTTAAGGATGTGCTAAAACTGAGGCTGCTCCCACTAAGAGCTGAAGGTGAAGCTCAGAAGCTCAAATACAAAAAAGCAACTTACTGAGATGGAGATTTCCTTGTTCATTTGATTTCATTTCTGGAACGTCCTTAGTCATGATGTTATAAAAGTTCACATTGTCTGTGTTCTGAAAACACAAGATAATTTCAATAACACCGAAAGAGGTAAGTAAATCTTAAATTAAGGACCCTGTGACCTGCCACTTTACCTACACATCAGGAAGATACTTATGAAACAGCCTGGGTTCTACATTTGCTCTGAGAAGCGGGGAAAAGATTTCTCAAGTCTGTATTGTTCACACATGGGCTGTGCCAGAGATGCTGTTTACTTCTAAACGGATGTGAAACTACAGGCCTTACACCCTGCAAATGACCGCAGATTCTCACCACTCAGAGAGAGCTGCAGTGCCAGATGATGCTTTCTGATGGTCTCTGCTGTTACAGCTAGCCCAGCCTGATGCTGCCTCTTGCTCAACATCCTCCCAACCCTGCAAAATCTAAAATGCTTCCTCAAGAACATGATGATAACTATCAGCCACCCTTCTCTTGGAACTGCTGGACATGTGAAGAATGGCAGCTCTGATGCAGACAATAAGGCTGCCTGCATCCAAAAGACAAGTGTGACCAGTTTTGCCATTAGAGAAGTTCCTTGTGATTCTTGAAGTCCTGCTTTATTCAGTTTTTAAATAAAACTCAGCTCACATCAGTAACCCCAGAAGAACTGAACTGCCTGCACCATGACAGTGATATTGCAACAGGGAGAAGACAAGCAGACTTGAAGAGGAAGGCAAAATGGGAACCACAAGTTTGTTCCGAACAGCAAGAAGTGAAACCAGCTACATGCAAGGCACTACCAGTTCTGAAATGAAACAAATCATTAAAGAAAAAAAGCAAGAAAAGCAGCTCCAGATTAGTGTTCCCATTTGAAGAAGCCAGAGCCTTACTTAAACAAAAACACAAGGAAGAATGAGATTTTTGGAACAACTCTTCAACAGGAAAAACAAGAGCAAAACTTTAAGCTCAGACTTTCTATGTAACAAGATAAGTAACCCACAGTAACAGGACATAACTTGAGGTTCCTTCCCATCCTGTGCACCTATTGTAGTTCTTTAGAGATCTATGCTTAATGAAATTTGTGTCTTGCTAGATGCAGTTTTCAATATTCAAAGCAAAGCTTTCAAGGAGACATAGCTCATGGAAGTTGAAACTGGGTTCTATAGACATCAATGGGACTAGCTGCATGCTAAAGATTAAGCATCTATTTAAGTGATGTTCCAGGCTGAAACCTTGATGCAATACTGTGAGCCACTGTGTGTCACCCTACCCACTGCTCCTTAAAATCTCTCGGTGGTGCACAGCAAACAGCTCTTTTACATCAGCACTGGGATAAACCAAACACTGGTAAAAATGGCTGGAGAACTCTTGCCAACCCAGTGCTCATAGAAAGAAGAAACTGAAATCGTGGCCTCCCCAGGGACCAGTTAGTTACTAATGCTGGTCAAAGAAGATCTCACCTCTTCAATGACACCTTCAGCCTTGCCCCAGAGCTCAGTGGCCAGCCCATATTCATTTTTATTTATTGCATCCATTATTTCTTTGGCAACAGCAGTCACCTCTGCTAGACCATTATCATCAAGGAGAGACTGGAAGACAAACACAAAAGAGGACAGCTTTAATTATAATTCACATGCATTTCTCACTAATGGTCTCCATGCATTGGAGGTTTTATTCTGGCTAAGAGCTAACCTTAAAATTCAACATCCATTTATACCATTTGGCAGTACAAGTAATTAGGTGTGGACTGAGAGCTAAGAAGGTACTTACAGTGCTGTAAAGGTAGGGTCCCCAGGACAGCACAGAGTCTAAAGAAACAGAACAAATTTCAAACATCTAAGTTTTTGACATACAATTTCCTTTATTTTTCCTTTTTTGTAGCAAGAATGACTGTGACAAAAATATACAGAGATGATTTAATCAGTAAAAAGGTACTGTCAGCTCAGTTTAGCCCAAAGGCTATACACTGCAGAATAGGCTCTTTACAAACCCTGAGGACCAATAAATGCATTGCAACACCCTTAACCCCCAAGCATTTATCAGTGAAATCTATTTAAAGCAACAGACATGTTCTTACCAAAGTGTTCTCACCCCAACACTGCAGCATGTTGCCAGAATATAGGGGAGAGATCTGACAAGTGAACGGGCATTATCTAAACTGATCTGTTTGCAAAAGTTACAGGGGGATAAAAGGATCTAGTTAATAAATGAAATCTGGTTTATAACAAGTTTGTTTATAAGGGCTCAAGGATCAGCTGATAAGAGACAGATAGGAGTTTGCTTGATATTGTCCCATGCTGCAGGGGATCTGTGAAGCCTGTCCTTGCTAATCTCACTGAAGGACCAAGAGTCCTTTAATCTGTTTTATCCTCCATCAGACACACACCCCCTTTTTCTTATGGGTCTGTGAGCACATCAGCTCCTCAGCACAAGGTCTTCTTGTGCAAAGAAATGGAAAACCTCAGCTGTAACCTTGTGAAACATCTGGTAGCCACATCTTAAGTGCAGTACTCCACCAAAACACCTCAGGGGCTGTAGAAATGCACAGGGACTTTTCACAACCACCCTATTTCAAATGCAAGTATACTTCTCACTGACTTTGCTTTCTGACTTTTCTGGGTCTAGATATGCTGTAAAGGTAGATTCTTCAATCACAGCTTGCAATGGTATCACAGTATCACAGTATCACAGTATGTTAGAGATTGGAAGGGACCTCAAAAGATCATCTAGTCCAATCCCCCTGCCAGAGCAGGAGCACCTAGATAAGGTTACACAGGAATGTGTCCAGGCGGGTTTTGAATGTCTCCAGAGAAGCCTCCCTGGGCAGCCTGTTCCAATGTTCTGTCACCCTCACTGAGAAGAAGTTTCTTCTCAAGTTTAAGTGGAACCTCTTGTGTTCCAGTTTATACCCATTACCCCTTGTCTTATCATAGTTTGCCATTGAGAAGAGCCTGGCTCCATCCTCATGACACTCCCCCTTTATATATTTATATACACTAATAAGGTCCCCCCGCAGTCTCCTCTTCTCCAGACTATAGAGACCCAGCTCCCTCAGCCTTTCCTCATAAGGGAGATGCTCCACTCCCTTAATCATCTTTGTCGCCCTGCGCTGGACTCTCTCCAGCAGGTCCCTGTCCTTCTTGAACTGAGGGGCCCAGAACTGGACACAATATTCCAGGTGCGGTCTCACCAGGGCAGAGTAGAGGGGAAGGAGGACCTCTCTCGACCTACTGACCACCCCCCTTCTAATACACCCCAGGATGCCATTGGCCTTCTTGGCCACAAGGGCACAGTGTTGGCTCATGGTCATCCTGCTGTCCACTAGGACCCCCAGGTCCCTCTCCCCTACACTACTCTCTAACAGGTCGTTCCCCAACCTATACTGGAACCTGGGGTTGTTCCTGCCCAGATGCAGGACTCTACACTTCCCCTTGTTATATTTCATCAAGTTTCTCCCTGCCCAACTCTCCAGCCTGTCCAGGTCCCGCTGGATGGCAGCACAGCCTTCTGGCGTGTCAGCCACTCCTCCCAGCTTAGTGTCATCAGCAAACTTGCTGACAGTACACTCAATTCCCTCATCTAAATCATTGATGAATATATTAAATAATACTGGTCCCAATACTGACCCTTGAGGCACTCCACTAGATACAGGCCTCCAACTGGACTCCGCCCCATAGACTACAACTCTCTGGCTTCTGTCCTTCAGCCAGTTCGCAGTCCATCTCACTACCTGATCATCCAGGCCACACTTCCTCAATTTAGCTATGAGGATGCTGTGGGAGACTGTGTCAAATGCTTTGCTGAAGCATTTGGTGAAGTATTTCTTTCTAATTTACCAGACCCCCTAGAGGTTCCATTCCCATGAAGGCAGGGCTGGCATTTTTGACTCTAAGTACCAGTGGAATGATTAAAAAAAGCCCCAAAAAACCAAAGAAACAAGCCACCCACAGACCGAGGATTTTTAAACGTACCCAAAGGAGAAATCCATGAGTCTCCAAGAGCAGTTCCCATAAAATTGCACTTTATGGTCCCTTTTTGAACAGCCTTGGTGGAAAATAACAAAAAACACGAACAAACAAAAAAAAAAATCAACCTTTAGTAGATACTTGTGATTCCAGAACCAGTTTTCTTAAAGTGAAAAAAAAAAAGCAGCAGTCTGAACGAGGCGACAGGGACAGCGTATTTCAGGAAACAAGTACTTAGAGAACACCACGTTTTAAAGTGAAAAGCGAACTACATCCTCCAGCTACTCACCCTATGCAGCTCTAATGCAATGCCAGCAGCCATTTTACCTCCATAGGATTCAGAAAATATGTAAAATGGGATGGTCTGGAGAGAGAGAGAAGCCACACAATGAACCCATTGGGCAGAGGGCAGAAGAACCTACAACAGCTCCCCACAGAACCCAGGCACTGGCTGTTCACCCATCACTATCAAACATGAGGTATGTTTCCAATTCTAAACTGCAGATAAGAGTCCTGTTACATCCTGGCAAGTTACTGGGGCAGCTTTTGTAGCAGGCGCTTCAGTATTTTAGCACTAGAAAAAGCCATGATCCTACATGCTTGACAGACAATAACCCACTACACTGCTTATCTAACTAGCACCAAATTCAAGACACAGCTTTTGAATTGTAGCAAGTACACCCACACTGACTCCCATCAGATGCACACTACCTGGGAGCAACCACTGCCCATCTGGAAACCTGTTCACTGATTCTTTTTGAGATCTGTTTAAAAACAAGACAAAACACAATTCTAACCAAGAATTCAATTTCCTTACCTGGAATTCTGTTCTACATGTGAAGAATTCTCCAAGAAAAACCATCATATCAGAAACCACTGTGGAGAGGTTTTTGGCAAACAAGCTACAGTCATCCACATAACTGAATCCAGTGCCCACAGGATTATCCACAAACAAGATACTGGCTGCCTGCAACTACACAAGCAGAAAGAAGGTTTGTATGAAACATCAGTTCAGCCCCAGCAATAACCTTAGTTTTGATGACACAAATGATTAACTGAGCCACTAAATCTTTGGCCCTGAAAGAACTTGCATTAAAACTAGATGAAAGTCCAAAAAAGAATGGAACAGAATGGTCTGTCACAATGTGAAATAAGAGGATTTTTCTTTTGGGTTGCTAGGCTTTTGTGAAATCACTATAGCAAATGCTAGAGTTGTATAGTTACAAGTGTACAAACACAACCAGTAGATCAGCACACAGATAGCTATCACTCAAAGCAGGCAGGCTCACAAATAAAGTTGTACAATATCAGGTCTTTCCATTTGCTCAATGTGAAGCAAGAGAAGGACTCAAAAAATCCCAGTGACCCAAGGGCAGATCACCCACATAACCTAGGGAACCCCAGAGCAATTAAGACTATTGGTAGTTCAGAGCACAAATACGTTTCATTAAATAAAATGCCACCTTCGTAGGCAGCTGTAATTTGTTCTCCCTTGAAGGCCATACTGGACGTGTAATTATAAGCCACTGGTTTTACACTGCCAGCCATCCATGACTGTACACAGTGAAGCCATGATCTTAAATAACATCTTTCTAGAATTGCCCTGCTCCCCAGACACCTCCAATTCATAACCTCATGGAAGCCCAGACGTGTTCCATAAAATCACATTAATAGGTCTGTTCTTCAGTTCTTAGCAAGGCTACTCCTATAAACCAATTTATTAACCACACTACTGTAAGATGAAATATTGCAGTTGAAGTGAACTTTAAACTTTATTTCCTTTATTAAACTTTTTCTATGAAATTAACTGTTCTGTGCATTTTTGCATGGCAATCATCTGCTTACACAAACTACAGGCATTTGCAATCAGTAATTAGAAGCTGAACTCTCTACTATACCCAGGTTGTGTTTCTTGGTTTCATTTCTCTGTCCAATGGACCAATCTCTTCAAAATTCCCAAATCCACAGCCTGAAGATCCCGGACCTCCCTGTGGGGAAATACCAAATGACAAATAAGCTAAAAGGCAGCATGGTATAGATATGACAGACAGGAGAAAAAGAAAAGCAAGCCAGTAAGTACAGTGACAGATTGTAAATTTAAATGAAATGGCTTTTTCACTCCATGTTAATCTGCAAAGCAGCAAATTAAATCTCTTCCTCATGGATTTTCATTATGTGCACACATGCCATTTCTGAAAGAACTTAAAGAGGAGCAATCACCCACTTGTGAAAGCATCTAATAACTTGCATGCTACATGAGTGCAGCTTGAAAGCCTTTCCCCTTATTCCCTTAATACGGGATGCAAAAGTTTGCTCTCTACAGAGGTTTGCAAGTCATTAGTTTTATCAGTGTGTGCATTTCACTCTGAAGAAATCAGCCAGAAAGAAAAAGACCAAGTCATCAAGTCATTATATTCAACATTAACAGCTGAAATGTACTGCCGGAGGCAAACATGGAGCACACACCACTGCCTTTCATCAAACTGCAACTGAGTGGGACCAGTCTCTAAACAACCAGAGTCTCTCTGACTTGTTTTCATTCAGAAATCTTTCTAGATCTCTGACTATTCTACCTACTCTCTCTCTGAACATTGTTCAGACTGTAAGCTCTTCAGGAGGGAAGCTGGGATGCTACAGTATAATTGTAGTGTCTGCCACAAAAAGCACTATTATTGTATGAAAGGTGAGAACAACCTCTGTTTCTGCAATTTATCCAATGGCAGGTGAGCATCTGGGGGTACTCCACAATTGCAAAATCATATCTTCATTATTTCTACCTCATTCACAAGGGGAATCATTCAGAATTGGACAATTTTCAGCCCTATTTCTGTTGAGCTGCAAGGCACCCACCATAAAAGATGTTACCATTCAAGTGTCTCTTACCAAACCTTACCTGAAGCCACAAGATGAGGGGTAATTCCGTGAAGTCTTTGGCTGGGTTATTTGCATAGTAGAGCCACCAGAACATGTGGGCCTTACTTCGAACTTGCACATATCCCCACAGCTCTTTGGGCTCTTGGGGTCGCCTCAGTACTGCACCTGTGGGGGGAATGAGAAGAATCAGCCAGGTTAAAAGGCAGCTTTGGGCTTTCCCCTGGGTTTGTTCCAACACATCACACTGCAATCTTGGGGGTGACAATTACAAGTGCTTCCATTAAAAAAATAATACCATACGGAACCTGACTATAGTTACACCTCCACACACTGAGTTATCACCAGTGAATGAAGTGTGTCATTAAGCGCCTAATTACCAGGGCCTGACGTTGCAGCTGCTGCCAAAACAGCAGCCCAGTGGCCAGGATAATGTGTTCTATCAGGGAAACATTTAAAGTCTTTAAGTCCTGGGCCAAAAGCACAGCCCTGCCAGACAGGATGGAATAACTCACACCAGGGTCACCCGTGCTCTGCCAGGGATCCAACACTTAGATCCCAGTCTCTGGGAAGATCAAATTACTGTAGTCCCCAAGGAGAGTAAATGCAGGACAGAGAGAGAGGTCACTTCTAAAGAAACCCAAGATCTAATCCTAAACTCTATTAAGTCAGAGGTGAAACCCTGCAGCCAGGACCTGTGCCCCTGTCAGCCAGCACCACTGAGCACCGCAGTAACCTCACACAAACGGCTCTCCGTGTCCCTTGCGCTACCAAAGGGAATAGGGTCCAGAAGGGCAGACAACAGCTCGGGATTCAACAGCGATGGGAAGCGCTGCCCTGGTTTATGGGCAGCCGCTCCCGCCCAGGTGAATCAACAGGGACCCGAATGCCCACATTCCTGAGGCTCCGGGAGCTCAGACCCGGCCAGCCGGGGACAGGAGGCGACCCCCAAGAGCACGAAAGCTCCATTCAGAGACACAGCGACAGCCCGGCCCGCCCCGAGCTCGACCTGCTCCCACCGGGACAGCGCCTTTACCGCCCCCTTCACCGCGTCCCGCTCAGGCCTTGCCCAGCGGCGGCCACACGGCGTGCCCGTGCCATGCCCGGGGGCCGTGGCTCCAGCGCTGCCCGGGGCAGGACGGCAGCACAGGGCGGGACGCGGGACACAAGCTCCCGCCCCAGCCCGTCCCGTCCCCCAGCCCGTACCTGCCGCCAGCAGCAGCACGGACGCGGCCGTCACGGCTCGCAGCGGCCCCATCGCGCCGACCGCTCCCGGCGCCCGCGCTGTCACACGCACCGGGACCGGGGCCCGAGCCGCCCTCAGGGGGCGCGGCCGAGACCCGCGCCCCTCCCGCCCTTTTTGGCCCACACTTGGCGCCGTCGCCCTCTCGCCCCGCCCCTCACCCTTCTCGGGCCCGCCTCCTTCCCCTCCAAGATGGCAGCGGCCGGCGGCGGCCCGGTGCGGCTGCGGCTGGTGTTTGACTACCCGCCGCCGGGCAGCCCGGGCTGCGCGCTGTGCTGGCTGCTGCTGGAGCCCGGCCGGGTGCGCCTTGTCACCGACCTCATCAGCCTCATCCGCCACAGGTTCGGCTTCAGCCGCCGGGCCCGCCTCAGCCTCTTCCTGGAGGGGGCGCTGCTGCCCCCCACCGAGAGCGCCCGCGTCGTGCGGGACAACGACTCGCTCCGGTACGGCGGGGCCCCGAGCGGGAGAGCGGAGCTGCGGCACCGGGGTGGGAGGAGGCCCCGGCAAGCTTGGGGTGGGACACGGAGGGGGCCTGGCGGTGCCCCCCCGGGGGTGAGCGGAGGCCCGTTCGTTCCCCAAAGGCCGAGACACCCGGAATGTCCGAAATGGGATGGAGAGAGCCCAGGGGCTGGGAATCCCCTCAGCGATAGAGGGAGAGGCAGCCACCGGAAGACAGGCCGACCCGAGCTGCTAATGAATGGGGAAAAGGTGTTACCTGTGCTGAACGGTGGCTATTGTTTGTTTTTTGACAGAGTAAAACTGGAAGAGATCGCTGCGGCTGAGTATGAAGAGATCGGTGATGGCTTCTTGTATACACCAACAGAAGACAAAGAAAGGCATAGACAAAAGAAGGAAGAAGACTTTTCTCTAAGTGAGAAACACAGGCATAAAAAGAAAAAGAATAAAGATAGCTCTGAGTATCCCTGTAGGGAGGAGACCTCTGTAGATATTTGGGACTCTCATAAAAAGCACAAGAAAAGAAAAAGAAAGGATGGAGTTAGTGAAAGAAGCAGAGTCACAGAAGGTAACGAAGAGAGCTCTTCTGGCCAGTCCAAAAAGCTTAAAAAAACAGGACGAGAGAAGGAGTTGGCAGCAAAAAAGACGGATGGAAAACAGACAAAGGCCACAGCAGCAAAGGTGGATTTAGAACAGGCAAATCAGAGCTCGTCTCGAAATTATGGTAAAAATAACACAAAGAAACCAACACAGTCCAAAAACAGGAGGGTGGGAGCTTCCCCTCCCTCCAGCACATCGTCAGACAGCGACAGCAGTGAAACAAGCATACAGCAAAATAAATCTTCCCATCAACCTCTAGTGTCAGCACTTCCCAAAGACAGATCCCAAGCTGCTGCAAGTGCTGATGTGAAAACTGTTGTTCCTAATAAAGTGACTGTAAAGCCCAGCGCTGACAATTCCACTAAGACTGCAGTTAGTAAAAATGCTAAAAAATCCGCATCCTCTAGTTCAGATTCTGACTTGAGTGCAGAGGATGAGAAGGTGGCAGCAGCACACAACAGTACGGCAAAGGAAAAGCCACTGCCCAGCACCCCCAAGGCTCCCAAAGCACAAACCTCCTCCTCAGAGTCCGAGAGTTCAGGTTCAGAAACACTTGTTAAAAAATCTGCAGCAGATGCTGGACTGAGTAATTCCATAGCAAGGAACTGTTCCAAACCATTGCCAAACAGTAGTCAAGGACCACTTGCCAGCCCAGGGCATGGAAGGGGGTACGGAACAGGAGAGGGTAACTTCAGGAGAGGACCTAGGGGCCGTGGGTATCGTGGGATGATGAGGAGCCAAGGCCCTGGGAGAGGAGCCAACCCTGGCTTCTTCTATAACTACAGCAGTGAAGGCCAGAAGCAGAGGCAGTTAAATGAAGCTGCTACAAACTCCTCTGTTCTTGTCCAGGTGAGTGTCTTACACAGTCATAGGTCACGTTTCTCTTGCAGCTTTAACTATACAAAAACTGCATAAGATAAGAGTCAATCATAAAAGCTCTAATAGATTAGTAGGATAAAGGCTGATCTTAACTTAGTAAACCTGATATTTACTGTATCTTCATGCAGCAGCCTGAGGAAGTGTTTATGAAACAAGATTGAAGGGATTGTATTATATCTCTCAAAGCAAAGTACTTGGATTTGTACCGTAATTCTCAGAACATCTTACAATCCTTACTTTGCCTTCCAGTTTATTAGTGCAGTAATTAAATCAGTGGATTTACCGTTTGTTTCACAGAATCCCGTGGAGGTCCCCAAGAGAGACTATAGTGTGTTACCTCTTCTAGCTGCTCCACCACAAGTGGGAGAAAGAATTGCCTTTAAGGTAAAGAACTTGTGAAATACTGAATGTTAGTGGGCTAAAATGGTTTCATTTGGGCCACTGTAAGTTTTGCAGGACATGATACAGATCACGTAGTCCTGACATCAAAAAGCTTACACTGAAGAACTTCATCTTGCATTGCTCTGGGGCATTACCCTAAAAGTGTAAGAGTTGAGAAGGAGTCTTCATCCTACTTATTTGTTCGTTTTTAAAAGTTGCAAGGAAAGTCAGCATGAAAATTAGGTGCTATAAAAACGAAAGATACCTCTATGTTATTTCTCTATAGTGTTTCTATAATGTTACTGCAAATTTTACCATACAAATAATTACACTTCACTGCAAAATAAAAAAGTAAATGGAAATGAAAAAATCACTGTGGTTGAGGAGACCGGGATCCATCTCCCTGATCTCCTCTCACTGCCTCACCTGAACTAAATCCTTTGAAATCATAAGGCCTGGAAGACTGTCTGGGCCTGTGATTGGCAATCAGGATCCAGGAGTGGGAAACCTGATTCTTGCACTTTCCTCTTGCTGAAGAAACAGTATCTGGGTACAGAGCATCATCAGGGATCTGGAAGAGCTGTAATTTGTTGTGTTTCTTTCAACAGCGCTTGGAACTAACTGAAAATTACTGTCCTGAAGTTTCAGACTATAAGGTACTGGTTTCTTTCCTCCTGTAATTATTATAGGTGAGGTAAGGCTTAAATATTTTGAGGTTGTGCAGTGTTTTTCCTCTCATCCAATTGACTCCACAGGCTATTCCTGGTGCAGCAGTAAAACCAAAAACTAGAACCCAAAACTGGCTGAAAATTTGAAAGGTGTAGAAGTTATTAAAAAAGCATTATTAATAATCATTCATATTTCAAAAATGACAAAAATACCAAGTAGAAGAATGCAGCTGCATTTGAGTCTACTGCTGCCTGAAGTCAAGGCAAATTCTTGAAACTGGTGCAAGTAAAATTTGTAGCTACTTCAGGTGACTTTGTTTCTGGATAAGTACTGATTGAAAGTACAGCCAGTGACCATGAATAACATCACTTGACTGATGTCAGTAGCTGCAGATTGCTGAGCTTTAACACTCTGCAGATTTTATATAGACAGCAAAATTTGACAGAGCTTCGTCTACCTGTGATCAAGTACCATAGTGGCTATCCAGTGCTGAAGTGTATCTTACCCGATTCTTTCTTTGTTGCTTTATGAAGGAGGGAAAAATCATCAGTTGGAATGCTGATAAAAAGCAGATTGAGCTTGAGATCCTTTCACCATCAGCAGGACAACGTATGTACCCTGGGACACCAAATGCTTGTTGTCACATGCACCACTTGGAAAACAGCTAATCCAAGGCACACGTCATGTTTTAGGAGTATCTCCAGTTTCCTTGAGTTCATCTCAAAAGTCTATTTAAGTGGAGAAGTTCAAACATTTGCTTGTTGTATTGAAGATGCTCATAGGTAATTTGTCCAGTCAGTGTGAGTGGTCAATAACTCATCTATAGGTAATTTGTCCAGTTGGTGTGAGTGGTCAGTAACTCATCTCTGCTGGGATTTTATTTCCTGAAAAAAAAAATTAAAATCATTCTATGGAATTGGAGAGAAAATTGTAGATTATAATGGTGATGTCAGTGAAGCCACTGTCTTCAGTGGTTGTGGAACTGAGTCCCTGCAGTGACAAAGTACACTTCAGAGACCTAACCTATGAGTGTTTCTGAAACTGGATGTGGATATTTCTATTTCTATTGCTAAATGTGCAGTTGCCATTTAGGCCAGAATTAATGAATTATCATCATTTGAATATTTTTCTCAAACTTAGCAGCATATTGTTGATTAAATTCTTCATGCATATTAGACAGTAACCTGCATTTTGGCATGTAGTATTCGGTTCTACCTCAGATTTTCTTTTACAGTTACAAACCCAAACCCCCAATTTAAGTAAAAAAAGGTTTGGATTATCTTTCTAAATATGCAAAACATTTAAACATCTTGGTTGAAAGTTAATGAAGCTGTTTGTTTGGGTTTTAAGATGCAAAAGAGCCAGGGAAATTCGATCTGGTTTACCAGTCTGCAGATGGAGCAGAACTGATTGAGTACGCTATTCCTCAGGATACAAAGGTATGTGGGTGTCCTGTTTTGAAACCTGTTCCAAGTTTTGCACAGCTGATACATGCCCTGCTTTATGACTCTGTTCATCTCAGTGAGGTTCCCTTTGTAAGAATACATCTACTTAAAATAAAAGAATTGTTCCTTTCTAGCAAGAATGTGCATGGCTACAAGATAAGAATCACTTCTTGGATGTTCCTCAAGTAACAAGGTTCAAAACCAGTAATTGAACTGTAACTTTTTGGTTTTGCTAATAAAATAAACAGTATCACATCTAGGTAGAGTATCAGTTCTTACAAGGTTAGTAATTTCAGGCCCTGGTTTCCTTACCTGCACCTCTCCTTATGAAGACATCAGTCAGGCTGAGGTTCATCAAGAAGATCTGTGAATCTCAGGAAGGATCTTGTGATCTCTGTTCAGTTGTGCTGCCATTCAAGTCTAAACAAAGAATAATGTAGGATGAATTGCATCTGCCTGTCAGCTTGTATGTACTAAGTATTGTCTGTATTTTGTTTTCAGATAACTGAAAGCTGGGATGCACTGATAGAGCCACGACTGATTGTAGAGCCTCCAGTTAATGGATCCAGCATTGAAAACGGAGCAATCTGAAATATGAACAAATGTAAATAATTGCCCGGACTGTCTTTGTGCCACGCTGCCTTCTAGTGCTGAGGGCAGCAGATGAACTGGTGGATATTTTTAATAAATGGTTCTAAAAAGAAACTATGTCAAAAGGAAAAGGAACACTTTTGTCTTGAGATATGTTTTTAATGTAATACAGGAATACTTTTTTCATTATAGGAAGTCTTTAATATATAGATCTGTTGTTTTTTCCTCAATGGAAACTTAATAACAGTTTTTATATCCTACTACTGCGAGTTGCACAACTGGAATGGTTTGATCAAAAAGATGAAATATGACCTTGTACTGTCAGTAACTGCATTTAGATGTCTGGGTTTGGTTAGAGCCAAATAACACAGAGGTAGCTTGCTGTAAGGATAGCTAAAAACAACACATAAAAATGAAATATAGATGTTGTTGATGTGCACATCTCTGCAGCTGCAGAACATGATACACATGCCATGACCTTGCAGTTATTTACAGGGCTTACCAGAACATACGGGTTTCAAGGTTCTGTAATTTTGAGAGGTATATAAATGGTATCAGTAATGTCAGAACCAGCAGAATATAACAGGAATCCCTGGCAAAATCATGTCCAGTGTGTTAAATCTGTGTAGGCTCCGAAATCCTGTTTGTTTGTTTGTTTGTTTTAAAGCAAACCCTTTTGCCCTTTAAGTGCTGAAGTTTCTGTGCTGCCTTCCCTCTTTCCTCCCCAGTAGTGGAATGGGTCGCCAGGTGGTGGCAGTGCACTTCCCTGACATGCAAGTATGAGCACATCCAAGCCACCACCACATCGTCATCTTGGCAAGTCTCACAGTTTAAGATGATCCCTGCCCCGGGGAGTTGAGTCTTAAACAGAAGACATGGAAAACAAACCCCAAAACCCTAGCTAAAAACACCTGGAAAATTGTCCATTATGGTTTAGCTGACGCATGCTCCGATTAGTGCATGACTATATTCAAACACTGCACGCTGTCGCGCTGCCCCTATTAAAATCTCTTGGTTGTGAAGGAATCATTTTTATATCAGTAAAACCAATGTGTGTATTGCAGTTCTCCTTAGTTGCTGTTATTTTGTGCCAGAATTTGCTTTTTAGAGCAGATTCATGTGTGGCCATTCTTGCAAACTGAACAAAAAGCAAATTCCAGAAGTGTAGCACAGTCATGCTGAGGCAGATGGGTTTAATGGAGAGACTTTTCTTCCTAAAGGAAATTGTTAATTTTGAATTCTGATGAAATTGCAAAAGCTAAATATGCAAGGATTTCACAACACTTGAGAGCAGGATTTGCCTCTTGTTCCATAGCCCACAATGTTTTGGCTACACATTAAATGGATAGAGTCCCTCGGGCTGTAAGGAACAGATGATGCTTGAAAACAAATACACCCACAAAAGAGGATGTTATGAAGATAAGAGCCTGAGGTTTATTTATCCATTGTTAGCAAATTTGGGTGAAACTACTGCTTCAATGCACAATTTACATCAAATTGAGTTACGTACAGCCTGAGGGAGCTGGCTGAGTGCCCTCCCTGTCACAGCCATCCACCCAAGGCCTAAATGGGGGAGATGCGGAAAAGGACGGATCATGCATGTGAAGGAATTTGGAATTACTTCTCATTTTGATAGGAATATCATACCACTCTGCATATTAAATCCAAAAAAGTCAAACTATCAGAAAATCTGCCTCAATGTTTGCTCTGCCATGTGTACACCAGGAATAGTTCTGCTGTACTTCCAACTTCCTGCTCAAGCTCTGAGCGGCACTTTGAATACCTGGAATGTGGGCAAAGGGTTAGATTCAGTTCAGAACCATGTGAAGAAGTTCTCAAGGAACTGAAAGGAGGCAAAGGGAGCAGAAACTTCAGTAGCTATTTAAATGGTAAAATCCTTCACCAGTTTTTAATGCTAAGCATTGGTTTTTAGACCGCAGGAATTGTTGGG
Source organism: Psittacula echo (assembly GCF_963264785.1). Lineage (NCBI taxonomy): Eukaryota > Metazoa > Chordata > Aves > Psittaciformes > Psittacidae > Psittacula > Psittacula echo. Next base: position 2,717,125 of record NC_137750.1, on the reverse strand, counting down.
CTTATTCAGAACACAATTTCAACCCCCCTTTAACAATGGAGAAAATTGGTCATCTGAGCTCTAAACACCTCATGTTCTGTTCCAGAAGCAAAAAGCTACCACTGTGAAGGTGTGTGTTTACCCTTTACATTTGTATACCTTTGTCTGCATCAGTAGGCACGAAGTGAGTGCTGCAGAAAACGCACTGCTGAGCCTTTGGAAGAGGACAGTGGTGAAGCCCAGGAAGAAGTGCTTTGTTCACCTACAGAAGAATAACAATTGTAAATGTTAACAGCTGCACTTTGGTCACATCTTTGGCAACACACTTCCTGGTGAGTACTTGTGGATGATATAAAAAGGACATGGAACTGTTGGAACAAGTCCAGAGGAGGCCACGAGGATGATCAGGGGACTGGAGCACCTCCCGTATGGAGACAGGCTGAGAAAGTTGGGGCTGTTCAGCCTGGAGAAGAGAAGCTGCGTGGAGACCTCAGAGCAGCCTTCCAGTATCTGAAGGGGGGCTACAAGGATGCTGGGGATGGACTCTTCATCAGGGACTGTAGTGACAGGACAAGGGGTAACGGGTTCAAACTGAAACAGGGGAAGTTTAGATTGGATCTAAGGAAGAAATTCTTTACTGTTAGGGTGGTGAGGCACTGGAATGGGTTGCCCAGGGAGGTTGTGAATGCTCCATCCTTGGCAGTGTTCAAGGCCAGGTTGGATGAGGCCTTGGGTGACATGGTTTAGTGTGGGGTGCCCCTGCCCATGGCAGGGGGGTTGGAACTGGATGATATTAAGGTCCTTTCCAACCCTACCTGTTCTATTCTATGACTTTCTGGCAAAGAACGATCTGGCCATGTACCCAGATCAGCAAGTGCCTACATGGAGTTTGACATGAACCAAGGGACAACAAAAGGTGAAGGAGGATGGGAGCGAGGCACTGGGAGTGAGAATCCCAGCAAGATAAGAAGGAGCTGGAATTTACTGAGTTGCTAAATTGAGGACTGTTGGAAAACTTTGAAGGTCAGGTTCTCACACCTGTGCTTAACCAATTATATGTTAGTTGTTAAAGGCCTCAAAGATATGTATCCAATCACAATGGGCCAAGTTACTGCAAACAACTTTAAGAAATAGTATATAAAGAGTTAGTTTTCTATAATAAATGGCTTTGTCTGATCACATTGATCTCTGACTGAGTCCATTCTGCGACAAATAATGTCAGTTTCTGATTACATTAATCAGCATGCTGTCCATTGATCTTCCGCAAGTACTGTCCTCTGCAGTCACTGTCACCCACCACCTTGCAGGCACCTTTGGGTGTTCCCATCTCCTCTGACAGCAGTTACAGGGTCCTGAGCTGCATATCCCAACAGTGCTGTCACTAAGTGGAGCTGCACCCATCTAAACCGGCCACCCTCCTGCAGATCACACACCAACCCCTGAACTCTGCCTCTCCTCTGTTAACCCCAGCTCCAGTTGTCTCCTGTTGCCCCATGACTAAGCTATGATTCAGAGTCCAGAACACCAACCCCTCCATAGTTCACCCTGAATGAGGATTACCAGCCTGGAGCACATTAATGAAGCAGGTAGAAGTCAATGTTATCTGTATGATGTAGGTTTACAGTGACTGTTCAGATTTAATTTAGTCCTCTAAACTAAGTGGCTAGGAATTTCTTTCAAAGTACTACTTATAACGGACAAACCACAAATGCCCCTTTCAAGTGCTTTATATGATTCCTGACCATTTTCTGAAGTCTCTGAGAGCTACTGCCAATGTAGAGCCCCCACAACTGCCTGCTGATACCTTCTTTACGACATTAAAAGGAACATCAGCAGTTCTCCACAAAGTGTCCTTTGGCCACTGGAAATGTAGCTAAGAGCAGATGGCTTCTTCCCCTGCAGACCACCAGACTCTGCTTGAATTCTTGGTGGAGGGCTCACAGGCTTTGTGCCAGGCTGCTCCATTTCATTTATTGGCAAGCGTGGAAGGCACTGAAGAAGTCCCTGCAACATCAGAGACTAGGGCAGACGAGGGAGCACAAGGAGGCCATTGGAAGAATTTGGAGTCAGGTTAGTTAAGACAGGAGTAGCTGCACACACGGCTATTCAGCATACAGTGTTCCTGCTAGAAACAGCAATTATTCAACAGTTAGACTGAGGGGAAAAAGAGAAAAATTGAGCAAGTACCCTGTGTCAAGGTGCATTGACCTGCGTGCTTTACAAACAACAGCTTATTTGCTCTTCCCCAGCCCGGTATTGGCAGGAATGCAGCCGGGGCTGGCGGCAGCTCGGCCTGAGCGCGGTTGCCGTCGGGGTCACACGTGGCAGCGGTGAACGAGGCCGCAGCCGCGAGGCTGTACTGAGGGGGCCCCGAGGACTGGAGGGCGGGGGGAGCGGGCGTGAAGGCGGCCGGCGGAGCGTTCCGGGGCGGCGGTGAGAAGCGCCACCCTCCCTCGGTAGGGTGGGTCCTCGGCGGTGGCTGGAGCAGGTCCGGCGCTGCCGTCCCTCCCATCGGGGCGGGGACGGGCCGCGTAGATATCGGGAAAGCTCCTGCCCAAGTTTCGATTGGGGTAGCAGCAGCCGCGGCGATGGCTCAGCCGGGATTGTCAGTGCTTGAGGAGGAACTGACCTGCTCCATCTGCCTCTGCCTCTTCAGCAGCCCCGTGACCGTGCCGTGCGGGCACAACTTCTGCGCCTCCTGCCTGCAGCGCTCCTGGGCCGGGGTGTCGGAGAACTTCAGCTGCCCGCAATGCCGGGCTACCTTCATGGACCGCCCGCAGCTGCAGAAGAACACGGTGCTGTGCCGGGTGGTGCAGCAGCTCCAGGGCGGCACCGGCGCCGAGGAAGAGAAGGAGGAGGAGGAGGAGGAGGAGGAAGCGGGCCCCGTGCTCTGCGACACCTGCCTGCAGGCACCCGCCGTGCGGACCTGCCTCACCTGCACCGCGTCCTTCTGCGAAGAGCACTTGCGGCCGCACCAGGAGAGCCGGGCCTTCCGCGACCACCAGCTCTGCCCGCCCCTGCGCGACCTGCAGCAGCGCAAGTGCCCGCAGCACAACAAGCTCTTCGAGTTCTTCTGCAGCCAGCACGGCAGCTGCATCTGCTCCCTCTGCCTCCTCGGGCACAAGCTGTGCAACACCAGCCCCCTGGAGCTGGCCAAAGCCAACGCCGAGGTGAGCGGCGGGGGCAGCCGGCTCCTTCTGGGGCTCTGGGAGAGGAACCAGAGCGGAGCTCTGGTCCCTGAGAGCCTGGTGAGGCCCTGGGTACTGGTCATGGGCTCTGGTATGCAAGGGGGAGGCTGGACCAAGACTTGGACTGTAAATCTCTTTCCTGGCCTTAGCAAACTGTGACCAGCGCTCCAAAGCGTGCTACAGCGTATCTTGTCATTCCTTGTGTGTGCCTCCTCTCTCCAAGATGGTGCTCTGAGGATCTGGGAAGGCGTTGAGGGCCAATTCCTGTTTTGGGCTGGGCTGTGGCGAGGCCACCTCTGGGGGTGTCCCCCCAACGCTGAACCCCTCTGCTGCTTGCTGCATAGGGGTCACTGCATGGCCTTACTGTGTATATTCTTAAGAAACAAAGAATTACAAAAGTAGCCGAAGGAGAGCTCTAGTATAAAAATAATATCCTCCTAGATAAAAGCCAGGAGGAGGTTCTCCATGGAGTGGAAGGGCCGGAAACGTGACCTTTCTGTCTTAGAGTGCAGCTAAAAATCAGAGAGTAGATGAGTAAAGCATGCCTGAAAATTTTGCATGGCCAGCCTCCCCGCTGTTCAGCAAGCATGTATCCTGCTTGCTATCAGAAATCCTCCCTGATTTGGTTTAGCAGCACCTTGAACTAAAGGAAGTCCAACCTGAGAGCTAATGTGAAGGATATTCTTAGCACTGAGAACTGCTGTGCTGGTGAAAGCACTCGGTCCTTGCTGAGTGAGTCAACAGTGTGCATCTTGCTGTTGGGAGAGGTGGAGCTGTGGGGAGGGTGTGGGCTCCACAAGCCACACTTATTTGGGAGAGTGCTTTTGCATCCCCTAAGGTTTAAGGAGCAGTAGGTTTTAAACCAGTAGTACTAAATGTTTACAACGGTGATTTGAAACTTCCTGCAGAAATGATTCTTCCCCCAATAAGCATGACCTGACAGAGCAGACATAGCAATTGCTTCTCTGAAATACTTCCTGATCTCTTGTATTGCAGGCGGTGCTGAAGAAGAGGCTCACAGAGCTGCATAATCAGAATGAAAAAGCTGCTCGGGCGATGAACACTCTGAGAATGAACCAAGGCCAAGCTGCTGTAAGTGGGTAACTGTTCAAAATGCTGTCAGGTTGCTTGGCACACACTGGCAACTGCGTGTCGTTCATGCTTGTGCTTTTGGGACAATGGCTGTAGTACTGAGACTGCATTAGCAGGAGAAGATGTTACTGGGAAGGAACAGAAAGGGGGTATTCTGGCAGAGCCAGGCACTCCATGGGAGAGCATGGCATAGCTGCATCCCCATGCTGGTAACCACTCGATGGCATGGCCTGGCCACTGCCCCATGGCTGGGGTCTGGAGACCCAGAATTCTCCTCATTTCTTGGGAGTAAAGGAGCTTTCTTTCCAAACTGCATAGAAATATATAGGTTATCTATTGCCTGTTTCAAGTAATTGAAGCCTACATGTTCCTCAGAGGCTTTCCTGTAGTAGTAGTAAGCAGGACCTTGTCCACAAACTGTGCTTTTGAAACCAGTGTCTGTCTGTTTTTGTCTGCTCCAGGAGACAATTTCCAAAAAGAAAGATTTGATCCTAAGTGAGTTTTCAGAAATTAGAGCTTTAATTGAAGAAAGAGAAATCCAGGTCTTGAAAGTAATTGCAGATGAAGAAAACAGAGTTTCGAGTAAGTTTGAATACATTTACGGCATTCTGGGAAGTAAGAAGAATGAAATTCAGTCTCTCTCTGATCAGATTGAGATGGCACTGACTGAAGTTGATGACCTTCAGTTTTTGAAGGTAATAGTCTTTAAATGTGAATTCAATCCTTCATGTTTCTAGAATGCAGAATAACAGAACCCTGCTGTGGTAGTCCTGCTCTCCAGAGCAGTTACAAACAGGAATGCAGCCGTGTGCCAGAACCTGCTATAAACATATGTACTGAGAAGTACACAAACACTGATGAAGGAGGGCTGAAATGGTGTCTGGTAGCTTCCCCCAGTTCACCTACCACCTCTGCTGCAAGCAGCGGGGCCAGATGAGTGAGAGCTCATCCCCATGAGCTGTTGCAGCTCTGTGCTGTGACACTGTCTGGTAGTTCTTTCAGGTATCAGTTAAGAATCAACACATGTGGTTGCTGCTGAGATTTCGCCATGGGTCGTGTCTGGCTGTAGCCTTTGCTCCTTTGAGATGAATGCACAACCTCACCCCATTTAAACTAACTTGGTTGTATTTTCCTATGTCTGCATGAGATTTACCATGTGTCATTTCAGAGAGCAACAGCACTACAAAGAACATCAATAAAAGATGCTTTTGTTCCTGTGGTTGAAATAGACCAGAACATGATACATTCCTCTTACCAGTCTGCCATTAACCTTAAAGACACTGTGAAACTTTCAATGACACCATCTGAGGAGAAAAATGTGGAAGGTACTGTATCACTGCGCAAAGCGGCATTTTCTGCCTTGCTTTTGAGCTCAAATGAGGGATCTTCCTCCTCCAATCTAAATAGAATTAAAAAACACCCAGAGAAACTTTAAAAAAAAAAAAACCCACCCAAGCCCCAGTGCAGCAAACACAGTTGGGTAAGATAAAGTGTGTCTTCCAAATTCTGTGGACCTCCATTTCCACACAAAACTACTACAGTCTGGGCTAAACTAGGAGAAAAAATGTGCCAGTGTCTCTTCACTTTCATCTATAAGCTGATGAGTATCGTGGACTCTGCCCTTCTGGCATAGCTCAGCCTTTATTTCTTACAATAACTTATGCTTCTATTACATAGCAGGGTTGGATGCAGTTAGGATGTGGATTTGAGGGGAGAGATAAAACACAGTGGTAAGACGGTGGTTACCCAACTGTAAAGATGCCGACTGTGTAAGTGTAGAACAAAGCCCTACTTACCTAGTTAAGCAAATGTATCTTTTGGTCTGGGATGTGGGTGTTTTCTATGCAGTTTCCATCTCTGCCAAGCATCACTTAAGTTCTATTCACATAACTGAAAAATAAGATTGAAAAATGCCTTTGCTAATGCCTTACTGTTCCTGACAATAGAAACCGTAACGTGAAATATCACTATTGCAGCAGGAGTAACACCTGGAAAAGCTAAGGCCCCTCCTGGGGCTCCTCGAAATAAAAACATAAAAAAGCCTCCAGGACCACGTAAGTACTAAAGAACATCATCCCCTCCTAACTGTGGTTTTACCATCAGATAAAAATTCAGGGAGTTACCCAAGAGCTGTTTGCTTTTGTGGTGAAGCAGTGATAATACGTAGTGAGCACTTTGTCAGGGGAAGGGGAGGGTGTTTGGGCTGTTACTGTGAGCTGTAAAGCACAAGCTGCATGGATACAATGGTGCATTACCCTTGGTGTGTGCCGGTGGTGGTGGTCAGTGTGGGCTGTAAAGCAGAGCCTCCCCAGCCTCTGGTTCTGGCAGGGAGTTTTCATTTGTACTAAACATCTGTTGGCTTGTTTGATGGATTTGTGTGTACTGAATCCTGCTTATGAGCTGCTCATGGTCTGTTTTTTACCTTTCCTCCTGTCACAAGAGTATACCCACAAAGAGAAAAACCCTCAGCAGACTCAAGCCACTTCGCCAGGGGAGGCAGATACCAGTATGTGGTGATTAATAGCAGCCCTACTCAAACCTCTTATGGCTATGTCTTGCCTATGGTCTAAGGTTGGGTAGATGGAGATGGTCTTCATGACAGGTTATACAGTGTTGTTTTGTCCAGATACTGATATTAATGTGGCACTCAGCCTGTTTGGAAGATACTCCATATTCTCTTTCTGAAATAAACCCAAGTGTTAAGAAACTACTTCTGTTACTTCCACTGAGCTCCTGACACATGGTCCTACCCATTCACAAGTCGTGGGCGTGGAGCACTTGGTAGAGTCTGTTGGAGATGCTGGAGTTGAATGGACGCGTAGCTCTTGTTGTTGCATTAGAAGTTCTGTTGCAAAAATTAAAGGAATAGTCTATGTGCCTCATGAACAGACTTACTACTACTTACCCTAACAGACTACCTCCTGAAGCAGAGCTGAAGCTCCTTCCAGGCTTATAACCCTGTGAAGTAGGAAGCAAATAGTAGGTTGTACTTTATGTGTAGCTTTCCAGTATGGGAAACATGGCTTCAACATGCTGGACTGTCAGCTTTATCTACTGCTGCAGCTTCACAAGAGCCATGATGATGGTGTTACAGCAGGCATAGTCTATCAGTGGCTTCTCAGTCTCAGTAGAACTCACAGTTCACTTTTTTTTTTTTCCCCCTACAGAGGAGAAAAAGAAACCTGCTAAAGCTGGTGAGTCCAAACTTTGAGCACATTTACTCTAATTTCCATTGACTGCTCTTACAGTGGTAAGTAGATGGTCACTAGTATTGGTGTATTAAGCAAAAGTTCAACTCTTGCTCTGAGAAGGCTCTTACTAGCCACTGTGAGAACGATCAAGCACTGAAAGAGGTTGCCTAGACAACAGGGGGTTTTCAAAGCTTGACAAGGGATTGAGCAACCTGAGCTAATACTGAAGTTAATGCTCTGTGGAGGAGGAGGCTAAACCAGATAACCCCTAGAGGCCAACTCCAGCTGAGTGTGCCTGGGATGGTGTGCTAAACATGCAGGGTTTCTTCCCAACACCAAACTCTCTTTTCTGCTGTTGGCACAGTGCCAGCCATGGGAACACCAACTGCTGCAGCTGCCGTCCAAGTTAAAGAACTTCTTGACAGCTTCCTGAAGAAATCCAGAGAGGAGCTTTTGCAGTGTAAGACACCCAATGTTATGCTACTTAAAGATGAGCTTTTGGCACCCACTGCACTGGTGTTATGTGGCCTCTGTAGTTACCTGACAAAAGCACTTTTGAGGGGTTTTGGTTAGCTCAGGAGGTTATCAACTGGCTGTTACAAACAAAGGAAATTTGGGGAGGAAAAGGGGGCAGGAGGTTTCTAAGTGGTTCTTTTGCCAGGTGAATCAATTTTATCTTCAGTATTCATGTATCTTTACAAAGGTAAATTAAGTTTTCTCAGTAACGGTTTCCCCCAGAATGACTGCATTAGGGTGGCCTAGAAACATGCGGTAACGCACTGGATTTTCCTTTGAAATGAAATTCAGGCTTTCATGTGAGCCCGTGATGGCTTGCTTAAGATACTGTACCTTTCACTGCCAGATCAGCAATCCCCTTCTTCTGCCACCATGTATCTGGGTGGCAAAGGAATCCCATGAAGATGCAGGAAGAAAGAAAACTTGCCCTCCATTTGCCTGTTTTCTAACACAGATTTGCAGTTGATCCCAGCAGCTATTACCATGTACCTAAGAACTGCCTGCACTGTGGAGGAGAGCAGAGCAGGGAGATGAACACACATAGGAACAAGTGCCTAGGCAGGACAGTATAAATAAGAATGTTTTGCTCTTCAGTATCTTCACATGATTCATGCCATTGCAGATGCTGCTAACATCACGCTGGATTACAACACAGCTCATAACAAAGTGATTCTGTCTGACAGACACACCAAGATGTCTGTCTCAGACATCCCCATGAAGTATAACCAGCTCCCTCAGCGCTTCACTGATTGTTACCAAGTGCTCGGGTTCCAGTCCTTCAAGAGAGGCGTCCACTACTGGGAAGTAGAAATGCAACAGAACAACTTCTGTGGCATTGGCATCTGCTATGGCAGCATGGAGCGGCACGGGCCAGAGAGCCGCCTGGGCAGGAACAGCCGTTCTTGGTGTATTGAGTGGTTTAATAACAAAATATCATCCTGGCATAATGATGTTGAAAAGTGCTTACCCAATACAAAGGCTACCAAGATTGGTGTGCTGCTCCACTGCGAGGCAGGGTTTGTGATTTTCTTGGCGGTGGGAGAGAAGCATAACTTGATCTATAAATACAAAACCGAGTTTACTGAAGCCCTGTACCCCGCCTTCTGGTTATTTTCCAGTGGCACTGTTCTGACTCTCTGCCAACTGAAAGAGCAAGGTCTCGTATCTTAATTAAGTTTGCCTAAGTACTTCCATGCAGATAGTCAGGCCTATAGCAGCTCTTTGTGTATCTCAGTCTAAGAAATGAAAATCATTAGCTCTTTTAAGCAGTTTGGGAAATCTGCTGATTCTTTGGTCTAAATTGCTGAAGTATTTAGATAGTGATACAGTAAAATGATGATAGGAAAAACTGCAATGAAAGGTTTTGCAAAGACCTTGATTGTTCTTCTAAAAATATATGAATTGTTGTTAAATGTCTTCAGTAGCTGCTGTGGCTTCTGTGGTTTGTTGTAAAGGATCCCCAGAATTAATTTTTCAGATCTAAATGTGTTTCACAGGTAGCAATAACCCCTTTGAGAAAGAAATAGGAAGAATTCCTTGACAAATTCAGGTTCCAAGCTTTGAGGTAGATCTCAGTGTTGCCTTTTTCTCTATCCTCAGACTGTTCATAGTCAGGATATGCAATACACGTGTTCTTGGTGTATGAATCCATGAGATGGCACAGGCTGAGCTGTTAAAAGAAGTTAAGGTTTTATGACACTAAGTTATGAAATCTCATCAGAATGGAAATGCAGAGATTCTAGAGTTGACAGGGAAGAAATGGTGTCAGAATCACCAGGAAGTATCATCAACATCAACTTGGAGACTGGGAATATGCCAGAGAACCTTCAGGAAGACGTCCTGCAGAGCAGTAGCCTGTGCCCTGTGATAATGCAGTTTGTGGGATAAAGCATTCTGTCTTGTGTTCTGACCCAGCACATGCTTCAGATCTTCACACTGAAGGCCCTTCAGTTCTGGGTTTTTTTTTGTGTGCTGAGGAGTTCAGGGAGTGCATTTTTGGCTTGCACCGGGAGCACAAATGTGCTGTTCACTTAAAGCAGGGTCTCCTGTGTGTCTTTCCTCTTTGTGAGGTGGGATATTCTCTGCTGGTGTATCTTTAGTTGTTCATATGGTAGAAACTGCATTTTCTACATGTTATTGGGACTCTGATTTGAGGAGCCTCAAGACAGTGTGCACAGTACCTAGAAAATACTGTTTCTTCTGTGCATGAAGCCTATGGGCAGACAAGTGGGTCTTCTAAAACATACAGGGAATTAGCACAAAGGAGAATACCCATCTATTCCCACTGGGATGGATTTTTAATTCTCCTGGTGTTCCTTGCTTTGGGTTGTGGTATGTCTTCAGAAGTCCTCACCATGTACAGAAGAATCTGCACTTCTTACAACTTTAAAAGAATCAGTAGGCAAGCAAGGTATTTGGATCTCATAGTTATTGGGCCTGTATCTTGTTGATGCCTCTGGACTTACTATGCTAGCTCTTATTTCTTGCAGTAGCCCATGAAGAACAGGGAGGTTCACACAAGAGTATTCCTGGACTCTGATTTGTAAAACTTCCCCTTATGGGACTTGGTGAAATAGAACAGAAAGCTACTGCTGGCAGTTTGGAAGGGACTTGTTAGGAAGCTCAGAAGAACCCCTGTCCATTTCACATTAGCCAAAGTACTTTAGAGAGGGACTTGCAAGAATTCAGCCTTGGTGTCTCTATTTTTACTTGGTTTGTAAACTCTTAGTACTTTGTCAAGGATAGCAGCAATCTGATGAGATGCTTCCTTTTGCCCACCTTTCCTTTGGCCATAATAGGATATGGAATTGGTGATGGACCTAAAAGTGCCAGGGCTGTCTTTGGAGTAGTTGTACTATCTCAAGGGTCTCAGCTTTCCAAAGCACACCCAGCACTAAAACGAAGCAGAACACTTCAAAAGGTGTGGGAGGAGGATGTGTACTGATACGAGCCAGCAATGAATGCAAAACCTTTTTCCCTGAACTTCCAGTTTTTCAGCAGTGAGGGACAAGAGCAGTTTCCTCTGAGAAATCCTGTCCCTTCAGCTGCTTGGCTGTGGCACACGGCTGCAGATCCTTCAGCAGGGTGCTGGAAGAGCACTCTGTCCCCTTGGCCATGAGGATAAACGTGCTGTGATGGTTTCTGCCGTGGAGAAAGTCCACATTTCCTATTGCTTGCTTCTTGACTTTAAAGGGGTGTTAATGATAAAGTCTAAGTCTATGAGCTTTTTTAGCCATACTCTGGAGTGATGCTCCAGCAAAGTTAAGAGCAGCTTTTATTCTGCCATGCTGGACAAGGTGGGATTCTTTAAATGTGGTCTTGGTGTACAACCAACAGCACATAACACACAAGGGGTTTTGGATTACCACAGGCAGTGAACCAAGCCTGACGCTGTATTCCTGGTGCTCCTTTTTGTTTTCTCTTGTGCTGTGAATGACTGGAAATGATGGAACAAGGTTCTGTTGATTTGGAATTAAACAAGAAATGAATAACTGAATCACTGTACTCCCAAAAACTTACTTCGGTTAGCTTTGGATATCTTGGATATATGGAAACATGGGGGTGATTAACATTAGAAACATTAGCTACAGCATGATAAATAATGAATGGTTCAAAAGCCTCTTCAGCACAACTGAAGTGTTATTACTCTGCTAGTAACTATGTAAGCTGTACTGGTTTTAAACAAGATATAGATTCAAGCATGTATTTTAATTATACTCCTCTTAGTCTAGAAGAAAACCCCTAATCCTAGTATTAATGAAGCCATGAGATTTATAATGATTTGCATATTAACGTACAAGCTAGAGTAAATGGAGAAATGCTTGCCCACAAAATACGGTGATCTGTTTAATCTTTTCTTCAATGAAACACAACAGTAATGTACTGCAGTATAGAAAAATAAATGCTTATGCAATTATAGACCTGTTGATTGTACTGGTATATCAGCTATGTACTTCATATATATACATATACTTCAGTAAGTATACTATATGTTAGTTCCTGTAGATGTGTCAGCTAGACATCCTTGTCAGGGCCACAGACAGAGTTTATGCCTCTGTTCTATGACTGTGCCTGTAACTGTTTTAGAAGCTGACTGTTGATCTTTTTAGCTCTAACATGAATTAATAGTTGTATTCTGAATTCAATAAATGCTCATGGTAAACCCTAACTCTAAATGTTTTGTTCTGTGCTCAGAGCTGAAGAAAGCAGTAAGGAAGGCAGAAATAAAGATGCGACAGTGTACAAGTAACAGGGGTTTTACTGCATAACTCACTGAGTTACATGAGAACTGGGGAAGAGAGAGATGCTTAGGCTGTGATATACTCTGGAGTTCCCAGAGTCAGGCAACAGTATTGCTTGATCAGCATGGAAGGTAGCACAAAAACTAGAGGGAAGAAGAAATAGTCCTCATCTTTACTAACTACATGTCTAAGAGGTCAATTAGCTCTGCCAGAGTTTGGCCTCAGTTTCCAAAGAAAGACAAGTATTTTGAGTCTGCATAAACCTGACTACAGCCTGGGTCTTGAGCAGGTCCTGAAACCCAGAGAGGTCAGCATGCTCATCACTCACACAGGGTCTGTTTTCTTACTTGCTAATGCAATTTCCTCTTGATTTTCACAGCAGAAGGAACAACAGACCTGGACTCCAAATCATACTCTCTAGGAATGCATGTGAAAATGTTTATCAGGATGTTTCCTAAGACTTGTTTCTCTTCCTAACTTAAAACCATATTTGTCTAGAGTTTAACAGACGCTGTTTCTATACCCAGTTCTCAAACTCCTTCCCATCTCTTCCCCCCCCTTCCCGACTGCCTCCCAGTTGAGCGGCTGCAACTTCTCAAATAATATGTCAGTTAAAAACATGTCACGGTGTGGTCATTGTATAACTCCTATTCACCATCCATGTCATTTAGGCTTTCATTGGCAGCTATTTTGTGCCATTAAGAAGTTCAAGACAGCAATTTGTGAATCTTGCTCAGCCAAGTAGAACTGTGAAAAAAAGGAGTTATTTCAAAAGTCAATTAATGGTGGTCTGTCAGAGCGCTCCTCATTCAGGTTTTTTTGCAAGCCTCGTCATGGGCTCACATCTGTCAGCCCAGTGTTTCCCAGGCTGCTATCAGATGCCGTTACATTGAAAATAATGGGTTTATTCACACCATTTACTGGACTCTGTGTGGCAGACACATTTGTATATCATTTTACGGTGTAACAATTCCATTTACATAAAATATAGGCAATTATGTGAGTCCAGCCAAGGCACTGAGGGAGGGTGGGAGGAACCACCATTAAAATAATAAAAGCTAATTGAAACGAGGCAGATAATTTAGGTGAAAATACCATCATGAGCAACTCTTGATCCTAAGTTAGTTCAACAGGACGTTAAGGAGGTGAGTCAGTTGCATTATGTCTGTGTTTGTATTAAACTCCTCAATGTTTTTCAATGTAAGAAAAGAATGTGTACTTTTTACAGCACCTCCATTCTGTTTTAAAAATAAAGTAGCTCTTGGTAGAGGAAGAAAGTGGGGTTTTGCTTTAGGGTTAGGTTTTCCCCCCAGCTTACATCTTGAGACAAAATGAGAAATGTTAAGTATGACTGTATAAGTTATAGGAGCACAAATTACATCTCTCTAAATGATCACTGCAGATCACTGAAACCAAAACTCATCACTTTGAAATGAATAAAAGCATTTAGAAAAACTGTAGGTATTCTGAACTCTGACTTCCCAGGACTATTTTGGAAGCTTTGCTAAATTTCAACAGAGTGAGATCAAGACCATTAAAAAGGGAGAAAAGATAGACTCTTGGTCAAGGACAGAGAAAAAACTATTCCTCTTCCCATGTTAAGCATACAAATCTCAGTGCAGAATGAGCTCTCAGGAGACGTGTTACCACATGTGCTCCCTCACTGATAGCAGAAGGCATGAGATACGTGAGTCACGGGGAAAGCTCAGCACGAACTCCCAGTTTCAAGACTTTGCCTTCCCACTAGAACCCTCAAGGTCTCTGAAAGCCACGACTTTGCCATTTTGTACTGGAACAGAAAACTTACTGTCCTACTTGGTTGTACAAACAAGGTTCTTATCCTTTCATCTGAGATAAAAGTTGAGCTTACACTGCAGTGAAAAATACTGAAACATTTACCTTAAAAATAATAACAGGATTAGAGAAAGGGAGTGAATGAATCAAACCTCTAACAGAGGGAATAACCCTGTATTCCTGTAACTAATTTCCTCCAGAATGGTGTGTTAAAAATTCAGAGCATTTGAAACTGCACAGAAAAAGCGAGGAAGACACAAGGGAAAGACCAGCTGCATTCTAAAAGAGACAAATTCACTCTGCCATAAGCAGGGGAAACCTCATTCAAATCAGTCAAGAAGACTTAGCCCACAGTGTCCATTCACAAACCTTTACTTCACAGTGTTGGTCCAGTCAGTCAAAGTCTTATTAGAGATTCTTGTGGCTCTTTTGTCTTTCAGTGAGCGGGGGAAACGTTCTGTCCCTCTTTTGATTTTCTGATGGACACATCAGGCACAAGTCCAACAAAGAACAAATGATTAAGTGCATAAAGAGCCGTGCTACTTTATGAAATGTTACAGATCAGAAAGATTATGGAAAAGGCTTCATCTCCTTCCCGGAAGAGGCTGAAAGACTGAAGCTTGCAATGCCAGAGGGGAAAATGTTCAACATGCCTTCCTCAGTAAAGATAATTAATTGGGTTAAATTCAATCACAGTAAAGAAAGAAGATCACTTGTTTGCTTGCAGTTGTTCACAAACGTGTTTTGACTAAAACTTAGGTCCCCTCTGCCCCATACTAGGCCTGGTTCTATCTTGAAGTCAGCACTAATGAAAGCTGTCACCCGAATTCCACCAAGAATTCCTCTTCCTGCCTCAACTCTCTGTATGTGAAACACTGATCCTGCCCTGCCCTAACCACAGCTCCTTGCTGTGACAATGGCTGTCCACCTTATCACACTAACAAAGTCACTGAAATTACAGTGTATGACCTCATCTTATGTTACTCTTCAACCCCTTTACTGCTCTTGCACTGATTCCAGTTTTCAGTCTTATCCCAACAGAAACACTGACCGCTTAGCCCCAGCTGACTCATGTTTGTATCTAAACATCCTCAGTCTTGATGTTGCAAGATTTGCACGAAATGTTAACAGCAGTAGCAGAGCACTCAAAGTTAACACCGACTTCAGCATAGCAGGACTTTCTTTGAGTGTGGGCACTCTATAGATTACCTGTTTTCCCCAAAAAAGTCAGAATATTTCTGACTTAAACCATTTCATTTCTTAAACAAATGAAACCAAAAAGATTTTCTCCAGAAAAGCTTCTTACCCAACCACTTAGAGAAATTCAGGGGTCACTACTATCTCAACTCCATGCCATACAGGGAGATTGCACTCAACTAGAATGAATATATCCAATATCCAAGATCTCTAATAAGCTCCTCATTGTTCTCATTGATTGCAAGGATTTCAGGTTGCTCAGTGCAAGGCTGACAAGCCCACAGAGCTGCGGATTAAATCACCAGATCACATGTGGGATAAGTATGTGGTTTCACTTCACACTGGGTTATTTCAGTTTTTCAACCACACTTGCACAAAACTGCTTGTTTGTTCTAAAAAGAACACATTATTTAAAACGGATGATGCTCTACAAAAGCAAATATCAACTATGCCATTAATGCTATATAATGCTATATAGAAGTGGCTATAGCCTCTATAAAAGACAAAACCCCACACAAGTCTGACACATACAAATATACAAATCAGGAAGAAATTCAGTACCTCTGATCTATACCAAAATATTATATTTTATCTCATATTTAGAGTGTAAATACCAACCAAAAAAGAGTAAACCATTTAAAAACTCAAGTGCAGCATTGATTTCCAGCTCTCAAAACCTGAGTACTCGGATATGCTTCAATACTTTGCAATAGCCAGTTTGCTCAGATTTTTCCTGATGTGCACTAATCAGCACTGAGAATTAGTTGTGGGGCCTGTACTAGGAATACCCAGTATTACATTCTCATGCAGACAACACTACAACCAAAACTGATTATTTCAGTGCATTTCCCAAAGACCTTTTCTCGTCTGGCAGTGGTACTGTAACCTTAAATCTCAAACTAACAATAGTGTGCCTTTAACATAGTAGAATAAACCAAACCACTCTAACTTACTAACACGTAGAGAGAAAGGAATGTTCAGCTGATAGGGGAAGGAACATCATGGGACTGATAACAACTAAGAAGACAGTAAATAAGACAAAGGATGCCAGCCTTCAAGACAGCAGAGTGGCACCCAGTGTGGAGCGAGACTGGAACAGAACAGAAGCAAGGACATACCAACTGCTAACTCAGCACTAGGACCTTGCAAGCGTGAGCAAGCACTGAGGTCTTTCAGTAAACACAGTGAGGAAGACTATGGATGACCACAAAAGACCCCCACTCAGCAAGAAAGCACATGTGTATTTAGGATGCAAATACTACAATTAGTTAGTTCCTGGAAAAGCTATGAATATGCATGAGGACGCTAAATATATGTAGTTGCTGTTGGCACCTGTCGGGCACGCTCACCTTTTTGAAGTGATTTGCTTTTGCGCCCAAGTGCTAATAATAAAGAATGCTGCTTTCTGAAACTCCACATTGAGTCTTAGAGAGTTTCTCCAACTGTCTTTTACAGTTAACAGGACAGCGTTAGTGTTCCCATTGGCTAAAGTGCAGTATCCCTCACTGGCCTGTTTGCATGGAGCAAAATCAGATGCTGTCAACTGTGCAGAAATCAACAGGGTGCTGCAGAATCACTTTAGCTGTGATTGGGCCCCAGAGGGTTGGTTAATCTCTTTGCTAACCCACAGCAGGCAAAAAACCTGGCAAACCTGCCAACTGCCTGAAGGTTTAGTAACTATGGCTAAGAGTAGAGTTAGCATTCATTAAAAAGTAAAACCAAAAGAAAGAACCATTCAGAAAGGAAATCGAGTAGATATGGGGGAAAAGAGAAAAAACTCTAGAGAAAAAGCACATAGCATGTACACGGAGCAAAAGATGTTGAGAGAATTTTATAATACTGAGCACAGGCTGCTTTCTAACCACAACAAAAGACAACCTTTTCAAAATTCAGAGTTATTCTGTGATGCCAAGAAGATGCAAAGAAGAAACTCTAATGCAACTAATGAAAATGTGGACTAAAAGTCAAAGTTTACAGAGCTCACAGAGCCATTATCTTCAGGAGATTCTGCAGGCCCCAGTTTTGGTGAAATTGTTAGCTTTAGTCCTTGGGTTTAATCTACTTCAGACTCAGTATCAAAAACTAGGCTGAAATTTCTGAAGTCTCAACTCCGGTGTCACTCCCTTCAGTTGAGCTGGAACTCACATGGGTTGGCTCCTCTTTCCCTTGCAGCCCAGTAAATGAACATGAAATCTTTAAACCGAGGAGCACAACCCAGCCAAGCTTCACCAAAGTGTTCATTTCCAGTGAAAAGGAAATCTCCGCTTCCCTTCTTCACCTTGCATTGCAGCAGGGTCCGGATAGGGCCTCGCCATTCACCACTTGCTTCATCCTGCTGGAAAATCCTGTTTTTCTGCCTGTAGACTTTGTGGATGTTGACATCAACCTGTGACACGTGGTTCTCTGAATCGTGGGAAACATTTCGGATAGATCCTTTCACCACTAGATGTGAAGAAGATAGGAGTTGGTTATGGAGCAGCAGGTAAGTACTTAGGTACTAGGAGCTCACTGAATGAAACAACTGGAGAAACAGGTTTGTTGTGCAGTTTGCACACCCACCACCTAAAGGTGGATGTATTTCTGAGCTTACATTGCATCCTTTACACGGAGAATCCTTACACAAACAGGCCAGGTGCTTGGAAGCATGATTTGTGACTACTCAAATCATTTATCTGAGGAAGAAGCATGTAACTTGCTTGGTAATGCAGAGTAGCAGTAAAGGATGAAAAAGCACATGAAAAAGGTCAGCTCAGGGATTTGTTTTATTCAGTCTATATTCCAGGACAATGACTGTCACAGGCTACCTCCTTCCTGTCTCCAGGGGACTCTGAAGCTTTTCCTTTGACAGCAGTAGCACAGGGTGATCCCAGAGCTTGTTCAACACTTTTCATTTAAAGGTCTGGCACTTCCCCCCCCCCCCCAAATCATCCATCCACCAAGACACTTTAGGAGATGAGATGACTGACAACATGCAGAACTCTTAAAGCAACTTTATTTGAAGCCTTATTTAAAAATCACACATCATGCATGTACCTCCTTCTGCCAGAACTATCTTGGGAATGAAAGCCTAACAAGCCATAGTCTTCCTGACTGAAAGCATCCTTTGCATTAGCCTCATGGAGAATGAAACATCCCATCTGACAGACGTTTGTTGTCCTGAAGCCATCTCTCTCATTCTCATCACCCCCATTTTTTACAGCAATCAATTCTTCTTCTACTAACTGAATTAATTTCAATACCTTATCCAGAAAGGCTCAGAAATATGCCACCATTTGAGTCAAGAGTTCTTGAGCAAATAAGAAATTACCAATGCAATGGGAACATCACCACACTTCTGCTACACAACTCTTTTATTCAGGTACAGAGAAGTCAACAACTCAAGAGGCAGAAAAAGCTTATTTCTGGAGTTTCTGAGAATGCCCTCATTTAACCCAATTTCCAAGGGAATCCAGAATTTTGTGTAACAGATGTCTCTGCTCTCTGTCTCCCTCTTTGTGTGACCAGCTCTAATCAGATGCAGTCAAGTCTATTGACAAGCCATAATGCCCTTGTTCCTGGTGCTCCATGTTGCTCCTGCACTGCTCAGGGCCTAGTGACTGTAGACCTCCATCTTATGAATAACTATAAAGCTCCTATTCACTCCCAGTATCATTTACACTTCCATTAGCAACTATTTTCTCTAATCAAAAAAGTTGATGATAGCGATTTGTGAGCACAGGGCAAAGAAGTCAGGCCATAAATAGAACTGGTTCAAAGGGCTATTTCTTCTGCTCTGTTGGTGCTGTAAATGTAAGTGCCCTCCATTGTGTGCCTGGGCCTCCACATCTGTCAGTCTCTGGTCTTTCAGGCAGTGCAGAGGGAGAGCACCTCGCATGGGAACTGACAACTTCATCAAGAAGCAGCGATGTGCTGGATTGCATCAATTAATTTAGAAGAGGAAGAAAAACTGCCAGCTGAGGAGCACTCTACAGAAGCATGCTCTACACTCTGTATTTGTATTAGCACCATGATGTTGGCATTTGATTTTATCAGTAGCCTTCAAGTATGGCAACCCCTAGTAGGAAAGCAGGAATTTGTGTGGTTTTTTAAACAATAAGGGTAAATACAGTTCATTGTTTTATTTCTTTACGTAAATACATTTACAGCACTATAATTGTGGCCATGTGGAGAGGCAGCTCTACAACTTTAGCTATTGGACATAACCAAAGAGGCACAAATTCTCATGTGCAAAGCTATGGGAACATAATGAACAAACCATGATCAAAAGAAAAAATTATATTGCATTATTAAGTAAAGAAAATGTAAAACGTTTTTAATGTCCCATCAAATCACTATCTTCTTATGGAATATTAACTGCTTTGTTTTGTCATAAGGCCTAAAACCTGACCAGTATATCAATGAAGGAAGTTTAAACCACCTGAAATCCTTAGCTAAATTACAAACAATTCATTACCCCTGTAGAAAAAGAACCATGAAGTATGGAAATTGTGAGGGAAGAAAGAGGGCATATTCATCATTGGGGGATGAAGGGAATAAAAAGGAACATACCAAGCACACAGAACACGTGTGTATGTGTGTCCAAACGAATGTAACTTTGCCCTGTGTGAGAGCCAGCAGCACACTTGTAAATTACTTTCTGTTTTGTTTTAGAACACAATCTTTCTGCCTGCAGGAAATGAGGACCTTGAAACAAAGCTTGTTCCTTCTGGGTTTCATTTCCCCCCCATTCCACTTCTTTTTCACACTAGTGAAAGCTAGTGATCTTTCTCAGATCATACAGCATCGTCATGATGTTCTCTTAAGAAAAGAAGCAAATAAATCCAAATAATCAATGCATAATTAAAGACAAAAACTTCCAATTGTTCAGCTTACCAAAATCACTGCTGCAAATGGCCATGAGAAGTTCCACGTTGTCACAAGGACGGCACATAGCTAGGAAAAAACAACAGTTGGTTATTGGTAACACTATACTGTGTCTCACTGCTGAAGGACTGGTGCATTACAAGAGGAAATAGGGCAGAACTACCTGTTTTAAGAGCATTATGATCAGCTGCAAACCAAAATTCTTGTTATACAATATAAAAAATGCAAAGAAAGGATTATGTTGGTGTAAGAATAGGAAAGAAAGCTAAATGAAGTTCCAAGCAATTTAGATGGCTAATCCCATTTCCAATAGATCATTTTAAGTTCCAGTGACCATCTTGAGGCCTTAATGAATTTAAATCCCTTCTGAATACGGTATTCAGGCTCCCTACATCTACTCAGGTGTTCTCAGCCACGGTACTGCTAGGGGCTGAAAACACCCACGATCACAGTGCCTACATCCAGGACCCAGCTGGTTGTTAACAGAGAGACAGTTTCTCTTTATATTGCAGCATTCCCTCCCATGCCTACAGGATGCCCTCAGTGGAAATCAGAAGGACCTCCCTTGCAGTGACAAACCCCACACTCCAAAACATCCCCTTTCACCAGCACCACATAGGCAAGGTGAATGGATATTGGATGCCACCTTGGATCTGCCCCAGCACCATCACTCTGAGGCTGGCCCTGCTCTTACCTTCGACCAGTGCCATCTTTTTGAAGTCGGGGCTCGCAGCGCTCTGGTTGCTCAGCAGCTCATACTGGAAGCTGGCCATCCGGCGGCTGATGTCCCTCTGCGGGCTGGCCTGCAGGAAGAGGGCCACCCGTTGTGGCGTGTGGGCACTGAAGCAAGACACGTGGTGGGGTTGAGCCCCTTCTGCCTCGCTCACCACCAGATGCAGCTGCCCAGCATGTTCCACATAGATGCTGGCACCCTGGAAGTCACTGGCGGGCTTGATGCAGACAGTGGTGTGGCGGGCACTGGAGAGGTTGGGCTCCAGAACGACGCGCAGGGCTCGTGCGGGGTACATCCACTCCAGGGAACCCTCAGTGCAGCGCAGATGAACCTGCTCCACCGCGCGGGAACGGGGCTCCCAGCTCAAACCGCTGCCAAGACAACACCAGGAGTCCATCATCAGCCATAGGCACAACCACCCTGACGGCTGCCAGCGCCACAGCTCCTGCTCCCAGCTCTGACTCTGCCCTCATGACGAGCTAAACCTCCTCCAGCTGGGCTGCAGGGCAGCGGGGGGCTCTGCTCACACTCACTGCTGCACCAGGCTGCGTGGAAAAGGAGCCTCAGCTCCTTCTGCCTGCAAATCTATGCTTGGATGCCCGCAGCACCCAGAGAGATGACAGAAAGCAGCTTCTCTCTGCCAAACGGCAACGAACTTCCTTATGTGACAGGACTGGCCAGCACCGAGCTCCTCATACAATCCTACCTGCAGGTGTGTGGGGCTGAGAGCCCCCGACTGCAGCAGGAGCTGCACAGTGAGCACTGAAGTTACCTCTGACAAAGTTGTTTAAACCCCTACATCTCTTAATTATTTGTAACGTTTCTAATGAAAGCAGGTGGGGCTGCCCCTGCTCCTCCGCTCTCGCTCACGATGGTGCACTACCACTGCCTTCAGGAAAGTTACTTTTGCTTATTGACGAAGATAAAATCTATTAAAAGGAAAATGCAAAACGCAGAGGAAAGGGATTTCAGCTAGCGCTCTGGTAAGTGCTTTCCTGTCAAAGAAAACCCTCCGGCGAGGCGGAGCTGCCGCCCGCGCTCCCCTGCTGCAACCGGCTGGTCCCTCAGGGTAGCCGAACACCCTGAAGATGGAGCCGCCAGTCCCGGTTAAAAGGTCGGGTCCGGTGCCTCCGCCATTGCCGTCCCCCTCCGTTCCCCCCCTACCTGCCCCTCCAGCTGCAGCGGTCGGCCCGGCCCGGTCGCTGCCCGCCGCCCGCCAGCAGCAGCAGCAGCAGCCGCAGGACGATGAGGGCGGGCAGGCCCCGCGCCGCCGCCATGGCGGGCACAGAGGCGCGGGCGGGCGCAGGCCGGGCTATAAGCGCCTGAGGGGAGAGGAGGGGATGGGACGGACACACAGACACCCGCCGGGCCGCGGAGGGGAGGGGGAGGCCTGGCCGCTGCCCGCCTCCATCACAGGGCCAGGCAGCCCCCCCTCGCCTCCACAAAGCGATTCACAGTGCGTCCTCACGGCAGTTAATGGTGTCGACACCATCAAAGCCAACGCTGAATGACTGATGGAGACTCAATGGTTTTAACTTTTGCTGTCACGATGACCTTTCAGGGGTCCGCGCGCAAGGCTCTGCAATTACCACGCTAAAAGCCGTCCAATAATGACATTTCTATATGCATTGCTCTCCCCCTATTTCCACAAGCACACAGGGAGCCGCTCGCTGGCAGGTCAGAGCCAGAGAGGCTCCTTGCAGCAGCTCCTCGGCGTGGAATCGGGATTTCACGGCCGGCCGGGACAATGGCGCTGGGCGCTGCCGGGGCACATGCCGGGACCCATGCGACATTGTTCCATGGGCACCAGGATGCTCCGGCCATCTGTTACCTTGTGGTTAGCAGCGGGTTCTCACATTGCCCACAGATGGGCAAGAGAAGGGATGGGAAGCGGTTTCCTGCATTACTTTTCTGCAGTGAGGGCTTCTCCTGAAAAGATAGTGGCTAGAAGAGACATCCTGAAATCAAAGCCTCAAGGTCTAACACTGGATTCCACAAATCTTACTTGGGCCCCCACACAACCACTTCACTTTAAATTCACCAAATAGTTCACACTTTTAGTTATATTACTGATGTGAGAAATAGTAGCGGACTAAGGAAAGGGTTAAGAGTTTTCTTCAAACTATGTATTGATTGTCTTAACTTAGTATAGGGAACAGATATGTTCTTGTTCTTGCTAGTCTCATGGTTAAAGTGTAACTCAGAATAGAATAGGTAGCCGAAACACATTGTTTAAAATCAGGGACCCTTTTCCCTCAAGAAGATGAATGTCTGCAGGAACCTGTGTCAGATAGTCTCTGTAAGACCTGAGGTTGCCAGCTGGGAAAACTGTGCCAAGGATGAAAAGTGCATGGCGAGGAAGATCTCTTACTTCATCCAGAAGACCCTGGCCCAAGACTACCAGACGGCAGTGCGTAGGGGCAGAGCGGAGGGGAATGGTATTGAGTTCTTGGAACTTGTGATAATCTCCTCCTATGCTTGTGAAATCTGGTGAATATGTATGTCTGTGTGTAATAAATATCCAGCTCGTTGAGCTCTCGGTGTCCGAGTTAGGAGGAGCGATCCCCCTCGCACCCGGCGCTGCAATAAACATACCTGCATTATAACTCTTCATGAGTTATGAAGTTCTGTTCCGTAAATCATTACCCAAAGACAGAAATGGAATTTCAGTCTGGACTGTGTTTTTTCATGTTCTTCCCCACACATACCTGTAGTGTGACTTCTTATGCAACTTTAAGCTAAAGCCTGGCTCAAGTTGGTGCTCTGCATGCTTCACTCCAACAGTTCTAAAAACAGTTAAAAAGATATTAAACCCCAATCTTGATTAACATTACTGCCAGTGATCCTCAAAGCTGTGAAACTATTGCCTTCCCCATCTAAGGAAAACCCTGCTGAATACCTATGCTCTGACCCCAGCTTGAATGGAAAACAACACACGAACAGCCTGCAATAGGCTGGATCGTGGCATAATGCCGGAGCTAAAAGGCCAGAGCCTGTTCTCTCTTTTGTGCAAATGAGATTGGGGAACAGAGGAAAGGGCTCGGGAGGTAAGTGACACTATGATAAACTGGCCCTGTAGGAGGATTTATTCACTCCCAAAAGCCCAAACCACCCCATCTGCTGCCTCTGGAGAAAGCACTGAGCCACTTGATCTCTGAACCTCTTCCAGCAGCATTTCCCCTTTCCCTGGAAAGCTCTCTGTGGATTTTGCTGACTTGCACTCTCTGCAGCCCTCCCGCCTCCAGTTTAACATTCCAGAACACCAAAACATCTCCCGTTCAAATTCTTATCCAGAAATTGCTCTTCACAGATAAGAAAGTCGCAGGCGATTCCCCCGCTTAGACTAAATACAGACTGTGCATCACAAACTGTTTTAAGATACCAAATTACTGACAACATCAGGGAGAAGGAACCATGTAGGCATTTCATCTCGCTAGAGAAGCATGGGGCTTTAAAACCCTTTTAAACATAACCATTGTAAAGCCACACAAACTCAGCTTTTCCCCAGGGGTGAATACCTTGAGGAGAAGGATGGACCAGAAGTGGGCAACCAGCTGCCGAGACATTGTTATAGGTTACCAACAATATTAAGTTCTACCTCTGGATGACATTCCCATGTTGTCTCGAATTTTTTCCATGTATCCAAGGTTTGAAATGCTTGGACTTTGTGGCAGGAATCTCAGGCACACGCATGGCAGCAGTGTTCAACAAGATACAACCCTGATCTCAAGATGACCAAGCTGATCATACTGCAGCCCTCTAAAAGCCAGGCAGCTATCATCACTGTTGTTACAGACCTGAAAACTCACATTTACTTTTAGTGAGGAACAAGAAAAATTGAGTTTAAATACTTTAATCCACACGCTTTAATCTACAGAGAAATAACAAGACAACAAAAAGATGCATTAGGAAATTCAGTAACAGAGTCAGTGCTGTGAAAAAAACTGCATTTACAAAACTCTATGAAGAATATGGAGCAAATGTTACTCAGAAGAGCATTGGGGAGCTGAAGTCACAGAGACAGGCCATGTTACAACTGACTGAAGATGAGTTTTCTTCAGTTTCACCTGCGTAAGTGTGGAGTACCAGCACAGAACCAGGTGGAGTTCTGTGATTTCACTGGATTTGCAGCTTCTTACAGACTGAACCTGGCCCAAATAATACACGTCACCCACATGTAATGATTTGAGCAAACGTCACAATTACAGGGGGCAATGGTATCATCAACCACTTCAGAAATACTGGATGAAGCCAGTGAGGGTTCAAACAGAGCAGAGGCTTTTACAAGACATTCCACAACCACACTTCCTGTGCCTACACAGCAAATGAAGAACATGCTGCCCAGCTTTTATGACTAATAAGAGTTTTACAGGGATACCTCCTGATCCTCTCATTTCAGCCTGCTGCCTTTTAAAAAACAATGGGAAGCAATTTGGGATTTGAAAGCATCACCTGGTGTCAAGAAAAAGAATTAGCAAATGTTGACTTTAAACATTTATATTGAAGCTTTGATACGCTGTTGGCTGTTATTTCTTTGCAAAGAATCTCACACTTCACTGCTGTGAGCAGTCAGGTTTGCGTTGAGATTCTGTTTCCTGGGAAGAGAGGTGGGAATGGTAAGGACAGCTTCAGCTTATGTTTGGGCACTAAATAACACCTACCTCAAACCGGACCGTAAGGAAATGGCTGTTCTGTCAGGAGCACATGGATCACTCCCTCCTTACTGTTTTGTGGGAAAATCAAGAAATACTGAATCCAAAATGCCACCAATATCAGTTGGAAAAAAACCCTAAGGTGTTATAAATTCTACTTTCTCATCTATTACTTGCATTTTAAGCTCATTTTTTCCCTATTTAGTGCAACTTCAGAATACACGCAGTAACACGTTCAATACAAATCACAAGTCACAGCATCACAGTAGTTCCAAGCTAAAGAATAACTTTTTTTTCTTCCCAACTGTTAACATGCTGGTATTTTCTTGCAAGTTGTAATTACTAATTTAAAGTTACAGCTCTTAAAAGTAACATTTTTACAGTACTCTGTCCACTAATTACTAAATAGAAGTAACTGCTATACAGATTGAAGTTACTAGCTACAAAAATAAAAATCCTTTAACTATAAAAACTCTAGAAAGAGGAGATGGCTGGAGGTACGCACTCTATAAAGATTACAACGGCGGGTAGCAGACAAAATGGCTTTTGAGGGATGTAAACTTTGGGTACAGAATGTGATAAGCTCACAATAACACTTACTCTTAAAAAGACAACTATTTTCACGCTGCAATCTACAAGCAAGTTGCAAATGAAACAGTGCAAAAAGTGAATTACATCAGTAAGGGTACACAGCACAGGAAACAAAGCAAAATGTTGGTTACATTCATATTTTTGAATAGTTAAGGACTGGATTCCTCAGCTAATGTAAGTCTGTGTAATGTCACTAGGTTTAGTCAAGGCATGTGGCTTTACTCCAGCTAGAAGTCTCTCCCTGAGATGCCCAAAACCTGAACTGTGTAATCAGCACTCTTAGTGAGATAAAAAGCTGTGATCATGCTGGGCTTTTAGAACTGTGGCCCAAACTAAGGTGAAATAGAGAAAGTCTAAATTCTCTCAATATACTAAATGAACAAGTGGTCTCTGTTGTCTCATTCCTATGTTCAAAAAGCAGCTATAATTTACCAGAAAAAAAAGTCAGAGCATTTTAAAATAAGTGGTTCACATTCAACAGGGTGAGTTAAATACTAGTATTTTTAAACCAGAAGATATCCTAGTTTACTCCTAACTGAAGGGTCAAATCTTCTTTTCTTTTCCAAAAGGAAAACTGCTAGTAGTTGGTATGGAATACAGAACAAAAAAGGCTTTTCAGTTAGAACACATGCAAAGATTCCTAAGTGTCCTACTTACCCACAGAATAACTAGGTTACAGTGGTACTCTACCAGAAAGCATTTGTTGCTAAGTAGAAAAGGCTAACTAGTACAACAATGATACCATTATGCTGTTCACAGCTAAGGTACAGTGCTTGAAGTTTGTTATTTGTTTTTTGGTTTTTAAACCAGTGAGATACAATAACACAAACTATAAAAGCTGCGAGCTTCAGTGCAACATAACACAGAACCAGAAGGAACTGGCCAAACTGAAACCAGAACCTTTAACAATCAGTTCTCAGAACCTGTGGGGAATGGGGAGGTTCCTCCCCAGCAGCAAAGAGCAAAAACTGGACATTCAGAATAGGTCAGGGGGACTGGGAGCCTTTGGAGACCTTTCTGACATCTTCCAGGTGTGGTGGTGGTGACTGAAAAAGCCAGACAAGTGGGTTGCTGGGCTAAGAATAAGCTGCATAAAGCCATTCCAATGTTCCTTTCTGACAAGCTATCTGGCACGAGGGATAAAGCGGATAGAAGAGAAGCTCACTATCCCGATTTAATCAGAGCTTTTGATACTGCCTCAAATGACATTTTTAGCTGAAAGGGAGCCAGCATAAAATGAGTAATTCAGTAACTGAGAGAAAGAAGTACTTACTGAATAGCTGTAAACACTAGCAAGCAAAATGTATGGGCAAAATGTATTCTCAATCTGAATTAGCTGAAGTTATACAGAAGAAACTTTTAACTTACTTTTGCTATAAGCATTGCCTCAACAGGATGTCTTTCTCCAAGGGTGTTCAAACAAGGTAGCATTTTCTTTTACAACCAGAAGAAACTCAAGTCTGTTTTCTGAGAGCAAGTACTTAAAGCTTCTAACCAAAGTAAATGGTGTTTCAAGTTAGCGCTCGAGAAAAGCAAGACCTGGAATAAAAAACCCTATGAAAGGGCAACACTGAAAGTGAACATACGAAAAGAATATCAAATGCATAAATTATGCTATGTAGTTCTTACATTATGAACACGAAATGCAATTCATAACAGCTGAGAAAAATATTCAAGTTTGAACAAATTCCACATTAAATTGAAAGAGCAATATTGCAATTGCAGTAGAAAACACAAGACTGTATTAATAACTGCAATAATTGCAAAGTGCTGTTAAAAGTATGCTCTAAGCAGTACTCTAACCTGCTTTAAACACCAGAACAATAGACGTACATAGAAAAAAAATTACCTAAGTGTATGCCATTCACTTCCTCAGCTGTTTCTGAAGATCATAGAATCATAGAATAGTTAGGGTTGGAAAGGACCTTAAGATCATCCAGTTCCAACCCCCCTGCCATGGGCAGGGACACCCCACACTAAACCATGTCACCCAAGGCCTCATCCAACCTGGCCTTGAACACCGCCAAGGATGGAGCATTCACAACCTCCCTGGGCAACCCATTCCAGTGCCTCACCACCCTAACAGTAAAGAATTTCTTCCTTATATCCAATTCCTGTTTAAGTTTGAACCCGTTACCCCTTGTCCTGTCACTACAGTCCCTGATGAACAGTCCCTCCCCAGCATCCTTGTAGGCCCCCTTCAGATGAAGAATGCAAGTTTGGACTTCATACACCTTTCTAAGAAGTCCAGACATGAGGAAAGACACAAAATGCTGGTGGCATTTGAAACAGTTTAACCGTGCTCTGAATGGCTGAACTGAAAACACAAAGTGAAAGAAAGCCTAAAACAAGATGCTCTGTGCACAGTTAAGCTAGTGTATGTGGCAGTAAAACTTTGGGAACTCACTTTTGAGTGCTTGACAGTTGATGTTGTTACTCACCGGTGGAGTTTACACAAGGGTATAAACGAGTGAAGACTGCCAGAGGGAACTATTCATGACTTGTCTTTCTGCAACATTGCTTTTGGTGTTTTTCCAACGTCAAGCATCAACAGTCAGGAAAAATTCCTGAGGGCAGGGCATGAGACCCAGCTGCAGAGCACCCTCTCCTGGACAGCGAACGTACCGCAGCGTTTCCAGGTTTCCAATTTCTTTTCACAAGAGCAGCTATGTGTCCTGGCTTTTTGCACCTATCATGTTACAACCGCGTATAACAGGTTTACAATCACAACCTGACAACATCAAGCAGCTGTAGCTATATACAAGTTAGAACAGTGCATTTATGCTAGCATTAGAATCTGGAAGCCCATTGCTGACATTTACTGCCTGCAGTTGGACATCAAAACAGTGCCATAAAACTAACTCAAACCAGGCTTTAACCCAATTTGGAACATCCTGGAAAGGAGGATACATAGAAATCCAAGGACAGCACGTTGGAAACAGCAAGACTGCCCAAGAGATTCCAGTGCTAACATTGTATGTTTAAAAACAACTTTTGGTCATGCATAGGGCAGCTACAGATAGTTACAACAGATAGATGATCCCATGTGTGATTGGGAACTCGACACTTCAACCTTACAGAATATTCTCCATACCACAAATACAATTTACAAGAGGCTTCTCCATGCTTACAATGGCTACATTTGCTACCTGTCATTTGCAGCAATCACTAACAACTTGGGAAACACAAGCTTCTTCACTTCCACATGCAAGAAGGGGATGATCTGTCCCATACAACAGGGCCATTTACCAGGGTTTTCCAAACAGGTGCCCAATTAGATGCTACTTTCACTTCTCCTTTGTTTCTCCAAAAGGAACCATGAATTTCCATTTCTCAAAGGGGATTTCACACCCTTTGAGTAACTGGGAGGATCTTGCCTGCACAAACATGGTACATCACTGCTCCCCACCTGGGCAAAGCACAACTGGAGAAGCCAGCCCACTCCCTGCACAAAAGGCGGCTTTCAAAGTCTTAGCATCAATTATTTTTCTTCTAGACATCAGGAGTCCAAAGAGTGAAGTTTTCGAGCAGTTAAAGGTTCTTAGGCTACAAAACAATTTGCACAATCACCTGATCAGCTTCAGGCAACTCTTTAAACTGGTTATGAATAGCTGAGATTAAGCAGCCAGTGATGTCATTTCCCTTGAGAAAATACTGCCTTTCTTAGCACATACCCTGCTTTTCCAGAGATGTAGCATTTGCTTGTAAACAACAGGTAAGAACCATAGCACAGAACTTCACTATTTTAAGGATGCTGATGGTTATATATATAAAAATAATAACTTAGCTAGTGAGATCGTTGAAGCCAATACAAATTGAAGCTTATAACTGAAAAAAGAGGGTAGTGGATTTCTCTAACATAGTATACTTTTGGGTATTCTAAATGCTTTTTACACAGTTTTTACTATTCATTTGTTGTCCATATTTACACACAATAAGTAAGTTGAGGTGCATAAAGCTAATGAATGTGGAATTTACACATGGCTTCTGCTTTACAGTTCATGACACTCTAATCACATTTTCAGACAGCTATAAATTCACTGACAATCAGTAGTATTTAAGATCTAGTACATACACTTTCTACAACAAATACCATCAAGGTAAAAATGGCTCTCCAAAGAGGATTACAATTGAAGGTTTTAAAAATACTGACTTTGCCAAGGTTTCAATAAATTATTTTAAAATATAAATAGTTCATTCACCATTAATGCAAATGTCATTTTACAATTGCTGAAAAACAGTTTCAGTTTACAAAACCTAGAAACACAGCCTACTTTACCCAATGGTATCACTTTCACTTAGTAGAAGGAAAAAAGAGACACAACCACCAAAATAATGGAGGAGTTCTGACAAAAGCAGCAACATTCAAAGTTTAGACCAAAGCTCTCATCTTCTCTTACCATCTTGGCTTATAAAAGTATACATTCAGCATAAATTCTCTTCCTACTTGGAAGATCACCTTCAGTAACTCAATTGGACTTAACTGAATTACTTAGAGACAAAGTTTAAACCTCAGCTCATAGCTCTCACCTGCTGCAGGCTTAAAATACCTACAACAGAAAAGAAAAAAGGAAGCAGGTTTTTACTTCTGTTAACCATGAAGATGTGTTCACCTGAGAAGCTTTTAACCTGAGAAGCTTCAGATACGCCAAACTGACAGTTTCCATGTATTGTTGTATGTGTTCTTAACCTGTACTATCAGTACAGGTCACCAATCTTTTTCTCACTATATATTCATATGGGAAATGAAGTTTCAGGTCCAACATGGTAACTCTGACCTTCCTAAGAGCCAGTCAGAAGACAAATGCTTCCATGGTTTTTTCCCCACTCAAATTATACACGTGAACACCAGAACTTGCTAACTTCTGCAAACTTAGCTTTCAATTGCCACACTTCAAATTGAAACGGTTAACAGACTGGCTTGCTACTGATCATTTTCAGGTGATTATGAAGCAAGATCTTTAAGAAACCCAAGATGACCAACACACACATTTGCCGATCATCATTGTTTCTCTAAACAGCTAAAAAGAGACAGCTACTTTGTCCAAGTTTTCCTCCAAAAAGCCTCCTCAAGAACTATGACACTGCTATTTACAAGAACTAGAATTAGTTTTTCACTGAACTGAAGCAGAGTCAGTCAGAGGATCATTCAGTGCAAGTCATGGTACAATTATTTTGAAGTTGTACCTTGGCTACTTGGGACCTCACGAGTATTCTATCTATGGCTTATAAAACCACAGAAAAAGGTCATTTGCTAACACAAGACTTCCAGAAACCAGAAGCATCTTTCTTGCTAACCACCTTCCCAAGAGCTCCCAGACCCTCTGCTCTCCCAGTCAAGCCTATTACATACACCCTGCACAAACACGAAAAGGTGTTTGTGTTGCTGCCAAGAAGAGATGGCAGCCAGGAGCTGGCTGTTGTCAGAAAACCAGCTCATACCCTACTCGGTCTGATTTTCTGTTCTGGGGAAAAGGGCAGGTGGAACACGCCAAACTCCAGCTGTTCCCCTTTCAAAGGGTATCAAACATTCTGCACACTAGACTGTATGAGCAGAAGATCTGATTCCACAGCAAGGGAGGGTTGAGGTATCTGTCTCTTTCCTGCCATTAGAGTAACTAACTCCTCCAGCTAGAATGGCTGGGCATTACCACAAATCTGAAAGGCAAAACAGTTGTGGTCATTCAGCTGTGGACGTTTTCATGAATGTAAAAGTATGGCTTCTTCCTCAGCACTAGTTCATTCACAAGTATGAACCTTAGGACACAAACTTTAATCTAAATTAGGTGTTCTCAGTGTTTTTAAATGAGCTGAAGTTCATCGCTGTATTCTGTTAAGTTCCACAAAATCTACGTATCTTCATCCGTCGGTTCTCTCATGTGGTCTTCCTCAGAACTGCTGGAAGTATCGTCATCTGTTTGTTCACCCGAGTGATACAGCATCAGTGCATGTGTCTTATGAGTTATGGTAACAGTGCAGGGCCCCTGAGCCCATGGCTCTCCATCCACCTGCATTGGCATCTTTGAACTCTTCAAGATCAGCTAGTATTAAATAGAAGAACACACAATCACAGCGGTTCAGAGGAGCTCTGGAGATCCCTTTTACAACAACAACATGCTGATACTGTGTATTAAAAAGTAATAAATTAGGGGAAACAGGTTCATCACCACCACTTACCCTCACTGTATGTGCCTGCCCCAGGCGAACGGGATTTGCAAGCTTCACCTGAATCTGGGCACAGTGGAAAGAACCATGAACACCAACAACCTCCAGAAGCCCATCATCGTGTCTATGAATTAAGAAAGGAGACTCTTTTTACTGATGCTCATGAGCCCTAGAATACCTGTCCAAATATTACACAGTCCTTTTACGGCTATTCCTATAGACACGTTATTCTACAAATATGTTTAAACTGTCTATTTGTGCTGGCCAGCACTGAAGAAATCCCACTGAGCAGCAAGGGAAGTCATACAGAAACACAAGTATGGAGCAATACACCAGCTGGTACACCCTATCTAACTTCTGGAGACTATGGATGTATGACTTAAGCCCCATTGTGCACATTTAAGGCCCACAGTGGATTTCTCTTCCATAAATGTGTACAATTTTCTGTCTTTTCATCCAGTTATTATTCTACAGGAAAAGCTTCTAATGGCTTAATTTTTTAGATTTTGGTAAAGCACCTTGCCCAAATATTTTTTAGAAATCCAGGATCATGGAGTCTCCCCCTCTCTCCCTCTCTGGAGACATTCAAAATCCACTTGGACATGCGTAACATGCTCTAGGAGACCTTGCCTTGGCAGGGAGGTTGGACAGGTCAATCTCCAGAGGTCCCTGAAAACCCTAATAATTATGTGATAAGTCTTGTAACCGAACTCTGAGTTATATTTATATATGGCTTCTGAAGAATGAAGTACAAGAGGGAATAACCAATGTGCCCAGCTTTTCCCCTTTATAGTATTGCTCCAGCCAACTTACTCGAGCATGGCAGTCACATTTTTGGCTTGCTGCATATTTACTTTATATTTCAACCTCTATTAAGACATGTTCTTTCATATTCTCAAATGGACATTCTGCTACTTTTTGAAGTCTACCTTTATTTCAATAGCCTCTTCAATGTTATTGCTTAATCATGCCAGACATTTTGAGAAGGTCTTAAAAAGGACCCTCATGTGTGGGATGCACTTAGGCAAAATCTCTAACATGAAGAAAATAATAAATCCTAGATAACCTGCTGCCACAAGGAATCCTTCTGACTTTCAGACAAGTCTCACTACATAAGCACAGCCTAGGAGAGAGAACTGCTTGCACTAGAAGAACTATTAAAGGCAAAAATAAGAAGATGCACTGTGTACCTTGCCAAGGGGTAAGGTTCATCACCTACTCCTTCCCAGAGCCTGCAGCCGCCTCCCCAGTATCCAATATTCAGGACAATGATGCCTTCCAAATTGGGCAACTCAATTCTCTCACCATCCAACTCTAGCTTTAAAAGACAAACAGAAGTTTATTATTGTGGATCAAATTCAGTACTTCAGTATAAGCTGGTTATTCTCTTTATGCATCTAACAGGCTTCCACTTGAAGAAAAACTGGCCCTGTACAAATAGAACGTTTTCTTCTCATACTTCAAAAAAGTGACTTCTGATTTCACAAGATGTCCTAAGCTTTAATAGATTTCTGTTAACAGAGAACAGAAAAAGGAACTCTCACTTATGTAAATCTCTGGTGTAAGGCAAATTTTATCTGAGTGCCAGTACTCGAACTCACAGAACTGAGTCAAGGGCAGAAAATAAATAGGGATTTTCAATTAGCTCAAAGACATGAATTCCATGAAGTAAGCCAGGTTTCTGTCTATCTGCAAAAATACTCCAAGTCCAAAGCCATTCTCACACAAGTATCATACAGACATAAGCTGCAAAGCTTTCCCCCTTTTGTTTCACAAGGAAAGTTTGACACTTCGCCAATTGTCCAGAGAATAAGCAAGGTAAAAAACTTACCTCAACCTTTTTGTTAAGATCTTTACATTCTTGTACTAAGCAGTCTTTGGTGCCATAGAAAAAATAAACTGCCTGTAAAAAAATACCCCAAAACAGGGAGAACAGAAAACACTGTTAGAAAAAGACAAATCATATCCAGACTATAAAATACTCATGTGTAGTTGTTATTCTGCAAACCTTATCTAATATTAATACATAACATGTTTGCACATCCTTCAACTAAGCTCTTTTCATGAGAAAGGCTACAACTTGCATAAGAAACTTGCTTTCCACATTAAAAGGAAATAGGCAATGTCTTTAATCCATTAAGTTTCTGAGCAAATGAGACATGCTAAACAAAAATTGAACAGTATATTCTGTAAGCAAGAAAGCAGAGGGCTGGAAGTGTGTTTTACCCATGGAATCCCCTCCCCAAGAAAAGCGAGCTCAAACTCTTAAAATGACATGAAAGGAAGTAGGGGAGTAAAGCAATGTAAAGCAAAAAATAGCCTTAAGTTAACAACTACAAGGAGAAAAATGTCAGTTCCCCAAACACACCTTGTTAATAATTCTGCTGGAAAACAGAGAGGGAGTCTTCTCACGATGAGCATGAAAATTTAAAGCCATGAGAGCATCAGGTCCTATAGAGAAGTAGTTGTTCATTGTGAATACCTGTAAAACAGAACTTGTAGTTATGGTCTTATTAAATGTCATTATCAGCATTTAAAAGTCACAGTGTTTAATGGAAAATGGGTAACCAGAAAACTTAGTATAAACATCCACGTATTCCACAGAATCCTTACTTCTACTTGCAAACCATACCTTTGGTTTCCTTAAGTTGTAGTATCCTTTGTTTGTTACTTGAACCTTCCATCTGAAAAACAACAGCATTACTTAGACCCATGACAGACTGTTCTCGCTTAGCATCAAAGCTGTAGTTAGGAATCTCATATCTATACTGGGATCAAATCAGAAGATTCAAATTCAGTTAAATTACAAAAAAGTTAAGCCTCGTAGAACAACTAAAGCCAGGCTAATTTTGGACCTCAGTTATTTTGCAGTTCCCTCCAGCAATACTTGTGTTTCTTTACATATACTGCTGCAACTGGGTATCAGCAGAGCTATAGTAGTATTTGGTTCTATAGAACTTATCTTGCCACTGTTACTTACCTGTCTAGTTTGATTCCATCTGCCTCCATGACATTTTGTAAGATTTGTTCTACAGGGACTTCTCCAGCATAACCTGCACCCCAGCCCAGTGTATTAGACAGGTCATTACCTGTTCCCAGAGGTAAAATTGCAACTTGTGGAATATAACGTTCTTGCCCCTAGGATACAAAACCACTGCATATTAGCTCCTCCTTCAGCACTCATTTTCTCCCTTTTATCCCCAAATGTTCAGGTTAGATAAATATCATTAATCTTCACAGCAGGTTGTTACATAGTGCAGAGCAACAGAGCTGGCAGCAGTTAGTAATAACAGATGGCACATTTAGGTACTTATTGTAGAGATAAAGCAGAAGAAGGAAATGTTAAAACATTGTGAGAAGAGAATACAAACACAATATGAAAACAATGTGTTATTAATACTGAACAGAATATTCCTTCACAAAGATGATGCTTTAGATCTAGAAGAGGAGCTCTGAACTTGGCATCTGATTGCCTGACTTGTTGCTGCTGACTTGCTGCAGCCACGGTAAGTTACTAACACTATTACTGCACATAAGCAATAATAGTTTTCTCCAGATACGTGGTGAGGGACTTTTTACAAGGGCGTGTAGTGATAGGAAAAGGAGAAATGGCTTTAACCTGCCAGAGGGGAGACTGCGATTAGACATTAGGCAGAAGTTCTTCCCTGTGACGGTCCTGAGGCACTGGCACAGGGTGCCCAGAGAAGCTGTGGCTGCCCCATCCCTGGCAGTGTTCAAAGCAAGGCTGGATGGGGCTTGGAGCAAGCTGCTCTAGTGGAAGGTGTCCCTGCCCGTGGCAGGGGTTGGAACTCGATGAGCTTTAAGGTCCCTTCCAACTCAAACAATTATGGGATTCTATAGCTCTGAGAAGTGATATGAACACTAAGAGAGACATAACATATGGGTGTGAACCATCACGAGAAACTGAAATGCTCTTAAAAGACTGAAGTGAGGTTAGGTCTGAAACAGCAGATGCACATAATGTTAGAGTATTCAGCCATGGACAGAAATTCACATACTCAAAGAAGGAAAGTCAGTATCTAAGTTTCAGAGATGCCACATGCACGCACAAATCCAACTGTCATCAGCAGATGGAGCAGATGATAATCACCTCTGCAGATCACAGGGGAAGTGACAGCAGCAGGCATTCAGAATGGCCACCTCAGCAAAGGTTTTTGCTCTCTTTACCATAGAAGGATAAAGAGTTATTTCAGATTTACTATGGCCTTTGAAATTCAGCTGCGAAAAGTACTTGCAATAAGTGGCATTATGGTTACTGTTTTTTCAAGGAGTTATCAGCTAGGTAACCTGTGTTTGAGAGTCAAGATAAAGGAAGGGAGCAAATGACCTATTGCTGATAATAAAAAGGTTTTGTGGATAATCTCATCAGCATTTATGTAACTCCAATGACTCACTTTGAATAGTTGGAAACAAAAAAGAACACAGATTTAATCAACTATATTGGCTCTGAGGGACAATATATCAGGTGCCTAAGACCAAGTAACCATATACTCACATTCATTAACCTTTATAGTTACGCTTTGTTGCATTTATACTTTATCACTACATAGAAGTCCTGATAGAAGCTCAGTTTGACTACGCACAAGGTAGTAATAATGGCCTTCAACTAAAACATTTCATGTATTAACAAAAAAGCCACAGCAAAATACCCCAAACCACCAACAAAATCCACATTTATATAAGAGGAGAAACCTTCTTCCTTTTATGACTGGAGAAAAAGTTTATAGGCAAAGCACTAAAGCCCTAATAATTCTTCATTTTTTATTTTATCATTCGGTCTAAGTAGCACTGTAAACTGCAATATCTTCCATTTCAAATCAACAGTAAACATACAGCTTAATTTTCCTTCTCTACCTGTTGTTAGCAGAGGCTACAGTAGGCTGCAGAGTGACAGCTCTGATAGACTCTTTAGAATATGTAAGGAGAAGAAGCAAATGACTGCACTCATTCATGTACTGGCAATATAACCGGTGTAGCCAGCAACATCATGAGGTTATTATACAAGATTGAGTGCACTGGGAGAAATAACTAGTCAGAGCACATTAGCAGCAGTGCCATTTACAGCAAATCTGTCTAGACAAAGAGGAAAGAACAACACATAAAATATTCTGCAGCTTGTTCTTTTCTTCTTTTACAGAAAAGAACAACTTGAAATATCATTTAAAACCTAAAGCTTTCATATTTTTCCTGAACTACCAGGGAAATGGTATGAATAAGCAATTCTGCAAATATTTCTCTCTAGGCTTATTCAGTAAAATGAAAACAATAAATGCAGGTTAAGAGATCAGGTGCAGCACTTCAGCAGCTCCAAAACTCATCTCTCCATAAAACATCTTTTAACTTAAACCACGATACCTTTATTTTCATTTCATCAATGGCATCCAGGACCCAACCTACTGTGCCATCCCCACCACAGACAAGAACCCTGACAGCGTTGCAAGGCAGCAAGGTACAAAGTTGGAGTGCTTTAGTAGGTGTGATTTTGCTCAGATCAAAAACCTAGAAGAGAGGAAAATAAGGAGTTCTCTGAGTTCACAGACCATGACTCACAATTTGCCTTGCAGATAAACAACTTCAAGAAGTTCATTCTAACGCAAAACAAAGATTCTACATTTACAATATTACATTATGAGCTGTCTTGACTTCTATGAGCATGATTTGGTTTCCCAAATTCACAAGACACCTCCAGCTGCTTCACTGGGAATAGATGCCACTGATAAAACCAACTGACAGTGTCCTAAGGAAAGTCTCTATCTTGAGGCACTATGATGAATTCTGTAGAGATGAAAGACTTCAGATATAGGTTATTTTTAAATACCCAGCACACAAAGAGGTTTATTCTTTAAAGCCTGGCTGAAATGCTTTTAAACACACACACATAGTGATTTCTACTAGCTTGTATTCCAAGGCTGTGTTTTGAAATTCAAAGGAAGAGTACTAAGGTGCAGCCAGGAAATCCAAGGAACAACTAACTGCCTTACGTCAACATCCTGGTCTATCCCTGTGGATTTTAAAGGAAAGCAACAACACAAAGCAGCAACTGTAAACACTGACACTTGCACAAGTGAGGATTTAAACAAATACAGGTTTCAAATAAAGAAGATCTGAAAGTGCCATTTTCTAACAGTTGCACATGGCTTCAAGAGCCAAACACTCATCGTTAACAGAATTACTCCATCTATTACTAGAAATAAAAACGTGGCCTGCTATCAGAACCGTAACAAACATGGCAGTGGGAGGAGCCTCTGCACTTTTGGTTTCTCTCTATAAAGCTGTTCTTTCAAAAGAACAAGCTGCATGAATTTGTTTCCTTTACTGATCTTCCATAAGATCCATATCATTGTGTAAGCAAAGCCATGTTCTACTTTAAACTTATTTTATTATAGTGGCTTTTCACTGTAAATACCTGAACAGGGTTCAGCAGAATTTTAAATTCTCCTAGTAAAGTTTCACCCATGTTGTTTCCACTGCGAGTATTGGCCAGTACAATTACTGGCATCCAGTGTTTTCTGCAGTAAGGTGCTACCTGCAAAAGGGTAGAAGTCAGTCAGACACAAAACCATGGCACATTTGGAAACGTGTACAGCCTGCCTCCAAAACCTGTTCCCTGCAAGTGTGGAAATGAGGAAGTTACTGAGGCAGTCAAAACAGAAACATAAAGGTTGAAGATTTCTGTTCTGCAGTGCCTAGGACAACAAATACTACAATGTTAGGAACCCAGTAGCAGAAAAATCACAAAGCATTCAAGCAAGGTACCAAAATCTCAGTGTTCTTTTGGAGTAACAAAATCCAAATGTATGCTCATGCTCCAACTACCATGTTAGTAAAATGACAGACACTTGAGAATCAACACTGCAAGTACTTCAGATGTACTGAAACATTCACCTGAGAGTGATTAACCTGACAATGTTCTGAGTTGAAAGTTTAATGTCTGTAGGGTTTTTTTTTTCCACTTGTTTGTCAGGGGTTCTTAAAAATATATTAAAACCCGAGCAGCAGCAGACCATTACCTTTTCATAATCAGTTCTT
This sequence comes from Psittacula echo, assembly GCF_963264785.1. Classification (NCBI taxonomy): domain Eukaryota; kingdom Metazoa; phylum Chordata; class Aves; order Psittaciformes; family Psittacidae; genus Psittacula; species Psittacula echo. Next base: position 2,677,873 of record NC_137750.1, on the reverse strand, counting down.
TTCTCTTTACGCATCTGGTTGATTGTAGACAAATAGTATGGTGGAATAATTAAGTCTCTGAACTCTCCAAACGTACACTTCTGTGTCTTTAAATAATCCACCATGCATTCATCATGGACAGTGTACTGACACCACACACATCTGAAATAAAAACCAAAAGCCATGGAAAAGAAATCCTCAAGCAACAGGCACATCGATACTGCTCATTTATTTTAGATACCCTAACTCTGAAAAGTGCTTATGTTTACATGCACCATTGTAAGTAGTATTTTAAGCACACTGGCTACAGAAACTGACATAACTAGGCCATTGTGCTTGCAAGTTTAGAAAAGCATCTGAATTCTGACAAAAAAACCCCAAAACCAATAGGTTAAAATTAACTCTATTCTTTTCAATTCCAAACCTAGGTGCTATAAACATCCTTCTGCATTGTCTGCCATACTAACAGTTACACTGAAAGAGAAGCTGAACTCTACCCATCCTTAAAGAGCACAGACGAAACACTAGAGTTCAAATTAACAGTGTTACAAGTAACATTCATTAATAAATTTCGTAAGATGTAGAATAACCCTTGAAGTCTGAAACCTAAAAGGTTACACAGTGTGGTACAAGGCTGCTGGGATTTTGTTATGCAAAACTGCTCTGCTTTTTACGCATTGTAAAAGCTGTCCTGGAAAACGGGCCGGAACAAGAGAAAATGCTGCAATATCCACCGCCAGCCTCTGCAGAATGTTAATCCTCATTTGCTACATCCAAAGCCTTGATTTAAGCAGCTGTGAAAGCTATTTTTGGAGTCCTCCTGACTAATCCAGCACACCAGAGTAGAATAATAGTTGCCCTGTACCGTGACTTCTTTCCCTCTTCTTTCCTTCCCCCTTTGCATCCAAACCCCTCTCCTTCCCTCCTCTGCTATGCACACTCTCTCAAGGTTTTGTTTCCAATAGTGTGCTCATTTTCTGCTTACTTTCCAAGCAATTTAACAGCATTACACAGACGTAAAGCAAAAGCTGGCAGAATATATGCTGGAAAGATGACACCTTTTGAGAAGGCTGAAGTAACACTTATGCTGTACCCAGGACCTAGATCACTAGCACTGTATTTTGGCATAACATGCCTGTATGTGTTATGATGACAACTTTGCAAGCCCATTAATGGCTTCTTGAATTTTTTAACACTCTCACCACAAACTTTAACAACAGATTATATTACAGAAGCTCTTCAAATTTCCCATTGGCTTTCTTTTGGAGTATTTCTAGAAATGAACTTCAGTAGCTTTAAGATGGTTGCTCTAGTCAGACTGAGCAGATGCCTCTGAACTAGAGCTGTGCCACCCAAATTGCTCAGGATACTCACTATACAAATGACAAAGGTGTTAGAACCTTCTTCAGGTCACCCCCTAAAATACACACTCTCCTGGACACAGATAGCCTTTTAAATGTAATTATAGAGTAGATAGCACATCAGTCTGGAGTAATGCAAATTAAGAGAGCAAGCAGACAGGAGATATAATGCCACACTCTTAATCTCTGATTCCAACTACCCACAAGCATCCATTTTAATTTTAGGTTCTTTGAAGTTGTTTAACAGGGTTTTACATCTGACTCCTGCAGAATCCCCTTCGGGGTAACATGCTCCAATCACCCTACGGATATGGCATCGTACTTACTTATACGAAGTCAAATTCCCCTGCAGTACCTGTAGTCGCAGAGCTTGGGCTGTGTGCCACACTGCTGTTTGCAGACCATGCAGCAGCTGCAGAGTGGGACGTTGCCTCTGATCCAGTGGTGTGGCATGGAGCTGCGGGCTCCGCTGTTGCTCATCATAATCTCCTTGCAGTGAAAGAGCTGGTCAGCTTTCTTGAGGCAGCCTTCGCTGACACGCAGGCCGCAGCAGTTGCAGAAAGCGCCCTGGAGGATGTGCTGAGCGCACACGCAGCAGTAGGAGGGCTGCCCGAAGAGGTCTGTGTAGTGCCAGTCATGCTTGCTCTTCCGAAAGATATCTCGGATCAGCATCTGCCGCCGGGACCGCTGGAAGCTGCACCACAGGGTGAGGAGCACCGGCAGGAGCACGGAGCACAGAGTCCAGACCACCAAACCGTGGTCTGTGACGACCGAGGAGGAAGTGCTGCTCCTGCTCCCCGTCCCTTCCATCCCTCGGCAGCTCAGCCTCGCCGGCCTAACCCCTCACAGCGCTCGGGCAGACGGCAGGGCCAGCCCGGCAACGGGCCCCTAGTCCAAGAAGCCAACGCGCAGCCTCATCAAACATGTTTTAACCCCCACTAGGGCCAAGCACCTCGTTGCCCCACGAGGGGCCACCCGACCTACCCGCCACAGGACGCGGTGCCCGCCGGCTGCGCAGGGCTCCTGCCGCCCGCCCGGGCCTCGCGCAATGCCGGCCGGCAACGGCCTCCTCCCGCCCGCCAGGAGGAAGCCGCCGCAGGGCCCCGGCTGCCCCGAACGCACCACGGCCACCACGGCCCCTCTGCGGGGGTTCGGGGCAACGAGACCGGCACCGCGCCGAGGCCCCAGCCCCTCACACGACCTTCTCTCCGCCGCCCGCCCGCTTCCCCCTCCGCAGCCCCCGCGGGGTCCCGGCGGCGGCTCCCGCTGGGCCGAGCAGGAGCCGAGCGGCGGCCGCGGGGATGCGCGGGGCGGCGGAAGCGGAAACGGCGGTTACCAGGAGATGGGCGCCGCCCGGGCTCGGGCCGGCTCGTTACGGGGTTATCGCGACACCGGGTCTATCGCCAGGAGCTCCACGACAGCGCGGGGTAGCGCGGCCCGCGCTCAGCTCCAGCCACAGCAGGGCGGGAGCTCGCCGGGCACGGGGCTGCGGCAACCCAGGGCGAAGGGCCACGGTGGAGCATCTGCTGCCGAGCCGGCTCCGGGCCCAGTTAGCGCACAGCCGGTTCCTGTGACCCAGCCAGAAGCGCTTCCCCTGATTTCGTTCTGTCCTCACACGTTACACGGCTCCCCTGTAGCAGTTCTGAACATAAAGAGTCGCTGCTGTTAGAAACGACAGGTTTTCGTACTTCCAACAGAGTACCTTGAACAATTACATACATCCACACCAGAGACAGAACATCTCTTGGATTTTAGGCTGTTGGGATCTGAAAACACATGCTGGAAAATGCCAGCGTGCCACAGCTTAACACCACTCTGGTTTCCAAGGCAAGTCCCATCATGGGATGCCCCAACCCCAGCATGGCCCGAGCCCTGAGCGCTTCCGTCGCCTGCTGTCGCTCTGATGAGCCCTCACACCTACAGCACACTCAGTTTCTGTCAGACCTTTATAAACGGTAAAGAACAGTGTGAGGAGCTGTGCTAATGCAGCCTGGCTAGCTAAGGAGCTGGCTCACCAGTGGGTACAGCAACTGAGCACACCCCAAGGTGTCTGCCTGAGGGGCACTCACCGGCCTTGCTCTGATCTGCTGTTGGATTTCCTGAGCCTTTCTGTTCTCATTGAGACCCACACTCTGTCACAGGTCACCCTGACTTGTGCAGGCACGGAGGCACAGGGGAATAAACACCCCCTCTTCAGGAAATAAAAAGGCCCCACTGAGGAGGGCTGGTAAGCCCTGGTGAACCCCTGAGGTGCAGGAGATACAGGGATGTGCTACATGTCCCCTCCAAAGGGGAATGTTAATCACTCATGTTTCTCGTGTGAGCCACTGATGGATCCTGACTCCCTGTTTCCTACCCTAGATTCAAAGGGACACTTCTTTTCCTACAGATCGGTGACGCTGTATGTCCAGCACAGCGCTGCGTGGAAGAGGACCTCTGCCATATTTCTCAAGGCAGAAACTAGCTGCTTGCAACATTTCTTACCCTACATTCTTACTTCACACTGTTTACTAGTAAGGACACTTACAATCCTGTTTCTTATAATCAAGTTTTCTACTACCTTGTCCTCAGAAGAATTCTGTGAGTTTTCATTTGCATGGTTCTGTTAACTCAATAATAAAAACCTCTCTGCTGTGTTTTCCAGCAGTGATAATTTGCCTTTGCTAGAGTTAAACCCCATTAATATGCATTTCTGTGCTGCAGTTTGAGACAATTTCTGAAAAAGGGGTCCCTCTGCAACAGCCTTTAACATTAACATTCAGTAATGGACAATTGTTTCTTTTAAAGAGCAATTGCTCACCTTAGGCACCCAAACCCATTGCTTCTATGCTGAATGCAAAGTGATGTGGTTTGGTTTCACAAATGTAAGCTATCCAGCGTAATTCTGAAGCCTGACGTGGAAAAAAGGTCTTCTATTTTTCTGTCCCTCAGGAACAGAGCTATGCTGAGAACGTGTGAGCAGATAATAGCCTAATTCAAAACCTCAGGCCAGATGTCTTCAGAATTATGCTATCACTCAGATTAGTCAAAGCATAAACAAACACTTGTGACTGACGTAGGTACTTCAAATAGGCTGATGCCTCGGTCAGCGCTACTCATTTTGGAACAGGCTGAGAGAAAGCAGAATCAAAATGAAGACGTTTCTTGTGTTTGTCTCCTTTTTGATCCTGATGACCACTTTTACAGGTAGGAGACTATACAGAACAAACCTGCATGTGTATGTAGAGCGGCAGAGCATGTCATAACAGTATTAGTTCCTCAATCTTGCATTTTAATATCTTCATATTTCATTTTTAACACCTATTTTTATATTGCAGGCTTTCCATTATTTGATTTTTAACAGTCATGCTATTGTATTCCATGTTTTGCTCTCCACATTACCACACTGTAATCATTTCTTGTAAAACCAAAAAGTTTAATTTTCCTAGCTTACCATTATTATTTGACCAAGGTTCTGCAAAGCAAAATGTTCACTGCAAGCTCTCCTTTGCAACGAAAGTCTAACTCATTACTTTGAATACAGTCTTAAACAGTAAAGCAGCATAGAAAGGAACAAAGAATTGGAATCACTAATGCCAGTGATTAGATGGTGCTGCTATATTCTCTCATTTTAGAGAGTAGCATGAATATGTAAGGTTTGCTTCATGCAGGCAGAACTAGAGAAAGCACAAGTATAAAAATGGTTTAAAATTCCACTCATATCTCCTGGAATGCAATATCCCCGGGGAAGGGGCTGTAATGAAAGAACACTTTGTATACAGACAAAAATCAGGTTTGGAGACGTTTTGTTTTACAACTGACAGATAAAATGTTAAGTTTTTGGTAATTTCAGAGCTAATGTCTGTTCTTCTATCTTTAGACACTTCCCCAGTTTTGGCTGGAAAAGATGCCAAACAGATTCTGAGAACTCGCCGCGGAGACAGACCGAGAAAAGCTGGTTTCCCTGATGAGCCAATGAGGGTGATTTATGACTTTCAGTTTTAAATTACATTAACTAAAACCCCCACAACACCAAAAGCCCCAAAACATTTGTGCTTAGTATTAGATTTATAGAGATTTAACTCCAAGCAGTATCTTATGAATATCGCCCTTTTAAGCAGCTGAGTTCTTCTGTGAAATATTAAAGCCCCCCTTTACATTCTTCCAATTACTGTTAAGCAGCATTCTGCAAGCGCTGAATGTTGCTGAGGAAATGTACGTTTGCAGAATGTGGAAATTATTTATCACGGTTCAAAAATGTCAATTAAATTATGGAGAAGAAAGTGGCTTTTCATTTATAGAAATGTGGATTTCATCAGGTTGTTTCTGAAGAACTAAATAACAGGAAATGTCTTCTGCTTACAGCACATTCTGCACTCAAGGCAGAAAGGAGATGTAGGTGTCAGTGGTCGGTGTGGAGATTGAGGTAGTTCTCAGTTAGCTTTTAAAATCACTTCTTTCACTTATTTATGGATGCTACAGATAGGATGGTTTATTATGATATGGTGGGAGTTCTCAGTTGCTAGCTTAAGGCAACAGCACTGGTATTGCATGAAATATTTGTATTTATTTCTAAGCCGTATTACAGGAAAAGAAAAAGAATTAAAGAACCTTCTGTTTTACTTGCTTTGACAAGATGTAACATATAATTCTGCACTTCTCAAGAGCTACTTAAGGTATTTTAAAATTACTGCCTATTTTGGTCCAAAGTAAATAAACTGTGCTCAAATGACATGGTTCTGAAGAGGCAAAACCCACAGAAGCGAGAAAGCTCACAATAGAAGGTGCATGTGTGACAAATAGACGTGTGGGGCTCAGTTTAGCAAGGTGCTGAACACTTCTGAACTCTGTAGGACATGAGGAGTGCTATGTACCTTGCAGGATTGAGCTCAGTGTGTGCCAGGCTTGTGGAGAGAGCTCGTGGGCTTCTCTTTCCAGTGGTTATTGTACACCAGCCAAAAAGAATCCACCTGGCTGTGTGCCACTCCTGATGCACACGCTTCTTTGTCAAGTGTGATGGCCACAGCAAGTCAAAGCTGTCACAAGGATATCACATCGTGCTGGTTAACAATCTTGTACAATGAAGACTGTATAATAGAGCCAAAACCACACAACACTCTTAGTCTATGGTTTAGTTTTAGGTAGTCCTGTGAAGAGAAAGGAGTTGGACTCGATGACCCTTATGGGTCCCTTCCAATTTCCCTTCCATATTCTGTGGTTCCGTGAGTCTAGGTGGGGAGTAAAGGGAGCTAGGGCTAGAAAAGTGATCACTGACCTCTGCTGCTCTGTCCTCACCACTTCCACCCTACCACGATCAGTAGCAAACACTTTTTGAGACATTCCAACCTTCTTTTTATTTCCTTTTTCTTTATTTTCTTCCCATACAGCAATGCTGCCTTCCTGTAAGAAAACCCAAACAGAAGAGTATTTGTTTTCCTCACTAATTGTCAAGGTTTTCAGTATAAAAGGAAACATCTACTTCTAGAAAACCTATCCTCCCCTCCATGAGGAACTTAGGGTTTTTCCCTTGTGAATGAAGGTGCATGGCTCCTCTATCCCTGTGCATAGTTGTGCCCCTGGCTCTAAGAGAAAACCTGCTTTTGTATGGATTCTTTGTAGCAGAATGAAATGAGTGCTGGGATGAACCCACCTCTGTTCATCTATTTTAAGCAGAAGCTGTTTGTACTAGGCCAGATCATGCTGAGTTGGGGAATTTAATTTGCAATTCTTTGTGACACTGTTTGCCTTCCAAATGCTGTTTCACTCAAAAAGCCTGTTCAGTTACAGACAGCAAGATCTGCCATTTCTGATTATTTTTAAAGTGTCATTTATCTTATCAGCATGTTTTAATCTTATTTTGACTGAGACCCTGCTTTTAATCCTGCAGCATCCTATCAGTTATATAGTTCTGTTCTCCACAAATTTGTAACAGTCTTCTGGAGGGATTTGAGCCAAGTGTGCCTGTGCTGCCAGGAGAGAAAGCACATTAAAAAGCAGGATACTAATGCTTCCTGCTGGCCCCCAGTGTACCAACCCTCTGGTCAGCACAAAGAGCTGGATCACAGCAGGAATACTTGGCCAGTGCAAAGGGTTTACACTACAGCTTCCAATCCTGCAACATCTACTGTGCAAGGCAGTGGGGGGATGATATATATGAAAACCTGTACCCAGTGTTCACAGAGCTTGTGAGCCCCCAGGCACTGGGGCTGTAACTTCTTAAAAGTAAGTTTTGTTCTGATGCAGATCTAGTTTTTGGTACACAGCCCACCTCAGTTTGGTAACTCTTTGCTTACGCCAACCCCCCTATGAATTAGCATGAGAAATGCACATTATTTTATGGCTCACACAAAGACCAGTCAGCACTGATGCACGCTACTAACTAGAACCCTTTGGTGTACTGCCATATGATCCTGTCAGGGGTTCATGGTTTTTAATCAGCAGGAATCTATTTTCAAAAGAGGCTACAACAGATCTATCTGTGAGAATCCTTCTGTACCCTCAGGACCAACAGAAGCTTCTGTGTCTCTATGCAAATAAGAAATGTGTATGCAGAATCCCTAATTTATGAATACTCTAAAATTCTTGCTCAACACTTTTACTGATGTCAGTCAGTAAATACTGCTAGGTTGGGGCAAGCTGACTGGCATCACCATTTCACTGTATTTGATGATTTTAAGGGGTAAATTACTTGCTCATATATAAGGTTCATTGACCTGACATTAGACTTGAGTGATCACATAATTAAATTACTTCTTCTTGTCTTCGAACAGGAGTATATGCTTTACCTCCAGCGCCTGGAGCAGAGAGCAGAAGAACAATTCCTTGAACACTGGTTGAATCCACATTGCATCCCACACTGCAACAGGGATCTGGTGCATCCAATCTAATGGTCTTGCCTACCCCACAAATGGTAGATAGATTTCTTTTGCAGTGCCTGTTTCTTTCTTTGTAATAAAGGGCAGAGTCACAAACAGGAAGAGGAGAGAATAATCAGGGGCTGGAGGAAGTACCTTGCGCTAAAAGGTGTCTGGCAACAGATTAGTGGCAGGGAACACAAGTGTCCTTGGCATCAACTGTGTCACTGCAGTCGGCTGCTGTTAATAAAACGTGTGGTTATCAATTTCTGTGCTACATGGATCTAAGTTGGTGACCACAAAACATTCTTACTAATGTTGCTTCAGACTACTCCTGTTTCTTTCCTGTCTGCTTGTGCTCCTTTTCCAACTCATCTGTTTAAGTCTCGGACTTGTTCACTTAGCTCTCTGGAGGACTGTGGCAGGATATGTAAGATGCAGTCTGACCTGCTAGGAGCTGAGCCTGTTCTGCAGTATCTCAGCTGAAATAATTTGCTGGCTGCTGACTTTTTAGATGGAATTCACTATTTAGTACACATTCTGGCAAACATTAACATGGAACGTTCTCACAGAGCTTGCATGGGTTATTAGTTCCGTGCCTGATTTTCAACATCAGTGTAATAGACACCCTCATTTGCTTTATTGCCTCTGTTTATCACATGCATCATAGAATTCAATGGGAAAATACGTTCCAAAGCACAGCTCAGAAACCAGGCACTACTAACAAGCCAATCAGTGACAAAATGACACATCCCAGTAGTACTCCACGCACACTGGTTTGTGATATGGTCATCCTTTTTCCTTGTGTGTTTTGCATGGAGCATCAGCTTGTTACTACATTAAAAAGTGGGATGCATTGAGGTAAGGAGTATAAAATACAAGTAAACTCTTCCAATTACCCAACAGCCAACATGATGCCAAAAAAGAAGATATACTTACATCTGTAAATGCTTATAACAGGATGAACCTTCCTTCTGAGATTCTTCAAACAGACGTGAAATTTGTCAACTGGGATAAATCTGAATCATCACCATAACAGTGATGCCGTATCACTTACAGTTAACCTTATGACATGCAAGTTGCAGGTTTAGCTCCATACTTTCAAAACCAAGTAAAACAGAGACGGTGTCTGTCAGGGCTGATCTGTTTCAAAGACAGAAAGCTTGTCTGTTTAATTTCTGCTATTTATTTGTATCTGTACATATCTAAATGCCTTTGATGCTGTGCTGGACTTCAATGGAGCTCTGTTAGTCCACAATAAGCCAAAGGTCTGAAACTTATTTAAAAACAAAAACACAAAATTCCCAAACCTTACTCCTAGGAGGCAAGTTGGCAGATTTCAAAACATCTTCCAGCTGAGGCACAGTTGAAAGCTGGCTCGCTGACTGTTGGAATCCTTCGCTATAGCTGCTCACAGGCAATTGTGAAGAATTCATGTTAGAGAAGTGCTTAAATGATTTGAAGCCCTTTCTGTTATTAGCAATGTCAGTGACATTAGTCATGTTTTTAAATGATATTTTCTTTTTTCTCTGCAGATCTCTTTCTTTTCACAGATCTCTTCATGGCCACTGAAGAGGATATATACCATGATTATGTTAAGGAGGAAAAGATTATTCCTGCATTGGCTATGTGCTCATTGTAGAGCTGAACCTCTTTGCAGTGCAGTGCAATCCCAGTGATAGAGCAAAACTTCCAACTGTAAATGGAAGTTTTATGGTATAGACCACCATATATTTTCTACCAGTAATGACTGCATATTTGAATAAATAAATCAAGGGTCTCCTCTAGTACACCACTTGGAGTACAATGTTCAGCTGTTGGGCCCCCAACATCAGAACAAAGACCTGTTGAAGCAAGTCCAGAGGAGAGGGAATTTTTACAAGGGCCTGTAGGGACAGGACAAGGGGAATGGCTCTAATCTGCCAGAGGGGAGATTGAGATGAGCTCTTAGGCAGAAGCTCTTCCCTGTGAGGGTGGCAGAGAAGCTGTGGCTGCCCCATCCCTGGCAGTGTTCAAGGCCAGGTTGGACAGGGCTTGGAGCAACCTGATCTAGTGCAAGGTGTCCCTGTCCATGGCAGGGGGATGAAACTGGATGGGCTTTAAGATCCCTTCCAACCCAAACCATTAGAGGATTCTGAAGTACGGGTAAGAATAAATCACTGATTAGTGCTAGAGTATGCTTTTTAAGGGTACAGCTTCAGACTGTCTGAAGCAGAAGAAACTTAGAGGGAGAGGTTCATAGAAAATTGGAGATGTAACCATGAAAAGAAGGCCAGCTCCTAACTTTGGAGGAATCCTTAATTACAGTTTTATAGTTTAAATAACAGTATTGTATGAAGACATAACATTTATGCAACACAGATCTATGTTTAATTGCCTGATGATTATTTCATGTATTGTTTCATAATAAAAGCTTGATGCAATCCGATTTTCAGATGATTTTTTTTACCTTAGTCTCCCACACAAAAATGACTGGAAGTGAAGCTTATTACAGTGAAGTACCGAGGAGATGTCAGAGGACTTTCCAGGATCAGCAGCTGGGAAGGACTATGGAGCAGTCTTTACCATTTTGTAGTTTCTCTGCACAACTTTTCCCTTTCCTTCATAATTCTGCCAGGGCAGGCACATGTATGCAGCCATTCCTTTTCTGCCTGCGTGCCTTTATAACTTCTGCCTTGGTATCGAATATCTTGTACAATCAGATGGTAAACATATGATACCTGCAAAACAACATGAACAATGTCTTGATGGCTCTTACATGACTGTTATGATCTGTAATGGCAACAGAATTAGTTATGAACGAAACTTTCAGAGCTCCTCACTGCAGTTGCACTAAGAGCCTGAGGACTGGTAGCGAAATAAAAAGCAATTTTATGCACAGATATAAGGTAATTACTGCTGCATTGGATAGACTGAAACAGATCAATAGTCCTTCTAGTATACTTTCCTTTCAGTAAGAGAGCTCTCCCAGATGACTCCAAGGAAATAATTTAAATCTCAAAGCATCAAAGGCTTGCTTTCCCCTGCTGTCAAGATGAAATCACAGATTAAATCTGGGAGGGTAAAAACATATCATCAGGCTGCTATTGTGTACTTCATTCATAATACTTGCAATACATAGATCTCAATTTGCATATCTCTGCTGAAGTTAAAGTCATTAGGTGAAATCCTGGCTCTGTTTTTTCTTGCACAGTGAAAAGTTCATGCCAAACCCAATTATGCCAACTTTCACCCAGTGAAAGCAGATGAAAGTATTTCTCTGAAATACAAGAACTCCCACCTACTTATATTCAGTCATGAGTTAGATAACTAGTAAGGTTAAATAGTAGCTTCTAGGCCTACCTCAGTAACACTGAGCTAATCCTGAACTGACCATAGGAGTACCTCCTGGTCCATCAAGACAAGAAAAACAGCAGATGCCGTATAGGAAAGTTTGAAACATAGAGAATAAAGGGAGAATAAAGTGTAATGAAAGAGAGAGAGAACAGAAATTATGAGGGTAAAGAAGAAAAACCCAGACTAAAGCCTATCAGTGCCTCTGTAATCATGAAGAATACAATCCAAGATATTTCTTTTTAATATATTCAGCTCTTCTGCTAGATTTAAGAAGCCAAGTCCTCCATTCATACAAATTAATTTGGGCCCTGCAAATAAACAGAGAATCACCCTTCAAACTACCCGAGAGAGACAAAGAAGAGAAGGCCAGCATAGCACAGCACACTTACATATATTTGCTTAACACTGGCAAACACTGAAGTCTAAAAAGAGAGGGATGGGACGAGTGTGACTGCTTTAGACTACTGCAATGGATGTAGCACCCCCTCACCCTGCTTATTATACATCTCTGTATGTCCATAACAAATCTATAGTGTTTTACATGTGATCCACTGGACTAATAAAAGAACAGCATCTTAGGGTCAGGTATAAATAAATTAACTCAAGCATTTATTATGACTCAGCAATGAAAACACTCATACAGAATTAGCATAAAAAGTTAATACTGCATAAACATCATATTTATAGCTACAGAAGCTACGTAATAAGCTTTTCTCAGAGTCCTTCAGTGTGGCTGCTCTACTGTGTTTTGATTCTTACGCTTTACTCAGATCTTTCCTTCAAAGCCATGCTGTGCTTGAAATCTAAAGGGGAACTAGATCAAGTGTTCAAGGTCTATTTGGAGGTTTATTTTTGTCCATGTCTAAAATCTTGGGGGAAAAATGCTAAACTTCTATATATGCATGCAAACCATGGGCTTCCCTATAATAATCTATATGGCATTATGTAATCAGAATTTGCATATGAAAGCCACGAGAGGGCTTAATATAGATAAAATGAGATGAACAAGTGTTGTGAAAGTTGTATACTGAATGGGAAAGCTAATGGCAAAATAGTTGATTTCAAATGCCCTTACAGAAAAGGATTACAAAAGACTTGGGACAATCTTTAATCTATGAAGCAGATAAATATATCATTAGCTTTAATCATTGCTTTGGTTTATATTCAGTGTCTGCTAATTTTGTTTCTTCTCATCTGAAAACTTGCCCACTAGATGACACTGTTTCTGCATATAAGCGGCACCACAGCTCTCAAACGCTCTTTGACTCAAAGTACTGCATCCCTCCTATTCCCTGCCCCTTGTTTTTTACTCCTTTTCTTAAAGTGTTCGGCTCAGATGAGTGAAATAGTCACCTCTAAACCTTAAAAACCCCACCAAACACCAAAACTTTAGCAAATGGCCGATTTTTAACCCCTTTGGATCCAACACTGATGTGAACACAGATGTTAGTGTGGAGTCTGCATGGTTATGTGGGTGACATGGTTCAAAGTTTCTACACAGCACATTGGAATGGTGACTTTATACTCTCTGCCATTCAAATGCAGATCTGAAGAAAGGATTTTGTGTGGCTGCAGTTCTTCCGTCTCAGAGTAGGTCCCATTTGACCTATCTCCAGTAACCCCAAAATGTAAGCTGCAGACTAATTGGTAAAAGCATCGCTCTTTATGGCATTACATTATCTTATTATATTTATTATCTTTAGCAGATGAAGGGACTAGGGGTTAGGTGCAGTATAAACCTGTACAGACAAAGCAGACTGTGCCTAGGGCCCAAAATGTACCACCCTATAAAGAGTACATAAGTAATATCAAATCTAATTTAAATACACATAAACTCAGGGAAAAGAGACAAAGGCTGGCATTTTTGAAAGCATCAACTTCTTCAGCAAGGCCAAGACTAAAAGATTTTATCACAGACAGATAAATAGTATATGAAGGAGTTATGCTGTTGCCACTAAGCAATCTGGCAGTTCAACTAACTGGCTGTTTCTATGAGACTGCCTTACCTTGCAGGAGACCATGCACTAGAAGTACTTGGTTATGAAGACTGGAATTTCCAGTCAACCACTTGCTTTATTCAAAATTCACTTGCACAGAGGTGAAGGCAATTGGAAATGCAAAACTTGAACTTACCAGTTTGTAGTTTAGATGATAAGAATATTTGCCCGCTTCTCATGGGGACTGAAGAGTGTACTTTCTAGTCATGATGACAGCACTCCTTCTCTGGAGCATTCTGAAAAGTGAACATCAAAGACAGAGACAAAGTAAACAACCATAACAATCTGAAATGAAAGTGTACGGAAATGTTTCCTTGCAGTACTTCAGGGCTTTCTTTTTGCCATAATTGCAGCCTTCTTCTGAATGTTGGAACCTTGTTTTGAACGAAGACTTCTGTTACCTATCTTAATGAATGAATGCATAAATAATGGAGTGAAATTGGATTGACTGAATGTGATCACTGCGGTAGGAATCCAGTTTAGATTCTCAGTGAAAGTTCATTTTTAATGACTGAAGAGATGAGCGTGTACTTTGGGAGGTTATCTGAGCCTTTTATGGTCTACAAAGAGTAGAAAATCTTGTGAGAACTGTGTGTCTTGAGATTTCTGGTACGTGCTTGGAAGTGCTGAGTGATCTGTCTCCTTTCTGGCATTTTAATCCTTTTTCAGGTCTGGGGGTAAAGATGTGCACTGAAATGAAAAACAGGAAAAAGCAGAAAACGTTCAATGAACTCTGAGCTAATACAACTATCCTTGTTCTATCAAACAGGCATGTCCAGCCCAGTGTAAGGCTCAACATGAAACCAGAATTTTGAAGCACCAGCATTATTTCAAATCCCATGCTCTTCTTGGTCCTGCCTGTCTTTTTCAGGATGTTTCAGGAAGTGATGATGAGTTTAAGTACCATTCTTTTTCCAGGGAGGATTTGGATCTAAATGTCCATTTGGGCATTTCTTTTACGCACAGAGCATCATACACATACCTTTATTAAACTGAGTGAGCCAACATTAAATACAAGAGATCTTGGACCAAAGATAAAGTGGGGCAGAATATTGCTTCATTTTGAGTTTTTCAGAATAAAGAGTAACTACTGAGTGGCTTCAGAAATCAATTTAGCACAATGCTCTAAATATTCAGAATACACTTGGCTTAAGACATCTGCTCTTGAACTCTCTTGCCGTGACTATGAATATGTACCCATTGAGTGTCTATAAAACTGACACAAGAATCCAGTCTACAAAATGCCTGGATTATCAGATCCATAGCACTTCTACTCTCCAACAGAGCCCAATATTCCACTTAATGCAATCAGGATGTACTTCTATATACTTCCCATGCACTGTATAGGATTAGTTCCAGCATCAGTAATAAACTTCAAGCAGATGAGAAAAATTATTCACACACATAATTATTTGCAGAATATGAGCTTGTCCTGGTTATTTAAGATAAATGGTTCTAGTACATAGATTTACCCGGTTCAATCAGCAGATTGCTCACATTTTGGTGGGCTCAGTTTTACTTTTGGCCAAACCCAGGCCTAACAGACAATGCTCAACTACTCTGAGTGTTGTCACAGCCTCTATTGATCAGCTAGAGACACAGTCTAAACTAAACCCTGCAGAATGATGGGTTTGCTCCTGTCTGGTTGGGAGGCAATGGGCCAGGCAACGTCTATAAGATGACTATAGCAGAGCTCACCTACCTCCCAAGAGTCCAAGGTGTGATCAATGATGAGTGATTTAAATAAACAGGGTTTGCTGCATAGCTGCATAGAAAGAAAAGCCAAAAATAGAACCAAGCCTTACCAGTAATAGGAATGCAAATGTAAATGTAAATAAAGCATACTTAATAATGAACAATGATGGGATTTATCTGCTCTCTTTCTAGGTCATGACTGCTTTGATCCCAAACAAGATTCTCAAAACAGGCATTCTACCAGTGTCCATTTCTTGTCACGGATTATTATCCTCAGTTATCATGCAGAAAGAACAATTGTGTAGCACTGACATGGCCATGTTCCTGTGTTCATGATACTTTGAACATTTAACTCCTGTGGTTGCAAAGCATCCCATGCTTATGAAGTTCTGAATTTCACTTGCCAGCATCTTTGTCCATTGCTACCCAGACAGCTATGCAGGTGCCCACGGAACATTTGGGATGGAGAGTCTTCACCTTCCAATCATGGAGCAACAGCAACATTTTCCTGTAAGCAAACCTTGACTAGGATGTGGCAGATCCTTCACAGCACATGGTTTGGCCTCACCCAGTCTGGCATAAGTACAGAACTCCCTCTGCTTGCCCCAGCTCATTCCCACCTGCTCTTTGCACCATTGAAGGATTGTTTCACAAGCACAGCACCAGGCAAGAAGTCTCCATTCCTTGCAGAGCACGCCATGGATCCATTCCCCCAGGAGACCCTCTGCAATCATGGGCAAGACTGGACATTCAGATCATCATGAGAAGGGTACGTAAGCCCACAGGATTTTAAACAAAGAAGGTAGTTTTACCTCACACACACACACATCTAAAGTGTGAAATTAATCCAGGCTTATAGCATGGCCTTCCTCTCCATGTTGCCTATAAGTCATCAGCAGAGCACGTTTTTCCTGGAAAAAACTGATCAAGGTTCTGGGAAAAAACCCCAGCAGTATAAAGGAATGACTAACACAGAGTGTCAGCCATGGGGAAAGCTGCACAAAGGTTTTGTGCTCGATTTATTGGTTCCATGGCACGCACAGGAACAGCCCTGGACTCTTGTTATCTGTAGGGAATGGAACAGTCCATCAAAACAGCTGTTTCTGTAGTCAAGGAAGAAGACTAGTACAAGAAATTTATAGGTCCAATGGAAGACTCTTTAATTTACTGGGAAGTGACAAGGCCTCTGTGGCCAACCTGTGTAAAATTTACTCCTTTATACCTTAGTTACATGCCATTGAATATTTACTCTAAGTCTGCGGGTATATTTATCATTCATGCAGCATCCTGACCCATCAAAGCGCCCTACTCAGGGTAGGATGTTGGATTCCTCACCTTTCTAAAAACGAAACTGCAACGACTTAAACCCTCCCCACACTTTTGATATGTTCACAAAGCAAATCCTTCCTGAAAGCAACTGACAGGTAGTTAAGGCTAAATAAGGACAGAGTTCTGCACAGCAAACAAAGAGTATTATACTCTTGTTCACACACCAGCTAGACCTGTGGCCAATAACCATATGTATCAGGAATGGTCTACAGCAGTACTGTGCAGCTGTAGATTTGATTTCTTTCTAGTCTATAGAAGGTTATTCTGTACCATCCTGTCCTGTATTATCTACTGGTACTATTTTACACTACAGATACCCTGTATTATTGTATGAGTTGCATTTCAAATAGGTGACTATAGAGGAAACTCTCAGACTGCACAACAGCTGAACACCATGATTCACAAGAATGAGAGGCCTTGAGCCTAAAAAAGAAATAATTTAAAAATATGATTAAAAAAAAAATAGTAAGGGCCTCATTCTGTAAAATATGAGTGAGTGTTGCCCATGGAAGTCCTGCAGTGAATCCCAGCCTTCCACAGGAGTAAAGAGGCTATGGTACATGGTACTCAAACAGGTTTGTTTCTGTTGTCACCACATACAATTTTGGTAACTCCTAAACATGCTCATTTCCTTGCTAACATAGAAGGGGATGACAGGTTGGTGTTAAGAATACTCTCTGGGATGGATCAAGCCTGAACTGCTACTGGTTATCTCCTAGAGTAGCATGAAGAAATCAGAATCTCCTCTTCCATTTAGAAAACATGGTTCTAGCCCCCATGGACACAAAGAAAAGCTTGAAATATGACTTTGGTACAGCAGATTCTGCCTGCGGCCTTAGGGAGGGGGCAGTTCCAAACACGACACACCTTGTTCTTTCCAATTCTGATGTTTATTGGCAACTCTAAGGAGGGCCAGGCTAAAGCCTGAAGGCAAGAGCAGCACGGGACACCATGGTAGGCCAGAGCTTGCTTTCATTCAGCCCTGCCATCCAGGCATGTACATTTATTCATTTTCCAATTTGAAAACCACAATTTTAGGCTCACAGGCAACAAACTTCATTTCAAAGCAAATCACATAAATGTAACAGATTTGCATCTGTTTATTTTTATATATGTATGTATCTACAGATATTTTAATGTACTCAAAATGATAGAAATTAAGCTTATGTTTCAGCAGTGGATGGATCTGAATCGCATTTCAGCATCCCAGCTGCAGAAATTAACGTCTTCAAGAACACTTTTTGCTCAGACAAATTTGGTTTAAGTCTTCAATATCTGAGGGCATTTCAGTGATACACAAAGTTTCGTCCACTTCAAATCTACAGCGAGGTGTTAATAGTTGGTATTTTAGATGAGCTATCACAACACCCAAACTTTGTTCTTTTTACTCTTCCCTGTTTACCATTAGATGCTTTAGAGCTGCTCAGGGAAAGAGAGAAAAATGTCTCCTATTTCACACTGCACAGCTGCGGCACTGCTTGGGAAAAACAGCTTAAATATTAATATGGCTTTGGGCTAACAGCGTTTCTTCAGAGGCCCTTCAGTGCAATGACTTTCAGCAAACTGAACAAGCACAGCAAGAGTCAAAGACCAAAATCCCTGCAGCTGATAGCAAGCCAATTTCTGTTTTGGTGCATGCCTACAGAACTCATTTTGTGTGATTGTATCAGCCACAGCTCTCCAGTCCAGCCTCTGGAAAGAATCGCTCAGAGATGGAACAGACCATGGAGTCAGAGTTACAAACATCTTCCTTGCCTCACTCCAAGCTTTAAGCGTGATCTGGACTCTCTCAGTTCTCTCCTCCGCACCAGCTTTAGTGAACTGGGGATACTTCCCCGTGGTTTAAGGTGCTTTTATCAGCTGCACAGCCTCCTCCTTGGTAAATTCTGCAGCTGTGCTTAAACTGCCCAGGGAGGTTAAAGCTTTCTTACCCAACACTACCAATGTGTCTAAGGCTGTGTACTGTGGTTGTCTGGTTTAGCTCTGCCACCAGTCAGCCTGTGTACCGATCATTCCAGCTGCACCTAGAGGTGACTCACCCCAGAGGTACTCACAGTGTTCCATCCACCCCAGACAGAAAGAGGGGTTCCCCTCAAACAAAATACTCCAGCAGTACATTTCCAACAGTGCCCTGAACAGAGGGCATTGCTTACACTTTGGCTGGGATCCATCCTGAGGAGGCATGGTTCTAGCACGGATGACAGACTGGGCTCACTAAGGCTCACTATATCTGAAATTCATGGCTGCCACGGGGTAGGAGGAGGCCACTTCCATCACTTCAGTTGCTCATCTATTTCCTACTTACCAGGACGACAAATGTTGAAGCCACCGAGTTCATTTATGAATTTATTTCCAAGCTTTTAATTCTGTTCCATTTGCATCAGCAGCTTTGCTGTTGAAACCACACTCTCTGAGGAGTGAAGTGAACAGCACCTGTGGCTCCAGGCTGTCAGCAGCAGGACACACACGTGCCCGGAACGACTCGCCGGAGCAGAGGGAGAAATGGATTACAGCTCAGGGTTACACACAGTAAATCACCAGCACAGAGACCAGCACAGGGACAACAGAAACAGCAGAACGTGCTCTTTTAGAACATGACTCCTATATTAAACAAGACAAGGAAATGTACGCAATGACAGCAAGGTCACTTTTTCCTTCACTGTTGCTCCAAGTTAAGCCCACACATGTGTCTCATTTATTTTCACCTTTGTGTTTCTGCTGTCTTTGTCCTGTAAGAGATGTTACAGAGCATTACTTGTGGAGAAGGACTACAAAAGATACCAGGTATGTATTAGCTCATGCACTTTTGGGTAATTTCCTTATGTTTGTGGAATCCAGTTACAGAAGTGCCTGATGTTCCCTGTTGAGACTCAGGTCCTGTTAACGGCAACCAGCGTACAAACCTCTCCCCATATAATGTTGCTGTATAGACCAACTTACTAACTCTGGACTGCACTGGCTGTGTTCACCCGTGTGGTGACAGAGCTGATTAGATGTTGCAAGGAATTGTAGTGGTTACTGAAAATCAGGGAGATCAGCATTTACCATAACATTAGCATGCAGACATCGTTCACTTATTTGCCTCACGACCAGATTTTACCACCTACAAACATCACCTCCTGATCTCCTTTGCTATCACAGGAACAATGCATGTCATTGCTCAGATTGATTGCTATTAGGCTGGGCTACTTAGCAACTATAAATACATCACCTCAACCATCCTAAAACTCTTAGGGTGAAATAATGAACCAGCAACTAAAGTATCCCAGTTCTACTTAACTTAGCACTGAGAGTTTGCATTAAACTGAAAAGCTCCATAACTGTATATCATTATTTATTAAGAGCCAGACTTTCAATAGAACCTTAAGCTAAAATTGAAGATGCAATGCTTCCGAAAATGCAAGCTCACGTTGAGAAACTGTGCATAGCTCAATTACTGGAGAGCCAACCTCCCCAAGCCCTGGAATAAAGCAGTCTGCATGTATGCGGGCATGGAAAACTGCTCCACCAAAGTTTATATAAGGAAAATAAAATCCACTATTCTAAAAGGAGTGTCATAAACTTTGATGTGCCTATTTCAAAAGCATTTGGAACAGATATTCACCCCCTCTGACCAGACAGAAATGTCTTTGCTTCCAGCTTTAATGCCAACTCCAGGGGAAAAAAAGGAATTACGCTTCCTGGCAATTTGGAGAACATGGGACAAAGTTGGAAGGAGCCCAGGTGGGAAGAAATCTGAGGGGGATGTGATGGGCACGAGCTAGGGCTTGGAAACAGAAGACCTTTGGCTGTACTTTGATTGAATCAGGTGAGGCCAGCAGGGACAAACACCAGGCTGGTTTCTGAGAGCAGAGTCCCTGCCTCTGCTCTGTGTGGAAACAGTGTCCCAGCTTTGCTCTTTGATCCTTCAGCTTAATTCAATCCAGGGACAAATCAGAGTGAAACTGGGTGTGTGCGGGTGCATGTGTGCACAACACATTTGAGGTATGCATGGAGACAATGGGCAGTGGGTGCTGCCCCTCTTCCATGTGCTGCCTGCACCAGCTCCTGTTCCTGCCACACCTTTCAGGACACACAGAGAGATGTTTTTGCAAACCCAAGTGCTTACAGAAGCAGAGGTTCCAATGACAAGAGCTGATCTTCGGGATGCCTGATTCCCTCATGACGTTGCAGTTTCACTGCGTGGTTGCAGTGCCAAGGGGTTCCTCATGAACCTGCTTGCTCTGGGGCTGCCCAGCACACTGCTTGGCTGTCAGTCTGTCAGCCCATCAGTCAGTCCGCTAACATTGTATGCTTGCCTCGGAACCACACCAGGCCATCACACCGAGTGATGGCTGTAACCCTGCCTGGCCTGTGTCACTGCATCAGCCTGAAACACCAAGAAATCTGAGCAAAGATTAGTGCAAACTTACAGATGAACCCAAAGGAAGTTTCTGTTGCTGGTAACAGGCTAAACCAAACCTGTTTATGGCACAAAATGCCCCAACAGTGAGGTGGTGCCAGACTCGGAGAAGCCCAAGGCAGCATAAAGTATTTCCTCCTGTGCTCTGAGGATCTCTTGGCCCACAGGGGCAGTGCCACAGGGATTATTGTTGGCACAATCCTTACATTCTGCCTCCAGAGCTATTGTCCTGTGCTGACCAAGAAAGGTTCGTCCTGTCTCATAAGAGGAGAGCAGATTAGTTGGCAGAGAAGGGGCAGCAGATGCCAGTCTGAAGGCACTGAACATCTGCCGCATTCTTACGTTTGTCCTTGGGTCACCTCTAGGACATATGTTATTTCCTCTGCTGAAGCCCCTGAACCTACCAAGAATCAGTAGTATGGCAATCTCCGTTCCAGCCCATACCATGAAAAATGAGAGACTGCCACAAATTCTAAGTAGAAATTTCTTTATCCTGTCCCTAAAACGAGTCTCTCATTTTATACACAAATGCCAAAAGGCTGTTGCAAAGAAAACCCTTCTGGTGCAGAAGTTTACGCTGTGTTTCATGGTTCTTCAGTTTGATATTGCTTCTACTTCAAAAACTGGGAGCTGTGCTTACAAGAAGAGTGGCTATTTTAAATTAACTGAATGGAATTAATGAGGAAGTGTCTGGTGTAGCTGTGCCTACCTAGGCCCACCGTCTGTGCGTCTGTGTTTTGATATATGGCAACAATACAGAAATACTGTATTCTGGGATGCGAAGTGGCTCAGTGGAGGAGGATATAAACCAGATGTGTAACATATCCAGTGTGCACTCAGTGTACCTCCGGTGACCTGTCTGGAGATGATACAAATGCAATCTTTTTTGGAGACAAAGAAATAGAAATGAGCTCCAAGAGCAGGGAGGGAACAGACCAGAGCAAGTCAGAGAAATGGAAACCATTTCAAGCTACCAAAAAATGAAAGGAAAACAAAAGCAAGAAAGAGCACATTTTCCCCCTAAATGCAAAAGGAGTTAAGTGTCTTTCCCCTGGGTTTTGAGTCAAACCATGAAGATATTTCTCTGCCGGAACTTCCAGTTTGTTTCACAGAATCTTTTGTTAAATTGTGTGTATGATTTATCTCAGAACACACTTACAATAAAGCCTTACTGTCACCTTAAGTTTTATCCTAATAGTGCAAGCATTTCTCATCAGCCCAGATTTCAGTGGAACGATAGTATTCCTCATGGCAAGTCCCAGCAAACTGATTTTGGAGGTTCCATCTGAAAATAAAACCTCACCTTTTTTCTCCAACAAGGGATTTTACGTTGTTAATGGCCAGATTTTCATTTCTTTTAAACCTGGACAGTCCACCGGATACCAGCCCCTACTGCAGGAGGGGGAATAAATGATCAGTGGAACAGTTCACACCCAGATTCTGCCACCCTGACTGAATGGGCTGGTTTGCGGATACAGTGATATTAACTGCTATCAGGTGTCACAGGCTCTCACCCAGTATGACTGAAACAATGGCAGAGGATGAAATCTGTGGTGTTGAGCTGTTCTGTACCAGATAACTGCATTCAGAAGGTGTATATAACCAGCTCTGTGATAAAACTGCAACAAGCATGAGCAAATGGAAAACACTGACCTGGAAGATTTGTGTCTTTCCAGGATGATCCTGCATTTTCTCTTGTTCTGTTACTGGGTTCTGGGCTCCTTTTGTCAGCACATTCTGCTCTTGTCTTGTGCAGATGTGCTGCACACAGGGGCTGTGTACACCACAGCAAAGAAAGTCACTGATGCGACAGAAGTTATTGCTGCCAATGGGTTTGAACCTGCCCACCCTGAGCAGCAGGGATGAGGATTCTTCTCCTATGGCAGAGTTTGGGAGCTCTGTCTCTCTTCTGCTACCTTGGCTGCTGGCGCAGCAGGTCCCAGCACTGTCCCTCCCCATTCCCACACAGACGGGTGGGGAACGGGTGGGCTGGGAAGGGGAGCTGAGGAATTCTGGTTTGGCACCCCTTGAGCACCGCGGCAGCCAGGCGTCAAGGAGGGAACGCAGCCGGAGCCAAGCACAATGCTAACACGGATTGCTTCTTTTGGAAAGGAGGAAACCCAGGAGCCACAACTGAAGCACTGCTCTGCTGTTGGGATAACTCAACTGTGTATATACTGCGTGTTGCCCCTAAGCCTAACAGAACTAGGACAATATTTCACTGGGTTGGGAAAGGATCTTTGGGCTGGGTCTCAGAACTGAAATGCTCATTGTTTAGATAGTTTGGAAAAATACATTGTTTTAATTTGGTTGACTGTTCTATGGAAAAGTTTGGGATGGCGTGCACATTGTGGGGAAAAGGCAAAAAAATGAGAACAAACAGGAGATGGGAATTAATTTGACATGCTGGGAGCAGGACTGCCGCGGGATTGTAGAAATCACAAACTGAGAAAGAAGGCAACACAGATAATGTGTTTGCTGCTAAAGAGATGGGCAGAGGATTCCTAGGACAAGGAGTGCTTGGAAACCCTAAGCGTACAGTGGCTACTGGGAAATGGGAAGGTGCTTATGACAGAGGAGCACAGGAGTTACCAAGGGATGTGAGAGGTTCACATCCTAGCTAGTTTCACTTGTGTGGGTTGGATGCTTCTAGTCTAATCAGGCCATCATTCAGTGGCCCTTTGGGCTGCTACTGAAAAAGTGGTTATTCCCTTCCCTCTTCCTCCAGACACTCATTTCTGTGCTCTCTTACACCAGCACAAGCATGCATGTGGCTGTGCCACCCTAAGAAACTAATTAAAAATGAAAAACAAAGCATACAACTAATGGAGCCAATATTCAGCTGGATCAGGTCTGTTCCAAAGCCGTACCAACGCTGGTGCCAGACGAGAGTGGGTGAAAAGAGTGACTGGGTGCAGAGGAAGAGGGGGGAGAGGAGTGGAACAGCCCCTTTCAGCAGCAGCCAGATTTCTGCCAGATTAAAGTGACCATGTAACCACAACCTCTTTGAGTACCCCCCTTAATTTCATTTTGGGCATGTGAAGAATCAGCTATTACTCCTACCAAGTTAAGAGCAGCACAAACAGGCTTTTATCATCTGATAGTCTCGCATTTGCTGAACTTGTGATGTGCTCTGTGCTCTGCCAGAATTTCTGGGAGGATCTGTGGCAATTATAAGAAAACCCACCTAGGGACAATATCATTCCAGTGTAAGGAGGCTGGTATGTATGCAGCCACTTTAGCAGCTCCATCTGCTATGAAAGCAAATGAACTCAAGAGCAGACAAGAACTGATATGTGAAGTTAGAGTATAAATCTGACTGCATAAATTAAAAGGACGGGAATGCAATGGATTTTGAATAGGTTCTTTCACATGATAGTGTTCTCCTGGAATCAGAAAGCAGACATTGCAGCAGAAAAGCTTTACAGTGTTCTGAAATAAATATTAGTATTTCTCCTAGCACAGAGGAGTTAAATGAAGTGGCAAATCAAAACACGTATGCGTGTGCATATACATTAGCTAGAGGTAGAAAGTGTGGACTGTAGTGAACAGGGGTCGATACAGAATATTGTCCATAGGGTATTGACAAAACATTGACTGCATGTTGCAGGTTTCCTACTTTCGCTAAGACATCTTCTTTCTGGGCTAGAACTGGCACATACCTGAAGGTCTGAGCATCCAACTTGGAATTTCAACTTCCCTATGCAATTCCCTGCACATCACTTTATGGAAAGAGTCACGACATTGTGGGGCAATGCTTCCCTCAGTCAGCAGTGAAAGGTCCAAGGGGGAACGGGGCTCTTTAGCCATTCAATTACAACGTATGCAATATCCTTGCAGATATAACAGAAGCAGAGTAATTTAGGATGAGTTGAGATCCAAGGACTCTCCTACAGGGTGTCCAAGAAGCAGCATGATGATATTTTAGGTCACTGCAATGATGACACCAAAACCAGTGCTGGTAATAGTCGCTCCATGCCTGGGCCACAAGTGACTTAGGACTATTCACAAAATTACTACCCACGTGCTACTATGAAAGTAGCCATATCCCAGAGGGTTTACAGTAAATGTTATTTTTTGCCATTTTCTTCATTTTTTGATTAGGATTTGTATAGTTTATCTGCAAGTCACAGAATCATAGAATTGTTAGAGTTGGAGGGGACCTTAAAGATCAGGTAGTTCCAAACCTCCTTTGTAGGCGTTAACTTCATATTGAATAACTAAATATTTTAAGCTTCAGCTGTTATAATTTCAGTGATAGCTCTTTTCAAGTTTGTGCTTTCACATTTATTGATTTCAATGTATTTATGAAAGAGTTCTGGACTTTTTTTTCCCCTTTCAAAAACAGCACAGACCAAAAGCACTGGAAAATGTAGCAAAATTTGGTTTTCTTGTTAAAACTGAATTCATGACGCATGTCTTCACTGAAATGATACCTCTAATTCCATACACGATGACATTGGGTAAATTATATTTCTGGTGCTAATAGGCTTTGATTACAGCTTCTTTCCCCCAAGGCAATTACTTCTGAAGCATTAACAACTTCCTCTCTCAGCTGGCCAGCTCTTCTCTTACTTGCCTCGTCCAAAGCCTGCTGAGGTTGGTTTCCAGCCCTTTGACTCAGACGTGCTATCCATGTCTCCTGATCTCCTGTGAGCCTGGGAATTACTCACCCTCTGTCTTATTAAATTTCAGCCGGCCTTGGCTATTGGCCTGCTCCAAGGGTTGCCCTGTCAGGATGCTTATTTACCTTCACCAAAACACCAGAAAGTCGTTTAAACTGAAAACATACCAGTGAGGAGGTGCACGCCAAGCATTCCAGCATCCTAAATGAAAATAATGATTTAGAAGAAAAATACCAAACCCTGCTGCAGCTTGGGGTGTCTCTGCCATCAGTAAAGGATCCAGCCAGTCATTTCATTCAAAACAAAACACAGAGCCTTTCTCCATACCCTCCCTGATCAGACCACCAAAGCACTTCGCATCTCTCTTCTGCTCACCAAATATTTTTATGATTTTCCACAAGAAACAGCCAGGCCAAAGGCTCACAACCACTGCGAGGGGCTGGGAGAACATCGTGTCTCCAGACACTGGGAAAACAAAATAAATCACTACAGGAACAACATTTTATATGGCTTGTTTTTTAAATGATGTTTTGCTATAAGGAAATGATGATCAGAAGCGTGAACCGAGCTGAGGAGCGAGCAGCTCTTCCTGCCTTACATCTTGGAGCACTGTTATTATCAGGAAAAAAGCAATCTTCAGAAGCAGCCAAGAGGTTTAACAGCACCAGCCATGGTGTTTAGAAACCCTTTCCCTTTAAGATCAGAATGTTATTAGTATAGACTGGTCTATGCTAATAAATAACATGCACAATTTTAACAATGAGGGCAGTTCATCACTGTGGTCTCTTATCTAGGGATGAACAAGATTCCTGTTACTTACAGTCTTTAAATCAAGACTTGGTGTGTGTCTGTGTGTCATGCTGCGATGTAAAGCAGAGACATGAGAGCCATTTTGAAACCACCTAGCTCCCAGGGTAACGTGAGGCTAGCAGCAGAAAGCAGGGTTAGTACAAAGTAATTAGGCCAATTTATCCAGCTTTCTGGTAAATTACCCCATTCAGTTCAGCCGGAGTGCCCTCTGTCTCCACCAGCTTATTTGAAGTTACCCAGTGTATCTTTACTCTTCCCTGTGGTTTCCAGTGTAGATGTGACATGGCTAACTTTCTATCTGAAGTATTAAAGCTCAGATATTATGGGCTGCATGGAGAGATCACTGGATGATGTTCATGGCCTGGTGGCCAGTCCCTCTCTAAAGAGTGTGCAGATAAAATACAAACACTATTAACTGAGATCACTCAGCAACATGGGTAAGAAATGTCTTCCTCTGGGACCGGCTGGCTTTGGTCCTCTCTGACCCCCTGTTCTTGCTAGTGAACCTCAGACTGTGGGGAATCAAGTACTGGGACCTTCCTGGTTTGCACTGTTGTCAAGAGTCACACAGAAGCAGCTCTCTGAAAGCAGTAAGATGTACCAATGTAAGCATTTGATGCCTTATTGCACTTCCACCCTAACCTGAGTGTCAACCACTGCCTTCCCTCCCCACAAGGCAGAACAAACCCCTATATCAGTATCTGTTTCTATTATTAATCTGCATATTCCCCCTCCCAGCATTCCTGGTCTCCTAACATTTGTCCTTGGCTACCCTGAACAAATCTGCATGGGGAAAGTTCCTGCCCCTGCTGCACGAGGCTGGTCGTGCCTCGCTGGCACAGCAGGCGCTTCGTGAGTGGCAACATTTCAATCCCACTTTATGCTTTGCCACCAGAAAGCCAGGCACACGCACTGAAATGCTGCCCGTGCATTACCACAGTGTCTTCTATAAGAAAACATGGATTTCTGCCACTAGACAGACACAGAAACTAGTAAGCTATTCCCTGCATTCCTCTATCCCCCTGGGCAGCCTGTGTAAGGGAAGCCATTGATGCCTGCCATCAGATAGACACACAGACTAGTAATAAAATACCCATGATTCACTGCATTTTTATTCCTTAGGGTGCTTCTGAAGAGGGAGCTACTGATTTCTTACTTATGTTTAAATGATTTGTGAAGGGAAAAAAAATTCTCTTTTATAGCCCCTGCCTTTAGGCATAGGGGAAACTGTTTTCTGTGAGTTCTGCATTCTGTTTGATAGACAGCTTTCTTCCACTTGCCTATCCCCACTTTGGGTGGTTTTAAGAAGCTAAAGTTTTCCCTAATCTTGTAATTTTAATCAGTTAAAAGTTGCTATCTATCAGGGGTAACATCAAACCCCTCCAGCCTCTGCATTTGCTCATTTTAGTGTGAGATCTTCCAGCTTGAAGAACGTGATCTTTAATGCCTCATCATTTATAACACCACAGCCCCCTCAAGTGCGTGCAATTACATGATAGTGCGCTACCATCATGTAAAAGGCAAATAAGGTGAAGAGAAACAAACATGCCAAGTAGTTTTCCCTGAAGTCACACAGAAAATCAGGCAGAGCCAGGCAGGAACCAGGTTCTCTGGATCTCTGGGCCTTTCAGACCTTGCCTAGCCCCTGGATATGGGGAGCCCCAGCATGTGTGCATGTGAATTGTCAGGGAATAACAGCCAGGATCTAGTTGACCTACCAGCTCTGTCCTAGGGGAGGCCACAATAGTCCCCTTTGTCCTTTGGAAGCAAGAGGATGTGCAGGTTCTGCCCTTAGCCACAGATGGGCTTGGGCACCACAGAGATAGGCATAGCACAGCAACCTAAGTAAAGATAGAGGCCTTCATGTTCAGCCAGCAAGGGGAATCCTATCCCCAAGACAGACTGGAGCCACATCATTGCCTAATGCTCTAGAAAGCACAACATCCCCTGGAACTCCCCATGGCAGGGCCCTCGCCACAGGGCATATTTTGGCAAGTGGTGTGAATATGGCCCTTCTTCACCATTTCCTTTCCATATTAGTCACATTTAGTCTTGCTTCTGGAAGCCTAGCATAAGTGCTGTGTCTGGTCAGGGAGAAAGCAAGCACAGCATTTTCTGTAGGCAAATATCCACAGCTCAAAACCACCTAATAATACGTCTCAGTTCTTCCTGACTTGGTAGTGTCTGCATTGGAGAGGCCAAGGTTTGGAAGGGAAGGAATTGGCCAGGACAAAAGTGCATTGGCAGAGCTCTGTAGAGGCACTCACGCAAATCCTGCCCACACTATATCTGGATCCATCCAGGGCTTTCATGACCACTGGATGTGCCAATCTGTTTTTAAAAGCAAACAATCAATAAAGGGAGAGAAAAAAAATGAAGTAACTGCTTGGCCTGAAGCTTGTTGCTACTCAAGAACTTCCCACATTGTGCTAAGTGAAAGTAAAGCGTGATGTGTACTCTTTTGGGGTCCAATTCACACCCAAGTTTTTGACCTCAGCAACATCTGCTCTTCCAGGGATGCTCAAATGCTCAGATGTGGCTGGTGAGCTCCTGAAGTCGGTTGGGCCAAAGAAGCAGAGTTCAAGGCTGAGCTGGCTGAGAAGTAGGTTGATTCTGTGCATTTCTCAGGGAAAGGTTGCTGAGAGAGTCCTTCAGGAACCCAAGCTGGAAAATAAAGCCGCTGCGCATGTAGGGAAGTCCTGAACATCAGCAGCGGTGTGGCAGCTTGCAGCAAGGGAAATGCCTCCACCTGGATCTGCACATGTGGAACTCACTTTCCACTGAATATCCACTGCTCCTGCAGAGGTAAACAGCAGCCCTGAAATCTGCATCTGCAGCAAGGAGGAAGCTTATGGGAGTGCTACGGTTGTTCTTTTTATCCCTTGTCTGCACTGGCAACGAACATCCAGACTCTTATCTCTGCCAGTCTGTCTTTTACCAACCATTAAATCCTCTTCATTTGACTTCACTGAATTATTTTATTTGAATTAATCCATAGACTAACCTACAAACCACCTGTGCCATCCGTGCCTCTTCCTGTTGTCTTGGTTTTGTGTTTCGTCCTTTCTCTTGAGAAGATAGCTTAAATCTTTATCTGAGTTGTTTGCACACAGAAAGAAATCTTATTCAGAGGACCTGCTTTTAGGACTGATACATATTGCAGACACAATAACTTGCATATGAGGTTTTCCTCGTGAAGGTGAAGATACAAAGAATGGAATAAAGAATTCAACATCACCAAAAATGTCAAATATCAGAAATAATTCTTCCATAACAAAACATTGCTTGCAGCAATTAACAGCATCATTGCCAACTCTTTACTCTCTAACTTCAGTGGGAACAGCCTTATTTGCACAAGGCATGATCAGTTTGTCTTTATGGGAACTGCAATCTCCTCAAGACAACCTCTTAAGTGCAAATTATTAATTCAAGGTAAGAATCTAGACTCATCCAAGAGACACAGAGACTGCCTGAAGCAGAGGTACAGGCTCTGGAAGGAGCAGCTAAACACCTCATTAACTGAGCCTCATGCCGTTTAGTCTGAGTGACTGAGTATTTCCAACACAATTGAAGCTGTGGTTCTCTGAATTAATGTTATTTTTAATAAAAGGAGGCGTTAAGTTGCCTTCTTTAGTGTGCATTGTGGAATGTTTCTAACTTCCCTACCAGACATGGCTGCGTTTGACTGATATTTGTGAGGCACTTGGAGAAGAAATGTGCTATATAAAATTAGAGATTATGCCAAACCTCAGTGTTGGATTAATACGTCTGTGTGAATTTAGAGGATGAAAAGCCACCTTCCGCTCGATGGCAGGGTGTCAAATTCCATGTTAGCGTAAACTGATGCAGACAGTTCATTATTCTCGGGCCTTTTTTAAATGCATCTTTGTATAGTGTTGATATACACTATGCAAATGAATGCACTGCAGCAAATACTAGTAAAGAAGTCACAAATAGGCAGAAAGATGCTTTATAAATTATAGAATTTTAAGGTTATTAGATTTCTTCATACATTTTGTATGTTCACCTGAAATTGCAGAGCAAGCACCGCTGCTAGTTCAAAGCAAGAATAAGTTTCTGTTCAAAACTAAGGAATGAATTTTGTGTCCTCTCAACCTCTCTCCATCCCTCCCACGATGTGGTAAATTGTGAAAACTTGCTCTCTGCTAGCGCATGAAATGAGGACACTGCAGCCCAGTCCAACAGCATCGATTCTCCTTTGAATAAGAGAGAGCCAAACACTGCAGTAGCAGTAGTATCTCCAGCCAGATCCCTACTGCTCCAGAGGACACAGCAATACAGATTACAGCAAAAACATCTGCAGGACCATTTTCAAAGCGGTTTCAGGGTCTCACTGGGAGATTTTGGCTGGCTAAATTAGCAAAATGCAGAGCATACATTAGGTCTGTGACTGCAGTTAATGAGTGCTTTGTTTTATTGGATGAATTGGTAAGGAGGGTCATTTTCTAATACATCTTTCCCAGCAGAGTAAAATATCCACCACTGAAAACAGCCATGGGCAATCCAGTATTTTTATCTTACCCATGTAAGTTGCTCTTTGCAAATAATGAGCACTCCTAACCAAGCGCTGCTCAGAAGAATAAATGACTAACCAGATTTTATCAGGACACAAGCTAAATTCAATGATTTATGAAGAAATCTTGGTCCCGTCTAATGGAATTTTCCCAAAATAAATTCATGTAAACAACTTGCCACAAAGAGGCAGTCAGTGCTGGCTGGTATGTGTAAACAGCTCGAACAGTTGAGAATATAATCTCCCTGACTGCTGGGCAGTCTGGGGAGATTCTTGCAGAGTCTCCGTTCAGAAAACCACCTTTGGCTCTGATCCCCCTGACATCATAATGCCGCCCGTTTCATTTGCTTTTAGTCAATGTTACTGTCATCATAGATGGGGGGAATCATTTTGCCTCTCAAAGCCAACACATGTATTTTTATAGTCCTCATCAGAGTCCCAGGATGAGAGTCACAGGTAAGATGAGTGGGAGAAGGTAAGAAAGAAATACGGAAGAATCCATCTCCTGAATAAATGCATCCCAGTGTGTTCAGTTTCCAGTGGTGGATTACCAATGCCTTTTACATGTTCCTAGAATCAAAGTACAATGTGGTCATATTAACGTGCTGTAGTCATTCTCAATGTGTTCTCCTATTTTCATGGTCTCTAACTGCAAAGTGAAGTCAAGTATTTAATAAATTATCTCATGATGATATTTAGTCCTGTTAAGAGATAACACCAAGAGCAATGTGTGTAGAACAAGCTGTGGAAGTGGCTCAAACTGATTCAGGCTGGTTCCCAAATCACTTAGAACACAGTTGTTCTAAACTGAACTAAACCATTTTCAGTTTGCATCACTGTAAGAAATATTTCCTTCTGTGCCTTAATTCATCCTCAAAAGCAACACATCACAGGGAGCATCAGTGCTATTAGAATAAGGGCGAGTGGGCAGGCTGGCTGAGTCCCAGCACTGCCAAGATGACAGTCAGCTTTTTCCAGTGCCTATTCGTAAGTCCAGCATCATTAAGCAGTGTTGTGAGGACGACAGCGACAGTACAGCACGTCCTGCTGCTCGGGGCAAGAAGAAATCCTGCCCTATACATGCAGATTTTGCAGGCACTAGTAAGTCCCTTTTCTAGATTTGTAGAACTTTCAAGGCTTTTCACAGCTAGTATGTCTACATTAGCCTGATTTCCCAGTCTGTCTGCTAGGCAGATGAAGACTGATGCTTCTGAAAAGGGACTAGTGACTTTGCATGCCTGCTGTGGGCTGCCTCACTTGAGCCAGCCCTGAGAACAGCCTGATGGCTTGAGATTTCCAAAACTCAGTTCCTTTGAGGTGTCTCAGCATAACACCTCATTAGTCTCTGCTCAGCTCCAGTCAGCGACAAAAACATCCCCAAACACTCCTTGCTCCTGAAGTCACTGCTCCAGTTGGACAGGGTGCTTTCTTATGGAGATGTGAGATCTCATTTGCAGCCGTGGCCAAGTGCTGCTGTTAGATAGCTGGTGATTGTGATCTCAGCCTCGGCTGATCGAAGTGGTTCCTGTGACTTTTAGCATGTAACTCTGAGTTTTGATCAGTGCGAATGAGATCAGTATTTACTTCCCCTGGCTCAGACAGCTGTCTGATCAGCTCCCTGGCATGCAACTCGTGAGCTCTTTCAGACTACAGTTTCTTGACCATTTCAATTTTTAGATTGATATGGTTAAAACAAGAGGAAGTGTCTTCAGCCAGTTGAATTAAAGGATATTATCCATCCATGGCTTTTACATTAGAATGGTTTCATTTTGAAATAAGAACAGAATAGTGTAATTCAATCATTGGCACAAAAATAATACCAGTATCAGATAATGGAGACTTACTAGGAAAGATATACCTGATGTCAGACAGCCTCGTAAGCAGGCTGGCGGCCAGTTCTAATGGAAAAACAGTCTGTGAAGAATTCCCAGCATATTATATTCCCAGGCTTTTTAGAAGCTATTTTCTGACTAATCAAAACCCAGAAGCTATGTCTTCAGCAGATATAGAATAACATCCTTGCTGAAATGCATCAGCTCAAGATCTGGCCCACAGCATGAATTTAAGATGTTTAGGTACACTTGAACCCAATTCTTTTTCTACCCAGCTATCTTTAATCAGGTTTGACAGCACTTGAGGTCAGTATGTTCAGGGCAGTGTGAATGAAATGGGGAATCAAGCTAGATCAGAACAACAGTGATTTACAATGACTTTGCAGAAATGGATCTATCACAAATAAGGCATCAGAGAATTCACACCTCTCTGCCTTGTCCGTACCCATGCGCACGTCCCCGCTGGCCAGCTCATATCCTATGGCTCACAGAGCTGCTAATGGAGTGGGATCAAGCAGCCGCAGCTGCAAGGCATGCGGTAAATGCATGGGATCAGTGCGGACAGGTTTAAAGCATTCTGTGCAAACATGGATTAATCTACAAAAGAAGTTAATGAAGCATGAAATGTGAGCGGTATTTATGCAGCGTCTGGACTATATACAGCCATAACTGTGATACCTTTGAACACCCCTTCTTGGAAAGCTCTTTGCTTACCAGTATCCTCTTTATAAAACATTATTTGAGGTCATATATATGGAGGCACTGCATGCTGTTGAGAACTGCTGGTGATGTGCAATAGCTTAGTTCACCAATATAACTACTTCAGGCCTCTTTATGGACTATTTGCCAACCTTAATCCTGGAACAGTAAATTTATAACTAGCTTTATGCACAGGGTATACACAGGAGTAGCACTGGGCTCCCAATCTATATGGGATGCTGCTTCTGCAAAGGAAAGCAGGACATACTCCTGCTTCTCCTCCTGCTTTCACTCACCCTGTCAATCGGGACAAATTGTTTAATCTCCTTGCACCTTATTCTGGTCATCTGTAAAATAGTTATTCTGAAGCTTAATTACAATTTGTGAAGCATTCAGAACTTCAAATGAAGAGTGACATGGAAACCTAAAGCACTGTTGCCTGCTCCTTTGAAACTTTGGGGTTCTTCATTAATTAACAAGAGGGTCCAATTCTCCTCTTAATTCCCTCAGCCTTATTTCACTAGAAGTCTCCAAAGTCATTACTTACGTTGTTGTAGTAAGAACTGGTTCAGGCTGAGGTTTCCTCCTTTATGAAGACCTTTCAGTTATGAGGGTAGTTCAATGTTAAGCTGAAGGGACCAGCGTGTTTCCCCAGCCGGTTATTCCACAAACACCCCACATTCCCCTCTCTTCCCAGGTTTGTTCTCTGCTCTATTTTTCATCCAGCAGCAGGTTGGTGTGGCAGTTCAGCTTCCCCCAGTGTATGTCAGGCTTTTACCTAATGCAAGCTCATACCCCTTCCAAAACGGTAACCTTTCTCATGTCTGGAAATGGTCAGTAGCAGGGAATACAATTCTCACCAAAAGTATAAACTTCAATTTTCTATAGCATATAATTTATAATGTAAAAGTTTGAAGTATAGTTCCAATAATCATCTGTGAATTGGATCCTAGAAATCTACATTTCATGGTGGTAGAGGACTTCACATATTCAGCACCTCTGAATCACAAGACAAGTTGGGATTCTCTACTTCCATTCACATGTGCCTGGCATTTGGCTCCCCAACTCCCTAAGATCTTTTGACATGTCCAGCATAACCATCTCCTCATCCTGCTCTGCAGCCAGCTTGAAAACTTGACAGTCTTTGGCCACTGGTGTCCCCTGCCACAGTGCATGAATACCTTTCGCAGTGAAACCTCTTCTCTCTAAACACAAATGCCTTTATTCTTGCTCCTTCCATCATAACTTTGCCTGCAGCCATTAGTAAACTAATTACCAGTAGTATTTTCATACAGAACTCCTTCTGGGGAAATCCTCCTGTATCAGCAGTGCCACTGACTGGTGAGCAGGCTGCAGAATTGAGTCCTTTGGGTGTTAAAGAAGCTGACAGCTCTACACAGCTCACTGCTTGGTGTGGTAACCCGATGATGTTTGACAGCTGAGGTCAACAAGATCATTGGAAATGTCCCATTGCTGATCTTCTGAGGAGACGCAGAGTTCTCTCCCTGACAGCTGGTTGTTAAACTGCTAACAGATGCCATAACCAGATAGGAAAGAAATATCTTCCTGCAGACATTGTCTCTGGGACTGCTGCCTTGTGTATTTGCTCCTTACTTGCACACATGAAGTGTCTTGTCTGTCTAATTACTGGGATTGGCACCACAAACTATTAATAGCTGTAGATTCACAAATGTTGACTGACTGAGCTAGTGAGATCAAAGCTTCTGTGTTTTGCAGAGGTAGATGGATATACTCGTGTCATTGAGAAAGGGGAAAAGACTTTAAAAGGAAAGATTAGTAGGAAATGGCAAATGCAGCTTTAATACATGTTCTCTTACAAGAAAGACGAACTTATATCTGTACCTATACTACTGTATTATGGATATTTAGATCAAATCGTAAGACACTGCAAATCATTTCATTTCACTTCATTCCAACTAGCAGAGCAGCCACAAGATCTCCAAAGTAATGAGGCTATTTCAAATGTGTAGCAGAGAACTCACATTGGATTTTCCTTCTTTTTCCTCTTTCCCATTTGCCTCCAGATATTTAAGTCCTTAAGGATTGCTTGGATCACATTATCAAGCTTTTCCACACAAGTACAAGGAATTTTCAAACTGAAAGCTGAGATTCTTGTGCATCCTCATAAGCCAGGACTTGGGGCTCTAAGCAATGCACCAACTATTGCTGCACTTGCAATAGCATGACAAGGTTTGCCAACACTGTATTGATTCAGCTGAGCAACACACAGGACCACGCTGCTGCTCCTCAGAGCACAGGCTGGCCCTACACATCTGTATGCGTCAAACAGGCATAGACAGAGAATTGTCACCTATAGGAAAGCCATCAGGGCCCCAGAAAGCCCAATGTGGGTGGTTAGAGCTGGCCACCGAGTGTCGCTGTTAATCCGCTGGTCACTCACCTCCTGTGCTACAGCATGAAGCAGATAAGAGTATGAAACAACTTTCCCTTTAAAAACGGGGGAAAAATACACATATTATCTGGTGTCATCTCTTTCTCTCTCCTTTAAAACGCCCAACTTTTTCTCCCCTGTCCTTCCCTCCTCTTTTCTCCTGGGAACCAGGATTCCTAAGTTCTGCTTGGAACCAAGGTTCAGATTTTTTGGCAGCACAAAGGGACTCAAATGAGAGCTAAATTAAACCTTTTCAAAACTTCCCAAGCCAGCCGGGTAGCAGACAAGAGGCACATTCCAGGACCGTGTGGGAGATCTGAGTGCTGTGGCAGACAGCAAAGGCAAAGGTGATGCTTTTGGCTTTTGCAGAGGTGCCAACCCGTCTGCGCCGGCTCCATCGCACAGGGACCCGCACAAGGGTCAGTGCTACTGTCCCCACAGACATAAAAATCCCTCCCGGATATGCTCCTGGCAAGGCTAAACGTTTGTTGTCGATTCCAAAAAGGACAGTGCAGCACTGGAACTGTGGTGTGGGTTTACACAAGTTTAGCACAGAGGACAGGGAGTGGAGGCAAGAGCGCTTCTGGTAAGGCTGCAGTTTGTATTCAGGGATAACAGAAGGCCACGCAGAAGAACCCAGTAGAATTAGGCACCCCTTATCCTGCTCTGATTTTCTGTTTGGGACTGCCCCAGAGTGTACAGAAGGCAATGGAAAGGTTTCCTGTTGGATTTACTGAGAATGATATTCACTTGCCATTTGTTTCCTTGTCTTTGTAGAGCAGCTTTGGAGCATGGGTGAATAGCACGTCCAACACAACAGGGGTGGGAGGGAAACTGTATAAAACTCTTTCTAACACGGCACCGACCTGCTGGGAATGCTTGGAAACCTTCAGCTTTGGAGGAATTTTACATTTTGTCACAATTTCATAACAGTAGGACATTTCTTTGGAAAAACTAGAAAGTACTGAGTTTTCTAAGCTTTAACCCAAGATTTTTCCCCAAGATAAGGGAAATGGACTCACTTCAACCATTTCCCCCCCATCATTTCATATAAACTGTTTCACTGAAATGTTTTTGAACGGCAAAATGGAAACATTTAATGCAAGTAAGATCTAGTTTCATCATCCATGGGCCATAGCCATGTAACACTGCCTGCCACTGAGGTACATCTGGGTGCGCCAACAAAGGAGCTGGCCTGGGGTAGTTTCATTTTCTAAGTGTTTTTCTATGAACATCACCATTACTGGTCCCTAAAACGGGCTGGACAAGCATCTGATAAAGTATTTAGGTAGGGTTCACTCTGTTTCAGAGCAGGCAAGACGGACTGAACTAGACTCTTTAGGTCTATGATTCTATGGCAACACCACAATCTCTGCAAAACTGTATGGTGTGTTCCCAGAACCATAAATCTAGGCTGGCATCATTGGAAACTCAGCGTTGGAAGGCTCAGTTTCATTTCAGATTTATTGCAGTAATCAAAACTGAACAGAATCAATGCAAGACTGAGCCTCCCACCTGAACCTGTGACTTGTGGAGTGAATGTTGCTTCAATGTTCTGGTAGTTACAAATTCCTTCTGGATCAGAAATGTCACAATCATTTTATGTCTTGGCTTTCGGTAGAACTGGAGTCAGAGCTGTTGCCCCAGACAAACCAAATAAACTCCTGGGTCTGCTGGCTGCTGCTGGGGTTATACTAATTTCTGCTGAATTATCTAGTGTCCTCATGGAAATGAAAAATTGCCACGTCAGGCAGTGACTGAGCCACCCCTTCTGCCAACATTCATTTCTGCTCCATGGTTCAGTGTTTGCCTTGGTGGTCCCTACCAAAGTCAGGGAGGGCAAAAATATATGCAACTTAATGACTGACCTCCAACCCCACAGAAGGGTTGCCCATGTGTAAGGACTAAGTTGAGTAATGGGGCCTTAGATGACTAAAAATGGATTGATTTGTTTTGCTCAGATTCACTGATCTATCTATAACCAACATCATAGTCAAGTCCAAATGTCATCAGTGTATTTTTCACTATTGGGATACCCAGACACTACATAGTAGTCTCCCTCATCAGTAGGTGATCCTATGTCCAGATGACACCAGTGTCTCCCTCATCAGTAGGTCCAAACTAATGAGTGCCAAAACACTGTCTAGCCATAACTGACACATCACTGTGTTGTCTTAAGGCCACCTAAAATTTTAAATTACATTTTAAAATCTAGATTTCTCTTTTAAAACTGCATTTAAAGCAGACAATTGAACCATTCGCTGTAAAATACATCTAAAGAGTTTATACCTTCCACTGGAAAACGCTGGCCAAGCTCTGAGCAAGATAAGAATCTAATTATATACATTTAAAGTGACATTTAGAGGCCTCAGTCCTTTTCATATTTGATCTCAGATCTTAGAGCTGGCATCTGTTTCTCCTTTTACTTGAGAAACTGAAAGACTATTTACGTATTCTTAGGAGTCTATCTCCAATTAAATCTCTTTCAGAACTGCACTCTCAACATTTCATATTAAGTTTCTTGGCAGACAACTATCTTTTTCTTTAAGAGATTTATTTATTCAGTTGGATACTTTTTTCATCCTTTGCCTGGGCACTTGGAGTCTTCGGCCTCACCATCCTATAATTAGAAAAATGACCCTACTTAGAAGCTTTAGAGCTCCACTCCAGAATGTCTTCTTCCCAGTTCATTTATTTATCCACCTTTTTACTGATGTGGCTTCATCTAGTAATTGCCTTTCTAACAGTGTCTGCAGCACTACAGCAGAGTAAATGGAAGCAGGCATTTAGAAACTTATGTTATCAATGACCAACATCCAAAAGAAGAAGTCAGCTCACTGAATGATAACCAAATATTTCTACATTCATCATTCAGTGATGGGTAGGGAAGACAAGAGAAACACAGGGAAAATACAGACCTGCTGGAACTGCCAGACACTGTGACAGTCCTTTTACAAACAATTCCTTCTTTCCAAAGCATAAGAAATTGTTCCAAGCCCAAGGTGTAGGTACAATTCCCTATAGCCTAGCTTCCCCACTCTACTCTGTATATACTTTCTATTTACTTTCTCCCGGTATCTGACAAGTGGATGTCTTTTGCAGCATGCCTGGAAAGTCACCAAATCTGGGCTCCTCTGGACGAGGGTAGGAAGCAGATTCCAGAATATTTAAAACTCCTCATAAAAGAAACTCTGTCAGCACCCTCTGAGTAATGGAGCAGGGCGGATTCCTCCCCCCAGCGCTGCTGTTGACATCAGCACAAGCAAGGCTCACTGGACCCATCCTAAGTGGCACCACTGTGAATCTCATTGACCTCTGAGGTATTCTTCTGCTTGACACTGGAATCCACTTTACCAGAAATAGACATTCAGGATTTAGTATCTGAATATAAGGATCGTAAATAGAAGCAGGCTCTGGCCTGTTAGATCTAAATTGTGTTTCCTTATTTGTTACAGTAAAACATTAAATCCAAGCCTAGTATGAGTAAAACTTTACTGGTGTCTAGCCCAACAAT
This sequence comes from Psittacula echo, assembly GCF_963264785.1. Classification (NCBI taxonomy): domain Eukaryota; kingdom Metazoa; phylum Chordata; class Aves; order Psittaciformes; family Psittacidae; genus Psittacula; species Psittacula echo. The sequence continues at coordinate 2,638,514 of NC_137750.1, read as the reverse complement.
CTACATGACACACATAGGATAGTGTCTGCACTCTGACAGAAATAGGTAGGCTGAAAGATTTTCCAGAAGTGTTTTGTGGGACCAAGTTCTGTTGCGCATCCATAGCTAAAGGGAAACCTTCCCAAGCATGCATCAGGGGCACAGAGAGTTGGTTGTGTTACCTTTTCCTTGCATACAACAGTATAGCCTGAACATCCCATCTGCATTTTACTCCACTTCTGCTCTGAATCAGTCTCTATGGGAACCTTCGCTATAGGAACCTCTCTCTGTTCACAGTATACTAAAACTACCATTTTAGTTCTAAGTTAGACAAGTGGCTACTTGCAGCCATTGCCCAGCTCCCACTTAATGGAAGCAAAGCGATCTTTCTGTTGACCTGGGACAAGCCAAACCCATAAAATCAATTTAAAGCAAGTCCGTTGTCTGTAAAAATCAGAGTAAGGTCCTATAATCACAATGTTAATTTGGTACAGTTTATAATTTGTTTTAAATGTTCTCTGATCCAGGTAAAGGAGTTGGAAGCTCTTGTTGTGACAAAGCACATTGATGGGCCATCTGAAAGCAGAGGCCTGGAAATTCAGCTTTGTGAGCTATCACTGCTTTAACTTCTCTGCCTTCCACCTATGTCAGTCCTGACTAACTGCTGATTTCAGGGCAATTCCCTTCCCATTAAGAACCAGATGAGTCTCTGGTCTCCAGTGGAAGATGGAGGCTGTAATTCCATCCAGGGAATGGGGTGGGGTTTGCAGACATCAATAAACCATGGCACATCCCCTCTTGTGGTTCATGATGTCATTGGAATGACTCAATAGAATTACAGCCTTATGTTGATTTGGGTGTATATTATTCTACTGAAATTAAAGCTTTTGAAATGGGAGCTCATTGTTTTTAATAACTCCACTTATATAATTCCTTTCTCATGTTAGTGCTTCAATAAACATTTCTCATGTTAAATTTTACTCCTGATCCATCCTTGCCAGTTTTAGGCTCAGAACTGATATATTGGAATAATCCTCTTCATTTTAAGTCCCACAGACACTGTGCTGTTCACATGATGTCACTCTGTGTATATTCCTTCATTTACTACTGGTGAGTCATTATTATTGTAGCTAATAGAAAGAGGATTATCTCTTTATTAAATCAAAGGCATGGCATTTTGGTGGTGCTGCTTTGCCTCTTTGATTCTTAACCCTTTAAATTATATGAGTCAGGATTTTTCATCATAGGCTGTCATCCATGAAAGGCACACAACTGCTGCTAGATGCTTGCCACAGAGTGGTCAGGGAAATGAAGACTGTTAATTCCTCACCCAAGGTGAGGTCATGCACCAGGATGATGACAGAGCAAGTCCCTTAGAGCCAAAGCAGCAGGAGAGTCTTAGAGTCTGGATCTTAGTTTCTCTGCCACCTTTTTAATTCATAAAATAGAAATAATCTCTATTTCAACAGCAGTGTTGTGATTATAATATATTGCAAAGACAGTAGAGTAAGGTGTTACTGTATGTGAAATGATCAATAGTGTGAGAAAAGTCCAATAGAAAACAGCTCTCATGCAATGGAAGCTCTTTGGAAGGCTGCAGAACTATGAAGAACTAAAAGATTAACTGAGAAATTAATAATGTCTGCATTTAACAGAGGAACTAATTTCTCATAGGAAATTGCAGTACTTAAAATCTGGTTTCATGCTAAACTGAAATGTCAGATTTTCCCCACAAACCAAGATTTCTAAGGTTTAGAATTAGCTGAGCCCATTATTACAATTGTGTAGAAAGAATGAAATACATGAATGCAACCGTGTTATTGAATGTCTATCTTTGCAATCTTGGTATAAAAATGAAAATCGAAACATTTGTTAAAATGATGAAGTCAAACCCAAATACTTCAACTTCATAAAATTCCTCTCCACAAAGCCAAGATGCTTCCTTTTAACTCTCCCATGGAGAACTTTGCCAAAATTGATACCCTCCCTGGAGAAACATTTCGATTTTAGTGAAACTGCATTTATCAAGAGCAAACGGCTCTGTCAAAAACATTTCAAAGAGCTCTATTTAATTTAAACAGTGATGATAGCTGCGATAGAAACAAAAGCTGTCCACTTGCACTGCTGCAAGAAGAATGGTTCCAGAAAGTAGCTCCTCGACCTGTGATATCTCTTTACAGTAATCTTAAGGTCTCCATGAGTGGCTGGTAAGAAATGCATTAAGCTGCTGGCCATCAATCGTGGCTCTCTCTGGTTTAAAGGAAAAGATGCCAAGTCAGCCATCACCTAGAGGAAACAGCAGCTATGGCTAGAATGTACAAGACTGAATGAAATCTTGCTGGCACATTTCCTTCCCTTATCTACCCTGTTACCCATTATCAGACAGTGGATTATAATAAAGAACACAAGGCTGAAACACAATTATCCATGGATGTGTTTGAGGACTCACAAATCTGCTAATGTTACTAACAAGCCAAGTTACCCATTGCAGAACACATCAGCACTCCAGACAATGGCTTAACTGTTAATGAAACCTAAATCTCAGCTCCAGAGATAAATTTCAAGCTTCTTGTGGCTTAAACCTGGAAGCCAATACATCACGGAAACTTTCGAGAATTATCTAGAGAACAAGTAATGTTCATAAGTCACCATCATTAAATCTTTGCTCATTTCACATCTGAGGGATCTAAGCAGCAAGATGTTGTCATTGAAATGATGTCTTATGTTTTTGTTATGGCATGGCAAAATCCACCATTTAATACTGCGACAGCGGTATCAGAACCAGGGTATTTAACAGGAAGGAATAAGCTTCTGGATTCACAATCTTAACAGTATCCTAACAGGAACCAGTGTCAGGCGGGTGCTGAGGAAATCAAGAGCTTTAAAGATACAGCTCCACAATACAATGCCACGTACATAACTAGGAGCCTGGATATCCAGGTTTACTGCTCACTTTTAACAACAGATTTCCTTTATGACTATGGAAAGGCCTTTTCTCTTAAATAAACCTTACCTTTTATAAATATATATTGCTGAGTTATGTGATTATAATATGCTTTCCTGTTATGACATAATTTGGAAAGAGATGCTTATTTTGGAATAAGAATGTTCTTTTCCTTTAAATATATATATACCAGTTTCAGGGGAGCAGAAGCTAAATGGGGAAAGAGTGGGGGAAATAAGGCATTCTTATTCCAAAAGAATTATCCAGGCATAGATCTGAAATGAGATAACTACAGTGGTACAGACAAGCTTTAAGACAAGCGCAGACAAGCTTTGTGAGACACCTTGGGTCCTGGCCACAAAATACCTTGAGGATTAGGGTCCAGACCTTCAACTTGACTTGATACTCTTGGAAAGGACAATTTGGTATTCTCATTGTAGCGGATATTGAGGAAGTGCATTACAAACAATGTGATCAAAACCAAAATCTCTGTCCTTCAGCACTCCATCTGTACAACAGGGCTACATAATGGGGATAATATACATCACACATATAACCATGTTATAAAAGCTTTTGTCAATAATTTCTATTTAGAAATATATAAAGATTAATAAGAAGCTTTGCGTATTACAGAAACCCTTACAAAGCGATCTTGAGAGAAATATAATGGTAATAAACAGATGCTGTTATGAAGAAAACTATGCTGTGCTCAAAACCCATCACACAACAACCATGCCTGCATACAGCAATCAATAGGAGCTATTTTTCCATCTCATTTTATATATATAAAAATGTAGAGATTGGTGTGCATGTCTACAAACTGTACAGGTAGACACTGCACTATACTTGCACACACGGGCTTCCACAGACCCAAGCTGCTCCCCACTAGAGGGGGAAGAAGAGCAATTGCTTTGGCTAAACGCATGAAACGTAGCAAAATCAAAACCACAGTCAGGAGGGTAACATACAATTCTAAATGGAACTTGAAAACTTGAGAAGTCATTTAAGGGAACCACATTAAATGCTAAAATGTTTAATGGGACCCATGTGTCTCAGGCAGAGAAAGAGAGTGAGAGAAATGTAACAGAGGAAATCAAGGAGACAATATGTCTGTGCGACTTGTTCTAATTAGGGGCACAGTGCTGGTGAGGATCATTCATTATAATTTAGTTAAATCTTTAGCATGGCAAAGGCACCTCTGTATAGTGGTATAAAACAAAAGACCCCCAGTCGTAAAGCAAGTTAAGGCCCATAGAAGAGAGGTTAATTTCAGTCATTTGTGGAGGCTGAAGGCAGTACATCACATGAACACCAGCGCTTCTTTACCGCCACAGCGCCCTGCTCCAGCTAGCAGATGTCTGCACGTTTGGCATGTGGGGGGTGGTACTGGTGGTACGATGCAGTGCCGCATTGTCTCCAACTTGTCTGTCGCTTGACTCGGCGGAGCTGTTTCTTTTAGCAGGGGTGGGAAAGCAGTTCAAAGAAAGAATCAAAACAATCCATCCATCCAAGCTCTGGAATATCTGAGCTGAGCCTGAAGATCACCAAGCACTTCCCAATCTCTGCTTTGAAACCAGAGAGCGGGCGCTGATGTGCGGCAGTTTGGGATGATTTACACACGTGCGGCATGTGTAACGCTGCAGCGTCACTTTAAAACTTAGGAAGCATCAGAGGAGCGAGCGGGGGTCAGGTTCAGGTTTGTGACACTACTTTGTGTCCTTGCACAGCATAGCTGCAGAACCTCAGCTGTTTCCCCAGTGCAGATGAGGGGCAGAGCAGACCTAATTCACATTGCATTTGCCATTGTGTGTTTTCGGAGTGATTCTGTTTAATTATGGGTCAGATTCTTAGGTGGTGTAAAGCAGCTGAGCCGCCTGCATTCCAGTGCAGATAAACTAATTCACACCAGCTGAACGCTGGGCCAGTGGAATTACATTGCTGTAAATCCAGCACGAGATCAGAACGGCCTTAACCTGTGTTAGCGCTGGCGGAGCTGAGAACAGAATTTAACCCGCAACATTTTGACACCATTCCAAATATTCGTAAACCCCATATTAATTTTGAGTGTAAATGTGCCAAATTCACCCTGGTGTCATTCAGAGTCCAAAAAAATGACACCCTAGGGATGAATTTGGCTCTGCATATTTAATCTAAGTACACGGCATCATCCCAGCAAGGAAAGCAAATGAGCAATAAACATAAGTTTGCTGTTGGATGTTGTCTCCTTACTCCTCAGCTTTCTAGTACATTTTGTTTTTGGAGCTTATTTAAACGAGCAGTTTATGGTTTGATCAAGTCCTAAACAGGAAACCGAAAGGGTTTGTAAAACACTGAGTGCTCTCATTACAACTGACCTACAAAAACCCTCCGAAGTGGCAATCTTCATTTCTATTATACCTGCTGTTACCGTGATGGGAATGTTTCCTAGTGCTTAACACAGGCATCAGGGAGTCGGGACTCTTGAGGTCTAACTCTCAGTTTTGCCACTGACTTGTTGTGTGGGCTTGGGGGAATCATTTAAGTTCTCTGTGCTTCAGTTTACTTATATGGTGTGGGACAATTAATGATCACCAAAGGGCTTGGGGTTCCTCAGATGAAAACAGAAGGGGCAGTGTTCAGAAGTATGACAGGAATGCCCTCCCCTTTTCTATGTGACATTAGGGTAACACACTAATCAAATTACACCATAAAATAGCCATAATAAACATTACAGTACCATAAAAATAACAATACTACTACTAAGACATAAAGATAATAATACAGAGTTATTTATAAAGCTGCTCATTACCATGTTGCCAGGCACCTTAAACACAACTCAGAGTGCATCTTGGACCAAAACTGCTTTTGATGCAAGTGGAGCTCCACTGAATTCCAGAGAGACCATGCCCAGGCCATGCCAATCACTGTGACACTACTCAGGTTACAGGGAATTTCAGTAGTTTTTAGCCTCCTTTTTAGATCTCAGCAATAATAAATTATAATAAAGCGTGCTGCAAGAAAGGAAATTGAAACCCTCCATGCATTGCTTTTTCCTGACTCTAGAGCTCAAATCCTTCCCCCCAACTTTTGAAACAAGGTTTTGGGGCAGTGCTCCTCGTTGTCCACTCCTTCAAAGACCCTAAATGTTCTTTTTCTTCCATCTGTGTTGGTGTGAGATGACAAGGCCCATTTTTTCAGAGACTGACAAAATCATACATCAAAGAATGGAAACAATCTAGGACACCAGTTCACAACTGAGGTCTCACCAGTATTAGACCTTTTCTCCAGCTCCTCCCAGTATGGAGGCTACCAGCATCCAAACAGGACAAGAAGCACAGGACACCACAACAGAGATGGGGATCTGAGTGCACAGTAACAGGACTGGTAAAGCCTGGGTTCATGTTGCATCTGGCAGTGACTTAATACAGGCTCTTGGACAAGTCTATTTTAAACTAATTCTGCCTCTGTGTGTCTTTGAAAGAGGGATTATGAGGGCTGATGTTTGCAGAGTATTTCAGTGATGGACACCGCTATGTGACATATTACTTTCCCCTAGCAGCTACCAACTCACTGCTTCACAATGCTGCAGCCCCGAGTGCCTGTGTGCCCTTAGTTTGAGGCAGAAAAACTGTTTCCTGGATGATATTAATTTTTAAGACTTCATGAAAGCAATGACACGGACTTCCAGGAACTGTCACACAATGTATATGACACATATTATGTTGCCCAAATATCAGTAAGTGGATGGTTAAATACCAGTCCCAGATTCATCTACAGTGGAATCCAGACCAAGATGTTCACCTGCTTCCTGTCTGAGTCAGAAAGTAGAACAATTCTATCTGGAAATTACCGAATTTGAATTGACTTGATAATAAAAGTAGTTTCAGTGCATTAAATCACACAAACCTCTCCCACATGAGGAGCAAAGTAGGTGGCACCAATATGAAGTCTGTGATCCAGAACAGCAGAAATACCAAGAATTAGAAGCAGCCAACTTATCTAGCTACCTGTTAATGGAGTAGAGAAGTGGAACAAGAACTGAATTAGTGAAAGTTCCCCTTTTTCAAATGAGGATCACTGGTTCAAGAAATCAGTTTAATTTCCAGGTTTCTATCAGGCTACTGCATGAGTAGTTCCTCCTTGTGTGCCTTTAAATCTCCTATTTATATAGAATCAATTTCTGGACTTTCAAAGTCTCTGTATTTCAGACAGCAGGGGCAAAGAACAAGACCAGCATTAGTAGCTTACTCTTTCTATCTCCCCACTATCAAGGAAAAGGAAGTGTACAGTAAACCAGATGAATGCTTGTCTAGTGCCCAAGTGTTTGAAATACCTGGGCTGGCTGCTCCCTTAGGGATGTGGTGCTGGAAGTGACAGGAAAGCTGTGGTGGACAGTACCTGATCAAGGTGAACAGGGGAGGCCCAGCCAGCAGCTACAGTTAAGGAACAGCAAAACAATGTAAATCTCAAGTTGCTCATAGAAAAGTACTGGTATTTAGGACGTAAGGAGTCCTTAAACCAGGTATTCTGGATTAAAAATAAATCACTAACATTTTTGGAACTGTATTTTTAAAGCAACCTTTTGTTGAAGTGGAAAAGGAGAAAAAGCTGGCTTCTTTATACTGGCTCCTGTGATAAAAGGTTTGCTCTGGTCAGTGGCCTCTGAATTGGATGTAGGGCTTCTTGCACAACTCCTGCCAAACCATGAGTCCTCCTGAACGTGAGAACCAGGCTGGCTGCATTTGTGAGTGAGATCACAGCACCAGCTATCCGTACAACAACCACCCTGCTCTAGACAGTTTACAACTGACTGGGTTGGCAAAGTGAAGAAGATACAGTACTATTACAACCTCGTAATGCAACTGCAATGCAATACAATACAATATAATCCAGTTCCTCAACCTGGTTCATCAAGATATTGGTCCACGATGAAAGGAAAATGTTAAGGAAGGGATAACGAGTCCTAAAAGAAAGAAATTGTGAATGAAGATAATAAAGCCTCAATGTGAAAATATTACCACACAGAGCTGCTTGAGTGAAAAGATCTGTACCACCCAGGAACAAATGTTGTGCTTTCCAGTGTACAAAGGATTCTAAGTAACATTTTCCATCTTGGCTGCTCACAATGAGATATTCAGTCAATGTACAAAGTGATTCAGTTTTCAAAACATCTGTGAAGAGACATGTTAACAGAAATCACTAAAACCAGGCCACTTCAATTGTGATGCCTAGCTACAGTGGGAACCTAGCTTTAGATGACGGCCTCTGGAGTTACATGAGCAAGTTTAGAGCACAGATGGGAGGTAATGTCAAACTCTGGAGAATGCATAAAACCCCCCAGTGTGGTCGACCCAAGTTTCTGCCCAGCTAAATACCATTCCTTTTAGTAAGACCTTGCTCTCTCACAAGGCTTGGAAACTCTTCATAAGCATAGATGAAACCTGAGGTATTAGGAAATGCTATGACTTAACCAATTTTAGGCATTATGAGAGTACCAAAACTAGAAATACAGCTTCAGGCACTTCAGCTCATGGCTCTAACCAGGAAAGGACTGACACCCTCAAGTCACCTCATCACAGAATCCCAGACTGGTTTGGGTTGGAAGGGATCTTAAAGCTCATCCAGCTCTGACACCCTGCCACAGGCAGGGACACCTTCCACTAGAGCAGGTTCCTCCAAGCCCCGTCCAACCTGGCTTTGAACACTGCCAGGGATGGGGCAGCCACAGCTTCTCTGGGCACCCTGTCAGCCTACTTAGTCTTCTGATTTCTTCCCTGTGGCTGACCATCACCATTTTGGGTCTGATAGTGCAATATTGTACTACTAACTCCTCAGTAAGATTCAAAGGTTCCAGTTTTCAGTTACAGGTATCAACTAGATTTCAGATCCAGGGCAAACACCACTGCCCATGAACAGCCACTGCTGACATAAGCTTTTGCCCAGGTGGGTCAGAAGACAGCACAGGCCTTCGGCCCAGCCAGCTGTGCTGTGTGAGATGCAATGCACAGAGCCAGGTGCCAAAAGGCCCAGCTCTGGTTCTGCTGAGGACTCACTGTGTGAGCTGAAGCAAGACTACTCCATCACTCTTTTTGTTCTCGGTAGACTGACTGATTCTCCTGTTGAAATCCAAGGGAGTCTGAAAGCATTTAACTGCCTCACAAAGATATGTCATGCGATCTAACATTCTGAGCACAGAACTGGGAGCCAGGAGCTTTTAATGGTGCCTGTAGGGATTGGAGCCAAATCACTTAACCTCTTTGCTTCTCAGCTTCTCATCCATAAAAAGAAAACTATGCTTGTGTTGCTGGCTGGGGTTTTATGAGAGTTAATTCATAGACCTGTATGGAAAATGACTCCTCTTCTCCCACAGAAATGCAAACTTTTTATTTCAAAACCCAAAATATTAATAATTTCAACAGAAACTAAGAGCCTGCAAACAGAAGTTTAAAATTTGGGTTGAATTGTTCTCGAGGGAAATATATTTCTTCTTGCAAAAGCAGATCTCCATTGTGAAAATGATGGAGGGAGGAGGGTGCTGGAAATCCAATTTTCCACTGAAAAACCAGTTTTGACAAAATATTTTTGATCAGCCCTAGCATAAGTGAGCCATTTTGCACTTAGAAAGTGCTGTGCTTGCAAAATACTTCGCAATCCTCCCATTGACAGCACACCCAGTGCCAAATAGTTGTATTCCCCTTAGCACAGTGAAATCATCAAGTACTTGCGGCTGATTTGCATCGTTTTTAATTTGTTTGAACAAGCCGGGCCAGATCCTCAGCTGGAGTCAATTAGCAATAGGGCCAACGGCGTAACGCCGCTCTGCACCACGGAAAGCTTTGGCTCGTTTCGTGTGGCCGTGTGCGAGGCCGAGACCGGCTCCGGTCCCACCGCCACCGCCGCCGGGCGGCCCCGCCGCCGCTAGAGGGCACCGGCGGACCGGGCGACGCGGAGCAGCGGAGCTCGGCTCCGCTCCGGGCGCGGTGTGGTCCAGGTCCAGCCCGGTGCTGTCGCCGCCGAGGCCGCCCGGGCGAGGGAAGCGCGCGCCGCTGAGCCGCTAAGCTGTCAAAAGGCTTCACAGTGCTCCGAGGAGCGCAGGCAGCAGCGCTACCGAGGAGCGCGTCCTGCGGGCGGTGGGCGGGTCTTCTCGCTCCACGAAGCCCCGCAGCGGCTCCGCTCCCGCCGCCCGCAGAGCGCAAAGCAGCGGGGACGGACGGGGAGCGCGGCCCTAACGCCGCTTTCCGACCCGGCAAACCCGGCTGACGACACCGCGACCGCTTCGGTCACTGTCTGTCTCCCAGTACAATGCGTTTTGGAGGCCAAGCTTGAGCTCAGAACCGCGAGTTACTCACACACGGTTATTCCCATCAAAGTTAACGGGGAGAGTATTAGCCCAGCACGGACGTAAGTGGGATGACTGATGTAATGAGCTGCTGATGTGAGTAAGGCATTCACGGTCCAGCTCCTAATCAGAAGATGCCTGGCTACTTGGGAAGAAAAGGAGCAATTTTTATCAGGTCCGCAGAGAAAGTCTGTTCAGCTCCAGTGTGTTTTCTGTGACTCGTATATTAGCAAAGAAGACAGGGAAAACGATTTTGACGTCTTCTGCAAGAGTGGACACTGACTCTTATCTGATAGTAACGAGGAAAAACCCCAAACTACCTTATACTAAATGCAGACCCTGCATCCATAAGATGAAATCTCTTGATGAAGGACTTCCAGCTAAAAAGCTAGAAAGCAGCAAATAAACAAGTTTTATGCAAGAAACATTCTCCCACTGCCTTTATTCAAGTTCAGGGAAGCCAACTAGAGCAATGCGGGGTGTTACAAACTGAGGCCTCAATGTAAGAAGGTCATAGACCTGTTGGAGCACATCCAGAGGAGGCCATGAAGATGCTCCTAGGGCTGGAGCAACCATCCTATGAAGGCAGCTGAGAGAGCTGGGCTTGTGCAGCTTGAAGAATGCTTCTGGAAGACTTTAGTACAGCTTCAAGTGCCTAAAGGGGTAGACAAGAAAGCTGAAGAGGAGCTTTGTACAAGGGCCTGTAGGGACAGGACAAGGGGAATGGCTTTAACCTGCCAGAGGGGAGACTGAGATGAGCTCTTAGGCAGAAGCTCTTCCCTGTGAGGGTGTTGAGGCACTGGCACAGGGTGCCCAGAGAAGCTGTGGCTGCCCCATCCCTGGCAGTGTTCAAGGCCAGGTTGGACACAGGGGCTTGGAGCAACCTGCTCTAGCGGAAGGTGTCCCTGCCTGTGGCAGGGGGCTGGAACTGGATGAGCTTTAAGATTCCTTCCAACCCAAGTGATTCTAGGATTCTATGACTGTCTTCCCTTCGCCTTGCAAATGTATTTCTCAGGTGGCTCAACATTATCCTTCCGAACTAAAACCAGCACCAATATCCATTCCCTCCCTCCCAAAGATGAAGTACTGTCAAGCACTGACATCCTGGATTAGATGTGATCATAGCCATGCAAAATATACTTGATATGAAATAGGTGTAGTTATGTTCCACCAGTGGCAAGCCCAGCAACAAGATGACTGGAATGTGGATGTGGTGCGCAAGAGAGTAGCATGTACACAGCCGTGGTGGGCTGTCACTCCTCCTTGCCACTTCAGGAGCCTGGCACAAGGCGACTACCACTAAGGCTCATTTGAATAATTCCCACATACATTCCAGATGTTGACCACATGGGCTGCCTTTGTGAGGTTTAAAAATAAGGGGGGGGGGGAAGGGGGAAGTGTTTTTTTTCTTCAGTGTCCACATTTATTTTCTACACAGATGTTTGTAGTTGTTCAGCATAAATAAGCATAAATCAGCCCTCTTTTTTAAGTTCATTATATGATTCATATTTATGGAACGTGTGCAAAACAGTGGAGCTAACAGAGCTAAGCTGCAGGCTGCTGACATACAATAAAGGGCTATGTACTGTTTTTAGGGACATGAAAACTTAAAATAACCGCATTGATCAAACCCACAAACATCAATACTGCTGCTCTACTCACCCCTTATTCACACAGCAGGCCTGGAGCTGGCAGCCTCTCTCACAGCCGTCTATGCAAGGTGTCTGTCTGTCCTTCCTTAGCTGAGCCTGGGTGCTGGGGCAGCAGGAGCAGCCCTGCAGGAAGAGAGGAGGTGGAGGTGTGAGGGCTGGAGCCGCTGCCGGGGCACAGCTCCCGTACCAGGAGCCAGGTCCAGGCCTGCGCAGCAAATGTGCTGGGGTGGGTGAGTTCCTGTTCTCCCCAGGAGCTGGGACAGGTCTTCAGTGCTGCTGCCAAAGACAGGCTGTTAACAGAGTAATTAAGCTCAGCTCAAATAAATACAAAAGAGAGATTATTTTTCCCCATGGACTCCCTTCGTTCTGAGTTCTCTCTTTTCCTGCCTAATTCAAGCTTTTTGTAAGTCAAACATGCAAGCCCAGATGAAAAGTTTAAGACTGTAAAGGGGAAATAATTTCCTTCAAGACTGCAATACTGTATCTTAACCTGGAGAGGGTGGAATGGAATATAACAATATCACTGAATGTCACCTCCCAAGAAGTCCTGTCTCTTCAACATTCGTAGCACAGGAACCCCCAAACAGTTTCTTCAGTAATGTATGAAGTCTATTTGCTGCCTTTCACATACCAGCAGTGTCACAAAAATGTTCTGGCCCCAGGAGCAGTAGCTGTCAGGGGAAGTCCTTTTTCTCCCTAGCAGTGACTGCAGCAGGGGCAGGGACTTGCATAAGCACAACACTGGAGCTATTATCTGGCTTACTTCTGAAGTTGCTAATGTAATTTTTATGCTGAGCTGTAGCTGCTGAGGGCAGAACATGGATTAGGTAACTGTGCCATGAAGGTGGAGAAGGATGGAAGTGAGCACTGCCAGTAGCACCATTTCACCCCTACACCACAGTCAAGTCAGCCTTTAATGACCAGATTGCCACTTTGATTCTTTCAGGGCTCTCTGAGGCTCCAGCACTAACAGCCAGCTCCCAACACCTATCAGCAAGAACACAGTATTTTGACTAAAACAACCTCTCTCTCTTTTAAGAGTACAACATGGTTTTGATCAGTTAGACAAGACTTCAAGCTCTCCCCTCATTTCTCTTTGATACATAATTCAGTTGCTTTGGAGGCAGAAAAGGTTAAGAAGATGCTACTAAGATTTGGATTGCTTGTCCTAAGAAAAGGCTTGGCCTTGCTTGGCCTTAGAAAAGCTAATGCCTGGGCTGCTAATGCAGCCCTTCTCCATCCTGCTGAGTCCAGTAAATAAGGTACACTCTTAGTCATCTCAACTGTGAGAGTCCTATTTTACATAACAACCTCAACCACAACTTCTCTAAAGACATTTTAATTGGAGGAAACTACAAAACACAACCAAGACCACAATTTCCGTCAGAACATTAGGAAATAAAGGTCACAGCACTGGTGATTTTTAAACTACGTGAATCACAGGCCCAAGGTCTTTCCATGAATCATAACAAAAATGTGAAGGGTGATATGGTGTACCCCAAAATAATAATAATTAAACAAAGACGTATACACGTGCTTGTAGTTACTGCTGGTTTGTTTGATGAACAAGCTTTAGATGGTCCCACATGTCTCAAGTCTGAACTAACACCTAAAGGCAAAAGGGGTCAGAAAGAGCTCCCTGAAGAGATGTGGTTAGGCCAGGAAAACACGACAATGTCAACATGATGCTAGATACACTGGAACAAAACAAGGCTGATAAATGGATGGCACTAAACATAGTTCATTATTCACTCGTTGGGGGATCCTGCTATAACTAACACTCAGCTGTATCTACATTAATGTACTCCAAGCTCCTCAGCCTGGGCTTGAAGTGTGTTAAGCATCTTCCACAGCAAGTTTCAGGTATTGTCATTTCTCAGAAGATTCCCCTGCTAAAGGCTGATTGAGTTGTACCACTTATATTCAACATTTGAACTTGGGTATTAGCATTCACCTTTCTCAGCACAGCAGCAATTATGACTCAAATGGGCAGATCAATCTTCATCACGTAGGTCATACTGTCCTTTCAGGCACAGCCTCCAACAAGTGGTTGAGTGTTAATCGTGCTGTTTTGAAGATAATCCCCAGGGCATCCGTGACTCAGAGACACACCTCTGAGTCACTCTGCTTTCATTGCTTCCTCTTGGTCCTTTGGGGTAGAATCTTACTGTTGGTTTACACCAGCAGCAAATTACACCACCTTCCTGCTATGCTGACCTTGCTGTTTTGGCTAGTGACTCTAAAATTAGAGCCAAGATTCATTCTTCACTCTACCTACTGGAATAAGGAAATCACTTGATGAGTGAATCCTGTTCACTCCATCACACCCAGATCTGAAGCTGTAGGGTGAATGTTTTGAGTAGCCCAATTCATTGCAATGGAATTAACTGTTGAGTGATGCAATACTTGGTCTTAGGCAGGATGGCAAAACATCATTTATAGCTTCTGAGATGACATGAAAAGCACTTTAGTGTTGTGAGATAGAATGAAGACCTGTATCTATCAAAATAGTCCAAGGAAAAGCTGGGAAAAAACCACTGAACTCATCATATTGCAATTCATATTGGCTATGGGAAGAACTATCAATCACTACCATCAACTGAAACTAAGCTTTTTGCTGTCATTCTCACCTGAAACAGCTGAAATCCAGAGTAGCAAACAACTATGTGAATCCTTACTCTAGCTGAGATCGGTCTCCATCACGTACCTGTCTCTTGGTACCGAGTGTTGAGTCTTACCCAAGACTTAGCCAAGATTGAGAGCAAAAAGCTATCTCTCTGTGTCACAGAATATCAGCACTCGAGCAGATGCCACAGAATCTATTTCCTTCAAAGTAATGAAGTGAGATTGTTTATGTGGATGTTTTCAAGCAGCTGAACCTGCAAGGTCCTGCTCACAATTCAGGAAATAGCAGAATATAAATCTGTCCAAATCAGCCAAGCTCATACAGAATTCAATACTGGAACGCAGCGACACCAGCAACATCTTGTTCTTTTGGTGTAATGGCTGTTGATGCTGGGATTTAGGGGGATTATGTTGATTTAGGAAAAAGAGGAGAATATTAATATACAAAATTGTTAAATGTCAAATCAAATCCTTTAATAACATGTGTGTCTGGTTGAGGATGGGAGTGCTTTCAAAACTAGCTACAAATATTCAAGAAATCCATTTGGCAAGTTCAAACAAATAGCCCAAATCAATTACACACGCACTATTCTTAAGGGGGCACATTTTCAGCATAGTATGTGCAGAACTAAGCCCTCTGCTCCCATTATTGTTAATGGGATTGGCACACCCAATTCCTCATACACATGGTTGCAAGTTTAAAGCCAACAGATAAAAATACCACTTGGAAATAATAAGAATGTTTGTATGTTTTCTAGTCTTTCCTGTATAGTGTAACTAAGTTACTTCTGTGTTTGATAAGACATCTCAGTGCATACACTTAGGGTTCCCTGGCCCTACAGTCAAAGCTCAAACTTTGGGGGATGGAAGAGGGATGGCAGAAACTACTCTTGACAGCTACCTGGAGAGCTTCTGAGAGAAATCCAGGCTAGAAAATAAGAACTGTGCTTTACAGGAGCTGTTTAATATTAGCATCTACTCTTAAGCATTTCTTGCAGAACAAAAGTTAAGTCCCACTGAATCTTCATGTGCAAAAATTAGAGAAGAAAACAAAATGTTAACAATTCCAGAGTAACAGTTAGTGTAAAACTGCTGGATAAGCTTTAAACCTCTGAATCAGAGGGATCAGAAGCCAGTTATCTCATGATCCAAATAACTGTCCCAGCTACCACCTTACTGACTATTTTGAAATGGGTGGAAGGAAGAGTTTGTCTTTCTCCAATTTTGATCCAAAATTTCTTCCTAAATATCAGAATGTTGAATTAAAATTCAAAATCTGTTGTGATAAACTGGTATTTTTCTATGGAAAACAACAGAACAACAGAACTGCAACAATAGCAGTTGCAGTCTGTGGGGGTCATTGCTTTCATCAAAGCACCCATGTCACACACTGAGTCAGGAGCCCCTGAAATGCAGATCACTCTCTAGTGTGCCCTTTTCTATGGGCTAAATCCACACAGTTCAGCTGATGTCCTAGCTTGAATCTGCATTTATCCTTATCACAGCAATCCATGGGCAAAATTAAAAGTGGGACTCTAAATATTTGCTTCTATTTCTTAAATAAGTATATTTGGGATGTTCTCGTCTGCCCTACTGTGATTACGGGTAAGAAAATAGGTCAAATTCTCATGGGCAGGATTTGACGACTTTCTGCAGTAAGCTCACCAGTGCAGTACTCTGATACTTCCAGTTGATATGTGTTGGACAGCTACATTTTTTTCATTAATATCCACATATTCCTCCAGAGTTTTTCCCTGTAGGTGTGCTATTGCTTATGTGATAAAAACGAATTGGCTGTTAGAGGACAGAGACAGCATCAGAGTTAAGTGCTCTACACGCAAAGGGCTCCAGAAGTGCTCTGTGAACTCAGCAAAAGAGCCCTTCAGATTCCAACAACACATTTTGTTCCTGATATTCTGCCCAGCTCTTCTATGTTGAGCTCCCGTGGATTCAGCTTACAGCTTAATTCAGCCTCCTAATTACACCTGTGTAGTCCAGTGACCGGGTACTAAGAGACTGTTGGAAAACATAAGTGCTATTTCTGACTTACAAAGTAAACTATAAGTTTACTTACTCCTTCCTCTTCCTTCCTTAGGTGAGGCCTTTAGCAAAGATTCCCAATGTTTTGTAGCCAGGTGAGTGACATTCCTCCTGATTTTCACCAGCAGAGAACTAGGCTTTGGCAAACTGTTTTATGTAGACAGGAATTACTGAAACAGTAATTGCTGCCTTTCTGAAGGCATAAACTACTATGTTGAAGACATCTCTGGATGGAAGGGAAGGCTAGGGAAGGGGTGAAGCAATCTTGGATATGGATCTTGAAATTACTTAAATTCCACAAATCCTTGCACTTCAGTTTTGACTCAGAATGTTTAAGAACAGGGTGTAAAACCAAGGACTGGTTCCACAGCTGGTGTAAATTGGCATATATCTATTTACTTCAACCTGAAATGTGCTCCAGAAAGGTCACAATACCTGGAGAGTGTAAATAATTAGGTCTGTGGGTCAACAAAACTTGCCAACTCGAATTAGGTGTTGGGCCACTTGAGTTTAAGCCAAACATTGACTATTCATTGAAGAATGCTCTTCACAGTTACTGAGACATCAGTGTTATTGCAGGTAAATATTTTCCCTGCAAAGTCCTATCTGATGGTCGCTCTTTACACTTTCCCAAGGAGCAAACGTTAAATTCTTTCCTGAAGATTCTTCCTAGTTTACCGGGTTTTAGGTTGGATTTACACCAGTGAATGCCAGGAGGAAGAGTGATGGAAAGTTCTTTATAGGGTTCTGCAATGAGTGATTGTAAAATCCCCCTAGCAATCCAGTGCAGACAGCACAATTTTCACCAGGAAACAAAGCCTATTATATGATCAGTCACTTTTTTACTCAGTCAGAGTTTTCCTTAAGATATTCAACTGGCATTTCATCATTCCTAGTGGAACATTCCCCATCAGCAATTTCTATAACAATTGTCTTGCAGAACATGGTATGAATAAATAAAAGACAATGTGTAATAACGTGGATTAGAGTTTAATCATTGTGAGATAGATATATTCCAAGCACGATTTGAAACTCATTTATATATAGGCCTAGAAATAAAGACCCTATCTGGATCTTGGCATTTTACCTGGCATTTTAAGGCTAAGTTTTTAAAAGGGGAAAGAAAATGTGGATACATATATATATATAAGTGCACATATAAAATGTGCACTTACAGTAGCTACATTGCTGTTTACTGTAGATGTCTACTTTGCCTAACATCACTGGAAACCGATTTGTGGTTAGGAAGACGTTGCTGCATTTTCCACACGTGAACAGCCACTTCCCTATGGAGTGGCCTAAAATCTGTGCTGAAAATAATGCAGTAGGTGCACCCCTGAGTGTGCCACTTGTCTAGGTGCAGTCTTGTGATCCAAGAGTCTATTCAGGGCTCCAAGTTGGTTTTAAGAGTGTAGGTGTAGTCCATACTTCAAATCCCATTATAGACTGTCACCCAGCGGAAGCCTATTCCATGTGCACCCTACTGCTGTACCAGCATTGCTTCTGGTGTCCAGGGAACACTATCAATTATACCAATGCTATTGGATCAACTGCTGCTTTCTAAAACTGTCTCAGCAACTGTCCTTGCTCTAACCCCACCGCATTAACAGCATTACTTTAAATCTCCATTGACTCCCATTAGTCTTTCCGTTAGACTTTTCATTAGACTTTTCTGGACTTCCAGAACTCTCTCTGGGAGGAAAAATAAAACAACAAATAACATTATCAGATGAGTTGTGGGAGGCTTGGCTAATGCTGGTCAAGCAGCACAGGCATTATTTATATACTGCAGTTAATTTCATATAACTGTAGCATCATTTCATTCTGTCCAGAGCCCTTTTTGCCTCCTGATGGTAATTTGTATCTATTACAGCATTACAAAGTGTTTGAAGAAGTGATGTAGCAGACAGAACGATAATGTCTTCTTAGATAAAAAACCAAACTCTTACAACAGTTTGTAAATATTTACTGACCTCTGTTTGCCTTCTTGTCCGAAGAACCGTGTCCACCTTTATAACCACAGTAGTGAGAGATACGTATTTAAATACAAAACTCATAAATGACTATGCTAATGTCTTCATGCAAATCCCAAAGCCAAGCCCTTATGTATAAACACTAAGTATTAAGAGGGCTGGCAACACTAACAGAAAGTATGTGCTGAAGAGAGGGCCTGTAACAGGCATATAAATGCAACCTTCTAAGGACTGACACAGTTCAAAATGTGTTTGAAAGAAATGTTTAAAGGGTCAGGGCTAAACTCTGGCTACTGAGAATTTCAGTTTAACTGATAGTGCTGCTCGAGATCATAATAGCTGAGGGACGTGTCCACTGTCTAAAAATAGGAACAGAAAGACTGGAACAGCTGTCACAGGGAATTCCGCTTTCTAGAAATGATCTATTGTGACAGTCACAACGAAGATAAGGTTCCTTTCCAGATGGATAAAAGAGATGGGGATTTCTGTGAGACGGGAAATGTCAAAGAACAAGTGATACTCAAGATTATGGTTTCAAAATCATACTGAGTAAAGCTCAGAGCTGTACCTGTCAGAGCTGCTCTAACTTCGTAAGTGTGGTGTTGGCAGGATTTATGAGGTTGCCCCAGTACCCACTCAGAACTGTACTGTAACCATGAAAGCGGACGTGCATTTCAGGACTTGGAAGGAGTCACCAGGAAGTACACTGGGCATTACAAGTCCTTTGGAAATAAGCTATTCCTAGAATTACTTCAGGTCACACTGCCACAAATGGCTTAGTATTTGCCATGAGTGGCTCTTCACACACACACACACACACACACACTGAGATTCGCAAGGAACAGCAGGTAAGGACTAGCAAGGGGATCTTATTTATTATTTGCATTTCTAAGGTATGCTTTGATATCGAGAGATTAGTGATCTAGTTTCTAATGACCTGATTTCAAGTCTT
This sequence comes from Psittacula echo, assembly GCF_963264785.1. Taxonomy (NCBI): domain Eukaryota; kingdom Metazoa; phylum Chordata; class Aves; order Psittaciformes; family Psittacidae; genus Psittacula; species Psittacula echo. The sequence goes on along the minus strand of NC_137750.1, from coordinate 2,619,031 downwards.
TGGTGTGCTTACCTCCCCTGTCTTACTGCTTCTGCTGTTTTTTGACTTCCATATCACTTCAGCACATGCTTGATTTCAAGAAGATGACTCTTTTCTTAAGGCAAAAGGATTATGTACATCTTTGAAGCTATTCAGGTGCTGAAGTTTCAGCCTCTGTCCAAGTGACAAGAAGGTTAGGTACTCTTTGTGTTCCTGGGAGCCAAGTGCAAAGCTCCCAACCAGGTTCTCCTGTTGCTACTAATGCTACTGCAGCGCCATGTGTATCAGCAGCAGAACTCACAGAACCATGCCAGCCACTGACACTCCAGAGGAACATTCTTACTTGGCAGCTTGCATGGTGGCACGTGATGAAAAGGGCACACCATGTGCCCCAGCTATCACAGGACTGGCCAGCCTGCTCTCCAGGGTAAAACAAGGCAAGACTGAGATGCTCTGGCAGAGCCATGCAGGGAAGTTTGCATAAAGCCTACCCCACTACATCTGACTTGAGCCACTATTATTAATCACTCACTTTCATGAGCAGTAAATTCACCCATAAAATTTAATTAGAAAGGAATCTGTAAATGCATTTTTAAAATAAGGCATAAAATACAAATGCCCATTAAGGGAGTGACATAAACACCCACTCGGAGCTTTACTGGGGAGCCAAGGAGGAGGGTTTCTTTGTTGTTGTTGTTCTGTAGTAAGTTTTAACATACTATAAAAAATAAGCATCAAGAAGCATTGTTTTGAAGGGGTAAATTATACACCCTCTGAAAGAGATCTCTGTCCGCTCAGTGCCCAAAACCGAACATGCTATTAGGCAGACTAAACAGTAGGCACAACATAACTTTGTATCATTAGAGACCTCCCATATATTTGCCTAGAAGCGAATGCTCTGAGTTGACTAAGCCGTTTTGCTTTGGTGTTCTAGAAGGATTCAGCCCCAAATATTAAGCATTCCAGCCAGTCTTTCCAAAAGCAGAGGGAGCAGTTGCTAATGTATAAATACTGCTGCACCCAGGTGAGGTGAACGTTGCAGGAGTCACTCTGCATTGACACCAAACCCTTTTACATCACTGCTGTGCCAGAAGGGGCTCATGTGGGCCTGCTGCCGGGGCAGAGTAACGGAGCGCTCGTGGAACAAGGATGAAGCCACGCATGGCAAGAGACCTTTTTGGCCAACTTGTCCCCTTCCCCTCCCCCAGGTCACTGAACTTTGTATTGCTTGTTTGTACTGCTCAAGACATTTGCAAAATAAACGTTTTCATAGATGATTTATATGCAGAGAAGTTAAAAACAAGCTGACCTTTCTCACCCATCAAGTAGTCCAGGCTCGTTCTTGTATCCGATTGCCTACTTTAAACATGTGAGATTGCTCTTTGTTACGCATGGATATGCCTTCGTATGTGCCCACTTAGACTAAGTTCTGGGAGGAAAAGCAGCGAGGGGGTTTTGCAAGATGTGAGCCCATTTAGCAGATGGAACTGCTGAGAAAAATCACCACTGATCTTTTCTGGAAAAACAATGTTACATAAGTGCTCCTGTAACTTCTCCTGTTTCATAAGTAACCTGGCAAGTTGGGTAATGCACATTCTGGGTACCATTCGACAGAAATATTTCTAATAATCCTCTCTGTGTACAAAGCGGTATTGCCTCATCCTGGTCTGGCATTTAATCTACTAGTTACTATTTTCAGACAGGCTATTTCCAAATCCAAATAAAAACAACAATCTCACACTTATACAGCGCCTTTCATCCTAGAAGATTCCAAAGAGCTCTGCAGAATTAAAACAAAACAGGCATGTTGGACATAGGGTGGCTTCATTCATCACTGACATGTAGCCAGCTCTCAGGGGAGCGGAGTTAGTAGCAACAGCTCAGAGCAACACCATAGAGCAGTTTACAGCAGAAGTGAATCAGAGAGCCTGAATCTCTTCTTCCACATCTTACTGCAGTTACACTGAGTTCTATGATGTTATTTGTGATTTACACATGATGGTAAACATGCTAGGCTGTAGCTCAGTAGGAATGGAAAGGAACATTCATCTCCACTGCAACACCCTGCTCCCTTTGCTACCCAGCGAGCCAGAGATGTGACTGTGTTCAAATCTGTGAAGGGTAGAAGAGGGGAAGAGCAGCATAGACTTGACAGGCTCCTAAAGAAAATGGATGGGATGTGGATATCATCCCCATAAAAGCCACACACAAAATAAAACTTCACGCAGCCTGCATTCTCTTTTTCACAGAGCTTTGTCTGCCCAAACATCTGAAGGCCATCCTGGCCAGCACACAACTGGGAAAGGTCTACTGAAGGCCAGAGCCAATATAACAGCTGCATGGCCACATCTTCGCTTGAATCGGAAATCTCTGGGATAGTCCTTGAAAGCATTCCAGCAGGGACAGACTCCACTATTACTGTAGCACCGTGGGAGCATTTGGGAGGCAGCCACCCTCGGTTCCTCACTCCCAGGTCCAATGTAATCTGTTATTATTTACCTTCAGCACCTGCAGTGCCAGCTGACAGCACCAGGAATCCCAGCTCTGGAGCAAGTCTGTAACCAGGAGTTAGGATCCATTCTCTCCCATTCCCTGCCCACACACCTGATATGGAGGTATGAGAACCTTTTTTCCAGGCTGTTTTTCTGCTGCCTCCAAGTGTCACAGCATAACTCAGTCAGGCTGTACCAGGATCCAGAGCTGGCCATATTATAATCTCATTTAAAGATGCGAAGCCATAATTAGTGAACTGTGAATAACCATTCTGTATTAGGATGTCTAATACTTGTCTTGGCTAATGCAAGTACAGGGCAAAGGGTATAATCTTATTTATATGTATCAATGAACTGAATATATGTCTTTACAAAACCCCTGCAGTACTTTTGCCTGCACAGTTTAATCTGTGGCACCAAACCTGCACATTAACTGCTTATATTATGTCATGCCTTGATTTAAGGGAAAAAAAAGAAGGGGAATAAAAGCACCAAACTTCCTTGTTAACCCTCTTACTGGGCTAATACTCCATTGAAAATCCCCTTGGTTGTAATGGATTTTGCTTTTTATACATACTTTATACAGCAGCGTATTAAAGTGGCTTTTTATAAACACAACACATAAGTAGCCTTGGTTGGGGTTTTTTTGTACCCTAAATCTCCACCAAGACTGTTATATAAATGCTACTGTTCTAAAAATAAAAGAAACCCCAACAAACCAGTCAGGGAAATGGGTCCATTATCACTCACTGCATCAGGCTGCTAATGATGGCAAACCAGGGCTTGCTATTTGTGGGTGAAATAAACCTCCTTACAAAGAGAACCCATCTTTACCTGGTCAGCACTACCTGGCCTCGGTTCCCAGCCCGAGTTCAGGAAATCTTTGAAGGGCATCTTTAAATACATGCTTCTTGCATCAACAGGTCTTAAAGATTATGCATTTACAAAATTGCACTAAATGGGTTTTTGGTACATGTATATATGTTCTCTAGAGCTGAATATCCATTACTGTTTCTAGTGTAAAACTTCTGGTGTATCCTTCAAAACAAGCTTCATTTAATGGAAATTTGCTTGGGCACTGCTTTGTCAGGTACTTAGAGTAATGGGGGAGAGGAAGGTATAATTAATCTAGAACTATAAAATCAAGCATCATAAATTAGTTCACTTTGACCAACTACAGCACTCCATTACTCAAAATGATTGTATATGCCCCAGGCCTTGGCTTTCAGGAACTGCAAAGGAGCAGCCAATGGCTCCTTTTCTCTCTCCTCCTTGGACTGATCTAGAGGATCCCTCATGGGGTGGAGCACGCTGGTCTGGGCAAGGATGTTTTGCTGTCCTCTGAGCTGGTCCAGTTCAGTACAGGGACAAACAGAGACTGTGCAAGCGCCACAATGCTTGTGCAGCAACAGGCATGCACTGCCCTGGCTGGTGCCCAGGGCAGGAGGACCCACGACAGTTCCCACCTCCACTCTGGTAGTGGAGCTCCATACACTAGTGACAGAGCACTCGCTTGTTGCCCAAGGCTATTTTCACTCTGAAAATGTTTGTTAGCATACCACACTGTATCCTGCAGGCAAGAGCCAAGGGTTTCTAAGCTCTCAGCAGAGCTTTCAGAGGTGTGCACCCATAGCAGTATTTTACTGCCTGTGGCTGAAAATTTATAGCTCACTGTGCTGGTTTTGTTTAGGTCACACATCAGATTTTACTGACTTGAAGCAAAATTTTGTGTGGATACATAGGAACAAGTATTGTAACATATGCCCCAAACTTCAGTGTATAAATTGTGTCCCGAATGCTTTTGAATAAACCAAGGGTATGATTTCAATCCTTACACATGACGTAATCTTTAGCACTTGTGGACTGGCACCTTACTCAGAGCACTTGTAAATAAAGACTACTGTAGTACACAAGTTCGTCTGGGTTTTGGAGACTGTGAAGAGTTCTGGTTTGTGTTGTTGATATCTGTCACAAGCTCCTTCACAATCTCACTTCAGCGTAGTGAAGTGGATGTTTTCACACCAGGAGGAGATGTGGCTTAATGGGAAGAGCTTCTATTCTGGCTTCTGTTCCTCGCTTTGTGACAGATGAACTCTGACTAACAATGGCCTTTGATAGCTCAGTGAATTCTCTGCAAACATCTAGAAATACGTCTGCTTTGGAATGGCAGCATGATAAGCAACTTGAAAAGTACTACAAAACCCCCACACAGCTTCAGTGCTCAAATACAGAAATGACAAAACCAAAGAGTTTTGGAGCTGTATCATTCCCACTTACTCTATTTTGCAACTCTATCACTCAACAGGCAAAAAGCATTGAGAGCAATGCATTCCATAGACACCATTGTATCAGTTAGAGATAACTATGGTTTGTGTCCATCCAGTCCCATTTGACTGGGCACTCTCTAAAACCTCAGTACCAGGCTGAACATTCCATGCTGTCATAGGAAAGGCAAGTTCTCTGAGGAAGCTTGTGGCAGAGATGGAAATTCAACTGAGCTCCCCAAATCCCAGTTTTGGACAGAATAACGTGCATCTTCCCATTCAGTGCTGAGTCTGATAGCACAGGCCTGCAGTGAGATCCGAGTGTCATCTCCTAACTGGGAAGTGAAAGCCCACAGCTGGCCCTTTTCTCTTTTCATGGGAAATGAGAAATATTCCCAGTGTTTGTGGATCTTTCCACAGGCTGAGATATTCTACCTACAGCTTTTCTTCTAGGAGAAAATATTCTAGGCATTTGCTTAATAATTTTAGCATTTCTCACTCATTTGTCTTTTTTTTTCCCCTTCAAATCCTCTCTGTCATGAGAATAAAAAAAAAATTCCATTCCAAATGGAACATTTTCTTTAATCCTATAAAGAACGAGTATAATTGATTCAACTATAAAATTTATAGGCATGGAATCAATGCTTATTATAGCCCAAACATGCCAGGTCACTTCTTTGTGGCTGGTTTAAAGCTGTTCCGTTACGTCTAATGTTCAATGAAAATGCTTTAGTCTGAACATGAAAAGGTGAGATTGTATTACATCTGCATGGCTGGTAGGGTCTGATTTCAGGGTTTCACACAGAAGACCCTCCATTGTTTTCTTTGTACCGTCTCTCTGGGGTAAAACTAACTTTTTGACAGTCACAGTAAGTAGCTGCTATAATGTAGACATTAATTTAAAGTGGAGCTGTATTGCTCCTTAAATAGTTCAGACTTTGCCTTTATGTTTTGGTGGTCAGGAAACACTGAAAAATGGAGTATGAATGGAGCTTAATCATGGCAGTGATGGCAAATCTTTTCAGTCTCTCTTAATTTTTCTCTTCTCAGACGTCTACCTTCAGGGCTAGTTGAAAAGATGCAAGTGTTAAGCAGGCACAGTCACTCCTGTAACTACAGCTCTACTCTTCTGACTATTAAACATTTCTACACACTTAAAGTTTGCAATTAAACTACTAAACTTTTCAGCAGATGTTTTTTCTAAGCAGCAAAGTGGTTCTAACTTTTCTGCTGGCGTAGAACAAAGCAATCACATAAAACTAATGGTGGAACATTTAGTAGGGGTATTTATTAGAGCTGGATCCAGTCAAACAGACTGGAGAACCTCAGATTGAGCAGATTCCTGTTTTCTTACTACTTTGTTATTTCATTTTCGGGGTGTGCCTGGTGTAGATGTAATACTTCTGAAACAAAGCTGTGTGGCAGGGCTGTGATTGCATGGTGTGCCTGTGCTCTTATGCAGTGGTATCTTTAGGTTTCAGTTCCTGGCCCAAAGTTTGCCCTTGGTTGAACAGGTGTAATTCCCATTGAACCAAGTGGGAATACCATAGTTTTAAATAAAAACAGCTCTTGATCCATTATCCACTTACATGCACTGTGTCCAGGGGCCAAGATACACAGAATTGACAAGTGATTGGGGGTTCCTCAAGAGCTTGAAGCTTTACTACATAGGGCTGAAATAAAGCAGCGTTTCAGACAGCAGGGAGCATGTGGCAGTTTCATTTGTCTGAATTTCATCACTCAGAATAAAAGCCTTTAAAATCACCAGTCACTTTCCAAAAAACCCCAACCCCCCCCAGTTTATAGATCCTACCAGTGTTAAAGCCTAAATAAATCCCTGCATCAGCTGCCAGGATCCTGGATGTCAGTTTTCAAGGCATATATTGCCCCAGACTAGTCTGTAAATAATTCTTAGTTTGATTCAGGACTTGAAAACCACATCACTAGTGGGCTGGACTTGTGGTTATTCATTTGCATATTCTATGTTTTGACCTAAATCAAGTTAAATGTGCAGGGAGAAGAAATGAGAGTCAGATTTCATTAAGAAAATAAAGCAGCTCGTGTGAAACTGACGTCTAGTGATGGAAAAATATGCAACTGAACTGAGCCCTTCACTGGTTATTTAACTAAAACAAGGTCTCCTTAATGACAAACACTCCCATCTTCAACTGCATCACAGACACTAATGGAAAAACTTTGCATCTCTCATTGTATGGGAATACGAGGCAGAAGTGGTGAGGACTTTTTCCTGCCATGCCCTTGCCAACTGTACATTCCATCTGACTGAGGATTACTGATAATTTTTGGCAACTTCGTGGCTACAGAGGACTCTTCTGTACAACTATTTATTTATCCAGGCCTTCAGGAATTTATTTTTAACAGAACTTTTCAAAACGCTGTAAATACAACTATGCTAATTGTATTAACAAAAGGATTCCTACACCAAGCCTACTCTCTTCTTGCAAGCATACTTTGGGGGCAATCTCCTCACTTGGTGTAGGTTGGTAGAGCTGCTCTCGCATTGGTGGATGCCTGCCAAATTTACAACACTTGAGGATCCTTCCCAGTAAAGCAAAATGCTTATAAAAATCTGAACAAAAGGGAGTATTTAATCATATGTATATTCTTTCCTTAGCAGGGAAAATTTAACAGCCATGTCTCTGCAGCTACAAAAGGGACCTAATTTGCCAAGGCAGCATATATAGCGTATACATGCTCTTTTTACAAGGGTCTGTAGTGACAGGACAAGGGGGAATGGCTTTAACCTGCCAGAGGAGAGATTGAGATGAGCTCTTAGGCAGAAGTTCTTCCCTGTGAGGGTGCAGAGGCGCTGGCACAGGGTGCCCAGAGAAGCTGTGGCTGCCCCATCCCTGGCAGTGTTCAAGGCCAGGTTGGACGCAGGGGCTTGGAGCAACCTGGTCTAGCGGAAGGTGTCCCTGCCTGTGGCAGGGGTTGGAACTGGATGAGCTTTAAGGTGTGAATGGGAAGGGGAAGGGAAGGAGTGATGAAAGGAGAAACACCCTGCTGAGCTGAACACGAGCAGGCAGCAGGGTTTCTCTGAGCAGGGGACAGCAATGAGGGGCTGAGCTTGCCTGAAGGGGCTTTAAGCCACCACTTCATTAACTCGCTTTTACTTTCTACCAAACCAGACAGAACCGACTCCAGCAGAGCCCTGGGCCACCTCTATCAGGGCATGCAGACATACCCAATTAGATTATTGCTTGTCAGAAAACTCTGACAAAGCTGAGAACTGAGCTCTGGCCTCCTGTGTCCCCATCCGGAGCACAGCCTGTCATTCACTACATGTCCTGGAAAATCTCAGGACTAGATTAGAAACTATTACTTTCACCACAAAAGATTCAATGACAACTTTTTGGTTTTCAGGGACAGAAAGCTGAAATGTTTCAGTTTTGAACGAAGTTCTTCCCCTCTGCTTTTGGGTACTGAAAACCAAAGAATTTTTACAAGCAAACCTGATTTTTTTTTCCCGGGTTTTAACAGAAAGTTTGTTACCCAATCAGAGCCTCACAACTTCTTCAGAATCTGAACCTGAGCATTTTCAGATGCAGTGCTAAGAGAAAAAAGGACAAGTTTTTTGAGAAGAGCAACTTGCCATTAAAAATCACAGCAAAAGGGACAGTTTCCTATGTTTTCTTCCTCTTCTTCATCAAAACTATGAGTGGTGGGAACGGAGAAAGGGGCTGTGTCCCAGCAGCTCCACTCTAGGACTGGCTCTGGGAGGCAGTCACGTAGACTCAGCACTAGTCACAGCCCCATCCTAGTCCCCTCCTCATCCTGAGCAGGGAGCTGGAATTGCTTTTGATCTGCATCTGCACTAAGCTGCCTACACACAAGGTGTTCACGAGCCATGGCTTCCTCTTCTCCTCACCACCTTGTCTCTAAAGGGGTGGTGCACCCACATCCAGGCAGTCAGCCTGCTCCGGCAGGATCGTTGGCACTTCAGAAGGGTTAGGCTGTGTGTTTAGTGGGCAGTTGGCACTCATTTACCTTTTATGTCTCCTCAACTGCTTCTGCTATGCTGTTATACAGCCTTTGTGAAAATTCTGACCATGACTTAGGGCAAATAAGTTGGGTGGTCAATAGGCAGTTAACTGTGCTCTGCCTTCCCTAACTTCCACTGCAACTGGGAACACTAAACCAACCCAGTAATCTGACTTGTGTACCTGCCGTTACTACAGCTGGGCAGTATAGCCGGCCTTGGATTGAATCTCCTGTGTTCAGTTTTCAAGTTAGTCACCATTACCTTTGCTGAATTAAGAGTTCATGCACAGACTACGGCCAAAGCTACACACAATAACTTACTGAGCACATGCCTTAGCGCTGAGTAGCCTCTGTGTAGGCTCACCAGGGGCTGTGCAGCTCTGAAGCAGGAAAAGCATTATTTGACAAAAAGCAAAAAATTCTGCTCTAAAAGATTTAATTATTTTAAAATGTAAAATAAAATATCCATAAAGTAACCCAAAGAACTTAAACGTTCCCTTCGAGGGAAATTCTCTCTTTTTAAAATTATCCCTTTTCCTAATAAACCAGTAATTTATGTAATCCATATAAAACCACTAACACTCATTCTTCTATTTTTAAATAACATTGGAGAGCTTTCCCAAGGCTTATTTTATTTTTATGAGAAGGATTAAAAATCATGATGGGACAGATTCTTCCACACTTCTATCTGCTGACAACCAGCATACTCCTGCCATAACACCAGTGACTAGCAGCTGGGGATGTGCCGTTGGGTGGAATTTGCACCACTCCACTGGCTGCAGTGCAGTAATACCAGACTGACAGATTCACTGTTCTGAATGCAATGCCATCTGATTTGGAGCTTGCTGAACAAGTCATAAATCAAGTGATCTTTATGTTTCTAGACAAACATGTCAAAAAAAACCCCAAAAACCAAGGATAAAGGATCTCTGTAAGGAGCTATTTGTTCTATCCAGCCTCTTATCCAGCTTAATATTTGTATTGCTTCACAACGAGCCTGCTTACTGTGATTTGTTGAACTGCATAGGAGGAAGCTTTACCCTTTCAAAGTCAGTCCAAGCTGCATCCCTGTTTTTCACCCAGAGGAGGATGATGGGAAGAAGCAACAGCTGAGTCACCATGCTTCCTGGGGCTCGCGCTTCCAGGGATGCCACTGTGTTCCAACCCATCCCTAAAGCATGCACAAAGCACAATCTACCCTTAAGTAACTTGACATCCATGGCTTAACGGAGCTTTAGTTTTGGATCCAGTTTCATGCTAAAGTGCGGCAAGACTGAGTGAATGAATGACACTGGAAATAACAGGGTATCTTAGAAGGCATTGCAGACATAAAATGAGGGGAACACGCCACCCTCACCTCTCAAATGGGTGAAGTCTATTCAGATAAGAAAACCCTGCCTGCTCCTTCATACCCTCCCTGCCCCTTATTTCTCGCTCAAATAATTCAGATGTTTTAGCCCTTCTAGACAAAAACTGGAGCTTTAAATTAAAATGTCATCTGTTAGTAAAGAAACTAAGCTATGTTTTTCATTCCTGAGAAAGGACTCACTTATGCTTATAACTATAAGTTGCTAGTGATTAAGCAACTGGTATATTTTCACACTCATTAAAAGAAACACGGTGTGTTCGCCTTTCTAAGAAAAGGCATCTTGTTTGTAATACTGTAATACATTGGGAACACCTTCTAATTGGCTTCTAGTGCCTCGTGCCAAAATTCAGACACAAGTTTGTTTATTTACACAAGGAAAAAACTACAACATTGTATAATTAGCCGAGTAATGGACTCCTAAATTCAGCAACGCAGAGGAATGCAAAACTGATGAAGTTTTTAAGATTCCATTTTGGTTTATGAAATATCTCAATAGGTAGCCCAGACTGCATCATGGCTATTGTAGCCATGTGCTGCTCAATGTGCTGTTTGTGTGGAGATGGAAAACTTTGACATGCTTGATTTTTATGCAAGTCAATTAACTTGTTTTTTAAAACTGTAAGGGCATGCTTTGCAAATAAGATTACTTACTATAAATTATGAGAACATAGGGCTCCATTCAGACAAAAATGTTACACACCCCTTACACATGCATAAGTCTGCAGAATATAGTTCTGCACCCTGACAACCTATTCAGCTAGGGGTAGGAGCTTATTTTGGTCTATTCCGTGGGGGCTTTCCTAAAAAGATATGAACAAAAGGGGATAGAGACTTAATTAGAATGTCTCTCTACACCCCACCTTTCTTTGCACCACCCAGGCAATTCCAACAGGCCAAAACCTCTCCTTATGTGGTGAAGGAAGAATTTATTTTTTCAGTTAAGTCAGCCCACAGCAGAATTAGCAATGGTATGTCCGCCTAACCACGGCACAGACAGACATTTGGCCATTCCCACCTGTGAGTTCTGCTCTCAACACTCACACTTAAGCAGGTCTATTGACTGCAGGCATGTCCATCTGTTAATATTACATTCATTGTGCTTTGGTCCCAGCTAAGATGGGACCCTTACACCAAGACACAGGGGTGAAGCTGTTCTGGAAGAAATAACCCTGAACACCAGACATGGCACATCACTAGCACAAGTGAAGGCGGCAGGGTACTGCAGTCAGCACGAGTCATGTTCAGTTATAATGCAACAGGCATTGGGTCAAAACATCTTGCTTCCAAAATGCAGGTTCTTCAATGGGCGCATGAGAAACTCAGGATGTCTATTTGGCATTCAAAATACAACATAAAGAACTGCAGATACGTACTTGGGGCTCAGAGGCAACCACAGTGCCAATACATACACAAAGCAAATCCAGAGACAAGTATGAGTCAGAGAGAGAAAAACTACAGAATTTTGTCCAGGTCTGTTCCCCGTTTACGCATGTGGAGAATCTTTACCTAAGCAAATAATCCCATTGTTCACATACGTGAGCAGGAATTACGTGCATGAAGAATGGTCACTGCATCTGGTCCCTGCTCTGTGCACATTATTATATAAAGCCAACTCTGACTAAGTCCAAGACTTGTTCCTATTAGCTCTGAATATAGGAGAGACACAGGCACAGGAGACGACACAGCAGAGTGTTTTGTCTTCTTTGCCAGCTTCAGTCTAGGTAATGAAGTCATTCTTATTTGAGTTTCATGCTAGATTGTTGAATCTAATTTAAAGTCTGCAGCACAGATAGTCCTTATTGCAGATTACTCATTTCCTTGAAATGAGTTTTACCTCAACAAAAAGGTTAAAACCAGGGACAGAAGACTGAGAAGATTAAGGGACAAATGGCTTTCCCTGTCCCCTGCCTACGTTCTGGACAATCCTTTCCACAGACAGCTTGCTATCAGAGCTAACTTGCAGCTTAGGGCGGCACACTCACCCTCATGGAGTCACACACATCCTCAGGAATACATGTATGCACATAGCCATTCGGAACAGGAGTTTCAGCCAACTTCTGAAGTTAGACTTCCATAACTGTGTTCAGAATAATGTCAGATGCTAGTCTGATTAGGAATCAGTCATGGCATTTACCAGAACTGACCTGCCACATAAGGGAAGATACCTCCCATTCATCAGGAGACCCAGAGTGGCTACGTGCCTCTGAGCAGCCTTACAATGTCGGGTCAACTGTTGTTACTGGCAAGACACTGCTGTGGAAAGCCTGCAACAGAATCAGGGTACTCATCACTACCAGTATGTGTTGCTATGGACACCATTGAAGAAAAGCAAAATCATTTGAGAAGGAAATAAAAGACTCTTTTCCACCAATAGTGGCAGACACTGTAATAGGTTAGTGATCCTGGTGGAATGCTAATCAACAGCACATAGAAAGAGTTGGAAGTCATGCAACTTTTAATACTCCTAATGAAGGAATATAGCAGTAAATTCATGCAATACATGGCCATGCACACAGGATTTATACCAATACCGAAAACACAGGCATCACATGTTAATGCCACAGATAAATCAGATAATACTTCTGTCTTACAAGTATTTCCTCTCCAGGATCTCAGCTACAAGCCATATCCACCTGAAGAGTCCACCTACATGGTCCCACTGAAGCAAACACTTGAATGGAGCCGGATTCCTCGCTTGCATAGAACTGAACAGATCCCCCGACAGCAGCAGAGCTGTGCTGATTTACTGCAGCGATGGACCTGGCATCTCATTTGAGCTGTGAGACAATGTGAGTTTTCCATTCCTCACAGCTCTGGTGAATAATTTAAACACATGCTTGGAGTTCACCAAAAATAATATATTTACAACATTTTTGGTGAGCTGAAAAGTAAGAAATGCTGGCTCAGAATCACACAAACTGCTCTGTTCAATCTTCAAGATTTCATTTTGATTGAGATGAGACTTTGGCTTACGTAGGTTAAACAAGAATGGATTTTTGTAACAGAATTGACCGAGGACTTTTAAACTGAAAAAAAAAAATCCTTTTAAATTAAAAAATCAATCGGTAATACTGTGAACCACCAGAACAAAGTATTTTATTTAAAAGAAATAGTTTAATGTTTCAGAGCTGGCCACTGGCCACATTTTTCAGCTGATGGGAATCTGTAAAATGTTACCCTGCCACTGAGTCACCATATTTGCCCCAGAAACACTGCTGAAATATTTTTCTCCGCTGTAAATCTATTGACCTCAGTAAGACAATTTGCACAAGCAGGGCCAGGAGCATTTACTGTTTTAACAGAACCTGACTTATTCTGAGCAATTTACCGCAGAAATACAGACACAGGGACATGTTCTCAAAGGGACCTTCAATCTGGTTTCATTTGCAGGGCAATGAAATGACTCCAAAATACTAAGAAGAGGGACAAGGGTTACAGAATAAACTATATAATTGCTCAGCGAGGCTGGAAGGCAGAAAAATCCTTTGAAATAAATAACATACTGCAAGTGCCATTGCATAAATGATGCTCAAGAGCATCTGAGGCAGAAGATTAGGGGATGATTTGAAATAGGGCTATTTAATACTTGCAGTAGAGCTACCCATGGATTTTTAAAGGACGGGAGACTCATTGCACTGTACTGTGGATGCCTCTATATGATCACTCAGTTATGAATATTAAATTGCTGACAATAACACAACCCAAAAGCTATGTTGGGAAGAGATCAAGTATCTCCCATTACTAAGGTAAGCTGAAACATAAGCTTAGCTGCTATTAAAAATCAAGGATCCAACGTAAGGCCTCACCCATTGGGACAGATGGACAGAGCAAGGTTCAGGTCATGTCTCTCAGCCTATTCAAAGCTGATGTCACCAGGCACAAAAGACAACGCTCCCCAGGAATGGGAGGGTCAGGTTAGTGCTGTCCAGGTTTGGCTCCAGAAACATTTGGCAAATGAGCTCCAGCAATTCACTTGCAAGACATAAATCCACAGGAAACCAGGTTTCACATGTTCCATGGCTTAATGTATTATAAATATTGCAATTTCCCCTCAGTGTTCAAGTGATTGTTTCCAGTGAGCAGCACAGCAGGTCACTAGAGGTTGCAGTAGTAGCTGTCCCAAACCTGAACATTGGAAGGCATCTAGCACACTTGCAAAATACATATACTGTATTCTTTTCTGAAGGCACAGAGAACAGAAGCCTCCTACTGCTGACAGCTTTCTTCAGGTCAAGTGGTAGCAGTCTCTGCACAGAGACTAAAGATCCTGCAAGATACTGACAGGGAATACTATACCAGTGAAATGTTTATCCTCTGCCCCTCAACAGTACTGCTTTACACTATGGAGTGACCAAAGGAGTCCTTTGAATTGCAGACTGTCATCTTAACTCTAGCAAAACAGCAAAGGCTATACAGAAAGTTTCTCATGAGCTCCGCAAGAGTGAGCAGTATAGCTTTAGAATCCAACTATTTTACAGAAGAAAGGGATGATAAAAAAGACCATGTTTTGCTTTGCTTTCATAGAAAACTGATGAAATTCCACAAAGCTAAACTTGCAAAACAATCGATTTCACAAAACATCTATTGTTTGGTCAAAAAATATTATAAGCACAAAATTACAACCACTTTCAGAGAAAATACGGTAACAAACAAAGAGAAACTCAGTGAGAGCTCATTACTGTTCTGTCAAAGGCAGAAAGATTTTAGGCAATAAGAAATAGAAAAAGAGACTTCTGAAAAGACTTTGCTTATTTTATAATAGATTGAGAGCTTCAATTGCCATAGAATAACTGTACTGAAGTCAATGCAGGTATCCACTATATCTGCAGGGGCTGATGGAGAGCTGAAATGAAGGAGGGAGGGGACTCAAGTGCTCCTTCAGGATGTGGCAGCATCAACCACACTGGTGGGAGGCAGGAGGAGGGAAAAAAGTGAAGAGAGAGTAACATTTCCTTAGCTCTACTTCCTTCATCCTCCCTTTTCCCAACTTCCCATTCTCCTAAATCCATCCTGGAGAAAGATATGCCTTAGAATCTAATTCTTTTGCTTTAGGATTTTTCTTGTCTGTGAGAAACTCTTCTTTTTCTCATGACTTCAGAGTGAGCAGATTGGAAACGGGATTTTCTGCAGCTCTTAGGAAAGTTATGGACCTAAATCCTACTTTTTTTTTTTTTTTTTTTTTTTTTTTTTAGTGCGCATCTATTAGGTCTTTCTGGGAAAAAAGAATAAATCTTACTATAACCAGTTATAAACCTCACAGATCAGACACTTGAGCAGTGAGGCTACATCTGCTGCTTCACTGCATGGTGTATCACTGTTTCCTACTGAGAGATGCAAATTTCTGCATCCAAAACTCCAATCATAGGGTTTTTTTCTCCTCACAGGTATCTGCTTGTTGAACAAGATGCCTAATGTTAGGCACTCAGGCCTGCAAATGTTAACCTTCAAGTCTGTTGGCATCTCTCAGAAGCTTAGGAGTAAGAGGAACCTGGTATGGCTGTCTGAAAAGTTTCTTTCAGATTGCTTTAAATGGCTTGTGGACGATTACAGTCTGAGCATTTGAGTACATGCCACTTCATTACACTTACTCATTTTTTTGTTCCTACCATAGATGGGAAATTAAAAATGATCTCTTTAGAAACTCTGATATTTAATTTCCCATAAGATATGAGAGATATTCAGGGCAGTGTCTGGAAAAAAATTAGGATAATAAGGTGTATAAATCTCTGCTTCATTTGAAACAACGCATAAAAGCCAACCCCACATTAATTTTTTTGCTGAAGGAACTTCAATAAGTTTTAAAGTAAGTGTTTCATTTACTGCCACATGCCACACATACATGGCAAACAGTTTATACAAACCACAACACTCAGCTGTTCCTGGTTAGGTAAAACAGCCCTCCCCTGAACACCCAGGCTGCTCTGGGCTCCCTCGGGACTTGGATACAGGGTGCTGGGTGTTCTGGCCTGATCCAAGGGAGAACCCACGTTCAGGTTTTACTTCAATTGGGTGAACAGTCCTCTGTGGAGGTGCTCATGGAACCCACGTTGAGTAAGTGCTTAAGATTTTGTTGGCTCAGACCAGAATGCTCTGCACTTTTGAAGACAGCTTAAGTATAGCATAACTATCCCTGACCTGGTGGTCCAACCTTAATGCCTTCTTCATGTAGTTCTTAGTGAACTTTATTAGACTTGCCAGTTAACTAGAATACTCCACTGTGTATATACACAAGTGTGTTGGGGTTGTGTGGCAAGGTTTTGGTAGCAGGGGGGCTACAGGGGTGGCTTCTGTGAGAAGCTGCTAGAAGCTTCCCCTATGTGCAATGGAGGCAATGCCAGACTAATTTAAGTCAAGTCTGTTTTGCCTGAGCCAGTAACTGATGAGTGATCTCTCCCTGTCCTTATCTCTACCCACAAGCCTTTCCTTGTATTTCCTCTTCCTTACCCAGCTGAGGAGAGGGGTGACGGAGCAGCTTTGGTGGGCACTGGGCATCAAGCCAGTGTGAACCCACCACAACAACGTAACATCCCAATCCAGCAACCTACTGGATGAAAAAGGACTCTTCACACCCTTCTGAAGCCAACAGCCTATGAGCAGATACAACCAGACAGAGGAGAGAGACCCAAGTGTTTCTAAGGCCATGAGAAAGATTTCTAATGTAGCACTGAGACTAAAGGCTTGGCTGTAACTTAAGACAGTGAGGTTCACTTACATGACATCTGACGTTCAAGTCAATGACCTCATTTACTGTGCAAGTATCACCTGCAAACCAAAATTTGTACCTACTTATCCCAAAAGGACATGATGAACTTGGAAGTCCACTTGACTTTAGAAGATAGCATTTCAGCTTCACTCACTGGCCTATAAAATCCCTCTATGATTTATTCACATTTAAAATAATATTTATGCAATATGCTTCAGTATTCTGTTGCTGTATGAAAGAAAGAGTGCCCTTGGAGGAACAAATCAATGCAAAAGGCAAAACCCCCTGACTAGATGTGCAGTATCTCTAAATATCCAAAGCAAACTGGGAGGGGGAGTGAAGGAAAATTATTTTCTGTTCCTTTTTCACTCACAGACAATATTATGAACTGCCTGGAATACCAGAAAGTTCATTTTGAAACACAGGAGTGATGTTTACACTGGCCCTTACATAAATATGCACTGGGTTTATATACTTCTTTTTCCTAATGCTTGAAGTTAAAATCAGGTTATTTATTGCTGAGAAAAGGTGATGGATTTTTTTATTGCACAGGTACAACACAGCAGCCTCGCAAAGCATATCCTGAATCCCAGCTTGTTCCATCCTTTGTTCAGAGCTGCATAATTGGGGTCCTATGAAAGGGTAACCTCTAACCTGAGCCCTGAGAAGTTGTGCTGCCTTAACTAAAGCGGAGCCACTCAGCGAGCAGGATGCATCTGTACTGGTAGGCATAACATGCAGTTACTATTAAGTAATGCACACCACACCGTGCAGCAGGACTCCTGCTTAATACAGTGAGGCATGGCCCTTGCATCTGCTGCATCTTCCTCTGGACCACAAGGTAGGTAATATGTTGCCAAGTATAATCCAAGCCAGGTAGTAAGTTGCCAGGTATAGGTCAAATATAAAGATATTACTATGCTAGAAAGAAAATACTATAAGCGTTGTGTCTATACAAGGGACTATATTGGTTATATTCTCCTATTTTAATCCCTCCCCCACAAACTAAACAGAACCCCCTCAACAACAATATACCCTTATTGCTACTAAATCACAAACACAGATCAAACATCCTCATTCCTGTTTCATTTTGCTCTTCGGATTGAGATTCCTTACAAGTATGTCAGTTCTGGTGATGGCTTTGTGATCTGGATCCTGCTTGGTAGGATCTATGCAGAGACCAACAACTCATTCTACACAACCCACTATGCAGGCATCAGATGACTGTGGCTTTCAGTTACTACCTCTGGACTGAAGCCAGAAGCCTAGCGGTGAAAAGCTCTTTATACCATTACCAATCCCCCGAGCCACCCAGTCCTTCTCCATTGCATACAGGTTTTTAGTGTTGTGCCTTAAGATCTGTTCTGGTTCTGAGTAACGTTCTTTGTGATGGGAGTCTTGCCACTCCCCCTCTCACGAGGGGGAAAAAAACCCCAAGGAGGGAGTGTGAAACCTATTTTCAAACTCTGTTATGATTATCTGATGCAGCTACTACTCTTGGATTCGCTAATGGAGAGACCTGAGTCCTGGGGAATGTCTGTCTTAGGTGAAGAGTAGGCTCCAGCCTAGTCAGTGCTAAGATCTGTGTGCCTCAGTCAGTACTGATGCCTTTAGCTTGGTGGTAGCTCTTGCACCACTGGCTCAGAACCATGCCTAAAGGCAGCAGAAGTGTATCCTGGAGAAGGCAGAACATGCACCCAGTGAGCCCCTGAGCATCCATTCTCAGCTGGTTTCCCTCTAAACTATCCACCTGAAGAGTTAGAGGCTAAATTGCACCAGCTCTGCAGCTCCTGTCCTCCAGTTCAGCAGAGACAAGTTACTCAGTGTGACATTACCCCAGTGCAGATTTCTCTTCCACTATCTTTTCTCTCAGACTCTTCTGAAAGCACATCACAGAGCAGCTTGCTTTTCCCCACACAGAACTAGCTGCAGCAGGCTTAACAGTAATACATTGGTACCCAGCCTTCATCAAAGAGGGCTGTAAGCTGCTGATCCTGCAATAACACCTCTAAGGATTCAGAGTCTTTAATGTTGATTGCTGAATATTTCTGTTCCCCTCTGAACCATTCCAACAGTTGTTTCAAGTGAATGTATTCATTCCCTTCCTTTTAACCATTGGAGCTTCTCGCTTGGTCTGGGAGCAAGGAAGAGGGAATGAAAGGGTCTCTTCAAATTTGCTGTAGCTGCTCTCTTAAAAGAGAGCATTGACACAGGTTCCGCAGCTCTCGCATGTAGTAAGGCTCCCAGAGGACTTGCATGCACAGAAAGACTGCAGGATCCTTGTCGGCACTCCAGGAAGAGTGTGGCTATTCTCCTCCCCGTTGGATGAGAGTATCGTATCTATTCCTAGCATGGATCTACCAGGTGGCAGCATTCCCCTGCCAACATACCTTTGGTTTGGCTTACCTTGAAAGCTATGATGTTATATTATATGATGACGTCATTATATTTATTTCAACTTTCAATGAAGATTCCTGGCAAATCTCCGAGCTGGAGTATCTTCTTTTTAGTGGCTCTAAGATCCAGGCAGCTTGGTGCAGATTACATTTATATAACACAACCCAAGTAAGGTGAACTTGCTAGGAGGTTTTTTTGCAGCTGTTGATGTTACTAAATTAAGATTATTTCTCCATTAAAACTATGGAAGGGGAAAAACTTATCCAGTATTTCTACAAACACTACTGGGGGAATGTCTAGCTGTGGTTATTTTTGCGATGACTCCATCATGCACTCACGCAATCTCAAGCATTTATCTGTGTGGTGGTGTTTTGAAAATGCTAAATGAATCAATTGGATTTTTTTCAGTTAAGTACATGTGTGAGGATACATGTGTGAGGATACAACCCTGTGATGGTTTGATGCGTAACAAACTTCTCCTGGCTGGGTCTTTTTCTTCACACCACCAGGACTAATTTTGATTGAGCTTATTACAAATGTTGGACAACTTTAGTCTCTGTTTTCAATCCTTTTATCAACTGTATTACTCCCAGCCCTTCCAAATTCACCTGCACCATCACAACTTTCATTAAAAGTCACATGCTCTTCCTGATAAACAGAAGTATGCAGCATTTGAAAGTCCTGCATAAGATACTGCTCTGCACGGGCAAAATCAGTGTCTTGGATGCTAAATCCAACCCCATCAAGCCACCTCCCTTGAACACCAGGCCTTAACTTTCTTTACTAGATTTGAATAAGCACATGGTGTGAAAGAACAAATTCTCATGGACAAAGACTCACTGCACTAACAAAAAAGATGAAGTCCTGAACGCCTCACAAGAACTGCAGCAAAGGTTAAATGACTCAACTGATGCTATACAGTCTGTGGTGGAGGTAGAAATTAATCTCAATTTCCAATATTACACTTTAAGACACTGAAATTGCAAAAGAAGGAACTGAAGAGTAGCTAGAACCAAACTTTCAACCTTTCCCTTCTTATTTCTTCCCCACAGTGGTCTCTGTGAGGTCTTATGATGCCACTACAAAGATCAGCAAACAAAAATTGGCTGTGTTATGAATTGATTTCAATTTAAAAGAGCCATAATTCAATTTTGCTTTAAAAACATATTACAAAATCTAATATTAAGAAGATTTGCATAGAAACATTCATCAGAAAGATATTTTATTTGTTTGGCTTGAAACACTTCCACTGCAAGCCAAACATTTCAACACTGAGGCAGGAGGACCAGAAAGTGAACCTGACCAGAAACAACAGTGCAAACTACGAGTTTATTTTTGCTCTACTAGCTGACAAAATCTAGTTTGTTATTTAAAAAGAAAATAAAGTCACAGGCCTTGTGCATGGGGAAACCTGGTTTTTTTAACCCCAAATATTCTTATCAATTTATTAATAATGGGGCACTCTTAGTTGAGAAAGGATGTAAGAACATACGTCCTACTGATCACAATGACTATCGGATTAAAGAGAACACAGATATGGTGATGGATATTTAGACTACATTAACAAGACTCTTCTTTCACACTCACATAACACTCACAAATCCACACACATCTCTGTACACATAAAGACTGAGGCTCTATAAGCAAACAGCGCATGGTGGTTCCCAGCTGAAGCCTCTGTTTGCCCCATGGCTGGGCTCACAGGCAGAAAAATCACAGGGTGAGTCCCCTTGCTCAGCAGTGCCAATATCACTTCAGTAAAGTTTGCTAATGGGGCAAAGGACCTTGTATTGTAATCCAGTGACATTTTCAACCTTCGCAGAACTTTTGTTGACATTCCCGAGTCCCTGGCTGCCATCCCAGCATGAAATAGTTTCTGTTCACATAATTCTCGTGTTTACCACTCATGAAAAACTCTTGCTTTGAGCTTTTTTTTTTTTTTAAATAAACTTTTTCTTTTTCTTTTTCTTTTTTTTTTTTTGCAAGTGAAACTCTGTCTAAAAAAATATTGGCCCCAGGCACACAAGGTTTTGCATAAATTCATATGTGATGAATGGCTGATTTTAATGTTATTTGGGTATTTGTCAGAACCTAACAAATATACATGGTAATGGTGGTTCATAAACTTAAACATCTCAATATACCCTTTCTTCTAGAAATAAATTACGTTTGTTTGCCCTGCCTGGAGTCCTAAGGTAGCCGACATTAGGAATATTTTAAATGTGATCATCCATCCAGCATGTCTTTCAGGCGCCACGAAGATTAAATGAAAGAATCATAAGATGAAGGTCTTTAACTTTTAATCCTTTTACAATGAACCCTTAGATAGACATGGGGGCAGGGTGCCTTCTATGTGAGTAATAATGCCTCTGTTCCTCTTCACTAGGTTAATGAATACCCTAAATGTCCCAAGATCTGATTTTCCTCCCCCCCCCCCCCCTTCCCAAACTTTTGAAATTAGAAGCAAAGAGACGGGTGGTAAAACGCAGCGAAAGAGCGAGAGAAGGAATGAATATACATACGGAGATAGGCGAGCTAAATGTTAGAGAAAGCAGGGCTCGGTTGTGGCACTGGCAGACCCACGGGTTGAAGGTAATGACACAGATGCCCTCAGTTTGGGGGAAACAAAACATAAAGGCTTTTGATTCCAAGACAAATACGGAACAGGGTTTCCTGCACTGTCAGGGAGCCTCTGAAGCGCACGTGGAGAGTTTGTTTTTGCAGTTGGTATCTATGAGATACCGACCGCCGGGGCTCCCAGCACGGAAAACTCAAACGCTTGCCTAATTGCGACGGGTTCGACCGAGCCGCAGGACAGTTACGCGCCCGCGGGCCGGGGCCATTCCCACCGCGGCTTGCCGGCGGCCCCGGGGCAGCCCGGTGCTCCCAGGCGCAGTGAGGCGGAGGGGGCCGGTCCCGGGGCAGCCCGTCAGTGCGAAGATCACCCGGGGCTGGCGGGAGCCCAAGAGTTAACCGGGCTGCGAGGGGCGACGGCGGCCGGGCGGGGAGGGTTGCGAGGCTGTCATAGGATCGGGCTAATAACGTGTCTGCGCTGAAAGCCCCCAGAGCCCAAGGGTCAAGTTTCAGCAGTGTCCCACCACAATGGTAGGTGTGAAAGACACGTGTCCCCTTGTAAATGAAATGTCAAGCGGTTAAAAAAGAAACCCCCAAGCCAGCTGCCGCCGGGCCGCCCCGCCTGCGCGCTGTGGTGAGCGCCTCCGCGGGGGGCGGCGCAGCCCGGAGCCGGCGGGACCCCCCCACAGTACCGCAGCGGCGGCAACCCCGCTCCTCGGTGCAGCCGCAAGCAGGTTCCCACCCCTCCCGCCGGCGCGGAACGTCCCGCTGAGAGCGGAGCAGAGCGGAGACACCCCCCCGAGGGTGGGCAGAGCAGATAGCAAACAGAATCCAAACGGCTCGTGTTTTAGTGGTTGACTTTAATTCTGCACTGCGCTTTTACTACAAGGATATAAAGAATAAATAGCAGATACTCTTCATTTACATAGGATTAAGTCATTCAAACTGTTCTCTCTATTTACAATAACATTGTGCTCTAGGCGCTTATTTTTTATTTTAAATCTAAAGTCCATAAGGAAAACAAGAAAAAACAAAAACCCTCACACACACGCTTTCCGAATAATGGAAAATAGCTTTAAGACGTTTTCTTATCAAAAAATTTGGTTTCTATTTTTTAATCCTTTTATTAAAAAAAAAAAAAACCAAAAAAAAAATCCCAAAAACTCAAAAAAAAAAACCAACAAACCAAAAAAAAAACCACCAACAAAAATCCTACTTCGCCAAAGCGAAGCAACTTCTCTCCGGAATATAAATACCAAAAAAAAAAAGATAACATTAGCAACGATCAGGATAATAGTCTTAAAAATACAGTAGACGCTGATTATTTCACGTATAATACTGACCTTTTAATAGTATATTAAACCGGTGCCATATATACACACAATATACATTCTCCTACACGTTACAGTGCATTACAACGTTAACCAGAAAGCAAATGTCCCTCATGTCTGTGTGAGCCCAGTTCTCCGCGGGGCGGAGGGGCAGCGCAGCCCTAGCAGGAGCACTTGCACTCCGCGATGATGGGATACTGGATCGGGATCCATGTGCACCGCTGCCCGCCCCGGCGCTGGCACCGCCACCTCAGAATCGTCAGATGCACGGACTTGGCAGGTTTGCAGACCATGCCTTCTGGGACTGAACAAGACCGTTTACTGTAACAGCTGCCCACTTTGACGTACCGGGGCCAAAAGCGGCTGCCGAGATCGTTCCACGTGTATAGGACAGGGCAGAAGGTCTGGGACCAGAGCCACATCTGCAGCTTCCTGCGCAGCTTCTTGCTCAGCCTGTGCTTCTTGCCCGGCTGCAGCCCATCGTAAAACTCCAGCCCCTTGATTTCGCTGGGCATCGCTCCCGAGGGTCTCTGCCTGAGCAGCAAGTCCAGCTCAGCTAGATCGTCCACTCCGAGCCGGTCCTCGGGCAAGGAAACAGCCATAAAGTTAGGGTCGAAGTGTCCGCCCATGAGGTTCCTTAGCAAGGTCTCGTTAAGATCCTTCTCCTTGGGGTCAAAGATAGGGTCCGGATGCTCGATTAGATCCACCAAGGGCAAGTTGTCGCTGGGAGCCGGTCGGATGTGCAGATAGTGCTGGCAGGCGCCCTGCTCCAGCCGGAGACCCAGCAGAACCACCACGGCGTATATAGTCACAAGGCACTGGGAATGATCCATCCTTGGGAGACCGCTGGGGGGGTTGGAGAGGGGGGCTGGGTTCACCAAACAGCAGGGGAAGAAGGTGCAAGCAAATACATCAGAAAACTTGTACGGGGATATCCAAAATAGCTTGTCTTTACGGGGGATCCCCTCCGCTGCCCGCACCACCAGCAAAGGCAGCCCCCTCACAAGCCCGGAGAACAAGCCCCCTGCAAACACTCTCCTTGCAGGCGTCTCGATAAAACTTCTCCTGGTGGAGCCGCTCCAAAATTCTGCTGCTGCCGCCGCTACTTTTCACCCTCCCCGGCAAAGGGAGATGCGTCTTTTTTGTTGCAAATTCTGCTTTGCTGTTGCTGCTCCTCGTTGTCTGCCCGTGCGTATGGGAGAAGTTGCTGCCGATTCTTCCTCCCCGCTCCTCTCCGCCGTTCGCGAAGCAGCCTCCTCAGCAGCAACAGCAGCCACGCACGTTGGCACCAGTTTGTCTGCTTTGCAAGGACCCAAAGCCTTTAAATTTCCTGCACTTTCAGCTTCATCTCCATGGAAACCACAGACTCTCTTCTAACCCACCCCACCCCCCTTAAAAAAAACCCACACACACAACACAACCCCCACTCCCACAACAGTCCCGGACCGCGCGGCTCCCCCTGCCCACCCAGCCCACACCCTCCGCAGGGGCAGGCTGAGCCGGCAGCCGCCGCTGCCTCCCCCGCCTCCCGCACGCCGCCGCTCACGCGAGCCCGCCGCGCCCCGGGAGATGCTGCGCTCTCCGGGGCAGCCGCCGCGCCGGCCCGCTCCGCCGGAACGCGCCTCCACCGCCGGCTCCTCACTCGACCTCGCCGCCGCGCCCCGCCGCGCCGGTCACCCCATGGGCGCAGCCCGCGCGGCGGCGGAGCGCAGCCTCCCCCCGCGCAGGAGCGCAGGCTTCTGCGCCGCGGCCGGCGCTACCCCGGCGGCCGGGGGCCGCTTGCCCGGCCCCGCACATGGGTCCCGCGGCGCGCTGCCCGCCCGGCTGGCCGCCCGCCCGCCCGCGGGGCCGCCGCAGACACCTCCTCCGCCCGCGCCCGCCCGCGGCCCCGGCGCCGCGCGGCCGCCGCCGGCCGCCTTCCCGGGCAGAGCGAGCCCTCTGCTGGCGGCGCCGCTGGCGGGCGGCGGGCACCGGCCGGAGAGGAGCGGCGGGCAGCCGGCGCCTCTGCCGCGTTCTGCGGGGCCGGAGAAGCCCTCGGAATAAGCGTCCCGCGCCCGCTGAAACGAACGTGGAACCCCCTGTGGAACATCCCCGGTGGGAGGAGCGGGCCCCGCGGCCGGTGCTCGCACGCCAGGGGCTGCCGCCGAGCGAGACCCTCCACACAGAGCCCGGGATCCCCGAGATCCCGCTGCGGGTCGCTCCGCTCCGGCCCCCGAGCGCTTCCTAAGTGTTTTATCTAGGGAGTTCTCCAAGAGCTCTCCATCATCAGCAACACCATTTCCAGCCATGCCCCAGCCCCCACAGACAGGACGGGAAGTGCACCTCAGCAGCGGAGACATAAAACAACGTAAAAAATTGATACTAAACGGTACTTCCATCGCAGAACCGCCGCCTCGCCAAGACCACTCATAGGACACCGCGCTGCAAGGGGGGGTGAACAGGCCATTACGGTTCCAGTAAGATTTCCTGAAGTGCTCGAATCCCATTCCTGCAGGCTATTTAGGCACTTAGGAGCCCAAGTTTAATGGGACCGAAGCTCAGCCATTCCACCTGAATTATTTATGCACTTATTTAAATGTTAACCTTCAAATTTAGGGTCACTATGAAAATAATACAGAGATCTTATTGCTGAGGTGAACATATTTCTTTTCCTAAAAATTAACAATATCTTCTCAAACATAACTATATTTAAACCAACTCTCGCTTTGCTTTAATCCTGACCACGTAGGGCATTTTATAAATAATAGAACTGGAATAAATTACATGAGAAAGATGGAAAACTGACCCTAGCCCATCTGTAAAAGGAGCCTCAGTGACACTTGCTGCTGTGATGTCAGTCAAGGATCTGCTGGGGGTTTATGGGATTTCTTTTCACCTGGAAGTTCAGGTCTACCTTCATCTAGAACCTGACAAACTGATTGCTGAACCCTGGCATACACGTCCCTGGAAGTAAGTGAGAAGCCACATCCCTGTCTTTCAAATACAATTCCCCAGAAGTCAAGGGGTAGAAGCTGATGACAGGCATTCTGCTGAATTCAGGACTTAACTGGGTATGACTTTGGTGGTGAGCTGAATATGGGCAGGACACAGAGGTGCTGAGGTCTGCGCAGAGCCAGTGGGCAAGCTCAGACACAAACTGCTTCTGGCTCAGGTTTTCACCCACATCTTGACCTGTTCTTGCCATGGTTCCACTCTGCTTCCTGGGATTTAGCCTCTGAAAGCTGCTCCTCTACTTCTGAGCTGAGCTGGGGAGGTTTTACTCACCCCTCCTTCCACACACATTCCATATTTTTGCCCACCTGTCAGGACAAAATGTTTCTCAACGCAATACATGGGAGCATCAGCCTGCACTCAGAGCTCATCGGCTGGTCCCCTTGTTCTGGGAAGGACTGATGACTGCTTGCAAAAAGGAACAGTTGCGAGGATGGCTGATCAGTCCCAGCAAGGGTGTTAATGGTATTTTTTGGGTGCCTATCTGTCGTCTTCTCTCTTTCCTCCCTCCTACCTCCAGCCAATAAGGAGGTCACTGCCAGTATTTTTGAATTCACTTTTAAACCACCTTGTTTAAAACACAAAGGCACAAATAATAATATAGGTTAAAATAACTGCATTTCAAACAGAAAGCAAAACCTCAGAAGTTACACCTAATGTCTTGTATTTCTTCCTTTATAATAAACTCAATTTTACTCAACTGGTATTTGACAATCAACAGTTCTTTAGCTATCAGTCTCTAAAGGCTAAAATCTAAGAAAGGTCTCTAAGGCTAAAAATAAAGCCTATAAGCCTATGTCCTGGCTATTTCATGACAGATCCTACATTCAAAACTGTGATCCTAAGCAAGCACTTGAAGTTCTTTCTCTCCCAAACTGAGTAACCTGCAGGAAGAAATGTTTCTGGGACAAGGCTGGCTCAGAGGGAGTGCCTATTTA
Source organism: Psittacula echo (assembly GCF_963264785.1). Taxonomy (NCBI): domain Eukaryota; kingdom Metazoa; phylum Chordata; class Aves; order Psittaciformes; family Psittacidae; genus Psittacula; species Psittacula echo. Next base: position 2,591,991 of record NC_137750.1, on the reverse strand, counting down.
AGGTACAAGAAGGTTTGTTCACAGCGGAGTAGGCTGGAGCTCCATAATTCCTCAAGTGCAGGTGTCTGCTGGGGCTGCACCAGGCTCTGGCAAGGCCATGAAAGCTCGAGGGATGCAGAAGTGACAGAAGTCACTTGTGGCCCAAGAATTTCTTGGTGGAATGGCTGATAGCAGGACTGGGAAGAGCTGCCAGTAACATCTCTGCCAGAAGCCTCCGAGTCAGAGGGAAAAGAAATCGGTTTATTTCAGGGTTTGCTGAAAACAGCAGTAAATGAAACCTAGCGGTAAAGGGCCTGATCAGGCGCTGTGCATGATGCCAGCCCTTCCTGGGACAGGGAGAGGGGCCAGCAGCTCACAGAGGCCCTAGACGGTCACTCTGCTGGCAATGGTGCATGAAGCAGCAGAGAATACAACTCCCTTTGCCTCAGCTTTATTGGTTCTGGAGTGCTGTCAGGAGTAAATATGTGATTTGTTTCAGCAGACAAAGCAAATATAACCTTCAAGGCACACAGGAAGCCAACGTGGGCAAAAGTAAGACACCACTTCTGCAGGGTCACATCTCTGATGAGGAGAGAAGAGGTATGCAGCCTGCACTGCTCTGCTGCTGACTCTGAAAACACATTCTGTAAGGATCTGGTTTCAGCCCACAACAGCAAGGATGCACTGAAAGAATTCAGAATAGATTTGTTTCCCGTTAAATCTACTAACAGAAATGGCCTGACCTATTTCACCCAACCCAGTGCTCAGGGACATCCCACTGCATTCAGCCCATGGCATTGAATCAGTCTGGTCTATGCGCCAGACTGTTGTCTTAGGCTCAACACACGCACCACTCTAAAACATGGAGGGAATCTCACAGAAAGAAATAAACCACTATGAAACTGGGATGAGGAAGAGCTATGCCAGGTGTGCTTGGAAAAGCTGTGCCTTCCCTAGGAGTGGAGGCTTCCTGACAATATTCTATTTTCCCTTGAACTTAAAGATTATTTAAATCACTATGTTATTGCCTTTCACTTCCTATTTTAAACATCTATTGGCATGAAATAGTGTTTATTCATTAAAGAAAGGTAAACCAACCCCACAAGCAGATGAGTCCTCTGTCCAGCTCTCATGCAAATTTCTCATATGGCTTTGGGCAGTAAGTTTCATCACATTGTGCTTTCCTAATTTGTAGTGCAGGAATGCAATCCCTGCCTCTTTCACAGGTAGTTTGGAGAGTTTGAGGGGATGCTACCAGTAAAGCTGTATCAATGCAGAGGGATACCCAGGGTTTTACTAAAATTACACAGGAAACCTGTGACCGATATTGCTGACAACTGAATTAAATCACTTACATTTTAGTCTTAAATCCTAGTGAGCTTCTAGACCAGCTCCCTCTTCTTTGGTCACACCCCTATGCATTCTGTAAGGAACTCCTTACAGATTAATTTTCTAAACTGTGAATCCCTAAAGAAATTCTAAAGGAAATGCACAGCTTTCAGACATTTTACACAGTTCATATATGCCATATGACCATCTACCCAATCCACATTACTGGCTATCAAAAGTCATGTGTGACCTCACCCAGGAATCCATGCACCACAGGTACACAATCACTGTTCTACTGCTTTCAAGCTATATTCATTAGTCTGGAAAGATTCAGGGAGATCTCTACTGGATGTTTGAAACATGGTGCTGCCTCTCGAGGTACCTCATCCATTTCTCTGTCTCCTTCCTGATTTATGGAAAGGGCCACAGAATAAGGATTAATGTGGTCTGTTAATGGACCACACAGTGGCAGCAGGTGATGAGCTGCTCTGAAAGAGAACAGTTCTGAATCACATACTTTAGAAGGTACACATTTTCTTGAGACAGCAAAATTCTACCTTGAAATCCCAACAGAATGGAGATGGGGAAAGATACATTTGGCCAAGAACCTGTATTTGCAATGATAAATGATGTATAAATAATGTATTTTGAAACTAAGCTCTGGGATGAATGTTTTATAGTGAAGTAAATCTTAAAATGACTGATGCATTACAGCAATGAAAAAAAGCAAAACTAAAAGGAGACCCCCCCAAATAAAACAAGTTAGTTATTAGTCTTTAAGACTGGCTATATGCAGAGATGTATCCATTGCCTAAAAAGAGAATAAAATCTCACAAGGTCCTTAAAGAATTGCTCCATTTTTCTCACTTCATGTCATTCCTGCTCCTAAAATACTGCGCTTCCTTGATTCCCAGCCCACTCTCCTCTTGCTCCTGCATTTTTCCTAAGGTATAGACTTTTGTCTTTAGAACAGAGCTTGTGCATTCATCTGCTGATAAACTGTTTATCTTAGCTTTTATGAGGGCGCCTTGCTGCAAGCCAGCCAGAGACAGGATCCTGGGTGTTTGTCCGGGAAGTGACGGGTATTTATACCTCCCCTTGGCTCTATATATCACAGGAGGTGGAACTCCACTGTCTCTGTTTCTCGCTTTTTCTCTCAGCAGTGTCTTCTGCCGTAAATCTGAATCTCTCAGAACACAGTTTTCCTGGCTGCAACCCCACTTGAAGGAATTGGTTCTATTTATTTATTTATTTATTCATGCAAAAGGTTTGCAACAGAGGAAACCCAAAGTTCTTCTCAGTCCTCCCCCACCTCTTCCCCACCTCACCATTCTCCTTTGCGTGCCAAATACTAACATCTCAGCAGTCAAGAGAAGAGACCAGAACTGCTTGAGTGTCTCACAGTTTGCAGACCAATTCATTACAAAGAGAGAGGCCAGTGGGAGAATTGGCAAAGATGAAACAGAAACCAAGGCATTTTTTATGTTAAAAAATGACACTTATATTTACAAGCAATGGCTCCTGACGGGGATCTGAATTTCCACACAGGCAATGTTGTTTATCCAAACAAACTCCCTGTAGCAGCATATATTACATATATACACACATGACAAGTAGGAATGCATTTATCTTTTTTTTTTTTTTTTGCCAGCCTGCTTATTAAGATAAACATCTATTGAGATAAACCAAGTTTTTATTGTTCCCTTTGTATAAAACACTAACAACAACTGAGTGACAGAGATTCAATGAAGTGAGAAATACAGCAACCCCCCCAATCAAGCCCTGTGTGTATGCGAGTGATTCATTGATGCCAGCTACTGAATAACCCTGATACATAACATTTCCCACCTCTGATATTTAAAAAGACCCCCTCGCCCTTTTAGCACCAATGGAGCCCTTCAAATGTTTTATTGCTAATTGTCTAATGCTCTGTGATGAATGGCTGCTTGACTGAAAATGACAACCCCTTTTCTCCCAACTACTTCATTTTCCTGGCTCCAGCGGGGGTGAAGAGGAAAAAATAAATCCGATTACATCATATTTTCTGTTGGTTATGAATGAGGGAAAATTAAACTTCTTTTAAAAGTACTTCTATCAACTAAGTCCTGAAGCCCCAAGTCTCCTCCACTCAGTAAATGTTGCCCCAGATGCTGGGGCAAAATGTTCTGAGAGACTCATGGGTTTTGTGGGAGCACAAAATCCCAAAGGCAGAGTTTAATCCTGATCAGAGAGGCAGAGGGAGCACGATTACAGATATATCTAACTCGGAAACCCTGGTCTAAATCTAAACTGGCTGCACTTTGTGCTAGCAAGAACCAATTTGGCCACAGGGTAATAAAAGAGCAGAATTTAGCTCAATATATAAAACAACTCCTGATTATAGTTTTGCCTCAAGAGTAAATGCAGCAGAGGAAGGTCCCACAAATTCAGAACCACTGCTTTATTAGACAGCCTTAAAATTTGCTCTGGCTAGAAAATCTGCAAGGATGAAGGTGTTTTAATAAGTAGAGAAAGATGAAACAGTGCCTCTTTCCTCAGCATTCTGTATTTATCACTTCTTTCCTGCTTCTTATGCTTTAGCCCTTTAGGGAATCCGGTATCTTCAAAAAGAAGTAGATCACAATAATCAGCCAGAGTTGAGTGCATAGCATTATCCTTGCAGCTACTACACAGAGTCACAAAACATGAACTCACAGTGGCTGGGCTGGCTGTGAAAAGCTGTATGTTCAATAGGATACTTTTCAAAGGATCTTGTACCTTTAGTGGCAAATGGAATGATTTCCCCTTTCTCTAACAAATGATGAAACAGACACACACATGGCGGTATGGGATTAATTCAGATACAGAAACAGACACAAAGGAGACTGATTCCAAACCTGCTCATGTTCAGTATGAATCTCTGGGATGTGTTTCTTTGGCTTGGGAGTTGCAAGTCTTTGCCTGTGAAGGCAAAGGGACCCAGCCGGGTAAAATAATGAATCTAGGCTTCCCAGACACAGATCTGACATTTGCTCTCTCCCTCTGACTCAGGCTTTGACTGGGTTCAGGGATTAATTAGCCCATGCAAACGAGTTAGGTCCTCTCTTCTGGCAACCTGGTCACGTAGGAAACCCCCACCCCTCCCCTTCCCCACACTCTCCATCCCCATAATGAAGCATGACTGTAGTAAAACAAGTCTTTTGATGGTGCCTCTTCTCATCACTTTCAAGACAAACAATGTCTCAGAAGCCCCCCAGCTGCTTTTATTTTTCTTATATCTACAGTTACATCTTGGGTGTGTTTACTCATCCTCATTAAATATGTTGTTCTCCCCATCCCCCACCCCCCCCCTTTTTTTTTAAAATATCCTTTTTTTCTTTCAGTTTACACACACATCAATTACAGGATAGAGTTAAAAGCTTTTAGAGCCATTCTTGGGTATTGAGCAGCATCCCACATCACCGCCATCTCTGTAAGAGCATTGACACAGGGTATAGCAGGAATATGACAAGCAGCCCCACCACATCTCCACCACAAAGAAAGAAGTGGTCCCAAATTACTACTTTGCTGACAGCAAAGCATCACTTATGTGTAGCCAACTTCCTTCAATAAGCCTGAGTAAGGACTTTGTCAGGTTTTTTCATTAAAAAATATTAACAAGTGACTATTACCCTCCTTTTAATGCAGATACTTGAAAAGTCTAAGGTGGCACAGTAAGAAGAAACAACCCATCTCAGGACTAACATCAGCTTGACATTCTCACATACACCTTGGTCTTGGGATCATTTTCTTTCAAGCAGGATTGAAATAATGACATTTCAACAGAATATCCTTTCAAGTTTGCCTCCTGGAGCCACATCCCCTTCTAAAGTACATGTCCTCATAATAAACACCTCAGCAGTTCAAGAAGATGCCAGACACAATGGCATATACTTTAACTCATTGTGTGAAGATGGTGATCTTCGTAAGATGATGTCTCTTAGGAACAGTTCTGGTTTTCTTTACAAAAAGATCAAAACCAAACAAAAAAGAGCATTGCCCTGACCACTGTGGAAGTTCCACCAGAGTTCTCCCTACTGTGAACATGAGGGTTAACTGTTGTAAGTAAACTGAGCACTTCAGCTCAGGTATTGAAACAGGCTCGGACTAGGGATTCAAAGAGGAGACATTTTCCTTCGTAACAGGAAGAGAAGCAAAAGAAACACTGCCGCATTTAAAGTGTCTCATGGCTTTTTATGCCACTTTCACTTCAGATCTCCCTACTTTCCTCTTTGAAAAAGTGGGTAGGAATAACCTTGCTCTGCGGACCCTAAACTAAATCACTCACTGTAGGGGTACAATTCAGCTCCAGATATTGGAGTCTGTCTGTCATCATTCTGTGTTAGATCTCTTAAATAAGTAAATGAATAAACAAGCAGCCTTCTCCCCCCCAGCCTAAGAGAGCCCTTGTGCCCAGGCTTTGGTCTTGCCCAGTGGCTTACTGCTGCAGGACCTGAAGGGAGCAGGGCGGGGGGTGAGGTGGGAGAATGGCCCTCCAACACTGGGAACTGTTTGTAAATTACCCTAAGCTTCCCTTAGTCATTATTCCATTAACTGCCTCTTGGTAGATCTGTCAGTAACTAAGCTGGGACTTATTTGTAGAGAATCAGAGGCTATTTGCTGTACTAAGTGAGCCATGAGAGCGAAAGGGTTTGGGATTTATTTGTAATTACAGTCGGGATTTTTTTCTTCTCCTTCTTGCCTGGACCCCACTGGTACTTTCATTCACATTCCCTAAGCTGAAGCTGGCGCCAGGATCACAGGCTGGCCCTGTGTTTATGTCATTGAGACTAGGACAATATTTCAGTGTGGAGCCAGACCGCAGGGATCCACTCTATAAAACCCTCACTAAAAATAGACAGCCGCCCTGCCCCCAGGCCCGCAGCCCGCCGGCACCCCGCATGGAGCACAGCCCTTGGTCGGTCCAAAAGCAGCCCCACCAGCCCCCCGGCCAGCAAGGGAGCCCGGAGCTGCCCCTGGAACTGGTACAGGCTCCAGGTCCAGCAGCATCCTATGGGCTCCTTGAGAGGGGACGTGGCACCTCGAGGTGCCCTGCTCCCAGCTGGGTGGGAACATTGCCCTGAGTCCTGCTCTGCAACCGCCTCTCACCACCCCTGCAAAAAGCTCTGCTCAGGATGCAATGTGGAGCTGGTGAGGTATCCTAAAATCCCACTGGCTTGCTGGGGTATCATGGCTGTAAGTGGGAGAGTAAGAGATACCTGAAAATATCAGTGCTTGGGACTCCTCCTTTCCCTATGTAGCCTGTAAAGGCGTTCAGAGAGACCCCAGCAGGACAAAACTGGGTCAAAGACTTCACCTCTGTCTGATAAATCTTTCCTGCAGCAAATTAAAAAAAGAGCTGAACATTTCCATCTCATAGCTGTCAATTTTATTCAAAAGCATGAACCGGGGCAAATCATTCAGCCTTTCAATGCCAGTGGTGCGTGATCCCTCAGCTTGGGAGGATAAATGTAACTAGTAGAATGTTTACTGATTAGTTCAACAGCTATATAGATAAGATACGAAGCAGTTAACGCACAGATTTTCAAGGTAACAGCCTGATCCTGCAGCTTAGATCCTGACATTGGAAAATACTTCCTTCAAAAAGCCTGAAGTGACAGAAAAAGCTCACATGGATTTTAATGGGCAACAGTTTTCCAAAAGACAGCAACAAAGAGCAATCAAGCCTCTTGATTCCTTTACATCCCCATACCTTTAGCTGCTGAAAAAGCATACCCAAAGGCAGTAGATGCGTGTATGCTCACACGCACAAGGTATCCCAAGAAGAGATGCTGCCACTGAGTGCCAACAAATGCTGGTCTCCAAGAAGAACAAACCCCCTGGAGAACAGCTTCCTTCCAGATTCCTGTAATTGAATCACCATCCTGGCATAGGTCATGTTTATCAAATCAGTAGGAACTGGACCCAAATGTGAATGCTTGCTCAAACCAGTGGCAAAATTGCAGTGTGTGCAGGGAAAGAGCCAGATGCTGAGCTGTGCCACAGAACAGCTGGAAGGGACCATCAGCGTATGTTAGCTGGAGGACCCCATCCCACTCTCTCACTCAAGGCCCAGGCCAGGCCGATTGTTCTCAGCTGGGCTGATCATTCCTGATCAGGTGCAGCCACCATCTGAGCAGAGATGGTCATACGAATCCATGACAAAGCTGGAAACTGAACTGAGAGCTCTGAAATCCCAGATAGTACTTTCAAAATCTTGTTGTGTCACATGTGACGCTGCTTATGAGGAAACTTGACTTTGATTTGATAGGCTCAAACTACATCATTCACTGGGCAAAGAAGATATTTTGTACAAGGAGATAAGACTATCATGTCATGCATTAAGAACATAGAAAAATAATGGCTCCTTGTTGAAAGGCCACTTTCAGAACATCAAGAACACGTACACAGTAGTATACAAGGACAGCCAGGGTGTTGTAAAAAGATTTATCAGAGACATTGGGAAGACAATTGAACACATTTCATACAAACTGGTAAATGATTTGTGCACTGTGCTGTGTGCCCCCAGTGCTTGCTCAGTGATTATTCTGTTGAGTTCAGCTTCTTCTGTCAGTTGTTCACTTTGTATTTTAGCTAAATCTATCAGGTGAATGTTAGTGCAGGGTAATGAGGATCCCTTTATAGAAGGCACTGTGCATGTCAAATGGCAATTCAGGGTCTGAATTCTGGATCATCTCTATAGATTACACAGATAAAAGGTGAGAAGATAAAAGCACATGAAGTACTGAACTGGCTTGCAAAAAATTGGCAAAATTGAGAAGAGGGCTCCACTGCCTAAGACCCGTTTCTATTTCTAAGGGTATAATGTTGGCAAGGATAAGCCACAGGGCCTCATGGATTTTACAGCATCATCTGATTTCATTACAATGGAAGTTAGTCATCAATTAGAAAGGAGGATCCAAATCCCAGCTGTATGAAAGGCAATGGCAGAACTCCACAGTGGCTTTATCGACTGGCAAGGAACATGACAATAAGAACTGTAGCTACAGGGAGCAGTTGTGCAGTGTGTGAAGTACTGGCTGCTCTCTGCACAACTTCTCAAAGTAATCCTCACAGCAAGAAAATACCACACGGACAAAATTTAGTTTAGAAGCAGCCTTCAAAATTTAACCTAATTCTTACTTTTTTAGGGCTTTTCACTATTTTATTCTGAATAGTCACTGGTTCTCAAATACCCGACAGGACTGAAGCTGAAGGACCTTCGTGTGGAGGAAGCACATTTTTGATAACGAACCATGTTCTATCATGTGCCATCAGTGTCTGAGAAATAGCCCTGAAAAGTTCTCACACTTCATACTACAGCTTTTAACTACTTGAGCAAATGCCATTTGCTCCCTGTGTACTTCTTTCTGTAGACAGTGTGTGGACTTTCATCTTTGGAGCTCACTGATCATGCACCTGACAGTGGGTATGCCATGAAAGAATATGTTGCAGAAATAGGGCTCTCCGATTTGTTACAGTAATTGGATGCTAGGTAGCAACTGAAGCAGAAGATTACAAGAAGATAAAGGCAACACTTGCAGGAACTGAACATCATCACAGAAAAATGAATTCTCTCCCTGAGTTCTGTCAAAGAACCCCAGTGCAGTAGCATATAAGTAACTGAAAACTTTTCACAGGTGGCCACTTAATGTATAGGTCTCATTTTCGACAATGCCTAAGCTATGCAGCCTCAGTTGGGACTCCATTCATAGCAGGGTGTGCACCCACAACAGCTGCAATTCAAGACAACTGGAACTGGGCTTTGAACACAAAGTCCTGATACAAAATATCAGCCCTGAGGTGGCTCCCATAAGCACACCCACCATTAGGGGATACTTGGTCATTTTGACTGTAGAGCATCTATGCCTTGGTTCTCCAGCCACAAAATGACATCACACCCATGATGATACCAGGGAGATAAAATAATAAAACCTTCCAAAGAGTATTTATAATATCATAATACCTAACAGCTTGGACATGGACCCACAATGTTTGTTATTGTACAAATGCATAAGAAAAAGGCATCCCCGCTCCCACAGAAGCTTATAGCAGAAGTTAAAACCACGAGGTAATATGAGGTTGCTTTCACAAAGTCAGTGCTGTGAACTGCTAGTGAATCTAAAAGTGAATAAATGTTGGGTGCTGGATAGGTTGCCTCCACACAGAAATCATCATCTATGAAGAGGTAAAAAACCTGTCTACATACACTAGAGAAAGACACAGTGATTTGAGTTTTCCACACAAACCAAAACAAAGTCTCTATTACAGTTATTTGTTTGTTCTTTGTATTGCTGCCTGGCCAACCCAGTCAGATGTTAGAGCCTGCTCTCTCCCAAGCCCTAGGAATACATACTACAGGGATTGCTCCCACCACAAGTACCTCATTATGTGATGGCTTTCTCAGCTAATTTGAAAGGTAATAATTTATGTCAATTTTAAAAGAAAAGCTGCTCTGACTCTGCAGACCTCTGCAAAGTGAACAAACAGACCTGAGAATTCACCAATCAGCTGGATTTTAGACATCTTTTCAAAGTACTGCAGGTATTTGTTGTGGGAGCAATTTGCAGACTCCTTGAAAAGTTTATGGAAATGTATGCTTTTGAATCATTACCCAGCCTTTCTCCCTGCCCTCCACCATTTCAGGGCAGAAGTACATATACAGTTCTCTTTTCCTTGGCACCTGGACAACTCTTCTACTGTCACTGCCCTGCAGTCCTCAGCTGGCATTAAGAATTCCAAAGTAAATGAGTGTGTTGTAATCAGGAGAAAAATATTGTGTCCTGGTGGTGTTGATGTTTTTGCAGCTCAGCTTCTCAATGCCACCACAAGTTGAGCTGCGTATTTCTTTACAAAAATATGCTTGCATTGGTAACTTGGCAGGCCACTCGTTGAATAGACATTGAGCTACTTACCTGTTTACTGTTGCTAACAAAGTTCAGTTGTTGAAATAAGGGAGAAAGAGGCACCTTGACAAATAGGAGGCAGTTAGCAAGCAGGCAGTGGTCTTTATGGCAAGCAGACCTTCAGTGCTGGTCAAAAGGCTTCTACAAGTTTGTGTGAAACTAACAAGCCCATAGTAAGAGCAATGGATTAGAGCAGAATGCCTTTAAAGAGACAAAGATACAGACCAAATATCTTCTCAGTTTAAGCATGATTCAAAAAAAATCACGCAAGCAAGATAAGCCTCAGCAGATACATTATAAATCTGACTACAGTCAACTAAAGAAGAGCATGAGCCGACACTCAAAACCAGCGGAAGTACTTAAAGGAGTGTTGCTGTATACAGTCACCCAGCCTGGGGGAACATACTACCCAGAGATCTGGAAGGGCAAGGACAGGATCTTAAAGCACTCTGTCATCTTAGCTCTGCCAGCTTTCATTCCTGCCAAACTGAATCCACGTGTGTTCATCTCCCAGAACCAACACTTATGGGGGCCACTCAACTTCCAGTATTTTTCATTTATTTCAAAAAGTGAAGTTCTGTCTCCACTTCACGTCCAGTAAAACTGGATGCACAATGTCCCAATTTATATATTCTGTAGCCTCAGTGCTCCTACATTTTTGCCTGCCCCCACACCAATTGACACCAAAACAATCTTCAAAGTATACTTATCTGCACCTTCAGTTGGCACCTTCTTGCCAGCCTAGAGGGTACAGGGTAGATCCAGAGCTGTGTATTTGTTCAGGCTGGAAGATTTAAGTCAAGATCACTCACACTCACAATACTTTTCTAATGTCCTTTTTGGAGGTCTCAGTGGAACAAGAAGTTCCCTGGCCATACACTGGGGCAAAGTCAGCACCAAGAGATGCTCTCACCCCTGAGCAAGGTCACTGTCTGTTCAATACTCGCTCCCGATGGCCAACAACCTGACTGATCAGACTCCCTCCTTGCCACCCCAAGTAGCTAAGCAGCACAGAGGTATTACTGCACTACTGTGCAGGCTATCTGTGCTCTCCAGCAGTGCTCAGTGGATTAGGACAGGGACAGAAAAGCCATAAAGGAATAGGTACAGCCCAACTGCACCATTTTTTCCACAGCTGTTGCTTTTTATTACAAAAGGGCAGTGACTATGTGCTATGAAAGTGCACAAAATATGGAGCTAATAATAAACTGCTGAGCATCATGTGGAGTCTAAAACTATGCTTCATTTCAGTGGCTGCTAACATGCAGGCTGTTTAGACTAGATAACAATGTAGACCAGAATAATTCCTGTATGATTAAAGCATAGGAGACAGTAACTGTTACACCAGCAGGACTAGCTACATTATGCTGAAAATAGGTACACCAAAAGTACATGGTGAAGTTACAAGGGAATGAGGACAACTGGTTCTTTTTACACATATTTCACATTAAGAAGGGAACTGCTATCTTGTATCATCCAGTACCAAGAAGTATTCAACAGATATTTTTAAATATAAAGAATGTCCCAATACAAGGCATGTTCCAGAGGCAAAGTTCAACCTATTCTTCAGTTTTGCTTATAACTTTGCACATAGCCTTAAATAACAATAACAAACCACCTGAAGCCAAACAGACATGGGCACACAAACTGGGCTGAAGTGTGACTACCTGAATTAATTTTTCTTTTAATGATGTCATACTTGTTTATTTCCTTCAAATTTCACAGTAAGTACGTGTGCACAATGAATAACACATGCATAGGACCGAATACAAACTATTTTGAGAACATAGCTCCTCCTAATTTTTTTCATGCAAATACATGCTGTGGTATATGTATCTTATGGCATATGCTTCAGAGTTCATCATAAGTCACATTTTTGCTTTTCCTCACTTAACAAAAGGTATTTGGAAGCAAATAATTCCTTTTCTTTTTTTCTTTTCCCCCCACTTCCAATAAGAAATGTGAATTCAGAGAGGCAGTCCAGTGCAAAAGGCAAGTCAATCTTCAAGAAGTATCTCTAAAAGTGAATTGTATTCCCTATTTCTACCCACAACTGCTCCAATACCCAGACACCAGTCTTACAACACAGTTTCCTTTCAATGTTAGGACACCTTTAAGATTAGAAACATCCTCCACGCACCAAACACGAGCTAACAGCTCTCAGTCACCTCTGGGTTAAATGAACTCGAAAGAGTTGCTTGAGGTATCTTGCTCTAAGGTATGTTTTCCAATCCCTGAATCATTCTTACAAATCTCTACTGATCCTTCTGAAGTCTGACTTCCAAAACAGGATGAAATACTTTACATTAATATAGATCTGCATGTGGTAAATCTGGTCATCTGGCAATGAATTAAAGTTAAAATACTGGTTAAACAACAAACAGAGGAGACATTTAGCAAGAACAATACCAGTGAAAGACATTGGTTTGTCACTTCAAGTGAGATTTTTAACATGAAAGCTGAAAACACTTGGAGTGTAATCAGATAGCTGATGCTCAGTACAGCTACATTCTCTCTGGCTTTCATGGCTTCAGTGGATGCTGAAATGAATCTGCAGTTTGTTTTTATAATTAATTGCCAAAACTAAACCAATTTTTTTCTCAGCATTGGTTGAATGGATTTTCTCTAAACCGATTTCACAAATAATGTAGAACATGTTGAAAGTGAAACAGTAAAACTGTCACAAAAACAATGGGCCTCTCACCAGCTTGCCCATTGGTGGGCCCAACAGCACGAATCTCATTTACATCGTACTTGCTCCAAATGAAAGCTATCATCAAGTGTGTAAAGGACATTCTAGTCAAATGGTAACGATCGTTTAATTCAATGGATTTTAAACATGCTATACTGGATACAATCCCTGCAGAACATGGAGGAACAGTGCTTGAGATAAGTTTCTTCTGAGTTGCCCCTTTTTTCTGATATTGTGGGAGTTTGACGATTTACTTTAAGGAAAATTATTACCATAAAAACTCCAGCTGAGAAAATGTGCTTTTGAAAGCCTGTTGCATGAAGTCTTTTATTTTACCTACATTCTTACCTAAATCCTACCTTGACAGCGGCAGATGTAAGACCTGTCTTTGAATAAGTCCAGAACTGTATGTATTTATCACTCACTTTAACTTTACCACTACTTAAACAAGCAATACAGTTGCAGTAGCCTCATCCTTTGAAAACCTTTAGGACTCAATGCCAGCATGAAGCTCGACACAGAAATGAGCATACACAGAAGTAAAAGCTCCATTCCTTTTCAAGTCCAATGGATTAATGTAAGGAGAAAGTCAATAGCACTAAACTCATCCTGAACGTTAAACCCGTGGATTGCAATGGCATTAAGGGCCAGAGATGAGTTTGGCCTGCAGTGGCTATGGCTATCTAATTTAATTAACAGTTATGTTCTAACACACCCCCCCCCACCCCCCCCATTTACAAGTACTAAGTAATATGGTAAATATGGAACAAATTATCAGCAACAGCAGGGGAGACTTAAAATATGCATCTTGAGCTTGGAGTCACTCAGAAACCTGTGGTGATGCAATCCCTCAAACAGAGCCATCTTTATGAGCTTAACTTTGCCAAGAATGCATGTGCAAACCATCTTCCCGAGGCTCATCCCTGCGGATGACACACAAGCTGCCCTTGGCTGCTGAAACGCCTCATCCACATGGAGCCATGCCTGAATGTTTTTGCACCTCAGGTGTTTCCCAGTGACTTAGAGCAGTGTTGTTCAATCCCTTGGAGTTGAAAACCCTCACAGCTTCACTACGGTACAACGCAGACCCCCGCAGAGGGGGTTTAAGGCTGCTGGTGGAGGGTGGAGGTTGCGGCTCGGGGAGGTCAGACCAGCCATGACTGTGCTGGTGTGCAAAAGCACACCCGACCTGCCCCACTCGTGTCACAGCCGTCATCGCCCTCAGGGGGTTACCTCAGAGTCCCGAAAAACGATAAATACCTGAGAGGTAGTGGGCAGCCATCAGTGGTTGGTGTTGAGGAGGCGATCCACAGAGGCTGCGCTTCAACAATGCAGGCACCATATCTGCACGCCATTGCAGGTAACACTGTGGTAAACGCCTTGGAGCTTTATTCTCCCCACCTGTGCAAGGCTCCTTGGGTAATTCCCACGTCCCGCGAAGCCCGCAGAGCACATGGGGGCACCGCACCTCCGGCGGAGCGGCCGCCATTACCTCAGCCTGCCCGGGAGAGGGCGCCGCGCCGCTCCCTTGGGACGCCATTTTGTGGGCGCTGTGTGGGGCTTGGGCCAGTCCTGCCGTGTGCGGGCAGCAGCAGCGGGGGCACAGGCGGGACCTGGGGCAGCGTTAGCCTATGGCTGGTACTGCGGGTCCTGCCTGACCCGCCACAGCCCACAGCTGCTTCCCGCTGCCATGTGCTCTGGCACCGCAGCAGCACCAGGGCTTTGGGTGCTGAGGTGTGAACCTGCTAACTCTGCAGAGCTGCCCCGAGGGGCATATTTACTATCAACCTGGTGAATGGTGACATACTGAGTTAGGCTGGTAAAAATGTGTTTCTGTTTCAACGGAAGACAGACAGGAGCATTGGAGGGGTGTTAGATTGGCCTGGAGGGTGATGTGGTTATTTATGATACTCGGCAAACATAAAGACAAGGCAGGAGGTTACTAGCAAGTAAGATCCCAGCTCGAAGCCTGCTGGCATCAGGGAGATGCTCTTGGTGCACAGGATGGGCTTCAGCTGATGTCCTGGTGCTCTGAGCACGCAGGGAGTATGGAGAGGAGGAGAGCACTTCGGGTTTGCTGACTGCTGAAGGGGAGGCCTGCAAAGCTGAGCGGCAAAGCACAGCATGATTTAGCTGAACTGCAAACCTGTGATGGTCTTCAGTAACATTCCCATCTCAGGGTATCTAGGAAGGGGCAGCACATACTCTGTGCCTCACAGTTATTCAGGGGCTTCTTCCCCGAGGCCTGTGGCACAGCCACATCTCACCGAATTCCTGTCCATGGAGATAGGCTGTGGAGCTGATACCGCTCGAGACAGGAGCGAGCGTCTGCAGTCAAGCTGCAGGGTCAGCTGCAGTAGGGATCCAGGCCAGGGCTGCGAACACGTGTGAAACGCTGCGTCTTCCCAAATAAAAAGATACGGATCGACAGAAACCCCTGCAGGGGTACGTCCACCCCTGTAAGACAGGGCGAGGGGTCGGCAGTGCTGCGTGGCTGCTTGCACAGAGTACCTGAAACAGCCCCCTCCGGGGAGCCCGCGGTGTGCGATTGCGCACTCGGTGCATCTTACGTCTGGAGACAGGCAGCGTGTAGCTCGTGTGCTGGACCTGTGCCAGGGTTAAGCCCCCAGTAGTCGAAGCTGGATCCCTGGTAGCACTCGTGATGGGAGGTCAGGCGCAATGAAAGAGCCCTAGTAGTTTGAGGAGGAACACACCAGCACCTCTCCTGATGGGAGGTCAGGCGCAGTGAGCAGGAGGGCCCCCCTCGTGCTGGCAGCTCCGTTCCAGTGTTTGGCTGGACTCCAGAAGATTAAAATAGAGCCTTAGACTGTCCCCTCGGCAGCAGTGCCAGCCAGAGCCCTGACAATCCTGGGGTTGTACTCAAACGTGAGTCCCCCGGGAGCGTGGCTTTACCCTAACAGCTGAGGCACTGAGTAGGTTGAAGCAGGCTGGGTTATTGCTCCTGTGACTCAGACTCGAGGAAGACAGGGATCAGGATGGAGCCATGAGAGAGCAGGGGATCAGAATGAGAACACAAGGCACAGAAGGGGGAAGGAGCAAGTGTGCCTCAGATGAAAGCTTGAAAAAAGACGTGTTCTGTTGGGGCTAGGTTCGAAGCACATACAGCCGTGAGATTAGGGTGTTAAACTTCTGATTTAGCTCCTTTCTGTGACCATTTCAGGAAAAGATAAGCAAAAAAAAGTGCAACATTTTCCTTTCTCAAACATTTCAAAAGCAATATGGGAAAAGGTGAAGGTGTGCAGGTTCTTGTGAAACACCTCTGTGTAGGTGGAGGATTCTTTTGTGGTCCAGAAATGATCACAGCTGAGGGGAACCAGAGCCACGTTCTCATACGTGTGTGACTGATGTTGAGCACTTAAACAAAATGCCTGATTTTCAGAAGTGAGGAGCACTCCCAAGTACCACTAAACCCAACAGCGGCGGCATTGCTTACAGAAGGGTGTTTCAACCTAGTCCACTATTATGGATTTATTTATCACCACTTAATGAAGGCATCCACACTTGAAACGCTTTGCCTCAGGATTTTCAGAAAGTGATTACAAACAGAACATTTTGCCATTGCCTTTTTTTTCCCCCCTAAAAAAGCAAATTGGTGGAAATTTTAAAACAATTTATTTTGCAAATGCCGCATTGATTAAGTCAAAAAATTGCTCATCTCACCAAAGGCAGGGATTTTATTTTGATATATACCAAAAAAAGCATTTTTATTTACTGGTATTAAAGGCTGATTTGTCTTTAAACTGACTTTAATATTAGTTTATAAAGCTCCAAAATTGCTGCCCGCTTTCCCGTTTTTGCTGTGTAACTGAGTGTGTACCTGAGCAGCAGAGCAGAGGAGTCTATCTGATTTTTTTTCTGGCATGTTTGCCATAATAAAAATGAATTGGATAATCAGAATAATTAGCTCCGTTATTCACACAGGTAAGGAGCAGAAATCCTACTGATTAATTAGGGGTAATTATTAGTAATTAAAACCTCTTAAAATAGAAACATTTTACTAGCTCTTCTAAATGAACATACATGCGTTTGAGAAGAGAGTTTGAATACAGCTGTCTGGGGAAGAGAACGATGAAGCTTATTAATAACGATCTTCTGTGTGTTTGCAAAACAACCAAACACCCCAAATCAAACCCAAAGCTTTTATTTAAAGGCAGAATTAAAAAGTGAGTCAATAAGTTTGCTCAGAGAGATGACAGTTTAGATAAGTTAATACATCTGAATGGAACAGCAAAATGTTATCTTTTGCTGTCAGAAGAACGAGTCAGAAACATGCCGATAAGAGTTTGTTAACTTCTTTCCAGTTGGTTTAAAAGCGTTTCAGCATAGAACACAGAGGCAATTATAAACCAGCACTGTCCTTCAAGGAACCATGGCAAACGTGTTAGAAAGGTCTGGAAGAATTGCACTGTTCACTTACCTATCTTCTCATATAAAGAAGAAATCTCAGCTTGGGGCAAGCAAAACGTAAGAACAACCAGGCTCTAAAAGCTGCGTGGTACATGCAGAAATGCCCCAAAGTAATTTAAGTACATGCACACAAAAATCTTTCTTTGTCTTGCAGTGTTTTTTCTAGTTAATTCCTTAGCTTACTGTACATGACTAATTACTTGCATTTGTTTTTTTTTCCTTTTACTAACTTTGTAAATGTGGTAACAATGTTTTGCAACTAAAAATGAAGGAAACAGAGGTGACCAACAGTCACATTTTATCTTACAGTTTAAGCAGTATTTCGCTCTGCTGCTGAGCTCCACTTTGGCTGCGTTTTGGTTACAATATTTTCCATGTGTGAAAATGCCCACAGATACTCCAGTAAGATGCTGTTATCCTGAAGCTTGCAATAAGTTGGCATGTCCTGGCTGGAATACAGACATTTGTCAACATTTACATTACCACATACACTTGTGCAGAAGCTATGAATAATTGGCTGATGATGATGTTGTAAGGATGCTAAGCCAGAAAATTGTGTCCCTGCTCTGTCACAAGCTGTCTGTGTGACCTTGGGCATGTCACTTATTCCAATTACAGCAGTATCTGTACAAAAGGGAGAATAGTACATAAGATGCTGAGAGGCTCCCACAGTATGGTGGTTAAAATGCGTTTAGCAAGCTCTCCATCTTGGAAACAAGGTAAAAAGTGACCCAAGCCCTTTCATTTCAGCATTGAAAATGGAGTTGTTCTTATTTCTCTTGTTTACATACATTAACCCAATTTTATCCTACATTGGAAATGTTGCCATGCTTTTTGAGAACAAGAATATGTGAAAAATGGAGGAGTCACAATGTTTTAATTTTATAAGGTAATTCCCCTCAGCAGGCTTGTTTCTTGGCTACAAGTAGATTATACACCTCCAATACAGTGTGTTTACAATGTGGCTTGAAAGCAGAGATTCACACCAGAAACGTGCAGTAGATTCTGTCTGGGTGTCATTGCAAATACCCATCCGAAAGCTGCCGAGCCCATAGGACGGCCTGGGCTTGGAAAGGGTTTGGGCTGTCAGCCTGCAAGATCTTTATGCTGTTCCCTGCTTTGGTACTTGTATGCCAGCACTTTCTGCAGTGTAACTCACGGATTAGAAAGATGCCACTTCACATCCAGCTACCCAGGTATCACTGCTGTATTGAGGCAATTACATTTATACAAATTGAATTTCAATGCGTGTTGACTTTGATGGCAGGTTATTTTTACCCACAAGCTCTGGAAGCCATATTTTGTTTAGGTTTCTGAATATGTAGCCCAAAATTAAAATTTGGAGACTGTATTTGAAAGCTTGGCCTTAGAAAAAAGTAATTTTCTAATAAAAATAAAAGAATTTGGGGAAAAACACAAGCTACATTCAGATTTCCGTGGACTGTAAAGCTCATATAGGTAGGTACTAGGTGATGGTCAAATACACAAGTGCACGTGGTATTTAGGCTTCTGAATGTATACGCTAGCATTTTTTTGTTAACGAGGGAGAAGACCTGAAGTACATCATTTCAGAAGATCACAGGAGTGGTAAGAACACACGAGCACTTCAAGTCTTCTAAATCTTAAAAGAGCTGGGTTTCTATGATATTAGATCAAACAAAAAAATCTATGTTAAGAACATTTTTATGACAATGATTCACTCGAATAAACCCGATTTCTTTTACCAACCTATCTTTTTTCTAAAATAGTATTTAATATCTGAAGTTATAAAAAATATTTGTAGTCTTGAAAATTATTTTTATTGTCTATTTTATGTACTAGACATGCCTCTTTCAGGAATTATTAAAGAAGCATGAGTCATGCGGTTCTCATTTACTCTTGGCTCGTGGCCATCCTCAATATATATTTTGCTATTTTCAAACCATTTGCAGGTACATATGCATGAAAATATTGTTGTGTCAAGTCTCAAGATCACAGTTAGCGCAGCATACATTGTTCATCTAGATATTTACAAAGTTTTAAAGCACATAAAATTGTGCGTTATTATGTACCAAAGTTTAAACTTTAACATACGCTTGGTTGCATATATAGCAACAAGTTACAATAAAAATCTGAACAAAGACAACCAATAAACAGCCAAGTTGCTATGTACAAACAAGGCAGGAAGCAATTAAACACTGCCTTGCACATTTCACTTAAATTACTTTTTCTCTGAGGGGAAAAAACCAAACAGCCCCTCTTTCCCTTCCCCCAAGTCCCCAGTAACCCTCACCAGTCCTCATTTTTATCAGGAAAATAACTGGAACTCCCATTGCATTTAGTAGGGGATTCATTTGCATAATATGGGAGAGAAATTTGGTCCCTATGATCAAATGTAGCAATAGATCATGCAGTATAGGTTACCCCCCGGTACAACTGGTAACACAGCAGCATGGTGGGCTCACTCTATGAGCCGCTCCAGCAACTGTCCCTGTGACCTCCAGGGGGATATTCCATGAGATAAATCCCCTTTTGTCTTCCTTACACATACCGTTTTTGCACCAGCATCAATGTGTTGTGTTTGTGATGACTCCACTGATCCAGATCCTCAGCGGATGCCGAGCCAGCCTTGTGAGCCAGTGGAGGTAATGCTGATCTGTACAAGGCAATACCTGACTTGCCTTCAGTGGAACTACTCTTGATTTACACTGGTGCAAGAGAACCTGGAGTGAGGTCCAAGGACAGCACTATTGGCCCCAAACTGACCATTATATAGAGCAAACCACAAAACCTCTGTGCATTTAGCTTAAAATCTGCTTAATAAATTACTAGAATTCACAGTAATAAGGTAGGTTAGTGCTACCCCAAGCACTTTTGCTAATGTTAGGTCAATTTCACATAGCTTTTCCAAGGAAGAAAATGAAAATGAGCATAAAAAATCTATTCTTATTATTTGACAAGCAAAAGACGAGGTTTCCTGTAGCCCAGTGACAGACAAGCTTACTAACACATTACTCTATTATAGTGTGAGTGGGTTAAAGGCTAAATCTTGCCGAAGGTGCTGTGGTATGAATACATATTCTAGCCTAGCTGTTATTTCACCCCCAAAGCTCAATTTGAGAGACAGCAAGCTGGGTAAGTGCTCACGAACACCAGTACCAAGAGATGTCCTCTGAGCTGGTAGGGTCTGCACAGCTTTCAGCAGTACGTGGGGCCTGCTCCAGTCGAATCAGACTTCTCATGACTTTGCAGATGCTCACTTAGCACAAAAGAGACCAAAGCTGCCAGAGGATAATGCACAGCCTGCCTTGGGGAACGTTGCCCTTGGGTTTTGCAAAGACTATACTGTTCCAGCAGCTCTGCTTCTCACTTCTGGGCATGATTTAGCCTTATGAATTCTACTTGATGGAATCAAAAGATAGATTATACTTACAAATAAAGTATTCCAGCTACTTAATGTTTTTCTGTAGTGGAAAAATCAGACCCAACCTGATGAAATCTCCGTTGTCTGAAAATTCAAGGCCTCTTTACTAAAAATGCTTTTTGCTGATGGCAAAGTTCAACACCTCAGAGAAATTCAGAGAAAGTTTCCAAGCTGTGTACCATATTTTCAAATACACTATACCCTTGTTGTTTGTAAGGCTGTATTGAAGTTTTACATAACAGTCATGAGCCATGCATTTAAACACCTTAAAAGAGTTGACCAGCAACTTAATGCATTTCTTTATACCTTAGAGAATTTAAAGATGCACCATCTCTTTCCAAAACACTCTAAACGTAAATGTTCAGGATAAAATATTCCATCTTCCCCCTCCCCCTTTAATATCTATATTTAAAAATATTGTAGATTTCCCTGTGCATGCTTTTATTGTCTAGAAAATCCAATTGTCAATTAATTCCTAAAGGCAAAGGAAGAAGAAATAACAAGCCTGGGAAACCAGTGCTTGAGGCACAGCTTTCTTGAGGCAAACTATCCATGGGCAGACTGCCTTCTTGCTGATGCTAGCAATTCTGAGTGTAAACCTTGCAGTTTACCTCCAACTCGCTTCCTACCAGCAGAAACAGGAAAGTTTTAGTCCACTAAACAGGGAGATATGATCCACATTCTTTTTTTTGCTGTGGAGTCATAATATTAAAGCAGTATGTGCTTTCCTAGCCAGTCAGGTCATGCCTAGATAGGAGGGTCTGAGTTCAGCCAAGGTGAAAATACACTCCCTAGAAAATGCAGGACAAAGTTCTGTGGCAAGATACAGGAGTAAGAGAGAGATGTCCAGAAGTCTGCAAAGCCTTAGTACCCATTTTAGAGCAGAGCTTCAGTGGGTACAGACTCATTTGAATGAGCTGTCTGCTGGCTAATGAAATTCTAGTGTGCCGTGGGCTCTGAGCCACAGCATTTCCCAGTTCTGTGCAGGAATCCTTGGAGGGGCACTCAAGCCCAACCTGGAGAAAGGGTTCCCAGTAACTGAAGCAAAGATGTGAGTTCCTAATTTTAATTTGATTCCTGACTGTGAGCCTTTACTCTAAGCTCTACTCAGAAGAGCCACTTGCGCCTTTATGGAGTGGGAATACAGTGCTGTAGTTTGCAGGATGCTTCTGAATTGTTGTGGCTGCTTGTGAAATGTGTGAGTGATCTTCCTAAGACAACTGCAGAAGCATTATGATTAGTATTATGACACTACTTGAAAGGCACCACTTTCTACTATTTATTTATCTCTGGGTGTTCATTACTATTCTTAAAGAGTTGCTCTGCTCAATCGCCCACTGAATAGATAGGGATAATAATTTTGAACGAAGAACACAGAGCTCTAACAAGAGACAATTCAGTGCTTTAGAATCAGAAGTCTTTAAAGTCAGAACTATCAATTACTACTTTGACTATTAAAGTATGTGGAAGAACCTCAGTCTAGAGCTAATAGAATTAAGGAAGCATGCCCCATTGGCCATCACGTAAACACTACTTCCATATAACAAAGTTAAAATCAAGATGGGGTACATTGTGGCTGGCATTTGCATTCCCAGAGTCAAATTCCATCTTAGCACAGCAGATTATAATGAAATCAAGCCCTTTCTACCAGTAAAGAATCCAGCTCATTATTAGATACGTGACTGCTTCTGGAAAAGTCCAGCAGCAAGAGTAGGTAACAGAGATTTTTACATCCTTACCTAACCAGCAGTGTGTACCTGTTCTGCTGTAGATCTTGCTACTTCTTGCCCTCAGTGTTCCTGAAGAGCCAAAGCAAAGCAAGGTGGGTTTCGTTTAGTAACATCTTGTTTTATCTCATCACTTCCTGCAAAAACATATGGCCTCAGTGTATTGTTATTTTTATTCTTTAATAGACAGTTTTATGGCAGTTTTGCTTAGAGGCTAAACAGATTAGGGGAGCCTGGGCTAGGTGCTGTATCCTAGAAAACAGTCTAAATTATTTTGACTTCTGAATATGAGCATTACACTGTCTGGCTCTCCTTGGTGCAAAGCCTTCTGCTAATGAACATAATCTAATGTAACAAGCTGTTACTGCCTTCAGTGACAGTAAAACATCACTGTTTGGTTCTGTGGTGTGTGAGTCAGGTTTTCCCCCTGCAGCTCCATGTGGCATACAGCATACAATGTATGTCCTTCTAGCTGCAAATTGGCACTGACACTTCTGCTCCCCCCTGCATCTTCTCACCCACAGGAATTTTCAATATGGGTCTCATTCAAACCCTGTGGAAGTGAATGGAAGTCTTTCCATCCTCACTGAGCTTCGGATCAGGGAATGAATGAATAGTTTGGGTGAAAAATTAACTTCCCTCTCCCAAAAAGAGAAGTTACAAATGTAAATCCCTTATAGAAAGTTTTTGCCCTTGTATCACTGCAAAGACTCTTCTTGGCTTCCACATACTGACCAAGCATAAAATAGTGAATAACATTTATTTTTGAATTTATGGATTGAGTTCACAGGGATTTTAATAGCACTGGGGTTATGGAAGTGCTATTTTAATAAGGACCACAGATCATGGGCCCAAATCCTTACCTTTACCTCAAGGACTTGTAAACTCAACTATTTAACTCAAATCTCTTTATTGGAGGCCTTAGAATGTATCCACCTGGAGGCTGAAAAATTGAAAGGTAGAAGGCTGCGCAAACATGGAGTGAGGGAATTTAACCAGCAGGAATGTGGCCTATAAAATTAAACTTCAAGAACTGTTTAAGAAAAATTAAAGCTTGTGCAACAGCTGGGGTTTCTCTCCACATTCGTTCATTTCTTAGTGACTCAAATGTTATGGTTCTCATTAATAGAGATTTCATTTTTGAGATCATCTCCTGTAGTACTATAAGTCTGATTCTCGTTGCAAAGGACAACATCATGACTCAGTGTGATCTGCCTTTAGACAAGTACAGCATGCTGAACCACCACCTCCCACTCTCCTTATGATACGATATTGGTGGCCCAAATAATGGATTCAAACCGTACCCCAAATTTCCCTAATCATTACAGTTATCCCAATTTCAGACATGGTGATCAAGTACCCCTGAAGTTTACAGTGAATATTCAGGAACAAAAGTAGGAGCATTTCTTTTCAATGGGTGTATCAGCATGCTGCCAGCATGCAGAAATGAGCTCTTGTGTTCTGGGCAGAAGGAAAAACCAAGCTTCGGTCTCACTTAGACTCTGCATCTTATTCCTTCAGAACTTGGCCTCATTCTGCTTGCTCTTGACCCCAAAGGTTTACCTGCTAAGCTTTTATAATACATAATTTGTAATCTAAGCTGCTGAAAAACCCCCTTGTGATAATTATGTCAGGCTCTGACAGCACTCAGAGATGGTGTTGACTGCATTTTCTAGGTACCAAAAGACTTCTCATTTCTCTGTAAGTGAAACTCTGGGTTAAATGTGTTCCTAGAGCAGTTAGCACTTCAGTTATATGCAGCCTAAATCCATTCAAGAAGTAGAAAAACTTACAGGAAATGATGGAGAACTGGTTAGTACAAGTTTAGGACACAGTCCTAACATGAGGACACCAAGGATGTTACAGTTTCTGCTAACTTGCAGGCGGAACCACTCATGCTTAAAATTTTGCATGCTCAGAGACACATGGAAACCAAGAGAACTGCAAAACCTCATTACTAGATTTGCAGCCACAGATTGTTCTGTTTTGTGGTGACTGTTACAACTCTACCTGCAAAAGCGCAGATGCCAATAATAAAGCTTACATCATGACAGATGATACCTGTGTAAGACCAGAAACCTGGTGATGAAGTCAAAAGATTAGGATTCTTTTGAGTGGCATGAGTTGCCATTTCAGGAGCTGGAGTTTTCCGGGTGGTTTTGAAAGTATGGCCCTATATGCACGACGCTCACTTTCTCATTGTGTAGCAGTGGGAAGCAATGCACAAGTCTGAGGTTAAAGTGTGCTGCTGAAGACTTCTGAGACAGCAGAACCTGACTGGTCATCTGGACTCATGTTCTGTTGCATAGCACTGTGCACATCCCTGTGTTCTACAGACTGTGTGCTCATTGCCCAGGACTTTCTGTCTTCATCCAGAAATGTTTTATAAGGCTCCACATGTATCTGATGGACAGTTTGCTTTGACTCCTCATACTTGCCTTTCCCATCTTCTGGAAGGCTGGATGCATGAGGCAAGAAAGTGCTCCGAGATCCATCAATAGGGATCTTCAACTGCTCAGTGGAGATAGGCTCTTGAGACAAATCTGAAGGTCTCATGAGATGCTGAGTATACACCCCTTCAGACAGAGAGACAGACTGTGTCTCACTGTACACACGCAGCCACCGATGGTGCCGGCTGAAGTAGTTGTAGTGTTGATGTTTCCCTAGCTTTTTTTTCCCTAAAAAGCTCAGTGCCTGCTTGGAGCTAGAGGACTTGTCTATGCTTTTCAATGTAAGCCCTGACACTGTTAGATTGCTCGTGTCCTCTGTGCAACGTTCAGCATTAGTATCAAAGGCACTACCCTCTGTCAGGCCTTCTTTCAATGTTAGGCAAGGCTTCATATCATGGACTTGGAGAACATCAGGTGCACTGCCACCCAGGCCACTGCTGGCCTGCTGGGATATGTCCTGTGAGGAGGAGTAAATCAGGTCTAATTCTCTGGGGCTTAATGCATCACTGGAATCATAGTCACTGTCAGTTGGAAGGAATACTTCAGAGCAGCCTTCTTCATCTGAGCAGGGCTGGGAATCTGCAAAGAGAACTGATTAAGAAGACAAGCACAGGAGAGAAATGGCTTAACTGTCATTTATGGTTTTTTCCCTTAATTTAGAGTCAGGTCTACAATTCTAAACATGTATGTGTATTTTGTGTGAATTGGGATTATGTTCTGAAAGGATCTGTTTTCTTTTATCTTCTTGTCACCAAATTTCGTAGAGAGGGAGATTTGGGAGAGAAAAACTCTAATCCAGGTTCTGTTTTTATTAAAGATGTCAGTTGAATTACTCCACATTTATACCTCTGTAACTGTGAGTAGGTGCAACTGTGTGTGTGCCTAAGAAGTTCGTCTGGAGGCAGATGAACAAAAACTACCCTTTTATCCATCAGGTGTGTTACGTGTGTTCAAATACAAAGCAGGGAACACTTAGTTCAGATGTGAATTTGTTGACCACACCATCACTAGAATCACTGCTGTCTTTTGGCTGCAGAAGAATCAATAACATAATAAATAGTGGCATATGTGATAGAGTGGATTGATGCTTCACTGCCCTGCAGGGTTTATATTAGATCCAAGGAAAAGAAATGTAGATTTTATACAGTGCTGACTATTCACTTTGAGCATAAATCACCATATAGCCCAGCAATAGTGAATCAAGCCCATGCAGGACAAGATAATGCTCTAGTTAACATGGTGCCAGAGCTAAGGATTATTCTGCATCCATGGTCTGTAATACAGGGAAAAATTAGCTTAGGGAGAAATGCTGAGAAAGAACACCATGATGTAATGAAGTGGATCAAAGCACCATCGTCTCTGGGTTTCTTTCAACCTAATCTAATCAGAGTACATGTATTCATTTTTCTTTACTGTATAAAACTTCCAATTTGAAAAAAACCCACAAATTAGTATTACCAAAATGGTTATGGCAGTTGTTTAATGCAGCATCTGATGCTTTTGTTTCTTCTGTTTCATTTACTTATTGCTTAAAGACAGCTCAGCAGAATGATGGATTACATTTTTCTCCAAAGTCCTTATTCTGTTAGCAAATTAGGTGTTACTGTTTAATTTGCTTCACCTTTGTTTGCTGTCATCCATTTGTTTCATCAGTTTAGTTTTCCAGCTGTTCAGAGAAGTAGTAACAGTCAGTGAGGTGGGTACTTACTTGTGTAAGTCTCTGTTTTAAAGTGCTTGTCTAAAACACTGACAACACTGAGGCATGTGAAAACGACTTTTAAACTGGACTATTGGCACTAAAATTCACTCTATCAAAACAAAGCAAAGTCAGTGACAGCACTTGTCCCTTCCAACCTGTTCATTTAATAACGTGGAACAGTGAGTTGACAGAGTCGGCTGATGCTGAGCAATTATTCTGAGTAGTTAGAAACTGATTGTAGAGATTGTAGAGGGATCTCAGGATAGAGAGTGGCAAATGACTGGTAGAATGATTGCTAAAATACCCTGGCAGGTATGGGAAAAAAGTTGACTCCTTTTATAAACTCCTTTTATAAAAAGACAATACAGGAACTGTTACAAGTGAAAGTGAGTTAAAGGATTTTGTTTGATGAACAAACAAGAGTTGTCTTACCACTCACAGCTTTTCTTCTTTGGAGTCTAGCCTCAGGTGAAGGGGGAGGTGAAGGAAGACAATCTAAATGTGAAGAGGATGAACTGATTTTCTTCTGAGAGTGTTCTTCTGAGAGATCCACAAACTTCTTTATGGGTAGGCCAGCTGCTGGCTGCTTGTATCTTGCATACTGCAGTGCTTCTGTGATCCATCTCATTTCCCTCCAGGTCTCATCGATTTGCTGTAGAGAAAGGAAATGGTGAAGAAGCACAGTTAGTCTGTGTATTGATTCTACCTAAGTGTGTACTTTATAAAAGCACCCAAGTGGGTGTGTGGATGCTGCCAACAGACAGCAGCAGGATCCCCTGACAGAACACTTCAGATGTAGATGGTCTGAACTGCCTTTGGTTTGGTGCTTGTTCTCATTCACCATAGCAGAGTTTGGCTCTCAAATGAGATACCTCAGTTAAGAACCTGTACTTAGGGGGGGTGTGGGTGTGCGAATTCAGGCCTAAACTCTAACATGGAAAGAAAATGAAAATGGTCTTTTGATGGAGTAAAAAATATGATCAGTTTTGTGGCACAGTTGAAAGTTGATTTCATTCTGTACTGTCATGAAAGCAAGACTTCTTGAGCATCCTTGCAAACCCAGGATTATGTTCCAAAGCAGAGTGCTCCAATCAAAGCCAGTTTTTAACAGAAGAATATACATACACATGGAAGAATATACTTTCATGGAGGGTAGAAGCACAGCTATGAGCCAAACTGCAGGTTTCTCCCTTATCATCATTTTGGTCTCCGTCTATTTTAATAGTATAAATCTACAGTAAGACAGTTCTAACACATGCCTGTTGATGGCAATAAGAGACAAGTGCCTAAATCAATAGCAGGATATAGCTTTAAGTATCTATGAAGAGAGAAAAGATGCTGTTTACTGTGGGTCTTGCGAGTCTTCTGATAATGGAACACTTTTATCATCTTCAAGCAATTCAACATGTTTGATGACGGAGCAGATGTTGCTGCAACCAGCAAATGACGGTAGCTGTGAGTATATTATCCTTCTGCTGCAGTACCTTTTCTAGAACTTCCCTTCCTACAGAAGATTTTGCATTTAAAGAAATGAGCCTTCATATTAATATTGCAGTGTTTAAGGGAAACTGCTCTGCTGTTATGCAAGCTGCATTCTGCAGGGATGCAGAATGAGAGCCCTGGGTCAGGAAATGGATAGGCAAAAGTGAGTGGTACTTTGTGCAGTGAGTATTATCAAATAGAGAAGTAACAAAGGGACCAGAGAAGAGGAGACTGCAGACTCTCATATTGTAAGATGAGGGCTCCAGCACATATTCGTAGCTGAAGATACTTCTTCACAAAATGCACATTCAAAATGTGAAATTTATTGCCAAAGGATACTGTAGATGCCAAATTAGCTGGGGTAGTTCTTGATGAGCTGTGTTGGAGACAGGATAACTGGAGAGATGGATCTTTGTCTTGACCTAGTATGGCCATTTTTATGTAAAGGTGAAATCCCGACTCCAATGATGTCAGTGCAAGCCTCGCCACTGAGTTAATTTGAGCTAAGAATATACACTGATAAGAATAGCAAATGGCTCAGAGATTAATTCATAATCCTACATCATTTCAAGACTTCAGTCTCTTCATGAAGAGAATGCCAGTTAGCAAACGTCTCACCTATTTGATTTTGGAGATTTTATATTCTCTGTCTGTGATCCTCCCTCAATCCCAAACAGAAATCACACTGCATGCGGTTTAATAAGATGCAAATCCTGTTGTTTTTCTCCATGATGCCATTTTGCAGTGTCTCCTGGGATAATGGACCAGTCATTTTAATGAACTGTGGTTCGTTTACGATTCAGGAACGTCTGAAGCATTACACTGCATAATTCACAGCTTAACTTCGGTTCTAGTTTCAGTGTCTGCGGGTTTCTTGCTGTGTAATGTTCTGGTAAAGTCTCCAAGTACGTTATCTGCTCTTTTATTTTATTTTAATCTTTACTTTTCAGTTGCCCTCTGACTCCTTTTCAGAACTGCATTTATATAGACTCCCTTGCTCTTTACAATGTTTGGTTTGTGTAGTGACTTCAACACTGTCTTAGATCTAGGATCACACAAATGCTCTTGCGGTTTTGTGGTCACCACTGAAGATTGCGGTATGTGGTGGGCTGAGATACTTTTGCCAATAGGTGAAATACAGCTGGTTTTCATTTGAGAGGAAACCTGACAAGGCTAATACACTGTCACAATAATTCAGCACAAAACACTGAGGTTTCAAATGTTCTCCCATATTTTCCCAGCATATATATGTGACTCAGACACTTTGGAGAAGAGGAACACAGACCTGTCTATACTGTGCATGCATATTAACGTACATGTACTCATTTCTGATGTGAAGGAGAAAAATGTGCCAAATTCTCCTGCACACTGGGAAAAAGGTAGATTTTCTGAATGTGAGAGTGAGCAGATGAGAAGGAAGGAGGTGTTTGAGCAGTGAAAGTACAATGGAACATTCCTCTCTGCCCTCCTCCATGTCGCCAAAAGCTCCAAAGTGGACAAGGCAAAGGAGGTCTGAATTCAGAGCAAAGAGGAAGAGAAATATTATCATCTTGTTCATAATTCTGGATAAAAATGTATTATCAATGGGATAAATGGTTGTCTTGGCCCCTATTCCAACGGAAGTTTGCTTGAATATTAAGAGTGCAGAGCTGTTAGTTAACTGCACCTCAGTTGCAGAGAGACAGATCAACCATGTCCATAGATGCACTCTGCAAAGGAGTTTTAGGTCTAAATTGCCAAAATGGTTTGCAAAAGGACAGGCCTTGCTATGGGGCACAGTGAGGTGCACTTGGAAGATCCCCGAGTTGAATTGGTAAAGCCCTGATCTGGGAATAGTACTGAAAATCAGTGTAAGATACAGAGAATAAGCAAATTAGACAACTATGACAACATATGATAACGTGTGATCCTTCTGCGTTGGGGGACTAAAGCTGTATCACTGCATGGTGCTGGACGGACTTCTGGATGCTTTGGGGCTGGCTTGCTATGTTCAGTGCAGAGCTGCTCTCTGCACTGTGACATTGTTGATGAAGATTGGCTCAGCAAACTAGTCTGAATTTTCATTTAATTTTTTAATTGGCAACTTCTCGTGGTGAAAAACGTCCTCAGTTCACAAAGACAGAGAAAAACCATTACACAAATGAATGCCCGAGCCTGGTACTAGCTTACCTCACATTAGATGGGAGTGAGTTTTACAAGCAGGCTGACACATTTCTTTATAACAGTCTAGTATAACTGTCATTTGATTTTGCCCATAAAAATCCTTCTATAAAAGCAACAACTAAGGAAATCATGTTCTGGGTTTGAATTTCATAAAAACAGAATTGCACTTTCGATACAACTGCTCCTTTTATGATGTCTGTGAATAATTCTCCATTTAGATTTCAAGTTACAGCCCTATGCAATTTTTAAGAAAGCCACCTTAAAATCTCCTTGGAATAGGCAGAAACAGACTATTACCTGTATGTAGTCTATAACTTGCTGGTGTCTTTGTTTGGCTGCAGCGACTTCACTGTCTGAAATTGCTTCCCTTAGGGATTGCTGGGTTTTCAGAGAGTCCAGCTCAATGACAGCAGAAAGGCGGCAATACAGGCTTATAAATTTTTCCTTGTAACAGCAGAAATGAACTGTGAAAAGAGCACATGCAAAGGAAACATTGTTTTATTCTGGTTATGAAATATGAAATCCTTAGCTTTCAGAGCACAAGTTTTATTAGATATAATTACTAACTCTGGATGGGTTACTTTAAGCTAGAAATAAATAATACAGGCTCTAATTCTCCTCTCATTTACACTGGATTTACTCTGTAACTTCACTGATTTCAAAAGAGTCATTTCTAATTTATATCTAAGTGAAGGGATAATCAGGTCCTTAGTATGCAACTCCAGAGGCTATCTTAGCCTTGATAGCTTCAATCAGAAAGGCTGTTTCTGAGGCTTTTATAGCTCATCATTTCTTTTATCAAGAAGGCAGTGACATGACTGGAAAATGGAACTCATCTCTTGTTTTTTGTAATTGAGTGTTTCAGACAGAAAGTATCGTTTCAAAGGGTGATAACTTTCTCTTGGGCTAGGCTGGCTGAAATCAGTAACTGAAATGTAAATGACTCAGCAGTAAAAGCAGCTCAGTGGTATCAGTTTGGCTGAAACAATTAAAACTCTGTTAGGTGTTAGCACACATCGTGCTCTGAACTCTCATGCAGAAGGGTAATAAGAAGGTGCAGACGTGACCTCTTGCTTTGTGTAATTTGACTTTGGAGTGGCACAGAGCTGTCGGAGCTACCTCTGAAAGAGGTAATTAGGTAACAGAGACACAGCAGCTCCAGTGCCATGGAGCTTCGCAAGTTTTGGTTTTCCTGACCTCTTAAAGCTCCATTATAGAACCTGCGATTGCACAGGCAAGACTTAGCAGTTATCGCTATGAACCTCTGCACAGACACACTGAAATTGGCTGAGGGAGAGCTCAGAAATACTTCCCCATTCAGTGGTGTTTCAATCAATGCAAGCACAAAGCATGATCTTGTTATAGCAGCCTGGTGGTTGCTGCTGCTGCTACTTCTCTGGGTTGGGGCAGGGTATTTTTCAGGGTGTTTCAAGTGTAAATTGCATGTATTGTTCTTATCATAAGTATCAATAAAGAAATCAAAACAGCATCATGTGTCTGTCTGTCCCATGCAAACAACATGATAAGAGTAACTGAGAAGACTTTTTTAAACTAAGGAATCCGCTCACAGACACATCATTAGCATTACAGTAAAGGCTTAATCTGAACATAGAAATCTCACAAAAAAGAGTGAAAGAAAGAATTCTACCTTCGGGTTTCTCAAAGATGCCGAGATACTGCAGGGATCTAGTCTGAACAGTGTGTGGTCTTACAGTATATATGCCATATGTGGTGGACTCTTGAGTGAATTACAGCCGCGGTTTCAGCTCCAGTGCTGAAGTTTCTAGCCTTTGTGGTTTTAAGTCAGACCCTTTAATGTTACTTTAACAAATGTTGCTTCAACATAGTCTTTTGTGGTTATGCAATTATATAGCTGGTAGCCACCAGCTAATGGGGAATGGAAGCTTCTAATATTTGAGATGTGAATCACAGTCACTTTATAGAACATCAGGGATACATATATAATGTCATATAGAAATGTCATCTGTCTTTGGCTAGGTGATTGCTTATATAAAAATACTCAAACATAAAATTCACTTTCCATACTGTTTTCTGCACCATGAAGTGCTAAACAGAGAGGTCTGCACCCAGAGTGCCTTTTGAGAGATTGCTCTGTTGCATGTTTATCTGCACTACATCACCCCATTCAGTGTCTATTGCTTTCTTAGCCTGATTCAAACTATGTCGCAGAAGTGAGAATGACTCCTGTCCCCAGCCCGTGTACCACACAATGAGAGTTAAATAGTCTGCAAAGCCTCTAGCACAGAGATTAATTTCACCAGAAATGAGTATGCTTCATGCATTAATTTGCACAGTGAGTGCAGCAGTCACTTCTCATAGGAAGAAATTATATGTTCAATACAGAGTCTAATAGTAAGCTTCAGAGTTGTGTGCCGGGAAGATAAGTCTGGCTTTAAGGCACTACAGCCATGGACATATGACCCAAAGCACTGAACTAACTCTTCTAGTTCAATTACATCAGTTTTCTTTTGAAGGGGTAACTTTTCCTGGGCAGACCACACCAGCTCATGTATTGTGGGTCTGTACCACTCAGAATTATGTGGCAGCTCAGCTAGCTGTCATCTGGCCTCCTGCAATCAGAGAGCTGACAACCCCAGAGCTGTCACAGGCACCACTTTGTGTGCGCTGGCTGATGTGGAATGAACACTGTTGTGTGTTCCTGTTTGTGTACTTGTGTTGCTGGATGATGGTAGGTCACAGATCTATTGTGACTGCAGAAATATAGTGTTGGTAAGATCCTCCATTAACATCTAATCATTGTTCTGCTACATCAGTGATTCTAACTGCACTTAGCAATGACATACAGGAAATAGGATGGTAATGGTGTCACATAAGCACCTGAGAGAGATATCAGTGAGGACACAGTTGCCACTAGAGACCTATTCTGTAGTGGCTGTGTGTGTGTACTGATTCCATCAGTTTTGGCTTACATCTTTCTTCTGTTCTCCAAGGCAGAGGGAGGAAAGATATCCAGTTTTACAGGCCAGAAGGAAACAGAGGAGACTAATGTGTAAGGCTCAGCAGTCCCCATACTTACAATATTCTTTCTAAGAAGAACTATTAAGTCTTTATGACCTGCTTTTATGTGGAACCTTTCTTTTCTCTGTGGACCAAACAAGAAGAAATGAGAAATAGAGGACCCTGAAGCTAAAGCATCATATGCCTTCTGTGAGACAGCTGGAAAACTCTGTTTTGGGGAATTCTTCCCCAGCCAGCAATGCTGTGGAACAAGAGGGCTGAATCTGCTGCAGCGCAGGATGCGCTTCCTAAAGAAACAGATTCAAGTCCAGTGCTTTGGCATTTTCCATAACTGCAATGGGACTGTCTCCTGCATTTTTCCAGGAATCAGAAGGAAAAATGATGACCCTAACATGGGAAACTCCACTTGCCTTTCACAAAGCTGTGAGGGAGTCAGACCTTGCAGGTAGTCAGACTATCTACAATCAGAAACTGCATAAATTCTCCTCTACAGAACTAGTGATGACTCTTGTGACAATTTAGAGGGATTCTTTTTTGCATCTCCTTTCACACTCCAGCCTTGCTGTGTTGTGTGTAATTTTGTTGGTTCTGTTTTTATAGAGCACATCATCTTCCAAATAAGCTTCTAGACACATACTGGATAACTGTGGGCTTTGCTCTATGCTTTGCATTTCAATAACGATTGCTACAGTATACGCTTTAACCGCTCTGCTCCCTCTATAACTTGTACACAGTTATAGGTAGTGTTGTTGCCAAAGCCATCATGTGATTTATTGACTCTCCACTGGGACAAGGGGGAAAACAGATACAACTTTGTGATTTTATTATAAGGAGACTGGGTTAATATTTCTAGGTGAAGCAAGCTACTATACCGAGTTCAAACATCTGAAGAGGGAGGTTAAGAAATCCTGAGTGTGGGGTGTAAGGATTATTCTGTCCTGGGGCAGTGCAGACGTCGTCTGAGGCGGGGAGCAGGAGAAGAAAGGAGACATTGTGACCCAGTTCCAACACCTCCTGTGTATACAGACGGAAGTGCTTAGCCTGTAGAGGGACACGCGCGGGGGAAGAAATAGGAGAGAATTACAACATGGCACTTATATAAACAACACCCCAAATGATATAAAACATTAAAGAAAATTTGCACAACATCAAGCTCGGAATTTTTATAAAACATAAATATTTGGGGGGGGCCCTAAATGTGGGTTCATGTCACTACATTAAATAAAGATTTAAAGCTGCAATGTTCCACATTAAAACAACACACACAGGCACAGCCCCCCTGAAAACAACATTTATGTTTCTTATTAGGCAGAAAATGATCACATGCCATGTGCTTTTCAAGATTATGATTGCATAATTATGTGAAAACATGAAAATGGATTCAATTAAAAACCTTTAAGATTCAATTTAGGGTTGGTTAAGAGAAATATGCAGCTCTCCCTCAACACAGCACTGAAAAGGTTTAACAAGTGCTGCAAGCAAGAGAAAATGGCACACACAGGAGTTGGCTGGAGGCTGCTGTAGAGCTGCTGTGTGCAGCACTGCATTTTACCCTGGGCATGCACCAGCATCACTGCCCATTGTTCTGTTACCACCAAAATAATACATAAATAAATCTGTTAAATTAAAAATGGAATTAATTAACACAGGAGTTTGGTCTTGAGCCATCAAAACATTTACAACTGTGTTTAACTGCAAGGTCATATTTACGTCTATCTCTCATGTACAATAGATGAGCTTAAATGCTTGGCTGAGCTGCAGCCTAAGGAATATATTGCACATTCCTAGGTTAAAAAAAAAGATACACAAAAGCTATAACCTCCAAGAAAATACACCCTCATAGAGACCTGTACAGAGCTCTATTGAATTAGAGTGGCTGACCACAAGGCAGCACACCATCTGTCTTAATTTTGGATTTACTTGAGTCTTACTTGGCTCTTCCCAGGCTAGAAGGTGCAGCTCTGATGGATTCCTTTTTAAAAGCAAAGCCTAAACCTTTCAAAATCAAGAAATGTAGACGCAGATTAATTTATTGTAAGGCCACATCTTTCTAGCTACACAAACAGACCTCGAAGCGAATATAAAGATGATTTACTTCTTCTTTAAGCCCTCTTTACCCATGTAGACCAAAATAAAATGGAGTTAATGTAAACAAGAAACAAACTCTTTAGCTTATTTTATCATGGACCTTTCACATCATAGATTATCCCCCCCTGACTTTTTCACATACGCATTTCTTGTACATAAATGTAAAGCCAGAAGCCAGATACCTCTCCTCACCCACAGCAATCTGGAGGTCTAGAACTATGTGGTTTAAGAGTGCTACGTTTGTCTGTGTATTAAAGAATAGCAAAACGCTGTGTCTTCAGCAGGCTTTTCATACACTCTCACTATTGCCTCCAAAAGAACAGTCTATTGCCCTGCTAGCCTGGAAAGATACCTGTTTTACTTTGCCAGCTGGGTTAAGGCTCTCACAACTACTAGTTTAATGCGAAAGTGCCTCTTTGCACCTGCCTGAAATTGCACAAATGCTAACAGATGCAAAAAATAGGAGCTAATTGAAAATTGTCTCCTAATCCTTGTATGTTCAGATATCCAGGAAAATAATGGGTTTATTGAAGATGCTCTTCTCACCCCCTTCCCCTTAGAATAATGGAATACAGAACTTCTCTGCTTTTCTTTTCTTGCAACCTCATCATTTAATCCCTGCTTGCGAGTTACACAGTTTGTAGCTTTTAGTTGTGTGCTTAAGAATCAGTTTTTAAGAAGGTGATAAATACCACAGAGGAAAATACCTGATGCAGAGGTAGATTGATCTGTTTAAGGAGAGCTTTCACTGCCATCTGGAGCTCATACAAGAACAATTGAGTAGGGCAGTCTGAAGTATGATCCATACTTTCCACAGATTCTGAGCCAGAAAGTGTTTGGATCCATTCCCACTCATCTCTGTATGTTGAGTCAAGTTAAAATTAGAAATACAACAAAAGTTCAGTGCACAAGCAGGAATTCAGTGTATGTGCATTTGGGATCTGTTGATAGTTTAATCCTCATATAGCAAAACATTCTAAACTTGTGCAGCGCTGATTGTTTGTGGTTAACAGTCTGACTTTGAGACGTGTGATTTTTCTAGTACACGTACATCAAGCTGAACATTCCTTGCAACCCTGAAAATCCAACTGCCTTTAAAAGATTTCACCAAGGCTTCTCACTCCAGGATTCCTTTTTCGCATACTTCATTCCTATCTACCACAACGTTTTCAAAAGCATGCACTGGAAATGACAACAGTGACAATTAGCAGGAAGTTTCATTTCTGTGGCAGACTCTCTTCCACTCACTGGAGCCGAAGAACTTCCTGGTTTGTTTGACATATATCCATTTTAGACCTGATAAACATGGGAATCTTTCTGGATCAAATCCTTAATGCACCCTGCCCAATATTCAGTCTTGAAAAGCAGCCAGCACCAAACATTCAAGAGAAAAAAGTACAGGAAACCCCACTAGTAGATGAGTAATAGATGTGGTACAGTTTGCTCCTAAATAAAGATCTGATCTTAAATTTCAGGAGTCAGAGATTGGTATAAACTCTGAAGCACTTGGCTTTATATTCCTTCCAAAATGTTTGTTAATATTAACTACTACATTCTGGATATCCTTGTTGTCCATGCAGATAGCCAGTTCCTTTCCTCATGCAAAATTATCAGCTGGTTGCTGAAATGATAAGGGATTAAAAAGCTCCGGAAGGAAGCCAATAAACTACATTGCCCACTAGGCAAGGACCAGGCAGTACAGTGCACTTGCCCAATAGAAAAGGGAAGCAATGGACAAAGGGAAAAATGGCCTTCCCAGAGCACAGCAGTTCAGTGGCTGATAGCATTTGTCTGAATATGTGTTTTGAATTGATGTATGTTTGCTGTGGATTAGAGAAACCAGGTATTACACAAGGAAATACACAGAAAATCACCACCACCAGCACCCCATGGTCAGGAGAAATCAGGAAAAAGGGAGACATTGAATTCACTGGAGGCTGAATCTGGGATGCAGGCTGTGATCTTCCTAGCAGATATATGGAAGATCATTACCACTTGCAGAATTTGGGCGAACAACGTATTACTATTCCTAGAAACCAATGGACTCATCTGGATGTGTTCTGGGTAGGCCTTCAGACTGCTGGAAACACACAGGTCCACTTCAGTTCAGTGGTGATCTCTGTGCTGGTACACACCTGAGCCAGACTTTGCTGACACTTACAATTTTGCAATGGTAAAATTGCCTTAGCATTTAAATTCGATCAGTTGTTTTAAACTTGAAACAAACATTCTGTATAAATATGTCTCTATAAATATGTATATATTCACTTACCTGGAGACATTGCTGTTGTCTCGGATTTTAACATGACACAGGACATTAGGCAACTTCTGCAACACGAGCACTTTGATTTGATCCACAGAACTGCAGAGTTTAAGGTAACCCAGGTACAAGCCGGGAGGAAGGCGCTGCTGACTTCGTTTGTGGTAGGTGAGTATGTCCTGTTTGAAGAGAAACAGTCCGACATAAAAATCTCATCTTTTTTCCACATAAGGGGAAGTCTTTGGGATAAAAAGCAACAAATGTTTTTACAGCCATCTTTTTGTTTCAAGTGTTCCCAATTCACAAAGCATTTAAGCATGTGCTTAAGCATATAAATAATCTCTGGTAGTTTGGATGCACTTGAACAACTTGAAGTCATACACAAGTTCTCTAAGCTCTCAATGTCATGTAGGAATTGGGTCTAAAACCTGAGGTTTCAATCTTCTACAACAGTAGTATTAAAACTAGCTTAAATAACATCCACCTCTGCACTCCTGCCTGGTCATTTCAGCAGTGAGCTGGGTCAGGGAATCGAGTCTGCTGAAAAACAACTTGGGAAAGGAGCAGCCAGAGCAGTTCCCTGGTTCACATTTGCTGTGTAGCTGCACAGATGGAGTACAGCAGCACTGGGACAAAGCTGTCCCCTGGGGAAGGCAGGAGAGAGGGGGCTGTATAAGCCAGTACTGGCACCAAAGAAATCCCTTCAGAGTCCCAGCCTGCCTGCTCTGTGTCACCTGCTGTCAACAGGGAGATCTCACTGAGCACCGGCATTGGTGGTTTGCTAATTTTAATTAATGGCTGTGTTTTCTGCACAAATGTCTTTACCAACAAATAGAGCTTAGAAAGAATTAATAATGATGGAGGATTTGCTGAAGCCAGGAGATGCTTTTAAGGCTATGTATAGCAGTCTTCCAAACTACCCTAAAAGTGATGTCTGCTGCCATCCTGAGAAGTGTGTGCTTCTGCAGTGGGTGAGGATTAAGACACCTGGCCTTATGCCTTTACTCTTGGAACCATCAAATTATCTGCCAGTGCTGTACTTGGCTCTGACTGATGCAATTAGACCCCCATTTTTACAAGCACTTCATGAACAAAATACCCATTCGATGATTAAACAAGTAATAGAAGAAAGGGTGGGCATTAGATAGGAATGTGTAAACCACCAGGGAAACATTTTTTCCACTAGGATCTCTGTGGAAATCTGACCAGGCCTGTATTTTGGGTTTCCTAATATAAAACTTCTGCTCAGATTGACATTTTTCTACACCTTTAACACATTTTAATACATTAAATCTAACATCGATCAGGTAAGTTTTATTGTCTTTTGGAAATGTTTTAATGTTCCTAAAAGCTGGTAATGTGTATTTTGATTGCCTCTCAGCTTCCGGTGCAAAAAGCACAGTCTCTGCCCAAGAAGGTGCCTCTAATTCAAACCTAACCACAGCAGTCATCATCTAGTCAAGGGTGCTAAAGAAGGGACTAAGACAGTGATTTGTCTTGTAGTATTTTGGGTAACCATGCAAATGAGTTTTAGAGGTTGGCCACTGACACTTTGGGAGACATAGGTTGTTTTTACCTACAGAAAACATGTATTAATATTTAACATTAATGTTTAACATGAGTTTGCCAATAACCCTGATTTTTGAAGGGCTGAAAGCTCATGGCTCTTAATGATGTTAACTGAACTAACTATGCCAAATGACTTCTAACATCAATCCTTACCTTTTGTTTTCCTAATTGTGAAATGTAGGGGCATGTTACACAGAAATTAAAGGAGGGCTGTGATCAGTAAAGAATTCTTTAGCAACTATACCAGGCTCCAAGGAACTCTGAACCCCACAGAACAAGTTTATTAAGTAGAACAGTAAGGTTTTAAACCCAGATTTAGTGTCCAAGGTTGGATGGAAAAATCTTACGGAGTGTAGAAATTGTGTCTGTATAGGTGCTTAAAACCATCCCAGAGAATTTTAAAGGTTTTTATATCCCTTGCTATGAATTCTAGAGCATGGTTTCCCAAAACTGATAGAAACTACTATTCTATGTTATGACTTTGAAGTAATTTCTTTAGAATCTCATGGATATTTTACATATTAAGGATCTGATCCCAGACCCACTGGAAGTAATATAAGTCTTTGCTTTCAATGGGAGCCTTGCCATTAATTTTATTGGGCACTGGATTAAGGCCTAAAATTCTACAAGACTCTTCCAAAAGTCAGGGCTCTGGCTCAGGCTTTACAAAAGCAAATAACATACAGTAAGAGAAGCAAAGCACTACCTGGATTGTTATAAGCAAGATGTCTAATGCTGTTGGCTCCTCTGGAGTTGAAAGGGATTTCCTCTGGCTTTGTAGTTTGGATACCTGCATCCATTTGCCATTGAAAAATGAATAAAGACTCTCCACTTCTCTAATAGTCACTATCAGCATATTGCCATGTCGATCCTTGATTGGCTCGTAAAAAACTCTGCCTAGGTTGTGAGTTCCCAGCAAATTCTAGAAAACAAGCACATTATAAAACAAAAGTTATTTGTCACATAGCGGGAGAGTGGTGTATGTTGAAACGTAACTTTATGTTCACTGACATCAGTCCTGGTGACTTCAATAACAACGAGACACACAATCTTTCTCAAACACTTGCCCTATATCATATCATTTAGTGGCAAAAGGAACAGTTTTTCCCTAGGTTGTGCTTGTGGATCCTCCAACGCTTTTAGTTCAGCCATGTTTAGTCTAACGTTTAATGAAGAACAGAAAGACCATTATGACCCAGTGCCTTTGTAAAAGGAAACACTGCAAACTAATTCACTTACTTAGACAGAACTTCCTATTTTTCCTCTGTCTTCTAAAGATCAAGGGTGCACTTTCCAGAAGCACTCAGTGCTGGTCTAGTGGAGACTCCTTTGGTATCAATGAGGCCCTTCTGATTTGGACTTCCTGAAGAGCTGGGTGCTTATCTTCACCTTCCCATAACCAAATGTCAGCAATGATACAAAATTCTTTGTCTATCCCCAAATCATTCATAATGGACACTTTCAAGTGTTTTCTAACTGTAATCTCCATTTTCTGTTCTCTGTTTTAAAATTATTCAGATTATTCTCAGCAACAGAAGCGAGAGGCCCTCATGTCTGTGTTGAATGTAAATAATTTGGAGCTAAACTGTGGAGTGTGTCTCTGAAGGAACACAGAAGAATTTGAAGAGACATGGACCCTTTTCCTTTTACTTCAGATACCAAGAATGTGCTAGACAAAACCAGCAGAAACTAACAAACTCCGAGGGCAAAGCTCTCCAGGAAAATATGTGAGGATTAAAGAAAAGTAATTTTAAAAGGCTCCACATAAAATACATATTTTGGTCAAAATCCCTTTCCTCACAGAGTAAGGCATCTGCTTATAGGTGCAAACACACTCAATCCAGTGACCAGCCACTGAAGAGATTCCCAGATGTCTTAAAGAAAAATGCCTGACATTCAAAATATGCTCGTTACTTTGTGACTTTTCAAGAGATCTACAGTAAGCTGGGTAGGTAGGGGGGTAGCTTAAAATAAGAACTTGAATTCACAATGTAGCACATTGTATGTTTAGGGAAGTGCTGTACATTAACTTAATGACATTGTAAATGGATAGATTATCCTGAAATTATATATCTGTACTTAGCAGGCAATATTTACTTATAAACTGTATTATTAAATTGATTACAAACTCCAGGTAGTCAGCACAGTGACTGCCCTTTACGTGGCATACAGAACGTAGTTATTTTAGCTTTATGCATCCCTCTCCAGGGCATACTGTTGATGTCTATACGGCACCTCCCCTCATCTTTTTAACTGTTCTGCCTTTTGAGGTTAGCCCCAGTAACTGATTAACACTGGGTGTCTTGAATATACATTTTGTTTTAATCCAGGTGCCCACCCGTGGGACAGACCGTGCAGGTAGATGTTAGCCATCCCATTGTCATATGAATCACTGCAACATATGAATGTGCCTAGGTGAAAACAAATAGTTCTTTACTGTCACTGACTGTATATTCTGAATGGCATTGTAGCATAGAGAATGGAGGTACTTACTAATAAGAATATGTGACTAATTCATATACTGAAAATTCATATACTCTGCTCAGCCTAGCACCCCACCACTTGTGTTTTGTTTACTTTAGTTGTCTAGTAGTAACAACAGGCAAAATTACTGTCCCTGTTGTCTCTGAATCCGCTGATCTAGTCCCTTAGCAGCTGTGTTGTCACTGATCTTTTCCATTCTGTCCTGAATTCCTGCAGAGCCAGTCTATTAACTGCCTCAATAAAATGTATTCAACCATATAAACTTTATTGAGATCTTTCCATTGGTGGATCCCATTAGGCCACACACCGTTAGAGGCTGGCAGGTTGGTGACAATCCCAGTGCTCATCAGAGGACAAAGCTAGCAGAACAAACGTTAAGGACGATAAATTTGCCAGAGAGTCAACGGAGCAATATACCACATGGACACATTTGCTGTATCTCTGTGCTCCGAGTTCTGCTCTTGACATCTCTGGTAGCAAATAATAACACAATGTACTAGAAACCTTGGTTATCTCCAAGTGCGTGCTAGCAATGCTCAGTGAAAGGCAATCAGCACAGGGGGAATGAAACTGAGCTGACCAAAGGAGCTTGTGCTACCTAAGCTGAGCTAACCACACCAGAGGGAACATTCAGCAGATATAGTTAAAACTTTCTCTAGTGACAGCTCAAAGGACTGACAAGCAGCTGCTGCTCTAACACAGGTGGTCCTCCAATAAAGGTACAACAGACTGGCATTCCAGATATTTCGGGATACTTTGGGGAAATCAGTCCAGACAGGTGGTTGCCCATGAAGGCTACTCTCCTGTACAGCAGGCTTTGCCAAAAGATGTAAAACAAACCCCACATGGATATTCTTAATAATGGCCACAAAGTGTCTGGGTTTCATAGTGCTGTAAAACCAGCTTATTGCATCGGCTGGCAGTAACAAAAGGGATGGTTTTGTGGCTAATACATGAGCCAAGCAATATCAAGGTCTTCATTAGCTCCATGACTGTACCATAGATTTTTCTGGGAAGCTTTGGTGACTTTGTTCAAACAAAAGGTAGGAGAAAGAGGGGCCTGGATATACTTTTCCTATGAGATTTATGCACACATCTTTTTGAAAATGAATCTTCCCACAAAAGTAAAAATCTCATGAGATTTCAGCTTATCATGAAACCCATTCTTCAAAAGCCTTATAATACATGTTGAAATGTTCTGCTGGAGAGAGTGTCATTATTATTTGCATATGGAATAGTGGACTGAGACACAGAAGGATTAAGTGACTTGTTCAGTACCACTCAGTTTGTATCTGTAGAACAGAACCATCCTGAGGGTCAGTGCTGTGCCTTGACAATGTGATATGAATAGTGCACTCAGTGCTGCTGCCCTTACCACTGTGCTGAGGGGTCAGCACAAGACCTGTGCACCACTGAATCTC
The DNA here is from genome assembly GCF_963264785.1 of Psittacula echo. NCBI lineage: Eukaryota > Metazoa > Chordata > Aves > Psittaciformes > Psittacidae > Psittacula > Psittacula echo. Next base: position 2,548,893 of record NC_137750.1, on the reverse strand, counting down.
TCTAATCTCTATTTTTAAGGGTTAAACAGGTCTCTGCTGGTTCTCTGCACAAAGGTACATTTCACCTTAAAAAAATTGGTAGCTCAATTAAGAACGCAGTGAAAGATTCAATTTTACTTCCTGCTGACAATCCACAACAGCATAGCCATCCTGTTGGTCAAACAGTGTAGTTCTGCCCCAGAAGCTGTACTTGAGCAGTTTGTGAGGCATGGGTAAATCAAGAAATATGCAAAGCAACCAACCTGTAGCTGTGCTGCTGCTGAGAGCATCTTTTGCCTGGCTTGAAGTGCTGTTGATGAGGACACGGATATAGACATGTTCTGCCTTAGCCATCTGATATCATCCCACATGCAAGACAACTGCAAAAATATATCCAGTTCAATCAGGTTTTGTTCTTAGCATTTTACAAAAGCAGAAATGAAACTAAAAGCATTTTGGACTTGGAAAAACCAGTAGCTATTGCTCATTTTGAGTGTGCGGGTGGCAGTGACTTGCCTAGATAAACATAAAACAGACTGAATCAGACACAGAAGTTGTTCTGTAACCATCATGCACCCATTTCAATTGCTTTTTGGACTATTGTGTAAAACTGATTTACTGGTTTTTGGGCTATAAGAAATAGTGTGAAGATATTTTGAGTGATGGCATAGCCATAATACCAACTTTAATTTTCTAGTTATTTCTTTAGGCTTTTCCTCCAAATGTTTGTAACCCCTTTACATACCCAAGTAGCCGTCACTTGTGTAGGCTCCTACATATAAGAGTTAATTGTGCCACTGTCAGTGACCCAGTCGGAATTTAACCCATATAAATGGTTTGTTAGCTTTTTAATGACATCATTTCATATATTAGAATGATGAGCTAAGGCCTGTGCATTACTAGCAGCACATTGGTAGAAGCAATATATGAAATTAGGCTCCTGTTACCTTTGTGAACCACAGGAAATCCTGCATAACTGAGCTACTGTGGGAGTCATCGATTTCCACAATTGGGATTTGATCTTCATTGGTTACTAATAAATTGTCTTTGTAAAAAAATATAACAGATAAGTAGAGTCCCCTGAAGAAAGAAGGAAACAATTATTATCAAACACCTTTCACGTCTATTCACATCCATGCCAAATTTCAGTCAGAGAATCATAGATGTTAAGTTTGGAGGAGACAAATCCAATCATCTGGTCTTAACTTCGGTGCTATGTAGATCATGCAACTTCAGCCAGTGAATTCTGAAACCCATTTGGGAAGCTTATCATGTTAGATGATGTGAGACTACAGGAATCTAAGAAATTATGAATCTGAGCAAGCCACTGACATCAGCTTTAGTAAGGATTTTGCCAGAGTAAACAGTACACAATAGAGGCTTTATGCCCCTTAGAAATCAGAAATTTTACTTAAACTTTTTATCATTAATGGGCTTAGTTCTGCCCTCCTTTGCTTCTCAGTAAATCTAAAGTAACTCCATTGAAATCAGGTGGGTTATTATGGATTTACATTAGTGTAATTGAGTGTAATTTGGCCAGCGTATCTCAAAACTGTTTCTAGAGATCACTCCTTTCAATATTTACCCTTGCAATTAGTTACATACGTTAAGTAGCCGCCTTAGGGAATTTAAAGGCTCTGGAGAGCTCTTCTGAAAGAATCAAACTCTTATCAAAATACAAAGAAGAAAAAGCAACTGAACACTCCTGCAATGAAAAAAGAAATAATCCAGCACAAGCAGCTTCCATGTGCTAAACCAAACCATCGCGGCTGAGGGTTGTTTGGGTCACGCTGGGTTGCAAACCTAGCTAAAGATGCTGGGGGATTCTAGGTGTGTTGCTTGTTGCCAGTGGACTATTAAAACATGTTACCTGAGCTCTGCATTTTAGATTATGAATGAAATAAATTACCGTAGGTTCATTGCAGAGCAGCAGCAGCAGCAGCAGGGGCAGTGCTTCCAAAATACCTCAGAAACTGCACTTGTGTTTGAGCAGAATTTTTCACTCTGCTACAATTCAAATCCATTTCCAACAGTAACAATGAAAAGATTCTGTTGATTTCAGTAGGAACTGAAGCATATTTTCCTATGAGCTACACCAATCTTACATGTTCTTATCAGCTTCATTCTGATCAATTGCTGTTTCATTGCCAGTGGAATATTCACATATATTTCTAAGGTGCTTTTCACTATAAGAGCAGCAACTGCTAGCTACAACTTGATACGTTTGGGAGATAAAATGAATGACAAACCGTTTCAGAGTCTTCACAAACTTGTTTGATGAATGGAAAAGGTGCTTCAGGCTTCTGGAAACTGATTGCTTGCGACCAGCATTCTGTAGTTTAGAGCTTTCTAAAATGGAAGATAAAAAGCAAAACAAACCCAGCACTTCAGTGCCAGTTAGTGTCTCATAAAGAGCCTTTGTCTGTTGAACTAAATTTCAGTCAGGGCCCACTGTATTCCCTTCAACAGACAACATTCAGAAACATGCTCAAATACAACCTTTTGCTTATATTTTCAGTATCTCAGTGATATGTAACAATGAGTAAGTTTCTTACTTGCAGCAAACTTGGACTTGGTTAAAGTATAGCTTGAACCAGAACTGCATACTCTTAATGTTCAGAATGGATATGAATTCTGCAAGTGGTCTCAAAACCCCAGGAAGATATTCGAACCATCAGCCAGCATTTTAGGGTGTTGTAATTCCTTAGTTTCTGTCTATACATAACTTAAGCTTCTAAGAACTGAATAACTGGCAGTCACTAATACCCCATCATCACAGTGAGTGAGAGCTTTAAGGAAAGAGTGAGAGCTTAAAGGAAACAATTAGATAGGCAGTCATCTTTCTCTATATCACATTAAATGCATGTGCTTTTGCTTGGATATTTCCCCCCCATCACAACAGCTTCCACTCACCTGTGTTGTTTCAGAGTTTTCACAGTTACATTTGCTCCCTAGTCATCTCGAATCCAAGGAAGAGGTGTTTAACTCATTTGCTCACTTCTTGTAAAGCTGATGTGTGCCTGCAAGGATCCCTGGACCAGCTCTCTCAGCATAAGAATTTTATAAAGTCTAATCTTCTGCTTAATATTGTAAAAAAGTGGTTAAATTTTTATACATTGTAGTATTTTTCACTTTGATGAATTTAACTTCATGTCTTTCCTTCTCTCACACTTGGCCGGAGTTTCCTTGTAAGCCAAGGAAAAATCTCCCAGTGGGAACTGGAACTCCCAAGCTCTGTGGAACAGCCGTGTCCACCTGTGTACCTGTGCACAGATTTTGGAGGGTATGCCAATAGATGGCAGTCAGGAACATGCAGGATTGTGGAATGTAAAATGTATTGTCAGTTGTTGTCCACTTACAGCATTTAAAAGGAATGGATGCTTAAAACTGTTTGGGATTCTTTTGCATTGTCTATTGCAATGTCCCTCCTGTCTAATGCTGTTGTAAGAGAAACAGAGGAAACGTTTGATTTAAAATAGGAATTAATTCTTCAGATATTTACTGTAATTCTGAAAAGAAAGATGAAAAATGAAACTGTTTTCCAGGATCTGACTTGATTTGCATGAAGCACGGGTACCCATCCAGCCTGAAGTGTGAACCGTGTTGAGGGACACCCTTCTCCAGTGGAGAAAAAATACATCTCATGAAGAACCATTTGCTGAAAGCTGCTAATCAGTCTGCTTAGGTGCTTTCAGAGTAACATATTTCCCACTTATCTTCAGTGCAGAATAGGAGGTGTCTGTCTGTGTCTCCCAAGTGAGTTCTAAGTTTGAACATTTAAAGAACATCTAAATGTGCTATTGTCAAAACCCCATCTGTGGAAGTGCTCAACATATTTTAAATGATGAATAAATTCGCACTGTAATTTGCACATTGAAAACCACAGAAAGAAGACACATTGTTAGCAATAATTACCACTCTGCTGAACAGTAAGTACAAAGAGAACAAGGTTCTATTGGGGGTGAAATCATGCACTATGTATGAGACTTATTAGATCATCAAATCCATTGTGTTTCCAGCACAAACTTGTTCTCCCTGGCATATTCTCCTCTGCGCTGTTCAGTTTAGGTTTAACGGACTCATCCAAAGCCATGACTGCTCCTTTGATGCAACTGATCTGTGCTTTCTTTTCCTTTAAAAAAAATCCATTTGTTTTTCTATCCATATCTCCTCAGATAATTTCTATTTTCCTGGGACCTTTTTTGGTATGTCACGGTAATGGAAACCAACTGGTACCTGAGACCTCCTGTCTTGCTGCTTCCTTCTTCCAAGGTTAAGACCAATTTAGGAATATAAATTTCATTCTCATTATGCAATTTGTATTTTCTTCTCTATTGCCTCCATCTCTATGGAGGGCATGGAGAATGAAATTGCTGAAGGCAAAGCAACATAATTTGGTATAAAGCACCCAGAGACTGCAGCATTAAAATAAGAGGGCACATTACAAGTGAAATGTATGTTATTGGGCTATTCAGTGGTTTGGGTTCAGTCCACAGCTTTGCAGAAGCCAACAGCAAAAGAAATAGTGTAAAACTAGATGGAAACTGTAAACTCCTACATTGCTATTTGCTTGTTTTACAGTATAGTCTGTCTGGAAGCCAAAAACCGTGGAGCTGAGATTAGAAGATAATTTGGATCTACAGGAAATAGAACTTTGTCTGTTATTTAATTAACTAATAAATAACAGAGAGTAACCTTTATAGAAATGCACCAGTAACAACATTAATAAATGATACAGCGATAGAGCTGTGAGCTCTTTTAATAGATGCTCAGGAGTGAACAGATAGTGGCTGAGATTGGAGAATTTCCAGTGATTCGATTTAGACCAGAAGCATTCAAAGCTGGAGTAGAACAGGCAATTAACTACAACATTAGCAGGTTTTCTCTTTCAGGTAGAAAATAGAAATGCTTCTTTGCAGTTCACTTCAATACAGGAGCTACTTAAAAGAACGTAAGTTGGCTGTGGAAGAGTAAGAACGACGTTGTATGCTCAGGCTGCCAGCATGCATCTGGGATCTCTGCTCTAGAGGAATGTCTGTTATGCTGTGCCATTTCTCTGAGGAGGAAGATCATCTGGAATTCTTTGTCCTATCACTAGACAAGCGGGTGCCTCTCCTCAAGTGGGGCAGATGTGAAGTGTGTGGAAATGGAATTACCTCAGTGCAAAATCATCTGAGATCTCAGCCCCACAAATCAGAGGGCATGTGGAACAGCTAAATATCATTTAGGGTGACCCTGAATAAGGAAGTAAATTAGCACAAGATGAGCTAGATCCCACTGAAATCCTGGTGGAGGGCATAAAATGGGGTTTAGAGCTTTCACTAATTGTGTAACCTTGGAAAATACATCCAATAGCTGGAAGCTTCCAGATGAATTCAAACTCAATTTAACGCTGCACATTTTTAGCAGTGCAGAAAACTGACGCTGGGATAATATGCACAGAGACATAATTCCACACAGAAGTTAAAGGCGTAAGTAGTGGTCAGACAACTAAATAGCTCGAGACCATGATAGATTCTGTTTTACCTCACCTCAAGGTATCACAGTATCACAGTATGTTAGAGATTGGAAGGGACCTCAAAAGATCATCTAGTCCAATCCCCCTGCCAGAGCAGAAACACCTAGATAAGGTTACACAGGAATGTGTCCAGGCGGGTTTTGAATGTCTCCAGAGAAGGAGACTCCACAACCTCCCTGGGCAGCCTGTTCCAGTGTTCTGTCACCCTCACTGAGAAGAAGTTTCTTCTCAAGTTTAAGTGGAACCTCTTGTGTTCCAGTTTGTACCCATTACCCCTTGTCTTATCATTGTTTGCCATTGAGAAGAGCCTGGCTCCATCCTCGTGACACTCCCCCTTTATATATTTATATACACTAATAAGGTCCCCCTGCAGTCTCCTCTTCTCCAAACTATAGAGACCCAGCTCCCTCAGCCTTTCCTCATAAGGGAGATGCTCCACTCCCTTAATCATCTTTGTCGCCCTGCGCTGGACTCTCTCTTTCACAAGACAATTCTGTATGTCATGAAGCAGCTCTTAGCATGACAGTCATATCATTGGGAGGTTTATTTTGGATTACAAAGTCAAGCACAAGAGATGAAATTGTACCTTTTTTAATTCCCCACCTGAACTTCCCAGTCTATGGCTTGGTTCTCAAGCCTGATTTTGCCTTTTCTCACAAATAATTGTAATCTAAACTCTTTAAATGCCTGGTGGAATCAAAGAGCCTTCTCTTTGTTAAATGCAATAAAACTATGTGCCCTGCTTGTGAATCAAATTATGATTAGAACATTCTTATTTCACCTCTGACTTGTCTAGTAAAATACATTTCAACCAAATTTCAGAAGGAAAATATCTGGTAAGCATTTTCCTGAAGAGTTGGGTTCCTTTCTTAATGAAGCATCACACAATTACTTAATCCACTCAGAATTGTTTAGGAAGAATGATCTACAAGAAAATAATACTTAAAAAATACATTTGAAGTGTTGCCAGGCCATACAATTGTAGTAACTCAGTTATGATAGTCTGTAGCATGGTATTATGAAGACAAATGGACGACTGTTGTTTGTAATCATCAGGGTTTTCCAGAAGATTAAACATATGAAAGCAAAGCTTCCTAAGTAATTCCCTGGGAGATTTGATCATATCACAGAGCAGGTTCAAAAGCAACAGCTGATCTAATTCCAAAAGCTCTTAAACTCACTGTACATTCCAATGTATTCTTCCTGGCATTTTTGTAAGCTTGTTTTCTCTAGCTGCTGCAATGCAAAGCAGAGGGCAAAAGGCAGGCTGCAGTGTGAAGCCTGAATGAGCAGACTTGGGCAAGGGATCTGCCTGGAATCTGGGCAATTCACCCCTCCCAGGTCACACTGGAGCTCTAGCACACAGCCTGGATTCTCCAGCTCCTCTGGGTTCTGAGGCTTTTGCCTGTGTTATCCAAGTAATGTCAGATCTTTTACCCTCATTTTTTATCACAATTCCTTGCATTCACTCCTCACTCTGCTTCAACCAGCCTGAACACCGTAAGTGTGATACCTTGCAGAGTAATCACTTAGTGAAAAACCAAGGTGCCAGGACACCAGGTTTGAGTCCTATCTCTGTCTTCACCTAGCTTTTACCCATGTGGAACTGAATTCTGCTCTTACTTATAAGCCACAGCAAATCAGTGTCTGTAAGCAGATTTAGGGATACTCTACAAACAATGTCCAGCTATTTACATCTCTAAAACAACTGAAGAAATCAGAGGTTAGAATATTAATGTCTAATCCAAGAAGAGAGAGGTAAAGAGAAAAATGGTAAGGAATGGATAAATGCCTGGGCAGGTCCTCAGCTTGTGTATCACAGCATATCCATGCTGACTGCTATCCCTGTCAGTCTAATCATGCTAATTTACATTAATGAAGAATGTATCTCAGGCCTCTCTATTATATGGAGGGAAAGCCATTATTTGGGTTTGTCAGACATATACAGTAGCTTATCTGAAATCCTTGATTAAACTCCTCAGGTTTCACTGAGATTCACCAGAATCAAATTTCAGAGTCAAAGTGGTGTCACAATTCGTAATTTTCTGCACACCCTTTGTCTTGATTCTTTACCAAATTACTGAAACAGGGGATTGACATCAGGCATACATTTAATGCAAGTTCCAAAGGCCTTTCTATTATATTACAATCCTGATTTATCCAAAATATACTACTGTGCAATGCTAGCATTACAAGCAATTACGAGATTTTTATTTGGTTGGAGGCAAGGGTGTTGCTCAGGCTGACTCCATGGTGTAGCACTGCCACATGTAAGCTCCCACATCCTCCTTCAGACATGCAAGAAAAAGTTCTGAGCTAAACAGATTTCTATATTGTTGTTATTTATTATGTAAGGAAAGGGAGTTAGGAAATCAACAACAGAGTTGTCTGTGCTTTGCTTTGAGACTGGGGTTGATTTCTGGAGCAGTGGAGTTTTATAAGAACCAGGCACTGGTGTCAGATTCTCAGAAGAAAGGCTTTTCTGCATGTTGTTTGTAACTGCTGCTGTTCTGCTATGTCAGTAAAACAATTTATACTGTTTTCTGATATTCCATCACTTTTTCCCTGTTTACGAGGAAGGTGGCCTGAAAGACCTCAGATGTGCACTAACTTCAGAAAGGGAAAACTGTACCATGGGAAAAAAGACTCCTTCAATAGCGTGAAGAACTATGTAAGAGATGGAATACATCATCTGTATTTTCAGTAGCAAGGCCACCTGCAAGTGATAATGCTTGTATGAATTTTAATTAGAGAAACAACATTTTCTTGCAATATCTCCTTTCCCTTTCCAGGCAACACAGCTGAATACTTTAAGTTGCTATGGTTACAGTGGGTTGTTGCAGACTGTGGATCATCGTGGTAGTGACATATTTGCACGTAAAGAACAAAGGCTGCATCTCTTTCCGTTTCAGCCAGATGATTTTAGCCCTAAGTATTTCTACGATTTTAAATCACTGGGTGCAGCTTGACATAACAGTCATACTGTGGGAAGAAAAATGAAAACTTCATGGTAGTTCAACTTTTCAGTTTAAAAGAAGTTCCTTTGCAACGAAGCATTATTCCAGTTAGAAGTTTATTTTAAGAAAATAAATAGTACTTTTCAACAACCCATATAGAACAGGAGTTTTTATATACGCTTTAAAAAGAATGCCAAGCTGTTGCCTTGGCTCATGAGCTGTTAAAGGCACAGCCTGTTCCTCATGAATGAAAAGCAAAAAGCTGGCTGAGATTCGAACTCTCTCCTAGTTTTGATCCATTCTATTTGAAAACGTAGCAATCTTATCTTCCCACTGCCTTGTGCAAGTATTTTTCCTTGGCATCACATCCACTGGAGTATTTAGTGTCTTCCATTTGGAGGCAGCCAAGTCCCCTCTTTTGATCCAAAACAGTTGTTAAGTCTCAAAAGTATTTCTTTATATGAGAAAATGAGGGAGATCCTTGAAACATTGTAGTGAAATCCTATGTGAAACTAATTTGTAGGAAAAACCCCAAACCAAGAGGTGTGTAGGGTACAGAGGGAGAAAGGCTGTGTCTGTGCTTGCGTGCATTGTAGCTTTCGGATGTTTTCATCCAACTAATTTCAAGGGTTAAGAGCAAGATAGTGCACTAAAGTGATTCCAGATGGGCCAATATTAATATCTTTCTTTTCCTGATGAATGAGAAGGTATGACCTAGTTAGAAAACTGCTAAAATTACAGGCGCCGCAGAGGCTTCAGCTGGTGCCCTACCACATAGATATTGATCCTTACCTCTGCAATTATAATGCTGATGAGCTGCTCGAACCTGCTGAAGGAGGCGTTCCAGGGCCTCAGTGTGTCCCCTGTGCCGAGGTTCTCTTCCACTGCAGTCTTTCCAGTCTGTTGGACAAAGGAAATAAACAGAAATGAAACACAAAGGTGCAGGAGAAGGTTTTAAAACATTTTCTCGCCTCTGATACCTCTTGGCTTTAGAGGATTTTTACATCTGGGCATGCAGGAGAAAGTGGCAGTTGTTTGTATGTTTGCTGTTGTTCCTCGTATGATAAATTTCCTTTGCCTTGTGGCAGTTGGGTAATTAATCATAATGATTATTAACAAAGAGTTCACAATCAGCTCCTAGAAGCTCCTCTAGTGACTGACTAGACAATGGCTATTTCTCTTCAGTAGGTAAGTGGCCTCTGTTGAAGCAGGGTCAGAGCTGCTGTCAGCCCATACCGCACTGACACTCTTGGTACCTCACTAAGATTACACTGCTGCTCTTCCGCTTGAGACCCCAGGAGGCTAAATGACTCTTCTACAGTTGTATAGGAAACTGATTGCAGAGCAGAGAAAGAGCATCTTCCTACATCCAGAGCTAGCTCTGCAGCCAGAGGAACATGCTCTGAGTGAAATCACTTCTGAAAACCTGCTCTCAGCAGATGCTTGAACAAACGCTGGCAATTCCTGCCCTGGAGCACACGCTCTGCTCAGCACTGCACTCGTGAGGCAAGAAGCTGCGATTTCTGTCCCACATACCTCCAACCTACAAAAGACTTTGTTTTCACTCATTTGCTGCTTGCTACAATCTCAATCTTCATTTCAAAAAGCAAACAATCTTATCACAAATAGGAGGATGAAGCTCTGTGTATTAGAGAGGAGCTTTGTAATTCCAGACTTGCTTATTTTCATACTTCCCTTATTATAAGAAAAAACCATTGCACTGGTTTCCTGACCCAAAGTAATGGTGGATCAAGGTATTAAGAGATCTGTCTGCAAGGGAGACATGTTTCCATCTTGCTGGCATAGAGGCTGTGTATGCATTCACAGCCACCAACCATTTGCTCACTCACTAAATATACAGATCTACTTTCTAGTGCAAGTTTGGAGTCAAGCATTCCTTCCAATAGGCTCACTATGCCAGGGATATAAATATGTATTTGCTGCCATTTAATAGAGCAGCGAGAGTAAGCCCCATGAAAGGGTGGAAAGAGAAGACATAAGCTATCCCGATAGCCTGTGGGCAGTTTTAACAGCTGCAGAGAGGCTCTCCTGCATGTTGTATGCTATTGCAGAGATCAAGGACTGACTGCATTTATAGCTCTGTGTGGGGACACCAGTTCTTAGATCCCCTGTGAGCAGCCAACCTCAAAGTGCTTTGGTGTCATCAGAGTGGTAGAGTTTTGAACAACCTCATGATTCCTCTGTTCCAGAGGTTTCCAACCTTTCTGATACCCCATATTGCTGACACCCTTAAACATGACATGGAAATCAAATCAGCATCCCTCACTGTCCATCACTCATGTGCTAGTGAATAAGCTTAGACATGTTACTGCCCGCTGTGATTTCACAAACCAGCTACACAACACTGGCCACCACTTTCCAGGCTACTGTGTATGTGGAAGAAATGGGAGGACAGAGGCAAGCGTTGACTGTCATGCTACACAGATGAATCTACGAGGATGTCGCTTTGATGCTCTGGGATTGGAATGGATCAGGATTAAGCCCTGAGGCTTTAATTTCCCCTGCATATTCTTCTGGCTGCCGTTACAGACAGCTTTGTAGAGTATTAATGTATTCACATTTAATTTTTAGCTTAAGGCCGTGTTTTGTTATGCAACACTGGTGTAATTTCAAGTTGCTGCCTGCTTGCCAAGCACAAGTCTGCTGGTTTTCAAAACCAGTGGTGAAGGCAGTCATGTGGGTAAAGCAGTTCTGCCCCCAGTAACTGCAGTGATAAACAGCAGCTTGTCTTTCAAGCTAAAATGCTGATGTTATTATTACTTAATGAAAGAATTTACATTTAAGCTGTGAGGGTCTCACTTGCTGTGAAGCTTAAGCTACTAAGGATACTTAATGAAAATACCCTTTTCTTGCCAACTGTCTATATGCGGTGAGCTAAGTCTGCCTAATGCTTCTGTGTTCATCAACAAAGAAAACATACATATATAACCATGAATGAACATTTCTGTTTGCCATAAACTCATAAAAAATCGCATATATATCAAATGATGCTCCTGCTTTCCTACAAGGAAATCCAAAAGACTTGTTACCTTGGCTACCTTTCAGAGAAACACCCCACAGTGATTGTCCCAGGCACTTCAGAGTCCCTGAGACACAAAACATGGGAAATGAGCTTAATTCTCTGTACAGTTTTTGTGTTGATCCACTGAAATCTGCAGGAGAACTTCCCCTGCATCCCAAGGCTTTGGAACTGGTATGTATGGTCAGAGTTCAGGTTAATAACAGTGGACAAGAAATAGACAGGGAAGACAATGCAATATGCTCCATCAAAAGTTTGTCTCATACAAAGATACCGCCTTAAATGCCACCTGCCTTGCCAGGGGTGCCCAGTGCTTTGGGGATGTTTAGCTGAATAACTACCAGTTACTTCAGAAGAGTCTGCTTCTCAGCTGCTGTAAACGTTTGGGTTGTGGGGCCCAATCCTGTACAGATATACCTGACTATAGTCAAGGTAATTGCATGTCACTAAGTTATTCAAAACAACCCTGGAGTAGTGAGTTATCCATGTAGCCATGAGCAGAATTTTGTCCCAAGATTGTAGCACATTTTTGTTCCCAAACAAAATATTTCTTTAGTCTTGTTCTGGTTTTACTCTGGGATAAACAAGAGCAAAATTGAAGCAAGATGGGCTAATGGTACTGCAAGAGCCTCATTTATCCAACCTTCTGCATTATGAATAGGTAGAACTTGCTTTATTTCTTCACATTAGCATGCAAGGTTATTAAATTGTTATGTTAGCCTAATAAAAACAAGTGCTAATACAATAAAATGAAAAGTCCCACGTTACTGCGTTATCAATACCAGGGAAGCTGTCATATGCTGAGCCAGTTTGGCAGTGAACACAAGTCTGGAAAAGCAACCAACAATGCAATGTCATTATAATTGATTAAAAATTACAAATGAAGAATCATAGTCCTAATGGAGTCTGAGAAAACCTGTCACAGGTTTGAAAAGAGAGAAAGGCTTTTGGACATGTCTAGACCATTTTAGTGTATACAGGCGAGATTTTATCAACATGTGTGTCCACACTAGAGCATATTATACACAGGATGCTATAAGAATGGTCCAGTGAATGGGGTCTATAATGCTACAAGGCAGAATACAAAATTGCATATGATATTTGTGTTTTGCTTATACAAGTTCAGATTCAGCTTTTGATCCATTCATGTAGTGAGAAATGAGGTTCCATATAGCAGAACTCTATTAAGAGAAATGAAGGTTAAAATATTTCTCATTTTTTCTTAGGTATTACTGACTAGATGACCGTATTCTGTCAAAGGACTGGAGAAGACTAGCAGAAAAGACATGTAAATATACAGAGATGATTATTGTGGTTATCTCTCAGGAGTGGAAGGAGTTGAGTTTTATTTATTTATTTATTTCACTCCTGGACAGCATTTAAATCATCCGCACTTGAATATTTGTCTTTTTCTGTTATTTGAAAGACAGAGCATTTGTACAAATCAACATCACTAATCAAATTAGGAGGGCAGACAAACTCAACCTACTTGAAGGGGAAGCATATTCAGGGGTAGATTTGCGTGGAGGTCCCCATCCTCTCATGTTGTATGCTGAAACATGGACATAATACCTCTGGCCCTGCAAAAAAAGAACCATACAAAAATAAATAACAAAAATGAAAATGATTGCCATCATCATATGTGTCCTGGAAAAAGCAGAAGAGAAAGAACTGTTATTTTAGCTGCTGGTCATCAGAGTCAGGTCTGGATCTTCCATGAGCCTTTGATCTGCACTAAGATTATCCTGTGATCTAGAAAACAGCATCTTTCACTGCAGCCTTTTCTGATCTCCCCTAAAATGACATAAACCAGTTCATGCTGTCTGTCTATTCCTTTGTGACTTTCAGATTATAGATGCCAGACATATGATGTTTAATGACTGGAACTTGTTGCTAGAAGAAAGGCACTCTACAGTTATTGCCAACAGGCATGGAAGCAAATAATCAGTGCCTTTGTATCCCTGGGGCAGCAGGGGACATTGAGACCTGAATGAGTCCTTTGGCACGTACCGTTCTGAGACCTGTGATGGTGCACCTCAAAGACTGAAGATTATCCATAATTATTTCACCAGCCAAAGGAGAAAAGTCTTCTGAACAGCTCCATTCCACTAGGGAACAAATAGCAGGAGAAAATAAAATCAAATACCAGTCCAAGAGAAGGTATCAAAGTACTCGAATCACTCACAGGTTAACTTCTCTCCAAGCAGTTTCCCATTCCATGTGGGTACTAAAAGCCATGTTCAGCAATAACATTTAACAAAACTTCAGACAATAATTAAACTATATCTCTGTGTATGAGAGAGAAAAGCAAAATACTGCTCAAAAGCTTTTCAGGAAAGATTTCTTAAAAATGCACATAATCACAGAATTGTTAGGGTTGGAAGGGACCTCTGGAGATCATCGACTCTAACCTCATACACTGCAATACAGACTACATGCAGTCAACATTTGCCCTCATTTAAACAATTTCCTTTTAAAGAAAGAAGAGTAGTGGAAAAGAGTAGGTAAAGGATTTGGACCTGCTAATGCCATTTGGCAGTTTGTACATCCAAACTGACAAAAAGGGCTGTTTTGCAATTGGATCTGCATAGGTAGGAATGGGCAGAGAGTCCTTTTGGCTCCACAGATCCACAAAGCTTTCATCACCTAACCCTGGCTAATTTGTGTAGAAATATCCTCCTTGGACTGGATCCGACACTCACTGGAGTCTCTTCATTGGTTTCGGTGGGTTCTGGCTCTCTTGTCCAAGCCTGATGCTGCTGTGGTCACTGAAATTACAGAGCTCCACAAGGATCTATTATGTTGTATCCACTTTTAAAGGGAATTAAGTGGCATTGGGCTGACACATCCCTTCTAACCTATCGGGCAGCCTAAATTACGATAGGTACCTCCACCAGAGTGCTCCCATCAACTTGTATGAACGACTCAAATAGGCCTAGTCCTGCTGTCAGTACTCTTCCCAATGCTTGCAAAAATGAATGTGGACGTAAAATAGTATCAAGTAGACCACAAATACCTACTGGGGGATTTCAAGAAGGGAATCTATGCAAGGGGGAACTGATGGCTGCAGGTATAGGAACAGCCTCTTTTTCTTCAATTATACGTTATTAATGACAGGTACCATGATTAGAGTTAGGGTTAATCCTGGAGACATACCTCTGGGATTTAGTAACTTGCACCTTCACACTCAAACTCAGGAAAACCTCTCAAAACCATAGTGAAAATAATCTCTTATTCTACTGTACACATGGGAAAATTCCATCAATTTTCTGGATTTACACCAAGGAAGAGAATTCAACCCAAAGCTTTCCCTTTAAGATTCACAAAATAGTTTATAGATACCTTTCTGGTTTTGCATATTTGTTAGTATAGAAGTCAATAATTTCTCCTGGATCAGAGGATAAAGGTATTTTAATTTCAGCATGTGGAATTTTCATCTTCTGGCTGCGTCACACTGGTATTTTCACGTTAAAAGAAAAAGGCTTCACAGAATTTTGTGCTCAGTATATACATTTAACTGCCAACACATTTTTCTAAAGCAGCCAAGTATCAATAGCACAACTCGTTTTTCCTTTCTCTCCTAATTGCTCCTTTTCTGTGATTGCAGTTCGTGAATGCACAGCATGTTCTGCAACATTTTTCTGTTTGCTGCAATGAAAAGGATATTGGTTTTGTCTATTGTCTTTGAACTTCTACAGTGGGTAGTTTCCTAGTTTTCCAAAGGTTTTAAATACCTAATTACTGCCACCTTTAGTGGAAGCTATTTCTGCACATTAGTATGAATACGTAGAGGCTTTTGTTGACAACTTAATTACAGGAATACTTCTAAGTACCTTTGAACTTGATGGCCTGTCAAATTTTCCATTGTAAACAATGATTTTCAGGGTTCATAACTCCACTGTATTAAATCATCGAGGACATTGTATACATGCTGCAAACTCAGACATGTCAGTTTTCCAGAGGGATAAGCTGGAGAAACCCTGTTTGAACTGCTGAACACATTATCAACAGGCTTGCAGTCACTTCAGATACCGTTCTTCTTTTCAAAGAAAGGTCCACGTAAAGCAAGATCATGTCACTCAGGACAGGCTTTGGCACCAAATCCTGTCTTCCCTGAAGCCTCCAGTGTGACTGAGTGTGCTGCTCAGCAAGAGGGGCTAAGGTTGCACTTTAGGCAGCACAAAAGTAAATCCAAGGGTGAAATAAGCAGCTCTAAGCTGCTTTTGAGCTTCCCAAAGTTTTAACTGTTCTATGAACTGAAGACTGCCCAAACATAAACTGGAAATCCAGATGGTATATCTAAGTTTGGGTAGCTTACACAACTAAACATCGCAGCCCTATTCTTGATGTGGGTCTCCTCAACCCGTACACTTGTATTCCGGCATTTGGAAAAGAGCTCCTGATATTTAGAGTTCTCTGAATGGAGAGGAATTCACTACCTTAATCTAAACAGGATTGCAATCCTACACGTTTGCCAGCATGTGTATAGCAGGAACATCATGGTACTAGTGTTAAGACTAGTAGCAGCATGGCAGTTTGTTCTCAGAAATAATCAAGGACCACTGAGTTCAGATAAAGAAGCTGAGTTACCAAGGGGAGAAAAGGCTGACATTGCCTTTAAAGCTCTCAGCTGAGGAAGTGGGTTTTAAAAGAATAAATCACAGCTTTGTCCTTATCTTCTAGGGCAAACTGTTGTCCTGGGTCACATCAGTGAAGCCTCATGTGCAGTACACCCTCATCCACTTGTGGGGTGACAGTAATCTCCCAGTCCCTTGAAGAACAATGACTTGCTAGGGAGAGGACCTAGTCCTTTCAGGAGATACTGCAAGAGCTGGGTACCCCTCTGAGCCCCTTCACCAGTGAGTCCTTGCTGGCTGATAGACTGAGGTTCAGCTGTGCTTCTCCTTACGCAGCCAAGTGATGCCTTACCCTGTGGTGGTTGAGACCCATCAAACTGAAAACAGGAATATGGTCTTAGCTTGTGGATCAGGTTATCGTTAAAATTGAGAATCCCCCTTTTAAAGGATATTTACCAAACAAGATGGTTTCTACAAAGTTACTCAAAGTTCAGTTTTCAAATAGATGCATTTAAAACCCTCACATTTGGAAAACTCTTGCCCCCCAGTTTCAATAAAAAACTCCATAACTGAAAAATAAATATTTTTCAAACAGCTGGCTTGGAATAGTGCCTTCTTTTCCCCCTTGTTTCAATGTACTACTGAAAACATATTAACAGGATACACTGAAGCATTGCTATTTTTTGACAGAATGTCAATCTCTGACTCATGAGATCTGTCATAAAGAAACTCATAACAAATTCTGGAATTTTTTGCTTACTTTTGACTTTAACAATTTTTTCCCTGTGATTTTACTGACAAAAGTGAGAAGAAAATTCTATGATATAGTTCTAAAGAAATGCAAATCAACTTAAGGAATTTCTAACTGAAGTTTATATCTGCTGTAATACATTGCCAGATTTCAGCTTTCTGCTGTAACGGTTGTCTAAAAATAATATATAATATTATACTATACTCATTGATTGGCTTTTAAACCTTTTAGAAGGATGTGAATACCACTGTTCTTATTTTATAGATGGGAAAATGAAGGCAAGGATAGGTAGAGCATTTTGTTCACTCAGCAGGTCCCAAAACAGCAGACAAAATCCTATAACTATTAAGTCAGTGTCCCTCACACTTTCTGGCTACGAAGGACATATATAGCTCCTCCTAGTACCAGAACAATGCTACACAACCATGGTCTTACACTTGTGATTAATCTGGATCAAAAAATCATGTATGTTCAGGAGCAGCCCATCATGAAGACTTTGCTGAACCTTTGCCTTATTTCTGGGAGAGACTGCTCTGGTAGCAAACAAAAGTATCAGCCATTTGGGAAACTGAAGTACTTGTGACTTTAAGATAGAACAAAAGGTGAAGTAACCTCAGCACTGAAAAAGCTGAATGTAAAAATACCCAAGCATAAAAAGATGAAGAGGGCCCTTTATAAGAGCCCAGAAACAAGAGCTGGTCTTGTAGATTGTTCCAGCTGTGCCGTAAAGAGCCTGAAAGCTGTTGGGTGAATTAAGGATGGAGCATGTTCCAGTCCTGTTCTGAACACCCCAAAGGGCTGCTTTGTTGTGAACGCTGAATGTCTTTGCTGTTGCGGCTATCCATCTGACACTTCATGTTATGTCAGAGCAGGGTTTTTTTGTGTGTGTAATATATTGGTGACTATGTGCTTTAATGAAGGTGCCCTGTATTCCAGAGTGGGCAAATGCACGATGTGTTGCTGCGGTCGCCAAGATAAGTAGTAATTTTTAAATAAACAGCAGTATAAACAGTTACATAAAACTCATGTAAATTGCTGGCACATAATTTTAGACTGGCTTAAGTTATGTAACTTACTTGTGGCCAAGTTTTTGGGGTTTTTTAATACTCAATTCGTTCACTTTGAAATAAAAGGAGAAGTTTATTTTCACCTGTTTCTTTTCCATGGGCTGTCTCTGTTATACCGAGCTCACCTTACACAGCTTATCTGAGAGACTGACAGACAGAGAAGAGACAAAGTGAAGGCATAAAACAGCTCCTAACCCTATTGTAGATTCGTTCAGGAAAGCACCTTCTCCTGAGTCAAGTTAAAATCTCGAGCAACAGTAGAATTTGTCACTTCTCTTGGCATTTACTTTTGCTTCCACTTAAATTACTCACTGAATTGCTGAGTTTAATTAGACTGAAGGACATAAGTTCTGCTGCTAAGTGGATGGGGTCTACCGAATGGTGTGCTGAGCTGGGGCTCTGGGCTTTATTCTTGCTTTTGCTGCTGATTTGCTGTATTACCTTGGGCAAAGCATTATACCACTACAGTGCTTAACTGAGACTTAAGCACAAAGATGCTCTCTCCTTCCCTTCATCCCCATATCCGTGGCTAGGCAGAAAGACACTGTGATCTTTGCTTGCATTTCCAGGGGCCTCCAAACAAATAATTGTATTCTTCAATAGCTTCTTTTAAAATGCAAAACTGAAAGGGAACACTGACACACCAGAAACCACTTCATACCATCTTTTTCTGCCTGTTGATTTTAGGAAATAATGTCAATGGTTTACATTCATGATGTCTTAGCAGCTTGATTTAAGGATATTGACTGCTGCCATTTGGGTGAAAAAGATCAGGGTGAAAGTACCTAAATGAATGTATAACACGAGAAAAGAATTGAACACTAGTGAAAAGCAGGAATCAGTTTCTAGGTGTAGACAGCATCACCAGCTCTGATGGAGAACATTGACCACATACTGCAAACAGCTGCCTTGAACTGCTCTTTCCAGCCTGAATTAAGTAAGGAACCTAATTTTTGCAGATTTGGGTTCAGGCTCTGTTCATGCCTCCCTCATGTTTAGAAATTCTCAAGTCATACCAGCTGTAGGGAGTACTGACAGAGATCTCAGCATAGCGTTTCCATTAGGAAAAACCAAAGGTTTGGCACTGAGGAGTTTGTATTTTTTTTGTATGGATTGGCTTTTTTGCATGAAGGGTACAATCCATCCACAAATGCACACTAACAGAGCATCTGGAATTGGCTGCATTCTGCTCCAGGAGTGTAGACAGGGATAATATGATATGAGCCACAACATTTACAAAGGGAACAGGTGAACTTTCCAGTTGTTTGTTTGTTTAAGGACTCTAACTGGGATTTACTGCAATGCCTAAGGGATTTGGGCATATTGCTGTGCAAACACTGAAGTTAAAACAGTGTAGTCATGGTCTGGGAGCAGGCTTTCTAGGTACTACTCAAACTAAAACCTGAGCTCCTACGTGCTCTAAATACTAACGTTCATTATTTTGGATCTTATCTATTATTTCCATTATTTCTGTAAACATATTCAAGGCTCTTTGTATTGGATCAGCAGAAACATCAATAAGGCTGAAGAGGAGTGAAAAGAGATGCAAACAAGCAGCACTGTGTCCACCTGAAGTAAATAAAGCACTGCTGTGTTTTTGTGTGAGAGCTACACATGGGCTTAAGGGCCTCTCATTACAACAGCAGTCACAACAGCACCAAGAAGAGTACCAAGAGCAGCATTCCTAGACTATTCCTAGAGAGCACATCTTCATTTGAAACTTCTCTGGGTATAAATCTTCATGATACTTATTTCAGAGAATTGCTTTAATAACCAAATACTTGATTTGGGGTAAAGCTTCCCAAATAGCTGTGGGCTCTTCTACACCTGCTAATGATAACCGATGATGTTAAATACCCTTTCTTGTGGCCCTGGTTTTGGACATTCCTTTGACCCAGACCAGAATATTCAGTTTTATGTCTTGATGTTTATGGGAAGCCTTATGATAGCAGGCTGGGTGCCAAAGACACATCTTTGCTTGATCGTGGTTTCACTAGTTCATCTTCTAGCACAACTACATTATATAAATGATTTATAAGATACCATTTTTATTGCATTGTAATAAAATTCTCACCAAGAGAAAATAAAAAAAGACTGGTTTTTTTCCTCGAGTATTTAATCAGTGTTTTCTAAGCACTAACAATTCTGTATCTGCTTGTAATAAGGTCAAGCTAGTCCAGTACAAGAAGGAACTTCTTTCTTTTCTGTCAGTGAAAATGACATTTCTTGCTAACATTTTATAACAGCTAAGAAAATGTGCCATGTGGGTGCATATTGCTTTCAGTGTGAGCCATGGTTAAAAAACTACAGTGGATTATAACGCCAAGACTTGTGTCTCAGCCCTGCAATGACAAACATATCCTACTCTGGCTGTGAAGAGAAAAGTGGGAGGAAATACATATTAGAACTGTGAAAAGGGATTGGAGAATAAATGGGATTCTTATGCAAAGGCTTCACATGATAGAAGGGTGTAACAGGCTTGGCTCTGATTCTGCATATTTCCCCTTCCAAGTGAGTACATTTTACTCATGTAATCTGTGTAACCAAAGCTGGTGCGAAGCTTATGAACGTAAGGACTACTCATCTGTGTGAAGCATGGGTTAGGCTCAGCTTCTTCCCAAACCAGAATACATTAAAATCTAATTAATAAAGAGCAGTTGGGAAAATGCAAACAGGAAAATCATCTATCACAATGTACAAGACAAACCAGAACACTGCACAGCACCTAACGAACAAAGTAAATATCTAATGTTAATTCAAGTAATCTGTTTAAAGGGATTCCCCTCCTCCTTCCCTGGTCGTCCTTTAATATACATTTAAAGAGGGCCTTAGCTGCATAGATACCACTTAATCATATTTAAGGCTTTTATTTCTTTATAAACTAATCCCTATAGTAACTTAGGGAGCTTTCACCTGTCCCCCGCACTACACCCATGTGCTCGAGGCAGAACGGTCTTGATTTTGGGAATTTTTACTTCATTTATTTAATTTAATTTACTTCATTTATTCATTTAATTTATTGTCAATTAACACAAACATCTAATCACTTATTCAGGTGAGAGAAAACATAACCAAACAAAAAGTGAACACCTTTCCACCACCTTTCCCAGGCTTACCTATCCTTTCCCACTCCCAGTTTCCCTGGTCTCCACTATGGGGTTGCACTCAGCGATGGGGTTCTCCATGGCATTTAGAGGTAGTGAGGCTGGTTGTGACGAGCACCCAGCATCTCCTGACCTCCTCCTACACTGGTGGCCCCTGGCTACTCAAACCTGCTGTATATACCTGACACAGTACTCAGGTGCCAGCTAAGTGGGTGCTCATGTGTGAACTCACTGGGTGCTCAGACATCAGTCAATAGGGTGCTTGTGTGAACTGCTGGATGTTCATAGTAAATTAAATGGCTGTTCATGCATGAACGCATTGGGTTCTCATGCATAAACTGATTGGGTGTTCATGCATGAACTAATTAGGTGCTCATGCATGAGCACAGAAAACTGCAATTTATGCTCAATACATATGCAAAGGCCCAATTCCAAATTTACATTCATTGATCAGTTCTGTGGGTCTGTGCCTTCAGACAAAGCAATATGCAGGGGAACCTTGCCGCAATCCCTTTGAAGACATTCTGGTTTTGTTTAAGTCTCCAGTGAGGGAGCATTCCCAAACCCATGAATCAGAAGATCCACTCAATCAGGAACCTTCTTCAAGACAGAAGCTGAAGGTCTTGCGGTCCAGTCCTGCCACTGACTACAAGCAAATCACCTCTTCTATGCAATATCTATGAACTGGAAGCTGTAATGTTTAGCCACATGCAAATAATTTTAAAAAATCCTTATTTTTGGTAAGTCAAAGCAAATATAAAAGGTAAAGCAATGTCTGGAATTCAGCACCATCATGATACGAGTCTTTTTTCTGAGACACCAAAGGCAGACAAAACCAGAGCCTCTGTGTCTGGGTTTTCTTGTAGCTGTTCATCTGAGCTGCTGTTCAAAATCCTTATAAAACACAAAGCAGGAGGAAAGAATGACTGAATTGAGTAGCTGGTGTCTGATCAACTACATGAGTTAATTACACCATCACTTAATATGTGATCCATGTTCAAAGGTGGTTTTAAATACACAACAGACTTGAAAAATAGAAGTTTTTAAGTTTTTTGTTGTCCAACACGTACTACAGACATTGACAGCAGCTAGAAATAGAAAGGTTTTTTTTAACATTTATACATTTCTGTACTTGCTAGGCATAAAAATAGAAGTCAAATTGCACAGTCCTGGTAGCTACCAAAATGTAATGTGCAAATAAAGTGCCCGGGAGACCTAATAAAATGCCATAAATGAGCTACTGTAAAAAATATCAGACCACACCTATTCAGCAGGATAAATTCAAATGTCCTACAAAGAAATGTATTCTCTTTCCTTTTCATGGAGTAAGAACTCTTTTGGGGAAAGAAAGAATGAGTTTCAAAATATACAGTGAAACCTTGAATAATAAGTGAAACGGATTTCAAGATCAAGTTGAATGCAGAATGCTGCTTATTGCCACGATAGACTGGAACAGGATCCAGCAGTGACATACCAGCTAACTCAGAAAGATTCATAGATACCAGTATTAAAGCACCACATTTTCACTTCTACAAGCAGTCATTTCCATAATGGATTCTTCTAGAAATCAAAGAAATCACAGAGTTTCTATTTTCTAGTTTGACTCTGCTATGAGAGCAGCTAGGTGCCACTAAAGTGAGGAAGAAACCTAGAGATGTCATATATATGTATTTAGGTCTCTGTAAGTTCTACCTAACCAGACTAGCCAAATCTGTCGAGTCAAACCCACTCTACAGCACTAGAAAGATCACTGCAGGAACCCTGCTATGGAACAAATCCAAACTTGATCAAACATGACAAGTCAACTATTGACAGATAAATCAAATACAGAGTTACAAAACATATGGTATATGCTGTTTGTGGTGCTCACAGGGACAAGCAGAAGCCCACGCAAAATGGTAAGATTATTTGGTTGTGAAGGGATCACCCCGGAGAGTTAAAACCCACAGAATCACACCAAACTGGTAGGTGGGTTTTGTAAAACCTCTGAGGTTTTTCACACTGAAACTTTCAATGACAAGTTTTCATTGATACAGTGAGATGCCAGCTGAGAATCTCAAACACCGACAGTTCTGAGGTACAGAACACACATCATACAGGCCCAGCTTGGCAGGCTTCCTGAGTCCATGATCTTGGGTGTTGAGACCTTAATAAAAAGGCAGCTCCATTCATTCTTTCGTTGAGACTTCCAGTGATAGCACCAAAGTGTCCTCTACTGGACAAAGGAACTTGCCTATAACCAACCCATGTCATGCAGCCATGTAATAGCAACATACTGTGGCTACTGCCTATCTAGCTAGGACTGAACCAGTGATTTAAAGACAATTTAGATTATTCTGATGCAAATATTCTGAAACGAACCACAAATTGCCTTGGAAGAAGGGAGCAGGGAACAATTTTTATGTCAAGATTTAAGCAAGACATAACTCTTGCTTTCCTGATCTAAGCTGACGTGTTGGGTTTTTTAAAGAGCTACACTGACAGAGAAAATGAAAAATTCTCCCCATCCAACAGAAATCCTAGAAGGCAGCTGGGCAGTGCTGGCAAACTTGAAATACTCTGCTAAAATAAGAAGCTAAGCAAAAAGGTAACAAGGGCTAAAGTGGCCCAGACAGCTTAGCATCGTATCTGGAAAATAACTTGGCATCCCAGTGCACAGCTACATCCAGAGAGATCAGCTCTGTTTGCTACATCAGACATGGCTCAGACTTCTTTTTCTCTCTTCCTCTCTCTCTTTAAACATAAATATTTCCAGGCTCTTAAATAAATTAGCTCAAGTTTGGTTATACAAGCTGTTTCATTTTTCCTCCAAAAGGGAATATAGATGTTTGTTTTACAAGTGTAAATAAAATATAAACAGAGATTTTCCATTGCATAGTGATCCTTCCCAGTAGGTAATGATCAGTGCCATGACCATTTTTCTTTCTTATCCTGTACTTGGGGATCACACCACTATTATCACTACTTCTGATGGGAAATGGATGGAAAACATCGTGCAGTAAGGGGAGGTTTCCCTGAACTTATTGTCCATAATAGCAAAGTAATAGTCAGATTTAAAATGCATAGAAAATACATGCAACAAAATTACTTATCATTGTTAATAATTTTGTTCTGCTCTTTTTATGTGTAGGTGTTGCGTGGGACATGTGAACGCTAGAAAGGCTAATTAATAAGAGAATAGTTCTTAAAAGCCCTGCAAGTTCTTACCACTGGCTCTATTGGGACTGTTCCTAGGAGTCAAGTGGTGTCTATCTGGATTATGTTGCTGCTGGGATTTTTTGGCATGAAGATAGTTACAACAGTGTAGCTCTAGAATAAAAATGCTTCATGCAGTAACAATAAGACTGTAAGCAGAAGGTTCACACTACCCTCAAACTGTGGCAAGTTATTTTGTGTATTAATGTGGAAAGTTTTGATTGTGTTTTCAAAGATGCAAAACCAAAGTAGGTCTTAAGTACTTCCATGGTGGGATGTGAAGTTTGGCTTTAGGGCATGGTTAGCCAAGGGCAGGGGTTTTTCTTTTCAATATCACAGTGATGCTTCACATCCTTCCTAAAACTGGCTGGAGTGAGGTGTCTCTGGCTTTGAATCTTTCCCTAGCATGGAGCAGATTATTGCTATTATTATTGATTTATGTCATGCCTGTCTGCTTCCAGCCTCAAAACACTTTACTAAGTTACAATATACATAGGAATCATTTCACATCAGCCACCACCACGCTGTAGCCTACTCTGGAGGGAAACTGAAGGGAGCCATTAGGATGGTGCCTGCAACATTAAACAACCATCCAGGAGAGGAAGTAAAGAATACTCTGGCTCCTTAAAGCAATGGCTCAACAGAATGCAGTCACTGAACTGCCATCCAGCTGGGACACCAAAGTCAATACCCATTCACCGTGTGTGGTTAAAATTAAATCTCCTAATGAAGTGAGATGGTTTTAGTGGTTAGAGAGTGAGTGCAAAGTATTATTCTCCTGTATTATTATTTGTAAGTTATACAGCTAACAAGGGAAAAGATCACACACAGGAAAACAGCAGACCGTTAGATAATGTTCCAAGCCCAGTTTCTAAAGGACATTTGGGCACATAAAACTTTGGAAAATGTATGTTAAAAAAAAAAGAACAACACCAAAAAAAGATGACACAGAAAAAGGAATTGGCAGTTTCACACTGTTTTTAGGGAACTAAACTAAACTGAACAGAAGTGATGTCAGTTTTTATCCCCTATAATTCAGAGCCAGAGAAAAGAACATTATTAGCTTCTGTTAATGAGCAGGTATTCCCTAAACACTGCTGCAAAGGCTCCTGAATTTTAATTTGCTTAGAAAAAGAAATGGCAAAGTATTGAGGGGAAAAAACTAACAGCTTATTCGCTTCCCTGAATTAGTAAAGTGCTTAGATAGTTTTCAGGAGAGGAGATTTATATATATCTGACTAAAAAGATCCTCTCACAATGTTATCAAACTCTCCTTTCAGGGCTAGTAATTGCTAGCTGGTTCTAATCATTCTTGCAAGTGATCATTTGAAAGGTTCATTTTATGACCCCTCAAAGTAGCACACAGAATCTCACTCCATAATGTAATAAACAATTCTACAAGCAGTGCTTAATTAATTCCCGAAAGTCACCAAAATGAGCTATTAATGATCTTTCTTTTTATCTAACCATAAATATACCGGTCTCCTGGGATAAAGGATTTAAAAAGAACATTCTGGCAAAACTAACTGTCAACTTGATAAAGCATAAAATGATCACCAGTGAGGGTAACTTGAACTACAGCAGCAATGCTACCTAGTCTGATTAGGACGTTAGGTCGGGTTAGATTAAATTTCTCTGAATGTTGTGCTTACCAAAAAGAGGACACAACTGACACGGTGCAAAACAGACTCAAGCCAAGTGAATACATAAAAGAAATACACTACAAGCTTTAGAAAATGTTTTATGAAAAATCATTTCTGTTTGGGAATTTGCTTTACTGTGCAAATATCAATAGCCATTATAATTTAAGTGTGGGCAATATTTCCATGCTGTTTCATACACGTGTTACAAAGAACAGGCTGGTATTTTGAAGGGAACTTCAATGTTTTAGGAGCCCAAGTATCATTTTCACAAGTAAATCAGGCAGTAGGAAGCCCTTAAATGAAATTTGGTCTCCTGGCAACCCAACCCATTGCTGAAAATTAGATTTAGGCTTCTAAAGGGCTTTGATGTTTTTGAAAATCACACTTCCTGCAGCACTGCACAGCTGACTAGGTGTAATACAGTAATTTACCCCTCCACTGAGGCTATCAGAATGGAATCACTTTGATGGCTTTAGTGATGTCTGAGAGGTTGTTGGGTTTTTCCTTACACTGTAAAAAAATTATTTACTGGCCATAGCCAGTGGTGATGGGAATCTGTGACCAGACACAGGAGGAGGAAAGAAAGAGACAATCTGCCTTTTCCAAAATAAACTCATGCAATCCTTTAGGTGCTTATACTTGATGCCAGGGAAGCCTGTGCACTGGCATGTCCCACCTTCAGAAGAGCTCCGTGAGCTACTGGACCCTCTATGGGACGGGGCTTTCTGAATCCGTCCTGTTGAAGCAATCCCTGTGACACCCACACATGGAAACATGAAATAGACTGCCCCACAACACAGCCATTATGGTTCTTGCTATGTGTGTGGAAATCCAAGGTTCAAGTTTCTCTCATAGGAGTTTTTAATTATTAATACAAAGAAACAAACACAACAAGAAACATCGAGAGACACAGTGGGAAATAACTAAAAGGACTTCCAGGCTCCTCATTCCTTGACCCCTCTGGGCTGGGCAAAGAAGGCCTCAGAACTTCAGAACAGAGCTTTCCTTCCCTTGACCTGTGGGAAGGCTCAGGCTCCCACTGGAACATGGAGGCTGCAGCACATTGCTGCGCTTCACACTGAAGAACTTATTGTTCCAAACATTTTAGAAAACCTAGAAGTTCCTTGAAACAGGAAATTTTAATATTTCTCATTTTTGTTCTAATCTTCAATAAAACATTTTTTGTTATTTTAATGTTGGAATTTCCTGTGGAACAGAAATTCTGTTTTAAAACCATTTCTATTCAACAGTGCTATTCAGATGGAAGCGTTTTCCTATTCATTCCACTTTGCAACTAACTGGTGCCACCCCAAATGTATTGCTCTTCCAAGAATGATGTGGCAGCCCTGGAATAGCTAATTAGTTGGGCTGTATGATGCCTCTGCCAAAAGTTTCAGCTTCCAGAGGCATTCCTTTAAGGAATGGTGGTGTGGGTTTGGCATTTACAAGGATACACATGGTTTTAGGAGCCCACAGGCACCAAAAGTTAGTTTGTGTTTTATAACTGCTCATCTCAACCCAGTTATTGAGCCGATGTCCTAACCACAGTGAGTCAAGCAAACTTCTTCAAAGCACTCATGGAGAAATCTTTTGGTTAATTTATTTTTCTTTTTTTAATAAAGATTTTGTCTTTGGGGAATCTTTTAAGAAAATTCCACTTCTATGGCTATTAACTGGGAAAATAATTCAACCGTTATTAGCATTGTAATAAATCTCTTGTAGATAAATACCTTTGCGTTTAGCCTTTGAGGTTTTGTACATTGATAACATAAATGAAAGATGTCTAAATCAGTACCTTTATACTTGGTCACCACAGCTGAGTTGACACTCAGAGGTTCTTGGAAGGTGACAGTGAGTGATGTACTGCTTGTTACCATGAGACAGACATTGGTTGGCGCCTCAGGGGCTCCTGGGAGAGAAGAGAAAACATCAGCTCTTCAACACAACAAATCCTATTCAAACAATGTTTCTGAGTCTTCAAAGAACCCACTGAAAATCACCCTGCAATTGTGAGCTTTGGGTTGTAGGTGTTTGTGTTCTCTGCCTTTTGAGCATTTTAATTAGTGCCCCTGCTAACAATATCCTGCAGACACCATTTGTTTCTATCATGGTTTTTGGCTCCTTTCAGTTAAAAATATCTTCCTGCATATATGTAACCCAATAAAACAGATTCATGCTAATTATGTCAATGAAAAGCCCCTATAAATCTCTTGGGGTGGGTAGGAGGAGAGAGAAAGCACAAAACCACAAAGAGCTAATTAAACCTTTATGGTTTCACTCACAAGCTCAAATTATCAAATCGCAGAAAGCATTTTTACATGATTGTGATGCAGAAATTGCAAATTCCACAAATGCATCAGTGCAAAAGTTCAAAATACGGTTGTCAGTTGAGGCCTAATTTTACTTTTGTTTTTTAAAGGCTCAATTCACACAATATCAATCAGAGTCAATTCAGAAATCAAACAAAACATGTCATGAGTAACTGCTGGGATTGTGTTAAAAAATCATTATATTATTAGAAGCAGGAAATACAGCAGTAATGTATCTGATACAAGGAGCACTCCATCTGTCTTGAAAAAGTAATCTTAAAATGCAATGAATTGGAGAAAATTATTTCTAAGTGCATCTATAAGGGTTGTAAAAATGGTAATGGCAATGATTGTATTTCGTCAAATAGGATACAGCTAAAAGATCTACACGTGGAACAATTAAACCCTGTTTATTCCTTCCTATGGCCCCAAATTCACATTTACTTTGGGTACAGGGTCACTTGTGCAACCGTTTAAAGTGGCCCAATCTGTGACTATGCTGATAAATTGTTAGACGTGGAGGCCAAAATTAAAATGAATTTTTATAAGGAAAATGAAATTCCATTGTTTGGTCATTCTGAATCAGAATAAGTTAAAAGTAAATAATCACAACAGAACAAAGGCCAGTGTCTCTCTCTCCCTCCCTATTCACATATCCTTTTCTAATCATCCTGTTTCAAACTTTGAGCACATTAAATGAGATCGAGGAGTAAATGTGAAGAAAAATGAGCAAGACCGAATTGTTAGATCCTGATCTCATCTTACCAACCTTATGCAGCTCCCTCCTAAGACTTATGAGTTTGTTGCTCTCAGATATGTGGCCCTCTATTGTTCTGACATCTAGCTCTTCCTCATTTGTGGGAAGGCTGTTTAGCCATATGCCTCATTTCTTTCACCCTAACATTAGCCTGCTTCACATCAGTGCTGTGAAGATCACTTGATGAGAGCATGTTTGCTCAACAAAGGCAGAGTGTTCCCAGTTGTACAGTTCATCTCAAATTT
This sequence comes from Psittacula echo, assembly GCF_963264785.1. Lineage (NCBI taxonomy): Eukaryota > Metazoa > Chordata > Aves > Psittaciformes > Psittacidae > Psittacula > Psittacula echo. The sequence goes on along the minus strand of NC_137750.1, from coordinate 2,519,751 downwards.
TGCAGCTGATTTCTTCTACTTACTAGCATGCTCATAGCCTGCTTTCATGCGCTTGTATAGCCTGTATCTCCATTCCCATGCTTTTAGTTGCTTCTCTTTCTCTGTGTTGTCTGTACCAAGGTCTTCATTCACCGCTTGTGCAGACAATTCAGTAATTCGCTGCTGTGCTTCCTGGATCAATGTACTCAGATGCGCTGACCTGCTTTCCATGTTAACAACTACCAAGAGAAGGGAAAAGTAATTGCTTGGTGGACTTACGTGACAAAATTCTGGCCTTATGCATTCTGGTATAACACATACAAGGTTAAATACTTGAACACTTTGCCTTCTAGTCATTATCTTGTCATCAAGTGTATATAGATGTTTTAAACTGGTGGAATATTAAAAATCAAACTAAAGTAATAAAGCATTTGGTTTCTATCCCACTCGTATTTCACCATAATACCATAAGCTTTCATAGAAAAAAGGGTTTTTACTGGTTATAAACACATACAATAAAGCAAAGAGAGATCTCACTGGCAAACTTAAGAATGAGAGTTCTGTGCCTAAGAGCTGTGGCTGGTATAGAATGGATCTTTTCCCAGGTTTTTGTTGTGCCACAATTTTGCCTGTGTAATGTCTAATGAGTCCTCTGACAGGCTGGGCAGATAGTGAGCAGCTTGACACGGAGATTTGTTTTTGCTCCAGTGCTCAGAATAATTTTAATTTGACATTTAGCAGTTCAGATTGTCTGTATGAGCTACTCTGTGCTACGCAAAGGTGAAAAGGAAGATCACATAGGTTACAAACTAAAATAGGTTTGATTTTAGCCCAAGTCCACAAGACTGCCCTAAACCAGCCCCTTGTTATGCATGAAAAGTGATGAATCGAGCCCTGTTTTCAGCAATGTTCTTAGCCTGAAATTGTTCAAACTATTTGCAGTTTAGAAAATAGGGCTTGTAAGGGTATTTATCTGAAAAGAAACGCAACCATTGATCTGATGTGCCGTAAGAAGGAAATAGTGTGCAAGAGATGTAATTCTGAAATCACAGAAAATTACTTTTCTCTGGTATTTTTTTTCTCCAGTGTCTGGTATTTTTGCAGAAGAGCTCCAAGAGAGTCTTCATTTAAAAGGCCCCTATTTACTGAAAGCACTGTCCTAGCACAAGCAAAGCAGCACAAGCTGCTCTTAGCAATGACAGAAAGTTGCTCTCTTGGGACAGCCAGGCTCTATTTTTCCCTAAGGATTTTAGGGGACAGCATAAGTCTTGCAAAGGATGCACTGGTCACTCACTTGCATGAGCAGTAGCAATTTCTGAAAACTGGACCATACACAGGACCAAGACTCTGATAGGTTTTTGCCATCAAAACACCACAGGAGCAAAGACGTCTGTGCATATGAATGTGTCATTCCTAAATCAGAATCATAAGGATTATGGGATAGATCAGATTGGAAAAGACATTCTTTAGTCCAACCTTCATGTTCCAAACAAAGTCAGCTGTGAAGTCTGACCAAGTTACTGAGGCCAATACCTATCTGGTCTTGATAACTTCCCAGGATTGGAGCTTTACAGATTCTAGGCAACCTATTCCACTTCTTTACTGTCCTTAAGGTGAAAAGGTGCATCTTTTATCCAGTCTGAACCTCTCATTTTGTTTACCTTCTGTCTCTCATAACAGTATCACAACCGAAGTTCAGCAGAGTCCAAGAATAACCGCACATACTGATAGGAAAAGTGCCATGGGATCATTACAGCCACAGGAGGAGAGCAGATTACTCAACGCTTCTGACATCCAAAAGGCTGTTTTTGAAGAATGTTTGTCTCCAAGTCTTTGCTTTCAGAAGCTGGCTGGAAGCCATCCTTGAAGTCTGATCATTCTTCATATGGACATCAGAGACATATGGCCCAGCTTACTGGAATCTGCTGGTATCCTCAGAACTGCCTATTTACTGGGAGGCCAAAGGTGATAGTTTCCTGGATCTAAGCCTACGATAAGCATGCAACACATCTGATAGCACAACAGGGCTGAAGAAGGAGATTTTATGTGCCAGAACTTCAGGTAATCGAGAACTGGCATCAATTTAAGCTCTCACTAAGGACCTGGCTCTATCTGTTTAATCAAGATTCTGATCCACAATTGTCAGGTCTTGGAAATGTGTCTGATCAGCCACTGGAAATTTTAATCTTATTTTTATTTGGGTTCACATGAGCAAACCAAGCCAAACAATGAGTACGATGAATAAGAGGAACTGAAAAGGTAACACAGTGGACTTTGCCTCCTCCCAAAATACATTAGTATTTTAAATGCTACACTGTCTGCTCTTACTTTGTGTTGAAGAGATGTTGAGTTCCTGTTCAGATTTGCACAGCCTGAGCTCCATGTGGAAATTAAGGCCATAGTTTTACTTTCTATTGCTTTCTCTGCTGTTGTTCCTATTCCAGGCAGAAGTCCAGGCGATGCAGATGGAAGTTATCTGTCCTCCAGATCCTCTTTTCTACAGTGTTAGATTAGGGGCTATAATGAGATTTCACCTGGGTCACTACAGCTAATGCAGTGGAAGAGGAAGACTTTTCTCTATAGGAAGCTTTCTGTGTGCACTTGGAATGGAGAATTCTCCTGCCTTGCAGTCTCCCAGATCTGTGCATCTGTCCTATAAACTTCCAATCAAATTTAATAGATGCTTGTGTCCTGTCCCAAAATTGGCATGAGTTGGAATTTTACTTTGAAATTCCACTCAGCCTGCGGAAGCCTTGCTCAAATGCCCACCACGGAGAGAGGAAAACTCTCCCGCTGGGTGCTGCCTCGAGATCATACAAACAGGATGGGTTTCATCCTAACAGGGTTGCTGAAGTGCAGAAAGCAAAGCAGAAAGACAAATAGAAAGTGAGTGCTCTCAGGTCCACGAGAATGAAGCCTCCTACAAAGATGCTGTGAACTTCTTGAGTGCTGACAATAACTTTTTGCATTTTGCTCTCAAGTAGCACAACTGCAAACCCTTAAGCTAAACAGAAATCCAACAAAGCAAACAATCGTTTGCTTTTTAGTGAGAATGCTTCAACCATTATTTCAATCAGAAAAACTAAAAATCAAGATAAGTGAAGTGGAAATTTGGTGGGTATATTTTGAAATGGAAATGAGGTGGTTATATATTCATATTCTCTGTGTTCATAGGCATGTTTGCATTAATTACAGGAAATGAATACTAATTTATGATTGCCCCTGCTCGCCATCAGACTGCATTTATTTACAGATGAGGTCAATGAAAAATTAGTTTAGTCTTTTTTACTGCTGTTTAGAACACTCAAGACTGTGTTTTCCTCTAGATTTGTCATGGTTAATGAATGTTGCTTCAGCAGTCAATCATGTACTCTAAATGCTGTCACACTTTTTTTTAAAGCCTCAGTCATGAACCATGACAGAAAAATAAACAAATAAATATAAAACTAAAAAACTCTTTTCACTGAGCAGCTACACTATGCAAAAATCTCCAGGGAAGGTTAAAGGAGGCCAGAATAAATGATAATATAAGTGCTGTGGACATAGAAAAGCAATAAAGGTGTACCAACACTGAGGGTCTGGCAAAAAAGCTCAACACGCACATGCACACACGCTCTCCAGTGAAAAAACTGGCAATGTTAGTAGCCTCAAGGTGCAATTTCCTGGAGCACTGAGATTGACATGCCAGCACTAAATGTTGTTAATTTAACTAACTTCAAATTAATGGCAGAGTCTGCAGTGGCCGAACCCCTCAAACACAGTCTCATTATAGCCTTGCTGGGAATGTCCTAAATATAGGCATTGACAGTTTAAAACAAATTCGCATACATTGGTGTATTTTTAGACACAAGTAAGGCGTCAGAGTTTGTGTCATGGTATAGGGTTGATTAATTGGGTTGGTAAGTCACTCTCCAACCCACAAACTGGGCATTAAAATGCCCATGAAGGAATACAAAGGAGTTTTAGAATTACAATATGCAGTTATAAGCGATATTGGTATTCCAGTAAAGTGAGAAGATCTGGTTTGTGTTTGGATTTTCGCTGCTTGTGTAGAACTTTGAAATTCTCATTGAAGTGAGATTTTAGGCCATTTGAAGAGTAGGATTGAGGAGTCTGCGGGTAATGGAAGTGATGGATTTCAACACAACCTGTCACCTGAAGGCAGCATAGCTAAAATCAAAAGGATAATCAAAATAAACCAAAGTCTAGACAACCCATCGTCCTTTCATTTTTGATGACAAACTCCATATTTCAGACCATGGCATTTGAATCACTCAGTTCCTGCATCCATATTTTTAAAGATCTTTTCCTCAGCACTGACATTGACTCTCCTGTCCCAGTGTTAATCACATTAGAAGCTCAGCCTGATTCATCTGTTGGTGTATTTGACATAGAGAACGAAAAAGATCTACTGAGCATGTATCCAACAAGCAGATATTGCTGCAAATGCCTTCCAGCATTGTGGCACTATTCCTGGTAAAATCATCCTTGTGATAAAATCAGGCAATTTTTGTGTGTAAAGTAATTAATTTGCCAAAAGAGCAGCAAATCTAATCTATAGGCAGTTATGTAAATCAATTAAATTTGTGTCTTTACTTACAGTGTGGGCTTTCCTTTGCCCCAACGTGTAGAAGGGTCCTAGCAATAGGGACGTTGTTTGTCAAGATGGCAATGTCCAAAGGAGTTAGTCCCTCACTGTTTGGTGTGTTCAGGTCCAGTTCTTCCAGTGTGTATTGATACAGAAGAATCTGAACAGCATCCAGATCTTGCTGTTCTACAGCTTCAAACATAGCTTCATTGCACTGGAAATTCTGTGTATAAATAAAAAGAGAAATTCAGTAAAACTTTTCAAATGTCAGTGTTTCAAAAATGAGAACATTTGTACTTTTTGAGATTGCTGTAAAATACTGATCCTCCAGCCACAGCTTAGGTTCAGCTGGAAGCGTGGAAAAGGTTTGCAGCAAAACTGAGCTTTGTCTGCTTCTGGACCTTGTGTGCTTGAACTTGCTGCATGTCCCTGGAAATATTCAAGTGAGATTAAAACCTATACAAAACAAACCCATATTTATTTAGACATCTGCTCTAAAATCAGACTATATGAGCAATATTGTATGTTTTTGGTGTGAAACTGGATGAAAGACTATGATTTTTGCAGAGTTTTAGACTACTGAGTTTTCAAACTCAGGTGATCAAACAAGCTGTTCTGAAGAAAACCCTTCACAGCTCCAGTGTGAGCAGTGACAGGTTCTCTTCATTCAGACGCTTCAGTCATTTCTAGGTGCTCATAGTTTTGCATTTAGTTGGAAGTAGAAGCAGCTTTGAAGTGTGCAGTCCTTAAATAAAGAAGTGGAAACGAGCCTGAAAAAATTGGCATGCCCAGAAAGTGATGTGCCTGAACAGCAGAGAACGCAGCAGCCAAATCCATGAACATACGTGGCACCAACTCTCAAGCAGGGAGAACCACTGAAACTTTTCCTTACCAATGTCAAGGAGGTAAAACAATGGTAGAATACAAAGAAACATCTCACTTAAATGAGCTGGGGAGAAGCAGGTGCAGGAGAGTCGCATGGCCTGCAGGTTTCTGTTCTGAGAACAACCTTCTGGAGCCTGCAGTAATGACATGCTATGTGCCAAGATTCTTTACATTCTCTCCCACTGTCACATTGCCATAATTACCCAGTAGATTTTTCTCCTCTTAAGAATGAATTAGTAGAAGCAAGAGGCCCCGCTAAGCAAAGAGGGCTCAGCATGTGGTCACATAAAGGAACAGAGATCTGTGTAGGTTTATTGTACCAGTGGGCATACTGGAGAAACGCATACATAGAGAAGAAGTGATCCAGATACATGATGTAAACCGGATTCCTATGTCCTGAAACCCACATGGAGGAAACAGAGAAAATACAGAATTGAAAGAGTCTTCTGCTGTGATTAGAAATAAGGATTTCAGCCACAGCAAAACTTCATTTTCTTTTCTAAATTGATGTAGTTTTATTTGGCATATCCCTGTCCAAGCTTTGCTCTCAGAGAAACAGCACTTTCTGAAAGAGCACTGATCTGATGGAAGATTTCTTGGCTCCTCCTAAAAAGCATAGACTAATAGTTTGCAGGCAGTTCAGAAACCTAGGGTCCACAGCTACCCCTTGGAATTTGATCAGTTCTACAGGGTTTGTTTCAGTTGTGCTTCAGAAGTTCTTGGGCCTGACAAAATTCTTCTGCTCTACTGTTTTGCATACAAAGTATTGGTACCATGCTACAAAATACATATTAGATGACTATGTAAGGATGAGATGAATCATGTAGCAATAAAGCAAATCTAGGAGAGTAGTGCTGACTTGAGAATGTACCTTTTAGGCACTTAAGTACAAAAGATAGCTCACACTGGAGAAATATTTATGCTGTAGTTTTCCATACAGAATAAAAGACACTGCTTAAACAAGTGCTTCATCAAAATGGGTCTCTGTCAAATTCTTGCTTACAATCTAGAGATTCTTCTCTAGATTGTAAGATTCAGAGTTGATTTCATTACTGAATACTTAGTTCATATTGCAGTGTTAGGTGTAAGAGAAAAGGCTAAGAAAAAGGAACAGTTAAATGGTAAGCAGCCAGATTTATCTTTCTTTATCCACCCCCCTGTCAAAGCAAAATAATGTCTTTAAGGACATGTACCGTCATTAGAGGGGGCACAGCTCCAGAAAATCTTAGAACAGAGGCCAGCACATATTTCTCTTATTATAAGGTAAAACTTAAAGACATATTTTTACTGCAATGCAGCAGTTCTTTTCATTCCAGTAGCTCCACACATCTGCTGCCTTGTTTATACAGCACCTTATCATCCTGAGATCAGAGATCTTACTCTTATTCTGGTGTTTTAACCCTACTCTGAAGTGCTCCGCTAGAAATTAAATAATTTTAATTAATTTAATTCAAATGTCAAAATATTTTAATTAATATCATCAACTGCCACTCAAACCAATGCTATGCATTGAACAGCTGTACTCAAAATTAACATAAATAGATCACTGATGTTCCACCTAAAGAGCTGGAAAAAATAGCAGCTGTGCTCTTTTGCTCTTTGAAACTTCATTATTATGAATGCAGAACTAAACTCATAGACTGAGTTTTCATATAAATTATTAGAAATGCAAAATATATTCACCAGTTCACCAAAAATATATGTTGACATTCTAAAAAGCATTAATTTCCTCACAGTTTACACTCATTTGAAATTCATTTTCTTATGATTTTGGAACTTCCTCTATACTGTTGTTTATGGAAAAAAAAGGGTAGTTAAGCTTCAGAAGCATCTGCATTTTGATGCAATCAGGAAACAAGCAAAATTGTATTACTCTGTAACTGATCACAGCTAGGAAAATCTACTTATTTAACAGCACATTCAGAAGGGGCTTACTACAAAGAGAATTGGTTGAAGTAAATTAAATGGCTACATTAGTTTTCCTTTCTTTTAGTGAAGTTTGTCTTAGGAAACATGGGCTAATGGTCTGAGAACAGAACAAAAAGGTTCTGCTGATGATACTGCTTAGTAACAGGCTTGTGGTGCTCACTTAGGGCAGGAAACCAGCCTGTTTCACATTTCTACTGCTGTGGCACTGGGTACGTACAGGGTTTTTGCCTTTTCTGAAATCAGAATGGCTGTTCTCTTTCAATTTACTTGATATTTGAGCATAAAAGTTAAATGAATTGTCGTTTGTAGTGTGCTACCCTAGGCACACAATACCATCACTTGGATTTAATCCCAATTTTGGGTGAAACTCAGTAAATCCTGTATGACATCTCAGGATTTCCTTGTGCTATATGAAAACAAAGCATCTCTGTTACATAATAAAACAAATGATGGCGAGGTTCAGTATCACAGCTGAAATTAACCTAATGCTACAGCTGACAAAATCATCTGGCCATTTTCACATATATATACACAGACATTTTGACAGCAGAAGTTACCTACCTGAATGATTACTGTAGAGTTACTGTTAAAAGTTTGATTTGGATTCAGTTGTCAAAATTCAGACCTGCCTCAATGCCTTTGAAAATGTACCTTTGGAGTTTTTTTGCTTGCCAAATGAAATACTTGAAGTATATGTGAAATTTTAGCCTTAAGTTGCTGAACAGAATCTAAGCACATGCTTAAGTTAATTCCCCATAAATGCTCTTGCCAGCCAATCGGTTGGCAAGGATGTTTCACCAAAAGGGAAAAAATAAAAGCAAAATTCTATTTCTTCATTTCATTAGAAAACTGATTGAAAAAGCTGCACGCATTTAAACAAGAAACAGAGCATGAATTTTATAAGCTCCTTCATCCAATCCAAACAATTATGAGACCAAATTGCAAATATCAGGTTTTCCAAATGAACAATTCAGACACAAGCAATAGGCTGAAATATGCTGGCACATCTCATCGCTTCAAAGCGTAAAAACATGGGAGCTGTGATATGGCCTTTCTAACTGGGCATGCATGCATCCTCACATCCACATAGCAGTGCGCATCTAACCACGCTATTGCTATTTCGATCAAGAAACATCCTTGTCAGACAGCAAAATATCGACCACATTTTCTGCTCTGTTTGGATGTCTGCATCGAGCCCAGCTCTCCAAGTCCACAGAAACACTCTACACACCTGACCAACTTTTCCCCAGCTATTTGCTTTCACACAGAAAACAGAAATGTATTTGAAGATTAGATAGTTTTCTGCCAAAAGCTGATCATATTCAGTGTAAAGCACTCTCTAGAACTGCAGCCAAGGAGTAAGAAATTCAAACAGGGTTAAGACCCATGTGCTCAACTTTAGCCCCGCTGGTATTGTCACAAATGTTAACAAGAGCTTTCTGATTTTTGCCTCCATTTACCTTTACTAGATAACTTCCACTTTGAAAGGACAAAACCACTGAATTCAAACAAATTGAATCCCATTTACAAGTGATTGGGTAAAGCTTAGGGGCATTTTTTACATTGCTTTTCCTTTGACTCAGTTCTACAGCCTCTAATCATTAGCTAGACAGCTGTGCTATGTGATTAATTTATTTAGGTGTTACTCTGATGCACAAATGTATATACTGAAAAGGACTACAGTATTGCTTTGCAGTAAGTAATAACCATGTTCCAGTAAGTGATTCAGTGCTGGAGTGTTTAGAAATGTGATCTTATGTAGCTTAATTAAAATGAAGTGCCCCTTTCAAGATATTTGCTCTAGGTTTGACTGAAAAAGTCCACTATGTGCTACTGGAGTTGGAAAAAACATTAAAGTAGTTTCTGCAAAGACTTGTTTTGATAAACATGAGTTCAAGAATAAAGCTATTTTGGGACATTGCTATGTCTGCAGCAAGACAACAATTTACTGAATGGAAAGTGTTGCACAGCAAGAGAGAATGGAAAGAAAACTCTTCACAGGCCAAAGCTGAAAGAAAACAAACCCTAACAACTGTTGTTCACTTGTCTGGAAACATGATTTTAGTCATTGGCTTTGCCCTGTAGCACAGAAACCCAATGATTAGAAAATACATCAGCTAGCAACTTGACCTGGAATGTTTCCACCCCTTCTCTGATGGATTCCTTGTTATTTATTTCTAGGGAAAACTGAAAACAACAGGCAAAATGGACAGAATGGGATCCAAAGACTTTTAAGTTCAGCTGGAGACTATTCACTGGCTTGTGGACATCAGCTGAGGCCCCAGACTGGTAACACCTAGAGGTACCTAAGACATCTGAAGTTTTCACAAAGTACTTTTTCTTCCTTTCTTGTAAAAGAATCACTTCTGTGTGTATATATATATATATATATATTTAATCCATATTTTGTTAAATTAATGCCAAGACCTTAGTCCTAAAATAAAGCATCATCACTTAAGTAGCTTGTCTTTAGCCTTCATGAAGGTCAGACTTTAACTAAGGATCATAAATGGTAATTCTATGAAGAGCATACAGCTCCGGTCAGGGAACAAAGTAAGATGATGAAAATTGCACAGATTAACAGCAAACCGAGTAAGGAGATGAATAGGACAGTAAATTGCCAATTTGATAAATATCAAGTAATTACCATTGAGGTCTTACGGAGGCTTAGCCGGTCAGATCGAGCTCTGAAATATGCTTCGTCAAAGGATGTATGACTCCCCTTGAGCTTCTCTGACAGGTTCCGATACAGCCGCTTGGCAGCATTTGGAGAGGAAGGCATGCTGTTCTTTTTAGTTTGGAGGAGACTTAAGTTATGCATTTGCTGTGTCATTTTCAGCTAGTGGTTTCTAGAAGAAAAGCAACAGCTGTTTAGCAAGGTTTTGCTGCACTAACATTATTGATCAGAGCTGTATCATTGAAACGCACGTTGTAAGACTTCTGTCGCAAAAATCACTTCCACACACACAGTGCTCGAACACTCAGAAGCATGGTTTTGAGCTTGTTCAGTGGCAAATTGCTCTTTATTTAGTGCCAGGATATCTATGGGGAGGGAGAATTAAGGATGGAAAAATAAAACAGTCCAGAACTCTTTGCTAATTTGTATAAGGAGAAGGGGCTTCATTTAGTTGAGGAAGCGGCCTTTTGACGGTGTGAGTTCTGGTTATGCAGGTGTCAGAAAAAATTACACCCAAATGTAAATGTTACCATACAGTTTGGGTAACATGTACATAACCTGCACTTTGTCAGTATGATGGCTTCTTAAAACTGAATCAATTGAGAAGAAAAAGAAATCTGACTGATTATGGAACACAATGCAGGACTGAATTTTATAACTGCTCGAGTGACTTTTATTTGACACAGACAACTGTGGCAAGACATGTGCTTTATTTCCAACGTTACTACCTGCTAGCAAACTGTGCTCCAAAAGCATGTGGTGTTTTCAGTTGGGTGAGTGGATTCTCCTCCAGAGACTGGATTCAAAATACTTGTTCATCTCTGAACCCATCACAAGCTACTACAGAAATAATGCATGAACATACATTTAATCTGCATCACATGCTGACATGTTATCATCCATATGAAAGTCCATTGCTACAGAGAGTGTTTTTGTTAGTTTTGAGGAGCATTTGGCAGGGAGGGATCTTGCTCTGTGACTGAGACTCCTAAGGTATTGAGTTGGAGCAAATAATAGCTGAAACACAGAAAACCTACTTGAGCTCTGCTTGTAGGCATAATGAGGCATATGTGCATTTTTAGTTTAAACTACCTATGACAAACTAGTGTCCAGGTTATTGCAAATAAAAACCTTACACTGTTTTACAGGTAAAATAGTCTGTGATTCTAATATATGCTGCTTACAGTCTCATACTGAGTAGTTTCTTCCCTCATTTAAAAAACAGGCACTGGCTTTGTCTATGTATTGTGTAACTTTATCCTGCTCTGTGTTTGCCCTGTCCATTTAGACTACACAGTCTTCCAAGAGGGACTGCCTCCTCTCTCCGAGACTGCCTAGCCTAATAGGATTTCCATATTATCCTATAATTAAACAACACTTTCTGTACTCTATGATTACAGCCATTTTTCCATATTAGGAAAAACTGAATTAGTACTTAACTCTCTGGGAATAGTTTTGCCTTTCTGAAGGAAAACAAAGAATCAGATTTGACCCAACTGCAAGCACAGGAAAATATCCCCAGGGATGTCTGTGAAAAGGTGACAAATTTCTTCACATTTCCTTTTTCCCCTGATAAGAGTGTGTACACATTTATAAGACAGAATGTCTCTCTAGAAGACCTCACAGATGTGACGGTAGACCTGGCTACCCTTTCAGACTAGCTTTTCCTGGAAATGATCTTTAGATTCTTTGTACTATGTACTATGCTACGGATCCTGTAACTTTCTGTTCTTATGGTCTCAGCCTGTGCCTGAGTAGATCAGACTGCAGGACCAGACTCTAATAACTATAATCATAAAAACTTTCTTTACTGAACACTCTCCCTGCTGTTGAGGCTGCTTGGTGACATGAATTGGCCCCTAAGATTAAAGACACCACCCAGGCCTCATAAGCTTCCTACACCTTCTTTTCTCATTTGTATGTTGTGGTTAAGCAGACATCCTGAGCCCAAAAGTATTTGATTACAAGTAGTCTCACATATTCTCCTAGCTCATGGGGTATTGAAGAGAGACCAAATCTCTGAATGAAGAGAGATGGAGTCAACATAATTGACATGTGTGATGAGAAGACTTTGATAAATTAGAACAACAGTGTGTGCAATCAGAAGGGAATTATGTGAGCTGCATCCTTGAAACTAATATGCAAGTGGGGATATCATAAGAAATGAGCTTTCTGGGACTCAGGTAGTGACAATACTACAATGATTTTGGACTGCTTCTCTCTGAGCTTCTGGAATAAAGGTAATGTGAGGCTCACACAAGCAATTATTTCTGCCTTTTAATTATTACATGCATTTCAGCAGTGCCTACAAGGATTGATGGAAATCACTGTCTCTTCAAATGAAGCGTTTTATTCTCTGCCCTGCAAAACAGACTAGATAGAAAGGCTGAGTAGAAACCAAGAAACAGAGCAAATCAAAGTTTCTGTCATGAGAAGCTGCTTGTTAACGTTAGACTAGAGCAAAACACTAAAATTATGATCACCAATGCCAACTCACAAATGTTCCAGACATGCCAGAGTGTTTTGGAGCCATGCGCTGGAATAAGTGTGGGTTAGGAAGTTAGAACAGTTAGAACTGTGTGGAAGTTGCTGGTAAGTGTTGAGTTTTAATATTGGGCAAACTTAGAAGAAGACAGCCTTTTGTTTTACAGATGCATCTGTGGAACTGTTTGGGAGGATAAACATGAAATAAAATTCTTTTTAAGATGGTCAAAAGATGCCATTCACATCTGTCTCTGTTTAGCAGAGCTTCAACACTTCTGTTTGTTTTCAGTATTTATTACAAATAAGCTTAAGAAATAGCCAATTATTCCCAAAGCTGAATACTCATCTTCTGCTGACCCATCTTATTAGGAATTTAAAGAAAGTCAGCAATTTACCTAATGATAATAATAAATAATAATTAGTAACAATAATAATTTCATTCTCAGCTACAGTAACACTTCCATAGTTTTTATTAGTATATGGAGCTACAGATCATCCCATATAAATTTCTCCTCTTGCCTCTGCTTGCAAGAATTTTTTCCTTTCATCAATAAAGTATGGGTCAAGAATCAGTCTCAAGTTACAGATAAAAATACAACAAGAAATGTCATAGGAATGCTCTTAAAGGAAGTTTCAATTTCTTAAAATCATTTAATTCCAAGAGTACAGTCATTGAACTCCAAATACCATCCAGTTAGTAATAAACTCATGACAGAGAGAACAATTTGCATTTACCATGCAAACCTAAGCATCATCAAGACAAGGACAAAAAAGAAGAGCAGAGCTGTGCAATACTTAATTCAGAGGTAACTCAGAATAAAAACTGTTTTATTGGCCAGCAACAGGCTGCTTTAAAAGCCAAATTCAAATACAAATGAATATAAATTAGTTACCATTATGAAAGCTTTACTTTTTTGATTGGCAAATAGTGACCCGGTATTAATGCCCTTTTACAAGCATATTGCAGAGAGAAAAATAAAAATTAAATATCTGAATTCTAGATCACTGTCTGTGGTATGTGGCACATATGTGCTGCACTGTACAGACAGGTGCACGAGCAGGACACAGCCTAGCTAGAAAAGCACTAGCTTTAGGAAAATACAACAGCCAAGAAACAACTAAACACTATTTGTGTTCTTAAATATGTTATGAAACATAAATTCATCAAACAATTTTACACTTGAAACTAATAATTAGGAATCAATGCATTAAAGAGTTAAATGTGACTTACCAGCTTAGGCTATCCCAGGCAAAGCGTGAACAAGTTGCTGGTAATTGTCCACTGTCACTGTTTGATGAATCACATTGGCTTTGCTGTCTTTGCTGCTTCAGCCTCTGGGCAGAAGGAGAAAACCTCTTCCTTACACTGCATGAATGATCAGATATGAAAAAGCTTATTACCAGCAATTACTGAAGTCCAAGCTCATTGATAAGATCTCAGAGCAAACCAGCATTTAAAAGCAAGTAGTGCTGTATCACAAGTAAAATATTTGGTGCCTTAACTCTGTCCTAGCTACCTGTACAACTATAGGAATGACTGATACATAAAGCTCGTGCCTCCATAGTCAAAGATGATTCGAGTTCTGTGTGCTTTCAGCTTGGTGCATCCCTTAATATTGATCAGCAGCACAGAGTACAAGTAGGAAAAATAATTACAGCCAGAGCAAACAGAACTGTGATTGTAATTAATCTGCCATGAAGTAGTAGCAAAAAGATGCTAATGCAGCCATCTTAAAGCAGTTAGTTTTATGTTAAATCAATAAAAGTGGTGGGTAAGGGGGGGGAAGAGGGAAGAATCACAGTCCTACACTCAGTCCTTTAATGCATGTTGCATGTGATGTATTGTTTCTTCTTTCTTCAAGCTATCACTACAGCTGTCTGCAATCATAGCAACAAAAGCAGCAACCACATCCATAGCTATGGGACATCTGTGAGATCATTTGGAAGCTCCCAGCCTGAACAGGTTATGCTTAAGTTAAGATTATTAAATAAATAAGAAAAACATATTTTATTGATGCCTCTGTTTCATCTAAACCAGATCCTGTAATGGCTGCGTTAAGAGCTTCCAAAAATAGTAGAATGGGGATATTTCAAAATACATTTTTTTTTTTTACCATAGTGCAAAAAATGCAAATGCTGGATCCCACAGCACCCCACAAAGATGTTCCAAAATCAGAACATGGAATAACCGAACCCAGCCTTAGAACTCTAAAACTAGTGCAGACGATAAGCAAAGACAACGGCCTAGGAAATAGTTATCCTTCCTGGAGAGTCCAGTGGGTTAAATTCATGTAACCAAAACACTCCTGAGGAACATCTGGCAATAGACAAAATTCAAAACACACTGATTCCTGAGTCTGTTATAGCCAATGATCATTAATAGCTACAGAAAAGGTGGGGTTTATTGCTTTTAAAGGGATAACGGAGCTACCGTGGCAATCTGCTGGGAAAATTTGACTTGCTTTATTCAGACATGATGTTTGAAGTTCAAAACCTCCCAAAAGTTGGTGACCAGTCTGATTCTCCCACCCGTCAAGACTGAATTAGGGGTACTGTACCTCATACCAAATAGCATCCTTTTGCCACAGAAGCTAAAATCTATCTTAGGCCTGACATTTGTATCTAATAGGACTTACTATATAATTTTCGAATTAAACTGGATGTGAAACTAACCAAAAAATGATTTTTCTGTATGCACATTTGCATTTCCTCACATCCAGCCTGGATTTCCCCTCTTTCAGATTAAAACCATCACACTTTCTGCTGTCACAACAGACTCTGCTAAAAAGCCTCTCCCAAATGGCATATATATTATTATATTGCATATTCCCTGCATATTTTGCTGCAGCAGAGAACTACAAAGCGCGATGACAATTAGCTATGCACAACATTCCTTCTCCTACACCAATGAACATCACAGGTAATTGTGTACGGGATTCCCTCTTTTGTTCTGCTGCTCCAAGGACCAGTAGCGAGAAGGCTGCAGGACAGCTGACTGAGGTTACTGCTCCCTGCCAAGGAACTCTTTTCGAAAACCACCGAATACCTCTCTAACACTGGGATACTATCTGGGAAAGAAGCATGCTGCAAATCTGAGATGTCTAAATTAGTGAAAATTAAATGTAAGCATAAAAATCCCATTTCCAATGCTGTGCTGAATAGGGATGATTCTTCTGAGTCAAAATCCCTGATTAAGTTTTTTTGGTCTCTATAGAGCCCATCTATGGAACTCATTTGTGAGGGAATTCTCAACTTCCAGCTGTTTTCAGGGCAAAAACCTGACATGTGTTTACTGAAACCAGGCTATTCTTAAACATTTCTAGCAATTGCTCATTGTGGGGCAATACTACCCCCCCCCCCCGGGTTTCTCCCTTCAGCTTGGTGGAAAATAGAACTTTTGCTATTGCCATTTGAATATTTATAATGCTTAATACATCAACTCAAACATTATTAAGAACATTAAAAGATGTTTTCTTGCCCAAGCTGGTTCTATGAAAGACAATTAGTTTGTTTATATCAAGTAAATAGATTTCTAACCTTTTTGTCATTTGAACTTAAGTTCATTATTAAGCTGTTCAAAAGCCAGAAGACATGAAGTAACACTTGCAAGGTAAGAGAATTATGAATTTACTGAATGATAAAAACATGAAATTAATTACTAAAAATGCTGAATAACTGTGTGTAAGTAAGTGTGAGAGACACCTACATCTGGAGGTGAAGTAGACTTAAAGATCTACAGAAAACAAAATCCTGAGTTTATGATAAAACACATGTAAGGACTTCTGTTAGCCTGATCTTGTACAGAAACCTGACTGTTCTTAGCTTTTGATGATTCCATTAGATGGCCCAAAGATTTCAGCCATTTATTATTTCCCTTGCCTATATTTCATACTAATTGAACACATTTTGTTTGCTATACTTATACTACTTAACCTGTTGCAACAGACTTTCATTCCATGTTTCATCACTCTGAAGTTTACCTATATGCAGTACACATCATGAGCTGGCTCCACAAGCTGCTATCATTATTATTAGTACTGCTAAAGTAAAGATATCCTGAAGACGTACACTGAGCAGTATGCTTCGTTTAGAGAGGCCACCCAAGTTGGCTGATTAACTGTCAAAACGTTTATCCTGTATTGTTCTCAGCTTTATACACCACAGATATTTTTAGCAGCCAAGCATCACATCCTATTGGCCATTAACTCCATGAAGCAAATCCTGTTTGTTTCTTCTGGACACCGGGAACAGTTCTGGGATGAGGGAGGCTGCTGTCACACAGAGGATGGGAAGCTCACAGCTGCTCTGTGTGAAGTCTCAGGGTAGCTGGAGACACTCATTTTCGCTTCGCCAATCAATAGGTGGCAGTATCCACCCAGGTCTTCAAACTCCTCCTGTGGTCCATGGAGCAGCGGCCACACACAGGTATCCCATTGTCCCAAGTACACAATGTCCAAAGGGTAACTGCAGATGGTAGCTCAGTAGCAAGCACGTCCTCCATGTACAGAAACCAACGCTACTCCGGTTTATATCAGCTTGTGTTTCGACGCTGTGCACACACTCAGCTTGCGAAGAGCACTTGATAGACCAATAGTGTGAGAACTGGGAGGGAAATCTGGAGCAAAGAAACTCGGACATGCAGAACTTGAAAACTTCACGTGAAGCCTGACTTTCCTTCCTGATCAGTCAATGGCAAAGCTGTCATCATCATTAGAGACAAAGCTGTATCTTAGACTTTTCATGATCCCCCTAAAAGAACAAACACTGCTCAAACGTCAGATGTGACATCCTGTACTCTGTCATGGCTGGAGTCAGGCAATGGAGCCAGGCAGACCAGATAACTGGGAATGGGATCTCCAGCCTCTGTCCCGAAGTAGCATGGTCAGTCCAACTCTGACTTCTGTACTCTCTCTTTTTGGAAATCCATGACCAGAAAGGTGTTAAAGTGACTCTGCTCAGATATTGAGGTGTTTTTCTCATGCAGCCAAAAATATACAGTGAGAAAGGTTAAGAAAAAAACAAATCCAAACCCCCAAATCCCAAACAAGCCTATAGAAGTGTATCTTTGTCTCCACACTTATTCTTTGCTGCAGATTTTTATACATATAAGCTACTGTAGTGAATTCCAACTCTGGTTTTGGCAGTTTCTGCCTCTCTGGCTCCCTGTTTACCTATCATCTTTCACACGTACCCTTTTGCCAATCTGTTAATTCCCTGTCCTGTTCCCTGGTCTCTTGTGTTTCCTCAAGGACATTGATCTGAGTCTTACTGTTGCACTAGTTTCTTTCGCCGGTGTTCTTGATCCAGATCCATAGCAAATAACCTATTATCCACACAGACACAGAAGTGTTCAGTATGTTCATAAAAAAAGACAAATATTTCCCAGTTCATCAGTCATAGACGTGATCAAACTCAAGAAATTCTGAAATTGTGAGTGAAGAAAAAATAATTGTCTTTGGATTAAGTTTAGAAAATTTCCCAATGAAATAATTTTACCAAGTGTTTTGAAATATTTGAGACACCCATGATGTAAGTGGCTAAAAGAAACCAAGCTTGGCAGCCCCAGCTCCTCCAGGCTTCCTGCCTGTGCCATGGTTCCTAATCTCAGCACAACCTGGATTTCAACACACTCTGCTGCAGGGCTGAAGCTGGCAGATATGTCAGTGCCTGGGACTTGCAGACTCCCACTGCCACAGGAAGGGACATGGAGGCCAGGAGTTCTCCAGCTTTGTGGCAGCTTGGATGGCAGCAGCGCCTTGGGGCTGCAAGCCCTGGTTGCTTGTATTTCACAGCATGGGTTTAAGTGAACTAGTAGGACTGCAGAACTGTTTGGCTGGAATTCTTTAAAGATGGCATGAGTTTTGTAAAGCTCGCTTTTGACAAAGTGGCTTCTTTTTTCCCTCTAGTCTTTTTAATTGGAAGATTCCAGAGAAAAGCAATCCCTGGATGCAGTGGAACAGAATCAGGCCTGGAGCGTTTGAAGCACAAAACAGTACTTAGTTATTTGGGATCATTTGGAGTGCAAGTTAAACAGAAATCTCTTAGTATAAAAAGTTTGTCAGGTCCTTAAAGCCATTACTGTTTGAGACAAGGAATCAAAGAGCATGTGGATCCTAGGTGATCCACACGCATACCATGAGATGCTCACAGACACGGCATGATGGAAATGCTGCCATATTGCAAAACCAAGGTAGAGCAGAACACTCTTTGCTATCAGGTCCTGCAGTCATTCTCCATATTAGGAAAAAACCTAAACCTGTGCAAATACACCTATCTTCAGAAAGGGTATAAAAGAACATACAGACCATCACATGTATCTGAAGATATTGCTGTTCTTCCGAAGCAAATTACCCAGCTGAACATCATAGGAATAATGAAGTTGTCATCAAGAGCAGCTCAGCGTGTTGTTTTTTGTCAGTCTAGTGCTGATTATGCTATCTAGTCAGACACTTCGTACACAGCTAATTTATGCCACGTATTGTTTGGCCGTGACTACTCCCAGCTGCACTGCACTTAATCCAAGCTGCAGCAGAACATTTTACAAACAGAAATTAACAGTTTTTCATAGCTGGCAATTTCTAGATTAGGAGAGAATAAGTAAAAAACAGGATTTACCAAAATTAAGCATGGAACAAAGCTGAACAGAGGCAGACACACACGGCTCCAGGGAAGCACCCTTTCTCTTTTATTTTTTTAAGTTATAGCTATGAATTGATGCTGTCTTAAAAGATCAGAACAACTTTTAGGGTTGTCACATGGCCATTAGAAAGACCACAAGGAACTTACAAATTAGATATGGGTCATTGCAGCTTTTGTATGATTACAGTGACTAGCAGTGCCCTTACTAACATAAGGCCTATTTCTGATGGTGACTCTCCTTTTTATTCAAAACTTGATGTGTAAGAACATCTATTACAAAGCACTAAACAAGAGTCATATTTTTCATACTGAGTAAAGAAACAACTTTGGTAACAGAGAAGCAACTTCCTCCTGTTCTGTGAGCCCTAAGCAGTGTTCATTTCATTAAAACATATTCCTTAAAAAGCAGCTTGTTTGCCTCATCAAAGCAGAAATTTAAGGGCAATGATTTCCCTTTAACCAATAGTTTACAGTGATTAAAATCATGCATTTCAAGAACTACACTTTCAGAAAAACTTTGATACCGTGGTTGCCCATGCTGGGCTGGACGTTCAAAGGCAGGGTCTCCTCTACACATCAAGCAACCGATGCTACGTGGAGTGACAGGAGGATCCTAAGAGTTGACTGTACTGGAGGCTGAAATCAGCCTGACTTGGAGGAAGTGGCAAAAGCACCTCATTGTGACTGGTCCAGAGGCTCCATGCATCCTCAGCATAGACTACCTCAGGAGAGGATACTTCAAAGACCCAAAAGGGTACCGATGGGTTTTTGGTATTGCTGCTTTGGAGACAGAGGAAATTAAGCAGCTGTCCACCTTGCCTGGTCTCTCAGAGGATCCTTCTGTTGTGGGGTTGCTGAAGGTCTAAGAACAGCAAGTGCCAGTTGTGACCACAACAGTGCAGTGGTGGCAATATCGCACCAACCGAGACTCCCTGATTCCCAACCATAAGCTGATCCGTAGACTGGAGAGCCAAGGAGTGATAGCTCCCTTCAGGGGGCTGTTTTCCAATAACCTAACATAACCTGGGGAGAATACTTGCACAGATCCTGATAGAGATAGACTATTCTAGATAACAAGAATTCATAACAACAGCCTGTTTGTCTGCATCATCAGAGAAAGAACCACAAGATCTGTCTCACTAGACCAGCTTTTGTGAGTAATAACCCCCATGGGTCATCTCTGTAATAGGGAAACATCACACTTCTCAGCTATGATAGTTTTACACAGGCTGGAATCCATGCTGCAATCATTTGGTCTGATGTGACTGTTCATTTACATTTTAGTTAAAATGAAAATAACTCTGAGGAGTTCCAAACCAATGTCTCACAGGAGCAATACAAAACCTAAACAGAACAGAAGTGATTGCTGTGAAGTAACTCCAGGCTTTCCAGTGCAATTCTATTTCACATGGAGTTAAAAAGCTCATTTAAACATTCATTTTCGCTGAGCATTTATGATAGCTTTCAAATCAGGCAGATTCAAGGTTTACTACAGAGGCAATGGGCATGGATATTCAAGGGTTTTTGTTAAAGC
The DNA here is from genome assembly GCF_963264785.1 of Psittacula echo. Classification (NCBI taxonomy): domain Eukaryota; kingdom Metazoa; phylum Chordata; class Aves; order Psittaciformes; family Psittacidae; genus Psittacula; species Psittacula echo. The sequence continues at coordinate 2,499,036 of NC_137750.1, read as the reverse complement.
CTTTTATAATGCACAGGAACAAGGACATCTGCCTGTGAATACTTTACAAGGGGCACAAGGCACAGCAAGATCAATGGCAAAACTTGAAGTATGCAGTTGTTCTTTCCTGAAATCCAACATTTCAATAAAGTTAAAATTCACATGCAGGAAATGTAACCAAATCTTTCCTGTGTAGAATATAGGAGAACTGTAGCATAATTTGCAAAAATCATCACGTTTTTATTGCAGTGGAGGCTTTTATGCAGCAGTTAGAATAGAGTTCATGAAAACATCCTCTCATCACTTTTGTTAAGCCCTAAAACTGATGAATCTGTTTCCTTTCAATCCATTATGTCAGCCTCTTGCTAAGCAATAAACATTATTACTTGTCCTCTCTTTGTTGCCACAAGTCCCATCTCCCCCAACAGCAGAAATGAGGACAGAATATAAAGTGATTGTTGCTCTCTAACGAGCACATACTTTTTGGATGGATTTAGTTCACACTTTTGCTTTCCATTCCTTCATCTTCCCCATGTCCTAGCTACCACATTGATCAACACCAAAGGTGAGAAACGAAGCTGAAATAAATTCTTCCTTTTCATGGCAGGTTGCAGCAAGCATTGCTCTGTTTTCCAAGAGGTCAAAGAGATTCAGGCCATAAGACTCTTGGGTTTATTTCCAGAAATATATATTCTGACTTAGCAAAGAACTTGGGATGTGGCCTTCAAGGCACTTATCCTTTCAGGACTGAAAAAACCCATCCAGATATTACATTCATTAGAGTTGTTCCAGGAGACAGATGGGGAGAATAATTTGCTGTTGTGTTAAAAGATCTAAACCTGATTTGAAACAAGGACTCATGGTCCAATGGAACAACATTCTCTGTAGCTAGAAGTGCTAATCTGACTTCATCTGAATGGAGTTAATAAATATTTGCAAACCCAGGCAGCTTAGGTGGCTTAATTAAGAAAACACTTGGTTTTCACCTTTAGGAATTCATTTCCTCTGGGGTCAGAGTTTGGTGGTCTTACAGCTATCACACAAACTTCCACACACTTTGCAATGATTAATGATCTCTGTTCAGAAAAATTATGAGGTGCTATAAGGAAAAATTACGTGAATTCACACAATGTGAAACCTCTCACTGAGCACCTTTCTTCTGCAGTTTAAAAAGGGGCATGATCTGTATGCATGTATTTCATAGATAACTTGTATAAAAGTAATCTACAAGCCTGCACAGAAGTCTCTTATATCATAATGCAGTGAATCGCTTATAGGCAACACTGAATCCAACTGGTATCTCTTAGATCCTAAGTGCTGGCAAGAGAGCTACCCTTAAGGTATCACTGATCAATGACACCTGAGCCCTGATACAGAAAAAATGCCCACAGTTTTTAATTCAGATGCTGTTCTTGACTAATATTAAGAAAAACCCAACCCAAATGAACCAACTCAAACTCATCTGAGCAGTACTGGCAAATATGCATAGCCTGCTCAGAAATGAAGCACTCATTTTTTCCTGTCTTTTGGTGATATGTTGTCAATCTCCTTTCAAAACATGAACACAATTACATTACGACGCTGTTAATAAACTTCTGCTCACATGATGGTGTATTAAGAGTTGATAGCAACAGCTTTTTAGGTAGAATAACCTGTTTCTTTAAGAAGAAAGGAAGCCCTGAAGATTAATGAACAAGTTAAAGGTTCAAGAAGCCCAGTTTTAATATGAATACCTCACTGTGTGCTAGCTGTGTTACAATTTGCCTCAGCTTCTGTTCTCTTAAATGTACAGCTGATAGACAATTGTGAAACTTAAATCACCAATATTTGTCAAATATTAAGAGATTCTCAGATGGATGATAGTTTATTATATACAGTCCTCTACGAAAATCTTGTGCTCTAATTCTTTGTAAGCACTTGATATTTTCTATTGCCTGTACTTTATAATAAAACTGTATTTTGGTTTTAATTAGGGGCCTCAATTAGAAAGACCTTGAGAATTACCCATTATCAGTATTCAGAATGAATTTTCTGTCTTGCTTCATCTTTCAGATGAATTTGCTGAAAAACAGAAGGTCAAATTGATTATTCCAGCTGCACTTCATAAGAAGCAGTGTTAAACATGAATCAGAAGAGTCCTGGAATTGCTGGTGCAGATGGCTCTGTTGCCTACTGTTCAATATAAATAAGGTGAATTTTCTTGGCAGAAACATTGAACTACGGGGGGGGAGGGGGGGAAATTCGAGCCAGAGAGAATGACTTCAACTTCGAATCACAGATAAAGAGCAACCATGAAAAACACCATAAAAATTCCATTTGAAATTTAAAAAAAATGAGCATTTGATAACAGAGTAATTCCTTTCACAATATTCTATTAGAACACTCAGATACATTTTCACACTGACTTCACTCCAGAAATGTAAGTTTTGCACAGGAATTACTGTGTAAGTACCAAAACTTGAAAGTTCAGTGGATTGCAAATAGGACAGGAAAGCTGGGAGAGTGATTTGTCCACTGTACCTGTGGCAGAGTTAGAATTGAACATTAATATTGTTCCTGTGCCTATTTATTCCTAAGAAGAGAACCTGTGCTTCAGCAACAAGCTGAAGTATCAGCATTTCAGTATGACAGAAAAGTTTGCTTACTGAGCCCACTATTGGAGCACAATTTCATGGTTTAAATACAAATTTCTATTTTCTGAAAAACATCCAGACACTTAGAAAATCATGTTCAAACAAGTGCAGTCCTTAAAGAAGGATTCTTTAGAAGGGTGAAAAACCCCAGACAGTAACTACCAGCCTCCTGACAATACAAACTGATAGGCATTCTAAAAATGAAATGCTCTGAAGTATCTGATACAAACTGTGCTGGAAGAATACAGAAAAAAACAAGTGAAGCAGTTATGTTTTAGTGGAAGAAACACAGATATAAGCTCAATAGCACCAGCCCACCACAAAGATTGCCTAAATTCTCCTCTATTTATACCAGGATTTAACTTGTTAATAAATAATAGAAAAGAACATGATTCATGGATTTCCAAGTAGTTCTAATATGAGTTTAAAGAAATAATTCAGTCATAGCCTCACACCATGAGAAAAATATCAGTTCTGGTCAGGGTTTTTCCATGTTTCTATGAACAACCAAACGTGCTTTCTGTATGCAGCATCTTGCCCAGCAGGCTGTTGAGAGCAGTGAGGAGAATAATACAGCTGGTTACTTCTAGCCAGAATCATTTATACATGAAAAATTAGGAGTTCAGGCTTTAGAGTGAAATGAATCTTCTCTAATTTTAAGTGAAGTTCCACAGCTTGATGCAATATGACCTGCATTGCATAACGGGGGCTCTTATTTTATTAGCAAATGAGGACCACCCCTCTAAGTTACTGCCATTCAGGCATCTGATAAAGATCTGATCGTTTGTAAGCTTCCTTAGCTCTTTGATTTTAGGTTTGGATAGGGAGAATCCAGAGGTTACCGATATGAAACCTTATAGCATATGAATAATCTTTCTTCAACCTTAGATTCAACTGATAAAAACACAACAGAAACACCAATCCTAACAAATGTTGGCAGAACAGAGCTACTGCTGGTTTGTGTTGTCAATCAGTTGTCAACATGTAGAAGAAAGCTGTTTCTAAGTTCAGGCAACATTTCTAATCCTGCACATGGTGCTTTCAGTAGATGACAGTGCAAAAATTAAATGCTACTTGCGTACCAGAAATACATTTGAAATGTGAAATGGAATGAATGATCACAAATATACAAGAAACTAAAACAGGTTTGCAGTGATAAGGTTTGAATTTGCAGTAAAAGTTGTCTGCCTGCAAGGTGTGGGCTTGAGAATGCTCCACAACACAGTTGATTCCTTTTGATTTCTTTCATTGATCTGTCTGTCCAAAGAAGCATCTGAACTGTATTTCCAAGCAAACAATTATATGAAAGTAAATGGCTTATCTCGGAGATAACTCAGAAACTTTTCTTATCTTTGAAAAGCAGTGCAGAAAGTGAAGGAATAGCTGTACTGAAAATTACTGTATCAATGTGTCCACCTAATAAAAAACTACCAAGAGAATTAGAATATATTAAAATGTTAGATATACACACAATCAGCCTTTTAGACATGGTTAGAGAGCAATTGTATTTCCTCCAGTAGAACTACCAGGTAAATAATTCTCTGTAAATAGTACTTTAGAGAAAACTGCTTGCAGATTATTTCAGAGTTAAAAGAAAGGCAAAATTCACTACAGCATTTGCCTCAAATTATACAACCAACTAATTATCAAGTAGTGTCTTTCAATATGGTACAATTAATACAACTGAAGAGCATACACAGATGGATGAGAAAATTAAGCTTATGAGTGAAATGTAAAAGTCAGTGAAGTCTGAAAGTAATTACAATGGAATTGTATTCCTTTAGTTCTATATAAAAAGAACTTTGTATCATTTCTATATAAACTCATTTTCACCTCTGTGTCTAAGATGACAAGGCAGTGCACTGATACAGTTTCACATATTTTGAATAACATGGGATTTTACACTGATACTAATCCAGGAACAAATGGAAAATGAAGAACATTAAAAACACTTTCTTTTGCAATTGATAGGTGACGATTAAAACAGGTCAAAAAAATGGCATTTGCATTGTCTGTGCTGCTCTGAAACTAATACTATATTAAGAATGAAGGGTGCAAAAAGTGTCTTCAAAAAACCTCAACAAATGAAGACAACAACTCATGGATCAGAAATTACCATCTAATGATACCAATCACTGTTAACTGCAACAGGATTTGAGCCAAGCGGCTGCTTCAAGAGTGCATGTTGATTGCTTTAATTCTTCTGCTGGACAGCACAGAAGATGTGGAGTGCTTTAACTACAGGTTGCACATTCTGCAGCTTGTTCCTATTACCCACATCTCACCTGTTTATGTTCTTCTACTGGCATCTTTTATGAAATCTGAACAGCAAAGCCAAAAGCTTCTTTAACTTCCAGGGATCTCATCATAGCAACAACAAGCAGCTGTCAGAGTCAGAATGTGTAACATCCACCTATTACTGCTTTGGAGAAAGATCTTTTTAAATCTTGAAACACATTTTGTTTAAAAACTGCAGATGCTTAGAAGCAATATAGAAATTATTATGGCATCTGCAGCATTCTTCCAAGATAAAGACTAAGGCAGAAAGAGATGCTGACATTTAATTCAGTACCAAAAGATGGACAAAGGATAGATTACAGTGAAACTAAGATAGATGAAAATGTAATTTCAACGATGGAATTATCCCTTCTTATGAGGAGGTGCACTTTTAGATTCTCTGCAGTTTAAACTGATAAAATTTCAGTCAGTAGAAGAAAGTGAGCCACTACTTTAATAAATGATTTCAAAACACCCAATAGATGTGTATCTGAGAAGAAATAGTCCAGGATGAATTAATATTTATCTTTATAGAATGGATTTGTGACAGGGTCTAGGAAAGGAAAACATACACAGGACATCCAAGAACAACTTCTGATCAAAGTTCTTCAATTACAATAGCAGTCTGTAAACAGCTGAAAAAATAGGACACCCTCCCCATAGGAATATTCTGTAACAGAGGAAATAGGAGTTTGCTTTTCCTAAAGCTAAATGAACCACAATTACACAGACTTTATGCAACAATGAAAGAAACACTCTAATTTATTGGATCTTCAAAGTATAAACAAACAACACAGGACCTCTGAGATATATATATATATATCTCAAGCATTTTGTCTTCCTGTAAAGCCTTCAGAATTACAGCCCTTTGGCTGAAGTATTATACATGGGAATATAAAAAAATAGAAGTTTATTGAAGAGATGGATAAAGAGCTTTCCAGTAGCTTCTGAGTAATAAAAACATATTATAAAATAAGAAATCTGTGCAACTGTTCAATTTGAGGTTTTCTGTGACAATTTAGCAACTGTTTATTACAGTCTAAAGATGCCCCAGTTACTACCTCTGTGCTGTCTGGTTATAATGTAATAGAAGACTTTTTTAAAGGTGCATCAGACTTCCTTAAAGAAAAGTTTAGATAACAGATTGTTTCTCTCTTAGAAAAGTCAGGATCTAGGAGTTCTCACTGCTTTGATGTTCACCTTCATGACAGAAGTCCTGCAAAAGACATCATTTCAGAGTGGGATTTGGGATAAACTGCTCTGGTAGCTCTTCCTTTTAGTTCTGTATATTGAAAGATAGGGGTGTAGCGAATTCAACATGAGTTGTCAGTATCTTCAACTCACAAACTATTACTCGGACAAGAAAGCTGACTGCTACCCAGGAAAATGGTACTGACAATTTACAAGCTACTTAAAGCAAAACAATTCAACGACAGCCTATTATACCCACAGTTTTACTGCAATGATGAAATTGCTTGTTTGTATTTGGAATTATAACAAAGTATTTTTAGAGATGACAGGAAAACATTCAAATGTCTTCTTTCACACTAATACTCTACTATAAATGTAGAAATTTGGAGGATTGGTAAAATAGTACTGTGGAATGACAGCTCTGATCCAACTGCAAAGCACTGGTTAATCTCTCATTAACTTTTCTACTGAAGGAAGAAACCCTTTCTGATCAATGTCTCAATTGTGTCATGAACAAACCAGAACATGGTCATTTCATAAGTGCTGGCACATTTCCCTTCCCTCATAACAGTAAAGAAAAATTGTTCTCTTATGTCCATTCATCACACTTTAAATGAAAAGGGAAAAGATACTTGTCTGATAGATGCAAGAGCTACATTCATCATAAAATATACACAATTATCAGCAGAAGGATGTTATATATCAGTGGTGTCCTCAAGTAACCTTCTGGAGAGCTTCCTGAATATATGTGACATATCACTACTTCAAAGACTGGGCAACTGAACATACTTTTGCACCAATTTACATACAAAATAGGTTTTCATGCAATTCCAAGCAAGTCTGCTAGATTTCTGAACTGCAAGTTTAATAATTAACAAACACTCCTTTAAGTTCCTAATGTAGCTGAAATTGTTTCCATTCTAGGAAACAAAGTTAATAGAATGGACCCTGCTTTAATCTACATCTTCAGGCTTTTATGACCTTAAAGTTTTGTTTAAATTAAGATTTCTATAAAGGAGCCTAAAGGCTCCACAACTTGTAAAATTCAGAGAGGCAAATGATGCCTGCCTGCACTCACTGAGCTCTGCACTTGTGTAACTCTGGATTCAACCCGAAGAATTCAGGAAGATTTCAAATCCTGAGATAGTCATATATTTACTTATTCATGATTTTTTTTTCAAATTTAGCTTCCACTGTCTACATTTATATATGAAATGTGAGAGAGGAAAGCCAAGAGCAAATGTGTTGGGCTTGACCCTGCAAACGCATGAGCACTTCACTATATACTCGTACCTCGAGCTGCTGCAGGAGCAAAGTCTTACAGTCAGAGCCATCCCTCAGCTGTGCACCAGATAAAGGTGAAATAAAACCCTCTTAAGGCATGACCCTGCCCTTAACTAGAACAGTGGGGACTGCACATTTCTAGAGCTGAGAGGCAGGGATGGAAAAACGATACTAGAAAGGATTTCGTCAGATTTTCTTGTTTCTGAAGGATATGAGAAGAGTTATCTCAAGAGGTATGAGGAACGACCAGACAGATGATAACGGTAGTCCTTTCACAGATTGCAAGATGAGTGGCAAACACCCTTATGAAATACTTGTGATACTTCTTAGTGTAGATAAGTATTAGTTTCTCAGTTGCCAGCCATAGATCTGCAGGCAAGCCCAGTACCAAAAAAGTAAGGGAATTAATTGCATGCAGTGAGGCTAACTGATTTCTAAGGCTAAATTATATTAAAGCCCTTACACAGCCATTAAACCTCATGCTCCTTCACCACAGCTGCTTTACTAGTGATTGTAGGAAGAAACTGTTCTTTGATGAGCTCCCTAGTGAATGGGACATTTCCTTGATTACTCTTGTTTTGCCCACCCACTTACAACCTCAACTATAACAGCAATATTCATGGTAACTACTACAAGATAAATTAAAGCCATATTTTTGATATGTATATGCAAACCCAGCACTCCACTTAATACAGTCACATCTTTGCACCTCATAAGGGCACTGACGGGACTTGGGACCGACATTCCAGGTCTGCCATTTTAAGATGCCCTCTCCAACCTCTTCTTTGAATTCCTGTGCACACATGGTACCAAGATTAATGATCCTGTTAAAGTGTCTCCTTGTTCATGCAAAACGCAGTGATTTCCAACCATGCATGTGACACCAGGACACAGCACGGGCACTGGCATACCAGATACCTCCTAGAGCCAGATACAACTCCAGCTACATTTATAAAAGAAGTCCCTCCACTGAATTTAATACTAAGATACGTGCCGATTCCTTCCAGCCTACTTCATTCAACACCAGAGGTACAACTGGATTAAAGACGTGTTTTTAAAACTATTGAGAAAAACTGGTTTGAGGTTACAAGTGGTGCCTCAGAAAGTTCTTCAAGACACCAAGCAATCATTTAAAACAAGCACAATGCCCACTCTCCATTCTGTGTATGAAACCAGCTGAAAAAGTCTCACTATATGAAGAATAGAAGCTTGGAACATTCTGCAACATGCACAGTTGTTTGAAACAGGAAAAAAAGTGCTGCTGAAATCTTTACTCTATTAAGATATGAATAACAAAGGTAAATATATACTATATAGTGAGCTACAAGAATAAAGCTTTTCTCTTTGTAGGAAATCCTATGGAAGGTGAATAAACCCATAGAAATCATTTTAGTTACTCATGCCATACCATTTGAGATTTTTTTAATCCCAGTAACTGACAACAAAGTAGATGCATTTACAACAGGTTTCTTCTCCCTCCCCATATGTCTGCAGCTAACTGCAATTCTTAAAGGCACTCACTTGTTTACCTACTGGGCTCAGCAAGGAAAGTTGTCATTTAGAAAAAGAAAATAAATAAAAATCAGTTAAATTTGGAACCTTTCTTGTTCATTCTTCCCCAATAGACCCAACTTACGAGTTGTTATTTGCCCTTCTCTTCAGATCCTTCCCTAACCTCTCTCATCAGGATTTCAAAGTTAGATGATCAAATGTGTGGAGAGGCACCTAATTTCTCACAGGCACTTCTGAAAGCTTCTGACTAGGTCTACAGTGAACAATTTTCTTTCTCTCCCCCTGCCCCCACCCTTTTTCTGGCCTTTGATCTTTAGAAAGCACAAATGCCATTACAGTGAATAAAGTCATAGCCCACAGAGTCAATCCTCTACTATTTACGTCTTCCCTCCCTGCCCCCCTTAAAACCCAAGACTCTGGCGCAGGCAAGCCAATGAAGTTGGGCTAAGATGCAGCAGCAGGTATCATCAGCACTGTGACAAATGAGAATGTGAGTCAGGGGAGACTGTTTAAACAAACAGTTGGATGCTTGGGAACGCAGACAGAAGACTTAAGATCTTGCTCTTTTTTTGACTCTTTCTTTCTCCCTCCGTCTTCAAAACAGAAGATTAAGTTTGCTGTGAACACGAGCTGATGAAAAGAATTCAAATAGTGCTTTGAATAGTGCCACTGGGAGCGTCACAGGAGAATTACAAATTGCTGCTGGAGACACCAGTCTCCCTTTACAGAAAGTTAACATAAAAGTACACATATCTTCTTTCTATAAGGTACTAACTTGTAAATTAACCTTTAATGGAGTATAAATGATGTCCTGAAAGAACTGCTTATGCAGCTATATTTATGATCTAGAAAATTGCAAATATTTACAAGATTATAGGTGTTAATGGTCTGTCAAAAATGTTTGTATATTGTACATACATTAAACCTCAGTGTAAGACCACCCTGCTATAAAGACCACCCCATTTCTTGTCCCATATAGAATTTCACTTTGATTCCATATATTCCATTCCTTATAACGAGGCTAGGCCCCAGCATGCATCCAAGCCATTCTAGACAAGGAACTTCACCTCCATAGGATTCAATTCTTTCACTCTCTGTTCCCAGCTCCTCTATGTAGTGCTCTAGCAGCCAGTACTATCATTCCTATTCACTTTCAGTAAGAGACCTGAAGAACATTCCAAATTGCTCCACTGCTCACGACACACTCTGAAGGCAAAGCAAAGCTGGAGGGAGCAGTCAGAGACAGACTTAGCAGAAACAAACAGTAATTCACTGCAACGCAAGCAACAACTCCACCTTCTAACATTCCTGCCTCAGTTTCCCTGCTCTGATATAAGCCAGTCACACTTCTTAACAAAACATCTTCACCATCACTGTGTCCTCCTCTAAGGAACGTATTTACTGTTCAAACGTGGGTCATCAATAAAGAAAACAGATAAACCAAACCCTGCTGTCGGGCCTTCTTTAAGACCTCTGTTTCCAAGGGCTTCTGCTGCTGTCTACACAGCAGGTGTACACCACAAGGCCTTTTATCTAGCTGGTAGAGCAAGCCCCTTCCCCTGACCCAGCACTTCCACATCAACCCCTATTCCCTGCAGTTCTCTCCCTCTCAACTAAGCTGCTTGTTCTTTTATCTCCCCCTGGGTGCAGCTAATTAATCACATGTGGGGCTACACCCTTATCCCTTAATGCAATATTCGTGCCCTGTGGCTCACTAAAATTCAAACTTTCCATTTTCTACATTGAGATCTGAGGTCTGAGCTTCCCTCCCACTTCCCCCCTGCCCAGGTCATTATTTAAAATGTGATTCTCCTGACAAAAATTTTGAATTGAGGTTTTTTATCAGTGTTACAGTGAAATACAATGGAAACATCCCCTCTTAGAGTTACCAGCAAACTCTGTATTTGTCTTTGATTGAACTTTTCTCGGTAAGTATTTATTCATAAATCTTTTCCAGACATAAGTTACAGTGACAATAATTTCAGTGCAAGCTATTGAATACATCTGCAAGAAACTAACATGCCCTCGGATCTATTACAGCTTCTTTTCTGGGCAACTGAGTAACTTCCTTTGTCAAAAATTTCATTCAAACTTCTGAATTGAAATTTCTTGTCTAAACAGTTGGGATTTGTCACTGGTGATGGTGAGATTTCAGAAAGGTCAAAGTTCAAGTTTTGAAAAAGGAAAACCTCTTTGTTAAAATGTCCCTGACTAAAAGCAGTTTCTTACTCCAGAGATGTTACATTTTGTAGTAGTTGCTTTAGAACCGTCGCTGTATTCACAGACAAATACAGCTGTGGAAAAATAAATATTTTAGGAACAAATACTTGGGCCTCTGCCCAGATTTTATTACAAGAGATTATTTTCTTTCGTAATTTATCATTTGTTGTACATTACCTGCTCAGTGACTGAGAAACAAAGTTCTTCCTTAGGATAAAAGAGTCAAAGGAAACTTGAAAAGCCTTTTTCCCTGCTGACCTCAGGCACATCTTTATTGATATCAAATTGCTCATATTTTTTTGCCTTGCCATATTCATTTTTATACCTGCTGGGTTAGATCTTCAAATGATGTAAACTGGCATCGACCTAATGGCTTCAATGAAACTATCAGAGCTGAGAGTCTGGCATTAATTATTGTGGATTTTCTGTTATCCAGAGAGACAATGTAAAAGCAGTTTCTCTCCTAGCTTTGAAACAGAACTATCTGTAAGGTAACTATAGAGATATGTCTTAGAGTGAGCTGTTATTAGGGAAACACTAATCTTCAAGATTTTACATTCATCTTCAAATTACCTAATTATTTTTATGCCATAATCTGTGTCAAGACAATAATAAAAGTGCAGTTTCTCACAAATTATGAAACATTTAATTTTCTTAAGAACACAGAATTTGCCTGGATAGCTCAAAGAAATGGTGCCATTTCAATTTTAGTGATGTTTCACACAGAGTGACCTGGCTTACGTCACTTTGGCTGCTACTAAGGAAACAACAAAGCTTATATATAATTTTAGTTTTCAAACCCTGTATTTGCCCTGGGTGTTTTTGGCTGACATAACCAGACAGAGTACCAGGTCTCCAAGTTTTCCTCCCTTGTCAAGTACATGGTTTAATCAGTCTTCTCTATGTTTTCTTCTAAGATTAATCAGTCAAAAGGGCTTTTTATAGAAGTCCCTACATAAAACAGTGTTTTATTTTTATAGTCCTAGGGGTCATCTTCTGGTCTGGGGGCATCCACTGGGCAGAGATCAAACCCCAAGATCTCTAGCAGATCAATGAGAAGCTTTGTTGGAAGCACACACTGTACATGTCATGCAGCTTCTGTACTTCTAACGAGTATTTTCCATGTTAAACAAAAGTATTATAAACTATGTATTTATAACTCTGTTTATAGCAAACAGAACCTCCACACAACCATGAGTCTGGGCCAGTGAACTTTGCAGCCTCTAATATTAGCTTTTAAGGACGAAGACAAACCTCCAAGATTTCTCTGATTAGATTCCTGAAATGCCTCTTAATTTTCTCTGATCATCAGATCACTAAGCTATGAATTTCCATGAATACAGTTGAGTTTCTTGATGCCAATACCCATACTGGAAGAGTGTTTTCCACCAATAGATGAAAGCATCCTGATTTACCATATGTATACATGTATTTGTGGCTGGTTATATTATTTTTACTTGTATTATTTTTATTCAGAAATGTACGTCTAACTTTGGTGCCCTCCCTCTTCATACTTACACAGAGAGTGATCGTGGACTTTGAATCAATTTCAACAGCAGTTAAATGCCTATGTGGATCTGAGCCTTCATGTTCCTGCAGTCACATTTTTCCTCTGTAAAAGAAGAATAAACAGTCCTTCTTTTCCTCTCCTTTATATGTTTATGTCCAGACTGCAAATTCTTTAAGGCAAGAATTCTGTTAATAAATGTTGGTTTAGTGCCCACTACAATGGGTATCTGCTCACAGTGGGGTACTACTATGCTGCAAAGAAAAAATAGTAAATATTACTGACAGTAAAAATCCAGCTCATCGACTAAAGGTGCATGAAAAGAATTTCGTCCTGTAGGACATCAAAGTTCTTAAAAATTCATATGTCAAGTATTGCCATCTGAACTAAATTAGTTTTGTAGAACTAAGATTTCATGGCAAATAAAAATAGTATATCATCTTAATAAAAGCATCATGTGCAAAGGGAAAATAAAAGCAAGAAAGATATAATTTTATAGTACTTGCACAGTTCTTCTTACTCTGAACTGAAATTCAAAACTACCAAAAGAAGCAGCCATCAACAGCCACATAATCAATCTGCTGCAAAGCTGGTGCTGGTCTTCAACTTATTTGATACAAAGGACAGTGAAAACAATAGGAAAGTTTGCAGGAGAGTAGTAAATAACTCTAATGCTTTGAATTGCGAAGGGTAAGCAGCCTACCAAAAGAATTTATCAAAGTCAGACTGGGGGAAAGAAACATCACCAAGCAGAGCAGTGCAAGCCAGATGCTTGATCAAATGGGGTCAAAAATGCAACCCTAATTTTCATAACATCCCTATAAAAATTCACAGGAAACTGCTTTCTGAACCTGTTATGGAAGAGATTTTTTTTTTGCAAGTTAGAGGGGAGCTGCAGATTCTGTGGAATAAGGTCAGAATTACAGAGGAAGGAAAAATAACCTATTCATGAAATAAAACCAAGAACATGAAAATCAATACCAAACAATTGCTAAAAGCAGCTGACGGTTACGTCTAGACTTGTGAGATCAGATTTACATCTTTCAATTTTTACTTGTATTGGAGGTTCAGATCAGAGTCAGATCTTTAACCCTTTCAGTGAAGAAGACAGAATTACTGCATGCAGGGGAACCAACATACTTGACTTCTGTGAACTCCTCAGACTTGCCCTTAAATCTAAATAAAATAAAACAAAACAAAATAAAAGGCTTTTCTAATATTTGCAGGTCCTTTCAACCCATGTCACTGCCGCTTTATTAGTGCACACCATCTGCTCAGCAAACCAAAATCATAGAATTGAAAATGAACACTGTAGAGATTAAAACTAGGGTTTGGTGTCACTGTTTGAAGCTGCTCAGAAGCATAAAAAATGTTCAGTTTTACTGGTGATTTTAATTTTCTTTTAATTTGAAATCTCAAATTTCAATGAATGCTCTTATATAAAGTTCATATTTACTTTTTTACCTGTTACCCAGTGGGTTGGGGTGGGAGGGTGAGATTTTTCCCTCAACTTTAAAACTTAGAAATATTAGGCAAAAATGTTTTTTAAATGCTCTGAGGCTTTCCAGTTTGGATGTGGGGCTTTTTCCTACTTTAGACGACAAGGTTCAGTTCAAAATCCATTGTCCGCCTCTAAAAATTCTTATACCATTCATGATGTCCTTTTGCTTGCGTTATCCCTAGAATGTTGCAGTAAATGTTGGGGTTTTTTCTGCATATGCAATAATAGATGTCACTCTTCTAATTTTCTCACTGGGACTAGAGATCATTTGATTCAAAATAGAGAAACTGAACCTTATTCACAAAGGCTCACAGTCAGACTGGTCATGGCACACAGCACTCCATTTCCAGGCTGAGCACTATTGATAACCAATATTCTCACAGATCTGTGCACTCTGGTACATCATAACTGAGAGAGATAAGAGGGGGTAATAAATAAGGAGGTGAGGGGAGGGTGTGGGATCACACTCGGTACATAAATACTGTACTTCTGCCTCATCCTTCAGTAATGAGTTTCTTCAAGTTCTTTAATCTAAACACAGGTGTAAAAAGTAGGAGCAATACATGCAGTTACAACACTGTGCTGATTTGTATATATATGTGTGTGTGTATGCACACACACACACATATATATACACACACACCCAATCCTAAAGTCCATGGAATATAGTATATTGAATATTTATTTCTATGGAGTACAGACTTTAGAGAACAGTATTTTGTTGTCAAGAAAACATTAAGATGGATTCCAGCCACCTGCACAGGCCAAGATACCAAAAGCCTAAAAAAACAAAATTAAGAACGTCTTATTCAATATCTCTTAAACATAATGAATGATGAAGCGCATTAGAAATTAATGGAAACAGATTTTTAAAGTCCTCATGATGCCCTTTAGCTGCCATTCAAAAAGCTGTCTGACATTTTCACTTACCACTATCACTTCCCGTGCCAGCAGCACTAGGACAATGCCCAAAACAATGACAGGCATTTCATTTTCTGGCTTTGATATTGCAAAACAATGCAGCAAAGAGAAAGGAAAACTTAACAAATTGGTTGACAATTTTCTTTTTGACTCTTCCCTTTCATTTCTACGAAACCAATTTACCTCCTGCTGACTTGCAAAAGAAACACAGTGTAATTAATTTGCTTCAGTGGACAGTGAAGGAATACCAGAATGCAAACACGAGAACCATTGCTTTGGTGTATTTTGGCTGACAGCTTAAGTTGTAATTATTATCTGCCAACAGTTTGCACAAAAGTGTAATTTCTAATACAAATGAGCTATTGGAAGAGCAGACAATGAAGTTTTAAACAAGTGAAAACCAGCCACATCTGAACATACTGGCCACACTCCTTTTGTAAACAGAAAATGTAATGACTTGGTATGTTGATAGGACACATGGTATAAATGAACTGTGCATAAGAGTGACTACTCAATGCAATTTATTTCCATCAGTGATTAAAATAATCTTCTAAACGTAATTTTTCTCCTTCTATGGAGATTAAGGAACAATTTTTTTTCCCTATTTCAGAAGAAAAGTAATTCCTAAATAATACTGCAGCTGAAGCACAAGTTGCAACTTTCTTCTAAGCACTCAAAGCCACTATAGCTGCAGAACATGGTTATGCTTTGTGTTCCTGCAGCCTATGAATGAATCTATACTCAGGGTTGCCCTATACAAATGTTATCCATGTATCACATATATGCTAAATCTAACACTTCTGCAAGTCCCCAGGCCTCGTGTATAGGTGCTGCATAGACTGTCTGTGATCAGCTCACCGAGACTGGTGAGGTATGTCGGATTAATACACGTGCTTGAAGTTACTCCATGGCACATGCACATAAAGGCTGGAGTACCAGAAGCACTTCTGACAGCAGAATTGACTTGAGTTGTTTCTATTCCCCACACCTCCCCATCTCTAGTTTGATCCATACAGAAACAATTCAGTGCCCTGTGTTCTGCCATAACAACTGTCTGTGATGCAGCTACTTCAGCTAAACATAAGCCACAGCCTTCTGGGGTCCGTATGCTAAGTCCAGCTTGAAAAACTTACACATATGCTGTGCAACACCTGTGCAGCCAGCTCCTCACCTTGAAAGCATGATGTCAGACCTACTGTATGGGGTATTAATTGTTGAGCACATGAGGAAGAGAATGAATCTGTGCATGCAGGGAAAAAAATATACAGAGCTAGTGGAGCAGGTTAGATGCTTCCTGAAAGATTTGACTTACTGAGTGAGTGCAGCCTGAATTGAAAGCACATGTGTGGTAGGGCAGGTCTGTCCAAAACTTCCGGCAAGTGTCAGATCTATTGCAGGCAGACAGCAACTGTGTAGTGCATGCACACTTACTCAAGCATTTCCACTACAGTGCCGCATGGAATGCAGTCACTGATGCTCTGGTTGGCCTGCTGTGTTACCAGAAATCCTGGATAAATGTTTGAATAAGTAAAAATCTTTGAAGCTAAAGTTTTTATCCAGAAAGAGGAAAACCTGGAGGTGTGGTAGCCCATGTTTCTTCTTCACTAAGCTCCAGTGTGAAGAAGTGTTTCCTAACTGAAATTCTTGAAACCACTGTAATGACTATAATGTTAAAACATGTCAGTTGTATCTAGTCTGACACATGACCCAAGTACAAGCTAAACCTTCCCATGCTGGACTGCGAGATACTGTAAATGTTTGCAACAGGGACAAAGTTTCTTGCAGCTGCAGGATGCTTCTCCTTTGCTACAGCAGCACTGTAGCGTGAAGGAAGCAATCTCACTCCTCCTCCACTCACTACAGAAGAGATTCAGCTTGCCATAAAATTACACGCTTGATTCAGAATAATATGATTTACTTTCTCTTTTTTTTACAGAAAAGACAGCTTATTGTTTAATGAACATGGCTTACCAGGTAAAAGAGTCCACAGAGGTTATGACTTAAACCTAAAAGCTGGTACAAGTTAATTATTCTTGATGCTGAAACAGCTTGAAAAGAGATTTCCTTTGACAATCACCCCCAAATCTAAAAACTCAGCTGCAGCGACCACTAGTTTACAGTCCATCCTGCACTCTGCACTTTTGCCTCTGAAGCAACTAGAAATGCAACTTTGTATTGTATTGTATTGTATATACAAAGGAAATAGATGAGAAACTCACTGTTTGTGCCAAATTTGTTTTGCCTGATTTGCTATTTTGGTGCTAAAATGCAACTGAAATGATGGTGTCTGCAGATAAAATTAGAAACTTGATACTACACTTGCTAAGTAATGTGCTATACCCACACATTCAACATACCCACTTAAAATTTTGGCGGTGCTTACTGTCACATCTAGGGAGGTGGGCTCATATTTCAAGCAGTGGTTGAGCTTAAGAAAGACCTAAGCATACAGATAGAGCAGCAGTGTGGAATACCTGATAGCACACTGGGTTAGGGAGTGAGGAGACTTCATTTCTATTCTTGTTATATGACTGTGACCAAGTTGCTTCCTGTTTCTCTGACCCCTTCCACCCTCATCCATCATCTGTCTGCACAGCAAGCTTGCTTTCTTACGTGAAATACCTAATAAAATAGGGCCTGTGGGTGATCCTGTAACACAAATAATACCTGTAAAATGCTCCTCGCCTATGTTTATTTAGACATCCCCTCTACGTTTATGATTCAAGAGATGGCAACATACAACTGTCAAACTCACAGAAGACATTATCAAAATTCCCAGTGGCAAAATAAAGTCTTCCAAATACGTGAACCATGAATGCTGCCAGAGGCTTTTTTGTTTCCTTTGTAGTCTGCAAATCTTCTAGTACATATCAGATACAAATATATATTCAAACACCAATTAGTATCTTTTATTTTACTTATTAAAGCATGTGGAAAAGTTGGTCTCTGGCAACATGTCCCAGTACTAGATCTCTCTGCTGTTCTTTACCCATTTTTTAAACCCACAGTTTCATACATTATTCTTTTATCTCACATAGGTTTAGATTATTATGGAAATGGCCATCAGGAATTACTGGTACTTGAGAGTTTAATTTTCTTAATATGTAACTATTATCAACAATGGAAAAAGGAGCAGAAGTTATGTTCAAAGTGAATAAAGCGAATACAGTGAATAAAGACTGATCTAAAATTTGCTTCCTAAAAACGTGAACAATAAGACAAATGGCGAAAAGAGCATGAAAGAGAACTGGAGCTTTTTCACCATTATCTGAAGACCAAAATTACAATTTTTATTACACATGTACTTTACTATCAGCTGCCGCACAGTCTTTTTGGAGCTACATGCCAGCTCTGATCAAACCGTAGAACACCAGGGATAACAGCTGGCAAATGTAACACACACTCCCTGGTTAAAGTTCATGTCATCAGCAGAGTAAAATGCATAGTGCTAAACCCTAAAGTGTGTTTAGCATTCTGCTCTTAACCCTGGAAAGCATTAAGCACATGATTTTCTTTAACCCCCTGAAACACTGGGTAGTTCCACTGAAAACACTGAGACCACTTAAGTACTTAAAAATGCAGTGGGAGCTCAGGTGGGCTGCTGGATTGGGAGCAACACACTTTTCAGATCCAACCAGTAATTCATATCCTTGTGTTCAGCTGAATGTGTCTAGATCGCCCAGCTCTGTACAGCACTTGATGCAACAACCTGCAGGTAACTGCAGAAGTACTAGTTCTGTGATGGGTGAATGATGCTACAAGTAACATGAGTTGAATTCAGTTAGTACTAGTTCACTCAATCTTGGTTAATCCAGACTCACTGAGTAAAAGCTGCATAGTTCCGTGTGCTGCCCATAGTGTCTTGTGGTTTTTGTTTGATAAATACATTCTATCTCTACTAATCTTACACCTAAAATAAATAAAATTTAGAAATTGCAATTTATCCTAAAATTTTCCACTTAATGCTCCATTCAAGCAAATGTAATGATTGCAAAACTCATAACAAAATCTCTTTTTAAAAGTCTCTTTGAACATAAGACTGTTTTACATGTTTGCATTTAAGAAGTAGAAAATAAAGCTCAGCACAGCCATTTAATGGGAACAATCTTAAGGCTTGTCCACACAGGAAGTTAGGTTAAATTAGCTGAAAGGTGTGAATTTAAAGTGCATTAAGGCAAAGTGAACTACAGTCACTTTACTTCTGAATGAGAACATTCACACCAAGCTTTAATGCACTTTAACTAATACACTTTAAAATCATATCTTTAGTTAATTTGTCTTAACTTCCTGTGCAAACAACTCCTTTCTAGCACTTACCGAGAGCCACAATGTAGATTGATGTGGGTATATTTATAAATATGCCTATTAACCTTAAGACTTTGAGTCAATAAAATTTGGGATGTTAAGTAAAAATAAGAAATATGTCCTTGCATGAACTTCCTATGTGCAACGAGAGTGCAAAGAGTCCTAGTGTTCCTAGTGCAAACATGTCATTAATTTAGCCCAAATTCTGTATGGAAGTATATTAACTACTCAGAGCCAGATACAAAATAGCCACTTGTGTATTGTCACTGGCTGTATTAGGAACTTATTCCTAAACAAATGAAACGTAAATAGAAAACTACATTTTATTTAGATAGAGCATGTGTATTGAGATTCACCAAGATGAGTGAATAAAGGACTTACATTTGAGTTCACTTTAGAAAAAAAGAGAGGAACAAAGGCTCTAGAATTCTTTCATTTCTGAGGAAGGTCTCAAAGTCATGATTATAAAGGACACCTCAAATTATCCAGAGAAAGCAAAACAAGACTTTGCCTCAGATAACCTACAAAATCAATACCAACAGCGTTTTTCCTGCCACTGCTCAAGTTAATAAAACCTTTTCAGCAGCAGCTCTTAAAGAAAGAGAACAGTGATTTACTTGACACCCCATGCATATGACAGAGTGACTTAGTGCTCTGACAAACCAAAGAACAATGGTCTGGCAGAACCACCGGTGTTCAGGCTGTTGTTGTGCTCTAAAGACTAACACACCGGGCTCAGCTACCAGGAGTCTGGCTTGGGGGAAAAAAGATGCCCTTTGCCAGAGCAGGGAAAAAAATCTGTTTTTCCAACTGAGCTGGCAGACTGATGTTGTGTATCCTCAGCATACAGGCAGCCCTGGATGCAGCCCCACATGTTCTCAAGGTTACATAGAAGCCTCCGAAGTAGCCTCTAGGTCTTTCATGTCACTTTGACATAGCACACATCTAGTTCAAAAGGGAAAATGCAATAGTGCTGAGACTTTTTTTCCTGGTGCCTTAGAGAATGGCATAGTGGATCATGGAAAAGATTCTCTATAAAAAAAGGACTGCTAAAATAACAGCACTGATGTTTGTTGAAGCATAAACTTGTCATGAAACAAATACGCTGTTCAGCATACACCACCTTTTTCAGTTAATCAATGCACAAAAAAGCTTGCCCTGATTCAAGCACTAGATATTCTGATTGACTAGGTCACAACAGAATAGAGATAAAAAGATGTCTAGCAGGTGCTATATAAATAAATGTTTGCATCAGCCTTCATAAATATTTTGAAATGCTGAGCATTCCCCAGAAAGTTATTTTAGTTAACAGAACTCCAGCAGTTAAAAGCTTCCTTTAGTGCATTGATAGCTTTGCTCTTACAGTTTTACGCAGTAACACAAACCAAGAGTATTGTATTAACACTGTGGCAAAGCTCTAGCCGCTTACAGTTCATCAGAACAGAAGAGACTGTCCTTGCTCTGGAGTCCTGGCACTATGTACTGCACATTATAGAACACACTCAGTGATGAGAATATCCAGGTCCGTTTAGCAGCTTTTTCTGGGTGCAGACTGCTGCTCAGACAGCACATGGCCTTATGCTTTGAACCTCAGAGCCACAGTGCTCTTTTAGTTCCTCATGTTTTCTGATTTCACCCAACTGGGCAGCCCATGCTCTGTTTTGGAGCACTCAGTACTAATACAGCCTTTGGACAAGTTTCCCATAGTTCAGTATTCCGCATTTTGAGCTGTCTGAGCATTTAAATCATGGTTCATTTTCATGATGAAAACCAGTCACAAACTTAAAGTCTCATACATAAACCAGAAAGGCTAACCATTAGGTTAAGAGTCACAGGCAAAGGCAGTAAGAATGTGTGTGGCAAAACTGAGCTACTTGTCCTGTAGCCCGTGTTTGTGTGGTATCTTATTCCTCCCACCTCTCACTCGGTACCTTCCCTTAATTTCCAACATGTTTTCTTTGAAGCTCTTAATTCCATTATGTGTCATAGAAAAATTGCAGGAGAAGAAGCAGTTGTTGCTTTTGCCAGTATTTTCTGTTTGTGCAACAACTCTACATAGCCTAAACTTTGGGGATCCCTTAATCTTTCTTGTGATTTCCCTCAATTCAGGGTGTATAGTTTAAGAATTCCAGCTGATCTGAAGTTTGGTTGGTTTATACTCTCAGCCGTGTAGAACCATGCTCATTGCAAGAGCATCTAAACGTGCTTTTCACTAGTGTGATAAGCAAGAAATAGATCCCATCTCTGATGCTGTTTGCTATGTCCCTTTCTTTGTAGCCTATGAGGTGGGGAAGTTAGCATTTCACTTTGTAATTATTCGTCCCTCCCTGAAGTTGACACCAGAACAGTTCTACAAGAACTGAGAAGTGGAAGCTCCTGACCCTGCTTGGAGTAGGCTTGAATCAGTGGAAGAAGAACAGTTCTCTCTTTTGCTCAGTGATGTAATCTTGATCATCCCAGATATCACATCCTAGAAACACAGAAAAATCTGAAACCAGCAAAACCATGATGAGAAAACACACCTGAGACAGGCAGATGGGTCTAATTCAAACCATCAAGCAACGAGCTAAAACTTTAACTTCAGTGATTATGCCCAAGACGTATAAATGGTTTTAAATTATAAGTCTAGCTGAAGTATTTTTCTAATAATAAGCCATTAATTCTGGCAGTTTCAGACTGTCTGAATCTAGGTGTATAAACTGTAGCTGCATCAATCAGTGCTGTGTGTCTGGCTATTTCAGGCATTCCTTGTTAGTGTAAAGAAAGAACAGTTTGTCCACCAAGCACAACAGCAGCTGAGATTCCCGTTGATTGATAACTAAATGTGCCGTAGTGAAAATATATTCGGATAGAGCTGAAGAAGGAGGCACAGCAAAGACGTAATGGGGGCGGAGGAAGGAGAGATGGAATTGGCCACAACAGGAAATTCCTTCTCATGAGTCTTCCAACTAGCTGACAAGATGGATTTCATTCCTGCAGGTAACAGTGCCTTTATATTTAATCTTCTACAACATCTGTAACCATGCAAATCCTTCACTACTCTATATGCAAAGTCAATTACTGTAAAATTGTTCTTGCTATCCAAGGTATTTCTCAACTATACGTTAGTGCTGTTTCACATACAAAATCCACTGATGTCAACAAAATTGGAGTGTAAAGAAAGCATATATATAAAAAGAAGTTGTTTTGCCAATTGAAGAATCATTTATTGATCACAATTGGGAAGCAGGAAATTTCTGAAGTCTAAAGTGATTTATCAAGAGACTTGTAGTATTTATTTCCAGAGAACCAATGATTTTGCTGTTTAAAGTTGGCAGAAGTTTCACAGATGTCACAGTGTTTAAGTTGAAGAACCTCATTTTGAAAGCCTTACAATTGTAGCTAGGAAAGGAAAATTTGCTGCTGTAAATGCCAATATTGGTATTAACACAGTGACAAGTAAAATTCAACTAATTTTCCAGTTTGGTGAAAATTCCAGGTTTTGGGTTCTTAGCCAAATGTCTGTCTGACCTTGTGAGCTTTGACAGCCTGAAAAACAAGCTAGAAGTTTCAGAGCAACAGCTTTCTACCATTTGCAAACAGTGAAAATCTAGGTTATAAAACTTCAACAAAATTTGGTCCAGATCCTGATTTCATAGATCAAGTAAGTGAGCATCACACCGCATAGAATTTCTATTACATTAGTCTCTTTTATAAAGTCTTTTCCCCTCCTATGCAGTAACATATTTAAGTATGCTCTTCAGTTTAAAGAGATGTAGTCTTTCTTTTCAATGACATAAAAATTTAAAGAGCAACAAATACTTATCTGAGAGGCAGAAAATCCTGCAATCAAAATGCTGTACTGCTAGCTCTGTTGTAAGGCTTAGTGAGGAAGAGACTGTCACACCTACATTTTAGGTATATGGATCAGTAGTAAATGCTTCTTTTATTGTCAAAGCACGGAGGGAAGCATCTCAGAGTAGCTGAGAGTAGTTAAATTTGGATGTCACCTACCTCCCATGAGGCGAGTTTGGGACCCCATTTTGCTGCCTAAGTGCAGCAAATACCTTCTGCAGTGGAACTCCATTACTGCCCAAAGGACTGAGCCAGGTATAGCTGGAACACTCTTTTCATCCTTAAATACACTTTATGAGACACAGGTTTCAGATGCAGTTAAAAAGATATTCAGAAGCCCGAGTCCTTCTTCATGTGTGGAAATTCACACAGCCAATTCAGCACAATTAATTAATCTGCTTATTGGTAGGCGTGGGCTCAAATATCTTGGTCAGCTGATATCTGAAAGGGGAAGAGCTTCAAATACAGCATCAGGGATGTGATTTTCAAATGCTTTTGTATTAATAGCCAGATTCAAAGCTCAACTTTTCAAGGGAGAAAACTGGGAAAATAATTACATTAAATTAGTTTTTGCCCTCAAAGAGAGAAGGCCGGTAGGAACACTCCCCAATCAAGACAGCTTATTTACAGATGCCGGTCAAGTTTTTGTTCTTATTCCTGTTCATGATTTAGTGTTTTTCTCATCTTTTTTCTTTGATGTTCTCTGGCATTATCTTCTCTAATCAGTTGTGAAAAGCACAAAATAAAATCATGTGGGAGAAGTTTATGCTCTTGAGAAATCAGCCTCCTGGAGTGGCTTCTAAATTAAGAAAATACATATTTTGTTTCATATTCTTGTTGGTAATTTCCATGTAAACTCAAAAGATACCAATCCCCATCCCATCCAGCCACATCATTCTTGGAAAAAGAACCACAACATTCATTTATACAAAAGAACTTGGCTGGAACAAACTAAAAATGAAAATCAAACTTATTTTTAATTCTTTATGAGTCTGTTGCATGACCTAATGAAGGGGGCACTACCACATTCCTGGTGAACAGAGTTAACTCCAGGTTAGCTTCTCCTCCTCAACAAGAAGTGCTGCAAAGGGATTAACAGGTGATGGAGCTGGCATGATTATAGGGAAGCTCAGGTTGACACACTATGTAGAAGGTGTTATTTGTAATAATAGTGTGGTAGCATTTATGAGTCATGGGTTAATGTCGCCTGGTGATACTGAACCCATCTATGAACTGCCTCTTTCCCTGCTCCAGTTAAACACATCGCTATGAAACTTATTTAGATAATAAGATAACCAACAGATGTTGGTTGATCTGTCTTGCCTAACTGAGGAAGAGGGGTAGAAAGATCCCTTTGTTTTTCCTTCACTCAGATGACTGGTAACAAGTCTTGTCTATTTTGTTATTTCCCTTTTTTCCTCCTATCTTTATGTTTCCAATTTTCAATGAAAAGAATTGCTTTTTCTTCTGCTGGACAATTTTATTCTTGCAGTATTAACTTTGTCTTGTGCAGAAGCAGGCACAGGCAAATAAAATCTCGTTTGCTCCTATTCCCTGGAGGTGATGAATCCAGATAAACCTGTGCAGTGTGCACAGGCAAACGCTGTGAGGTCTGTGAGGAAAACACATTTGTGATACAAAGTTTTTCCTGCCAGCCTACAAGGATCCCTGAAGACTGATGTTACTGGGTGCTCAAAGCTGTGGAGAAGCATCTCACTTTGCAAAAATATACCACTAATCCCACTGCCAAAAGTCAGAGAAGGAAATGACCAATATATTTCTCTGTGTTCAAAGGGCAATATTTTTCAAAGGAGCCTGTGAGGTTTAGTTGTTGAGGTTCCCACTAAAGATTTTGGATTGTTTGACCATTACATTTCAAAATCGGAAGCAAAATAAAATTTCAAAAGGAAACGTAACACTGCTTATGAAAAGATCAGATTGTAAGAGTTAAAATGAAGACGTGCTCAGGTGCCTGGCTTACATGAGCCATTTGTTGTCTTTGGATATCTAGTTACAATGAATGCATTTAACCAAGGCATGAAAGATATCTGTGGGGCCTTTAGGTCCCACTACTGTATCAACACTTTGCTGAGGGACAAATGTCTCAGTGCACTAAGACAGAATTAGATAAATAATCCCACGTTTCCCATATACAGGGATTGCATTTCATTTTCATAGTAGTCCACAATTATTTTTACCACTTCTTCCTTATCAGGTCTGACCAAACATGCCACATAAAAGCTCTAGGAAGCAGACTAGGAGAAACTAGGCAAAAATCGTATCTCATTTTTAAACCTCCTGTACAGATCAGTCAGATGCAAACTGGGGTGGTCTGTCTGCCACCAGTGACTGTCTTACAGAACATGAAAACAAACCCACAAAGTTGCTGACAGTCTATTATTATACTTCTATCCATACAAGTTTGGTCATGGCTTCTCCGAGGATGCATAGCTGTCCTCGTTTGAACTTGGAGATCTCAGTATCCCCTTTTATGGACTGTGTTTTCCTTTATATTCAGCTAAATGGAACCTTGGGGTTTTTTTCCAGCCCTGCAGCCTGGATTGCAAGCTGGGGTTTGCTCTGCTTCTGCCTCTTTGGTTATTTCCTTTTCATTTTCCTTTGCATTTATCTACCCAGGAAATTAATGCAAATTACACTGGGACATAAATTTACAGCATACCAATTATTTTGAAGTAATTCCTGTGTTAATCCACTCACCATACCCCAAATCCTTACAAAATGAAATAAACTGTCCTGTACTTACTGAGTGGTCAAAGTGACCACACAGAGTTGCTGCATATGCTAGTACACATGATCTGATGCCTCAGCTTCCTTTGCAGCAATTTTTCTATTAGTTATTAACTATTCCAGTTGACATTTCAAAAGTACATTCAGACAGGTATATTATGTGTCTGTGGTGCCTGGTTTTGCATGTTAATAATCCAGTTCTTCCTGTACAAATCTCAGAGTCCAACCTTTAAATCAAACAATGAAGTGGCTTCCAATAAGGACAGACTCCAAAGGCCACTGTTCTAAAATACTCTTTGTTCAGAAGAACAAGCTCTTATTTCATTAAATGTCTGCTGGACTCTCGACACTCAGAGTTCTCTCATACATAGGGAACATTGTCACACACGTGGTGGAAGGAATTATTAGTTGCTACAGTAAGACACTGTAAGTAAGAACTTTCAAAAGCTATCCATTCCTGTTTCAGATTTAACCAAAGAATAGGAAATCATTAATGATGGATTTCACTTGTAGGCTCATGTATAAACTATTCATGTTTTATTATGCAAAGGAAATAATTTATCTGATTTACTCTACACTTCTAACCCTGAGTCTATTTTTCTTATTGTCTGCAAGAATTTCTCTAGTCACACCAGACAAGTGCAGCAGCAGATCTTTGCACAAACCCAAGGTGTTTCTTTCTCCAGCCTCCCACACTTACCAACCGTGGTGCACGTTTTGTGTTGTAGCACTCAACTATTGACAACTGACAACACAAATTTAGTAACACTAAAAACTTTTTACTGCTGCAAACTGAGAACTATGAACAGAAACCAGAACTTCCAGAAAGGAGAAAAATTCTGGATCTTAGGAAAATTACTCTTACCCTTGCAATATGGAAGTATGAATCATACAGTCATAGAATCAACTAGGTTGGGAATGACTTTTAAGATCATCAAGGAAATAAGAGAGAACGAGCTGACGGCAAAGATCTGTGGAAATCCCTTGTGTAACAGATTTTGGATTGGGAATTAGAGAATAATTAATTATTCCTGAAACAATTCAGTACTACATAAAACATGGCATGCATTTCTGTTATGGTTGTTGCATACTGGTATTACATTTCAGTTCTGGGAAGGAATAGAGGTTAATAACTCCCATTGAAAAGAATATTGTTTGCAAGCCTAAGGACTCCAACCAGTTATTGTGTACCCAGTACAGCAGCCAGCATGACACATTTCTACCATAATCTGCAGCTGGTCAGCTCTAAACCATCTAATTAAAGCAATTATTCTTGACTTTAATTGTTTACTTTTATTACTATAGTATCAAGAGGCCCCTGCTCAAACTGGGGTTATATCCTCTACGAACACTTAGCAAGGGAGAATACTTCCCCTTTCAAGCTTTCAGGATAAATAAGTAAGACACAGAGAAAACAGCAAGGTGAGAAGATGATAGTTACGTGTAGGTTTAGTTACATGGTAGTGGAGATACAATTAGCAGCTGGCCAATGTTAGCCCCATTCCGGTGTCTGACCACTTGAATGTCTTGGGTTTCATATATAATTTCAATCTGTTCTTTAAGATAAAAAATAAAGAATGGTAAAATGAAGAATGAGCTGTTACTTCAGTTACAGTACTGGGAACTTCAAATTTCAGGATTTTGATCCAAAAGACCCTGTGGTTTTTAGCAGGACAGAAAAAGATCTTATCACATTCATATATGCGGTATCAATTTAAATGAGCTGATTAATTTTTCAAACATCCTTTGGAAGTTAAACTCAAAGCTTATTGAAATCAGGTAAAGACTCCCATTAAGTTCAGAGGCTTTTGGTTTATGTTCCCTTTCTGTCCCAACAAAACCCCTTTATAATATTAATTTGAAATCCCCAGATAAATGTAAAAACCCTATTTAAGGAATATAGTGGCCTAATGAACATGGAATAAACAATCTAGCCACTTGTTGTGAAGTCTCTCACTGCTGAAACCTGGTCCTGTAAGGCAAACTTTGTGAGCAGGATGAAAGTCCCAATAAAGTTGGCTGTGCACTTTGAAAGAACTATGGTACATTACGTATTTTATGGCAAACATGCATAAATCAATCAGTGTCCTGAATGCAGTAGTCTTTCCTAAGTCATTGATTTAAAGCAAGAAAGCCCAATCGGCACACTTATGTGTATAAATAGCTGATTTTGATGAGGTAAGACCTATGTGTAGGTGTTTCCAAGAGTATGGTCTGAGACATACAATTTACAGATAGTTTGCTGGGTTTACAACTAAATACACTTTGTGTCAACAACTTAAATCTGACTTCTAAAACATCACCTTTTTCAATAGCAATATTAAGCTCAGAAAAAGTTTTCAAAGGAAAAAAATTACACCCCACAATGACTACACTTATTCTCCACATAGAGTTTCTCAGTATCACACTGAAGTGATACATTACTATCACCTTCTTCTCTCTACAGACTGCTGCAGGCGAGTTAAGTCTTTAAATCGACAAAAATAACAGAAGTAACAAAATAGCAGAGGCAAAAAATTTATTAATATCTATAAATAATGTTTAGCTGCAAGATACGAAGTCGCATAAAGCTACATACATTTATCTCTCAGCCACCTCTACCTGCAGAGGTTCACTATACTCTGTGACCAAGTAGCCATGTAGACTAGGAGGAAATGGGCTGAGACATCTATGTTTTTCTCATTACCATCCTCCTATAGCATCTCTTCCCTCTCAGTCCTAATTCATTGTTTCTTGAATGATGAATCTAAATATGATCCTATTTGGCGCTATAATCAGACTGTGAGGACAGACAACGCTAAGTGTAAATAATACCCCTTTCATAGCTTTACAGTTTGCATACTGTGGGTTTAAAGAAATAGCCATATAAACACAACAGCAGATATCAGCTGGAGAAATGTCTTTGCCCTTCTGCTTTGTTCCCTTGAATAGAAAATAGCAAAGAATTGCTATTGTTCAATAGCGACAATAGCGAGGTAGGATGGAAGCCGTCTGGAGCAGTGGATATCACCAAACTGCAGACAAGCAGTGACAAAAGGAAAGAAATTTCAACTTCTCAAACCCGTCTTTCTCTCCACTCTCTTTTTCTCTTACATTGCTCAGAATCTGGTATTCTCTCCAAAACTTCAACTTTGTGTACTTTTAAGCAGTTTTAAAAATGCCTCAAACCTCATGCCTGTAGCATGACATGATATAATAATACACGCTGCACTGTAGGGCAACAAATGTTACAACTCTCAGCCTCTTATCATTATTGAAATGAAATTGAGTTATTTTTTAATGTACTGCTGCAAGGAACTATTCTTTAGCTAATAAAACTGTAGTAGTTCAACTGAATTTGGTAATGCTGACACATGTCAGAGCAGAGGCTCTGTCCTTTACCCCTGTGAACATTTGGGCTGCACACTTTCTGTCCTAAACACTCAAAATAGATGCAGATAATGAGACACAAAATGTACTTTACGTAAGAATATCCTGGAAAGCAGTGAACGTAGAGCTGTTAATCCCAAATTGACCACAATGGTCAAGTTCAGACAGCATCTGCCTCAGCTTTGTAATTTTGTATTAAAAACTGGAAGACCTGTTTTAAACAAACAACACAGACAGTGACTGCTCAGTGATGTCAGAAGTTCTTTGTACTCAGCACTGCAGTAAAAAGCAATCAAAAAATCAGGTTATGCAGAAGGAATTATACAATGGAAGACACTTCTAAAATAATCAACAGTAACTAATTAGATGTGAGATATTTTATAATGTATCAGCCCATTTACTGTTAGGGCGGTGAGGCACTGGAATGGGTTGCCCAGGGAAGCTGTGAATGCTCCATCCCTGACGGTGTTCAAGGCCAGGTTGGATGAGGCCTTGGGTGCCATGGTTTAGTGTGGGGTGTCCCTGCCCATGGCAGGGGGGTTGGAATTGGATGATCTTAAGGTCCTTTCCAACCCTACCTCTTTTATGATTCTATGATTCATTTGGTTTTTAAAAGCCCCTAAAAACTGTCATCTGGTTTAAACCCCAACTCAAACGAAGTAAAATGTTATGTTGATTATTTTTAAAGAATAACTTTTGGGCTGTATATTTCATTACAATCGAATGATTACTTTCACTTGTGAGCCAAAAAGTATCATCACACAGACAGAATCCAGTAAAAATGGCCAGTTCTTTTCCATATCCTTTTGCAATGACCACAGATCAAAATTTCCATATGTAAAATGCCCAGTGATATATACACTTTTCAAGACATACAAATGGCTAAATGGCAATTCTAACTCAACATTAACTTCTGAACAGATCTGGTACACTTCATTCTAAAAATTTTTGAAATACATTCATAATTTTAAATATTATTACAGAAACTTCCCAACCACTATAATCATACATTCAGTGAAATATTTCAACCATTTTCCTTTTCAGATGTGCACTAACTGCATACATCAGTTTCTACAATGGATTATTTTAGTCATTCAGATCTTGGACCTGAAACTCCTATCTATTTTAAGTGACATTCTGACTGATCTTTAACTTAGTTTGGCCACAAAAAAACCATTGTGTTCCAGTCTGAATATCTTACTCTCGTTTTCCAGAAGAATTTGTTACTTCCCTGGTGATGCATGATAGCTGTTGTATAATCTTGCACTGCCCCCAAAAGAGACTATAGAACCCAGCCTATACAAGCAGAGATTTATGAAGTGGCAAATATTTGCTTGAGACAATTGCTGACCTCAAAGGAACATCTTCAGGAGACCAGGCATGCTGAGCGTTGCCATATGATTCACGCAAGGATTAGCTCTGAACAAAAGCTGCAGCAACTTTGTATTTAGAAGAAACTTGGATTCAGGTACATCTTCTCAGCTTGACTCCATGTGAAATTTAAATCCAAAGATCATTAATTTCAGCATTGTCAGGATGCAAAAGGAAAAGGAGACTTTAGCCTTAAAAGATTTTGGAAAGGGTGTGTTAGGATCCCTCTGGAGATTTCTATCTTTCTCAGCTCACCGACTGCCTTAAGGCAGGAAACTAACCCTGAACTCAGAGCTGTTGTATAGGCATTTCTGGTATGTTTCTGGGGAAAGCAAGTTTAGGCATCAACTTTAAGTTCATACTGAACTTTCAGATTTCCTACAAAATACATTCCAAACTCTCAAAGGTTGCTTCTACAGAAAAACCTAATCTGATCCATACAGGATGATCCTTATACAGGCTTGAAGATGACACAAGGACAAGCTACAAGTTCAGCAAAGGACTTTTTTCTTTATTTTTACCTTTTTTAGTTCAAAGAGAAATATTTCTAGAGAAAGACAAATGACATGATAAACCACGGTTATTGCTTATTTTGAAGAACATGTCATTTAGTGTTTCTTACAACTGTGCCAAGCAATAGACTAGAGTCTGAAGGATGATCCCATGAATACATTTATTACAATTCAGAATAGCTTCTGTATACCAGACTCTACAAACACACATTTATGTGCTTTTTCATAATGGTGCTGAAAGAGTAGAGAGAGATTCTTAGAATCACAGAATGGTTTGAGTTAAAAAGAACCTTAAAGCTCATCCAGTTCTAACCCCCTGCCACAGGCAGGGATGCCTTCCACTAGACCAGGGAAAAAAAAGAAACTATTTGGTTTCTATTCACTGAGTAGAAAAATAAGAGAAAGGAAGTATGGAAAGGCAACATCTATAAACAAAACCAGAAGTAAAATCAGGTTGTCATAAGGGGAGAAAACAGCTTACAAATCCCATGACTAAAGAGTTAATAGAAGCAAGTGATTAAAAATGAGGAAATAAGGAAGTAATACCAGTTCTCCCTAGGACTGCCTGTTAAAACTATTGATTACATTCAACTAGAGAGAAGAAACATTGATCTACATCTTCTCATATGTATGATGTTTGTGTATTTGAAATAAGCTTTGAAAAAAGGCTTGCTTATCCAAACTCCTTGCTGAACTCTTTCACATGTCCCACCTACTCTTCTACTTCAGAAGATGTATTTAGAATATTTAGATGTATTTAGATATTTAGAAGCAGCACTGCTCATTGCCATTAAGTTTTTAAGTACATCGCATTGTTATTTTTACATCCTAATCTACAGGGAATACTTTTATTCAGTGAAATAAATCTTTGGGATGTAACACTTTCTAGTTGTTTATTCAGTACAGTTTATACCACATCAAGTACGCCTACACATCAAGTTAACATAATATGATCATACCAGATTTTGTCATAAATGAACTAGCAAGGACAGCACTAGCAATGAAGATGTGAAGGCACTAGGTTTAGTGCACCTTAGAAACTAGAGTACTCTCATGGATCTTGAGAGAGCTTGTCTTTTCGTCAACCTGGAACAAGCTAAACCCATTGCTGCAGTGCTTCTACAGCTGATGTTACCTATGTCAATAGGAGCATACATGCTACAGTAAGAATTGTATTTGGCTCAGTGATACAACGTGACTAAGTGCAATGTCAGGGCAACGAAAGGTTTGAGGCACTTTGTCTGATTTCAGGGTCTCCATCTATACAAGCAAAGAGCTGGGCCATTAGTCCCATGGACTAATTGGCATCTGACCTACATGAGTCTCTAGCTACATTACAATGTTTGCAATGTAGACATACCCGGAGTCAGGATTTAAATGACGCAAGGATAAAGACTCTATCTACTTTGCTGAACAGCAGTTTCAGATTGTATAAGGTCATTAATCCTGGCTTCTTAAATCCTTTAGGCTCTCTGAAAATGCCAGACCAGTTCCAGAACTGGAAACTGCTGCATAAGAGCCATTCACAGTTCCCAGGTTTTCTCACTTTTCCCACAAAAGATGTTGAAAAGACTTTAAAGAAGAGGATACCCTTCATGCAATAGTAATGTATTTTAGCACTGGATCAGATGAGTGATAACAGGTTGCTAGGGGCAGTGTCACACCAGACTATCACACCAGTCCTCTTTTCAGGGCTGCAAGAGAAAAAGCCATGAACCACGCATAAACTAATATATGGTTTGCTTTTTAGCCAGAGGTATCTTGGAGGAGTTTTACCTGCTGATCTTCTAATGAATAAACCAGACTGAAAAAAGAATTATTCCCATTATAAGCCTTGCCTTTGACTTGGTATTGAAAAATCATATAGTACATAAAAGCGGTAAGATGCAGAAATTCGACCTGTACGAGATTATCCTTCTTGCTAAAAGCATGAAACTTCTCCAGCTTTTTGGCTGCCAGCCACATAAATAAGCTTCTCATAATTCTTCCTAAAAGTCAATCATCATTCATTTCTTTAACCTTTAAGACTAACATCCACTTTTTCTTCCGTTTCAGCTTAGTCTGTTTATGTGTCCTATATGTAAAGCAGCAAGAGATTGAAATAGGTATTGGTATCAGTCTAATCTGCTCCTTCTACATTAGATCTTTGCTTCCTGTTCTTTGCTTCTGAAGATGATTAGAATTCTTGTTCTTTACTCAGTTTATGGATTAAGCAGTCTCTCAGTGTTACTTCCTTGTCTCCAGATTTCAGGGGAGGCTTCATTTCCTTTTGCAGTATGCTTCAAGTGCTTCATGAAAAGCACAGTGTCACTACTGCTAATAACAATTCAAACTTATTAAATCTGAAGTAACTCAGAGTGGCTGTCAGTGGTTTGTTCATACCAATTCTCTACCAGCAGGCCTGGCAAAAGGACTGATGGTTTTGTTCATCTGAATGAAAATAAACTCTGCCCAAAAAGAGATGGTCAGTGTCGAACAAGGGAAACCTCAGAACTAGACTCCAAATGGGGAAAGGGGAGTAATCAAGAAGATCAATCTGCAATTACTTAAAACCTTTGCTGAGCCCCCGCTATGCACAGGATTTCTTCAAATATTGCAAACTACACAAACTGAGCTGTAATTAGGAATTCAAACACTGCCTACTAAATATAAAATATTTTAATCCTGTACCTTAGCGACTACCACTGGTTCATGCAGTAGTATTGTTTGAAATAGGGCATAAAAGGAGGGAAATATAACTACAGAGAGGAAAGGGGTACAATTCGTTTCAATTACATTACAGTATTGCATTCATCTTTGTTCAGGCAGAGAACATTATTCAGAAAGGTGCAAACAGGGCAATTTTTCTCAATTTGAATTGGAGCCAAGAGACAAATTGTCAATTACCACTCAAAAGGGAGTATTCTGACTGTTTGAACTGGTGATCATGTAGGGAAAGCTCAGTGGTACTGGGTGCTGTACAAGCACATAGCAAGTGACATGCAGAAGGTTAGTGCTGCACAAAGAATAGGAAGAGTAATGACAGTACATTACTGATATGACTGTGGACAGCCACTGCATGACACTTCTGCAGCTGCTCTGTGCATGCAGTTACCAATGACTGCTTTTTCCTGCAGTAATCACATTTGAAATAAGAGCAACTAAGTCGCCTGTAATGGTAAATGCATTTCACTGCGACATAATGAGACGTGCCTCTAAGTGAGGAATAAAAGGAAGCCTGCATCCAAATGATCAGTATGCAGCACTCTTTGTCACGATATGAACTTGAGTGCCTGAATTTTAATTCAAATATGATGAAAAATTGTGACCCAAGGAACTTCGTACATTAAATTAGGAATAGCTTAGGGACAAATTCATCCCTTACGCAAGTCCCCCACAAAATAACTGACTTAAAATTGGATTAATCACCATGTCTCTTTTTAGGTAAACGACTACAAACTTATGGAGTTTATGCATTAAGCTTTTCCAACTGAGACTGGCAAGAGCTCTGGTAACACACAATACTTTAGGGACAGCAGAGCAAGTGTTTATTTCAAGACATACAAAGATTAAATTTCATTATTCTGTAGTATGCTGGGTTTCACTGAAACACAGCTGCTACTTTACCAATGCTACAGCTATTTTGAGGGAAATAAACTGCTCCATTTCTGTTATTTATGCATCAGCATACACAATTTTTTATGCATATACATATGTTTGTACAGACACTACATGCACACATCTCTTCCGTACCATGAAGAAAACCAACTAGATCTACCAAAAAGTTAATTGAGTTAAATCTTCAATAATCTCAGATTCTGCACACCTTATCATTAA
This sequence comes from Psittacula echo, assembly GCF_963264785.1. NCBI lineage: Eukaryota > Metazoa > Chordata > Aves > Psittaciformes > Psittacidae > Psittacula > Psittacula echo. The sequence continues at coordinate 2,464,056 of NC_137750.1, read as the reverse complement.
CTTCAAAAGCAAATACAATTTTGACAAGCAATATGGTATATTTCTACAGTATTTTACAGTCCTTTCAAGATCCTTATGGCATATCATCTCCATTTAGTGGATAAGGAAGGAAAGCAGAGAGGTGAGATGTTCAGAGATATAGAGGAAGTCAGCAACATACTAAGGACTAGAACACAGTTGTGCTAATGTTTCCAAACCCTGAAATTCTAAATGCAGACAAACAATCCTAGCAATAACTAAGGTAATCATCACATTAGTACCCCTGTTTCAAACATACATGCCTACTGGGAAGTGCTGGACACTTCTGGTTGCCAGCCAGTAAACTTTCCCCCTCCTCAGCATGAACTCTGATCCTGTGCCAGTTCACTTACCCATGCTTATCATTTTGCTGTCTGATGAGCGCAGAACAATTGCCTTTGGAGCACTGGTTAGCCAGAGCCGGAAGAACCGTTTGCCTCCAGCCCAGCTGTCGGAGTCTCCATGCAAGATGCTGTGCAAAATGTTGAGTTAAAAGAAAACACGAGTAGGGGGAAAAGAGAGCTCTCTGAGAACCTCCACATGGTTCCTGTTGCTAAGGGAACCACTCCCTTTGTCTGCATAGGTTAGGAATGGCTGCTTCGTTTGGAGTCTGTCTCTTAAGTACTGCAAACAGCACAACAATTTCAGGAAGAAAATAAGCCAACCCTCCAGAATATCTTATACCAAAGAAACACTGAACTGCCTCAGAATTCTTACATTAAATCCAGCTATTAGTAGTTGATTTGGATGACTCCAAGGAGACTGTAGAACTCATCTGTGCCATCTGATGGGACGATAGACCACTGCACACAGTTTAATTTAGTTATTGTAATCAGCTTTTGGGATCAAGGCAGCTGATTAGAGAAATCTTGATCTATCTTGATCAAGAAACCAGATCCAGTTTACTACATCAAGTGGAAAGAGAATAATAGCAATAAATATAAGCTTTCAACAGGTACTCATGTCTGACTATGGAAGAGAGATGCCTTTACTTCCAGAGGCTCCTGTAAAAATCCAAGCCTGAATTGTTAGCTCTGTGCTCTGTGGCTGCTCTCCCCTGCTGCCTCTTGTGCCCCAGGCCCAGCACTGCACTGGCTGTGTTCCTGAACCCCCAAATACTGGAGAATTCTACATTCCGCAGAGGCCAGTTGGTCTCAGTCCAATTCAGCATATGGAGTTAGGAATTGCTGCTTGTTATCTTTGTCCATCTCTGGGTTTAAGGAATATACCAGGATGTGTATTTTGGATATGGGTGGTTTCACTGTAAGTCTGAGGTCCTACAACATGAAGAGCTTATAGAAATTGTCATAGAGGTCAGTATGTTGGGAACAGAAACACCTTGAGTCTAGCCTCTTCATGCAAACTTTTTGTTTGCATTTTTGTTTTCCATTTGTTTGCATTAAGAACATCAGCCTCATTATGCACAACATGCATTGCACAACACAATCATATCCCACTGTCTCTTTCAGGTGACACCAAAAATGCCATCCCAAAATACAATGAGTGTATTTTTTCCTATGGAATTATCTGTTCCAATACCTTAAGATTATGGGGTAGAAATGGTCAAAGGCTTGGATCCAGATTCAAATTTTCAAGCATAGACTTATCTGAGTCCCTTAACAAATCCAGAGAACAATCAGAAAAATATGGTACATTATGTCAGGATGAACAGGCAAAAGTTTAGGATCTCAGATGATGCACTTCTGTATGGAAATCAGATTTTTCTCATTCCACCAGAGAGCTGCCTGCAACAGTGGAGAGAGGTCAGACCTAGTTCAGGCTTATAGTAAGTAAAGAGCGGAGCTTCACTTCAAGCAAGGAAGTTGCTGCGGAAGGTCAGTGCCAGTGTTCCTCTATTTTCCAGAGGGCTGAGTTGATATTTTTTCCCCTTGGTCAGACTGTTGCTCTTAGAGAACACTAAGTCAGATAACAGTATGAGATGTCTTTGCTTATACGCCACAGTCTAGCACTGATTCTTTGACATGAAGACCTGAAGAATTCAGCTGTCACTTCATTGCACATGTTGAATTGTACTTGCAGCATGATATGTGTTGCACCCCCCCTCTCCCTTCTTCATCTCACCCCAATGAGTCAAATAAACCAGTCAAGATTGCTTTGTAGAGAGGCCCTTCTGCTCTCCTTTACAAAAAGATTAGGAGATTCGAGAGGGCAACAGGGAGTTTGATTTAGGGACATTAGAAAGCAGCTGGTAACATGCAGGTTTCTGCTGCATCATTTTTAGCAAGGAACAGTTAATAGCAAACCAATTAAAAAGTTTGTGATTTTATTTCTTAATTTCCTTTCACAGGATTGATTTGAATTGCTCAATCCTGCTGTTTGTGTTTGTATACACACACATCCCATTTCCTCCTCCTCATGGATGGACTAATGTCAAAGCAAATGCAAGTGAAGGATGTTGCCATTCTGTGCAGCCACAGTGAGGAAGACAACAGCTTTTAGGACAATTCTGAAATTGGCAGAATTTTTTCTGTCAATAAATTCTTTACTTACTTTCTTCTGCTGCTTGCAACCCACAGAGCCTTCTTCAGCACTATCACAATGAAAGGGCAAACCCATGTACATTTAGTACACTCAAAGTCAGCTCCCAGCATAATAAAAATCTTCAACACCCTAAATTAATGCTTAGTGACTCTAACTGCATTTTATGTAAGCCTACTGCAAGTATTTGTGTACATAATGCTATCATTAATACAGAAGTATTTTGCTGATCATTCCCATTTTATCACTTCAGAATGTAAAGACATTGAGGGCAATTTCAGATCACATTACAGTTTTATGAAAGAGCCAGGGGCAGCATCAATGCAGCCTCCTGCTCTACCACACGTTGTGCCCCACAAAAAAGGAACAAATAATGTTTTTTCCCTTATCTTGAATAACAAAGATGTCCTTTCTATTCCAAACCAGAAATTTTAGTATCTTCTACAGGGCATTTGATATTTTCCTATTATTCCAAAAGCAACATATCTTTGACAGGCTGGCAGTGAGGCTCAGGCTTAATATCACACACCAATTTACACAGAAGTGGAGTTCTAGTCAGGAGCCTTTCTTAGTAAGTAAGAAATAGCAAGAACTTTATCTAGTACTATAAATCCCAGCTTCTCAAAAGCTCCATTGAAAAATTAACTGCTTCAAGTACTGATCTCCTAAAGAGTTTGACTTTGTTATGCTAATCCAAAGTATTAAGAATAATCAGAAAAGGAATTCATTATTGGCTACTTGAATCAACTGCTTTTTTGTCTCCAATGTGAACACATCCCCCCAGTCAGAAATTACCTAACACAGTGTGATTGAAGTTTATTTATTTACTTACATATAATAAGCGACTGAGCAGCTCGCAGTGCATGAAGTGAAGCTATGGAAAAGTACATTACAGAGCTCCTGCTTCAGGGACCTCTCAGTCAGAATTTCAGTATATGTGCCTATTTTCTGTTTATTATTCAGCCAAAAACATTGAAACTCTCTATCCCCTCAGTCCACAGACTAAACCTTAGTGACCAAGAAAAGATTGTCTGCCCTATATAAGATGGCTTAAGAGGAATTTTTGAAACAAATATTTACAAAACTCTAAAAATATCATCTTCTTTTGTTAAGGGTAAGTGTGTAAACACCTTACCTGTTACAAATATAGACCTTATTATGGAATGGAAAAGAGAAGCAGATAGAGCTCTTGATAGCCTCAATGACAACAGTGCAACATGCATCTGCACTGGAACCAGTATTTTCCTCATAAGGAAAATTTTTCATATTCCCCACTTTTTTTTTTCAGTTGCAACTTGGAATTAAAATTCCGACATGAGAAATTTTCCATAGGAGGGTCATATTTAAAAGACCCTCTATGTAAAAAACCCTCTACTTTGAATGAACTGACATGGATTTAAATGACCTGTGAGAGTATGTGTATGGTTGTATGTGCATGTATAAGGTTTCTTGTCCACTTTCGTGAGCCCAGACTCCCATCCTTTGTGGCAGTCTGCCAAACAGGCCAAGAACGTGAAGAAACTTGACTTTCTGGCACCATTCCACGTGAGATGCCGGGGAGCTGAGAGCTGGGAAAGCGGGTGAGCTGGCAGGAAACCAAACACATTTCCATCAAAAATTTCATTGGAATAGACATTTTCATGCAACGTGTTAGGTTTTGGTGAACCAGCATTAGCTGAGAGAAAAATGTTCCACTGGAAAGTTTCCAACTTGTCCTAGTGCTAAGATCTTGACACTTAGACCTCCTATTTTTCATTCAACTGAAAAATGGATTTCTATTTCCCCAGTGGTCATGCACAGAGGTAGAATATAGTTTATTGTACTACTGATTGTCTAAAATTATTTGTCCTGTTACTGGAAATAAGCCTTATTTTGGCTGTTCTCTCAAGCCTGCATGCTTTTTTGCGGCCCTCCCACCCTTCAGTGCCTTTCATCTGCACGGATCACAACATGGAGTGTCAGCAGAAGAGGGACTCAGTGGTGAGAGAGCTAGCATGTACTCAGAGGCAGATTGTAATATCCATCTTGGAACAAGAACTCTGCATGAATTCAGTAGGGAAAACAGTACATCTCCACCTTGCAGTATTACTAAAATTAATACATAGGGATTACAATAATGAACCCTAACAGTTCTGGAAAATGTATAAAATAACTTCAACTGCTTCAACCACAGACATCTCTTAAAAAATAAAGTATCCTGAGCAAAGATGTTGTGAAGTTGTGGCAGAAATCAGAGGTAGAGAAAGCTACAGCACTGGGTGAGCAGTCAGACATGTATTAGCTGCACATACAACACACCCCCACACACTTCAGCTATTTGATTTCACAGATTCTTTAAGGTGAAACTGTATATGAAAGCTTAATTTAGCCCATGTGTTCCAACACTTCTTTTAATTATTGTATTTACTTAGTTAAATCTGCTGATTCCCTCTCCCCTTTATTATTCCCCAAATCAGAAGCTGAAGGCCCTGGTGTGTCCATATGGTCTTCTGCAGGGTTTTCTTCCCCAGATTTTCTCCTTTGTCTGAAATATAATTCCAGCTAATGAAAGTTACCGTCTCCTCTATAAGCCTTGCTTCAGATACCCATGGATCATTATGGACATCAACCAATTATTCCAGCATGGCCTTTCTGCAAATCTATTTATTTTTCCATTTCCTCAAGGTAGCAAGTTGAACATGAGTGAGCTTCTGTACACGAAATAGTAATAGAAGAAAAGCCAAAGCACTAAGCTCTGCTCTCAGGTACATGTTTGTGTGGGAATACTTCATTGATCCTACTTCAAACACTCAAACTGTATTCAGCAGGCAGGAGTAGTGTATCATTACCAAAATATTAGATCACGTAAAAAACCCCAGTAATGTATTGAACAGGGTTCTTAAAATAAGGGAGGGCCAGACAAGAGGTGCAATACCTGCTTCAGTAAAGAGGCTTTGAGAGTCAGGATGGTGCAGGTATTGTAGAAACTGGAAGTGACACCTGGATGTCACTTCAGCTAGTGAAAAGGATGGTTAATGTAGTGCTTACTACTGCCTAATAATGGGGAAAAAAAGCATATCTGTAGCTAGCAAAATTCCAGGGATGTTCCTGGATATTTCTCAAGTCCAGCTAACAGCCTACACAGAAAAGAGCTGCTTACTTGAGCAGTTCCATTCTGCTGCTTATAATCGGTCTTCAGAAACTTTTGTATAGTTAATTTTCTGCTCCTATTTTACTTGGGAAATATCTGTTTGCTCCATCTGCATTTAGGATAGTTTTATTTTGCTGCGGAAACAGTTCTAGTTACTCAATGAAGTAAAAGTGAGAGGGGCCTTAGGAAACCAATCACAGATAGCAATGGATGGCAGTAAGAATATCATTCTTTCTGAGTTTATTCTTAAGAACTAACAGCAGAAACAACTATATGAGCCCTTGGCTAAACCACCAGTTGTGTGTTTATTCATGTTTTGTCTTATTTTTCTTTCTCCAAGTAGGCTTGCATCAAAATGCTTATGGGGGAAATAAATACCTTTTGCACTGAGGTTGGACAGAATCCTGGCCTATAACTAGAACACAAATTTTCTATGAAAGTAGCTGATTATAACCATACTACTTCAGGAATTTTGCAATCTGTCTTTGCAATAGCACTTCATAAGGAGGTAAAACCATGTAATGTTTTAAAAAACATTAAAGTTTTTGTAAGTAAGTGCTTGGCAGGTACTTTTAGAATGAAATTGTCATTTTTCTGTTCAGACCAAATTATTCTACTGGTGCATATGTACATTAAGGTTTCTTAAAACCTAAATAGTATTTTAGAATTTAACATCTAATTAAACTTAACATGTAAGATTCAATAAAGGTTCATCTTAATCAAGCTTCACATGTGAAATTTCTGAGCTTATTTGAAAACTTGAGCCAAATTCAGCTTTGTCACTGATGGGATACTGCAAATTTGGACAGTTTCTGCATGCTTAGGTTTTGTACCTGCCTCTCAGAACACTTACTCATATTATGCCCCATTCAGGAAGTGATCTCACTGGAAAATCTGAGCAAACAGTAGGACAGAAGTTCCAGACTCAAAAAGCTAAAGAATGCTCTTTTCTCCCCCTTCGTCTTCTTTTAAATGAATTTAGTGCTTGTGAAAAAAATTACATTGACAACCCTGAAGACCAAGGGTTACTGTGTGTGCACAAGGACACAGCCATTCCCAGAGCCTTGGCTTCACTCTGATGTACGTTCAATATGAGTTGCAAGTTTAACTTATCATCTTGGGAATTAATAGGACTTCTCTCAAAGGTAGTGAAGAAATAAAGCATAGATTTCTTAAGCTTGAGGCTAAATATCTATATAATCATATAGACAGTTTATTAATGCAGTAAGTAATCACCTAAGCTTTCAAGTTCTCAGAAACTGAACAACCCATTCCCAACTGAGTAATTCTTACTACTTGTATGGTAGATGTATTCATCAGTCACTAGTGCTCTCAACTTGGAGCAAGGGCATCAACTTTGAACTAAAGCCAGCATTAAACATATCCCTATAGAATTGCTGTCTTGCTTTTTTCTTCTAATAATGAAATAAGTATTAGTGAAATAACAAAATATCAGTCGATCTTTCGTTCTTTACAGTAGACAAAACTCCAACCCTAGACCTATTACAGAAAGTCTAAAGGAGGCCTAAGGCAGAGTTGATTCAGCTTCATGTCTCAATTTTGCTTTCCAGAAATTTTTTGTCCTATTTGGAAGAGTAACTCACCTCACTTTCAAAAGTGTGAAACTTCTCTATCTCCATTTCAAGTAGGGGTCCATATTTCTGGACTGTGCAGCTCCTTTCTTCATGTACAATTGACAAAATTGGCTCCACTAAGGAAAATATTTTCCTGTCCACTGCTGGTCTCTAGAAATCTTGGTACACTCATATTAATCATGGAAGTCTTCTAAACCTTAATTATGCTCTTTATTTTCTATTTTAAATTCTTAATTCTGCTCCTTCCAACTATAAATTTAAGCAGTATTCATACCAATCCCTTGCAAAAGAAACAGAATAATTGTTTGCAATTTTTTAAAGAGCAAGTTTGGCCATAGGAGACACTGGCAGAACTGAAGAAGGAAAAGCACTAAAGGAGAACAAAGGAATGAAAACAACCAAAGGAATGGAACACCCAAAGAGGCCGGAACAATTAATTTCCAATTAATTTCTTACCACAACAAAATAGAATGTATTCCATACCTCCTGAAAGTAACGGGAGTCTATCAAAGAAAGTCTTTGCACAGAATTAGGAAAGCACAAATCAGACCTGTGGATATATGTTACTCATTATCCCAAAATGTAGTTAAATGACTTCAGCAAGTGTTCACTGCCTCCACTTGACAATGATGTGCATCTTACACTTCCCCTGACAAGAGATGACTTTGGATTTGTTCTCTCTGCTGTTAATTTCTGCTCTTTATAAAATACAGATTTAGAAAGTTATGCCACCCACTTGCAGCAAATTTAAATTTCTAAACAACAGCAAAGTTCAGTGATAGCATCATTACTGAAACTGCTGGAGTGTATTTAATTATTACAAAGAGCAAGTCTCTCATGCTGTATTTAAGTTTAAATATAGATATAGACACACACAGATATTCAGACTAAATTTACTGTACTATACCTGATTTCTCTTCACTATACCTATTTTCTGTGCTATTACTGAGAGCATTTCCAATGTACATATCTGTTGTGACATCTCTGGATATCATTATTATGTTCCTTCATGCCCTTCAGTGAGACTGACTCACTTCCATCTCTTCTATTGCTATGAAGAAGTAAGCAGTAGCTACAAAGCTGTCAGTACATTGGATTTCTTTTTCTCCTGTATGTGTTTAATCCCTTGATCTGTATACCTGAGACAGCTTGTTCTATCATCAGGTCACATTCATATTTTACAGGAACTCTTCATTAATTTATACCTGGTTCTTGTGTTCTTTCTACTTTGATTAAGCCAGATGAAGAAAAATACAATGACTATATTTAATCCAACAGTTATGACAAATTCCTCAAAAGCAGCAGTTTCAGAGAAGCAGGCTGTGGGTGTCACCAAGCACACACAGGTAAAACTCCTTTCTGCATCTCATAAAGGCCAAAAGAACTCCTAAAATTGAACTTCACCCACTCGAATCAAAATGCCACTCAACTGCTGATTGAAATATCCTTCATTCAAATCAGAGTGAGTGCCTTTAATGGCTACCCAAATGGCTGTCAAATTAAATAAGAAACAAAATGCAAATAAATTAGCATTCCTAGCTACTGATACACTATAAATATTTATGAGGAAAAAAGATGCTGTAATTTCAAATGATACCACAGGCCTATTTTGTACAAACAGTTAAAACAGTTATACATGCAATACTGTACTTTGCAATTTTTTTTCCATTTCACATCACCATAATCACCTAATAAATATTTAAATGGACCCATTTGCTGTAACTATAAAAGAACCGTGTAAACTTGTTGTCATCTAGACACATAAGCCGCAGTGGAGTCAATGAATTTCAACAGTCACTTAATATTGCAAGCCACAAGCTACCTTAAACCTGCCAGCAACTGTCTGCCAGGAAGCTACTGTAGCACCACGGCTACCTCCTCCAGCCCAGGACACGAGATTCATTATGAATGCTTGCATTGCTACTCTAATTAGGCCTGGGAGAGGTTTAACAACCATGCTACAGTCTTGCTGCTGACAAATATAAAAATAAAGCCTTGTTCAAATTAGCAATGTGAAGTGAGAAGGCCTAGAAGCAGCAACTGTCTGACCAGTAGTGAAACAGTTCTAATCTATAGTGAGGTTATTTTGCTTCATAAACTGCTAGTATGTTACCTGCAGGAGGTCTCCCTGTAAAATGAATTATAGTAAGCTATATGTGATAATTAACCGTGCATTAGCAAATATCTTGAAACAGGGGGGCTCTGTTTTCTCTGTATTTTGACTAATAAAAGCATGAATTTGTTCAACAAATGATCATTTAGGTTGTGGAATGCTAAGCATATTGGAAGAACACAGTAAGCAATAGAATATTGTAGGTGGACTAACAGTTTCCTTACAAAAACAGGCTGTTTAATAGGCTGGCTCCATACTATGTTATTCACAGTACTAAAAACCACAGTGTTGGGAAGACAAATACAATATACATTTAAAATAATATAAACCTTGTACTCCTATTTACTTTAAAAATGCCATGGATGTGACAATAAAAAAAAAATCCATAAGCAAACGTTTCTTTCAGAAAGACAAAATCCCAGATGACTCTTTCCAGTACGTAAACAGATAGTGAGGCAATTGGTATGGTCATCTTCTCGAGAGGGGAAAAAAATGCAGCTGGGTTTAAAATAGTCCACATCAGATGGAAGTGAAGCAAGGCAAAAAAGAAAGATTATATTCATTTATTATGCATTCCGCTTATCACAATAAAAATAAAGTGGTGCCATAATTTATTTTAGCTTCATTTACATCTTATGAAAACATCTTTAACTGTGACACTTTATGGAACTGTGACTGTACCAGCCATATGCTTGGCTCTGAATCAGGGGTCAGAGCCACTTCAGCATATACAGGTTGACAATCTGTACCTCTTTATTCATACTACATGGGCTGGAGCTCAAGCTTCCAAACATCACAAGCTGCAATTCATTTAACTACATCTATCAGCTCTAACCAGACTCCATAGAGTAACGACTAATTCTAGGATTTGGTGTTATCATAAGAAGATACGCAGCCCTGGTATAACAGAATGGACCACAAGCAAAAGAGAAATTAATGAACAGTGATGTTGCAGTTTATAAATATCAGCATTCAGAAGTCTCTCAAAAGCTTTAAAACATCAGAAGTGTTCTATAACTAAATTTAAGATAAAGCCATGATCAGAATACACATCCCAGTGTATCTCTCCGTTTCTTTCACCCTCCCAAACTCTCATCTGCCCTGTAATAAACAGTACATCTGAAGTGCTAGATCTTTCCCTTCAGCATGCTGGCTCTATTTCACTTGAGGTAGAGGGTATTGCACAATACCTCCTGATTGCTGAGTCAGGGAGTTATCAGAAAGAAGCCAGAATTATGAACATGTAGCAGACATTCACTCTTAGAGTAAGACAGTATGTTCAGAAAGTTGGTACCTGGGGAAATCTGAAAGGGTGTGACTTGAGCCTCCTGTGATACACAGTCAAGAGCAAGAATGCTCCCATCAGCATTTCTTTCTCACAGTCTTCCTTTTGAACATCCCTTTGATTCAGTCAAAGGATATTGATTTCGTATTTACTTTCCAATATCTACAGAAATACTGTTTTTTTGGCAGCTAGTAGAAGCATATATATCTATCATGTACATTAAATATTTTCCTACAGTTAAATTATTGTCACCATCAAATTACAAAAGATGGTTCCACAAGACATTATTTAAAAAGCATATAGAAAGAAAATAGGCATAATTCTTACAGAAAATAATATATAACATTAAATAGTTACCACAATGAATGGCAAGCACATATCTTGAAGGGTTGTTTTTTTTTTTCCACAAGGCTACAGGTTATTTTTCCTATCTATACCACAGAAAGATAAGAAATTATAAATCCTGGCTTGCATTCCTCCAAGAGAGCATACAGGTTTTGTCTCAAATTCATCTCTGCCAGTCAGCTGGAAAAATAGGATGACTTTGAAATTCTGTTTTTCCCTAAATCTGCATCATAAACGTGCTTATTTATGCCCAAGAGCAATTTAAGGGTATAATTTATTATTTTTTTATGGTTCTTCCTCTCAGCAACATGATTTTTCTCTACAATAAGGGTATCAGATGATTTGAACCATGACAATTTGAGAGTAGCCACATGGATTCAAACTAATGCACTTAACAAAGTTTAAAAATCCAGTAAAAACACTTTTAAAATTTTATTTTCAAAAACAAAAGCAACCCCCTAAAAGCTGTTTCCATCATTGCACCAACCTTCAGTTTTCTAAGAAAGAAATAGTGTGCTGGATTTTCTCAGTTGAATTAGACTTCCAGTCAGAGGGTAAGATTGCCCCCTTTTGGAATATTGAAGTGTAACAGTCCAAGTAAAGAATTACTTGCGAAGCATTCCTAAACCCTACTCAAGATATTCATCCCATCAAGGATCATTTGTACTTCATATTGTTGTGTTCTCCTGTTATTATATATGTGGCTTCACATTCTTTATTAAAGCAATAGGCATGAAAGAGTTCAACTACTCTTGCCAGCAACCACAAAAGCACAGTATCTATAGTCAGATAAAGGTAAACATATGGAACCTTCCAAAGAATGCTGTAGTAAAGGTGGAACATATGACTGCATTCTCCCCTTCTCTGCTCTGTAGGACAGACTTCACAAACAGTAATCTGTAAGTACAGTGTACCATAAAGTAGCATTGTCTGATAAAAACAAGGACTCCTCACCGACCTGACCAGGACTGTGCAATCAGGAGTCAGTTCTTACAGAAGGAAAACAAGAGCTCTGATACGGCTTTAAGGAAACAGAGGAACCAATGGATGTCTTTTAATAGCATTATTGCTCTTTAGGTGGAAAAAATGCACATAATTAAAGTTATTTTTAGTTCATTTCAGGACTAAGTCTGGAGCTTCAATCCTCTTGAGATGCACTGAAACACCTGCTGTACCCATCCCCACTGCTGTTGTTTCAAGACCAGCAAGTAATCCCATGTAAACAATTCCTGGTTTATGTATTGACATTTTTCTTTCTCAATTGTTTTCACCAGTGTCTGCTCCATCCTTTTCAGCATGCATGTTCATAAGGTTCAGTCGACAAGACTACCCTTAAACCTCTCCACATGTATTTTTAGCTATATTAATGAAGGCTAGCTTTATTAAAGAGCTTCAGCCTACGTAACTGAACAAATATTTAGGCAAATGTTTAGGGGTAAGCTCATTAACAGTCACTGTTTTCAAGGCTAGAGTAATAATTATTTCCCAGGAATTATACATGTAAAGCTCTTTCAATTAACAAAGACCACTCATTTTCATAGGATCCTGGTGGCCCAGAATTGGTAGAGTTTAATCTGAATAAATATATTGGTATGGTTTCAGCTAGAAATAATTTCTCAAGTGGTTCAATGGCCATATGACAAGAAGAAACATGGAGACCGGTTGATAGACTGACATAAACCAGCAATAAAATTGAAAACAGAGAGTATTATGGGGACTACACTGATCTGTCTCATCATAGCTGAAACAAGACATTTGTTCAAGCAAACTAAGAGCAGGCAGGCAGTACACCACAGCAGACACACAGGAAAACAGAATATTTAAGCTGTGCAATTCTACTGAAGAACTCATTGCTAAAACCCTGAATGCAATGTTAAGTAACACCATGACGATCATTTGTCTCATCCCCAAGCTCTAAGGAATATAATATTTTGTTTTCCATCTTACTTCAATCAAAATTTTAACAGCAAAAGCAATTGGGTTTCAATAATTTAAGTAGAGTTCAGTGAACTAAACTGAGATTAGACAGTAATATTGGTTTGCAGGGAACCTTATACCCTGAGCACAATGCTGTGGCGCAGTGTTCATGTGAATGTAATAAAAACATCACTGTGCAAAATAACTTCAAGGCAGGTGCCTCAGCAATAGGAAACATTACTTATAGTTAAGTTTTTAAAAATTAAAAAAGACATCAGCAACATTTTTTCCTGTAATTTATACTGCAATATTCTTAATCTTTTAGATATTGAAGTTTAAAGAATGTGATTAAAGTGATCCTTATCACTTCCATATGCTTTCTTTTTGTGTTACAGTACATACATTATCACAACATTGAAGATAAGGTATTGTAAATCCCTGTTTTCATAAAAAAGCTGAAGTCCCAGCTTTACTGACTGAAACTCAGAGCAAAAATCACCATTACACAAAAAGCACCAAGTGTAACAAGATGAACCGCAACGTAACTTTCCAGACTGTTTGCCCAAGTTGTTTAATGCCCTGTGTGTTTCTGTTGAGGGAAAGTGAGAGCTTAAGTTGAATTATGTCTTTGCTGCTCTCAAAATACTTTAAACAGTCATTTAAACTGCAGCCAGTGTGTCATGCATTCCAATACAGAATATAAGAATCTATGTATTTAGTGTCACTGTAAGACTTTTACCTGGAGTTTTCCTCCCAGTGCCATGAAGCTGATCATGAGGAAGGAATGCACTCTGATCATGCTCATTACCTTACTAAATGTGACTTCTAAAGAGATCACTTCATGTGTCCTCAAGGATGCTGAAAAGTTATTTTATTAAGAGAAATGCTTGATTTCCTTCACTGACAAATTCATTGGACCAAAAGGCTGTCATTAATCTGTAGCTGTCTTGATATCTATATATGGAAGAGGAATACTCCAGCAAGACATACATTCTTTATTTGATAACCACATTTTTTATTTTATAGTCACTAAAAATACTCTACAAGGATAAGGATAGGAGCAGGAGAAAATCCACTTATCCTTTCAGAAAATTTAAATATGAATTTTAAAGGGCATACTTTTTTTTTTTTTTTTTTTTACACATAAAAGGCTCTGGATCTCTATACCTAATTCTGTGATTTATTTTACCTCTTTGCTATTAAGGAAGGATATTAAGCAGCACTGTCAACTGAAACATAGTTTTGCTCCTGATTTTAAAAATGCTTAAGAAAAGTGTTAGAGGCAATAAACTTTCCAGCTGCTTCCTTAAGCTAAGAAAAAAAAACCCTCATAGGTTTTACTATGGCTCAGAAATTTTTAGCATGTCCTCATCTTTGTCATGTTTTGACACAGATTCTTCTGATTCTGTCACCACATCCCTTATGGGCTGGGGACTCAACAGAGACAAAGTCTTAATTCAGTTAATAGATCAAACCTTGAGTGGAAGGTTGGCCAAACATCCCCACTTTCTGCTACTGTCAGGCCTTCTCTGCTAATTCTTCACTGAGATCTACATGAGAAACAGGTTTTACCTGCTTATAAGTAAGTTCTAATGAACTGTGCTCTTCAGTCTCCTTCCACATTCTCAGGAAGGGTGGAGGCATCATACTGAAACAAACCCAGCATCACTGCATAGCAGTTGTCCCAAGAGCAGTGTTATTTGTAGGACAGGTAGGAATTCTGTTTGCTTGTTTGTTTAGATGGTAAAACACTCTATCATTAACAAACCTACTATGGAACCTTACTAAAGCATGTGACTAGGCTGATACAATGCAATGGAATCTGAGTATTCTTAACAGAGAACTATTTGAAAATACTTGAAAGACTCTTTGTGAGTGTAGGAGAGAATGCTTATTATGTGCTTCCATAATCACATATTTCATCCAAATTAGAATTTATTGAGTAAATCCCCAAGCAATCTATGAGTTCTCTAAAGCAATTCCCACACTCCACAATTGTTCTTCAGGCAACTAAAAGGCCATGTAGCATAGAAAACAGCTGTAGGCTGCAGAATGTTTTCATCTGACTTACGGGTGAGTTTCCACTCTGCTTTGTTCAAAGTTCAAGACAGAGGATAGACTACTGGGCTCACAAATACAGCCAGATGTTGAACACTGTTGTAAGAGATATATTAAAAAGATTCAAAGCAGTGTCTTTCATACAAAGCTTTTTCGTATCTATTAAACATCAACTCAGCTATCTTGCCTGTATTTACAATTCCCAACCTTTTTTCTAATACCACTTAAAAGAGTTATAACAGTGTTTGTAACAAGTCATATAATCAGCTAGGCCATTTGATCAATAAATCTGGGTTGAAAAGCAGAAATTCTTTGTAAGTAGGAGGTGAACATAGTACAATGCTGCATGCATCGTGATTATGAAGTACTCTGCACAGAAATGTCAATTCTAAGGGATGTATTTTCTGCTCGTGTAAGAAGTGCTCTGAAGTAATAATTTACACTCATAAATGCTAATTGAATGCTAGGCCAAATATGTGGCAACTCGTTTGACACATAGCAAGTTCCTTTACATGCTTAGGGAATGCACCAATTTGAGGATGAAGAAGGCAAGAAGAGTGTCAAGAAGACACTTCTTGAAAAGTCAATCCCATAGCTGGAAATTAATTTCCTAGAGTTATAACTGCACTAATAGAGAGTATGTATATTTTGTTCAACGGCCAAAATCAAAATGAGAATTAGAGGTCAAATTTAATATTCTTATTAGAGGGTTTTGGTTCTAAATTAGTTTTTTTAACAGAGCTAAATTTAGTCTCCAAACACTGTTTTTAAACAGAAGTCAAAGAATTCTGCTTAATTTTTTTGAACAAACTAAAGAGCAGTCCAGCACTGATTCAGAAATGGTTTCCAGCTGATAAAATGTTATTCACCTAAAAAAAGAAAAAAAGAATAAAATGTAATTCTAGCTATTTCAAAAAGAATAAATGTACAATCAGTATTATTTGGTTGCCATTTTCCTCTTATCCTTGGCCAGGCAGACATCAAAACAGTGCTGGTTAGCCCCGAGCCACCCAAGTACTGGCATAAGAATGTTCCACCAAGTTTATTGAAAGTGTGGTCATTTATACCAGAAGTGTACACAAACACCTTCAGAAATATGATTATCTTGGGAATTGAAGTGACTTCACTGATGCTTAATCCTCATTTTAAAAACAGTGCTTGGGAAATTGAATACTTTATACGATAAATAGACTGATATTTTCATCAGAAAGTGCTGAGATTTTAATCTTTTCAAAGAGATTGAAACTTACTTCTTAGAGCCAACGAATTATAATATATATATGTATAACATATACTTTTTAATATATACATCAATTATATGTATACATTATGAGTAATTTGTAATATTAAAATTGAGAAAATAATTAATTTGGCTGAATATGGAGTCCTCAGTTAATTCTAAAAATGCAGAAAATACTTGTAAACCCCTAGATTTATAACATCTAATAACATCATCTACTAACTCCACACTAGGGAAGCTTTATGAATAATAAAGTCAAGAAGTGCAAGAGAGCCTGTGGAGATTAGCAGTAAAGTTTTAACCGCAATCAGCAAATGTTCATAAAGACATTTACAATGTGATGTAATTGAACATCACATTGAAAACAAAAAAATGGGTATGAATTCTTCAGTGATTCACAGTGATTTATCTACCCTTCTGTAATAGCATGGATGGAGCTCAATACAAAGTTTTAGGTACGTTCTGTGAAGACTTCCCTTATCATGAGCTTAAAAGTGTTAAGCTATCTTTAAGAAAAGAAACCAGTACCAGTCCATCGTGAATGTGGAAAAATGTACAGACAAGAATGTCATGCTACTTCCAAGACAGTCAATTAAACCGTAACATGCATGTTCACGCCAAGTTTCTTCCATCAGAAGGAACTGTCTCCATGAGACTGTTTAGCTATACAAATCACTATTTATCTACAGCCTCTGACAAGATGCAGTCAAATCAAATTCCTTCAGTGAAGATACACTCATGCTAAGTTATAGCACTGTTTTTCACTTCAAAAAGGCATCATAATCAGTTTATGAAACATGTAAAAAATCTAGGCTGGTGCAGTGCCACAGTTCTCCATAAATGTTCTAAAAATGAGAAGTGCTGTTGCTATAGCAGGCTTGTGAGCTTTGAATTCGTTGCTAATGAGTATTGCTTGGAAAACATACTGAGAAATAACTGCAGATTAATACCACGTTTCAGAAAACCCAAATGATCCTTTTTTATTCCATTTGTCATGGCAGTCTGAGTTTGGTAGCACAAGGCAGAGCTCCTTGAACTCCCA
This sequence comes from Psittacula echo, assembly GCF_963264785.1. Classification (NCBI taxonomy): domain Eukaryota; kingdom Metazoa; phylum Chordata; class Aves; order Psittaciformes; family Psittacidae; genus Psittacula; species Psittacula echo. The sequence continues at coordinate 2,446,814 of NC_137750.1, read as the reverse complement.
CTGGCTGGAGTCGATTTCTCCCATTCAAAACTGGTTCCATAAAGTTTCTGGTAATGCCAAAATGTACTTATTCTTTAGCTATCAGAAACAAACACACACACCTTTTTGCTGAGAATCAAAGGAAACAAGAACTTTTCATAAAAAACCAGTTTGTCTCAGACTATCACAAACCACAAAATCTATGCTTACTCATTCCAGGCTGCCAGTTTCTAGCACTGGGTTTGCTCATGTGTAAGTGCAGGTAAGTTATCGCTATGAACATCCTCCCATAAACTGACTCCTGAAGAAAACAGCAGAAATGCAAACAGTTCCATAAATAGAAATTATAAACACCCAGTCTTAAATATGATAATTACCTGTTCATACCTATTGCCCATTAAAAGGTATTGACCACACATCAAGGTACTAGTCTATACTTGGAATAAATATCTGCATATACTTGGAAGGCAAAACCAAAAGTGTTTTCTCCCCTACAAATATATGAAATTCCATTCTTCATATAAAACATTCCACATATTTAGAGAACAGAAAGATATAATCTGCTTATGCATCACATTAAAGGAAATGCAATTTTCATTCTTCAAAGATGAAAAATTGTTTCCAGAAATGCATGTAATAATATGCTCATCAGATAAGTGAACTTTATCAGAAATTATTTGAAAATACTTACATACAGTGGCTCCAGTTTGCTTTCTCCCTCACCAGATTACTCTATTTTTACTTCTGCTGTTATTTAAGCCTCAGCTGAAACAAACTGTCTTTGACAGGAATGCATTTCTTCAGAGCTGCTTTGTCTGTCTGCAGTTCCCCAGATGAACACTGTTCTAATAATTCATATCACTATTGGAGTTCTGTTGCTCCCCTAACACAGGCAGCACGTCCGCTCTGTCATCTCCCACTTACCAAGCTTTTGCAGGAAAGAAACAATAGACGAGAAACTGACAACTGATAGTATCCAACTACTCAAGGCAAAGCAACCTGAGACCACAAAGTAACACTTTAGACTGTAATGATATACTATGGTAGGTCAGCTGTCCTCTGGTGGCATTTTGAACCCCCAGAAAAACTATAAAATACAGCTAATACGAGTCTGGGGGCACAGCAACACAGGAAAAGGATTTTAAACAATTGGTATCATGAATATCATGGCATTCAAAAGGTGGATGTCCCTTTAAAAGGATACTATGTTTTAATAAAAGGAAAAATTCTCAATTTCTCCTTAGCAGGAGAACAGCAAAGGCTGAAATAATCCTGACACCTTAGCAGGAGAACAGCAAAGGCTGAAATAATCCTGACAGATACTATGCTCCACTTAAGTAAGTTAAATACGTTATGGACGTTAGCACCATAAAGCTGACAATTATATTGCATGAGGATCAGAAGCAGTGTAAGTATTTATATAATAAACCTTCAGTTTAGAAGAAATAACAGGATACAATGTTAGTATTCTGATAAAGAGCCATCTTTTTAATACAGCTTGCTAAATTCATTTTGGTTTATGAGACATTAATTACAATAACTTCTGTGCTGAAACAAATGAACAGATGAATTGTAACAATCTTCAAGGCAAGATCTCCATCAAAAAAACCAAGAAGTCTCTACAACACTTAGTCATATGAATCAATAATAATTCTCACAAGCTTACTAATTAAAACAGTGGTGAACTGCATTCTAGGCAAAGGAGTTCCTAGAAAGTTTGTCAGGCAGCTGAAGTTAAGAGAATGTTTGAATTGGACAGATACTTCAAATAATAATTTAAATCTCAATTAGAAAACAATCAATGCACTAACATCTATTAATAACCACAAAAACTGCTGGAAGAGGCAGTTCAGTTACTACTTTTTTAGAGTTCAGTAAAAGTCATTTTTATAGACACAAGTAAACATTTTTAACACTTACTTTACAGCCTCCTCTGGGATGGTATATACTGCTGCCAACTCAGCACCACTTCCTGACACTAAGTGAAAAAAGAAAGAAATGTTAAACACAGTGGCAGAAGAAAAGTTTAAGTACCTTGATTCATTTTTCCAAACTCGAATCTGATTGCAATGCTTGGGACAGCACAGCTTTCATGAAGGGGCATTCCCTTTTTGAATTGCAGTCAATGAGTTGGGAATCCTGCCCCCCACCCTTTTGCAGAATACACATTACCAGAATCTTGTCATTTGAAGCATTTATATTCACTTAAATGATCGCTTCAATATAGAAAGCACATAAGGATATAAATCCAGCAATGCCGTTAAATTCTTAAGAAATTATTCCTACCTAATAGTCCCCCTTAGATCCCAGAAGTCCTTCAGGACATAAAGCAAAGGTATTATGGAGCCAGACTAGAACCACTTATTATCATGACCTCATTCACATGGCAGTGTTGGAGAGCAAGGAGACAAAATAATTACAGTCACAAGGCCTTCAGCATGACTTCTACGGACAAGACTAGCCAGGGAGGTGCTATTCTCACCCCACCGGCTAGGTAGTAAGCTGGAGGGAAATGGAAGAGAAAGAAATCTGGTGGAAATTTCATTGTACCTCATTCCCTGAATGAAAGATTATATTGTGCACTCTAAAGAGAACCTATTTTGTTGCAAATCTTTGTTCCTTTTACTTCATGAAGAGAACTGGTAGAAGACGAACCATTTCATAACTTATGTAAAGAAAACCCTCCCACAGTCGAGCTATTTACAACCATTAATAGAACAGATCTTGGCATGCTAAAGATGCAGAATGTATAGCTGGAAGAAGCAGTGGAACACCATGTCTTCCATTTCAGGTGGAAAGCAAAAAGGAGACTGAAGTAGCTGCTACGTGGAGACCTTTTCAGAATGAGGAATGAAGCAGGGTTTTGAGGCCACACCAAATTGTGCTCAAGGCCCAGACTAAAGGTCTTGGTTATTACAGCTCATAGGAATTACAGTAGAACAGGTAATAAATGAAGCCTTGAGAGCCCCATTTGAAGCATTTTCCAGCAACATCAGAAAATTCCCAAACTGTTCCCATGACCAAGGGCCATACTGATGGCATCATACTGATGGCATCATTACACATAGGCTGAATGAAATAATTCATTTCTAAATTCACAAGGTTCTTGAGACTTTCAGCCAAAGCAGTTGAAAAATATTATATTATGATTATGATTTTACCAATAGGCTGCAGATAACGTTTTCATAAATGTCAGGTCTAACTATCAGGAGTGATTCAAGCTCAGTCAGGTTTAAGCTTCTAAATCACTCCTGTGCATCTGAAATTTTTGCTTGAGATGAAGCCAGTTTAGGGAAAGGATGTATAACCAAGCTTTTGTTAAACAAGCACTAAGTAATGGAACTTGCTAGAAAATAACTATCAGAGATGTGAATATTACTTGTTGAAAAATTAGAAGGGACAGTTATGGAAGGATTTCCTATGACTTTAGGCAATCCTCAGAAGCAAAGGAATGATGCTATTTTTAAAGCAGCTGTTGTGTATAATGTCTCCCTTCAGATTTCCATACTGCAGCAGGGACCCTCTGCTGACACGAGAAAATACTTGAGTCAGTATTTTCCTTCCCAACCTTTCGGCTGACCTAAGCAGCTCCTAACACTTTCCAGGCTAAGATGACTTAGCGCTTCAGTTAGATAACATTTTTTTCATTCCTTCCTAAAGTTCAAATAACACACAAACAAAGTCTTTCACTGCTTTCAGGCTCAAACCTCAGCAGACCTCTTGCAGCTCTCTGGCAGCTCCCTGGCTTTCTGAAGCACCAACAATTTGGCTTTACTGAGTAAGGCTCAGACTAGAGTGAGTCAGACATTGACATGCAAAGAAAGCAAACTCCTGCTGTGCCTACCGTTATATAGAAAGACTCTGAAAGAGATTCTTCATTTCAAGCTCCCATTCCTTTGTCATCCGACAGTATTCCTAACCAAAGCTGAGTTTTCCCTTTTCAGACCCCTCCTGGAAGCCTACCAGCTACAGCAAACAATCCAGAACTGCTTTACTTGATCCCAAACCAGACCCATTTACTGTTTTCATTAATCCTGAAAATGTAGTTTCTCAGGGCTAATTCAAACCCTGATTTTCTCAAAACATTAGCAAAACAGTTATCAGATTAAGGAGACACTAAACCTGTGATATAAAAGCAAAGCAGATATTCTCCATTTTCTGAGTTGTTGTACGTGCCCAGATGAAGACAGAAAGTTCTGCCAGTGTTTTGGTAGGTCTCGGACACTCTGGTCCCAATCAGTCCCCACAGAGATTCTTTCACAGATTCAAAGGGAAATCAGTGAAATACATCTGTACATGGAGCACATTTATATAACCAATTCCAACAGGGTCTCATAAACCTCCTAATTTTTGCAAAGGAGAATGCACTCCACTGAATACCAGCAGCAAAACCTTATTCAAGAGTGTATCACCAACATTATGAAATCCCAAATCAATCCAACTGGTATATTTTCTCTGTCAATAATAGCAACACTGAGTTTCGTTTGGAATATGTAACCTTTTCATTTCACAGCCAGCATCATTCTACTCCACAGGTGGGGAAATCAAGTCACAAAGTAGTGACTAAGTAAGAGTACCCAGCAGCTTGATATCTTAAGGCAGGATTCAAACCTAAATATTGGATGTTACCACCCAGTTTCTGACTTAACCAGCCTGTCCAGACAGCTAACAGTGTTCCACATCCCAATGTCAGTTACAACTTCATCTTCAGTGGGCAAGTTCAAACCTCCAGCAGCCAATAGCTGTGTGTACCTTCTGCATGTGCTTTTACTGACTCTGAATTATTAACTCTGCTGGAGCATCTGATCAGTGCTAGCTATTTTTGGCTGGTATTCACAGCTCCAATTGAGTAGACTCTGGCGAGTACATCTGGCAACACTGGCTCAGAACAAGGCTGACACAGACACACAACACAAACAGGAAGAAACTGAGAGAGAGTCTGGGTGTTATTGATATAAGATTGTATTTTTACTAGGCTAATAAATACTGTGTCTGCTCATTCCTGTAGGTGTGTGGAAATCTCATTTCACAATGTCACATTCCTGAAGAGCATAGTTGGCATAATCTAGATAATATATTTTAAATACTACATGCATTACCTTGTCATTTTACAAATTAGACTGCAGCGGACTTCAGAAAAAATAGGGAAAGGTAATCCCATGGAAAGCCACTATCTTCCCTTCTGATGCTGGTTTAGCCACCATCATTCCTATCTAGCCAGCCTAATTGCTTTGTTTTTGTGGGCTTTTGGGGAATAACATTACTACAAGTTCGGAAAAAATAACAACATTGATCAAAAGTCAGCACAGTCAATCACCACCTAGCCAGGAAAGTCAGACCTATTAAGTGTCCTTTCTTTGCCAAAGATTAATGAGCCAAAATAAGTACCAGAGGCTGGAACCAGCTCTGTCTCAGCTGTATTCAGTGCCACAGTCACACTGGAAGATGAGGAAAAGGAAAAAAGAAGTGAAAGAAAACAAAGATTAGTAATATTCAAAGCATTATTTTTCTTCTCCATTATTAAGTATGAGAAACTACTAGAACCATCCGAAACTCATGGTGACCACAGTGAAGATAGGTGATTTTAGATTTTATCAAACAAAATTTCAAACAGCTTCAAAATTAGGAAAGAACAATAAATAGCTCTTCTTGCTCAGCATTTCATAGACACATGGAGTTGAACAGAAAGAATCAGGAAAAGGAACTAGCTTTGTATCAGAGTTCCAAAAACCAGCTTCTGGAACAGCACAAATCAACTCTTAGTTTTCCTTTGAGTCTTCCATTTTGTAGATCCTAGTGAATTTTCATGAGACTGCTGTTGCCCAGGAGCTTTCCCCAGCTTAAGCTGTTCGGTACAATACTGCTCCGAAAGTTCCAGCTTCAGATCAAACCCCTGCTCGCTTGCTTTAAATTTAGGATCATTTCAACCACATTAAAACTTGGATCTCTGCTATCTTATTCACTGCTATCAACTTTTAAAAGGATCATTAACCTAAGCAGAGGACACTGGCTTTTGGCGTCATGAGATGTAGTTAGGTCAAATTAATAAAATAGAGATTAGACATAACTTAGTTTCATTGTTCAATGAGCAGAAATTTATACTGCAGTCTTAGAAGCTCACCTATTACACTGTCTAAACGGAACATTTTACATCTTGGAGCCAGATCCTGTCCCAGACTCCTTGATAAACTACTTTATGCTGAAAAAATAAAATATTATTTTCTTTTTTTTCTTTCCATCAAGTTTAAAATAAACTTTCCAATGTTTAAAAATGCCACCAAGAAATTTTAAAGTAATCCAAAGAAACATGCCTTTTTAATTGTCCAGATCTTATCAAATTGCAGTAGGAACATATAAATTTTTTATTATTATTCAGTACTCTCACAGTCTCTTTTACTTGTATTTCCCAAGATTTTTTGACAACAATAAACTTATTTGTTTTCCTTCTATAAAATGTTCAGAAGTGCTCTCAAGACAGTTAAAAGGAACAATGCTGTTTGAAGTAACACTGTGATTATCCTGCCAATGAGGCCCTGTAACCCTGAGGTTATGGCAGGAGCAAAAGAACTTTTAGAACAAGCAATGACATCAGGTTGAACAACTTTCAAATGGGCCACATAAGAACAAAATTCCAAGAGGAAATTGCATCCATTAGGATTATATTCTTGAATCATTTGACAGTTTGCATTTCTCAGGTGAAACACTCAGACCATGATCCTAGCCAGAATGGGTTAGGGTTCAGTCAAAGGCTCAAAGCACAAATTCATAAAAGCCAAAACCTCATTTTGACTTATCTAATGTTTTACTTAGGAGGAAATTAAATCTCAAAAAATTCAGAATTCCAGTTTTGCACCCACTTTCCACATGAAGCGTTCTTGTGGAAACTATTTGGAACTACCTTTTCTATTTGGAACTACCATTAGATTACCCTATTTCTTCATAAATCAAAAACTTAACAGATCTCAAATCGTATACTAATATGTTTTCCTTCAACACTGAAATTGGGAGCTGGATTGGCTAACCACTCTTTCATGCCACAGCTAGTTCTTTCGCAAACTGTGTGAAATAGTATCTCTATTGTTATCTTAATATTTCTAGTTTTGTATTATTATGCTCTATACAAGTATATAAAGACAATGCTACATTTATTCCAAACCTCTCAGCAGTCACACCCTAGCCACAGCATGAAAATAGGCTATGGAATCTAAGGCCACGGACACCAAAGAACCACCACACCCCAGGCTACAGGACCAGAGAGTTAAATTTGAATTGCCCCTTGTAGTATAAAACCTTTTCCTCTCCTCCATGCCATATTATACAGTTGTTTCAGAAAGATATTGAAATAAGCATTTACACAATTAAAACAGACACATGCACAAACATTCTCCTGTATGAGAGGCTGTCTAGGTGGTTTTCTGACCACACACATTTTAAGCTCATCATCTCTGTGACCACATCACAGGCATTATCTGAAACAAGACTTTTAAACGTGGCCATCAAGCGGCTGAAGTTCAAAACTGCATCTTAAGATGTAAACCATGATTGCCGCTGCGGTCTGTCATCTCACCTTCCCACACAGCAACTTTCCACCAGCACCCACAACCTGAAAGTCCAGCTCTGCACTGGATTGCATCAGACTGCTGCTGTCCAGCCCCAGGGACCATGGTGCTGTTGGAAAAGAGAATAGTGAAGAGGAAAGATGTCTGAATCCGGCTCTACTGCCATTAACACTTCAAGGGATATGCCACTGTCCCAAACTAATCTCTTGGGCTTCTGAGACTTCTGAAGCTTTGTTAATACCCAGGAGAGCACACTTTGCTGCACTTCAAGGGCTTACAATTTAATTCCTGGTTTCTGTGAGGTTTCACCTTCAGAAAGCTACTTTATTTCTGAAGCTACCTGATACACCAAACTGCCCGGGAAACAGGCCTGAGTTTACCTCAGCTCTACCCCGTCAGCCAGAGCAGAAGCTCATTTGTACCTGTCTTTCCAGAAACTTCCTAGGACTGTGGTCTTCCCAAAGCGTTTCGCCTGCTGCTGTCCAGCATACGCTCTGTTAGATGGCTGAGAAGAAGCTGGGATGAGGGCTGGCTGTTTCCCTGGTCCTGCCTGCGAGGACCAGGCTCTGCTCCAGCCTCCCAGGAAGGAGCTGTGCTGCCCTGAGGGTCTTGGGCGGGCTGCGCTGAGAAGCTTCTGGAAGGCAGGTGAGAGGAGGGCAGGCCGCAGGTAACCGAGTGGGGTGCCTCAGAGGGAACGCAGCTCCAGGACAGGGCTGGGCAGGAGAGAAGCCATTCCTCAGGAGACACAAGACAAGCTTTCCCTCAGGGGACAAGAGAGTTGCCTTCACTCAAGTGACCGAAGAGGAGCTTTCTGTTACTGACAGGAGTTTTCCTTCAGGTAATAAGAGAGAATCTTTCCCTCAGGTGATGAGAGTTTTCCCTCAGGTGGCAAGGGTTTATCCCCAGGTAACAGGAGCTTTTCCTCAGGAGCAGGAGAGGAGCCTTCTTTAGGGGAAAGGTCTGAGTGCCAGAGGATAGGCAGCACCTTGGTTGCGCTGAGGGCAAGCTGGGAGGAAAAAACCTACTGTTCATACTGAAAGGTTTGATTATAAACTGCCCACCTTAGCCTTTGTGCTCAATGGCAGCACCATTTTGCTTCCCACCTCACCCATCTGGTGGTCCTCGCTTAGAAAATTCCAGAGGGCTTTCACGTTAAAGTGCTGGTCTAGGCACAGGTCACAGGTCTTTTAGGTGATATTTTACTGCCATATTACTGTTGATTTTGCTGTAATTTCTCACCGTCTCCTATTTAGAGCAAAGCTAGTGATCGCAGAGAGCAGAATCAACCAGGAAGGGACAGAGGAGGAAGGTTATTCCTGTGGTATTCTATATGAATTAGCAAACTGAGGGAAGGGACCGTTTACTGCTTTGGCAGGTGTTTTCTTTTGCTGTTTTCTAACTGGGAGATGAGCAAACTTTACCCTTTTCTTTGAGTTTTCTGTAGCTCGGAAGGGGTTAAGGAAGAAGCTGCATGCACAGTGTATCCTCATTGTGGACATAGCTAGTTTTCCATATGGCAAATAAAAAGTGATTTAGCATAAACAGCTAAAAAGTGGGAGGAAGGGGCTGCAATGTGAGACATGCTGTCATTGTCAAAGGTTTCCTTTGCTGAACTGTTACTTTGCTGATTTAGCTGCCAGAATTACATAGAAAATGTTGGGGAGGAAGGAAATTATCCTGTTCATTTTCTGCCATTGCTTTTATCTTGATTCCCTGGGGCTTTATGGGGGCAAATTCTAGTCCAGACAAGAAGAGCTGGGAAGCTGTGTGACTGCAAGCAGTGAAACTGAGGAAGAGGTTTTTAGTGGATATACTAAATACTGTAATCAGTGGTAGTTTATAGCTGAGGTATCAGCCTCTGGTTCCCTGCCCAATGTTGATTTGCTTTCACTGCTCTTACTTTTTTATAAACACATCTACATCCAGATAAAACCTTCTCTGTACTTTTTTATTTATTTGGAGGTTTCTACATGTGATGGAAAAGTCTTAAATGGTAGATACAGAACCAGCTTTGGATCTAGGCAAATTTTGCACTCACCAAAACAAATTTAAGCCAAATTTAGAAGTAGTGCCATATGACATGCTCTTGGGGAGTGAGAGGCTGGCTGGAAGCCCAGATCTGACAAAGATCTTTCGCACATTTTTATCTTTATACTCTGTGAATAGTCCCACTGATCGTTCTGTCAACCTGAAGTACTAAAACATCATCAGGCTGGCCTTTAAATTTAAAAGATGTGAGCTTTAAACTGAAGAACGTTTTTATAAAGGGTATTTTAAAATTTGCTTTCTGTTTACTGAGCCTTAAGGAAATGGCATCATGTTTTCCAGTCTTTTTCTGTGCCATGACAGAAACTCTGCTTTTTCCCCAAATGAATCTGGAGGTTCTCATGCAGACTTATGACTTTCAGAAATGAGATTTTAGGCAGATGTCATACATTAATAAAGTTCTTGGTAGGAACTGAGAGAGTTGGCAACATAGGCAGCATAGCGTTGAGTCACTGAGGCACTTGCTTTAAGCTTGCAGAATCAATGCCTTCGATCATAATTTCTTTGGGGCAAGAGTCATAATTGTACCATGACTAAGTGATGCACTTGCAGTTACGTGTGTGTATAGCTTCCCTCTTCTGATTATTGCCTTATATATCTGCTTCTGTCTTCTCATTGAACCCAGAAATTTCTGACTTCTCATGCAGTCTCTCATGCAACTGGTCCAATAAACGTACCAGTGAATTAAAGGTAATTACAGGCCAATGACTGATGCTCTTATTCTGTGAAAATCATGGGGGGAGTGAGTAAGAAGATGGCAAAGAGTCTGATTTGACTTCAGGGCAGGCGTCTTTTGGAGGAGCCAGCATATCCACAGCAGCAAAAAAAAAAAGCTCTGAAAAATATAGAATTTCTCCAGATAACAACCAGAAAATTAGATGTTGTGTAAATGAGGACAACAAAATCAGTGTGTAGCTGGAAACAACAGAGATACCACTTTCAAAGGGTGTTATTGATGTATTTTAATTAAAAACTAACACAACTTGGGGGCTGACCTGAAGTGTTGGCAGTGAAAACAAGCCAAATCCAAGAATGTTTGTTTTGCATACAGCACTTAGCAGACCCAGCTGAGATCAGCCAGTACTGCTACAAGGTTCTACAAGGAGTGTCATTGCACAGCCTCTGTCCCAAACATCTTGCTTTTTTAGTGTAACAGACAGAGCGTGTCACACATGGAGAAATATAGGGCAGAAAAGGTGGTTTTTTCCTCTGTGAAACAAAAAAAAAAAAATGAGGAGATGGATACAGATCCTGAGTCTGAAAGGAACACTACACCTACAAGAACATTCTTTCTTGTCAGTCTTGTTCCAATCCACATTGTTACTTCTGTAGTGTAATGGAAATATTTTTATTGCAGTTTAACTACAGAGGTCAGTTAAATATATATTTATCATATACTTGTGGTATATTTCTCTATGTGTCCACTGTAATCACTGTAGATGTCCATGGAAGTATGAGACTTGATTACTACAGGGCTAAACGATGCTGTTGCTGCCTAAGTTGGTGCACTTTCAAACACAGACAGCAAATACTGCATGCAGTCTGAGTTTCATATAGTAAAATTCCTGGCTGAACTATTAAAATCTATTTTCAAAACAAGCAAGTGGACAAAGGGAAATGAAAGCAGCTTTGCTAGACCTGCAAGACACAGATAAATGGTGAAGCAGAACTCAGCCAAAAAATCCCTATTTCTATGGGCAGGGTTAGCAGATAAAGTTAACGAACTGTCAAAAACATACTGTGGCAGTATCCATGTCTTTTCAGACTGGAGAAATGTATTTTCTCTTTCAAGATACTGCCTGTAGCCAAACTCCTTCTAAGCACAATTATTTACAGATAATAATTACTGATTTTCCCGTACTGATCCTTCCTTAAATACGTACTTCTCTTTGGAGGAGATTGCGCAAAAGTGTTGCTGCACATTCAGGTGCCCTGACATTGCTTAGGACTGGGAAGGTCCCAGTATAAAAATGATTCTGCACAGTTTTCTTTCAAAAGATGTTAAAAGTTTCACAGGAAAAGATAACTCCCCAGAATTCCTTGGGAAGGTTCCTTGTGTCTAAACTAAGGAAGAAAAAAAAACTTACAGAATAAAAAGTATCTGTGGGCTACAAGACTTTTTCCACAGCTCATCAAACCCAAAAAATGTCCTTTGACTTTAAGAACACTATATTGGATTACTGAAGTCATAAATTACCTAAGAATTGTTTGAGAAAGGCTCCTACTGTGTTAGGCAAGTGTCATAGGACCCAAAATTCTAAAAGTAGGGTTTTGGCTTCATCAGATCAGATTCAGACTAGGTTCTTTACAACCATTGAAAAGAAAGCCTAACACATGTTTTGAAATGCAAATCGTGGTCTCTTTCAGTATAGTCTGCTCTATATAGACAGAAGAGTCTTAAATGGTTTCTAGGACAGTATATTTAGTTTAATTGCTACTTCACAAACTCCTGATAAAATCCATAATAAGCAAGGCAACACTCCATAAGCTTTTTTTATGGTTGTGCTATATAGAGATTCCCATTTGTCTTGCTGTCATTATTTATATGAAACCTCCTGCTACATACAGGTTAGGCTTAATTTCAGAATTTTATGGCCAATGCTGACTAAAAATGCCTCATGTTGTAGTAATTTTATTAAAACAATTGGAATATGATCCTATTGTAATTTTATATAATAATATTCTTGAGGAATAGTTTTCTACTGTTACTGTGATGGTGGCATTTGATTCTCGGTTGAATTCTGGCACATACATACTCATTGGTATACATATGCACTTTTAATAGGGGTCTGGCTACTTTCCACAGTAACATACTAAGGACCATGATAGAGGGGATAAATTGTACTCTAATAATGTAGTTAGTCAAATATTGTAATCAACTCTTTGACCTCAGACCTTTGAGAGATGCTTTAAGCCACAGCTCATGGCACCTTTAGGCAATTGTGAAACCTACGCAGAAAGTTCTGTCTAATATTGCTCAGGGAAGTGATATAATAAAGCTGCTGGTGTGGGGATGGAATGGAACAAAGCTCTCTGTCCAGACAGTTGTCATTACTCATTCTGTGTCTATAGTAGAGCTGGAGGAAGAGGGGGAAAATGATGACTGGTAAAGGTACAATTAAAAGAGTTATGGGAAACCAAAAAAGAGTTTGGTAAAAGGGGAGGATAAGTGAATTATTGCACTACTTTAACTACTCTACTGGGCTTTTGAAGCAGGACTTGCAAATTAGGATAGTCCATACAATGACTTGGAGCAACCAGTAGCCACTAAATATGAGCAGGAAATTACATGCACATTTCTCCAGTTTTCATATTAATAAGAATGAGCTATACTCTTGGTCATTGCAACTGATCTCTCAGGAGTACACATCACCTTGAAAGACAGAGATGTACCTAAGCAAATTTGATTTCTGCTTTCATTTTGGAGACCTGGAAAGACTTGTTACTTCCAGAGTTCGTTCAATATAGGTGGATAGTTATAATATCCATCCCTACTCCTAGTCAAAAAGCTAAATCAGAGCTTCAGAAATTCAAGATATTTATGCAGCCAAACTGTTATATTGAGAGAAAAATAGCTTGCATGACTTGATGGACATACCTCGTATGTTTTACCCTACTGCCCTCTGGAGTTCAGTGACAAAGCATGTGTGTGACAATTGGAGGCATTTGCTGGTCCTCTTTGCATCCAGGAAAATTATCAGTGGAACATTTCTCAGCAAAAATGAACTTTCCCATGCAGAGGTGCAAGACCAGTGTCAGACTGTCTCACTGAATCAAGCTTTTGTGGCTCCTCTAACCTAGGCCTCAGAAATCCTGGGACTTCACTAGAAGCAAGTAGTTGATCAGTAGGTATCGAAGACAAGAACAAAATACACAATTTTTCCTCATAAGTTCAAAAAACATGAGACATTTGGAAGACATATGCATCTGATGTTTCCTAAATTAATTCATGTTTTTCCAAGATTTGCCTTGTAGAAAAATCAGAAAATCCCCTTCACTCCTCCCTCCTTTCTCTCCCTTCCCCCAGGTTGCTTTAATTCTATATAAGAATGAAAAAAAAGGTCAGGAATCTATGTTATATCTAAGTTCTGCAAAGTAAAAAAAAAAAAAGGAATTTTGGCCCAGTTTGAGTTACTTTTATATCTTTTTAGGAATTTTATACTTAATATAGGTATTTAGCATAAGGATTCCCAGCTGCAGTTTGTCTGTAGTTGGAAGTGTGCTTAAAAGACAGCACAGGTCCACAAGTACAAAGTACAACAAACTACACTTTTATCTTATTCTTCCAGCACAAAGGGACTTTTAAGTGAATACAATTTCCGTTCATTTCTGGGTCCTTTCTCTGCTTCTACAATAGGAAACAATGTACAAATGAAAAGCAAAGGTTGGTATCTTCAGAAGTATTTTTAGGGACTTAATACCACGTGCAAGCAGCTGATTAAACTGTGAGAAGTCATTAAATATTTTAAGCACTTCTCTGTTGGCAGTTAACAGGAATTAGGTACCTTATTTCTTTAAGTCCCTTTTTAATGTAACAAAGTGCCTTTCTTTAGGTGCCTAAAGTCTTCTGAAAATCTACTTCTGTCAAGTTTAGTGTTTCAGGTCAGATGTAAAGAAAACAGAATTGACAGGAACTGCAGATCACACACACACTGACAAGCCATGAAAAATTAAGATCGCTGACAGGAGTCTGCAACACTCACTCAGTATGGTGAGAACATTAAATTGCATTTCAGTATAACCAAGTAAAATACCATTTACACAGGAAAAGCTACCCATAAAAAAGATCTGAGAATTCTGTGGAAGGCTCAACAGAACATGACTTTCCACCTTAGAATGCCTTGGCCAACAGAGCAAATGCAAATACTTTGTTTAGGAAAAGGAGATGCTGAATAAAAGTGGAGGGATTATGTTGTATTTGCTTTTGGCACTGGTCATATAAGTCTTGGAATCTCTGCCAGATTCAGGTGCTATACATCTCTAAAATTGCTGAGAGTCTGGGCAAGCTTAAGTAAGAGCCACAGGAATGATGAAGATTACTAAAAGCCCCTTTAACTTGTGAGAATGATGCAGTGTTAGTGTCTTTGTGTGCCGTGAATTCCTTTGCAGGTTCCTTCATCCCTTGATGCCAAACTCAGTAGCTACTAGGGTCTCTGCAGGCAGAGACATCTCCAAGATAATGACAGCAGTGGGGACACCAGGGCATTAAACTGATAGGGAATGAAGAGACAAAGGTACCACCTGAGATAGACTCTAATTATCAAGAAACAACATTGTCCGGGCATTCCCAGACAATGAGGAAGCCACATTTGAATTCTCGCTGAAGGGGTGGGGGGAGAGAAGAATGACTAGATACACATTTGTTTGTTTCAAAGAATATAATACCAATTAAATTTAACTGTTGATTACTTCACAGTCACATTGTATAAGCAACGCTGTAACTACAGGTGGCTGAAATGTAGAATCAGAAGTCTCCTGAACACTGCAGCTGTTTCGGTTTAGATTGGATCTTCCTGTCTGAATTTTGCTTTGATAGCAGCTCAGTTGATAAACGAGTGATTATCAGGGTTTTGGTGGCTGAACCCAGTGTATGTTGGTAGAAAAGGAAAGAAAGAAAGGCGAGGTGCCCTGATGTTTAAATCCTAATATTGCAGTACTGCCTCCTTTACTGTGGAGCTTGTACTTGTAAAAGCTCACTCTGACTTTTTAGAAGACTGAAGATTCTAACTCCTTCTGGCAATTTTAGAAATACCACCTTGTATTAATAATCTCTAATGAGGGAAGTTTAATATTACTAAATAATTGTTTGGGGAATATATTCCCCATTCAACTGAAGAGTTCTTTGTATGTCTATTACCTGCATAGTGGAAAAACATTATTATGATGTCCTAACTTTTTTTTGACAAAAGATAGCATCAGCAAATAAATCCACAATATCCTGGTAGATATTCTTAAAGAGGACCCCAAAACAGATCAGAGCACAAAGGTAGCTTTACTAAGAGCTCCTACTAAGATTAAATATATATATAAACATATGTATATATCTCCGAAGAGTTTCGTATAATCTGCTAAAGAGAAAAGTAAATATTTTGCAACCACAAATGAAGTCAAAGCATAACATTGTGGTGAGACTTAAGAGGAGTTAACAGACCAAAATGTCTCATTATTTCACAAATTATAGCAGCATGAAGAAATACTCCTCTAGTTTCAGGATACTTAGCTCTGTTTCATGAAATAAAAATCTGTGGTTAAAACAAAGCCCTGTTTCAAGTCGAGCTCCAGAAGCTTCAGTTGGTGTGATAGGTGGGTGGACTGCCACGTGAGTGACACCGAGTCTGTACTTCAGGTGTAAGAAACATGTTTCTTTCCACACTCGTTGGCACACTGACAAAGCTTCCTGCACAGCAGAATCTTATGCCCAAATGAAGGAGCCAGGCTTTCTCAGGCAAGGTGATACAGTTGGTTTAGGTTCCTTTTGCTAACAATATGGATTAAAACATTAAGGATAAAATTTGGTGGCCTTGACCTGGTTTGTAGTGGATGCTGGGAGCCAAGTTCTGCCCTCGGTTACACCCTGTAGCTCCCCTGAAGTCCGTATTGGTGCCAAATGTAACTGAGGGAAGAATTCAGCTGTTCAAATATGCCCATGGTTACCAAGCCAACTGGCAGCAATTGCAAAGGAATAATAGGACTGTTGAGGGCAAGAACTGAGGAGCCTTCGCAGGGCGGTTTGGAGATCTGCACAGTGCTTGTCTACAGGCTGTCTGGCCTCCTGAAGGCAAAGCTATTAGTTTTTCCTACTTGCTCAAATGTACTGGATACAAAAAAAGCCTTTCACTGGTGAGCTCTGATAAATGCCCACCATGTGGGGCTCCTGCAATCTCTTAGTGCATTCTATCAGCAACCTTTTGTTGTGCCAGACCTAGCCTTCAAGTTTCAACGGGCAGGGACCAGATCTGAATACATTTCAAATTTCTAAAACAGTGAACCATTGTTGTTATTATCAGAGAAGAGCTGAGTAGCTTCCAGGCTACTTATGACACAGACAAACCCATCATCTTGTGGGATAGCTATTAATTATTTAGTGCTTCATATTGCTCAAATAGGGAATAGGCTTCATGACTCATACAGTGACTCCCATCTGAAGGAACAAGAGATTATTTTTGTTTCACAGATGAGCAATCAAGATCTTTAAGTTTTTGTCTGAAGTCACATTGGAAGAAAGGAACTAAAAGTCTGATATCCTTAGTTGTAGTGCCCTCCTATGTTAGTTGGTAAACCCCTTACCAGCTAGTACTACAGTAGCTGTTTGTAGGCTTGGTGAAGTCTTGGAGCTCTAATTTTTGAGTGTAGAAGACTTCTTGACACTGAGTAACCTTGAGTTCTGGTTTTAAAATGGAAAACAAAGCATAGCAATCCTTATGGGACAAGTGTATTCTTTGAACTCCTGCTTATATAGCTGTATGCTAGTTGAAAAGTGTAATCTTCACCAGAACAGATTAAAATCCGCTGGCAGCCATTTCTATTCAGCTCCATGGACAGAAAACAATAAAGATGTAATGAAAAATCAGATCGACTGAACTAAGAGGGTCCAACTGTTGCAGGCAGGGAGGAAGTCAGTAGGTGAGTAGGGAAAGGGAAAAAAAATTCTTTCAAAATATAGAACACATAAACCCTCGTCAATACTACGAATGATGTCCTTGTCAAATACTGTGACAAGAAATTCCCTGTCTTACAAGGACATCATAAAATGAAACTGCTGCCATGAAAGTTATGTGTACTATTTCATACACAGCTAACAGAAGAAAAGTAAGGAAAGGAATATGGAGGGATACTGCCTACAGCATCAGTGGGACCTACACTGGTGCTGAGTTTCTGTTGTAGGAGAAGTACTGCTTTATTACAATCCTTTACTTTCTCTGTTTCCATGAAGTTGGAATTTGACTTGCTAATTTTTCACTCATTTATGCAGCACTGAATACATTCTGAGCCTCAATCAAATCTAATACTGTTATTCTCTGAGATAGAGACAATGTCACCAATAATTCTTTTATTATGTATGTTTTACATGTGGAAACATCAGACTCTTACCAAGCCAAACTGCATCAGAGAAGCTACTTCTAATTTTGATGCTTACATTGTTTTGACTGATGATCACTTTGTTTTGAAAAGCTCTTTAGACTGGCAAATTATTAAAAAGAATTGGATGGAATATCCACATCTGGAACAGGTTTGAATTCATTAATCAGAACTTCAGCTGAAATAAAAGTTTCTTGATCTGTTTCAATTAATAGAAGTGTTCTGATCTGTACTAGTTCACTCTTCCCCATCTCTTGCATTACACACACATTATCATTTGAAAAGGTCTTAAATACAGTAAATCAAACAGGCAAATACAGGAATAAATACACAGTGAGATATTATATCCTTCTTAAAGGCACTTTTGTTCAGTGAATTCTATAACTACAAAATTCATAATCACTGTAATAATTTCTTTAATGCTAAGCATGCAGATCCTTCCATTTTCTCTTGGGAGAATTCAGAATAACTCTTCCCTGCAAGAACAGATTTCTTCCACCTCCAAGTTTATTGTAGAGTCTGCAGCTCCTGACAATTACTGCAATTATACAAGAGTTTGCACTTGTATGGGACTGTGCAATCTGAAAGATATCAAAGGAACACTTTCCATGCAATATACAAAGACCAAACTCATACTTCTAGTTATTTCTAGAAGAAAACATAAAAGCATTTCTCTACAACAAACTATATAGTTGACTATTTAGAATGTGAAGCAAGAAACTATTCAACCATTCAAATCTGAAGGGAGTGTGAAGTGAGAAAAAGGTAAATTACATAAGCAAGAACTGGCCCATTGGATTCATAAATCAGTTTTGCTTATCTAAAGGACTTTCTTTCCAATGGTGCAGAACTGAAAATGCTTCAAAAGAGAAAGACTGATACATGCAATGTCTCAAACTTCACCTGCTGTAGAGCAATACCCAAAGGTGGGAGGGCAGAGACACAAGGTACTCAAGCTGTGAAATGCAGCCATTCAAATGGTACTAAAAGATCCTATACCTTCAAATGGATGGATGTCATTCATTGAATCACTCCTTTTTGAAGAAACTGCTTTCCAGTTATATTCTCTTTCTCTCTCAAGATCCATCTTCAATTATCTTTTCCAATTTTCATTGAAATACAAAATACCTTTTAATTAAAAAAAATATGGAAATAAAGTGTACTTTTACAATTCCTCTTTTTTTATCTTTTTCCGACAGTGGGAATTGAAGGAAAATACCTTATTTAAAAGCAAGGAAACCACCTACTCCTTTCTTATTGTCTTGTGAAAAATGGAGGGCAATCAACATGAGAATTGCCAGTTTAAACATGATACTCCCCACAATATTGCATGAAAAGGACCAGTCTCAGGTAGCTGATATTGTTGGAATTATGTGGGAGCTGGAGGAGGTAGTGCTGATTTACACCAGCTGTAGGATTGACTCAAAGACTATAACATTGTTCTTTTGGTTTCTTTGGTTTTATTCTTTTGTTCTGTGGGGTTTTAACCTCTCTAGCTGCCTCAGTGCTCAGAAGGATGGTATCCAGTGCTGAACAGCCCACAGTTTTATGGTTCTCTATGCCTGTTATTGTACGGAGGCCAGGGGTCCATAGAAATTATTTACAATGTCAAGGGATGGAGAGGGAGAATTAATTTTTAATCTGTGCCAGTTTTTATCTGGTCCTGTATGCCATAGAGAAATAATATAATGTAAAGACCAGGTCAGTCGTAAAAGTGCAGTTTTTTTCTGTAGAAGCAACATTCCTAGGCATAAAAAACCCAAACAAAGCTCTACTCTCAAACTCAGCACAGATCCTAGGACAACTAAATAGCTTTTCTGTGACCACTGAGTATGTCATCATTTCATCCTTCTTTTGTAGAGTTGGCTGAGAAACATGAAAATGAATACTCCCACACTACCACTGTAACAGAAGGTGCATCCATGTAATCTCTGTACAGAAAACATTGTGCCCATAGCTGTCATGCCTCCTGCCTGCCTGGATATATGTTACCTTTAGAAGCCTCTGTATTAATAAGATGAACGTGTGACAATGTAACATGGGGATATAAAGCATGTTGGGGATATGCTGTACTGGTTTACCTGCTGCACTCTGTCTGGGGAGGAGAATATCAGAGGTCCAGAGGAGAGTCAGGCTGATCTGAAAAGCAGTTGCAAGATGGGCAAGAACATAATCTATCAGCGTAGCCCTCTAAGTACATGCCCTGAAATTCTAGTGGTGTGTGGTTGTATCTTTTTGTATCTACATTTTAAGTCATTTAATCATCATCCTGGAGTGGCTTAGGATTTCATAAATACAGACATTTTTAGATTGAAGCAGTTTTAAAGGTTGATTGAAAACATCCTTTTCTACCAATGACAGCATAAGCGTAGGATACTTTAATCAAATAAACAAGGTGTTATTTTCCTTAAAATCAGTGATTTTAAGGAAATCAGATTTTAATCACTGAGAAATCCAGAAGAATAAAAAACTCCAAAGAATGGAAATTCATATTATAATCGTGCTGAATATAATAGAACTGCTAATCGTAAAGAAGGCAGTGCATATACTAACCCTGGTAATGTCTAACAATGGGAGTCAGCCATTGTGAGAAAGCCAGTGCTGCGAGTACAGTAAAAACTAAGTAGAAAACAATTTCCCATGCAAAACACCATCCTGGCAGATACAGCTCAGGAAATATTTTAAATATGCAGACTGCTCTCGAGTGTTGTGATCTGCTTAGAGAGAAATTCATTACCCCATAGATAACACATATATATATTCTTCAGTGTGGATGGTTAACTTTAAAGTACGCCATTGATTCCAATGCATTTAGCTGGTTAGCAGGCAGAAGACAAACCATTTCTGACAAATGTTAGCAATTTTGTGATTGTTGAATTTACTTACAGTGATGGTGAGTTTACTGAGTTGCTCCTGGATTTTTTCTACAAAGGACACCTTGATATGCTTCCTTCATGGAGAACATCTGAAATGAATAACAAGGAACGGATGGAATTTTCAAGAGAAAAAGAAAATAATAAAACGCCCACCATAAAAGCTAATTCTCTATAAATAATCTCAATCAGGAAAATCTTTACCCCTGAGACAATCCAAGGCTGCCTTTTTAGTAGCTCTTTCCCTTGTGACAAGAGCAAACTTTCCCATGCCACAAATCATTCTCATCTATTATTTTGATATAATCTGAAAGAAAGGCATCCTGTCATTGTAATGTGTCCCATTTTTTTCAGGCTCAGATAGAGGTATATTTGCAGAGTTAGTTGGCAGGACTTACTGAGCTTAGAACCATCAATTATGATGTTTCTGGATGTTTATTGTACTTTAGATGAGCAATTTCATTTTTTTGTAGCCAAGTACCTGCTTAATTGTCTTCTCAAGCTTAATCCATTTTTGCTGAAGTCCTTTTGGATCAACTTTTCCAGTTGTTGTTGCATTGCCTAGTTTATATGATATCATTCTCATTGAAGGAGAAAGATGTTGGTCTTTGCAAAGAGGATGCAGGAAAAGGTCCCATAGATCAGTATAGCAGTGCTGTTTATTCAGAAATTGAAGATTTGTTTTTCTGTTTCCCTGGTGGAATGGCCTTTTCTTTAATCTTGCAAAGTAGTCTGCCTCAGTCTCCTCTGAAAGCTGATTTTGACTAAGTCTGATTGGAAGAAGGCTGTTTCTTACATGCTTCTCTTTTTTTATCATACCTATCATTAAGGTCACAGAACAAAAGCAATTCCAGATCTGTCATTAACAGCTCCCAGGATTGCTACTTCTGTTACTTGGTTTCTTACTCTGTTGCTGTGGTTGCAACAAAAGGAAATTGTTGACTTGAAAGCAATACTCTTCTGTTAATGCATATCAAGCCTGATTTGATCATAACGTAGGAAAAGCAAATAGTTTCTCTTCAGTGGGAAATAACTACATTTGCATTGGTTTTGGGCTATGTACATTGCAAAGAGAATAAGTAGCTAATGGGCAGGTTTCTAGATGCTTTTTTCACTCTTTGGTAGCCTGAGGGGAGATGTATAATTTGCTGAGCCAGGAGATTTGTATGCATGCCTGGTTTGAGTTATTGACTGCGTGGGTTTGCACTGCACAAGGAATTCCAGTAATAAAAAGCTCATTCCCAGCCTGTGTTGTTGGTCAACCATCTTGGGCAGATGCTAGAAGATGGAACTGATACTGATCCTAGAAAGTGGGAAGCATCGTCTCAGAAGAGCCTGAATGATGACTTGAATGTGCATGAAGATGGGAGAGGGACCAGAAAAAGGAAGAAGCAACCAAGCTTGCAGGCCTTTGGTCAGGAAGGTCTTCATAGATACATCTATAGCCTATGATGAAAAAACAGAGAGGGAGTGACTAGCCCTGAGAATCGCTGTAGCAGTGAGAATGATTTGCAGGCTGAATGGTTAAGCCATAAATTTGGCTTTTGGGTAGACAAAAGACTAAAGGATGCCCCAAAGAGTAGGCACATTCCCATTTTTACAAAGCATACCACTTTGGAATTGATTCTGGGTTGTTCTTGCACTCAGCAGTGCAAAACGACAACATTCCACTGTTTCTGAAGTTTTATAAAGGTTATAAAATGTTAGTCCAATGCAGTGCAAAAGGAAATGAAGATCTGATCTGTAATCTGCTTCTTATAACACCAGAGGGCTGTTGCAGATGTCACCAGCACTCTTATTTGGGGTTTTTATTAAATTCAAGGAACGAATGTTACAAATTTGACTTGGATCTTACTGGTTTAGCATTCCATTGACTATAGGACAAACTTGGACTGAAGTGTGTTTCACTAGATGTTATTGTAGGGTTCTTGTACATTGCAGGGTGGAAGTGGCTGGAAATAGAAAAGGATTCTTTTTGAACTATCACAAAGGAATCAAAGTGGGCTTCTTTTCTACATGTTTTCCTAGAAATCACTCTGAAATATTACTCCTGCTCTAGTTGCAAGCTGTGTAATTCTATTAACTGGAAAAGAATGACTTCTTATAATCTACTTTCAGCAAATGGAGAAATGAAGACAGCTGCCTAAATTATGTAAAATTGATTATACAAAGAGGCTGTCACAAACTTCTTTTGAAAACATGAATGGCTGCACTTGGCAGCAGCTGCAGTGACATTCCAGCCTTTGTCAGTAGAAGAAAGCAATTTTACAATAGCATGTTTTGATATGTTATAGAACTTATTAATCTACATAATCTCAGTGGCACAAACCAGGAAAAGACTGTTCAGGTCCTTCAGTAAAAGGAAAGTATAAATAAGAACTTACAGGTTTGATCTAAAATAAGGAGTTGAGAATGTCATTGACTTCATTTTTATTTTGAGCCACGTTTGAAAAATACACCTTTGAATCCTTTGAAACCTTTATATTTCAATTTAAGCTGTAATTTTACCTTTAGGGCTTAATCAGATGCCTTCTAAAAGAAATAGAAGACTGTTAAAGATGTTAGTGGGTATTGAACGAAGCTCACACTTACTGCTTACAGTCAGTTTATTCAGCGTGCTGTGGAATATGCTATAAAAAAGAATATAGCTGAGGGACTTTTTCCAATACTGCCCAAACTGAGTGAATAATTATTCTAACCTTTCCAGTTCCTGAGCAGCATCTTTATTTGGAGAAATAATAATGAGTTTTAAATGAGAGAAATGCAGAACAGATTTTGCATGAGTCTTCTCCCACAAGTATTTGAACTCTGCACTGTTCGCACCAGTTGTAAGCCATACTTGAAGTTCTCTTCACATATTTTGAAGTGCTGGCCTAAATTTCAAATCAAGAGTCTCATGGACTCTGATAAGTTTTGAACTGGTTCTGCGCAAATGGGTTTTTTTATGTTTCAGCTTCTCTCCTACTGCACTAGTACTAACTATAGTTGTCAATAAACATGAGATACTCAGTGCTGACAGCTGAAGTTATTTTAGTCACATACTATCTAACAGTGCTTAGAGCTTGAATAGTTAAAATGTGTTTTTCCTTTGGCAGCCTTTTTTTGTGGTTCAGCATCATTTCCCCCCAAGTGTCTTATCAGCATCCAGAAGTTGGTCTCATAAACCAAACCAGCAGAACTTTAATTCTATTCTTTTCATTATGAGTCAAGGGTCTAAATTTTGACCAAGAAATTGCCTTAGTCTCAAATGTTGACAAATTTTTACCATATGATCTCAGAAAAAACATGATGGGAAACCATGTGTAGGCCACCTGAGAGCTCTGGGGTTTCATTTAATAGAGGGAAAGACAGCCCTATCCTGGCTAAGGCTTGAAGATAACAGTCTTCACCTTTTCAGGACAGTTTCTGCCTTGCCTCTTGTCTGCTTTTGGAGCTTGTTCATCGTTATGGTCTTAATAGAGGACAGATCATGGGGCCAGACCAAAAGTCACCATGTCACTCAACTGTATCCTAAGCTTTCCAGATCAACTGATGGGAAATGTAATCTTTTTATCTAATGCTCCCACGTGTCATGTTAAAATATTAGATTTCAGTTGTATGCCAGAGGCTGAGGTTACTGCATAGCACTAGATGGCAGTAACATCACTTCCCAGTGAAATCATCTGCTCCCTGTGTCGTTAGTCATCTGGATTAGGAAATATAAACCAAGTGCAAAATAGAAACACATTTCTTTGCTGAGTTTGTTTTGGTCTAGAATCTGAAGTTGATCTAAGCTGACCACAAAGGCCATTTCTCATGAGCACACAGCACACTCCCCTGCAAGGGCCAACTAATTAAACTCTTTATGTATCTGCCAAGAGAATTGTCAGTTCAGACACCAGCAAAATCAAAAAGCTTTATGTATTATTACATTTAGCCAAATCTGCCATCATGAAATTGCATTGAAGATGAGATAAATGTGATGAATGTCAATGGCAGAGTGTACGAAAAAGTAGTTTCAGTTAGTCTTGCTGAAGATTTTTCTCACCAGGTGTAAATTGACGTAACTGTAAAAGAGCCTCTGTTCTTATTGTCCAAACCAGATGTGAAACAGTCTGTGAACTGTTAACCACTTGCATGTGTTCACTGCAGAAGCTTCTGTTATTAATGCACTGATATTGGGATGATAGACGTGTTCATCTTAAAGATGCAGGGCTATCATTTAAGAATATCAAAGAAAGATGGATCTTTGTCTCTTGCTTGCATCCAAACACCTCTTGATTGTAGACCAAACAGACTTCTTTGCTGAGGCAAAGTTTTGACTAATAAATGTTTGTGTGAGTGAACTTGGATGAAGAAACTTGAGTGAAGCGTCACCCAAAGGAGGGTTGTAGAGTTGACCAAATGCTGTTCATTTCATGATAAGGACAGTTTCTTGCAGGGTTTTGTAATGACTGATCCAGGAAACTTGGGTTACATTTCTTGTTCTGCTGTTGACGGACTGGATCACTTTTTTCTTGTGTTCTGTCTTTAAAATGGAAATAATGATATAGAACTGTTTATGAAAGCACATCAAGATAAGTTAATGAAAGCAGATTTTAGTAGCAATTATTACTGACTATTAAGTCATATTCTCTCATTTCATTTCAGCCATAATGAGGACTCTTTCCCTTTCTCTGCACTTCATGACTTCATGCTCCTTCAGGCAGAATCAATATTTTATGAACAGAACCAGTAAGTTGATTTAATTACACACAAGTTCCTTTTCTCCCTCTGACTATTCACAAACAGGGTCCTTACAGCGTATCTCCTTAGAGGCAAACCCTTATAAATTTTTACCATTATCTACATGGTGACGTAGAATGTTCTTTTTATATATAATTTGTAAGAGTGAAAGTAAATAATCTCGATCTTTTTGAGAGAGAATAATCCCGATCTTTCCAGACCCTATTCTCCTCAAGTTAAATTGTCAGTGGCAGAATCCATCTCTTGAGCCAACATTTATTCATGCATGAGAAAAGGTTTCAGTCTGAGATATTGGTAATATTAAACCTCAGTAAGTGTCAGTGAGAAACTGCAAACTGTAACAAACTTCTGTGAATGATATTTTGGACAATGCTTGAAATCCTTCTGGGTTTATTTATAAGATGCTGTGTTTTTATATTGTAAAAGCTAAGTGAAGTATCTGTACTCTGATCTTCTTGCTCAGGTTGGTTGGTATTTTACTCCATGAGAAATGTTGTGACATTAAGATTACTTAGTGTGAAATGTATTTATTACTTTCTATGATTTGAAAACACCTTCACCATAATGGTGTACCTCAAACAGCATATGGAATGAAGCAAAGTCAGATTTTTCCCAATGATCTAAGGTTTTGGGTTTCTTTGGAGTGATCTCACTAAAGGAGAGGTTAGTTCAGGCCAGCACCTCAGTTTAAAAACAGGTTCGCTGAAAGAAGAGTTTGGAAGACTTGGAGAGTAATAAGAGGGCATTTTTCTGTGCCAAGTTATGACAAGATGCAATAGGGCAGTCTTAGCCTAAAGCAGCCATTGCTCTACATTGCAGATTTTTATAATGTCTTTCTATTTCTTAGTTAGAAAAAAAACTTGGGGATTTGTGCTGTAAAGTTTAAGGCTCAGAAAAACTTTTCATTGGGTTTTAAAGCTTTAGGTGTTTTTGTTAAACAGTTAGCTAAATAAACTACATTAGAATGATTGAATGTCAGTGTATTGTTTGGTTATAACAGCTACAATTTTGAATGAATCTTCATTATTTCTCCTTCCAATCTGCAAATTGTTTTTTATAAATCTAATGAAACATATTCCATGCCCTTTCACACAGAACATTGATCAGACAAAGCTCAGGTTTGTGCAATTTCTGTGTTCAAAGAATATCATGAAATGGTCTTTCCCCCTGGTAAGACAAAACTCATCAACCTCTTTTCTAAGAATATAAAATAGCACAGTGGCATTTTTTCCTCTGGTTAGTTCATTGTCAGCTGTGACCAGCATAGGTGATCTAGTGATGTTGCTAAAATGTTTATCCTGTCTCCAGAGCTGTGAGATATGTCTGCCTGCAATTAGTATCTGTCAGTTCCCAGGAGGTAGGAAACAGTATTTGAACCCGTTTCCCTGGATGTGAGGAAGATCCTATTCATGTATTTACATACTGTGAAGCCAGAGAGACAGTATCTTGACTTCTGATTGAGTGTTGCTGCATTTACTGGTGGAAATTTGAGTTAAATGAATCATGTTAAATGAATCATGGCAAGGGGTTGGAACTAGGTGATCTTTAAGGTCCCTTCCAACCCAAACCATTCTATGATTCTATGTTTACAAGCCAGTGGGGAGAAAAAGCACAGCCCAGTTCCAGTTCACTGTTTCTGTTGATTTCAAATAGAAACAGCTGTTATGCAGCCCAAATCTACTGCTGCATTTACTTCTTGTCCCTCTTTTTCTTTCATTATCTTTCTTATCTTGTAGAAGTAGATGTATTACTATGAATAACATCCTTAAAGAGGAATAAATGTCTCTTCCCAATATCTTTTATATCCTAATTTGACTTACATCAGTAACGTGTTCCAATGGGAATTTCAGTGTTCCTTGAAACCATCAATCTTCCGCACAGTAATTAGACCCATGTAAAAGATGGTGTAAAGAGAAGAGCATAAATATTAAGGGACCTTTACAGATTTGTCTCTAAAGTCCAGACACTTGGAAAGATTTCTGTCATTAGATGTCCACAACCTGAACAGATTTGCTTTGGGCCTTAATTTTAATCAAATAGTTAAAATAAATAATTATCTTTTACAAATTCTTAGCTTACAATGAATTAGATGCAAAGTAAATGTACATTATGATCTGCCTTTGTAAATGAAAGCAGTACCTGCCACTTGCAGATACAGTGTTGGAGATTGTGCATTTTCTTCATTTGATTTAGAATGGGTCTCTTTGAACCTGCCTGAAGTTCAGCTCATACATGATAAGGCTGCAAACCAGAGCGCTCAGCAGGGAGAGAAAACATTTTAGGATGTTTCCTTCTGCAGCGCTGCAGGGCAAAGTCGAACTAACAGCTCATTTGTCACCCAGAACTTTTCAGGAAGGTTTCCTGTCACTGTGCACAATTTGTGGCAGGTTTCACAGCCATAATTTTACAAAGCAAGAAGCAAACGCTAAATTCAGAGCTTGGTGATGCCACAGGCTGTGATAATTGTGTTTTGCAAGGACTCTGTTTTATACAATCATCACCACCAGGTGTCACCAAAAAAAAAAAACCCGGTAACTCCTCACAGTAGCTGTTTAAACTGAGAAAATCACGGTGTGTTTAAAAATACGCTTTGCTCACGTTTGGAGAATAATTTACAGCCCTAACAGGTTGATTAGACACATATCTCCTGAGGAGAGTTTATCTGTAGATTCCTCCCCTTCTTCACTCTCAGAGATTCTCTTCAGGAGGACACAATTGACACTTTCTTTGTAATCTGCTGCTCATATCGGAAAGTGATTTGACAAATGTGACAAGTTTCTAAGGGCTGTTCATTTCCCTGTGGGTTTGGCTTAGAAGAGTGCCTAATGTTAAAGCACTGTAAAGATTTAGTAAACAAAAGCCTTGAAACAGAGAAAAAGTAGGCTGTATACTAGAAAATGCACATCTCACTTGTGAGCATAGCAAAGAGACTGATAGGTGGCTGCTCTGTCACTTTTCGAATAAAGGAAGAGTGAGGGAGTGAGAAGACATCAGAATGTATGGCTGAGTGGAGACATCGAGAGATGAAGCCACAGACAAGCAGGTACTGCTCCAGATTTTGGGATCTGCAAAGATTCAGGCGTTAAATCAGACCTAACAAGGAGAGAACAGCTACTGCAATAAAGAACTCTGTCAAATTTTTCATTTGCTTAAAGAAATACAAATTATTTGATGAATTTGGAGAGGGGAGAAGGAATATTTCATGATAATCTAGGCACTTTTGTCTAATAATACAAAAGATATTATCAGCTAGAAGTTTGAAAGACTAAATGACATTTCATCCATTGGTTTTTTATTAGCAGTTTATGAAACTATGAAGCTGAGTGCTTCCTTGTTCACATGGTGACCAGCAAAACTTCAGAGGATAAAAAGAATTCATTTCCTTTGTCACACTGGAAATGAACAGGAACTGAAAAGAGACTGGATGCATGGAAGGCAAAGCAAAACTCCCACTGCTTTATGTAGGACTTCAGCCTGTGTTTATAGTGGGCAGTTGCAGAGTGTTTAATATCTCTAAGAGCAAAGTTTTTGTGGTCTTTGTGGTTATGAAGTTACAGAACAGATTTTCTAAGACGCTTGCTACCAGCTGACAGAAATCCATGTTTTGTGCATGTGAGTTTGTGTAAGGAGGGTATTGACAATTTTGAAAATACAATGTTGAGCTTTCTGATTTATTGCACAGTGAAACCGCAGGGTGACACTTCTGTGTAATACACAAGAATGTACCTCTGTCTGTGTGAGTGGGCTCTCTCACAGACCTGAGTGAGAGTCCTTTCTAGGAACCTAGACTCCCAACTCAGAATTTGCTCAGTGTCCTCTTCCAGTAATGGCCACATCCTACTTCTTTCACTTCACAGCTCTACTTTAGCCTCTGGATAACATGAATTAGCAAAATACTTCTGGTTCTTTTAAACCAAATTCCTTTTCTTTTCATTTTTCTGGTCTTTTTCCAACCCTGTGGGAAAAATCAGGAAAGTATCAGGAAAAAGGAAACCAAATGCTGATGTGACTTCTCAGATAAACAAAAATAAAGATAGAGTGTCCATATTGCTTCTATGTCCCAAATCCCTGGTGCTGGAGCCTGCCCAGAGCAGTGAGCAGCGTGTGCCCGATGGTGCCCTTGTTTTTTAGGCTGTACCTGTGGCCCTTTCCTAAGTGCTTTGATATGCCTTCCTGATTCTACTGTGTTTGGGTACCCAGTTTCCTGTAGTCTTTCCTCACTATGAAGCTCTATTTACTGCCCTTTTCCAGGTGCTGCTTTGCCCTCTTTTACTTCACAGGCATGCCTTTCTGTGTGTAGGTATTGCTGGTTTCCTTCCCCTCTGCCACATTTCAGAGTCAGTAACCCTGAGCTTGCAACCTCTGCCAGTTGGCTCACCAGGCTGCATGTACAAGGTCACTCTGTAAGACAATGAGGCTGCCAGTTGAGAGATAGCATCCACTGGTTCAGGACACATCGGGTTTGTCAGCTTCCTCAAATAATCAGTATCTGCTGTCTTAAGTCCAATAACTAAAGATCTTATTTCCTGTGCAGATGCTGTTAGCTCTCTAGATAGCTCTACTGAAGCCAAAGTTAGGATGATAATAAATATTTATTTCTATGCTTTTGGTTTCCCAAATTGTGGCCTTCCAATACAAATAAAATAGTATTTGAAGTAATATGGCAGCCAGGGTTCCTTTACTTAGAGATTGCTGGCTTCAAAATGGAACTTCAGTCTCTTTACTAGGCATTATCATAGCTGGCTTGGAGAGATAAACGTTTTTGTACCTGGACTGTGCTGTTCTGTAAAGCAAATATTCAACATAGGCAGAATGATCCAAGTCAATGGGGAAAAGAGGCAGGATTCTTCTCAGGGCTTTGCTGAGAAGGAAGTAATGCTCTGGATCGAAGCCTATCTTCAATTCTAAAACAGTGTCAGGAGGGTGACTTTCCACTGCTGCTTGTGCTTGTGCCATACAGCTGGGAGAAAGGGAGGGGTTTTTTTGTTTCTGCAGTTTTAATACCTTGTCTCTGTTTTGTGCAGAGTATTAGCTGCTTTGCAGCAGTGGAACAGACTGTTTGCAGCTGAAAAAATGTTCAATTTCTTTCACAAAAGAAAAGTAAAATACTGTTTTCCTTATTCTTCCATGACAATTGGAGCATTGCCCCAGTTTTCCCCCCAACATGAGATTTATTTCCCTTGCTGCTATCCCTCTTTTTACATCTTTCTCTAGCTCCATTTTATTTTAATAATTAAAATTCGAGAAGTGGGATGAAAATGATGGGGGAAAGCTTCACTATTCTCTATTTGCATTTGAAATTAATCCAATGGATTTCCAGTATCTTTTAAAGCTGAGTGAAAAATCTGTACTTATTCCACTTCTCATTTATGTACTTTTGCCACATTATAGACTTCATTATTACTTGAAACAAATTGCTGTTTATGAGGCAGTCTTGGTGATGCAGACAAACCCACCATCATGCTTGAGAAACAGCAAATGCCAGAGAGAAATCCAAAGTGAAACACTCAGTACTGCCCTTTTAACCCACCTAAAAGCATGTGACATCAGAACAGCCTTCCACAGTATCTGCATTTCCTCTAATATCCCCAGTGATGCAGATGAGCTTCACTACCAAAAATAGCCTGCACTATCCCAGCGTGCTGGTGCTTCATTCATTTGATCTCTGCTGTGGAAGCTGCAGAAGGCATATTACTGATACTGCCACTCAAAGGGAACCTTTCTTGTTTTCCTCCTTGTTTGCTACTGTAGGCAATGAACTTCTTACTCCAAAACAAAATGGTGTTTAAATTGGAGCCTCTGTTCAAGGCAAGGGTGGAGCAACACAGATTATTTCTTTTAACCTGTAAAAGAAATATTAGGAGAAAACAGGAAACTTATCTAGGGGAGAATGTTCTAACAGTATGGCATTTCCATTAGTGCAACAGTGCTAAACTAATACATTTTAAAAGCCAGAAGACAGTATTTACTGGGACTCTAGCAAATAGTTTTGCTCTTTGATGAGTTGGCACAAGCCGAAAATGTCATGATTTCAAAAGATGTCTCCGCTTAATGAAAAAAGAGACAAATGTACCTGAAAAAATGTCCTGGTTTATCATAAAATATAGTGCATATACTTTATCATGTCATTTTAAACACAAAACTATTATATTTTCAGAATGCTGATTAATGATGACCAACATGATTTCATATTCAATACTGATTTCAGTCCAGTTTGTATTTTTCCGTTTCATTTTTCTTAGTTCAACATTTACCACTTCCAAAAGGCATAACTCTTATTCCCACATAAATCCAGATGCACAGATTCACATACATATTTGGGGAGTGAAAATGCATTCAAGATTTTTATAATACAGCAAAATGCACAAGCATTGAGAGGCATAAAAATAATAGGTGGGTATGATGTGCGGGTAGACTCCACAACTCGTTAAAGTTGTAAAGTAGGTATGCTTTATTCAGCACTGGGACGCATGGGGGATCGCTCCTCCAAAAGCATGCATACCTCAGTGTTGTTCTCCTTCATATTTATACATGTTCATGAGGTTACACAACACACTTATACGTATTCATGACTTATCCCCTCTCGTGTTACGATGAGGTAAAAGGTCCTTGCTTGCGTAGTGTCTCCTGGTGGTCGTGGGTGAGGATCTCAAGATGAAGTAGAGTCTTCCTTGAACTTTTCACCTCTAGTCATTGCGCATGTTCCCTGGTGATTTAGTCACTCTCCAAACCGCAAAGCTGATTTCAGCCAGTTTAGGGGTCCAGAGAGCAGGAACCAAGTTACTGTTCCTTCCTCTTATCAATAGCCTTGGTCCTCCCACCCTGTTCCGGCAAGCATGGCAAGCATGGTAAGTGTTGAGCACACATTTGTTGAGTAGGCATGAGTAAGCAGTAACATTGTTAAGCAAGTGGCTTACCCTAACCCCCCTGTACATCGGTTAACCCTTTACATCAGGTAGAAGAAGATCCTTCAGAGTGATGTTTGTGCTTTACTCTCCAGAGCAGGAAGCATGGCTAAGTTGGTAGCTCACTGGGCTAAGATGTCAGAAGGTCAGATCACACATTAGGATTTGGGCTCATCCCAAATGTTGACACAATATTGAAGGGGGAAGGGAAAGGGAAAGGCATGTGACAGTAAAGGACACTGTATTCACCAGTAAATATCCCTCACTGGACCATTTGGAGGGAAGTACACTATAGAATCAACACAGAGATTTCTTAATCTCTCCTGCTAAGTATTGAATTCAGCTGGTAAGGAGCACCAGGTCTGGTGAAGACTCTACTTACTAACACTAAATATCCTTTAATATTAATTTGATTTTAATTAAATATGACTGAGTACATATCTGACAAAAAGAGAGTCTCAGTGACTTTCCTCTGAGTGTGCAGCACAGCCTCAGTTTGTTTGCTACTCCTTTCGCTTTCCAAAAGCAGTTACCATGTTCACACTAGATATTGTATTTATTATATGAAGCCTCACTAGCAAAGATTAAGACAGTCTACTTTAATTTAGTTTAAATTTCCCAGATTTCTCACCAACTCCTACTAATATTTATAGTTAAAATACTAAACTAAAGCAATAATGCAAGCCTACAGAAGCATTCTGCCAAAAGTGCGTGTGTACCTGTTTCTAATACAGATCTTGATTATAGGATTTTCATATACTTGTGTATCTCAGTGTGTATCATAGGAATTTAGCTCATTCAAGGTGGTCTGTTAAATAACAGCATTTAGAAAGAAAACATTGCTGCCTTCTCAGAAGGATTCACACTGTAATGTCCTGGATTTATTATTATTGAAAGTCATACAATAATTCAACTTGGAAGGGACATAAGGGATCATCTCATCATCTGGTTCAACCTGCAGCCCAACGCAGCACCAGATTTGAAGTTGGCTTTACTTTCAAGGTCAGATAAATTGCACAGGCCCTTGTTCAGCTGAGCTTTGAGCATTTCCAAAACCATAGATTTCAAGTGTCTCACACCAGCTTCTTTCATTGCTAATTAGCACTACTGTGAAAAAACACTTCCTTTATACTATCATAAAATATTCAGCTATCTGCTGATCATAAAAATGATGAAGAGCGAGACTGGTTCTCTACTCAAGTCATATGTTCACAATAAACTTACGCGAAGATATTCAGCATACGGGATTACTAGTCCGAAAGAGAAGATTGGTTAAACACATGCTTATGAAATGTACTTCATGAAAGGGAATGATTCATATTATGTGATGCCTGTAATTGCATTTGGTGATCTGGCAGGTATTTCTAGGCCTGTCTTTGCTGAAAGACCTTAAAGAGTCCTCAGATTACTTGTTTATTCTTACCCTTTAACTTGTTTCAAATGGATTTTAAGGTCCTTTCTCTAAACTATTGACACACTGCCTGTCCCTGTAGTGAATTAATCAAGCTCATTATTTAGTGATAATGTTCTCAACTTCATGGCTCCTACAACCACACCTCAAATGTTATCAAGGGTCAGTTTATTCCCATGTTAAGACAAAAAATGAGTGGAAAGCAATGTACCCTTTCACATACCCACCTCACGCTCAGACAATAGACCCTTTTAGTGTCAAAGTAATTTCCTGCTGAAGAAATGTTCCTACTGTTTGTTTTTATTTGAATAGGTGAACAGCATCATATGAGCCTTGCACAGGGCAAAACGGCTGGCCAGGCAATTCTGGCTTCTTGTGGGATCATGCTCTCAACTCAAATGTACAAATCAATTATATGATTTCCATGCTGAGAAAACACATTAACTTTTAAAATGCACAGCAGCAGCCTGGTCTTAATAAAAACTGTTTCAAACCCATTCTTAAACCCTGTCTCCAAGTTTCAGCTGAATATGGAACACCCACTTACAGCCAGTTACAATTTCTATTATGCTTTGAAAGATACATATATGCACTAGGAATATTGAAAGCCAAACCCCTCACAACTCTAGGTGAAATATGGGAAGACTGAAAACCTTTCAAGATATGCTTAGGCAGAAATGCAGTGATCCTTGTAACTGAACAGCAGGCATCTACTGAAAGTATGTACAGCACAGACATAATCCTTGGCCTTATGTGTTATGGAAGAAGTGCTACAATCCCAAACTGATAATTTCAGGAACAACACTGTCTATTAAACCGATTCATTCTCAGGAACTTCTTTCATAGGTGAGGAATAATAACAGAATTAAGCTTGGGGCAAAAGCTGACACTTCAAGTGTCACAAAGACCATAATAGAACCTTTTCTGCTTGCAGTAATGGAACAGGCACAGAAAAATCTAAAAATCTGCATGAAATCCAGTGAGGACAAAGGCAAGCTCAAATCTTAATGTTACAGGTACTTGTGCTTCAACTGCAGGCACAGCTTTCAGTTTAACTGCTTACACAGCTGGGGTGCAGGAAATTTTTCACAAGGCTAAAATTAATATTTATATTCAAGGCCCTTCAATGTAATTGCTTACGACGGCATGTTCCACTGAAACACTTATTCACAGGATGCAGTTGTTCTTACTTTGGAAATGAAGGTTTCCAGTGGAGAGTTGTTCCCATTTAAAATGTTCCTGTCTCACAGCAGGACCTCAGGCTACTTCTGTAATCCAGATTCCAGATGAGAATTACTTGTTTATGGTCAAGTTCCCAAAGAATAGGGAATGCTCAACTGAGAAAGGTAACATTCTCTTTATGTGTGCATGTTTGTTCATATGTAATGCTAATTCATGTTGATTGGCAGCTGCAGAGAAGAATTAGTTGGATGCTTAAACACCAGCTCTATTCACCTTGTTGGTCAGGATTCCTCCTAAATCTGCAGTTGTAAGCCAGAGTGGTGTGAGTATTCCAGCAATACTCATCATGCAATAGAGATTTATTCTTGTTACTGCTTCTCAAAAAGCATTTATCTTCCATACAGTCCATCCAGACTTCTAACAACTTACCTTGGAACAACCTCTAACAACTTATCGGAAGCCTTCCTTTCTGGTTTTGCATGAAAGTTTTCAGTGACTTTTAATCTTTAAGAAATGAATGAAAACCAGTGTTCTGTCTGAAAGTCTAGTAGTTTCCTCTGATCAGAAGACTGCAGTGGGGCACCAAATTTGGCTGTGAAATATCTTCCTGTTTAGGGAAGGCAAATCCATGCTCTGGGAGAGGTTAGCTAAGTGAAATCTAAATACCATTAGACCCCATTTGAAAATGTTCTTTTTACATAGAAAATTAACAGAATGGAAACAAGTGTTGGTGAGAAGATACATCTACTAGTGTGCATTCATACCAGAAGCTATCCCTCTATCTTCCCACTTTTCTGTTCCACTAAATAATAAAAACAGCCAACAACCTGCTTGAGAAATGAAGTACTAACCAGATGTTTCCTGAGCAAAGACAAATCGTGTTTCCCTTTACACATCATCTTCTGAGAGGCAGCACTGCAGTAATTGCATATCTGACATCATTCACTATGTTGACTTTGGGTTACTCAGAATCTTTCCTTTGCTTTACCTTCCAACTCAAATACAATAGCTTTACAGCAAGATCACATGGAAAGAACAGATTTGAGTGACTAGAACACAATGTGGAAGAATGGTTTATAATCACTTTGTTATAACATCACTCCTTATGGAGGTACTGTTTAATGAAATGTGTTCTGATTTGGAAAGTTGTGTACAGCACAAAAAACTGCCTGTGCAATAGTTTAACAAGAATACATGAGCAGAGGTTGTGTATTCTATACGCTCTGTGTGGGGTCTGTAGGAAATCAGGTTTTCAGCAAGACTGACAATGGAGCCATTCACCCACTTGAATGCTCAGTTTTATTCTTTCAGCCTGCTGGAGAAAACTGTACAGTCTGTCTTGATGATAAACAACTGTAATGACAAAGATGTGATTGTGAATTTATGAATATAAAATGCTTTCTCTCCTGCTTGCATTTTATTTATGAACAAAATTATGGATTGGTTGGAGAAAAAAGACGAAAAACCCCATCCGTACATGATTCACCTCTGTGCACATACTCAGCTTGCTAGGTACAGAGTTCTTGTAAACCTTGACACTCGGTGTTTTAAGGTAGGTTCACAGACAGGGTTTGTACTGCAGCAGAGAGGCCAGTTTTGTCCAGAAGGAACTGGAAATCACTTAGCTTGCATCATTGCTCCAGGAAGATCCATCCTCAGCTAGCCCCCTTCTTAAGTGCTGTTACATCAAGTCTAGAACAGTTTGTTTTGCTTTTCTATCGTCTTTCTGAACAATCTCCCCAGTCCCACCATTGCTCTTGGGCTTCAGAACATTAACTTGTGTGCACATTGTTCAAAAGCAACAATGGTATTCTTTTGATTGCATATGACATTTGAATTTTTACAGACTTACCATACTGCTAAAATGCTTTCTGAAGATATTTTTTGTTCCAACACTGCAAATAAAAATTGGAGAATTTATGCACTCAGGTGAAACACCATCATATTCCTAGTATGATGGAGATAAATCATTTTCAGTACACATACATAAAAATTCGGCTCCACCTATAGCAAGCACACATGCGCAAAAACTATGGGAAAAGAATTATGCTTCAG